>NC_083223.1:20181125-21381125 GCF_032191835.1 Heteronotia binoei
GAGGACCTGGTGGGCCTGGAAAACCTGTCAAAACCAAAGCAGTCAATGACTTGAGAAAATAATTACTGATGTGGGGTGGGAGTCAAAGCCCCTTTGACATATACTCAGCATTTAATGGTGTGCACATGGGAGATGACTCTACACTAGGGATGGGCATGGAGTAGGCTAGAGATGCCAAACTTGCAAATTCTTCAGCTGACTCTCCTCATACCAACTCTCCAAGTTTGGTGCAAACTGAATTTCAGGGGGCTGAGCTACAGGTGACCCCAGTAAACTGCTCTCCTAGGAGTATGTCAAACTGGGAAAGAAAGGGAAGCCACCCTGTAGCTTCGGGTTGGTTTCATCTCCAAGAAGCTTGGAAACTGACTAGATGCAGCAGCTCTGCTCTCCCGGCCCCTGAGCTTCTATTCAGTTTCCAGTGAAACTGACTAGATGCTGCAGGGGGCCGGGAAAGCAGAGCTGCAGCGTTTAATCAGTTTCACTGGAAACTGACCAGAAGTGCAAGGACTGAGGAATCATGCTGGCATCAGAGTGTCTGAAAAAACAAAGCAAGCATAAACCAAACAACATGCCAAGAAAAAAGGCCAGTTCATGTTCAGGGGGATCAGAAGAACCAGTTCGGAACGAACCACGAACTGGCCATTTTTAGCACAAATCATGATTCATAGTTCGGTTTGTGCCCATCTCTACTCTACACTGAATTAGGATAATTCCCACTCTGTCAGAGGCAAACAGGGTGGCGGAGGTCCCTTGAGGTGGGATTTAAATGTTGGCATTTAGCAGATTTCACCCAGAACTGTCTTCCTATTCAGTAATGGTTTTTAAATAGCCCCAATTTAAAAGATCCTGCCATACCTTTAGCACCTGGAGCCCCTTGATCTCCTTGTTCACCTTTGAGGCCAGAGAAGCCAGAAGAACCTTTTTGACCTGAAGAAAGAAGACAGCTTCAATCACCTGTTCCCAAATATATATATATTCCACTCTACTCACCTTCCTGCCCTAAGTCAAGCCAAAAGCTGATCCCAAATGTACTTCCAACTATACTTAATTCACATGACTCTTCAGGGGTGAACTTACCAGGAATTTTACTGGTCTTCTGCTCTCCTGAGGGCCATCAACAGCCAGGCGCAAGCTGAGGCTGGTAGCTCCATAGGAGCCATTTGGGTTCGACCTGGCCAAAGGCAACATGGCAAAGCTGGCCAGTGGGGTGAAATGGCTCCCATGAGGCTCTCAGAGCTTCTGAGTCTACTCTCAACTTGTTTCTGGGTTGCTGTATGGTCCTGATTCAGCCCACTGAATTATCAACATAAAAACATAAGATCAGGTCAATGGTCCATCTAATAAAACATTCTGTACCACACAGTGGTCAAAAGCCAGGTGCCAGCAGGAGGTCCACTAGTGGGACTAGAACTCTAGAAGCTCTCCCAGTCTTGCCCCCCCAAGCACCAAGAACACAGAACATCACTGCCCCAGGCAAGAACTTAAGAGAAGCCATCTTGGATCAGGCCAATGTCCCATCCAGCTCAACACTCTCCTGTCACACAGTGGCCAAAACCCTGGTAGCATCAGAAGGTCCATAAGTGGGGCCATCTCCAGAAGAGCTCCCAATGTTGCTCCCCAAGCACCAAGAATAGACTGCCTCAGACATAAGAATGTAAGAAAAGCCATCTTGGATCAGGCCAATGTCCCATCCAGTCTAACATTCTGTGCCACACAGTGGCCAAAATCCAGGTGCCATCAGGATGTCCACCAGCAGGACCACTCTTGCCCCCCACCCAAGCACCAAGAACACAAAACATCACTGCTTCAGACATAAGAACATAACAGAAGCCATCTTGGATCAAGCCAATGGCCCATTTAGCCCACCACTCTGTGTCACACAGTGGCCAAAACCCAGGTGCTATCAGGAGGTCCACCAGTGGGGTCAGAACTCCAGAAGCCCTCTCACTGTTGTCCCCCAAGTACCAAGAATACAGAACATCACTGCCTCAGACCAAGGAAGCAAGTTGTAATTATGCCATGAATTTACCAATAAAAGTGATTACTGTTATATTATTTTAGCCCTGACCTAGATAGGCCAGGCTAACCTGATCCTGTCATATCTTGGAAGCTAAGCAGGGTCAGCCTGCTTGGCTGGGAGCCCACCAAGGAAATCCAAGGTTGCTACACAGAGACAGGCAATGGCAAACCATCCCTGAATATCTCTTGTCTTGAAAACTCTACAGGGTCGCCATAAGTCGACACCATTTTGCCTACACGTATTTCACGTGATATCATTTCACATAGACATATCACATTATTTTAGACTGCTTCCAGCTGCTTACATTAAGCGAGGAGTGGAACAAAAAATAATTAATTTTTTCATTCATGGGGTGAAATTGTCTTAGCAGGTTTCCCATGCTGCTGCCAGTAGCATTGCTACGTCCAGGAGTGGAATTCTAGCAGGAGCTCTTTTGCATATTAGGCCACACACCCGATGTAGCCAATCGTCCAAAAGTTTACAAAAAAGAGCCTTGTAAGGTCTTGGATGATTGGCTACATCAAGGGTGTGTGGCCTAATATGCAAAGGAGCTCCTGATAGAATTCCACCCCTGGCTACATCTATCTGATTAGTACTAATGGAAAAAGACACTGAATTTTTGCTCTTTTACTGAAAGACTCACAGATTAGGATATGAGAAGAGCAATAACATACGTTATTTGATCATGCCACACACTGCTAGAATAATCTTCAATTTATGTTTCAAAGGTTATTTCAAAGAATGTATATTTCCACCAGGCTTACTTATATTTTATGCCTACCTGGAGGACCTGGAATTCCAGGGGGTCCCATGTCACCTTTTGAACCATCCGCTCCAGGAAAGCCAGCATTTCCCTGCACAACACAAAAAAACCCAACCCTCACTTGTGTCATCCAAGTCCCTTTGCAGAGATGATGATGATGAAGAAGATGATGTGGGATTTATACCCTGCCCTTCACTCAGAGGGTGCTATAGGGTTGCCAAGTCCAATTCAAGAAATAGCTGGGGGCTTTGGGGGTGGAGCCAGGAGACTTTGGGGTGGAGCCAGAAGATTTTGGGGGTGGAGCCAGGAGCAAGGGTGTGACAAGCACAATTGAACTTCAAAAGAGTTCTGGCCATCACATCTAAAGGGACCGCACACCTTTTAAAGTGCCTTCCTTACATAGGAAATAATGTAGGGACACCTTCTTTTGGGGCTCATAGAATTGGACCTCCTGGTCCAATCTTTTTGAAACTTGAGGGGTATTTTTGGGGAGAGGCACTGGATGCTATATGGAAAATTTGGCACCCCCTACCTTAAAAAACATGCCCCCCCAGCCCCAGATACCCACAGATCAAATCTCCATTATTTCTTATGGGAATAAATCTCCATGGGGAATAATGGAGTGCCCAGCAGACATTTCCCTTCCCCACCCCTGCTTTCTGTTGACCCTGAAGGGGGGGGCGGTCCTCTGCCCCTACCTGGGGATTGCTGCAACCCAAAAAGAGTAATGTGAAACGAAGGACAGGTACACAGCCAAAGGCATCCAAGTCAAGAGAAACCTCAATAATTTAAATGATTTATATAATGAAAAATTACTTGTAGTAAAAACACATATATAAAGAGCATCAATAAAGTGCAAGTAGAGACCACTCCCATATACAATTCAAATACTCATAGCTGGTAATTCATTCTTTCAATTTCAAAATCCGGGATGTGGTATAATGAGTTGTAGAGTAGAACAGAGCCCAACGCTCCAAGTCCTCTTTTAGCCAGTGGAAAGGATGAAAGCAGCAAGGCAAAAGTACGCAACAGGGATGCGCTGTATGCCTTGCTTCACATAAGGCTTCTACGAGCTCCAAATAACACTTAACAATTCATAATGGAGACCAACACTCCAACCATTCTGCAGACAAGAAACGGCTGTAGCAAAAGTGGGCTTTGACCAGCAGAATGCGCTCAGCAACAGGGAAGGGGCTCAAAATGGCCATACAAGGAAGGGAGAAGTAGTTTCCAAAGTAGAAGAGAAGAAGAGATTGGATTTGTACCCAGCCCTTCACTCAGAGTCTTGGAGTGGCTTACAATCTCCTTTTCCTTCTCCTTCCCACAACAGACAGCCTTTGAGGTAGATGGGGCTGAGAGAGCTCTTGAGAGAACAGCTGACAGAAGTTGTGACTGACCCAAGGTCACACCAGTGAGTAGAGGAGTGGGAGAATCAAACCTGGTTGTCCAGATCAAAGTCTACTCCAAACTGGCTGTCTGGTACAAAACCTCGTCACCGGACCTAGATCCACCCAAGGTCCCTTCCAAACTGACTAGTATCTAATGAAAATAAATGACTACTCTGTACATAGAATGCTTTTGTGGAAGGTATGTACCACCTGCACAATTTCAAGAACACTGGTGTAAAGCAGAGTATTTATCTTCTGTTGAACATTCATTCTTGATAAGTAAAAAAGTTAACCACTATGAGACTATGCCATAATCTGCTGCTAGGATCAAGAAATCACTTGTGCTCCTAAAAATTGACTTACAGGGACTCCTTGGGGTCCTAGGTCACCTTTGACTCCTATCCTTCCGGATGGCCCTGGCCAACCCGGGCTTCCCTTTTCTCCTTTTGCCCCTGACAGTCCAGGGACTCCTGGAGATCCAGGTGGTCCAGGTTGCCCTAAAGAAGAGTGGACAAATCATTTATTGGCAACATAAAGATGGGGCTTTAGTTAATTCTGTGGGTTAAAGGAAGCAACAGCCTTGAAATATATCAGCATATTGCCCCAAGAGACCTCCCACACTTCAGTCATTTCACAGAACGTATAAAACGGAATACAACGAAATTTCACAGAATGCATAAAACAAAATAAAACGAAATTTCACAGAATGCATAAAATAAAAAAATCCCTCAAAATTTCACAGAATGCATAAAACGAAAAAAACCCCAAACCCTAGAAATTTCACAAAATGCATTAAACAACAACAAAAAATCCCTCAAAATTTCACAGAATGCATAAAACGCATAAGCTTAGAGGGAACAGGGAAGCAGTAAAGCGGAATTCTGCGGGTGGAGAATTTTCTATATCAACTCATCTTCTGCTACAAACAGAGGGGAATTTGAAATTAAATTCAACAAATCAACAAATGTTTCGTTTTTCAGGGCAGACTGTTATTAAAAGAAACACAAGATGCCATTTTAAAAGTTGCATTCATCTTGGATTAGCCATTTGTTTGTAGTGTACAACAAGGTCCCAAGTTACAAGGACTGCAATGAACAAACTACATTTTCCAGTGCTCTCATAAAAAATTCAGTCTGCTTTAAGAAGGACCTGCAACAAGACACCTGGGGGCGGGTGGGGGGGAGAAGAAACAGATGCTGCTGGGCTGAGTAGACAATAAACCTTTACATGTGATAGTCACTGCCCATCAAATTCGCCCAGTCTGCACATTATTAACTACAGTTCCCTTACCTTGAATCCCTGGCCGACCTTGAGGCCCCCGGTCTCCCTTAGGTCCGTCCATGACTCTGCCTGGTAATCCCGGAATGCCCGGCTGGCCTTGGGGACCTTGTGGACCCACAAATCCTGGTTCCCCTTTTCCACCAGGAATCCCCGGACTTCCTGGAGCTCCCGGGAAGCCCACATCTCCTTGTGTACCTAAGATTTAAAACAACCCTAATTTTGGTTAGATAAACCACGTCTAGAATTTTAAAAAAGAGAAAAAGTAAACATTTCATTCCGCAAGGATAAAATTCAAAAAGACAGCGAAGGTACTGTTTTACAGCCCTTGCACAGTACAAAATACTTTTCCTTGCTGGTGGTTCTGCATTGGATTATTTTGCAGAAGAAGTTGCTCTTCATTGCACATGTCAATTCTGAAGACGTCCACCATTTTGGACTTCTTCCTAAGGAGAGACGTGTACACTGGTATGCATACAGACACACACACATCAGTCACGGGGGTGGGGGTGGAATAGTTTGCCATCACCCTGCTGCTCATTCCCCTCCCCCAGGCACACGTTCAGCCTTCCCAGAATGTTGTGTGGATCCATGCCATGATAACCTCAACTCTAGACTACTGCAATACATTCTACATGGGTTTGCTCTTGAAGATCTCTTGGATGCTGCACCTGGTGCAAAATGGAGTATGCCTGTTCTAAGTCTTTGGGTTACTAATTAGTTCCTAAGTTCAATAGCTGGTTCTGACGTACAAAGAAGCTCTAGGCCTAGGACCATCTCATCTACAGGACCACCTCTCTTGATATGTTTCATTGAGACATCTTTGCTCATCTGAGCCAAGCCTCTTGAAGGTGCCACCTGAGAAAGAGGTGAAGAAGAAGAAGACTGCAGATTTATACCCCACCCTTCTCTCTGAATCAGAGACCGATTTCCCACTCACCTTACGCTGCTCTCACATTCCTCTTCTCAGCGGGGCTTCCTTCTGATTTCACACTGTCTGCCCCAGGGCTGCAGCTAGCGTCGGGTTTTTTATGCCACAAACAGAAACCGGTTTTTAGAGGTTTCTGTTTGCCTTGCGAAAAAGGTGATGTTAGCTGTAGCCCCGGGGCAGACAGTGTGAAATCGGAAGGAAGCCCTGCTGAGAAGAGGAACATGAGAGTAGCGTAAGGTAAGTGGGAAATCGGTCAGAGTCTCAGAGTGGCTTACAATCTCCTTTATCTTCTTCCCCCACAACAGACACCCTGTGAAGTGGGTGGGGCTGAGAGAGCTCTCCCCAGAAACTGCCCTTTCAAGGACAACCTCTGCAAGAGCGATGGTTGACCCAAGGCCATTCTAGCAGCTGCAAGTGGAGGAGTGGGGAATCAAACTCGGTTCTCCCAGGTAAAGGCCACATACTTAACCACTACACCAAACAGTGGCCTGTACCCAAGCTTTCTCCATTGTGGCTCCCACCTGATGGAAAGGCTTGCTGATAAGCCAAGAAACTTCCCACCCTTCAGCCATTTCACAGAATGTATAAAACGAAATTGTTTAGATGGAACATTTGCTTAGAGGGAAGCAATAAAGCGGAATTCTGTAGGAGGACAATTTCTGTATAGGTAATAAAGACGCAATTTTAAGTGCCTGTGAAATTGTTAGTAGGAAATGAGTAAGAATCCAGTAGCACCTTAAAGACTTACAAAATTGGGGGTAGGGTACAGTTTTTGTGAGTCACTGCTCACATCTTCAGAGACAGCTTTGTGGAATTGTTGGGCAGCCTTCTTTTCCTCCCCCCTTATGCTGCATTGCTTACTGGATGTACTACACACTCTGTATAGTTCAGTATTCTCTAACTGTCAAAGTTGCTGTTTTGCTGCAAAGGAACTTCAAGAACAGAACGGAGAGGGAAGTTGCTGAATTACAAATTATTATGAAACTTGGAACAAATACCTCCCCAAGACTGAACAGGGATATTGTTTTTTTATCTTATTACATATACTAAACCCATTTTCAGCAAGTATAGCTATATATCCACAGTATTCCAATGTATTTTTCTTTCAGAATAGGGTATCAGAATAATGTGTTTTGTATTGACATACTCAAATAAGGGATATTAACTGTTTATCTCGTTATATATACTAACCCATCTTCCACTATATTTTAATGTATTCTTTTTCCTAAGGGCAAACAAGAATTATGTTTACATGTGTGTTACATGTTTCAATCAAACGCTGAGAAACGTATGCCCTCATTTTAACCCAGAGCTAACATTACAAAAGACTCCTTTATTGCACTTCACACCCAGGATACCTAATGCCACAGGCATCAATCTTCTATTCTGACTTATATTGCCTTCGTTGTTGTTTCAGCCCAGTCAACACAAACTAACAATCATCAGACCCCAACTTGTGATTCTTTTAAAAAAACATTTCCATGACTCTGCATACTTCACTTCTTCAGGTGCTCATATATATGAACATATGAAGCTGCCTTATACTGAATCAGACCTTTGGTCCATCAAAGTCAGTACTGTCTTCTCAGACTGGCAGAGGCTCTCCAGGGTCTCAAGCTGAGGTTTTTCACACCTATTTGCCTGGACCCTTTTTTGGAGATGCCAGGGATTGAACCTGGGACCTTCTGCTTCCCAAGCAGATGCTCTACCACTGAGCCACCGTCCCTCCCTACTAACTCACTGCCTACTTCCTCTATATTTAGGACTGCTTGCCATTCCATCCTATTGTCTGATGAAGTGTGCTTCTAGCACACAGAAGCTTACATTCTGAATAAAACTTTGTAGGTCTTAAAGGCGCAACTTGACTGTTGCTTTGTGAAATCCAGTTTATGCAGTGTTGTTATACTGCTTCTCTTTCACTGTTCTTTCATTTGTAATCTGCCTTGTCTCAACGAGAGACTAAGAAAGTAAACTGATCAATACACAAATGTTGAAAAAGACTGACTGCGTATACAACGAATGTCAAGAATAGAGGAAATCGGTCTGAGGAAATGGCAAGGAGGATAGTTTATTATTCATACCCTGGTGTCTCACTCATCAGGAAGACATCTATACTTGCAGCTATGAGTCCCACGCACCCCTGACTACCTCTGGTGGTCCAAGCCTATTGTTAGTACGAGGGGTTCTAGATGGGTGCATGTGGAAGTGGGTGTGGTGGGGCTGGCATCACAATTCAACTGCTACCGAGTAGGGCCCAGCAGCCTTAGCTACCAAGGGACATTATAAGGGGGCAGCAGATATAGAGGGCAGCTCTGACCATTAAGGCTGCCTGTATAATATCTCCCTTGCTCCTTTTTTGCTTAACACGCTCTACCTCTGTGTGTGTATGCGCGTGCATTATCTAGACATCCACTAAATTACACTCCCAATACAGAACTGGGTACAACGCCTTCTCTGAGTGGAATGCTGGTTCGTTCTGCTCACCTTTCTCCTCGAATCTCTGTTCTGGAATAGGTAAATATAGCCCCATGTAAAATAAGTTCCCTTCTTGTCTCTATAAAGCTACCACCACCTTTGTTTTCTGAACTTGTACGAGTGTTTGTAGAGTGCTGTTTCAGTTAATAAGTTTGACTTTTATTTCTTTTAATTTTGTTTAATAAAAACCATTTCGTTAACTAAGACCTGATTCATTTGAGGGTTCTGCTGAGGGAAAAATCCTCGTAAACATCGGTGGAGATCCTGCTTGTTACCCCCTCTTGCTTGTTTGAGTCTCCTAGCTAATTCTCCTAACAAACTCAGGAGATCCTCACAACCACTTAGGGTAACAGATTTGAAGATTGTGCCTTCCAGATTTTGGAGTCCCTGGGTGGTCTCTTTGGACTGCCTGACACTTGAATCCATCATCAATTTCCCACTCACCTTACGCCGCTCTCACATTCGTCTCCTCAGCGGAGCTTCCTTCCGATTTCACACGATCTGCCCCAGGGCTGCAAGCAACGTCGCCATTTTCATGCAGCAAACAGAAACTGATTTTTAGAGGTTTCTGTTTGCTGCGCAAAAACACCGTTATTTGCAGCCCCAGGGAAGATAGTGTGAAATTGGAATGAAGCCCCGCTGAAAAGAGGAACGTGAGAGCGGCGTAAGGTGAGTGGGAAATTGGTCCATATCTTCCTGCCTGTTCTTTCCTTTGTCCTTGACCTACTTCCTGACTATTGCCTTGGTAACTCCACTGGCTTTCAGAACAGAACTAGTCAAGATTCATTTTTGGTCGTGCCTTTGATGCCAGGACAACCCTTTCCAATTTCTGCCAGTCAATAACTTTAAAAAAAAAAGTCAATAATTCTCTTTCTATCACCTGGATCTGAAATGCACACGACACACATCTTCCTGTTGGGCAGATGTGACAAAGCATTTAAAATGTACTCAAATTACAACTTCCTAATAGCGCCAACGGGTTCTTCGAAGCTATTCTCAAGACGATGCATCCATCTAATCAGAAGATCCATATTTCAGATTTCTACATCCCTGTCTATTTATTTGGCTTTACATCCAGTCCTGTGGGTATTACCTTTCTCTCCTTTTTCACCCAGGAGACCAGGAAGTCCTCTGCCTGGAAGACCTGCAAGACAAAGGGAATCCTGCTGAGAAAATGCAACAACAATTAGCCCTCATTCACAAATCTGTTATTTGTGTTAAGTGCCTCCCAGGTGTTGGGAGAGAGTAGCATGTGCAGAGCGTGGAAGTCAGAGAACACTAAGTGCAGTTCCACAGGGCCTGTAAAAAGACAGAGAGGTCCCACCAGGCCTCTGGCTGAGGACGGCAATCGCCTTCATCAAGCCTGGCTCCTTCCTTTCTCTCCTGTCCTCACAAGGGGTTTGGATCCAAACTGGTATATTTTAAGCATAATCTGTAATTGCTTCTTGTCTTATTATTTATTGTTTTAACCAGGTCTCAGATTCAGCAGGAGCTCACAGGAGCACAGCTCCTGAACCTTTCTGAGGGTTTCCCCTCTTCCTCCCCATCTACTTTGTCCATTGAATAGTAGGTGCAGCTGCATAACAATCCCTGGATTAGGAGAGTAGGCAGCCAGCCAGCCCCCAGGGGCTTTGCCATGCCCCCAGCAGCCCTCATTTACCCCTGAAGATGCCTGCGCCACCCTTTCTCCACTTCTTATGAGATTTTGGGTGGCGGGTGGCTTGCTGGCCTTTTGACTGAGGGGGGTGGGGTGGCCCAGGAGAGCCCCAGGTGAGCGAGGCCTGCTTGGGCTGGCTGGATCTCTAGCCAGCCCAAGCAGGCCTCACTTGCCTGGGGCTCTCCTTTCTTGCAACAGGTTGCTTTTGGCTGGGGGGTATATGCTATTGAGTGCCACCTATTTTTCTACAAAATGATCCCTGGTTTTAACTGTTTTAACTTGATTGTGAACGCGTTATTGGAAATGCTACCCACCGCTCTGAGTCCTATGTCCAGGGGAGGGCGGTCTACAAGTTGAATAAATAAATACATACTTAAATAAATAGTAAGTCTACTGAATTGCCCTTGTAGTTAGCGCTGCTTGTCTAGACACCTTCTCATGGATTTCCTTGAATAACCTTCCACTCTTTTCAATATCGACAGGGTCAATCCTTGTACATGCAAGGCTTTTTGTAGAAAAAGCCTAGCAGGAAGTGCATATTAGGCCACACCCCCTCACACAAAGGGTTAATCCTTGTACATGCAAGGCTTTTTATGAGCAGGAACGCAGTTCCGGTTGGCTTGGCATCAGGGGGTGTGGCCTAATATGCAGATGAGTTCCTGTTGGGCTTTTTCTACAAAAAAAGCCTTGTGTGAAATGATGGTGATGCCACGGGGTGTGGCCTAATATGCACTTCCTGCTAGGCTTTTTCTACAAAAAAAGCCCTGTGTGAAACAATGGTGATGCTAGGGGGTGTGGCATAATATGCAAATGAGTGTCTGCTGGAGTTTTTCTACAAAAAAGTCCCTTGTGCATGTATGTAACTTTTCAATAATGTTGAAATTTTTTACGAAATGTATGGAAACGATCTGGTTAGAGTGTTCAGTCCCTCAATTAGAATGTTCCATCAGTGTTCGGTTACTATAACAACATCTTACATACAAGAAGATGGAAGGAAAGGAATTGCTTACCTGCGTCACCTTTTGCACCAGGTATGCCTGGGATTCCGTCATAGCCAGGCTGTCCTTTTTCTCCATGGGAACCAGGAAAACCCTGCTGCCCAGGATCACCTTCAAAGGATCAAGATTTTTGTCACTGAGGTTTCAGCATGTCTCTTGGTGTAGAGTTAGAAGAAGAAGAAGATATTGGATTTATATCCCGCCCTCCACTCCAGATCTCAGAGTGGCTCACAATCTCCTTTACCTTCCTCCCCAACAACAGACACCCTGTGAGGTGGGTGGGGCTGAGAGGGGTCTCACAGCAGCTGCCCTTTCAAGGACAACCTCTGCCAGAGCTATGGCTGACCCAAGGCCATTCCAACAGCTGCAAGTGGAGGAGTGGGGAATCAAACCCGGTTCTCCCAGATAAGAGTCCACACACTTAACCACTACACCAAACTGGCTCTCTATTTTTAGCAAGACACTCTCACTACCTCTAATTTAAAACACAGTTATTTTTAGGCAGCCAGTGTGGTAACTCCAGAATTAATGCTACACAGGTGAAGAACAGGTTGGATATCTGAAAGTCTGTAAAAATCAGTTCAGAGTTTAACACAAGGCGATCCTGGGTTCACCTCAGAACGTTTATAATGAAGAAGCAGCAGCTATTTCTTTTTGACTTAAAAATGAATAATAATAATAATATAACTATATCTCACATGATTTTTAAAAAGCTGGGAGAAAACAAAACGTATTTATTTACATTTCATGTAACTGAGGAGACATGAAGTGGGTTCCCATAAGGTGTCATGGGTGCTGGGGACCCTTCAGAGGAAGTTGAGTCTGATGAGGAAACTGTGCCCCTGCCACCTGCACCAGTGCCCCTGCCTCCTGCTGGAGAAGATCCCAGCCCCCCTGCCTCGCCCTCTCGGGTGGCTCGTGTGCGTGACCGCCTCCGGCAGGACCTCAGGGATCGGAGGAGGGCGGCACGCTCACAAGCAAGACGCTCCCTGAGCCCTGAGTTCTGAGAGGATTCTGGCCCTTCTAAGAGCAAGGATGCTTGAGTGGTAACAGGATCCTGGCTGCCTCCCTGAGCCAGCAATTAGCCCAAACGGGCAACAGCCAGCAGAGGGCTATATAGCTGTAGGCTTTGGGAGGAAGCTTTGTGGAAGCAACTAGTCATCTCCCTGACATTCTAGCATCCACTCCGGCTTGACTTTGGTTCCTGACTCCCTGACTTTGGCTTTGGACTTCTGGACTCCCTGACCTCGGCTTCTGGACCTCAGACCTGCGATACTTCTACAGTGATTCGGATTTGGCGCCTCGGACCCTCCTGCTTACTGGCTACAGACCTCGGACTGCCTCTGGACTTTGCCTGACCCGGCCCCAGCCGTGACAGATTGCTTCCACCGACAAACACCCACTCCACAGGATGGATGCTGAAGCAAGTGAAACCACAGAACTACTGGCTGCGCTCCAAGCCCAGGTACAGCAGCTAACACAGGCAGTAGTGCACTTGCAGCAACAACCTGCGGCCAGTGCTCCAGCCAAGTGCCCAGTTCCCCCACCTGACAGATTTGGGGGTGCCGTGGAAGAATTTCCTGCCTTCCTAGCACAGTGTCGGCTGTACTTTGAACTGAGAGCACGGGACTTCCTCAATGACAAAACCAAGGTGTGTTTCGTCATCAGTCTGTTAAAGGGGCAGGCGGCCAAATGGGCCACACCCTTACTGGTCGCGTCCTCTCCCCTACTGACTGATTACCAGGGGTTTGAGGCCCACCTGTCTGCTGCTTTCTCAAACCCAGTCCAAGCAGCCACAGCCAACCGGAAGATCAGGGCACTGAAACAAGGCAACTCCTCGGTGGCTCAATATGCCACTGAATTCAAGCTCCTGACCCAGGACTTGGCGTGGAATGAGGCTGCCCAGATGGACCAGTTTACTGAGGGGTTGGCAGAGGAGGTCCTGGATGAACTGGCCAGGGTGGAGCAGCCACCCACGCTCCAAGAACTTATCACCCTCTGCCTCCGCATCGATGGCCGCCTGGAAAGTCGCCGCCAAGCCAAGACCAGAGGGCGCCAGCTCCCTGCGCCGTGCTACCTGGCTCCTCGCCCGTCCCCGGCTAGTACCAGCACCAAGGATGAGCCTATGCAGCTTGGAGCTGCTCGACCCCGCCTGACCCCAGAGGAAAAGACCAGACGCCGCACGCAGAATCTGTGCCTCTACTGCGGCACGGCAGGCCACTATGCCTCTGGCTGCCCTGCTAAGCATCGGATACCTGGACCTTCGCTGCCACCGCCGCCAAAAGGGCAGCCCCAGGCGTAAGTGGACCCCCCAGCCTGGGGCGACTAGCTGGGTCCTCCGAACAGCGGGCTGATACCCCAGGGCCATTCCTGCTACCAGTCAAACTCCGTCTGCCTGACGAACGCTGGCTGTTCGTGTATGCCATGCTGGACTCGGGAGCGGCCCACTGTTTTATAGATGCCGCCTTTGTGAAGCAGCACCAGATCCCTGTGCAGACAAAAGGGATTCCGTCGCTGGTGGAGGCTATTGACGGGCGCCTCCTCCGTTCTGGCCCCGTCACCCAGGAGACCTGTCCCATCACCTTCCACGTCCAGCAGCACCAAGAACAGCTGCGGTTTGATGTCGCCCGCATGCCTCGCTTCCCGCTGATTCTAGGCCTTTCCTGGCTGAAGCTGCACAACCCCATCGTGGACTGGGCCCAGCAGGAACTACGCTCCCGAGACCCATGCCCCCATCTGACTCCTCCCACCACTCTAGCAGCTGGCATCCCGAGTGGTGGTCCTCAGCTCCCTCAGAAGTATGTGGACTTTGCTGATGTCTTCGAAGAGACAGGAGCTGATCAGCTTCCCCCTCACCGGCCCTACGACTGTGCCATTGATTTGGTACCTGGGGCACCACTCCCGGTGGGGCGTCTGTACCCAATGTCGGAGCCCGAGTTGGCAGCTCTGCGAGACTTCCTGGACAAGAACCTGAAACGCGGATTCATCCGACCCTCAACCTCTCCCCTATCTGCTCCAGTGCTCTTTGTGAAGAAGAAAAGTGGGGAGCTCCGGCTGTGCAATGACTACCGGGCCCTGAACAAGATCACCATCCGCGACCGGTACCCTCTACCACTGATCCCTGAACTCTTGGATCGCCTAAAGGGGGCCCAAATCTACACCAAGCTGGACCTCCGTGGAGCGTACAATTTGGTGCGCATACGGCCCGGAGACGAATGGAAGACCGCGTTTGGGACCCGATACGGGCAGTACGAGCACCTGGTAATGCCCTTCGGACTGACCAATGCCCCCGCTGTCTTCCAGAGGTTCATGAATGACATATTCCGGGACCTGCTCGACCGCTTCGCGATCATATACCTGGATGACATCCTAATTTACTCCCGCAATCCTGCCCAGCACGCCGAGCACGTCCGCCAGGTCCTGCAGCGCCTACGAGCCCATGGTCTCTACGCCAAGCTGGAGAAGTGCGACTTCGACCTGCGCTCCGTCGAGTTCCTTGGGCACATCGTGTCACCGCAGGGGATCCTCATGGACCCGAAAAAAGTAGAAGCGGTCCTGACCTGGCAGGCTCCTCAGAATCGCAAAGACCTGCAGCGGTTCCTCGGTTTTGCCAACTACTACCGGCAATTCATCCCGGCCTACGCATCCCTGACCACACCCCTGACTCAACTACTCCGCCCCAAAGAACCCTTCCACTGGTCCCCAGAGGCCGATAACGCCTTCTCCACCCTGAAGACTCGCTTTGCCACCGGGCCACTCCTGAGATACCCCGACCCCCAGCTTCCCTTTACGGTGGAAGCTGATGCCTCCAACGTGGCCCTGGGAGCAGTGCTGTCCCAGCGCGAGGAGCCGTCCCAGCCACTACAGCCCTGCGCCTATTACTCGCGGCAGCTCACTGCTGCAGAGAGGAACTATACCATCTGGGAGAGGGAGTTGCTCGCGATCAAGGCGGCGTTTGAGGTTTGGCGACATTACCTCGAAGGGGCTCGCCACCCTGTTCAAGTGCTCACCGATCACCGGAACTTGGAACACCTCCAGACCACCCGCCGTCTCAACCAGCGCCAGATCCGGTGGTCCCTATTCTTCTCTCGCTTCGACTTCCGGATCTCCTACATCCCCCATACCCAGAACCGGAAAGCAGACGCGCTCTCCCGAAAACCGGAATACGCCCCTGCCTCAACTGAGACCGCGCCCGCTGCTCCAATCCTGCCGCCCTCAGTATTTGCAGCCACCTCCACTTCACCAGCACTCGTGGAGGACATTCGGGCTAGCCAGGCCAATGATCCCTGGGTCCAGCAACACCTCCAGGCTCTCCAAGATGACCCAACAGGGGAGTTCACGACTCGAGGCGGCCTCTTGCTACACCGCGAACGCCTCTATGTGCCGCCCGGGCCCTTGCGGGCAGAAGTGCTACGCCTGACCCACGACTCGTTACCCGCCGGGCACTTTGGACAGCATAAGACCACCCACTTGCTGACAAGGGAATTCTGGTGGCCACGAGTTCGCGCTGATGTTGCCCGCTATGTCAGCTCCTGTGACGTCTGCCGACGGGCCAAAGACATCCCAGCCAAACCCTCAGGGTTGCTGCAGCCCTTGCCCACATCTTCAGGACCCTGGGATACCATCTCGATGGACTTCATCACGGAACTTCCACGCTCCAAGGGTCAGACTTGTATCTGGGTGGTCGTCGACCTATTTACCAAGATGGCCCACTTTGTTCCGTGCCCGAAACTCCCCACAGCTCAGGAGACGGCCCAGCTTTACCTGCAACACATCTTTCGTCTGCATGGACTCCCAGCCCATCTGATCTCCGATCGGGGCCCTCAGTTCTCCTCTCGGTTCTGGCAAGCCCTCCATTCCAGCCTGGGTACTCGAGTGCACCTGTCCTCGGCCTACCACCCACAGACAGATGGCCAGACAGAGCGCACCAATGCCACGCTAGAGCAATATCTCCGCTGTTACACCTGTTACCAGCAGGATGACTGGACCACTCTATTGCCCCTAGCGGAGTTTGCATACAACAACGCGGTCCATTCATCCACCCAAATGACCCCGTTTGCTGCAACCTACGGGTACCACCCTCGGTTCTTCCCAGCGATCCTACCACCCACGAATGTCCCCGCCGTCGATGCCTACCTGCAAGAACTCCGTGCCAGCCAAGACTTGCTCCGAGAGCAGCTACAGCAAGCCAAGGAGGCATATAAACGGGCTGCGGACCGAAAGAGGCAAGAAGGCCCTCCAGTGCAGCCGGGGGATCAGGTGTGGCTCTCAACTCGCTACCTGCGCCGGCCTGGTCGGTCTCACAAGCTGGATGCACGGTTCATTGGACCCTACCCCGTCGTTGAACAAATAAACCCCGTCGCCTTCAGGCTCCAGTTGCCACCCCACCTCCGCATTCACCCCGTGTTTCATCGCTCCCTCCTTGTTCCGGCTGCACCCCCTGACCCAGCTCGGACTCCTTCCCCACCGCCGCCACCACCAGTGTTGGTGGATGACGAGGAAGAATATGAGGTGCGCCAGATCCTGGACTCCCGGTACCATCGTGGAGGCCTCCAGTACCTGGTGGACTGGGAGGGATACGGCCCAGAAGACCGGTCTTGGGAGCCCGAGGACAATCTTCATGCCCCGGACTTGGTGCACCAGTTCCACAACGACCATCCCGACCTTCCAGGTCCCTCGACGGAGGGGGGCCCTGGGGGGGGGGATAGTGTCATGGGTGCTGGGGACCCTTCAGAGGAAGTTGAGTCTGATGAGGAAACTGTGCCCCTGCCACCTGCACCAGTGCCCCTGCCTCCTGCTGGAGAAGATCCCAGCCCCCCTGCCTCGCCCTCTCGGGTGGCTCGTGTGCGTGACCGCCTCCGGCAGGACCTCAGGGATCGGAGGAGGGCGGCACGCTCACAAGCAAGACGCTCCCTGAGCCCTGAGTTCTGAGAGGATTCTGGCCCTTCTAAGAGCAAGGATGCTTGAGTGGTAACAGGATCCTGGCTGCCTCCCTGAGCCAGCAATTAGCCCAAACGGGCAACAGCCAGCAGAGGGCTATATAGCTGTAGGCTTTGGGAGGAAGCTTTGTGGAAGCAACTAGTCATCTCCCTGACATTCTAGCATCCACTCCGGCTTGACTTTGGTTCCTGACTCCCTGACTTTGGCTTTGGACTTCTGGACTCCCTGACCTCGGCTTCTGGACCTCAGACCTGCGATACTTCTACAGTGATTCGGATTTGGCGCCTCGGACCCTCCTGCTTACTGGCTACAGACCTCGGACTGCCTCTGGACTTTGCCTGACCCGGCCCCAGCCGTGACATAAGGTGTAATATAATGACTTAGACTTTGGAATCTGGTTGTGCGCAAAGTATAAATTCTAGGAGGATAACTATATTAGTTTGATTTAGCACAAACCATAAGTTCTTCAGCACGTTACCCTTTATTATGGCAAAAGACTTTCATGGCCTACATAGGTCTAAAAGCTGACAAATACATATAAGCAGGTATAAATTTTACACACACTCTGAAACAGTTCCATGTAATGAGGCGAAAAGGAGAAGAAGATGATGATGATGATATTGGATTTATATCCCACTCTATACTTTGAATCTCAGAGTGGTCACAATCTCTTTTACCTTCCCCACCTACCCCACAACAGACACCCTGTGAGGTGGGTGGGACTGAGAGAGCTCTTACAGCAGCTGCCCTTTCAAGGACAACTCCTAGGAGAACTATGGCTGACCCAAGGCCATTCCAGCAGGTGCAAGTGGAGGAGTGGGTAATCAAACCCGGTTCTTCCAGAATAATAGTCCGCACACTTAACCACTACACCAAACTGGCTATACCAGACAGATATAACTGGGGCTGAGATGGCAGTTCTCCAGCACTATGGAAAGAACACACAAAACAGGGTTGCATTCATTTACCTGTAACTGTTCTTACACTAGAGGAGCATTATGTCAAGCATGCTATTTCTAACTGTTTAATTCTTCCATACCTTTCTTCTATTCCCCCCCCCCCCTTTTTCTCCCTTCCCCCCTGGGGATGCATAATAAATCTCTCTGCTCCCAGGATGTTTAGCGTAACCTTGTATTAAACAGTGTAAAGTGCCTCTCCCCCAGATTCACACAGCCAGGTCTTATCAGCTAACAGGGAATGTGTGAGAAATGGAGATGTGAACATTCCTTAGTCATAAAAGAGATAGTAGCGAGTAGCCTTTGAACCTTCAATCCCATTTGCATCTTTATGTTATTCTTTTGAAGTTATCTGTAACCCTGCCTTTTGAAGCAGTCTATAAGATACTATTCAGCTTTGGACCCAGCATTACTTCCAAGGTACCCGTCCTTGGAACAAGTCATGGACTTTCAATAAAACAAGTCTTTGATTAAAAACAAAAGCTTGATTATTTCGAAATATCGATGCTTGACACATTATTGAAAGTTAAAAGGGAATTCCTACCTGTTTGACCTTTTAAGCCAGGAGACCCAGACAAGCCTGGCAATCCCTTTTCACCCTTTTCTCCTGGTGTTCCTAGAATACCTTTAAAACACAGGTGCACACAATAGGTTTAATTTTACTATTTGAGAACCTAGTTCCGTTAGCTCTAATTTAGTGCATAGGTTTTTTTTTTTTTTTAAAAAAGCTTTCTGTCACTTACCAGGAACACCTGGAACACCTGGCTGCCCTTTGGAACCTGGAAAACCGGGACTACCTGGAAGTCCCACAACACCCTTTTCGCCTCTCTCCCCAGGTAGGCCTGGAAGACCTGCCCTTCCTTGTTCTCCCTGCAGAGTAGAAGAACGAATAGAAAAATCAACATACTATTAATAGCAGGACATTCCAGAAATTATGTGGTGGAAAGGGGGGAAAAATCACCTAGTAACAGAGGAGCCAATGATAGCAGAGCTCAAACAGCCAATAGGAGCTCTGTGTCAGAAAGCAGAGAGTCAGACTGATTTCGCACTAGGCCAGCGCCAGTTCTAGGGTGTGTGGCGCCCCAGGCAGGCTCCCTGCCCACTGCCCCCCATTGCTGCCCCCTCCCCCTCCACAGTGCTGCAGCAAAGCACTCCATTCCACCCCCCCCCCCATGAGAGCGCGCCGTGCCAAGGTTGGGCCCTACCGGCTTCGATGCGGGTGGCGTGCTATCTAATCCTTTGAAGTGCATGCAAGAGAAGGCTTCTCTCCCTCCTTCCTGGAACTGAGGAGGAGCGAAGCCTTCTCCTGTGCGCATTTCAAAGGATTAGATGACGAAATGCAAGGGAAGGAAAGGGTGGCGGGGGGGAGGCAGGCAGCCAAGCAAACTAGGCGGTTGTCGTGGGCACTGGGAGGGGAGGAGCCCAATTTGGTGCCCCCCTCCTCCCGGCGTCCTAGGCAACTGCCTAGTTTGCCTAGTGGGTAAGCCAGCCCTGCACTAGGCTTGTTCTGAGTGGAGAACCCTTTTGCTCCGGGTGCTTCTCTCCATTTTTGTACAAGCTGCCGTGGAGCTGCGAGTTGGTGCACCGCTTTCGTGTGGCAAGCAAGATCCTCTTACAAGTGGTTTCTGCTTGCTGCGGGAGAATGGCGTGCCTACTTGTAGCTCTGCGGCAGCCTGTATGAAAACAGAGAGAAGCACCAGGGGCAAAAGGGCTCTCCACCTGGAACAAGCCCTAGTGCGAAATCAGTATCAGTTTAAGTGCTGACAGTTGTGGGGCAGAGTTGCCAGGTTCATCTTTCTACACACCTTCTGCATCACCGATTATCCCCTTCTGAGGATGTTTTGCAGCAGAGAAGCAGAAGTAATGGGTTGATTCACACTGCTGATTTCAATGGGGTGAGGAGTCCGAGACCGAGAGAAAGAGACCAGATGGGCAAAGAGCTCGCGGAGAGGGCCCAACACAAATGAGGCGGAGGGAACTAGGCTCAGAGAGCAAAGGGGACAGGAGAGCCAGGAAGCTGAGACTGGGTGGGCGACATCCGAAGCCAGAAGGAAAGGTGCGGTTGTCAGAAAGAGGAGAGCAAGACTACATTGTAGATACTGATTAAAAACAGCCCTGAAAAATCTTTGGCTGTTAGTTTCTTGTGACAAATACTGAATTGTATCCTAGCACTACAGAAGCCATTATTTGGACCCTTTATATCTACACACATGTCAATGTCTAGTATACTGCTTAAAAAAACCCCCACTACATTGGCTTAGCTTGGCATGGGTCTTATGCCTGTTTGTTGTGTATGTGAACTAAAGTATGGATATCAATGGTGTTCCTGCATTGATATCATTGGAGCCTTTAGGACTGAGCTTGGAGACTCGGGAACAATGGACAGCAGGATCCAAATCCCTGCTGTCCTGCTCCAATCAGAAGCCCCCTGCTGGTTTGAATGATCCAATGGCGTCTTTGCACAGGAACCTTGAAGTGTATATAGTTGGCCCCGTTCTCCAGGCCCCGTTCTCCAGTACTATGCTGTACTGAGTAAAAGAGCTATGGTCACTACCACCTCGCCTCTTCCTTGCGTTGAACCCGCTATATTATTCTGTTCAATCAGGTATGGTCATTAAATTAGAAATAAATACGTTTAGCAGACGAGTCTGTCTATTGTTTAGGATGCTGAGTATAACTCCATGGAGGATGGTGGATACCTTTTCACCAGGAATCCCGGGGATGCCAATTCCAGGAAGTCCAGTTTCTCCTTTCTCCCCTTTCACACCTTTCTGTCCTGGAAACCCTGGTGTGCCTGGATCACCCGGAAGACCTTGCACGCCCTTTTCTCCTGAGTGCCCTAAGGGTAAGCATTTATAGGATGTGATGAGATATTCTTTGCTGCAAAGGAATTCTTCATCGGAATGTTCGGGGTACTACAACACAACCAAGCGTAGGCACTCACAAAGGTGGAAAGTTAACCTTACCTGGCAGACCCATTTCTCCCATTGCTCCTTTAGACCCAGGTGACCCTGATTCGCCAGGATACCCTAGAGAGCCTACGTCCCCTTTGGGCCCTGAATGGGAAAAGGAAGTATTAAACGTCAGATTAATCCTTACGGCTCACCGAGATGCACTGTGATAAAGCTTATAGCTTCTACTCATGCATATTTATTTATTTACGTTATATTTATATTCCGCCTATTCTATGCAGACTCAAGGCGGCTAACAACATAAAATACACAATAAACAATATTAAAACAATTAAACAATTAAAAGAGAGTACTGAGATCGGGAACCCAAAATCTTCTCGTTATCCCTGGGCCAAAAGAAGCCCGCCTAAAATCTACTAGGGACAGGGCCTTCTCTGTTATGGCCCCTACATGGTGGAACCAGCTGCCGGAGGAGGTGAGGGCCCTGCGGGACTTTATTCAGTTCCGCACGCAACCCTCTTCCGGCTAGCTTACACCTAACTGACACAGGAAATTAAATGTAGCTCTACCAGATTCTTGCTATACATACTGCCGTAATGCTTAATGTTTTTAAGGTTTTAAATGTTTTGAATGTTTTAAATGTTTATATATTTAAATACCAATTTAATTTTATGTTTCGACTTATCTGTTGTAAGCTGCCCGGAGCCACCTTGCTGGAAAGGGCGGGATATAAATCATAAATAAATAAATAAATAAAAAATAAACGATCAGATACATCGCAATGGTGTTACTTCAGGCATATAATATTTCCTTTCTCAATGCGTACAGATCCTAGGCAGTTAGTACTAAAGTGTGATAGCTCCAGATGTGTTGGCAGCCCCCTCCCGTTAGATGTCATATGCCATCCGAAACAGTTCGGACTTACAGGCCCTGCGGAACTGCGATAAGTCCTGCAGGGCCCTGATGGCTTCTGGGAGGGTGTTCCAGAGTATTGGGGCTGCAACCAAGAAGGTTCTTGCTCTGATGGCCTCAGTTGCTCGTGGCCCTGATAGATATAGCAGGGGTGGCCAAGCTTGCTCAATCTGAGAGCCACAGAGAAAAAAATGTCAGATGCTTGGGAGCCATGAGACATGAACATTAGATGTTTGAGAGCCGCAAGACAGGGAGGAAAGGTGGAAAGAACACTTAGAGGTGGGGAGGGAGAGGCGGAAAGAAAGCAACTTTTAACTTCAGAAGCATTCTCTAAGCCGCTGGGCTGGTTTGGCTTGGCGATGTGATTTAAAGACAGAAATGCCTTCTTCAAGCCAGCTGACGGAACGGTGGGGGCTTTGAGAGCCACACAATCTGTGTGAAAGAGCCACAAGCGGCTCCCAAACCACAGTTTGGCCACCCAGGATATATGTTTATGTTATTTTATTTATTTTTTGTGAATTTATAGTCCAAGATGGGCTCAGGGCAGATTACAAGACAACAAAACAGTTAAAATCGTACAATAAAACAATTAAAAATTAAACAGTTAAAACCATTAAATAGAATGAAATAAGGCGGTGTCAGTGGTATAAACACCATTCACAGATTGAGAGGCAGGAATCACAGGTGTCTTGGATGTCAATTATCAACAGCGTCGGCCTGGTCCCTGGTTGTCAGGATGGTAGTCAATGCAGTCAGCACAGGGAGGCCGATTAGATGGTGTGAGGACGCCCACCCGCCTGCCTCAGCCAAAAGCCCAGCGGAACAGCTGTTTTGCAGGCCCCTGGAATGGAATGGTAATATAGTGTCCTTGGCAACACCATAGTGTAGAACAGCCATAGGCTATAGCCAGAAGTCATGCTGGGTAGAAAGCCAGGTGTCTTACCTGGTTGGCCAGGTAAACCGGGATCACCATCCTTCCCTGGCACGCCTGTTGTGCCAGGATCTCCTTGAGTCCCCTTCTCACCGTGTGCTCCTTGATAACCTGGAAAGCACAACAATTAAAGTCCAGTTTAAACTACCAGCTCATTCAGTCATTCTCTTCCCATCACATCAGAAGTTAAGCCCTATATAATAGTAGGAAGGTTTCAGAGCAGGGGTGTCAAACTCATTTGTTATGAGGGCCAAATCTGACATAAATGAGACCTTGTTGGGCCGGGCCGTGTGTGTACCTTTTTAAGATTAGGTAGCAGAGACATAAACTTTATAAAGGACACAGACACAATTAAAGTTTTTTTAAAACTTAAAATAAAACACGCTTAAAACATTAGCCCCCATTGGTCTTAAAGGTGCTTTCTTTGTATTTCTCCCACGGAATCCAGGGAACTGGGCAAAGGAAGCTCTGGCTCTTCTCTTCCTTCCCCAAGGGACCAGGTAGGCGAGAAGCCTCAACCAATGGAGAAAATAGAGGTTTTGCTCTATAGCTCCTGTGCGATTGAACAAGCCTTGCCAAAGCAAGCTACAATGCAGAAAGAAGCAAGAGAGAAGGGGAAGGAAGCAGATGACAGCCAGTTGCCTGGGGCCCTGAAAAGAGCCTTCTGGGGGTCTGATTTGGCCCCCAGGACACATGTTTGACATCCCTGTTTCAGAGTATGGCTGTGCTAATCTGCAATAGAAGAGCTAGATTTCAGTACCTCCTTAAAGCCCAACAAGATTTTTGGGGTTTAAGCTGACAAAAGGAGCCTTGACTCTTGAAAACTCAGAACCCAAAAGTCTTTGTGTGTGTATGAGTGTATCTGCACCTGGAAGTCACGGCGGCTTCTGCTGACAGACCCTTACCGGGGGCCTGGAGGATATTCAGAGAGGCAGCTGAATAAAGCCTGCCTCTGCCTCCCGCCTCCGGTATTTCCAGGAAGACTCGTATCCAAGTACTAACCTGTTTAGCTTCTGAGATCTGATGAGACCAGGCTAGCTTGAGCTAGGCAAGTCAGGACATACCTTGAAAAATCTTGTTGGTCTCTAAGGTCCAACTGGACTCGAGTAACGGTAGGAATGGCTCTGGGCATTCCACAGCCATCTGTCAGTGGGACCAGGAGCCATCTCCTTTGCAGGCCCATAGCTGGGAGGGGCAGTGGGGGCCTTGCCCCACGACTTCCAGGCTGCCCCCTGCCTTCAAGGGGGCCCACGGGGGGCACAGCCTGCTTCCCCCCTTTCCCCCACCCATAGCTGAGCCAGTGAAGCATCATCAGTGGCAGCCGGAGCTGGGAGAGCTGAGCAGGGAAGCAGCAGGCGGAGAGGAGGGAGGCAGAAGAGCAGGAGGCCGTGTGGAATGGGCTGGGGAGGGGGGGACGGATGGAGCTGCTGACGGCAAAGTGCCAGGATGGGGGGGAGAGGGAGGTGGAAGGACGCAAGGTGCACTCCCTTCTCGACTCCAAAGTTTTAGGACTGACTGCCTCGATTTGCCTATTTTCAAAGCCTCCCACTTTTGCCCCTACCCCAGAAAGCTTCTGAGAAGCATCAAGCCCTGCAGTGGATGGGAAAGGGTGCCCCCCGACTTTTTAACCCCCCCCCCTCACTTTTAAAATCCTGGCTATGTCCCTGCTCCTTTGGGAGAATAAACAAATGCCCCAGTTCTCCATGTACTGGCATCACAACCTTGAGGGGCCAACTGAAAGCAGGGCTTTTTTTGAGCAGGAATGCACAGGAACGCTAGTCCAGCTGGCTTGGTGTCAGGGTGTGTGCCCAAATATGCAAATGAGTTCCTGCTGGAACAATGGTGGGTTCAGGGGTGCGGCCTAATATGCAAATGAGTTCCTGGCTGGGCGTTTTCTACAAAAAAGCCCTGTATGGAACAATGGTGGGTTCAGGGGTGTGGCCTAATATGCAAATGAGTTCCTGCTGGGCTTTTTCTACCAAAAAGCCCTGTATAGAACAATGGTAGATTCAGGGGTGTGACTTAATATGCAAATGAGTTCCTGCTGGGCTTTCTCTACCAAAAAAAGCCTTGCAGAATGGTATCTGCTTTGTCACTGCTATAAGCACCACCCAAATTCAATATGACCAATCTTAAAGTGACTAGACCCTGCGGGAGATGCTGTTCAGCTTTACAGACCTTTTTCTCCTTCTTCTCCTTTCTGCCCTTTCATGCTTTCCATGTCGACGTGGTCCATTTTCCCTGGCTCTCCCGGCAGGCCGGCCTCACCTTTTTCACCCTTGTAACCAGGGCCACCTCTGAGTCCTGGCACTCCAGGAAAACCAGTGTCACCTGCAAAACACACATGCACTGAACACCAGACCCCTCTCAGGAGTACAGAAGCAATATGGCTGGAAATACTGGGCCCTAAGGGATACTGAAAAGTGGGGGTATGCTATCACCCACCTGATCAAACCCTTCAGACAGATCTTGAGATGGAGAAGGAAATAAGGGAGGTGACTAAGAAGAAGAATACTGCAGATCTATATCCCGCCTTTCTCTCTGAATCAGAGACTCAGAGCGGCTTACAATCTCCTATATCTTCTCCCCCCACAACAGACACCCTGTGAGGTGGGTGGAACTGAAAGAGCATTTTTAGAGCAGCTGCCCTTTCAAGGACAACTCCTGCAATAGCTATGGCTGACCCAAGGCCATTCCAGCAACTGTAAGTGGAGGAGTGGGGAATCAAACCCGGTTCTCCCAGATAAGAGTCTACACACTTAACCACTACGCCAAACTGGCTCTCTAAAGCAGAGCTCTCAATATTGGGAGACTTCAACAACCCTCACATTGACTGGGTCAACATGTGCTTGAGGCATGCTGTAGAAATGAGATTCCTAGACATCATACATGACTGTGCACTGGAACAGTTGGTTACAGAGACAATCAGAGGGGTAGCGATCTTGGACTTGGTTCTGAGAAGACCTGGTGAAACACTATGTTCAGGGTTATTGGGAAACGGATTGAGAACAATCTGGCTAATATTGTAATGCCTCTGCACAGATCTATGGGGGGCCTAATTTGGAATAATAAGAACATAAGAGAAGCCATGTTGGATCAGGTCATGGCCCATCCAGTCCAACACTCTGTGTCACACAGTGGCCAAAAAAACACAAAAAAACCAGGTGCAATCAGGACGTCCACCAGTGGGGCCTGGACATTGTGCCCCCCCCCCCCCGAGCACCAAGAATACAGAGCATCATCATAATGTGTATAGTTCTGGTCACAATATCTCAAAAGGGACATGCAGAGCTGGAAAAAGTATAGAAGACAGCAACCAAGATGTTTAGGGTGTTGGAAGTCCTTCCTTTGAGAAAGACTAAGAGTCTGGGACTTTTCAGTTTAGAGAAAAGACAACTAAGGGGGATGTGATAGAGATTTAACAAATTATGCATCAGGTGGAAAGAGCTGACAAAGAGAACCCCCCACCACCACCTCCAAAATACTAGAACTCTAGGACATCTAATGAAGCTGGTGGGCAGTAGGTTCAAGACAGACAGAAGGAAATACTTTAGTCAAGTGACTTCCTTTGTCTAGGAAGAGAGAGGTCAAGGAGAAGGAGGAAGATTCTCCATTAGCAATGTGACTTTCTTAGTCATAGGATGTAGCTGCTAGTGTTTCTTATTTTCATCCCAGTTCCCCATCCCTGTAGAAATAAACTTATGTTTTTGTTTTTATACTAAAGAACTCTCAATCTCATTTTGATCCAACGATCCATTGAACTGTTTGGGATATATAAATTGATCTTCCAAATGATACCTCTAACACGACAGAGTTACTGTGTTACCAGCAAATTCACAATCTTTAACAATGGAGTCATGAACTCCAGCCAGAATTCAGCCAGAAACCTGACCTCACTCCATTGGTTAATCTACAAAAAAATTATTACCTTTTTCACCAGGAAGTCCAGGAGATCCCACAGGGCCACTAGGACCCTGGATTCCAGGGGTTCCCATAACTCCCATTTCTCCTTTGATTCCTAAAATCAAATTGGAATAATTTGTTTACACATCTGTAATTAAATTGCTACATAGTTCCATTGCTCTGCCACAGTTGGTCTATCCAACTAACTTCCAGCACTGATCTCCAACTAAAACCTACCCCTATGTCTAAATGATATATTTTAAACAATTTACTTGCCCACTGTTTAACTCTGCCTTCCTTGGTTCTCTTCCTGAATAGACATTTGTCATATAAACTGTTGTGAGACAACTTGAGACAGCAGTTATTAATTTATTTTTTTAAAATCATCTTGCATTTTTTCCCCTCAGGAGCACTGGGAAAGGCACAACAAAGTAAAGTGAAACTGATAAAATAAAATCTGTTGCTTTTTCATTCATTTGATAACTTTTCCATTACGAGACCAAAACAATCTTCCACAGTAGTTTAGGATTCAACAAATGAATTAAAACATCAACATTCCAGTTCTCACCACAAAAATAATTTCACTTATTTTCTTATCTTTCAGAATATTTAGGGTGCCAAAGAGTCTGTTATGTCTGCATTAATTGTTTTGCCTCCTTCTCTGTTTGCAATGGCAAACCACCCCGTAAAAAGTCTGCCGTAAAAATGTCGTGATGCGACGTCACCCCAGAGTTGGAAACAACTGGTGCTTGCATAGGGGACTAAAAAGGTAAAAGTAGTCCTCTGTGCAAAATGTCGCATCATGACATTTTCACAGCAGACTTTTTACAAGGTGGTATGCCATTGCCTTCCCCAGTCATCTACATTTTCCCCCCAGCAAGCTGGGTACTCATTTTACCAACCTCGGAAGGATGGACTACCTTTACCTTTACCTTTTAATTGCTTTCCCCTAAATCCTGAGCTTCTACATGAAATCAAGTCTTAAAGTCCTCTGACTTTCAGCCTTGATTTCATATAACTTGTACACTGTCACTCCATATTGTTTATTGATTAGATGAAAACCTATAGGTGATTGTTGCTGTTTTTAAAGCTCCAGGCATGGTAGCTGTGATTCATGACAGAATGATGGGCTATAAATCTGTAAATCAATAAAGTGAATCCCTATTAATTGATAACAGAATTCTGTTCTGTCTTGTAGACAGCAGCTTCTTTGAACGGGCTATAGCTGAGCATCTTTCTTGTCCCTCGGGGATGCTGGCTTGCACCCAAGCAAGGCTCCCTGGAGCCTCTTTATCCACCTCATGACCTTTGGTGTCCAGTGTCCCTGCTTTAAGCCAGAAGAGATGACGGGGTCCCAAGCCACCTCTATAGTCTCTTGCAGTGAAAATATACTCAGCACTAGCATTCGTGCTAATCATTCCTCAGGAGTTTCAACTGGCCGGACCAGAAAAGCAGCCAGATGACGAAGACTCAAACACTTGGACTGATTTCCCACTAAACTTACGCCGCTCTCACTCTCCTCTTCTCCATGGGGCTGTTGCTGGATTTTGCACAAACTGCCCCGGACCAGTGAGTTGATCCGTCTCTCTTCAAATTCCCTTTGCAGTGGGCAGAATCCGCTGAAAACCGGTTTCTGTCTGCCATGGAAGGAACTTGAAAAGGGACAGGGCAACTTGCAAGCTTGAGGCGGCTTGTGCGAAATCCAGCAGCAGCCCCGCATGGGAAAGGAGCAATGAGACTGAAACGAGGTGAGTGGGAAATCGGTTTTGGTTTTTTTCAGGACGTCCAAACCACTCTTCGGCTGTGTTAATTCCTTCTACTGACAGAATTCTAACGCTTCCCAGGCATGTTCTTCAGTGCCATCTTGGACCACAGCCGAGGAGTTCTGCACTCCATATCATGGGGTTCTTTCTGATATGAAGATACTCCAGAAAGGGAAAGGAAACTGCCTTTTCCTTCCTCCTCACGTGGTGGTGGAAAGTGTCAAGTTGTGGCTGACTTTTTGGTGACCTTGTAAGGCAAGAGATGGTTTGCCATTGCCTGCTTCTGCGTAACAACCCTGGACTTCCTAGATGGTCTCTTATTCAGGGCCGGCGCATGGCGGTCAGCAAAGTAGGTGGCTCCCTTCACCTCCCTGCTCACGCCAACCCAAACGTCCCTTGCCTGGCTCTCTCCAGCTTCAGAGGGAGCCGGGAAGAGGCGAGAAAGGAGGCAGCCTCTTTCCGGGTCCCTCTGAAGCGGGAGAGGGCCAGGCAAGGAATGGGTGTGGGTCGCACGTTCTTTCTTTGAGAACACGTAGCTCAGCCCGCCCTGCCCCTCTCCCGCTTCAAATGAAGCCGTGAAGAAAGGAAGTGGCCTCATTTCCAGGTCCCTCTGAAGCCAGATAGGGCCGGGCAAGGGGCAGGGTGTGTCGAGCCACACGTTGTCAAAGAAAGAACGTGTGACCCATGCCCGTCCCTTGCCTGGCCCTCTCCCGCTTCAAAGGGGCCGGAAAGAATCTGCCTCCTTCTTTCTTCACAAGAAAGAAGGACATGGCCTCTTCCCGCCTCCCTTTGAAGTGGGAGAGGGGCAGGCTGAGAGTGCGAAAGGACGCTAGGAGGGGGCGAGGGCACAGGGTTCGGCCTGGGGCACTAGAATCGCTACCGCCAGGCCTGCTCCTATTTAAGTTCTAACCTGGGTTGACCCTATTTAGCTTCTGAAATCTACAAGATCAGGCTAACCTGGGCCAATCTCCTTCTATCCCCAAGTATTGCAACAACGTATTGCTTTAACCTATCAATGAGGTGGTAACATAACATGCGGTTGTTTGTTAGAAGACAAAATGAGTACCTGGGAAACCTGGCTGCCCTTCTTTTCCTTGTGGGCCAGGCAGACCCGGCAATCCTTGCAAACCTGGGAGCCCAGGTTGTCCATGGCTACCTTTATCTCCTTTCGGCCCTGGCATGTCTCGCCCAGGGACGCCAGTGTAACCCTTCTCCCCTTTTGACCCTGTAGATCCTGGAATAATTAAGATAAAATTATATAACAGTTCCTAAAACAATACTGTCCTGTCCCGGCTGTGACGGGACTCCAACGGGAGCCCCTCCCACACCTCCCGAGATACCTCCCGGCCGCCCGGCATGGCCAGTCCTGCCGCCGAGGCTGCCAATGCACGGAGCTGACGTGCCCACCCCCAGGAGCAGTGGCCAAGCCACGGCTGCGGCCGCGGAGCAAGGGAGGAGGGAATGGCATGCCACGGAGAAGGCTGGAAGCCCAGGAACTTCGAGTCGTGGCGGCGCCCTCAGCCATCCCACAGAGCACACGCCCCAGGAAGTCCGCCCACAGTGTCCTCGCTTATAAGCGAGGGTGGTGTTATCCGGGGGTGGGGCCAAGGAGGAAGGGAGGGGGCCGGGGACAGTATAAAAGGCCAGAGGCTGAGAGGTCAGTGAGGAAGCAGGCTGCTGCAACAGAAGGGCGGCTGAACGAGGGAAAGGGAGGAGCCCAAGCACAGCCGGGGATGACACCCGCACAGAGGGGTGAAGTAACCCAGCTCTGTTCTCCCACATTCTGAGACCTCTGGGAAGCCTAAACGGACCCAGGCCCAAGCCAGGCCACCAGGAGAGCAGCGGCCACGGCGAGACGTGACAGGGGCCATCAGGGGTGTGACAAATGTGGGGGATTTTTCGAGGAGAGTCATCAGATGCAATGCTGAAAATTTGGTACCTCTACCTCAAAACACAGCCCCCTCAGAGCCCCTGATACCTGTGGATCAATTCTCCATTATAACCTATGGCTGTGATCCCCAACTTTCTTGGTACCGGGGACAGGCCCCAGGGTCAGCAGAGTGGGGGCACCGAATTCAGTCCCTCCACCCCCCTGTGCCACTGCACAGCCTCACTGCCCCCCTATGCCATGCAGCCTCGCTGCCCTACCTCTTTCCCCTCGCGGTGCCGCACCAGGCTGCAGCCCGGTAGCAATCCACAGCTCGGGGGTTGGGGATACCTGCCCTATAGGAATCAGTCTCCATAGGGAATAATGGAGTACTCAGCAGACATATCTCCCCCCCCCACTTTCTGATGACTCTGAAGCGGGGGGAGGGTCTCCAAACCGGGGGACCGCCTGCCCCCACCTGGGGATTGGCAGCCCTAAAAAGGAAACGACAAATCAGAAAAATTACCTATGGGTCCTGGAGGCCCAGTTTGACCTGATGGACCAGGAGGGCCAGGTGGACCTATTCCTGGCACACCGGGAGATCCCTGCAGACCTGGTAATCCAGCAGGACCGGAATCACCTAAAATGGAAAATTGAACATTTATCCATCCATTCATACTCAATGGATAGCTTGCCTTTTGGCTTACCGCAATACTCTCCTAAGCCAAATCACACCCTTCTAAGCCCCTTGGCTAGTAGCTCATATATGTAAAAATGCAGATCAATTCAAAATCCAAGTAATAAAACCATAAAAATCTTAGAAGCGGGAGATGACATTAGCTCTTTCTCAAGTACCCTTTGTCCAAGATCATTAAAGGTTATCAGGTCATAGCAGGAAAAGTGTCCCACAGTCTTTGACACCCAGTGCCACACAGAAGCATGATAGAAGGATTCACACACAAGTCTAGTCCCAGCAGAGCTTCGTGTAGGCCCTTGAAATTAGATTACTGCGATGCGCTCTGCGTGGGGCTGCCCCTGAAAAGCTTCAGGAACTTCAACTAGTACAGGACGCTGCAGCCAGGATTCCATTCCGGGAGTGGGTTGTCAGGACTGAATCACTGTAGTTTTGGGCCCATCTACACTGGTTCTCAATTGTCTCTGGTCCCAGTTCAAGTTACTGACCTTGGGACTAGCAAACCTTGAGGGCGACCTACTCCCATACAAACCTATCTCACTAAGTTCATCTTCTGAGGTTCCACTTTGGCTGCCCTTGCCTTCTGAGGTTAGGTGGGTGGCAAGTCAAAGACAGGGCCTTCTTGGTTAAGGAGCCAAAATTATTGAACTCCCTCTTCAGGAGTATTCACCTGTCTCCTTCCATCCCTCTCTTCCACCAGCAAACAAAGACTCTTTTCTGTTTTGTCTGGCATTCCCTTCTCTTTCCTCTCCTATGTCTTAATGGCTGTTTTCCGTGTTTTTACACATGTGTCTTAGATGCGGATTAAATTGGCTTTATGGTTTTTTTATAACGTTCATATGAACATATGAAGCTGCCCTATACTGAATCAGACCCTCGGTCCATCAAAGTCAGTATTGTCTTCTCAGACTGGCAGCGGCTCTCCAGGGTCTCAAGCTGAGGTTTTCCACACCAATTTGCCTGGACTCTTTTTTGGAGATGCCAGGGATTGAACCTGGGACCTTCTGCTTCCCAAGCAGATGCTCTACCACTGAGCCACCATCCCTCCCCCACCGTCCCTCCCCTCTGCTTATTTTAATGCTTGGCTGCTTTGGTGGCTCTGATTGGGCACAAAGGTGGAATGTAATTTTTGGAAATAAATAAATGTATGTCAGGGCTTTTTTGTAGCAGGAACTCCTTTGCATATTAGGCCACACACCCCAGATGTAGCCAATTCTCCAAGAGCTTACAGTAGGCCCTGGAATAAGAGCCCTGTAGGAGTTCCTGCTACAAAAAAAAAGCCCTGGTATAAGTCATAGGTATAGTTGAGGTTCCACCTGGCTGACTTGATCCTTATTTTTTTCTTCTTTCCTTTATATCACCCTATTCATCAGAACTGTCCCCATTAAGCAATACCCTCATGACTGAGGGATGTTTTCCAGCCCCAGCAAGATGTGGGGCTCAGCCTAGATGAGATGCAACAAAGGCCTGCCCACCAGCTCCTCTTCCTCTCAGAACAGCCTGTATTTTTGCAAGGCCCAGAGGCTGTTAACACCACAGATTATATTTGTAATTCACTCTTCAGACCTGTGAAATCCATCTACGCTCTCTTCATAAAATGAAGTATATGGCCAGTCAGTTGACAGGTGGCTTACAAATTTCATCTCATTCACATTTCCACGCAGAGAAAAAAATTACCACAGAGCAATTTTAGCCAGTTACAGAAAAGGAGTTACCTTGGAGACCTGGTTGTCCTGGCGCACCCGGGAATCCTTTTTCTCCTATTAATCCAGGCAGCCCTTGATCCCCTTTTGGTCCAGGAATGCCATCTCGTCCTTTTGGGCCAGGAAACCCTTTCTGACCTGGGAGGCCTACACCAGCGTCACCCTTGACATATGAATAATAAGTCATTGATGATAATGGCAAAATAAAACAGAAGACCAGCCATCATAACATCAGACAAAGGTTTTCAAAGCTACATCCAGTTTCATCCTAATAAGACAGGAAGATCAATTAAGCTAAAATTGTAAAAACTGGCTACCGCATGCAACCTCCTCTCCACCCTCTCTGGGTCAACCATTCACTAAGCCGCTATGATGTTATGGAATTATGACGAACATTCTAGCTTGTGGGGATGAAGGTACGAGCAACAGAATGAGGACAAGCTCTGGAAACGTCACATGGATCCTAGGAAGGACAGAAGCTACCGTACTTGAAGTCAGCAGGAAGTGTGTGTGAGGGGGCGGGGCGGGGGTGAAAGCAGGAAGAAAGAGAGTTGTGGGGGCAAATGAGGTAGAATAGCTGAAAGGGAAAGGATGGAACAGGCCAACAGCATGATATGAAGTGACCTGAGGTAATTATGTACCAAGCAGATACAAGGCAAAGAGGGGAAAGGAGCAACTGGAGAAAGAACCATGAGGAGAAACTTCATACAAGTCAGCAACAAGAGGCAGCCAAGGGTGCAGGAACACCAAGGTTGCAGGGGAGGTAGAAACTGAATGTCATGTACTGATTTGAATTAAAAATCTAAAGGTCTCCAATTGTATGTATGTATTTAAAAACATACTTGATCTTGTCTACTGACTATGTGGCTCCTGAATAATATACACCTCATTCTTTGTTTTACCTTGGTTGTGGGATATTCAGATTCTGTTTTAATGTTTACGATATCCTCTATCCCCCCCCCTCCCCTCTGCCTCAGTGAAGTCCTATGCAGTCATACCTCCCAATCTCACCTATCCACTAATGCTAGGAGAACACAGAGATGTTGCCAGGTGGGATTTCCCACATTATGAGGAACACCTTGAAGATAAGAGCAGACAAACGTCGGAAATCAAGGTTGCTAGCCTCTGTGGCCAGGCAGGGGTGGTGAGTATCTAAGTCAGGGGTGTCAAACTCGTTTGTTATGAGGGATGGATCTGACATAAATAGGATTTGGTGGAGCCAGGCCATGCATATCACAAAATGTAATGCCAGGTAGTGGAGGTATAAACTTTATAAAGGATACAGAAAAACACAAAGATATTATTTTTTACTTAAAATAGAAACACGCTTAAAACTCTTGCAATTTTTTGTTTAAAATGGAAAGGCGGGGGAACAGTGGGATTTGGCAATGCAAGTTTCAAAATAAGACATCAAGAAAAAGCACAAGGATCACAGCAGAAACTAAAAATACAAATCAAAACTATAAAATGCTCTGAGCCCAGGAAAAACTGAAATGGCTGCGCATTGCAAGTTTCTCCCCCTGCCTCCAGGTCTACTCAGATTGGCAATGGCTCTTCAGTGGATTCCCAGGGTAAAGAACTCACTAGACACCAATTCTAAAGTCCATTCAGCAAAGACATGCTGGCTCAAAGCATCAAGCCTTTACCTGCAAGGTCACACAACTCCAGCAAGGCTATATAAACAATGGAAAGTGAAACTGAGCTCCACTCCATTAGAACACATTGCAATACAGACAAAGCTGCAAGGAAAACATGGAATGGATTTTCCATTAAGGTCTCTGTGCCCGGATAAACTACTCCCAAAGCAGTCTATCTGGGGACAGAGACCTTAATGGAAAGTCCATTCCACATTTTATTTGCAGCTTTGCAAGCCCAGAATTGCTTCCTGTTTCAGCCTGCAAAGACAAGGAAAAAGGATCTGGGAACTTCAGCAGCCTCAGAGCTCCAAAGGGTAAGGACAGGAGGGGGGAGAAAGAAGCTCCTCAAGACTGACCTGGGCGGGCTGATTCTGACCCGTGGGCCATTGGACAACCCTGATCTAAGTGGTCATTATAGCCAGTCCCAGCAGTTGCCCTTCTCCCAAGTTAGCCCAAGAAGCTTGCACTTACTTTGGGGCCTTGCAACCCTGGTACTCCAGGTAACCCGGAGGAACCAGGATTGCCCTTCTCCCCAATGGGACCAGGTGAGCCTTGCTGCCCTGGGAAACCTATAAAACCAAATCAACACACAATATTGTTAACAGAGCATGCTAAATGCCCACATCTACCCTCCACCCCCGCAAATAAAATATATTTCGGGGATTGTTTTGATTCGAGGTAGGAGAAAACAAAAGCTAGTGATGACCAGCTTATGAAGATAACTGAATGCTGTTTCTTAGAATCACAGAGTTAGAAGGGACCTCCAGGATCATCTAGTCCAACCCCCTGCACAATGCAGGAAACTCACAAATGCCTCCCCCTAAATTCACAGGATCTTCATTGCAGTCAGATGGCCTCTGTTTAAAAACCTCCAAGGAAGGAGAGCCCACCACCTCCTGAGGAAGCCTGTTCCACTGAGGAATCGCACTAACGGTCAGGAAGCTCTTCCTAATGTTGAGCCAGAAACTCTTTTGATTTAATTTCAACCCACTGGTTCTGGTCCTACCTTCTGGGACCACAGAACACAATTCCACACCCTCCTCTATATGACAGCCCTTCAAGTACTTGAAGTACTTCTTACGGTAGGCAGTAGAGGTGTGGGTTTATCTTAGCTCTGGATCTGAGCAGCTGGAAGAAATTAGTGAAGACTTCCCAGGAGATCAATGTTAGAACTTCTACAGAATGACAGGCAGGACCGTCATTGAGGAGGGGGCGCAAAATTAATGACACCCCCTTATGGGCCCATAGAATAGAATGAATTGCATACCCAATTCGGTGCCCCCTCTCCAGTGGTGCCCAGGGCAAGCGCCCCCTCTGCTCCCCCCTAGATCCAGCCCTGAGGACAGTAGAAATCTAACTCCTGCCAACAAAATGTGGTGACAATCTAGAGAAGGCAGAGGCAGGCCTGGCACTTTGTAGAGTTTACTACAAAAAAGGTACTGCCGGGCTGTCCAGGCTTGGAGGCCTCAGCCTGGATCTTAACTTGGCCTCTTCCTTCCTTGGACAGACTTGGCCAGCAGAAGAGGGAGCCACAGAGGGCTGTTGCCAGGATTTTAAATTAGATGGGGCCACAGGCAGGATATTTGGTTTACGGGGGGAAGGCTCTCCGTTTCAACTCTTCGAAATGTCCTGTGAACCCCTCTAAAAAACCCAAATGCCACATTATCCCTTTTATTATCACAAAATTATGCCTGAGCTTTCATCTTCCCCTGCACATTGTATCAGGCTGGATGGTAAGGGGTGGGGAAGGAGAAAGAAAGGGGTTAAGGAAGTCTTGCCAAGTCCCCCACATCCTCCAGCAGGGGACTTTTTTCACACACGCCATGGAGTTTTCCCTCTCAAATTGCTGGAGCGTCCAGGAAAACCATAGAGTTTTTCCGGAAACGGCTAGAGTGGCCAGTGTGCGATGTCGCCGGCACGATGATGTCACCCCCAAGTGAGGTCATAGCGCCAGTGACATCGGAGAAGGTTCCCCCACTCCCCACTGGTCCAATGTGAGCCGGCAGGTTGGGAACCTCCAGGGTGGGAGAAGCCTTAGGGCCCCACCGTAGCCACAGGCCGGGAGCCACAGCAAGACGGATTCTGCCCGCCAACTGTGACCACCTTCTCCTTCCTTGCTGCGCACCCCACAGCGTATTCATGGCCAGCCCGTCCAGCTGCAAGGAGAAGGAACTGGAGGGAGGGATGAGAAGGCCCAGGTGAGACGAGCACACCTTTGTACTGCTCCTGCCCACCACCTTCAGTTTGTCTTTCAAAACAGGTGAGCTATAAATACGGAATGTGAATCGACTTATTTTATGCTCATTGATGGCTGCCTCCATACCACCACTTGTTAAGATCATGATTTGCAGCAAATGTGGACCACGTGAGACAGCAGTTGCCTCTTGAGATTGTCACAGGTGGAAAGTTAAGTTTTGCTCACCACTTTGCAAACCAGGGCTTTTTTTGTAGCAGGACCTCCTTTGCATATTAGGCTACACGCCCCCCCCCCCGCCCCGATGTAGCCAATCCTCCAAGAGTTTACAGGGCTCTTCTTACAGGGTCTACTGTAAGCTCCAGGAGGATTGGCTACATCAGGGAGGTGTAGCTTAATATGCAAAGGAGTTCCTGCTACAAAAAAAGCCCTGGTGTAACCTATACCTGGAACGGCAAGCAAAATTGCAGTTTTTCTTCTTTGTGAATGATTCCTGTGACACAGACGCAGAGATTCTAAGAGTTCTCCCAGAATTACAGCAGATCTCCAGGTTACAAAGATCTCCAGGTTACAAATGGCTGCTCTGTAGGGTGGACTTTCTGCTATTATAACCCTGAGGACATCATACTCTCCTCCCCAAACCCTGCCTTCTCCAGACTCCACCCCCAAAGATCCAGGAGTTTCCCAACCCTGAGCTGGCAACCCTACACTAGCTGAAAGCAGACATCATCAGGGTCTCTGCAAAGGGAGACAGCAGCTCTGTGAGTATTGAGGGCAGGGTCTTTTGCTCTAGAACATCCCTCCATTCCCTTCAAAAGATATTCTCTCGACTGGGAAACTCTCTTCAAATGTTCCAATTACTTTTCATGGCATAGTTTGGTGTAGTGGTTAAATGTGTGAACTCTTATCTGGAAGAGCTGGGTTCTTCCCCACTCCTCCACTTGCAGCTGCTGGAATGGCCTTGAGTCAGCCATAGCTCTCACAGAGCTGTCCTTGAAAGGGCAGCTTCTGGGAGAGTTCTCTCAGTCCCACCTACTTCACAGGGCGTCTGTTATGGGGGAGGAAGGCAAAGGAGATTGTAAGCGGCCCTGAGACTCTGAGATTCGGAGTGGAGGGCAGGGTATGAACCCAATATCTTCATCATCATCATCATCATCATACCTGGAAGTCCTGGAGCACCTGGAAAGCCAATTCCTTGTGGGCCTCTTCCACCTTTTTCACCTGGCAGGCCAGGTCTTCCTGGGATCCCCGCATCACCTTTGTCACCTGTACAGTTCAAAGACAGTAGATCATATTTACTGTTTTTCCTGCAAGCGGAGACTTGTGGGTGGGGTGAAAGCAGTCCCGGACACGCCTTGCATGGAAATGAGACAAGGTACCTTGGACGCCTGGTAGGCCAGGAGGCCCAGGAACACCGGCTGGCCCTGGAGCACCGTGCAAGAAAATGGCCTGCCCAGTTTCACCTTTAGGCCCTGGAAATGCAAGACAAAGATGCAGCGATTGAATGGGCACATCTTTCCACCCATCTGTAATTCAGAGCAAACCCTGATTCTCTTCTGAGAAGATGTAGGTGTGAGCACGGCAGGCCCTCCCATTAGGCAAATTAGGCATTTGACTAGGGCGCCAGCCCTGGGGAGGGGAGCTGAATTGGGCACCCTCCACTCATAGATGCCTTCCCCGCTCTCGTGCTGGCTTCCTCGCTTTCCTGCCACCTTTCTCTCTCTCACGCTGGCTCTCCTGCTGCCTTTCTCCTGCTTGTCCCTGGCTCTCGTGCTTTCCTGCCGTCTTTCTCCTGTTTGCCCCCGGGTCTCTTGCTTTCCTGCCACCTTTCTCCTGCTTGTCCCTGGCTCTCTTGCTTTCCTGCTGTCTTTCTCATGCTTGCCCCTGGCTCTCTCACTGTCCTGCCATCTTTCTTCTGCTTGCCCCTGGGTCTCTCGCTTTCCTGCTACCTTTCTCCTGCTTGCTCCAGCTCTCTCGCTTTCCTGATGCTTTTCTCCTGCTCACCCCAGCTCTCTCGCTTCCCTGATGCCTTTCTCCTGCTTGCTCCAGCTCTCTCGCTTTCCTGATGCCTTTCTCCTGCTTGCTCCTGCTCTCTCACTACCTGATGCCTTTCTCCTGCTCACCCCAGCTCTCTCGCTTTCCTGATGCCTTTCTCCTGCTTGCTCCGGCTCTCTCGCTTTCCTGATGCCTTTCTCCTGCTCACCCCAGCTCTCTTGCTTTCCTGATGCCTTTCTCCTGCTTGCTCCAGCTCTCTCGCTTTCCTGATGCCTTTCTCCTGCTTGCTCCAGCTCTCTCACTTTCCTGATGCCTTTCTCCTGCTTGCTCTGGCTCTCTCGCTTTCCTGATGCCTTTCTCCTGCTTGCTCCAGCTCTCTCGCTTTCCTGATGCCTTTCTCCTGCTCACCCCAGCTCTCTTGCTTTCCTGATGCCTTTCTCCTGCTTGCTCCAGCTCTCTCACTTTCCTGATGCCTTTCTCCTGCTTGCTCTGGCTCTCTCGCTTTCCTGATGCCTTTCTCCTGCTTGCTCCAGCTCTCTCGCTTTCCTGATGCCTTTCTCCTGCTCACCCCAGCTCTCTTGCTTTCCTGATGCCTTTCTCCTGCTTGCTCCAGCTCTCTCACTTTCATGATGCCTTTCTCCTGCTCCCCCCAGCTCTCTCGCTTTCCTGATGCCTTTCTCCTGCTTGCTCCGGCTCTCTCACTTTTCTGCCGCCTTTCTCCCATTCCCGCCTCCATCTTGCCTTCCTCGCTGTGTGGGCGGTAGGGTGCAGTGTTTGGGGCAGCGCCGAGGCAGGTAGCAGGCGGTGGGCTTGCCTAGGGTGCTGCACGTCATAGGACTGGCCCTGGGTGTGAGCCTCTGTATTCCATGAGTGAGCGGAGGATCCAACTAAACAGATAGAGGGTCAGAATCTCAGCATTTGGTTTTGACTTCCAAGCCCTAGATGATGGGGCTGCTGTTGTGACTGAGGAAGTCAGGAGGGAGAATGTTTGCGTTTTTCTTTCCAAACCCTCTCCTGATTTACCCCCCAAACACATACACAAAGACACACAGTTGCCGTTAACTTTGCAATATGCTGCACAGTTTGTTTGGGTCTTACCTGGAAGTCCTGTAGTGCCAGGGAACCCTGAACTACCCTTTTCCCCTTTAGCACCAGTTGGTCCTGGAATCCCTGATCCGGGATTGCCAGGGAAGCCCCTTTCTCCACGGGGTCCTGGAAACCCACTTGTCCCTGGAGGGCCACGGTCGCCTTTTAAGCCAATTGTTCCCTGATTGTAAAGAGACAGGGAAAGAAGTCACTTTCTTCTACATTAGCATTTCATGTGGCCTTCAGACTATACAGAACATTTAATATGCTTCCATTAGTTCAACTTGGACAGTGGATTTTGGTGCCCCCCTGCAGGATGATTTACTCAGTGTGTTAACAGGCTACAAACAAGGGTTCCAGCAACATCAGATGCAGGGCTGCCAAGCTCCTGCTGGGCTCAGGGGATCCCCTGCTTTGGCAGCTCCCAACCCGTTGGCAGGGCAAAGCTGCCAGGGGGATCCCCCCCCCCAAGAGTCCCATCACCATATGCCCAGAAGTGACATAACGCGCGGGGCATGTTGCACGGGGACGCTCTAAGAATTTGTGGGAAACTCTATGGTTTCGCGCGGGGACGCTCTAGCAATTTTTTTGGGGGGGAAACTATATAGTATGGAAAACTCTATGGTATGCTTTCGCGTGGGGATGCTCTAGCAATTTGGGAGGGAAACTCTATGATACTCTATGATACCATAGAGTTTCCCCCCAAATTGCTAGAGCGTCCCCACGTGAAAACATAGTTTCCCACAAATTCCTAGAGCGTCCCCGTGCAACGTGCCTGGTGTGATACATCACCAAACAGCAGAAAAGTCCCCTGTCGCCAGCCCTGGAGGACTTGGCAATCCTAATCAGACTCCTATCTAGGTAACATTTGGGTAGGACTTCCTGGATATATGTAAATTCTGTTTCTGCAGTTCAGTAATTTGAAATCTCTTGCTATTCACATTTCAGTGGCTGTCCTCTTAGCCCAGGGGTTCTCACTCTTTTTAAGCCTGTGGACACATTTTGAGTTCTGACACAGTGTGGCGGGTTCAGCTATAAAATGCCTGCCGTAACTTACTGTCAGTCACACATGGGATATTTTTGTGCTATGGCTCTGAAACTTTTTAAAATCTGCAATGGCCAATCTGAAACCCTGACAGCCCACCTGGCCCTATTCACTTTCTAAAAACACTTGGCGTGTTCCCAGAAAGGTGTCAGCAGGTGCTATGGTGACCATTCAGGGCTTTTTTTAAAAAAAAAAAAAACAGGAATGCATAGGAATGTAGTTCCAGCTGGCTTTGGTGCCAGAGGGTGTGGTGTAATATGCAAATGAGTTCCTGCTTGACCTTTTCGATTAAAAAGCCCTGTATGAAACAATGGTGCCATCAAGGGGGTGTGGCCTAATATGTAGATGAGTTCCTGCAGGGCTTTTCCTACAGAATAAACCCTGTGCCCACGGACACCACCAGGGCTTTTTGGGTAGCAGCCGCAGGAACTCCTTTGCATATTAGGCCACACTCCCTGATGTAGCCAATGCTCCAAAAGCTTACAAGTATCTTAGTATAGAGCCTACTGTAAGCTCCAGGAGGATTGGCTACAGCAGGGGTGTGTGGCCTGATATGCAAAAGAGTTCCTGCTCCAAAAAAAGCCCTGGACACCACGTTGGAGACCCCTGGTCTCAGCACAACGCAAGAAAGAGGACCAGTGGCTGTTTCTGCACACAGACATATTAGGAGTATTTGCTCACTTAGTCAGACTGGAAACCAAGGCATGACATGTCCTATGATTTCATCCTGGCAAAGAGTGGAAGGTGGCCGGCCCTTAATTCTGAAGGGCAGGGCTTTTGTTGTAGGAAAAGCTCAGCAGGAACTCATTTGCATATTAGGCCACACACCCCTGACATCGCCATTGTTTCACATAGGACTTTTTTGTAGGAAAAGCCCAGCAAGAACTTATTTGCATATTAGGCCACACCCCCTGACACCAAGCCAGCCGGAACTGTGTTCCTGCTCAAAAAAAGCCCTGCTGAAGGAAAAAGAACAGAAGCCAGAGATACCAAACAGGGAACTCCACAAGACAAGTTTTCAACGGAACTGTGAAACTGAGGCCTCTGGTGGTGACGGAGGTGTTCTGCAGCTACTGGAAGTCACAAACTGGGTGAAAGTTAAACGTGACATCAGGGGCTACAGCACTCCTAGCCAAATGCCTTTCGGCACTATTACAAACAACTAAAAAATACAAAGTCACACCTCCAAATTAAAAACCACTTTCCAAGAAGGAACACATTTCTTTCCAGTGTACTTATTGTTCATTTTGCCTTTTTGTATTAACCCTCCAGTGCACAGGGAGAGTGGAAACACCATCCCCCTCCCCACACATTTAAAAACCCTTCCCTGGGGGGGTGGGGGACAAGCAGCAGTCATGGTATTTTAAAAAAATTGCCTTTCCACGTCCATGTTTTAGTGCATCGTTTTTTTAAAAAATTAAAAGGATCCCATTATCTTATAAGGAAATGTTTTCCTGCCTTTGACTCCCCCCTCCCTTTCCTGTCTGACCCCATAATTTACAGTACTGGAAAGCTGAGCCCCATCAGCCATTGCATTTTTAAAAAAAATGTCTTTCATGCAGTGTTTTTTTTTTAAGCAACAAGAGGATCCCATTGCCTTATAAGAAAATATTTTTTATCCTTCAAATTTCACCCTTTCTGCCTGACACCATGATTTAGAAGAAGAAGATAGAAGAAGATTTACAGTAATGACCTCCATTTTTCACCCTTCCTTCTTTTGAAAAAAGAAGAAGAAGAGGAGGAGGTTGGTTTTATATCCTACCCTTCACTCAGAGCGGCTTACAGTCTCCTTCCCTTCCCCTTTCCACAACAGACACCCTGTGAGGTAAGTGGGGCTGGGAGAACTCTGACAGAAACTGCTCTTGAGAGAGCAGCTCTGAGAGAACTGCGGCTTGCCAAAGGTCACATCAGCAGGTGCACGTGGAGGAGTGGGGAATCAAACCCGGCTTTCTCAGATTAGAGCCCGTCCTCTTAACCACTACACCAAACTGGCTCGTGGGACCCCCAATAAAGGGACTGCTGATCATTAGAAATACAAGCAAAGGAAACCCACAGTGAATAGTACATTACAGTCTTCATTAATACTATACCATGTAATAGTATATAATAATATCAAACAGACACCTCTCATACAATAGCAAAACATCAGGGGTGTGGCCTAATATGCAAATGAGTTCATGCTGGGCTTTTTCTTCCAAAAACAAAAGCCCTGGCTATGAGTAAGGACTGGGACAAATGAAGAGGAGGTGTAAGTTTGCTTCATTGGGCACAATAATAATTTATAAAGAGTGGAGAACAAAAATATTCACAGGTGTGACATAATTCTTGTTCCTTAAAAAAATCTATTGTCCATCTCTGGACCAAAGGAAGCCAGGCTATGCTCCACACCGGCTAGGGCTTTTTTGGTGGTGGCACCAGAAATGTGGAATGCTCTCCTGGAGGCCATAAGGGCCCTGCGGGATCTTTCACAATTCCGCCGGGCCTGCAAAACTGAACTGTTTCGACAGGCCTTCAACACCTGAATCTGGGAGAGAACCACTACCTCTCACCACTGAGGAGCTACGAATATCATGGGATCATTAACAGAAAAAGGAAAGATCCCGCCATATCCAAGTGTATAGCACCACAAAATGTTTTAAATTTATTCTATTGGTTTTAAATTGTTTTATATAATTGATTGTTAGCTGCCCTGAGTCCGCTTGTGGAGAGGGCGGGATATAAATTTAAAGTAATAAATAATAACAAGTAATAAATAATAATAAATACCGAGGCGCCTTTAGGACCTGGCACACCTGGCACTCCATCCCGCCCGGGCCTCCCGTCTTGGCCAGAAATGCCCGGAAGCCCAGGGAAACCAGGGTCTCCTTTGTCACCCTTCAAATCAGAGTCAAAGAAAACATCTCCGGGTTCTCCTTTAGCTCCTGGGCTTCCAATTAATCCGGGTACACCAGCAGGACCCTGAAATGAAATTCAGATTCAGCATCATTAAAACAAAGCATAATCAAGTAATGTCATTAAAGCTGCGATCCTGAACACTAATTAGGAAGTAAATCCAGGCCTCAGGTTCAGCAGGAGCTCACAGGAGTGCCGCTCCTGAACCTTTCTAATGGCCCCCCTATGCCCCCTCGATCTTGTCCATTGAACAGTAGGTGCAGCTGCATAACAATCCCTGGATTAGGAGAGCAGGCAGCCAGCCAGTCACCAGGAGCTTTGCCATGCCCCCAGCAGCCCTCATAAACCCCTAGAGAAGCCTACACCACCTTTTCTCCACTTATGTGATTTTTTGGTGGAAGGAGCTTGCTGGCCTTTTGACTGTGGGACTGTATCGAACGCAGTATTTAACAATGCCTTACTGTAGCATTTCCCATTTGCAGGGTCGTGACCTGGTACTAGGCCACAGAAGCCTCAATACCGGCTTGATCCAAAATGTTGCAAACTGGTAAATTCAGTGGGATTTATTCAGGGGCCATTTTGTAGAAAAATAAGTGGTGGAGCTCATTAACATTAGCATATGCTGCCCCCCCATGAGCCAAAAGCAACTCGACACAAGAAAGGAAAGCCCCGAGCGAGCGCTACAGACACTGCGTGCTGGCCAGAAGCCCTTCCCCGTCCCTCTCTGATGTTCAGAAAGCTCCTGGCCGGCGTGCAGTCTCTGTATTGCTCCCTGAGTGTCCTCTGCCTGGACCACAGGGAAGGAGCCAGGCCATGGAGGGGAAAAGTTTGGGAAATTCTCCCTTACTGAAATTCTTCTAGTCCAGATTGCCGGACATTGCATTGAGGGCGGGGAACCTAGCTAGAGGAGGGAGCCGGCTCGGCAACTGTCGCTGTCCTTCATCGAAAGCCTGGTGGAACATCTCTGCCTTACGGGACCTGCAGAACTGTAAAAAGGTCTCACAGGGCCCTGATGTTCTCTGGCAGAGAGTTCCACCAGGTCGGGGCCAAGACTGAAAAAGTCCTGGCCTTTGTCGAGGACATCCGGACCTCTTTAGGGCCAGGGACCACCAGGAAGTTTCGACCAGCAGCGGAGGAGGCAGTCCTGTAGATACGTCCAGGGGTGGAATTCTAGCAGGAGCTTCTTTGCATATTAGGCCACACCCACCTGATGTAGCCAATCCTCCAAGAGCTTACAAGGCTGTTTTCTGTAAGTTCTTGGAGGATTGGGCTACATTAGGGGTGTGTGGCCTAATATGCAAAGGAGCTCCTACTAGAATTCCACCCCTGGATACGTTGCTCATGGCCTTAGTCATAACCATTTACTTACCGCCACTCCAGGAATGCCGTCGTACCCATGATTGCCCCTGTCCCCCTTTGCACCTGGAGGGCCTGGAAAGCCTTTCAAAGAAGAGAGAGGGAGAGAAAGAAATTCATTCAACTGACAAGTGTGAATTGCTGATAATAAAGGCTCTCTTTAGCCCTTGCTCTCAAGACTCAGTTCACAGGAGAAGAGCAAAATATTTGCAGATGCAATCAAAGCGAACTGCGGGGCAACACCAGTAAAAAGCATCTGACAGTCTAGCCCCCAACTTCTCCTTTAGCAACGCACTCATGCTAGCCAGAATCCTTGCTACAAAAAAAAAAAAAGAACATAAAAAAATAAGAGAAGCCATGTTGGATCAGGCCAATGGCCCATCCAGTCCAACACTCTGTGTCACACAGTGGCCAAAAACCCCAAGTGCCATCAGGCGGTCCACCAGTGGGGCTAGAAGCCCTCCTACTGTGCCACCCCTAAGCACCAAGAATACAGAGAATCACTGCCCCAGATAGAGAGTCCCATCAATACGCTGTGGCTAACAGCCACTGATGGACCTCTGCTCCAGATGCTTATCCATTCCCCTCTTGTAGCCGCCACCACCTCCTGTGGCAGTGAATTCCAAGAATATACAGAAGGCTCAGATAAAGGTCTTGCAAGGTCACAAAATTGAGGCAGGGGGAGGATATCCCTAGTGGGCAGGGCTGGTTCTGGGGGGGGGGGGCTGGACAGAGAGTGCTCAGGGATCCCCTTCCTAACGCCACCTTCTGGGATTTTAACTCTTCTCATGTACCTTCTCTTCTACCTGTGTGGTCCTCTATCATTGCCCGACTGCCCTTCCCATGAACCCTCCTGCCACGTGTGTTCCTAGTGACACATGTCCCCTGCATGCCCTTTCTCTAGAGGCGCTGGGTAGCATATGCAGTCAGCTGGCAGAGCCCCCAGCCTGAGCATGGGGGTGGTACCAGCAGCGGGCCCTGTTGGAAGTCTGGGCTTTGGCAGCTGCCCCACTGTGGGGTATGTTCTGGCTTCATTTGGGGCAGGAGCTCACAGGAGCGGAGCTCCGGAACCTCTAAATTTTCATGTGCTCTCTCTTTCTTACTTCCCAACCCCTGCCGAACACTGCTGAGATATTAGATCTAAATGGATGTTTAAGAACACCGACCCAGGGCTCTTTTTCTAGCAGGAGCTCCTCTGCATATTAGGCCACGCCCCCTGAGGTTGCCAATCCTCCCAGAGCTTACAGGGCACTTAGTCCAGGGCCTACTGCAAGCTCCAGGAGGATTGGCTACATCAGGGGGCGTGGCCCAATATGCAGAGGAGCTCCTGCTAGAAAAAGGGCCCTGCCGATTGCCATCCTTAAACTGTATGGAAATTAGCACCAAATTGTTTTAAAATTGTTTTAATCTATATTTAATTTAACAGCTTTTATTGTTACTCTATTATGTATTGTGAGCTTCCCTGAGCCTGCTTCGGTGGGGAGGGCGGGATATAAATCAACTAAACTAAACTAAACTACACTGCCAAATACTTGCTTCTGGGCTCCATTGCTCAACCCCCCTCTGAGAATTCTGCTGAACTCTTTAAGACTTGACAAACTTTCCCCACAAAAAAAGGGAAAATAACCAAAACATATAAAGCAGACAGATAGAAATCTTCCTCATGCCACTGTGGCCGCATAGAAGAAAGTGATTTGAAAAGCATGATGGGAGTAAGGTTTTATTATGACACTTATAATTCCAGAAGCATTTGAAGGCAGATGCTGAGCTAATGGGATACACCTTCCGGTGATGTCAGGGGCATGTGGCAACCCATCTCTGACCCCTGCTCAGCTTCCAAGATCAGGGTAGCCTGGCCCATGCGGGCCAGGGACCCAATCACAGTATCGATCTTTAAAGGAATGCATTCTCCGTACAGCTTTGCTCGCTATGAGTCCCTTTCTTTGCTTGTGTTGGAAATGGACAGTGAACAAGGTTACGCATTATCATGGTTCAGCACTGATGCTACAGGCCAATGAAGCTTGGCGCGTGAGTTTTGAAAAGTGTATAGAGCTCTCTCTGGACCAGTGTTTCCTCTAAGCGGTGAAGTCTTGTGAGCAAAAATTCTACTTTGTGAGCTACTGGCAGGACTTTTTTTTGTAGCAGGGAATCCTTTGCATATTAGGCCACACCCTCCTGATATAGCCAATCCTCCAAGATCTTACAGTAGGCCCTGTAATAAGAGCCCTACAAGCTCTTGGAGGATTGGCTACAAAAGAGGGGTGTGGCCTAATATGCAGAGGAGTTCCTGCTACAAAAATAGCCCTGGCTACTGGCATTAAAAGTTGTGAGCAAACAATTGGGGGACTGCATAAATTAGTTTGCTCTAGGGCCATCCTTCCTGAGCTAAGACAAAAAAATGTGAGACTAGCTCACACTACTCAGCTTGGAGAGAACACTGCTCTGGACCCTTGCCAGTTAACATGAGCTTCCTCTTAGGAGGTTGTCCTCAGGTTATCCTGTACTTTGAACACAATCTTACAAGCTCACTCATAGGCTGTGATCAGACGGACAGTTTGACCTGATATAGCTGCTTTCCCCTAACAGATTAAAATGGCTCGGTCACACAGTTACATCCGGCAGCCGTTTCCCAGTCCCACTCACCCCGCCGTAAGACAAGTTGGACACCAGGTGAATTCCAGTGCTTACACACCCCTACACATTCAACCCGCGTTTCTGAATGTCTGAACTCCTCCAGTGCGTGTTCAGAAACCATTTTGGAGGTATGAATCTTTAATTCCGATTTTGCCGTTTTGTTTTTTTTAAACTGATAGTGCACATGCGCATGGGTGCATGTGTGCACTTAAGAAATGTTTTTTCCAAAAAAGTCAAAGTTGTTTGTTTGTTTGTTTTCAAAAAAGAAGAAAACCAGACTGCACACTCCATGCACTAATCTGAATGGTCAACGATGGAAGAAGTGCGCAGCAAGACCGGATCGGGCGTGTGGGAGGTGTCTGATGGAAAACCTCCATCACAAAATGAGACAGAGTACTTAGCACTGCCTCCAAAGCACACCAAGCTGCCAGTCTGACCGCAGCCTTAGTGATCCCAAAAAGTGGGATGGACGGTGTTGCAATCACAGGCCTTATCATCAATGGCAAGATTCACAGGAATGCAATACGCACGCCAATGAGCTTGAGAGCCAAAATTCAGTTTTTACATTTCACGGAAGTAACTTTATGTTCTGGCATTCTTTCTACTGACAAGCCTCTGCCCTGATGACAGCTAGCGGACAAAGCCATTAAATTCCTTTACACGTGTGTTATAGCAGAGGCCAGTAGTGTTAGTCCGTGTGTGAAGCAATTTGAAACACTGCAAAACAGGAATGAGTCCTAATGGAATTTTCCCTTTGCGGCCTAGTGGAGTTCTTGTTTGATGCCTTACCAGGATCTCCTGGGAGACCTTGGGGTCCTGGTGGTCCAGGAAGTATTGGCACATCACAGGAGATACAGCTTTCACCACTGTCACCTGCCGGACAAAGCACAGAGATGGTTAATGGGAGTCTGCTTACAATTATTATTTTTAAAAACCAAAACCTTTATGATTGCCACAGAAAGGGGATCTGTAAGAACATAAGAGAAGCCATGTTAGATCAGGCCAATGGCCCATCCAGTCCAACACTCTGTGTCACACAGTGGCCAAAAAAAATTATATATATATATATATATATACACACAAATATATATACACAAATATATATACACACATATATATACACACACACACACACACTGTGGCTAATAGCCACTGATGGACCTCTGCTCCATATTTTTATCTAACCCCCTCTTGAAGGTGGCTATGCTTGTGGCCACCACCACCTCCTGTGGCAGTGAATTCCACATGTTAATCACCCTTTGGGTGAAGAAGTACTTCCTTTTATCCGTTTTACCCTGTCTGCTCAGCAATTTCATTGAATGCCCACGAGTTCTTGTATAGTGAGAAAGGGAGAAAAGTACTTCTGTCTTTCAAGGAGACCTGAAGATTTTACACCAAAGTGCCTAGGAACTATATTTTTAGAAAGGTATAAACAGGGCGTTTTTTTGTAGCAGGAACTCCTTTGCATATTAGGCCACACACTCCTGATGTAGCCAATCCTCCAAGAGCTTGCAGGGCTCTTAGTACAGGGCCTACTGTAAGCTCCAGGAGGATTGGCTACATCAGGGGGTGTGGCCTAATATGCAAAGGAGTTCCTGCTACAAAAAAGCCCTGGGTATAAACTCTGTTGAGGCTTTTGAGCATCAGGGAGATTCGAATCTTTGTGACAAGCAGTGTCATACAAACAGAGAATCTTCAAGAGCACTTTGTATGTAGTTTGAGGAAAATATCTCCTGCCCACTTCCTCCCTCGGGAGTTTTCAGCAGCCAACTGTGTGAAGTCAGGAGAGTAATATGATGTGTGCCTGAAAATGCACATGGGTTCACTCAAGGCTTGGTCTGGCCAATCTGGGGAAGTCTACTCGAGACTGGTTGATGAGGAGGTGTGCCCTCTGCGTGCACAAGCCCAAGAAGGGGAAGTGGTGTTGTGAAAGAACCATTTGTTCCACATGATTGTGAAGGTTAATGTGTTCCACAATCACCATCAATCTGAGAGGCGGAAAGGCCTGCGTGCCTCAGCTCAGTGTAGGCAGGCAAAGAGGAAGTGGGCAAGGGTGGTGGTGTGCTGGCTACTGTGGTAGGTGACAAAACCTAACTGTGACTTGTGTTCTTTTCACAGTTTACACAGAGGATTGGCTTGCTGGTAGGTGACCAAAGCCTCAGGGGAATCATGGGACTCCTGGTTCCAGTGGATTATGGGTAAAGACAGGTTGCTTACCTGTAACTGTAGATCTTCGAGTGGTCATCTGTGCATTCACACTCATGGGGATAGTGCGCCTGCGCCGATCCCCGAATCGGTATCTGCAAAAGCCCGGGATTTTTTCGCGCTCGGCGCCACCAGGCATGCGCAGGCGACCCACTGCGCATGCCCACCGGCGCCCGCGCGGCAATCCCGCCAGTTCCTCCCTGACCGCTGAAAGCCCCTTTCTGGAGAGAGAGAGACCGTCAGCAGCGGGGAAGGAGGGCGGGTAGTGTGAATGCACAGATGACCACTCGAAGATCTACAGTTACAGGTAAGCAACCTGTCTATCTTCTTCGTGGTCTCTGTGCTTCACACTCATGGGAGATTAGCAAGCAAAGCATACCTGGAGGCGGGAAGACGGTCAGCCTGAAGACACAGCCTGTAGCACCGCAGCTCCCAACCGAGTCCTCTGCTGAGCATGCACTTCCAGCGCGTAGTGCTTCATGAAGGCATGCGGAGAAGACCAGGTAGCCGCCTTGCAGACATCAGAAAGGGACACACCTTTCAGGAATGCCACCGACGTGGCCATCGCCCTAGTGGAGTGTCCACGCACAGGTCCAGGTAACGGCTTTTTAGCCAACAGATAACAAAGTTTGATCGTCTCAGTAAGCCACTTGGAAAGTCTTTGAGACGAAATCTTGGACCCTAACTTGGGGGCAGAGTAGGAGACAAAAAGCTGGTTATCCTTACGAAAACCCCTTGAACGGTTTAAATAAAATAGGAGGGCACGCTTAACATCCAGTGCATGTAGCCTCCGTTCCTCGTCCGAGGAAGGACTAGGGTAAAAAGTGGGTAACCAAACTTCTAAGTTAAGGTGAAACTGGGAAACCACTTTCGGGAGAAAAGTAATGTCCGGGGCCAAAGAAACTCCGGCCTCCCTAAAGGCAAGGTATGGGTAGTCACACCGCATCGCTGTGAGCTCCCCCGCACGACGTGCTGACGTGATGGCAACTAAAAATGCAGTCTTCCAGGACAAGAGCTGCAGGGAACATGTTGCCATGGGTTCAAAGGGACGGCGAGTTAACTTGTCCAAAACCAAAGTCAGGTCCCACAACTGTGGAGGGGATCTAGAGGGGGGATGAAGCCGGAACAGGCCCTTTAAAAATCTTTTGGAATGCGGGTGTGCAAAAACAGAGTAACCCTCGACCGAAACATGGAAGGCAGAAATAGCTGCCAAATAAACCTTGATGGAGGAAAAAACTAACCCCTCATCGATCAAAGACAAAAGAAACTCAAAAATTGCCGGGAGTCCAACCGAGTTGGGTGGCACAAGAGAGTCAGCCATGAAGTCACTGAACTTCTTCCACTTCCTCTCATAAGAGGCACGGGTGGAAGGTTTCCTGCTACTCTGGAGCACCTGCTGAACCCTGGTGGAAAAGTCTAGTGGTCGATGAACCACGCTGTCAGCTTCAGGTGCGGCACGTTGTGATGGAGCACGTGTCCGCCCTGGGCCGACAACAGGTCCGGTTCCGCCGGGAACTGGTAAAAGATCCCCTTCGACTGCTGGAGCAGAATCGGGAACCAGCTCTGACGGGGCCACCACGGGGTCACCAGAATGCATCGTGGTCTCTCCTGCACTAACTTGTGGACCACTCTCGTCAGCAGAGGTAAGGGTGGGAACATGTACAGGAACCAACCCTCCCACTGAAAAAGGAGTCCGTCTCCCAGGGAAGTCGGGTCCGCACCCCCCCTGGCACAGAACAAGGGGCACTTCTTGTTCCACGCTGTGGCGAAAACATCTAGCTGCGGATAGCCCCAAAGTTGGAATACTGGTTCCAGGAACTTCCACTGCAGTTCCCATTCGTGTGGGGATGCTGCACCCCTGCTGAGAGAGTCCGCCTGTACGTTGAGGACCCCAGGCAGATGCGTAGCCTTCACAAAAATGTCCCACTGGAGGCACTCCCTCCAGAGATCTAATGCCAGTGAGCATAGCCTGCGAGACACTGTCCCTCCCTGCCTGTTTATATAACACATGGCAGTGGTGTTGTCCGTCAGTAATGCCACGGTCTTCCCCGCTAACAGAGGGCGGAAGGATCGAAGGGCAAAGTGGACCGCCAGCAGTTCCAGGTAATTTATGTGGTACTGGCCGAGTTTCAGTGGCCACTTGCCCCCCACACATAAGTCCTCCAGATGAGCTCCCCACCCCCACATGGAAGCATCGGTGGCGATGGTCACGGAAGGGGTTGGTAGATGAAAGGGAGCCCCTTGGCAGATGTTGCTCTCCGACCCCCACCATTGCAGGGATTGAAGAGCCTCGGATGGGATGGTGAACCTCTTCCGAGGTGAGTCTCTGAGGGGGCGAAAATGGCGCAAGAACCATAGCTGTAGGCCCCTCATGTGCAGTCTTGCAAAGCGCAGCACGCTCGTCGTCGCAGCCATCAGTCCCAGCATCCGCTGGATCTGTTGTGCTGTGCCCCATTGTCGCCTTTGGAGAAGCTGTACCAGAGTCATGATGTCCCTTGCTCTCTGAGCGGGAAGAAACGCTCTGTGCTGATCCGTGTCCAACAGAGCCCCTATGAATTGAACTGTCTTTGACGGGGTGAGATGAGACTTCTCCACGTTGACCTGCAACCCCAGGGTGCCGAGAAGACGCAGAGTAATGGCGATGTGAGAAGTTAAACTCTCCCTCGACTTCGCTACAAGAAGCCAGTCGTCGATGTACGGAAAAACAACGACTCCCTGAAGGCGAAGATGAGCAGCCACCACACTCATCAGCTTCGTGAACACCCGAGGAGCAGTAGACAGTCCAAACGGCAGGGCCCTGAATTGGAAGTGACGAGCACCCACTGCAAATCGTAGGAAACGCCTGAACGCGGGATGGATGCTGACATGAAAGTAAGCATCCCTGAGGTCCAGGGTCGCCATCCAATCCCCCTGATTGATGAGGGGCAGGATCGTTTGCAGTGTAGCCATTCTGAACTTCTGGTATAGAATGAATTTGTTCAGACCCCGCAAGTCCATGATAGGTCGTAGACCCCCGTCCCTTTTGGGAACCAGAAAGTAGCGGGAGTAGAAACCTCCCACCCTGGTCTCCGGTGGAACAACCTCTATGGCTTGTTTCTGTAGGAGGTTGCTCACCTCCGCCAGCAGAGGTGGGGAAGGGGGAGTGGTAACTACCACGGACTGGTTTGGGGTCTGGATAAACTCTATCTTGTAGCCCTCTTGAATAATGGACAGAGCCCACCTGTCTGTGGAGATCAACTCCCAGGCAGGCAGGAAAGGGCGTAGGCGAATGGAATGGTCGACAGTGGGGGCGATGACGCGTGCTTGCGGGAAGTCAAACCCCCTGCTTCTGTGGCCGAGCCCCCTTAGATTTATTAGAAGGCTGGCCCCCATAACGGTTTCTGCCGTTGCCGGAGTAGGGTGGCCGTTCAGGTTGCTGCGAGCGAGGACGCCACTGCTCAGGGGAGAACTTCTGATAGGGCTTCTTGGTCCAAGGTTTGGACCATTGTTTTGACTTCGGAGACTTGGAGGAAGGTTGGACCCCCAAGTTTCTGGATGTCTTGACACTCTTGTCAAACTCTTGCAGCGCCGTGTCGGTCGTAGTGCTGAAGAGCCCGTCACCCTCGAAGGGTAAGTCCTCGATAAAGGTCTTGGTGTCTTGGTGCAGTGCCGTCGACCTGAGCCAGGAGTGTCGCCTGATGCAAACTGCCGATGTAATGGCTTTGGCTGAGGCTTCCACCATATGTTTCGCTGCAGCCAGTTGCTGTCTGGCTACAGCGAGACCTTCCTTTTGCAATTTCATTGCCGCCGTCTTCTTGTCCTCACTTAGTGAAGAGAGGAAGGGGGAAAGCTGTTCCCACACGGCATACTGGTACCTAGCCATGCAGGCTGCATAGTTAGATACCTTGATGCCGAGTGCCCCCGCTGAATAGACCTTGCGGCCCATCCCGTCGATTTTCCTACCCTCCTTGTCCGGTGGGGAGGAGTGCACCTTCCTTGGCTTCGAGGAGGAGGAGACCACCACAGAATTCGGACGTGGGTGGGTGAACAGAAATTCAGCACCTGCCTCCTGAACCCTGTACATATGGTCCAGGCGTTTGGAGGAAACGGGTGTCGAGGAAGGCTTCTTCCAAGATTCTTTGATGGCCTGAAGAATCACCTTGGTGACTGGAAGGGCCACCGCAGTGGACGTGTTCCTCTGCATTATATCGAACACGTTGTCATCCACTACGGGTTCCGGTTGGGTCACAGGCAGTCTGAGGGTGGAAGCGATGCGCCTCACGAGGTCGCCATAGGATTTTAGGTCTTCCGACGGCGAGATCGGAAGATCCTCCGCCGTGTTGGAACCAGGTGAGGGTTCCAGATCAGGGATCTCACTGTCCGACTCCGATGACGAGGAGTCACGCTGAGTGGAATGCTCGGAGAGCCTCGGTGTCGACGCTCGCGGTTGAAGTTGTACCGACGATAGTCTTGGAGGAGCTTCGACCGGGACTAGCTGTCGATCCGGGGGGACCGACGCCGACGCCTTTCGGGAGTGATGCGAGACCCTCGACATCGCAGAAAACTCCGAAGCTTGCTCCCAGTCTTGGTAGTCCTCCGGGTACCACCGACAGGATTCGTATCTGGAGTAGGGAGGCTGCCACCGCCGTTGCTCCCATGGTGGTATTGGGAAGCGTTGCGGGGTGTAGGATAGGTCCCGTCTGGGTCGGGGCTTGAAGGGCGGGTCTACGACCGGTGCCGAAGCGTCTACCCCCGACGTCGATCCGCTGCTCGACCGACGCCGTGAGCCTGAGGATGAAGACCGTTGGGTGAGGTCAATTTCCGGCTCCTGCTCCGACGCCGACAGGCGTTGTTGGGCTGTTGGGCTCCTGCGCGGAGAGACCCGAATCGATTTCGGCGGTTTTGCCGACGTCGATGCGCCTTCCGACGGAGAAGGAGTGCGGGGTCGCTTGCGCTTCTCCTTCGATTTCGCCTTTTTCGGAGCTCGGGTCCCCGAGTCCTCTCGGCGTTTTGTAGCGGGCGCATCCACCGAACCCTCGTGGGGACGCTTCGTGGAGCCACGCTCTTCCGGCAATTCCAAAGTCAGAATCGGAGCAGCATCGGCCGATGCAAGCTCCTGTGCCGGGGTGTCGGTCGACTTCGGTGCCGAAACCTCCATCGGTCGATGAGGTCGAAGCGCCGATTCGGTGAGCGCTGCCGATAATCGAGCCGCACGGTTCTTCCTGGTCTGTTTCGAGAACCGAAGGCAGTGCGGGCACGACTCAACTCTGTGCGCCTCCCCCAAACACAGCAGGCACAGGGAATGTCCGTCGGGAGGGGCAATCTTCCTCCCACAAGCCCGGCAGCGCTTAAAAAACCCCCAGCGACTTTCCATAAGCGGTCGCGCGGGAAAAATTTTTCCTTCTGCTCAGAAACGCCTGAGAGAAAGGGGGGTAAAAACGGAAATGGACCACCCCAAAGGGCGATCCGCCGGACAACAAAGAAAACGCTTCTTCTTTTTTTTTTTTTTTACTAACTATCACTAATAACTAGCTAACTAACTATTTACAAGACCAAACGGGCTGGAACGAGAGAAAAAATCGCTCTCACCGACCGGAGAATCAGAAAGGGAACCTCTCTAGCGCAGCGGTCAGAAAGGAACTGGCGGGATTGCCGCGCGGGCGCCGGTGGGCATGCGCAGTGGGTCGCCTGCGCATGCCTGGTGGCGCCGAGCGCGAAAAAATCCCGGGCTTTTGCAGATACCGATTCGGGGATCGGCGCAGGCGCACTATCCCCATGAGTGTGAAGCACAGAGACCACGAAGAAGATTGGGAGAAACCAGTGTGATGTCTTCCAATATGCCAACAGCGCCACCTGGTTAGGAGGAGGAGACTGAAGTTCTGCTTTGGACATGACCCAGAGGAGGCACCATGTTTCAAGTGAAGGGGCTTGTGCCGCAGGTTTTGGGACCCCATGGCGTCGGCTTGGCCTCAGACTGCAGCAATTGCCACCACAGACCAGCTCCCCGGCTGAGTGGACCTTGCCAGAATCACAGGGGCTCCTAGTTGGCAGTGGCTTGCCAGGAACTCTCCTGGTAAGCAAAAGGACCAGCTTACGCATAGATGTTCGTATGACTCCGCTCCGCACTTTTCAAAGAAGAACCTTTGCTTCTTTTGCCTGAAACTCACTTTAAAGATAAATGAAAGGTCGCCTCATTATATCTTTTCTGAGGACAGGCAAGGACAGCAAAATTGAAAAACAACAACAACAGCACAAAAGCAAGGTCAACAGTATTACCTTTCTCTCCCCTTTCTCCCGAGAAACCATGTTGGCCAGGAGTGCCCGGAGCACCAGGGTCACCAGGGGGACCAGGCTGACATCCCAGAATTTCATCTGCAATTTGAAAGCAAGAATGAAGGGCACTGTTCCTAAATGTCAGACTCCATCTTAAAACATCTGCAGCTCAGAAGGACCCGAGTCATCAATATGGACAACCATGAGCAAGAATACGTAGACAAAAAGGAGATATTGGATTTATATTCCACCCTCCACTCTGAATCTCTGAGCGGCTCACAATCTCCTTTACCCTCCTCCCCCACAACAGACACCATGTGAGGTGGGTGGGGCTGACAGGACTCTCCCAGCAGCTGCCTTTTCAAGGACAACTCCTATGAGAGCTATGGCTGACCCAAGGCCATTCCAGCAGCTGCAAGTGGAAGAGTGGGGAATCAAACCCAGTTCTCCCAGATAAGAGTCCGTGCACTTAACCACTACACCAAACTGGCTCTCTGACCAATTCGAGTTGTGTGCAGATGCAACACGAAATTCCTTCTTGCCTAAAGCTGGGCCAAAAGCAGTTTTATCCCATATGCAAGCCATCCAGAGGATGCTCAGCTCTGCGCTTGTATGATACGATATATGATATGATATAACATGCAAAGTGGAAGATCACGGAAGCTCCTGGTATCTGCTTCTATGACCTGCTGATGCAAGTGAGGGGGGAAAAAGCACTTGCTGCTGGATGGGGAAATGGAAAGGACGGGCAGGGAAGAGGACAAGCCTTGGTGTAAGAGCATCTGCTGTGCCTGCAGAAGGTCCCAGGTTCAATCCTCAGCATCTCCAGTTAAGAACATCAGGTAGTAGGTGATGCGAATGATTTCTTCCTGTGTGAGACTCTGGAGAGACACTGGCTGCAATCGCACAGACTAAACGCACTTTCCAACTGGATTTTGCCAGTCCACACAGTAAAATCCACTGGAAAATGCATTGAAAGTGCATTATTTAGTGTGGGTGATCGCAGCCACTGACTGATCGGACTGAACCAATCCTTTCCTTTAAACCCACCAGCTTGATTCTGTCCATCAAGATCTGCTTGAGGAGCTTTGCATTCCTCAAATTCTGGGGGTTTGGGGGGACAGTCAAAGAATTGTCAGGAACAGCATAGGACGCGAAGGATGAAGTGGCTGGATGCAAATGTTTTCCACATAGCCTGTGGTATACGCCTTCATCTGCAACCCACACTAAGCCTAAGCCTAACCGTGTGGAACTGAAATGGACATGGAGTCTTCCCCTCCCTCCTCTACATGTCGGATATCCTGTAAAGTGACATGCCCTTTGGTACACGCCGGCACTAAATCAGTTATTAAAAAACAAAACTTCTACTGCCTTTGTCCCCCAGTTGTAAATGTGTATTTCATCGCAATTATTTGTCCAGGATTTTTGCAATTTGTATTGATGTCACTAATTGCATATGGTTTGCAAGACAATCCTCTTTGGCTGTCTGCCATGTTTGTTTCTCATCTTTCTTTCTTTCTTTCTTTCTTTCTTTCTTTCTTTCTTTCTTTCTTTCTTTCTTTCTTTCTTTCTTTCTTTCTTTCTTTCTTTCTCTATCTATCTATCTATCTATCTATCTATCTATCTATCTATCTATCTATCTATCTATCTATCTATCTATCTATCTATCTAATCCAGGGGTGACCAAACTTGCTTGACACAAGAGCCATACGGGAAAAAAAAACATCAGATGTTTGAGAGCCACAAGACACGAACATCAGATGTTTCAAAACCAGGAGGGAGGGAAGGAGGGAAAGAAAGCAAATAGATGGGGGGAGGCGGAGGTGGAAAGAAAGCAACTTTAAATGCATTCTCTGAGATACTGGCTTGGCTTGGAGAAGTGATTTAAAGAGAGAACTGCCTTCTCCAAGCTGGCTGACAGGGCAGTGGGGGCTTCAAGAGCCAAACTATATGTGTGAAAGAGTCACATGTGGCTCCCAAGCCACAGTTTGGCCACCCCTGATCTAATCTGTCTAGTACTGCTAATACAGCTATCACCTTCTAATACTTTCCTATTTGGCTTAGCCTTTTCTGGGGTGTTTCTGGGTTGGGGGCAGGACTTTTTAAAGGGTTAGTGGGAAGTTCTTTGGAGACTGAATGTTGTTCCATCATACAGCTCCAGCTCAAGGGAGAGAATAACTTGCTTATTATCATTGTATGAAATGCGGCAAAGAGATGGAAGGCTATCCCACACAACAGTGGCCATCCGCATTTGTAATGATGAGTTTGGATTGGAAGCTTTGCAGTGGAACAAAGCCAGGGGTGGGGGTGGGATGCAGGACTACCAGCTCCCCATTCCTGCTTCACCTACACACCTACAGACCCTCAGGGTCAACGCACCTTCAAGATCAGTGGGGGGGGGGGGCGGTGTGTGGCAAAGTGAGGATCTGCAGAGGGAAGGGGGAATTGGCAATTCATTTATACCCCACTTTTCTCTCCAACAGGACCCAAAGTGGCTTATAACATTCTCTCCTTCTCCATTTTATCCTCATAACGATCCTGTGAGGTAGGTTATGCTTAAGGAGTGTGACTGGCTCAACACCCAGCAGTCTTCCATGGTTGAATATTCTAATGTTTTCTTCTTATCTCACCTCTTCCTGCACAAACACCACGATTATAGTCATGCATTGTGGGTATCAGATCGACTTGCCTATGATGCCGGGGGGGCCTGGAGGGCCCGGGATCCCGGGGGGGCCTTGGAATCCATCTCTTCCTTTCGGTCCAAACAGAGGAAGTCCAGGGGGCCCCCGATCCCCCTTTTCTCCTCTGTCTCCAGGAAACCCAGGAGCCCCTGTGGTCCCTGGGCTGGGCGGTCCTTAAGCACAGGAACACAGAGAGAAGAAGGCAGGCATGAGAACCAGCATCTTTTAAAAAAGAAAAACCGTCAACCAAGAAGTTTATAGTATGCTAATGGCCAGGGCCGGCTTGCCCACTAGGCAAACTAGGCAGTTGCCTAGGGCTCCAGGAGGTGGGGGGAGCCGAATTGGGCTCTCCCTCCCTCCTGGTGCCCATGGCAAACACCTATGGTTTGTCTGCTTCCCTCCCCCCCCCACTGCGCGCACCCTCCCTTGTGCTTCGCCCGCCCGCCCCCTGCCAGCCACCCCTTCTTTTGCGCTTCGCCAACAGTCTGCCCACACACCCCAATCAGTGTTCTTTCTAAGCTGAGTTAGCGTGAGCTAGCTCAGAGACTTTTAACCTCCAGCTCACACATTTTTGTCTTAGCTCAAGAAAAATGGCCACAGAGCACAATAATTTATGCAGTAGCTCACCACTTTAATGCCAGTAGCTCACAAAGTAGAATTCTCCCTCACAAGACTCTGCAGCTTAGAGGGAACATTGCCCCCGATCGTGCCGAAGCTGGTCCTTACTGGCTTCGATGCGGCTGGCGCAGCTTCTAACCCTTTGAAGAGCCCACGAGAGGATACTTCGCTCTCCCTCACTTCCAATTTTGGGAAGGTGGGGGAGCGAAGTCTTCTCCCATGGGCTCTTCAAAGGATAAGATGCTGCGCCAGCCACAAGCCGATAAGGACCAGCCTTGGCACGGCAAATTGGGAAGGGGGGCGACGGAGCGCTGTGAAGGGAGGGAGGGTGGTGGCAGCGGGCAGGGAGCCTGCCTGGGGCACCCCGCACTGTTGGGCCAGCGTTGCTAATGGCAACCGCCTCCACCACTGCCAGGTGATTTAATCCGTAACTACTGGGGAAATCAAGTAAGTTATTTAGCACACGTTAACTTCCACATTGTGAACATGCTACAAAAGCCACAACCCCGAGCAGATTATAGCGATAACAGCCACAGAAAACTTTTGCACAGCAGAGGAAGCAGAAAGCAACACAGGATATTCCAGGAAATATTTCATTTCTTATCTTAGTATACCACAGAGTTATAAAAATCATACCGTTTCTATATTATAGTGTTTCTATACTGTTTTGCTTAATATTTACTATCAGTCTTAAATTGTAATTTTGTTTAAGTATCATAGTATTTTTTGCTTTAGACTCTTAAATATGGCATAACAATCAGTAATTTGCTTGCTGAATGTGAGGCCTTCATAAGTGTACCAAATGTAAATGTGTATATTCTAACAATGAAAATGCATCTAGATATTTTTATAAGATTTATATAAGTAATAGTAATTTATCTACTAAGGGTTGTACTGGTCACACTTACTGTTTTTTTTACTATCCTATCTGATGGTTATGTATGGAAAATGTTGGTTGTAATAAAATATATATATCTTAAAAAGTCATATGGCTAGTTGACTTTATCAGTATTTTATGAGGAGAGAAATATTGTTCAGAGATGCAGAAGTGGCGGTTGTGCTGAAACTAAAAAAAAAGAGGGAGAGGGAGAGAGAGATGATATTGAAGAGATTTCAGAATATGAGCAGAGAGGCAAGATTTCTCCTCAGACAAACAAATTGCTTCTCTCACCTGCAGGACCGGGCAGGCCTGGGAGACCTTGAAAGCCTACAAAACACAAAACACAGGAATGTTAGAAGTTGGTCTTTCAATTGGTCAAGGCCAGGGGTCCCCAACCCCCGAGCCGTGGACCGGTACTGGTCCGTGGCCTGCTAGCAACTGGCCTGTGGGCTGTATAATTATTTCATTATATATTACAATGTAAGAAGAAGAAGACAACGTTGGATTTATATCCCACCCTCCACTCCAAATCTCAGAGTGGTCCACAATCTCCTTTATCTTCCTCCCTTACAACAGACACCCTGTGAGGTAGGTAGAGCTGAGAGAGCTCTCCCAGAAGCTGTCCTTTCAAGGACAGCTCTACGAGAGCTATGGCTGACCCAAGGCCATTCCAGCAGCTGCAAGTAGAGGAGTGGGGAATCAGACCCAGTTTTCCCAGATAAGAGTCCACACACTTAACCACTACACCAAACTAATAGAAATAAAGTGCACAATTGTATCATCCTGAAACTATTGCGCCCCCCACCCCCCGGGTCTGTGGAAAAATTGTCTTTCACAAAACTGGTCCCTGGTGCCAAAAAGGTTGGAGACCACTGGTCTAGGCACTTGATTGACCATAGAGTCCACCCTCCAAAGCAGCCATTTTCTCCAGGGGAACTGATCTCTGGAACCTGGAGATCAATTGTAATAACCAGGAGATTTCCAGATTCCACCTGGAAGTTGGCAACCCTTTGGCTGGGTCCAGACGGGCAGCTTGAGGCGACACGGGGACATCAAGTTCAGATGCGAACATCTGGAGACCACCCTGCTCACATACTCACCCCGTCCTCGAGCACCACTAAAGCATCCAAAAAAGTTACCACTTTCAAAGTGGTAGCAAAATCACCTCGGCGCTTCCGGCTACCTTTCCTGGTTGTCTGAACGGCCAAGGAATGCCTGGGAAATGCCACTCAAGCACTTGAGCGGTCTGACCGCTCCTCCAGAGTGTGCACGGCTCATCCCTGTCCCAGCAGCGGGCCACGTGTAGTCTGACTGCCCCCGGCGCTTTCCCCTCTACCGGCTCACTTCGAGATGGGAGGCACCTGCCCCAAGCTGCTGGTCGGGACCTAGCCTTTAAGTTGCTGGTTTTTTTAAATGACCACTTCTCCTCATAGTATGGCAAAACAGAATTACTTGGGAAAAGAGCAAGAAATCAGCTGTTTACAATCTCACTAAAGGCAAAGGTAGCCCCCTGTACAAGCACCAGTTGTTTCCGACTCTGGGGTGATGTCACATCACGACATTTTCACGGCAGACTTTTTACAGGGTGGTTTGCCACTGCCTTCCCCAGTCATCTACGCTTTCTCCTCAGCAAGCTGGGGACTCGTTTTACCAACCTCGGAAGGATGGAAGGCTGAGTCAACCAGGAGCCAGCTACCTGAACCCAGCTTCCGCCGGGATCGAACTCAAGTCGTGAGCAGAACTTGGACTGCAGTACTGCAGCTTTCCACTCTGTGCCATGGGGTTCCACAATCTCACTAGCAAGTCCCATTAAAGCATGTCATTAGTTTGTAATTTCAAGTTGCAGTAAACTAAACAGAAGAGACAAACACACCTTTGTATCCCAGTTCCCCTTTTTGTCCTGGAAGTCCTGGGGGGCCCGGATCTCCCTTTTCCCCATATAGTTCCACTTCATCTACACCAATAACCTGAAGAAAAAGGGAAAAGACTAGTCAGAAGCAATGTTCACTCTAATCCGTGTGGTCTTGTGAGCAAAAATTCTACTTGGTGAGCTACTGGCATTAAAGGTGTGAACTACTGCATACAATAGTTTGCTCTGGGGCCATTTTTCCTGAGCAAAGCCAAAAATATGTGGGCCGGAAGCTAAAAAACTCTGAGCTAGCTCACACTAACTCAGCTTATAGGGAACACTGGTCAGAAGGAAACTCAAATCCCTCCAATAGGTCAGAGCGATGGGCTTCCTACGGTACTTTGTAGACGTTGCTTGCATTGTTCCTTTAGGGTTCAACAGAGAGTATGCCAACCGCAGTTGCAAAATGCTATGGGACTGTGTATCATGTACATGGCTTGGGTGATTCAAGGCTGACAAGGAACAGTTCTCAGCACATTTGGAGGTAGTTTCAGTTATCTGCAGCCCTCATTTGGGGCAGGAGCTCACAGGAGCGGAGCTCCGGAACCTCTACATTTTATTTTCTTTCTTATCCCCCTCCCCACAAAAAACCCTTGCTTCTGGGCTCCATTGTTCAAACCCCCTGTGAGAATTTTGCTGAACTCTTAAGATTTGACAAACTTTCTAATATTTTATCCCAAAGAAATTGTGAAAATAAACTAAACATCATGTGGACACATGGAAACCTTCATCATACCACTGTGGTCACATAGGAGAAAGTAATTTTAAAAGTATGATGTAAGGTTTTACTGCAACAATTATAATTCAAAAAGCAATTTAAGGTAGATGCTGAGCTGATATAGTTTAGTACACCTTCCATTGATGTCAGGGTGTGTGGCATATGCAAATGAGTTATGCAGTTGAGCTAATGAGCTCCAGCACCTCTTCTTCTACAAAATGACCCCTGGTTTATCTGCATATATCAACATGACACTAAGTGAAAACATCTCTCGAGGCAGGGTGAGAAGGGACAAAGACTTGTCTCTCCAAAGCAACTTTATGAGCCATCAAGAATTCTGCAGGTCAGTCAATGAATCTACCTTGTGTTCTAGCCAACAAATTATAGAGGCAAGAGAAAGATCTAGCAGGTGATAAAAGTCTGCCTTAACTTCCCTGGTCCAGAAAAAGCCATAATGTTTAGGTTGCCTGAGAAATCATCAGATACAATCTTTAAACCATTAATTTGAGAATATTTTCAAATAAATGTACTGAGGACTACATATTCTTAGTCCAGTGACTTTTATTAGTTGCTCGTGTGTGGGGAAAATTGTATTTTTGCATACATACAAAGCCACAGATGCACTGACTGTGAGCCTCAAACTTAAAAGTACACCCATGAGCTCCTTCATAAAATGAAGCCATCAATGTTTATTGCTTTCTCATCGTCAAATGCTGGTCGCGGCCCTATGCATTAGCAGATCAAGCATTTCAAGTGGTGTCAAGTGATTTTTTAAGAAATTATCCCTTCATGAATTTGAGGTAAATAGACCCACAGAAAAAGAACTCTCAAATTATGATCCCATAAAAAAGAAACAATCTCAACTGCATAAAACGAACTGGTAGACAGGGCCTTTGTTAACGTGTAACCAAGGAAACAGCATACCATGGTCATGGTATGGTTACTTCAGACATTTAAACCTTTAAATATAAGGTTTTACTAGGGTTGCTAGGCCTCCCAATTGCTGCTGTAGGAGAAAAATAAGAATAAAAAAGCTGCCAGCCTTTGTACTGGTATGTCACTTACTAGTTAACTGCTAGAAACTCTATGGTTTTACTATAGCATTTCTATGGTTTTACCACAGAGTTTCTGGTGATTCCTAGAGATAGCCATTGCCACTTCTAAGCAATGTCAATAATGTCACCAATGTCACATGCCCCATGTCTCCCCGCATCCTCCCATAGGTGGCCTGGCAACCATACGTTTTTCACTTACAATTCCTGGAGGGCCTGGAGGACCAGGTATACCCTTATCTCCCTGAAAGAAAGAAACAGCGTGCATTCATAAAAAGGTTAAAGGAAACTATTTTCACACAACCCAAGGTAAAACAAAAATCCAATGGCACCTTAACGGCTAATAACATTTATTTCAACATGAGCTTTTGTGAGTCACAGAACACTTCCGACACATGAAGGAAAAATCATGCCGGGAAGTTATCTTATAATGAAATGTTGTTAGCCGCCCTGAGCCTGCCGAGGTGGGGAGGGCGGGATACAAATAAAATTTATTATTATTATTATTATTATGAAAACTGTGTGAGGGGAGTTGAGGCACAGAGGTTTGGTGTGAATCCCCTTATGAACCTTTCAAATGTAAATTCAGGAATATATAAGGGAAATGTTGAATTAGGAAGGTTAGGTGTGAATTCCATCAGAAGTCAACAGAATTAGCAACTACACATACTGGATAACAACAGAGGTCAGACGTTTGACTAGATAAGCAAATAAATGTAGATTATCTGATATTGGTACAAAGTTATAAACAGAATTTCTAAAAAAGCGAAATCCGATAGAGTTTGTAGTGAGCATGGAAACCCAAGTGTTTGTTTAAGCCATTATGCACTGTGGCCAAGTAACACAGAGGAAAGCCATGCACAGCCACATAGCATCAATGCTTACTAGCTCCCACCCCCCACTCCTGGATTATTTAGCACTCCTGGAAGCCTCCACAAGGTGCTCTTTGACTATGCTCAGGACAGCATCCAATGAACATTCCACCCACTCACTTTCCCTGTGTTATTATAGTACAGTATAGGACAGAAATAAGTGAAATTCTGCAACTAATGTTGTTGCCCTCAAAGATAATCAAGTACTTCCCCTTAAGAACATGGAATATAAGTCAAAGCTGAAATTCTGTGCTCAACTGCAAGTAGGGTTGCCAAGTCCCCCGCAGTCCTTGTACCATAGAGTTTTCCTTCCCAAATTGCTAGAGCGTCTGGGAAAACCATAGAGTTTTCCTGGAAAGGCCTAGAGCGGGCGGTGAGCAATGTTGCCAGCATAATGATGTCACTTGCAGGTGACATCATCGTGCCGGTGACATTGGGGGAGGTTTCCCACACTGGCCAAATGTGGGCTGGCGGGTTGGGAACCTCCCGGGCAGGAGAACCCCTGCTCAGACTGCAAGAGACATAACAAAAGCGAGACCTTTAAACCTGCAGTGCGTGCAGTCAAACTGTAATGGTGCTATTGGTCCACTGGGCAAATTGAACGCATGCAAAGGCTATCTAAAGGGTATTTCTGCATCATTTAAAGTGTCATGCTTAAATGCTTACGCTCTTTTTCAGATCTCTGTGTGTTTTCAAATTTCTGCAATCCAAACTTTGTTGCCCTGTTTTATTAGATGCCCATGTGGTTGACAGTATTTCTCTTCAAAATGTATCTACTCACCTTAGGGCCATCAGCACCAGGCAATCCTGGAAATCCTGGTGGACCATTTGGTCCCTACAGGGAAAGTAGGAAAAAAATACCAACAAAAGCACAGTATCAATGACAGTTCCTGTGAAGAAATGTCTTCCTTGTTGGAACTTTCTTTTAAAAAGGGGCTGGGGTTTTTTTCTGTGGGAGGGACTCAGCTCACAGCTCACTTACAGCAGACTGCTCTCTCTGCATCTGCAACTCCCCTTCTTAACCACAGAGGAGTTATTTGCTAGAGAGGCATGATCTAAATAGGAAGTTCCAAACATACTTTGGGGCTTTTCTTCCTAGAGTGCTCTAGGGAAATGGTACCCAGTTCTTGGGCAGGAAAAAGAATTTGGAGATATTCCCTGCGAAGGGAGAAAGAGGAGGGACTGGGAGTATGCTAGGCCCTCAAGGAGAGCAGACCTCTGGCTGCACTGCACGGTGGCCATTTTGAGAGACCGGGCAGCCTGTTGAGAAGCTGCAGATCTCTCTGGCGATGTAAAGGGCTACAGACCAAATTTGCAACTTTCTAACATTATGCCTGCTCTGCTCAAAACTAGCTAGAGTATGTGTGAAAGGAAGACCGCATTTATTGTTAAGTTTCTTTTATTTCTGTTTTGATGATCTGGTGCTGGGTTAAGGGTATATACGCAGACTTTATCTTTTCAATACATATTATTACCTTTTGATTCTGGCAGTGTTCTCCAGTCACTTGGACACGCTATTGATTTGCCAGAAGGGTCCCCAGAGTGGGAGGGAAGTGGTCAAGGAACCTGTTGTCAGCCTTCCAGGGGAGCCCCAAGGAAGGAAGTCGGTCCCTGCATTGACCAGGTGCTGGCTAATAGGAAACCAGAGGAAGAGCCTCGGGTGGGAAGGGGGTTAGGAGTCTGTCCCTCCCAGCAGGAAGACCCCAAAGGGGCAGTGACGGTGGTGATACCCTAAGTGGCAGGAAGTGGAATGGCTCCCTCCAGGAGTTGGCAACCCAATGGAGGGCGTGGGCAGAACTGCAAGGAAAAGCAGGCAGGTTCTGCCTCAGTTCTCTATGACTGAACTAAGATAAATGCTACTCTTGTAGCAACAAATGCAGAGTACAAATACGTCTTATGCAGGGAATTCAACTAAGCCTGAACCCTGCCCCCCCACTGAAAGGGTGGGTTGACGGGGCACTCTTAGTAAACACTGCAACTCTAAGAGTTTCTGGCATTAACCGAAGCCTGCAGGACTGGTGATCAAACTTTGCCCATCAATCACCTCCCATTGCCTGCCTAGGTCTGCAAGCCCTGGAGACAAGCCCCAGGGGGTACCAGAAGATGAGAGTCAGGCGCTGGGCAGGCCACAATGCATCTACATGACATATGTCTAAAGAACTTCAGACTAGCAATGAATGCCATCAGAAATTAAAGGACATTAGCACTAAATTGTTTTAATTGTAAAACTGATCATTTTAAATATTTAAGTAATGTTTGACTGAATTGTTTTCTGTGATTTTATTGCTTGTGAGCTGCCCTAAGCCGGTTTCGGCGGGGAGTGTGGAATATAAATCTAATAAACAAACAAATGAATACATAAATAGTGTTTGGCTCATTTGACAATGTGGGCATCCATGCCCGAACCACCATGGCAAGCTGAAAACAACTAAGGAGAATTAATCGGAACTGGAATGAACCCAACTTCATTTTGAAGGCGTTACTAGAAAGAAGACTGTGAAGAAGTATGTAGAAGCAAGACAACATGGAAGACAAAATGAAATACGTACAGTTCTTCCCTTTTCTCCATCTTCTCCATCTTTTCCAGGTCGTCCCTGTAATGTGAGAAGTTTAGTTTTATTTGATTTTTTAAAAAAGAATATGTGATATGAAATGTTAAGATTACACAATTAATTCTTATTATAATCCATGAGTCCATCTGAGTCTGTGTCTCTATGGGTGGTTTCACACTGTGAAATTGATGTGATTCCATCCCATTGGGAAAAAACCTGCTTGAGTTTGATCCGTTTCTGGGCTACCAGACAGCTGCCATTTAAGCAGCAGGATCTCAGCTCCCGTCTGTGGTTGCCCATTCACACTGCTAGCACACCTCAACCATGGACCCGTGTGGAAAGTTTTTTGTTTTTTTTTAAAGTACCCCAGTGTATGAGCTCAAACAGAGAAGCGCACAAACGCACCTTGGAGAGGAGTTAGGGGGAAAAAAACCTCCGACCTTGCCAGAAACAGCTTGGTGCAATCACACAGCTCTTCCACGTATGAATCATACCTGGGCATTCAGACAGTAGCCAATTATTGAACCTAGATGCGATTCAGGGGGAAACTACCAGGAAAATCCAGGTGGTTTTTTAATTTGGATAGGAGACGTCTGGAGACGAGGAGAACAGGTGTGGTTCAGAGGGCAGGTGTGCTCGTGTGATTGTGAGCTTTTAATCCGAATGTGTGGCAGAGCTAGGTTGGGCCAAATCTTTTGTGTGAAACCACCCTATGTGTTTTATCTTTGTTTGTGTCTCTATTTGTGTATCTGCAACCGTCTCTGTGTCATTATCTCTATCTCTATATCAATTCCTGCTAGGTTGGGCCAAATCTTTTGTGTGAAACCACCCTATGTGTTTTATCTTTGTTTGTGTCTCTATTTGTGTATCTGTAACCGTCTCTGTGTCATTATCTCTATCTCTATATCAATTTCTGTCTCTTTCAAAACTGGACTTTTCTCCAGAATTTCCTCATTTCTGAATCACTTCCTAAAACATGCTATTATTAAGGTCTAGCATTGGTAGAATTTGAATAAGAGAATGCTTTTATGCCGTCAGAAATTGTGGTCTGTGATGAGATTTTGTATATTGTCAGGGGTGGAATTCTAGCAGGAGCTCCTTTGCATATTAGGTCACACCTCCTGATGTAGCCAATCCTCCAAGAGCTTACAAAAAAGAGCCTTGTAAGCTCTTGAAGGATTGGCTACATCAGGGGTGTGTGGCCTAATATGCAAAGGAGCTCCTGCTAGAATTCCATCCCTGTATATTGTTATTGCTGGTCAATTGACCATAATAAAACTGGTGTTTTTTTTTTTTAAAAAAAACCTGGTTCTATGCCATAAATGCCCTCATGCTCTCCAAGAGGGGTTTTGAGGGGGGGGGGTTGTTTTTTTGCAATGGTAATGCATTATTTCCATAAAGAGAAAAAACTATTAATGGAAGTACACACATTTAAATTCAATGGGACTAGTCATCATGACAATCCTTGATTAGGAAAAGCAAAAAGATGAATAAATGCCAAATGTACGTACCCGTGGACCAACTTTCCCAGGTTCACCTTTCTCTCCTTTAATGCTTAAGCCCGGCGATCCCTTTAAAAAAATCAATATTGATGTTATCCAGCTTTCCTTGCTCATTTCTATATTAGTTTTTAAATGCTGAAAATTAACCCCCCAGGATATGTTTAGAAGAAGAAGATGATATTGGATTTATATCCCGCCCTCCACTCCGAAGAGTCTCAGAGCGGCTCACAATCTCCTTTACCTTCCTCCCCCACAACAGACACCCTGTGAGGTGGGTGGGGCTGAGAGGGCTCTCACAGCAGCTGCCCTTTCAAGGACAACCTCTGTCAGAGCTATGGCTGACCCAAGGCCATTCCAGCAGGTGCAAGTGGAGGAGTGGGGAATCAAACCCAGTTCTCCCAGATAAGAGTCCGCACACTTCACCACTACACCAAACTGTCTCTCCTGGTTTATTGCCATATTGCCGAAGAAGCAACCAGCAGTGTTACTCACCGGAAAGCCGGGATCTCCCTTTTCCCCTGGATCACCCTGTTAGAATCAGAAGATAAAGCAGATGAGTAAACCACAGTGTTGGAGGACTGCACTGCTCTTCCTGTGGTCCCTCCAACCTACACCTGCTTATCACAATGTACGGTAATCAGGCCATCTACTGGGAACAGCGACAAAGCTTCTGATAAGTTAGTGGGGAGATTTTCTTAGGCTGTCAATTTTCTATGAGATTGGGGAAAGAAAGAAGCAGAGAAAAGACAAGGCAGAGAATTCTTCTTTAAACAGTAGATGTTCCTTTGCCTTCTGAGCTATACCTCACCGAGGAAATTATTAACATGGGAAAGCATTCTGGATCTTTTTGGCTTTGCCCAGTTCCCTGAAGCAAGCATACTTGTTAATACACAGTCTCTAATTCTCTATTCCTATCTGCTGTTCCAAATCCCTTTCTCGCATGGCCTGTCATCAGTAGTTTTCTCTTCCTTGCATCTAGTCTGTTCCTCTTGCTTTCTCTACTTTCATGTCCTAACCTCCCCTCCCTCTTTGCCTGCCTTCCTTCCTTCCTTCCTTCCTTCCTTCCTTCCTTCCTTCCTTCCTTCCTTCCTTCCTTCCTTCCTTCCTCCCTTCCTCTGTTCTACAGGTCTTGAGTAGTATGAATCAATGAGTCAAGCTAGGAATAGCAGGAAGAAAGTGATGGGGGACCCCTGAATAATTAATGAATACCCCTATAATAATGAATGAAAGCATGTGTCTGCCTTCAAAACGAGGCCGTCTGATGCAATGTTTGTTAGAAGCACAGACAGCCTTCAGTGGGTGTGTGTTCACAGATGTGTATTAGGATAAGACAAAGGGCCTCATTGAGAAGCTTCTTGCTGGAGCTGATAAAGTAAGGAGACAGGAGGAATGGAAAAGTACTAGAAGGAATTGCAAGGGGGTGGGGAATGTTGAATCAGATAAACTTGTGAGCCTGCCTGCTAAGCTTGCTTTGTGCTTAAAAAGACAGTCTGAGGATCGGGAGGGGGGGGGGGGGGTTCAGTATTTTGGAGCTATGCTGCTCAACTGGATCCTGCTTTTGGTACCAGAAGTGAAAAAACTTCACTGCATACCAGTAATGTGTGCAGCTCCATTATTTTCCTGCTACATTAACCTGGTGCAATTGGCCGGGAAATGATGGGGTAGGATTTTTCCTTCCCCTTGGGCTGGCTGCATAACTGTTTGCCTTCCACCCTCATTGCAGGAAGAACAGAATAGGTCACATTTTTGATCGAGCACAGCTCTCTTCGCCCCAGTGGGGGAAGGTGCCCGGCCAGCCAACCAAGATCCCGTGCCTGGTTGAACCGATGTGTGCAGGGAATCGGAAGATCTTCAGGATTATGAGTATGAACTGTTTGGGAATCTGGATTACATCTCCTTAGGAGAGAAGAAGGGCCCGATCACCCCTTAAGTACTGCTCAGTAGGCTCCGTTCTGGCACTGAAGCACAAAGGCTAGGATCTGGGAGGATTTCTGTGGGGTGTGTGTGTATGAATGAGAGGAGGTGCAACGTCTAAGCGATTTTTGTACCCACCGGTACCAAGGTTCTCAGTCACACGAGTGTGTCTGAGCCGGGGTGTCAAGCCTGTATAAAACTCTGGTCAAGTCTGTACCTAACATTGGCTCAGGAGAGAAGCATCCTGGGTAAAGCCAAACTGTATTCCATTGCTGCTAGCTCGAGCTCTCCCTACCCCCCTCCTTTTCTTTGTTATGTAGTATTGCTTTGAAATGGGAATATGTGAACGTTTTATCTGAGCCTTCTCAGGCCTGGCACCGAGGGAGGTTGGAGCCAGAGACGCTCAAGGCCAAAGCGGGCCTCAGGACGAAGTGGTAACATCAATGTGTGAATGTGCCCTGCATAGTGCCCCTCCCTAAAGAATCCCTTTGAAGTATACCTTATATGATTGCATTCTACTGTATGATCTTTAGTCTTTCAATATCAACTTAGTCGTGAACAACAGTATCAATAAACTAGTTAGTTTGTTTCAACAACGACTTGTTATTGAATCTGCCGACTTGACACGGGGAAGTGGGGAAGCGATTGGTTAAGGCTTCCTTTTTGTCAGAATCCCACTGGCAGCTCACCCTCCCTACCCTCTGTGTGTTTCAAAGTGTGCCTTGTCTAAACGTCTGGTGCCATGGGTGGAATTCAGTCAAAAACTTCGCTAGAATATATGTGTAAGAATTTTAAGGAACATTTCTGTGATGATTACGGAGTCAAACTGACTCCTGAAACTCTGAAAGCGTTATGTCAGAAAGACTGGGTGGCCTTACATGTAGAATGGCCGCCTGAGGGTAGCTTTGACCAAGGCTTGGTTCACCGAGTTTATAAAAGCATGTTACAGACCCCGACTTGTGAAAGTCAGTTTCCCTACAGTGATAGTTGGGCAGCTACGGTGCAGAAGTCCTACTGGTGGCCAAAGAAATTACAGAGCAAGAAGAAAAAGTGGGCTCAGAGGGCCGCTGATGAAGCTGCAAGTCAAGTTATGGCTTTGCGCCAGGTTGTGTTAGTAAAAACAACGATCCCTCCAAAGAAGGGAAAGCCTCCAGTGTTAGATGCCGATCCGGAAGACCCTTTGGCTAGTCCCCCGCCATATGTTCCAGTATACCTTCTTCTCCCGATGCAGCCAGCTGAAGAAGGTCCTGAGGCAGCAGAAGGAGATACTGATGGCAAGGATCAAGCGCAGGTAGCTAAGGGCGCTTTAAAATCCTTTGATGAAGCGAGCCAGGAAATAGAGATGAATGAGGGAGCTAGAGCTGGAAAAAGGCGAGCGACACCCCTGCGAACTCTAAATTCGGTTCAGCAGTTGTTTTCAGAGCAACTGTTTTTTGCAACAGCTCCTCATTACTCCACACCTGTGTTTAATAGTCAGAGGTTGGCTGCAAGTTTTAATTCACCCCCTGAGCCTCCCCTGCATACAGAACTCTCAACAAGTACTGAGAAAACTTCCAGTTCTTCTACGGCTTCACCCCCAACTTTTCCAGGTTTTACATCCAGCACAGTGGGCTCACTGCTAGCTCCTCTGATATGGGGAAGCCCATATCAACAGAGACCCGATACATGTATATGTCTTTCACTTCAAGTGAACTAATAAACTGGAAAACCCATACTGTTGCATTTTCTGACAATCCTGCCCCAATGACAAATCTGCTAACCAGTATTATGGCTACACATCAGCCTACCTATGCAGACTGTCAGCAGCTTTTACTGCCCCTCTTCACAACTGAGGAGAGAAGCCGTATCCTGCCTCATGCTCAAAAACATGTAGAAGGAAAAGTTCCTCAGGGAACTGCAGATAGAGAGGAGTGGATAAAGGCCCGTTTTCCTGCAACAGATCCAAATTGGGACCCCAATTCTCAGATTTCCAAAGAGCATCTACCAGAATATAGGCAGGCAATCTTAGAAGGGATGAAAAAAGTAGGCAAGAAGCCCATTAATATAACTAAAGTCAGCGAAGTACTCCAGAAAATAGATGAAAGCTCTGGAACTTTTGCTGAGCTCATGATGCAGGCATTTCAAATGTACACTCCATTCGATCCTGAGGCTGCAGAGAACTTGCGCATGGTAAATACAACTTTTGTTGCTCAATCCTATGCTGACATTCGCAAAAAGCTTCAGAAGCAAGATGGCTTTGCTGGCATGAATTTATCCCAACTGTTAGAGATTGCCCAGAAAGTTTATGCCAATCGGGATGTAGACCAGAAGCGGGAGGCAGAAAGAAAGATGAAAAAGAAGGCTGATTTGTTGGCAGCAGCTTTGGCTGGGCAGCCACCTATAAGAGGCAGAGGGGCTGCTCGAGGGCAAGGAATGAATGGCAGAAATCAAAGAATGGAGATGACCAATGTAGATCCAAACCAGTGTGCGTTTTGTAAGGATTTTAGGCACTGGAAAGATTCATGCCTGAATCGACCCTCCCCCCTCCGCACTCAAGAAATTCAAAACGCTCCTAGACAGATGACAGGACTGAGTGTAAAGGCCGAGGCAGCAGAGGAGCCAGAGCGAGGGGAAGAGGAAGAGGACAAGTCCAGAATGGCAGATATTGGAGGAATGAAGAAGAGCCTTTCCAGGGCTTGGTTGGGCTGGAAAGATGGGATGACTAGGACAGACCGGGCACCGACAGTCCTGACCCTGCGGAGCCTATGGTCACAGTTGATGTGGAGGGTCTGGAGATCGCATTCCTTGTGGATACTGGGGCTGCACGATCTGTTGTGCCCGATAAGATTGCTCCTTCAATTTGCAAGTGTATTAATATAATTGGAGCTACAGGGCGTAGACAATTCAGACCATTTCTAGCCAAACAAATTTGTACAGTAGGAGGCCATATGGTCCGTCACAATTTTTTCCATTTGCCTGATTGCCCAGTGCCGCTGATGGGAAGAGATTTGCTTTCCAAGTTAAGACCCCAATTGACTTTTGAATCAGAACGTCAAATGAACTTTGAACTGCCTTATATAACCTCAGAAGGCAAATTACATTATGAAGGTGCATATGTTTTAGAATGCCCCCGAGGAGTGGAGGCTTTACCAATCAGCTCCTGTAATGGCCGTCAGAAGTCTGGGTTCAACAATTTCCAGATGTATGGGCAGAAGAGAACCCGCCTGGGCTAGCAGTAAACCATACGCCTATTAAGGTAGAATTAATCCCAGAGGCCGTTCCAGTCCGAGAACTCCAGTACCCGATCCCTAAGAAGGCAGTAGCTGGCATCCAGAAACACCTTGAGAGGCTTCTTGAATATGGAATTCGTGTAGAATGTCAGTCTCCACGGAACAGTCCCCTTTTGCCAGTCCAGAAGCCAGGCAGCGATGATTACAGACCAGTACAAGATTTACGATCTATTAATTCTTGCACACAGACTTTGCATCCTGTCGTTCCAAACCCATATGTCTTACTGGGACTTATACCTGCCTCAGCCACTTACTTCTCAGTGGTAGATCTCAAGGATGCGTTCTTTTGGTAAGACTGGCACCTGAAAGTCAGTCACTGTTTGCCTTCCAGTGGGAAAAAAAAGAGACTGGTAGAAAGCTAAAATATACATGGACCCGTTTACCCCAGGGGTTCGAAAATTCGCCCACCCTTGTTGGCAATGCCCTCAGTAAGGACTTGAGACGGTTCCCAACTGGGCCAGGAGAAGCTGTGTGTCTTCAATACGTTGATGATATTCAGATGGGGTCAAAGACTTACAGACTGGCCAAGGTGCCACTGCTGCCCTTCTAACACTTCTGACTGAGGCTGGGTATAAAGTGTCTCGGAAGAAAGCTCAGCTATGCCAAGAGACAGTGAAATTTTTAGGCTTCCATATATCCCAGGGCAGATGGCAGCTAGGCAGGGAGTGAAAAGAGTCTGTGTGTGCCATTCCTGTGCCCACTACCAGGCGCCAGCTGAGAGAATTCTTAGGAGCAGCAGGGTTCTGCGGAATTTGGTTCCCCAATTTTGCCATAACAGCTAAGCCCTCATATGAAGCCACTAAGGGGGGAGAAAAGCACCTTTTAAATGGACAGAGCAATGTCAAAATGCCTTTGAAGCCTTAAAACGCCAGCTCATGCAGGCCCCAGCTCTGGGACTACCTGATACTGACAAGCTCTGAACCCAGCCTCTTTGTTGCCAATTCCTGATGATGCGCTGGAGCACGATTGCTTAGAAGTTATGGAAGAAATATTCTCCAGCTGGCCAGATCTGAAAAATGCCCCATTTTCAGATCCTGATATTGAATATTATACCGATGAGAGTAGCTTTATCCAGGATGGGAAGCGCAGAGCAGGATATGCAGCAGTCACTCTAGAAACAGTGACAGAAGCAGAACCGCTGCCTGTTTCAACCTCTGCACAGAAAGCTGAGTTAATTGCCCTCCTCAGAGCACTCCGGTTAGCAGAGGGACTTAAAGTAAATAGTTACACAGACTCTAAATATGCTTTCATGATGCTGCATGCCCATGGAGCCCTATACAAAGAGAGAGGCTTAATTACTGCGAGTGGCAAAGGAATTAAAAATGGTAAAGAGATTTTGGAGATGTTAAAAGCTGTCTGGGCACCCCGGCACATAGCTGTCATCCATTGCCAGGGCCATCAGAAGCCCCTTAGTCTGGTAGCAAGAGGAAATTGGAAGGCAGATTTAACAGCTAAGGGGACAGCACTAAAGCCTTATCAGGGAAGCACAGAAATTCTGCCTGTTTTTCAAGTGTCCTTAACCAAATGGAGTTCTCGGTATTCACTAGCTGAGGAGCAGTGGTTTCAAACTAAAGGGGCAGTAACCAAATGAAGGGATGGCTGGTATGTTCTCCCTGATGGCAGAATTTATATTCCAGAAGCTGTCGCATGTACATTAATTCAGAATCTGCAGGAGGGAACACATTATGGAAAGACTGCGCTAGAACACTCTGTGAGTCAGTGGCCATATATTAATCCTGTGAGTTCACCGAAAGCCCAAGCCTCTGCACAATGTGTTACATATGCAAAGAATAATCCAAGGTTGGGTCCCACTCAACTCCCAGGGAGTCAGCCAGTGGGAGCAACACCTTTCTCCTCCCTAGTTATGGATTTCACTGAGATGCCCAAAGCTGGACATTACCGTTACATGCTTGTATTTGTTTGTATGATGTCTGGATGGATTGAAGCTTACCCCACACACACAGCCGAAGCTCTGAGGCAGCAGCCTTGCTCCAGCTACACCCGGAAGCTGGCTGGTCTACACACGGCCTGAGGATCGGGGGGGGGGGAGGTTCAATATTTTGGAGCTATGCTGCTCAACTGGATCCTGCTTTTGGTACCAGAAGTAAAAAACCTCGCTTCATACCAATAACGTGTGCGGTTCCGTTATTTTCCTGCTATAAAAGGAAGAGTGCAAGCCAGAGAGGGCCTCTCCCCCATCAGTAGTTCAATACCAGATCTCTTGCCTTTACATCTTTACTGTGCAATTTTCAGGATGCAGCTATAAGATCTAAAGGTTAAACTCAATCTTTAACATAAATGTGTGGAACCCTTCCCACCTCTCCTCCACCCCACAAAACGAGGGACAATGGAGATGGGCAAGCAAAGCAGAAGAATTCAGTTCCTCTCATTTATGTGCTCTTTTTGATGTTAAGATGAGATGTGCATAACCACACCCAGTTTGTCAGTGGAGGGAGTATTGCTAGAGGAAATTGGGCTACTAGAGGTTGGAGGACCTGCTTCTTACTGCACATGTGCCAGTATTTTGCACATGTGCAGGAAAAAATGTTCACATAGGCAAAATGGGTGAGATGGATTGTGTGAGCAGGGGTGGAATTCTAGCAGGAGCTCTTTTGCATGTTAGGCCACACACCCCTGTGTAGCCAATCCTCCAAGAGGGTACCAAAAAAAGCCTTGTAAGCTCTTGGAGGATTGGCTACATCAGGGGTGTGTGGCCTAATATGCAAAGGAGCTCCTGCCAGAATTCCACCCCGGGTGTGAGCCTGCTTGCCCCCTCCTCAGTTATTGTGCGGTGACAGTAGCATGATGCATAACTCATCCCACACCATGACCATAGAGAAGATTGTGGATGAAAGGGATGAAAGTATTAACTCCATAATTCACAGAATAATTTACTTACAAGCAGGGCTTTTATGTAGCAGGAACTCCTTTGCATTTGGCGCCACACACCCCTAATGTAGCCAATCCTCCAAGAGCTTAAAGTAGGCCCTGCAGTAAGAGCCCTGCAAAGTCTTAGAGGAGTGGCTACACCTGGGGTGTGTGGCCCAATATGCAAAGGAGTTTCTGCTACAAAAAAGCCCTGCTTACAAAAGGAAAAACAAGGTGCAAAGCAACTGCATTTATTTCTAGTTCTATGACCTTTTCAATCCTTGTAATCATTTTTAGACACAACGCCCTTATAATATCATGATGGAAAGTGCCACCAAATCACAGCTGACATGGTGACCCCGTGAGGTTTTCAAGGCAAGAGGCATTCAGAGGTGGTTTGCCATTGCCTGCCTCAGCATAGCAACCCTGGACTTACTTGGTGGCCCCCCCATCCAAGGACTAACCAGAGCCAATCAGCTCAGCCTCTGAGATTTGTGCCATGAAGGTCAGGGCACCATCAATATCTACAGAGCAAGAAGAGCCATGATCTTACTTTGTCCCCTTGGATGGCGATGGTCCCTTTTTCTTGCTGCTGTGGGGTACCTCCTTGAGGACCTGGAGGGCCCATGACTCCCCGTTCACCCTAGAGATATCACAAACGAGAAAATCAGCATTCAGCGTTGAAGTCGACATAGCATAGCCCGAAAAGGAATACTGAGGGGAAAAGAAATACAATTAAACTCTTCTACTCACTTCAAAATTTATTTTTTTAAAAAAAGATTCAAGCAAGAATTGAGATACAAATAACGTGGAAAGATCAAATTAAGTCAGACCGAGCTTGTCTTTTCATCCTGTATGATTGTGATCCAAGAGACTCTGGTCTTTTAAAATAATGGCAACGGATTTTTTTTTTTAAATAAGGATGGTTATAACAAGTTTTATTTATTTATTACATTCAATTTATATCCCGCCCTCTCCGCAAGCGGACTCAGCTTATACAAAAGAAGCTATTTTTAGGAGGGAAGTTATGTTGGTCTGCAGCAGAAGATCTTCATTTGGGTCCAGGAACACCCTAAAAATTAGCACGATTGTGGGGGTATATCAGAGGGAAGGAGCTTTAACTCTCAAAAGCTTATCCTGTGAGCGCCTGCTGAATCTGAGGCCCGAGTCAATCCATCTATCCCACTATTATCTATGACAGCAGGCTGTAACACATCATTGTCTCCGTACAGAAAAGAGCTTCCCAAGCACCTGATACTTTATTTGTCAGTGCTGGGGACTGAGTTTGGAAGTTCTGTATGCAAAGCTGCTGATAAACACTGCTAGGTGTTCGTCCCACGTCTGGCAATGGACTCATCAGGAACCTTGGGCAAATTATGATCTCTCTGTTGGAAGAGGGGTTAGGGATAAATGGAGCTAGGTTAGAGTTTGAAGAGGTAGCTTCACACAGGCTTCAGATTCAGCAGGAGCTCAAAGGAGCACAGCTCCTGAACCTTTCTGAGAGTTCCCCCTCTTCCTCCCCACCTACCTTGTCCATTGAATAGTGGGTGCAGCTGCATAATAATCCCTGGGTTAGGAGATTGGGCAGCCAACCAGCCACCAGTGGCTTTGCCATGCCCCCAGCAGCCCTCATTAACCCCTGGAGAAGCCCACACCACCCTTTTCCCACTTCTTATGTGATTTTGGGTGGTGGGTGGTTTGCTGGCCTTTTGACTGGGGGTGGGGGCAGCTGAGGAAAGCCCCAGGCAAGTGAGGCCTGCTTGGGCTGGATGGATCTCTAGCCAGCCCAAGCAGGCCTCGCTCACCCGGAACGCTCCTTTCTTGCATTGGGTTGCTTTCGGCTGGTAGGGGGTGGCATATGCTAATGAGTTATGCTAATGAGCTCTGCCACCTACTTTTCTACAAAACAACCCCTGGCTTCACATACTAATAGTAAGGATGGACAGGAATCAACCTCAATCATTTTGATAGAAAGTGAAAGATATGCAGAATATACACATTTTTTTGTTGTTGTTGTAGGCAACAGCACTCACTCCGAGGCATGCCTGCTGCTCCTTTAAAAACTTGCCAGATAATTTCGGAGAAAATAAAATCGAGGTACCTTCAAGATCAGTAAATATCACTATTCCCTAAAAACCTTTCTCCTTTCCTCCCTCCATTTCTTAGTTAGCTCTTGTGTGCATTTTGGTTTTATTCTTCTCTTTTGATAAAAAATCTTACCAGTTGAACATCTGCCTGGTTTATCTGAGTGTTCTCTTAAAGGGAAAAGTCCTGGTTTACATTGGTGGAGATCCCAGTTATACCCGCCTCTTGCTCTGTCTCCTTTAGCTAATCCCCCCAAGTTAACGGGAGACTGCCCTCTTCGGGTATCACAGTGATGTATTAACCCAATTCTTGCAAGTGTCTGTTTGCTATTAGGGCAGAAGTGCAACCTCAGACTTAAAAAAAACAAAAACCTCAGTCTGTATCTTCACTGAATTAAATAAAACCCAGCAGAAATGACCAATCATTTATAGAAGCAGGGCTTTTTTTGTAGCAGGAACTCCTTTGCATATTAGGCTACACTCCCCTGATTTAGCCAATCCTCCAAGAGCTTACAGGGCTCTTCTTACAGGGCCTACTGTGAACTCTTGGAGGATTGGCTACATCAGGGGGGTGTAGCCTAATATGCAAAGGAGTTCCTGCTACAAAAAAAGCCCTGTATAGAAGGAAACTCGGTCAGCATCCTTCCAGCAAGGGACTCATTTTCTTTGAAGGTAGTGGGCTCTTTTTGTAGCAGGAGCTCCTTTGCATATTAGGCCACGCACCCTTGATGCAGTCAATCCTCTTGGAGCTTACAGCAGGCCCTGTACTAAGAGCCCTCTAAGCTCTTGGAGGATTGGCTACATCAGGGGGCCATGGCCTAATATGCAGAGGAGCTCCTGCTACAAAAAGAGCCCTGCCGGGTACCTGAGCCTTTTAAAAAACTGGTTGCTGTCCAGACATCCCGCAGCAAAGAACCACATCAGGCAGGGTCACTCTTTGAAGGCTGAGTGGTTGACCAGCATTTGAGGTCCAGCTAGACTCAGAGGTGAGCCCACAGCAAAAGGGTGAGCTTTGCAAGCACTCCAACTGCAGGCTCTTCCCAGCTGCCACAGCAAGTATAGATGAATGGCTTTCAAATGGACAAGCTTACCTTTTCACCTTTTGGTCCTTGGAAACTTAAGCCCATATGGCCCTGCAACAGAGAGAGGAAGCATTTTAGCAGGAAGAAAGCCCACTTGAGATATGGTCCATTTTGTTTTCGGACACATTCTTATACTTAGCTTCTCAGTTGACAGGTTCAGAAATGGAGAATCTGTTATTATAAAAACCAGGGGTGGAATTCTAGCAGGTGCTCCTTTGCATATTAGTCTCCACCCCCCTGATGTAGCCAATTCTCCAAGAGCTTACAAAAAAGAGCCTACATCGGGGGGTGGGGCCTAATATGCAAAGGAGCTCCTGCTAGAATCCCACCCCTGATAAAAACAGCAGCAATGTGTTGTCATCTGAGGGATACGGACAGCCTGTACTGTGTACTCTGGGGATCCCCACCTTTTTGAGCCCGTGGCCCTCTTTGGAATTCTGGCCCAAGGCGGTGGGAGCGAGAACAAAATGGCTGCCCTGGGAGGCACAGCCACAGGGATACCCAGAGGAAATTCAAGTTCAGAGCAGAAGGGATTCTAAAAAATACACTGGGAAAAGAGAAATAAAACTAGCTGCTGTTGAAACAAAGTTGTTTTAATCTGCACAGACAATCGGATCTCCAATGTCTTATTGGAAGCTATGCTGTTAGGCCTGGCTCTCCTTCAACAATAACGACTCTCCATTTTCAGGATTAGTGTTTATTATAAGGCAGGATACAGTGACACGGACTTGAGTCAGTGTCGAAACAGGTATATAGGTTCAGGTGGGTTTGTTATATATTATCATAGTGACCATTACATGCGCACCTTTTGGTTCAGGTGTGAGATTAGTTAAAACTTCTGTTACAATTCAAGCATTCTCACACTACAAGTTATATTATCATCTATTTTTAATTCTGGGGTTTCCCCATTAATAACTTTGTAGTATTTTATCTATGCTGGTCTTTGACTGTACAATAAATTAAACTAAATACACAGCTCCTCGTTACATGAAGCTGCCTTATACCATGCTCTGTCAATATCTAGATCAGGGCTTTTTTTGTAGCAGGAACTCCTTTGCATATTAGGCCACACATCCCTGATGTAGCCAATCCTCCTGGAGCTTACAGTAGGCCCTGCACTAAGAGCCTTGCAAGCTCTTGGAGGATTGGCTGCATCAAGGGTGTGTGGCCTAATAGGCAAAAGAGTTTCTGCTACAAAAAAAGCCCTGATCCAGATCAATATTGCTTGCTCTAACTGGCAGCAGCTCTCCAGTGTCTCAGGCTGAGGACCCTCACATGGCCCCTTACCTGGTTCTTTAAACCGGAGAATCATATAATAGAATCATAGAGATGGAAGGGACCTCCGGGGTCATCTAGTCCAACCTCCTGCACAATGCAGGAAACTCATAAAAACCTCCCCCTATATTCACAGGATCTTCATTGCTGTCAGATGGTCATCTAGCCTCTGTTTAAAAACCTCCAAGGAAGGAGAGCCCACCACCTCCTGAGGAAGCCTGTTCCATTGAGGAACCGCTCTAACGGTCAGGAAGTTCTTCCTAATGTTGAACTGGAAACTCTTTTGATTTAATTTTAACCCGTTGGTTCTGGTCCTACCTTCCGGGGCCACAGAAAACAATTCTACACCATCCTCTATATGACAGCCCTTCAGGTACTTGAAGATGGTGATCATATCACCTCTCAGCTGCCTCCTCTCCAGGCTAAACACCCCCAGCTCCTTCAACCTTTCTTCATAGGACTTTGTCGTCCTCCTCTGAGATGCCAAGGATAGAATCTGGAACCTTCTGCATGCCAAGCAGATGCTCTCCCATTGATCCATAATTTCCCTAAGGAAATGGGTGCCTAGGAAAATGTGTTTCAAAATATTTGCATTCTTGATTGAGTTTATCCTTACCTTCTCCCCTTGTACACCAGTTGGCCCTGGAGGACCCTGCAAAAGAGGACATTTTGTTAATTCTACTGTTTATTAATTCTTTTCAGACTAGCCACTTCTTTGACAAAGAGCTACTTAATAAAAAGAGTCTTCATTTCCATTACATTTTTATTCCAGCCCACCTCTTCAGCTCAGAGCAACAGACCACATTCTCCCCACAACAACCCTGTGATAGGCAGGTTAGAGCTAAGGGTTTAAAGACAAAGATTATATATCTGTTTTCTTTGCAGAATGCAAACAGAAAGCCCACACATCCTCTGTTTGCCTTGAAGTCTTGCTGGGCATGTAGAGGGGATTTGATGCTTCATCTTCTGCTCAGTTTTTTTACTCAAAACTAGCCCCCCATTCTACTCAATAGAATTTTAAAGGGGAGTCTTTTACAACTCCAGTATTTCCCCCTTTGAAATGCTAATACCAAAGCTGGGGGCTAGCCCCAACCATGATACCCGAGTCTCTACTTTGGCTGTGGTCAGACAACAGGCTTAGAGCAGTCTGGCCACACCTCTAATTAATCCAAGTTTTTTTTGTAACAGAGAGTTTTGAAGAACAAGATGATATTGGATTTATATCCCACCCTATACTCTGAATCTCAGAGTGATCACAATCTCCTTTACCTTCCCACACACACACACACACACACACACACACACACACAGACACCCTGTGAGGTGGATGGGGCTGAGAGAGCTCTTGAAGCAGCTGCCCTTTCAAGGACAACTCCTGCACGAGAGCTATGGCTGACCCAAGGCCATTCCAGCAGGTGCAAGTGGAGGAGTGGGGAATCAAACCCGGTTCTCCCAGATAAGAGTCCGCGCACTTAACTACTACACCAAACTAGCTCTTGATCAGACATCCCACTCTTAACTCACTTCACTGCGCATTCACTCTGTGGTTGATTGATCAGAGTTTTGCTGTGTGACAACCACCGAGTGGGCAGTCAGGCAGCTTTTAAAAATCATTTGTCTTCTGAGCATGTGCGTAAGCATGTATTGGAAGCAGAACTTCAGACTCCTGGAAGGATGACAATGGCTGGTGGTTGATGGGATTGCTGCAGGAGGCTGCTGGGATATGTAGTGTAGCATGGGGGAAGTGTTCTTGAAACTGTGCTTTGGAGGTTTTCTTAAGAAAAGCACAGTCTTAAGTAACTCCCATGAGAGAGAGAGAGATGCCTGCAAACTGTCTATACAAAATAAACACACAGGCAATGACTGATGACCCAGGGATGATTAACTGTCCATTGCAATCTGATTTAAAGTGGAGGAGCAGAAATTGATAGGAAGGTTCACACTTCCCAACCAGCTTGAGTTCACAACAAGGGAGTGCTTGGGGGGGGGGGCAACAATGGGAGGGCTTCTAGTGTCCTGGTCCCACTGATGAACCTCCTGGCACCAGCTGTGTTTTTGGCCACTATGTGACACAGAGTGTTGGACTGGATGGGCCATTGACCTGATCCAACATGGCTTCTCTTATGTACTTATGAGTTCAGACATCTGGAAATTTGGGATAAAGGGGTTAAAATCCGTAAAGACCGGACTTTCCCTGGTGCCTAATAACTCTGATTCGAAGGCAGGTCAGAATGGGGTGCCAATGACTGGGGAATAGGAGGCAGATGTTACTGTCTGATCATGCATTTTAAATCTGGAAGGGCAAGGAGGATCGTTTATGCAATTTATTAGAAATCACCACAGATACCGAAGAGAGAAGAGTTTGTTCAAAAATTGCTTGAAACAGCAGAGTTATTCCTTTCAGTGAAATTGAAAGAAGGGAATATTAGAGATTGTAAAGAAACTTGGCAACCTTTATATGGTTGGTTGAAAATGGTATAATAGGTAAGAAAATGAAAGAAGCAGAAATAAGTGAATTGGGCCTAGGAACAAGTAGCAGTTAGAAACAGTATTGATGTAATATATTGTAAATAACAGGTTTGAACTCTTGCTCTCCAATTTATTGTTTAGCTATTTTGTGTCATACTTGTATGTCTTTATATTTTTCTGTTATATGTTGGAAATAAAATATTTGAAATGGAAAAAAAAATAAATCTGGAAGGGCACAGTAATGACCAGATCAAACTGCTTGTCTGACCACAACCTTAGTTTCCATATTCAAAATTGGGTTCCCTGCCACTCACCCACCCTTTTTTTCTCCACATGGTCCCAAGGCAACTTGAGGCTACATGAGGCTGTCATTTGCATTTCATGTGCATAATAAGATGTCTGTTCTTCATCTTGTTCGTTTGAGTCTTGGGAAAAAGTGGCTAGCCCAGTGGCTCCATGAGAGCTTCATGGGAATTTCAGTCCACTTTAGATTGCCCTGACTTGAGCTGGATTTCCACTGGATCTGCTCCAAACGGAGTTTGCACAAGATTGAAACTGACAAACATTCATGATGCAAAAAGGCTGAGTCAGCTAGATCCTTGGAGAGCTGACCTGGCTTGAAGCCAGCCACGTAACATTCATTGCTTTGCTTCCTTTCTAAGCGACAGCTCAGAGAATAAACATCTTTGGGGAAAAGAGACTGAATCGCCACCTTTCTTGTTTATTCCCAATCGCTGTAATTAAATTTGCTGCACTGTCAAAGTCAGAGAGAGTGGCTTCAGGCCTACATTTACAGTGCCCACAATTTATGGTCCCCAGTGACCTACTTCCCCCCCCCCCCATTTGTGTGAGTGGAGTGAACTTTCATACACCCAGGAACAAGAACAAAAGCAGCTGCAGATTGAGCAACCCAAGCTGGAGGCTGCTTAGACTCAACTCATGCCAACTGATTCTCCTCAACAAAGGAGGGAAACTCTGGAAGGAAAAGCCTGGTGGGTGCACCCACACTATAAATGAGTACAGTACAATAATCTGAATTTTGAGCATATTCTCTAATAAATCTTGTCACGATTCTAGGCCTAGTGTGGCCTACAGGCTCTAGGGAAGCCTGTGTTGGAGTTGCTAGTGGGCCTAAATCTCCCAGGATCCCTTCAGTCCCTCTGATTGGGTAGCAGAGTTTTGGAGGGAAAACTAGCCCAGAGGGATGGAACCTGGGAGGAAAGCATAAAAAAGGCTTGGCTGGAAAGGGAGGTTGTTCTCTCTGGAAAAGGCTGCAGGAGAGAAGGCAGCAGGAGATCTCCCTCACCCAAAGTGGATGGTGAATCTTTGGAGTTATAGCAAGCGAACATCTAGTCAGACACGTCAGGGCTTTTATTTATTTACACCAACCTTTACTATTTTCTATATTCACTGTGCACTAAATGTTTTTACTACTCACTTGTTCTAGATAGAGCACTTGTGGAAAATAACACTTCTGTCACTTAAACTTCAAGCAGATAGGTTTTTACTTTATTTGTATGCTATACTAAACTTAGATGTTCAGGATCTTAAATCTTTATGTATAATTTTAGTTGGCTTTTTCTTTTATAATATAATTGTATTGCCTCTTACTTGTTATTATCTGGATTCCTATGAACTGGTCTATGGCCATTAAATAAATAAACACTTACAGTCAGTCACACACTCTCAGCCTAATCCACACGGTGATTGCGAGGATAAAATGGCGGAGAGAATGGAATGTCAGCTGCTTTGGGTCAATATTGGGGAGGAAGGAAGGGTATAAATGAAGTATGTCAAAATAAAAAAACAAAAGGAAGATGTACATGTTGCCAGAGCACTGTGACTTTGGGTCAGCCATATACTCTTAGCCAGGGCTTTTTTTAGTAGGAACTCCTTTGCATATTAGGCCACACACCCCTGATGTAGCCAATCCTCCCAGAGCTTACAGGGCTCTTAGTACAGGGCCTACTGTAAACTCCAGGAGAATTGGCTACATCAGGGGTGTGTGGCCTAACCTGCAAAGGAGTTCCTGCTACAAAAGCCCTGCTCTCAGCCTAACCTACCTCACAGGGTGATTGTGAGGATAAAAATGGAGGAGGACAGAACAACATAAGCTGCTTTGGGTAGAAAGGCAGGGAATCTTCAAAGCAAATAAATTACAAAATGGAGTGGAGAGCTTTAAAAAAAAACCCCAAAAACCCTATACACAAATCAGGACACTAAATTGGAACTGGAAACACTCCAAGTAATGAAGGCACTTGCATTCGGAGGTCACAGTGAACTGGAGCTTGCTCAGAAGAGGATTTTTGCCTCAAGCTCTGTGCAAGAGAGCCAGTTTGGTGTAGTGGTTAAGTGATTGGACTCTTATCTGGGAGAACCGGGTTTGATTCCCCACTCCTCCACTTGCAGCTGCTGGAATGGCCTTGGGTCAGCCATAGCTCTCATAGGAGTTGTCCCTGAAAAGGCAGCTGTTGTGAGAGCCCTCTCAGCCTCACCCATCTCACAGGGTGTCTGTTGTGGGGAGAGAAGATACAGGAGATTGTAAGCCGCTCTGAGTCTCTGATTCAGAGAGGAGGGCAGGGTATAAATCTGCAGTCTTCTTCTTCTTCTTCAGAATGAGGGGAGGGGGAAGGTGTGCAGAAGCACAGCAACCAGATCGGAGTTTGATTGCAGCTCGACTTCTGGACAGAGTCTATAAAGCTTAATTTGATGGAGGTATCATCAGTTTGCAAGTTCATTACACGCATAGGAAGGCAGATTCCAGAGGGAGAGGTGGTGTTCCATGGGAGGAAAGGCTGAACACGAGCAACGTGCCCTTTGGGAATGGAGAGACTAGGCAGACAAGGTTTGCATTTAAATTGATTATTAACCAATATGATGCTCGGCGGGCTATTTTTAATGTGTAGGTTGAGTTGTAATTCTTCTATCTCTATGGGAACATGGGAGAAGTTGGTAGGCACTGCAGCTAAGGGGCCAGAGGTTAAAAACAAATAGATAGACAAAAGTACATGAGTTTATTCAGGGCTTTTTTTACCAGGAATGCACAGGAATGCAGTTTTGGCTGGCTTTGCATCATAGGGTGTGACCTGGTGTGTCAGGGTGTGCAAATGAGTTCCTGCTGGGTTTTTTTCTATCAAAAAATCCTTGTACAGTTTATACAAAAATATATAAAAACCTTATAGGGGTCCAAATGAAGCCTCATAAAATCATCAAAGTGACAAATGCACATAGAAGATACATACTGATGTTATACTGGCCCTCATAAGGGGATTTCACTTTTAGCACCTAACCTGGAAGGTACATATTTGCAGGGGTGAAATTCTAGCAGGAGCTCCTTTGCATATTAGGCCACACACCCCTGATGTAGCCAATCTTCCAAGAGCTTAGAAAAAAGAGCCTTGTAAGTTCTTGGAGGATTGGATACATCAGGGGTGTGTGGCCCAATATGCAAAGGAGCTCCTGCTAGAATTCCACCCCTGCATATTTGCAATAGTATTTGATGTATATGTCATTGCTGCTAACATAAGGCCAGTTGCATTTGTGGCTTTCCAAAAAATGTGTCATTCATTTCCTTACTGGAGCATTCCATTTTGGGTCCTATATTAATTGTTCATTGATTTATAAGTGTAACTGGGACTTTGTTGTATTTTGACCTCTGAAGAAAGCCTCTGCAGGCCAAAAGGCATCAGGTCATCTATGCATCTTTCACATGCATTTGTTACTTTGATGATTTTATGAGGCTTCATTTGAGCCCTGGCAAGGTTTTTATATTTTCTTGTAATAAATATGTATACTTTTGTCTACAACTACTGCTGTGTACTTTTGTACTTTTGTCTACAACCTTTGGCCCCTTAGTATTCTAAACTTCCTTTGGAGGTTTTTGCTTGATTGCTTTATTTTCTCTTCTCCTCTCTTTATGGAGGCACTGAAGCTACCCTATGTTGAGAAATAAGCCAGCACTGCACTGCACTGCACTGATATAAACCAGACACTTATCTTTATAGGGAATGTAGCCACTTCAAGGGCCCACTGAGCCAAACGGTAGAGCACAAATATACAAATGAAAGACAGACTGTCCAGCTTCTGGCAATCAGCTGTAGTCTTGGGGCCCACTAAGAATTAGGGTGTATTTAAACCTAGGTACAGTTTGCTTCCTATTGCTGATCACAGTAGCCAGTATTACAGGGCTGCAAGAGGTCAGCAGGTCACCATTCAAACCCCTGTAATGTATCACAAAAGGATCCAAATGCCAGCACGCAACAGCTCAGCCCACACAGTCTAGGCATCAATAACAACAACATTCACGGTGCAGAGAGCTGTGCTGAAGCACTGCCAAGCTTCTTGTTACAGGGGAAGTTTAAAGAGATCCACATCATACATTCTAGGGAATGTATCTAGTTTGCCCATACCTTTGTGTATTGGAGCTCTTTGGCTCTTAAATCAGATCTTTACTTGTTCCAGCCCCACACATGCTCTTTATCTTTTTGGGTGGTGGTGGTGGTGGGAAATTCAAATAAACTCCTTTGCTTTTAATTGGAACGAGAGTCACTTAAAGGGAAATCCTTTTTGAGCTCATTATATACCCCAGGAACTCTCAGCCCAGATGTAGCAAAGCAGGGGTGGAATTCTAGCAGGAGCTTCTTTGCATATTAGGCCGCCCCCCGCCCCCCCCGATGTAGCCAATCCTCCAAGAGCTCACAAGGCTCTTTTTTGTAAGCTCTTGGAGGATTGGCTACATCAGGGGTGTGTGGCCTAATATGCAAAGGAGCTCCTGCTAGAATTCCACCCTTGTAGCAAAGTAAGGAAGGGCTTGCTTGTCTATTCCCTTCCTTTCCTTCTTGCAACTCCCCATGGTCTGCTGTCCAAGGTGCTGAAAGGGAAGACTCATGAAGCCAGAAGCACCTGAACTGATTAAGAGCAACATTCCAGCGGGTGGCAGTAGCACCTCCTTCTTCTACTTGGCTGTTGGAGGATTTCAGCTCCTTTTCCCCTTGCATCTCAATTTGAGGCCACCCCCCCACCCCCATCATCACAGGATGACACTAGGTGGTGCTGTGAGTACAGGTTAAATGTTTGGGTTGGACAGTACATCTGAAAATGAAAGGCAGATGGGTTTTTTAAAAGGTTTTATTGTTCGTTGTATGTTTTAAATTTGGATTTGTGAGCCATTGTGAGCCACAAAGGAAAGATGGGGCATAAATATTTTAATAAATAAAGTGGGGTGCAGCTGTGGACACCACGGCACTGCCAGAACATAGGAAGCTGCCTTATGCTGAATCAGACCCTTGGTCCATCAGAGTCAGTGCTGTCTACTCAGACTGGCAGCGGCTCTCCAGGGTCTCAAGCTGAGGTTTTTCACGCCTATTTGCCTGGACCCTTTTTAGTTGGAGATGCCAGAGATTGAATCTGGGACCTTCTGCTTACCAGATGCTCTACCACTGAGCCACTATCTCTCCCTGAAAAGGAGCCAACTCTGACCTAGTTAGTATGGATTCAAAAGTCAGGGTGAAGTTTATTTGGATCAGTAACCCTTCTAGGGTTAATTTGCAGAGCACCATAAAACTGAATTTTGAACTCTTGTATTTCTGGAAGAATCAAAGCAACAGCTTCCTGTTCACTTTCTGCAATGCTGTCTATGACTTAATTGACTTTTGTCCTGTTCTTCTATCCATGCCATCTCCCTTCTTTTTCTTTGCTCTTGAACTCCCAGAATCCTTTGGCAAATGCAGAGAAACACGGACTGGAATTAAGAATTATAGCTAACTGAATGCAAACAAGAATACTGAGACTTACTGGTCTTCCTTGGGGTCCAGGTGGTCCGACAGGGCCTGGAATTCCTGGGGGTCCAGCTACTCCCTATTTATGAAAAAGCAATTAAAATGGAAATTATATTAGGCAGTGCATTATCTCATCCATTGACTTAGGAAGTGAAGGCAGAACTAAACAAGGGACAATCTTGAATGAGTTGAAACAGGTCTCACTGATGGAGAAGGGGCAAAACCATTCCCAGAAGAAACTAGGGTCATCTGGGGTAGCAGTTAGACTTAGCCCCTAGCCCAGAGGTGGCCAAAAAGTGGCTCAGGAGCCACTTGTAGCTCTTTTACACATATTATTTGGCTCTCCAAGCCTCCACTGCCGCATCATCTGGCTTGGAGAAGGCATTGATCTCTTTAAATCCCTTCTCCAAGCCAAGCCAGGTGACAGCTTGGAGAATCCATTTAAAGTTGCTCTTTCCACCTCTCCCCATCTTCCTTCCTTCCTTCCTTCCTTCCTTCCTTCCTTCCTTCCTTCCTTCCTTCCTTCCTTCCTTCCTTCCTTCCTTCCTTCCTTCCTTCCTTCCTCCCTCTTTCCCGCTCTCCCTCCCTTTCTTTCCTTCCTTCCAGTCTTGCAGCTCTCAAACATCTGATGTTCATGTCTTGCAGCTCTCAAACATCTGATGTTTATTCTATGTGGCTCTTAACGTTAAGCAAGTTTGGCTACCCTTGCTGTAGCCCATTAATAGCCCTGACCATGCACTGTTTCTTTCCACACCAATATCAAAAGCACACATGAAGCTGCCTTCTACTGTGTCAGACCACTGGTCTGTCAAGGTCAGTATTGTCTACCTTGACTGGCAGCAGTTTTCCAGGGTCTCAAGTAGAAAACAGTCTTTCATATCACCTACTACCAGATCCTTTTAACTAGAGATGCCAGGGGTTGAACTGGGGACACTTCAGCATGCCAAGAAGATGCTTGACCACTGTACGCCCCACTTAGAGGCACCCACAGATAAATATACACCACTGCCTTATAACCAGTCAGGTAACCAAAAAGGTTGTAACAAAGAAAAAGAAAGAAAGAAAGAAAGAAAGAAAGAAAGAAAGAAAGAAAGAAAGAAAGAAAGAAAGAAAGAAAGAAAGAAAGAAAGAAAGAAAGAAAGAAAAAATAACTATGCATGTATGAATGTACAAAATATTGTATATAATTCAATAATACATCTAGGAGTGCTAAAATATCATTTAAAACAACAATTCTGTGGTTCAGCATATAAACACTTAATCCCAATAGAAAGACAAATGTCCATTTACGTAAATCAAGGTTTAAAAGTACCTATTGTCTCTGAATGTAAGACCCAATATCAAATGTGTTTCAGCACTAGGCCTTCCTCAGTGGAATAATTCAAACTGAGCACTCCACTAATTTAACAAAGGCATCCCATAAACTGATCGTACACAGAACTGACCTCACTCACACTGAGTAGAAAGACTTTCTCTGTACCGTTTTTTTTTTTAAAAAATGCAAACTGCACAAAAATACATTTCAGACTCCATCTAGGTGCCCTGCTGTCTTTCCCACCCTGTTTCAATCCCACCTCTTTTAACAACAAGGAATGTTGCCAAGTTTAGAGAAAGTCTTACCGGTAATCCAGGTTGTCCAAGGAATCCTTTTTCGCCTTTCAATATACCACCAGGTAGTTGCCCAATAATTTCTCCTGGGTCTCCCTACAAGGAATAAATCAAAAAGATTACATACATGATTATCTGTTGTGGGGTGGCATCTGCTTCCCCCTCCCTCCCTAATGTTACGTAATACCAGGGGTGGAATTCTAGCAGGAGCTCCTTTGCATATTAGGCCACACACCCCTGATGTAGACAATCCTCCAAGAGCTTATAAAAAAAAAGCCTTGTAAGCTCTTGGAGGACTGGCTATATCAGGGGTGTGTGGCCTAATATGCAAAGGAGCACCTGCTAGAATTCCACTCCTGCATAATACTCCCATCAAAGCACTCATAGGAGGTGACGGAGGAGGGACACATGAGTGGAGACCTCTTTCAGCCACAGGATTCCTCTTGCCGGGTTGATGTGACAAGACCTCATATGGAGTGCTTGTATGAATACACGGTGAAGGAAGGGATCGAGGTGCATTGGGACTACCAAAAACAATACTGAACAAGTACACACAATATTTTTGTCCCATATAAAAGGTTTCAAAATGCACATCATGAGTCACTGTAGTGGAAAAGACCTCTGTACATCAAGGAGACAAGAGTGGTGATTCACTCCTTCTGACTAGTGTATCTCCATAGGAGAGCACCAAGCTGCAAAGAGTTAATTCCCTTCGCCTAGAGTTAGGTTTGCTTCAGCCGGTGATGCTGTGAAACCTCACAGATAAACCAGTTCCAGCTGAAGCTGATTATTCAATGAGGTAGAGGTTGGTGATAAATGACTTCTAAATGGGCTAGGTTGGGGGGAGGTTCTTAGTTTTGTTTTCTGTGGAGACACTGAGGGAACCGCTGCCTGACAACTGAACAGACTGCTGGGAAAGCCTCTCTAACATGAGGGAGGGCACTCTTCCCTCTCCTGCTGAGTTCTCTCGGCTCCAAAATGAGAGGCAACCGTTTGGTTTGCCTTTATTTATTTTTTTGTCATCTAGGAAGAAACGTGATAATAGATAGTTAGTGGAGGGAGTTTAATCTAGAAGACAAGAAAGTAAACAGGTTGATATGATTATTGTTAGCATGGTGATTAGGATAAGATGAAATTGGGGAACTGAATGGTTTAGAGGAAACAAGTGACATAAGATAATAAGATTCAGAACAGGCAATGACTCTTGGTTAGTATATAGTGGATTAATTGTATGTGGATTAATTGGGGCAAGTTTTCTATTGTATACTGCGGATGAACGGTGTAGCAGATGGATAGAATTATGTGGCAGATAACTTGTATTACTGTTCACCATAGATTTTAATTCAATAAACCGTTAATACAGAGGGGGGGGCGGGAGACTGCTGGATGAACGGACGGTTGCTGAGAGAGAGAACGTGAGGAGCCTCCCCAGCAAAAGGGACAAGTGCACTCTTGAGAAGTAGATTTTTGTTGTTAACTTTGAGCTAGTTTGACCTTGTAATAAATAAAACCTGCTTTCTTTTCACAAACTTGTACCTGCCTGCTGAAATCTAAAGAACATGGGCATTACAGTCATTCTGTACTAAGGCCCACACTACATGGAATGACTGGTAGCGATTGGCTTTGAACAGTCAGGACCTGAATATAGATTATTAATGTTATGATGTTCTTATGTCATCTGCATAGTAATATAATGTAAACAATAAATAAAGTTTTTTTTAAAAAAAATTGTAAAATTACCTTTATTCCTGGAATTCCTGGAGGCCCCTAGAAAAGAAATGAAATGTTTTCTGAGAAAATGTAGATATTAAGCACTGATTTTTCTAAAAGTGTATGTTTGAAGTTACAGTAAAAGACCAAATGTTCAATCACATTTGCTTAACTTGTTCCCCCCCCCCTTTTATAACACAGGGGGTGCGTGTAAGGGAGGGTAGGATAAAAATCTAACCAAACAAATCAATAATAAATAATCTCATGCCAATTTCGCTTGAAATGTTTTTTAAAAGTGCTTACTAGTTTTCCAGGTTGCCCAGGTAAACCTGGTGGACCCAAAGGACCTCTTTCACCCTAATGAAATACAGAGAAATGACTTCATTTTTGTACGCCGTCATGTAAACTGAAGCAGTAACATCACCAAAATGGTTGCTAAGGGTGTTTACCTTTGTCCCATTGCATCCTGGGATACCAGGAGGTCCTGGTGGCCCATCTCCTCCAGGGATTCCCTGAATTAGGAGAGGGGACAGAAAAAAGCAGGTGCCATATTAGCTGCTGGCAGACATCGGTAACAAAACCTTGATGGTGTATCAATTCTGAATGGATGCCATACGTACAGGAAGGCCAGGGTTCCCCGGATAGCCCGCTGGACCTGGTGGTCCCTGAAATCAAGGAAAATAAGGAAGAGAATTAAAAATGAAAAGTTAAGAATGCAAAGTATAGATGGTTAATAACATAGCGATAAAAAGACATTGCTCTTAATACATGTACTGAAACTCTTCTTATTACGGTTTTGAATTCCACTTAATGTGGCAAATTGAATAACTGGCCAAAAAGATAATGGGGGAAAATATTTTGAGCATCCCAGCTCTGAACAAGGATGCATGACCAGTATCTAAGCTCTTTTGATGCCATCCAGGCCTCATTTTGGGCAGGAGCTCACAGGAGCGGAGCTCTGGAACCTCTAGATTTTATTGTGCTCTTTCTTTCCCTCCAATACTTGCTTCTAGGCTCCATATTTCAAACCCCCTGGGAAAATTTTGCTGGACTCTTAAGATCTGACAAACTTTCTAATATTTTTCCCTACCAAAAATGGGGAAATAACCAAAACATATAAAGCAGACAGGTGGACATCTTCATCATGACACTGTGGCCACATAGTAATTGAAAAAGTATGATGGGAGAAACGTTTCATTATGACAATTATAATTCCAGAAGCATTTTAAGGTAGATGCTGAGCTGATATAATTTAGTCCACCTTCCAGTGATGTCAGGGGTGTGTGACATATGCAAATGAGTTGTGCTAATGAGCTCTAGCACCTCTTTTTCTATGAAATGGCCTCTGATACCACCTCTCCTTCCTTTCTGGAGTTTAGAACTGGTGTCACCAACAATAAAGATTTCCCAAGTGCCCTGTTAACCATTGACATTCTGCCCTCCTTCCCTTTGAAATGTCTGGATTAGGCTTTTAGCATATGATTTGAGACAACGTTCTTATTGACAAGAAACAGATCAGCTGCACCGAATAGATTTTTAAGTGGGAGCGGTTGCTTCACTGTCATCCCCAAATCATTGTGTCAGGTGACTCAGGAGAATCTCTTTGTGAAGGGGTGCCCAAACTGCAGCTCAACAGCCACATGCGGCTCTTTCACACATATTGTGTGGCTCTCGGAAGCCCCCACTGCACCATTGGCCAGCTTGGAGACGGCATTTAAAGTTGCTTTCTTTCTATTCTCCCTCCTGCCCCCCGTATCTGTTTGCCTCCCTTCCTCCCTTGTGGCTCTCGAACATCTGACATTCATGATTTGCAGCTCTCAAACATCTGACATTTATTCTATGAGGCTCTTAGGTTAAGTAAGTTTCGCCACCCCTGTCTTAGTGGCTCAGCAAGGCTTGAATAAGATGCCCTGCTTATTGGCCCTGTAGGGTAACTGGCATAAAAACAGGATTCTGGAGTAGATGGACCACTGCTTTGATCCATGAGGGCTCTTCTGATGTTTTTATCTAAAGTAAACGTTCGAGAGCTACCAAACTTTCCTCCAACTCAGGATTTGACTGTAATCCACCCTGAGCCCGTTCTGGGGAGGGTGGAATATAAATTCAAATAAATAAATAAACAGTTCAAAAACAAATTCAGGCAAACTCACTCTGGTTCCTTTTGTTCCTGGCAGTCCTGGTTCTCCAGTGTCACCCTGTAAGACAGAAGGGTGGGGTGAGAGAGAGGCTCTTCCACTTTAGCACAGCTTCAAGCTCAACCCCTTCAGGATAACTGTTTTCTCTCTAGAACAAGTATGCAGACCGATAAAGTGACAGCCGCCCCCTGATCCAATCACCCACATAAAAATGCTACCCTAGAATCATAGAATCACAGAGCTGGAAGGGGCCATACAGGCCACCTAGTCCAACCTCCTGCTCAGTGCAGGATAACCCTAGAGCATCCCTGACAAGTGTTTGTCCAGCTGCTGCTTAAAGACTGCCAGTGAGGGGGAGCTCACCACCTTCCTTGGTAGCTGATTCCACTTTGCAGCGATTCTTACTGTTAAAAAAGTTTCTCTTGATATCCAGCTGGTATCTTCCTGCCCTTAATTTAAACCCATTATTGTGAGTCCTATCCTCTGCTGCCCAAGGGAATAGCTCCCTGCCTTCCTCTTAATGACAGCCCTTCAAATACTTCAAGAGAGCAATCATGTCCCCCACCCTCAACCTCCTCTTCTCAAGACTGAACTTTCCCAAGTTCCTTTCCTCACAGGACTTGGTCTCCAGGCCCCTGATCATCCTTTCCGCTCTCGTCTGCACCCACTTTTTGAACTGAGGCCTCCAGAACTCCAAATCATTAACACTATTTAACAGATCATTACTACATTCCCCCAGTCAGCCACTAGCTGCTACTAATACTATAGAAACTGTGGGAAGTCCATGGCCAAATCGCCTGCCATGGTGTCTGGTTTGGTGGTCTTGGGTCTTACCTTCAGTCCTGGGGCCCCTGGAGGCCCTTCGGGCCCTTGTACTCCAGGAAACCCAACCAAACCTTGTAAACCTGCCAAGCCTCTTTCACCCTGTGAAAATCAAGAAAACACCACATTTAGCAAAAGGCATGAACGATGTCCCTTATGAAAATAAGCACACTTTCTTGAATGAAGCAATCCAACATGCCCCTATGGAAGCATCAAGGAGTCAAGAAATGAGATTTCAAATCTTTTAATTCTCAGAGTATCTTTTACCAGTGCTCCTAAAAACCACAGCACTGCATCCAAACCAGTGGATGAGAATTTGTTTGTTTAGGGCAACATAACTGAGAGGTAAGAACCATAAGTCAGAAGCCTGGACACATTTCCCTTCCCTTTTATAAAAATCATCACCATTTGAACCATACTCACATGGGAGTAAGTCAAAAGTACCTCAGATAGGAGGTTTGGGAAAGAAAGACCTTTTCCTCAGAGTGCAGCAACATGAGGTACTAGGGCTTCCTGTATCCACCCCGCGCCATCTAATCGGCATGTGTAACCACAATTCAGATTGGGACTAGAAGGAGGGTTTTTTTTCCTAGGGGAATGTGGTGGAATGAAGTTCTGGAACCTCTTCGTGGAAACAAAATTCTGAAAAAAACGTTTAAAAGCTCATGAGGGGCACCCGTGTGTTTCTCCTTCATTTCCCTTTTAAGAGTTCTGGCACCTTTTTTTCCAGAAAAAAAGCCCTGGGACTAGAGATCAAGGGAAGAGGACAGTCACTGAGTCTGCGTTGAGAAACTCCTGGATATTTGGGGGGTGGACCCTGTGGAGGGCAGGGCTTGGGGATGGGGGAGACCTCAGCAGGGTATAAAGCCATTATGTCCACTTTCCAAAGCAGCTGTTTTCCCCAATGGAACAGATCTCTGTAGTCTGGAGATCAGTCATACTCCTGGGACAACTCCTGCCCTCATGTGGAGGCTGGCAACCCTAAGGGATGTAACATCTCCCCCCCACCGCCGCCTTGTGACTTTTCCCCAAACTGAAATGAACTCCAGTGATCTGTTATTGGCCTTGTGATGGAATACCTTCCTTGTTGGAACTTACTATTAAAAAGTGACTATTTTTTCAGCGGGAGGGAGTCAGCTTACAGCAGACTGCTCTCCCCTCACCTTCTTAACCATAGAGGAGTTTGGTGTAGTGGTTAAGTGTGTGGACTCTTATCTGGGAGAACCGGGTTTGATTCCCCGCTCCTCCACTTGCACCTGCTAGCATGGCCTTGGGTCAGCCATAGCTCTGGCAGAGGTTGTCCTTGAAAGGGCAGCTGCTGTGAGAGCCCTCTCCAGCCCCACCCACCTCACAGGGTGTCTGTTGTGGGGGAGGAAGGGAAAGGAGAGTCTTCAGAGTGGAGGGCGGGATATAAATCCAATATCTTCTTATTTGCTAGAGAGGCAGTATAAACAGGAAGTTCCAGATGAGCTTTGGGGCTTTTCTTCCTAGAGTGCTTTAGGGAAAAGGTGACCAGTTCCTGGGCAGAAAGGAGTTTGGAGATACTATTCCCTGCTAAGAGAGAAAAAAGCTATCCCGTGGCGCAGAGTGGTAAAGCTGCAGTACTGCAGTCCGAACCTCTCTGCTCACAACCTGAGTTTGATCCCAGCGGAGGTAGCCGGTTCAAGATTGACTCAGCCTTCTGTCCTTCTGAAGTCAGTAAAATGAGTACCCAGCTTGCTGGGGGGAAAGTGTAGATGAGTGGGGTAGGCAATGGCAAACCACCCTGTAAAATGTCTGCCATGAAAATGTCGTGATGCAATGTCACGACTGCTGCTTGCACAGGGGACTACCTTTACCTTTAAGAGAAAGAAGGTGGAAAGTGGTGAGCCCTCAAGGAGAGCAGGCCTTTGGCTGGGCTGGGCTGCATGGCGGCCATTTTGAGAGAGAGGCCAGACAGCTTGTTGGGAAGCTGCAGATTTCTCTGGTGGGGGCCACAGACCAAACTGGCAACCTTCTAAGATCTATTATGCCTACTCTGCTCAAAACAACTAGTTGGAGTAGGTGTTAGAGGAGGGGAAAGGAGGAATGCATTCATTCCAAGTTTCTTTTGCTTCCATTTGCTGATCTGGTGCTGTGTTAAGGGTGCATATGTAGATTTTTTTTCCTTTTCAATAAATATTATTATCTTTTGATTCTGGTAATGTTCTCTGGGCCACATAGTTCCCCAGCCATCTTAGACCATGCTACGTTAAGAGTCCTGGGAAGGAGAAAGGCAAGCAGCCAGGGCATGGGTGCCAATCCTCCAGGAGCCTCCTGAAGAAAGATTTTGGTCTCTGTGGTAACCAGGTGCTGGGTAGCAGAGGACCCTTGAGGCCAGGTCTCAGAACTGGAAAGGGCGATTGCGAAGTCTTGTTCTTCTCAGTCAGGACTCCTAAATTCAGCAGGGGGTGACGCCCTAGTGATAGGAACCAGGAATCAGCCATTTTTAGCACGATTCATGATTTGTGGTTTGGTTTGAGCCCATCCCTAGTAGACAGACAGACAGACAGATAGATAGATAGATAGATAGATAGATAGATAGATAGATAGATAGATAGATAGATAGATAGATAGATAGATAGATAGATAGATGATGAAGAAGAAGAAGATAGACAGACAGACAGATGATAGCTAGATAGATGACAGACAGATGATAGCTAGATAGATGACAGACAGATGATAGATGACAGACAGACAGACAGACAGACAGACAGACAGACAGACAGACAGACAGACAGATAGATAGATAGATAGATAGATAGATAGATAGATAGATAGATAGATAGATAGATAGATAGATAGATAGATAGATAGATAGATAGATAGATAAGGCAGGCAGGCAGGCAGGCAGACAGACAGACAGACAGACAGACATATATACAGGTATGTATATATGAATATATGCATAGATCTGAAGGAGCACAAATTGTCCCTTCAAAGATAACTGTGCCATGTTCTGCTCTAAATTTGTGTTCTCTTCCAGACAAACAACACATTGAGGAAGGTTTTGTGAGAAAACAACATGAAAAATAATCAAGACGAAGAGAAGAATGCCAGATTAGATGACGGACAAGAGAGATCCAAACAGGCTTGTGTTCTTCTAAATCCATGGAACTCAATGGGTTTAGATGGGCGTAACTCTATCTAGGATTGCCCTGGAAGCCCCTCACTCTATCCCACGGACAGCTTGTCTTTCTGGCACTGCAACTGCAAGCACATCTGCAAAAGGCCATGGAAACTCACAGTGGATCTTGAACATCTGTTCTTGTAGCCAACAGGGATTAAAGGGATTGGAAAGATACTTAAGGCCCTGAACCACATTCAACGCCGAACGACTCACTCCTCTAAGGAAGCACAAGATGTACAGACAAAGGGGGAATGGGGTATCTTTCACAATACATGAGTCATGGACTGTTTTTCTATAAAATGGGACTAACATCTTTTTATATGAGAGGCTCTCCTGATATTTAATGGACAGCAAAGGCCCTGTGACGCTCGGAAAAATTTCACTCGTTCCACATCCGAGACCGATTATCACATCGGAAAGTTATGAGCACGATTTCTTGCTCACAAAGGGCTGTTCACATCGCTTTGCTAATCACTCCTGCTTAATCAGCCAAAAAAGCATCGAGATTTCGGGGCAGATTAGTTTTGGATTAAGAATGCCTAGAATTCTAAATTCAACCGCAGGGTTTTAATGTGTGCTATTGGCAAACCTCTGCATATGAATCAGGGCCAACTAATGTACTAAAAATACTGTAGAAAGTAGGTGGGAGACACGAAGGATTTTTCCTTTCTAGGAACTGCGGCTGTAGTCTCTTGAAGACGATTGAAGAGACTACAGTGGCAAATTGTAGGTCTTTGGTGCATGGTTGTGGTAGAGTGTGCAGTGCTGTGTTGTTTTAGAGAGCCAGTTTGGCGTAGTGGTTAAGTGCGTGGACTCTTATCTGGGAAAGCCGGGTTTGATTCCCCACTCCTCCACTTACAGCTGCTGGAACGGCCTTGGGTCAGCCATAGCTCTGGCAGAGGTTGTCCTTGAAAGGGCAGCTGCTATGGCAGCCATAGCTCTGGCAGAGGTTGTCCTTGAAAGGGCAGCTTCTATGAGAGCCCTCTCAGTCCCACCCACCTCACAGGGTGTCTGTTGTGGCGGGAGAAGATAATAATAATAATAATAATAATAATAATAATAATATTTTATTTTTATATCCCGCCCTCCCCGCCAGGCGGGCTCAGGGCGGCTAACAGACATGGGGATCCCATGATTCACATAAAACAAGATAAACAGTTTTAAATATATCAGTCACAAATAAATTATTTAAAATAGTTAAAATATATAAAATGGTGCTAAAATACTGTATCATAGTGTACGCAAGATGGCTAGATGTCCATTCGTTGGATTAATCAAGTTCTATCTCAAAAGCCAGCTGGAAAAGAAATGTTTTGCAAGCCCTGCGGAACTGGTTCAGGTCCCGCAGGGCTCGCACCATCTCAGGAAGGTCGTTCCACCAACGAGGGGCTATCACTGAGAAGGCCTGCTCCCTGGTAGCCTTCAACCTAGCTTCTCTTGGCCCAGGGATTGTTAGTAAGTTCTGAGAACCGGATCTCAGCGCTCTCTGGGGCACATATGGGGAGAGGCGGTCCTTTAGGTAGGCTGGTGATGACCAGCACCTTATAGCGAACACGGTAGACAACCGGCAGCCAATGCAGATCCCGCAGCCCAGGCCGCGCAGGTTCCCACCGTGGTAGTCCCTCCAGTAGCCTGGCCGCCGCGTTCTGGACTACCTGAAGTCTCCGTGTTCGGTATAGGGGCAGCCCCATGTAGAGGGCATTGCAGTAGTCCAATCTCGAAGTGACCGTTGCGTGGATCACAGTTGCTAGGTCGGTGCGCTCCAAGAAGGGAGCCAACTGCCTCGCCCTCTTAAGGTGAAAGAAGGCGGATCTAGCAGTGGCGGCTACCTGGGCCTCCATTGATAAAGAGGATTCCAGTAGCACTCCCAGGCTCTTGACTTTGCGCACTGGTACCAGTGGCGCACCGTCAAAGGCCGGTAAAGTGATCTCCCCTCCCGGTCCGCCGCGGCCCACGCAAAGGACCTCAGTCTTCGCCGGATTCAACTTCAGCCCGCTCAGCCTGAGCCAGTCAGCCACGGCTTGTAATGCCCGGTCCAAATTTGTAGGGACATCGCCAGCCCGGCCGTCCATCAATAGATAGAGCTGGGTGTCATCTGCGTATTGATGACAACCCAGCCCATACCTCCGTGCAATCTGGGCAAGGGGGCGCATAAAGATGTTAAACAACATCGGGGAGAGAACTGCCCCCTGAGGCACACCACAATGAAGTGGGTATCTCTGAGACAGCTCCCCCCCAATTGCCACCCTTTGTCCCCGACCATCAAGAAAGGAGGAGAGCCACTGTAAGGCTAGCCCCCGAATTCCTGCGTCGGCGAGGCGGCGGGTCAGCAGCTGATGGTCGACCATATCGAACGCAGCCGATAGGTCTAGCAACAGCAATACCGCCGAGCCGCCTCGATCCAGTTGTCGTCGGAGGTCATCCATGAGGGCGACCAGGACTGTTTCCGTCCCATGGCCCGGGCGGAAGCCGGACTGGCATGGGTCTAGGACGGAAGCGTCCTCCAGAAATTCCTGTAACTGCACCGCCACAGCCCTCTCGATAATTTTGCCCAAAAAGGTAGGGTTGCCAAGTCCAATTTAAGATATAGGTAGGGTTGCCAAGTCCAATTTAAGAAATATCTGGGGACTTTGGGGGTGGAGTCAGGAGACTTTGGGGGTGGAGCCAGGAGACATTAGGGGTGGAGCCAAGATCAAGGCTGTGACAAGCATAACTGAACTCCAAAGAGAGTTCTGGCCATCACATTTAAAGGGATGGCACACCTTTTCATTTCCTTCCTTCCATAGGAAATAATGAAGGGTAGGGGCACCTTCTTTTGGGACTCATAGAATTGGACCCCCTGGTCCAATCGTTTTGAAACTTGGGGAATATTTTGGGGAGAGGCACTAGATGCTGTACTGGAAATTTGGTGCCTCTACCTCAAAAAACAGCCCCCCCAGAGCCCCTGATACCTGCAGATCAATTCTCCATTATTTCCTATGGGAATCAGTCTCCAAAGGGAATAATGAGTGCCCAGCAGACATTTCCCTCCCCTCCCCCCGCTTTCTGATGACCCTGAAGCGGGGGGAGGGCCTCCAAACCGGGGGATCCCCTGCCCCCACCTGGGGATTGGCAACCCTAGATATAGGAGATTGTAAACTGCTCTGAGTCTCTGATTCAGAGAGAAGGGCGGGGTATAAATCTGCAATTCTTCTTCTTCAAGCACTGTGAAGACTACAAAGAGTGAGTTTGGGTACAGTCAGAGAAGAAGAGGAGGTGGAGACTGGATTTATACCCTGCCCTTCATTCGGAGTCTTAATTTCCAGTTTCCTTTCCCTTCCCCTTAAGAAACCCGGTGGGATAGGTAGGGCTGACAGAGATCTGAGAAAGCTGCACTTGAGATAACTTGTCACTGACTCAAGGTCACTCCAGCAGGTGCATGTGGAGGAGTGGGGAATCTAACCTGGCTCTCCCAGATTAGAGTCTGCACACTTAACCACTACACCAAACTGATTCTCTAGAGTGGGTATATTTCTAAAAAGCTTTTTAAAGTCACAAGTCCTTTTCTTAAAAGAATTGCAAGCTGAATGCATTCTTTCACTGCAGTTCTTCCTGGATACGGTCTCACACAGGGCTTTATTGTAGCAGGAACTCCTTTGCATATTAGGCCACACACCCCTGATGTAGGGGGGTGGGGTGGGCTCCCTCTGGGTATCCTACCCCCCCAGGGAAAGTGTATGCGCAATACATAGCCTCTCCTCTCCCGGTGTAGTGAACGCCGCGTGGTCACTGTCTGGCTATGCCTGGCAGATGGTCACTGCAATGGCTTCTCCTGCATTACTGCATCCGTAGCAACACCTTCTCGCTGGTCCCCCCGTTTTTCACAGAGTTTGCTACGTCATGGTGCGACCGAATTGTCCGGCGGTATAACCGGATGGGCAGGCTGGGCCCACCAACCTCGCCAGCCTAAGAGAAGGAAAACTCTAACATCAAACCCGGGCAGATAGAGCTCGTTAATGTAACACCTACCACCTGGAGGACTCGCTGCCGGCGTCCCGGCTTACTGGGCCATGGCAGATGACCCCCAGGTGAAAGGGTGGAGCCTGATGTAGCCAATCCTCCAAGAGCTACAGGGCTCCAAGAGCTCTTCTTACAGGGCCTACTGTAAGCTCCAGGAGGATTGGATACATCAGGGGTGTGACCTAATATGCAAAGGAGTTCTTGCTACCAAAAAAGCCCTCATCTCACAATAACCCAAGGCAGACATAGATTTGCCAAGGCCATGCCATATACCCCAATGCAAGGACATTCTAATGGCTGCTCCCAAACCATGGAACTCCCCTTCCCTGGGAGCTGTGAAGAATATCCTCACTAAAAACCTTCTGGGAGCCTTTGAAAAATTACCTTCTTTTGAAGGCTTTCGAATTTCTGCCCCCTCTTTAAATCACTTGGACTGTTCTTTTCATATTATCATCCGTTCTTACTTTTGTGAGCCACCTTGTGTTAGAGATATTTGTTTGGAAAAATCAATTTCTATATGCCAAACAGTTCAATGGATTGCTGGATCAAAATGAGATTGAGAGCTCTTTAGAACAAAACAAGTCATAGGTTTATTTCTATAGCGATGGGGAACTGGGATGAAAATAAGAAACACAAATCAGCTACATCTTATCACTACGAAAGACACATTGCTAATGGAGATTCTTCTCCTCCTTCTTGACCTCTCTCTACCTAGACAAAGGAAGTCACCTGTCTAAGTGACCAAGAGCGTATATACAAACAAACAGTCCTTTAGTGGGCTTTTTCTTCATTGGCAGACAGCCAAGTTTCTCTTCCTAGGTCAGGCAGACAATAGAGAACAGGTAAACATTTTAACCCTATAATGACTGGAACTTAGATCATTGCCGAGACATGCAGGACAGGTACAGAATTCCAACACCTTTAACATTTTATGGAAAGCTGGCCTAGAAAGCACCTAAATAGATAGGGACAGGAGACCCTCACTGTTCATGGATTTGAAACTCACGGTTCCATTTCCCCTCGTAGTCTAACGTTTTGATCTCTTGACATAGTCTTCAGCCCATTTTAATTCCCATCATGCCACAATCGTCATCACTAAATGTTGAAGGACGTTTAGGGTTTTGTTACTAGCAGGGCTTTTTTTTTCTGTAGCAGGAACTCCTTTGCATATTAGGCCACCCACCCCTGATTTAACCGATCCTCCAAGAGCCTACAGGGCTCTTAGTATGGGGCCTACTGTAAGCTCCAGGAGGATTGGCTACATCAAGAGGGTGAGGCCTAATATGCAAAGTACTTCATGCTACCAAGAAAGCCTTGGTTACTAGTGAGCAACAGCAGAACCTCTGAGGATTTCACCATTCAAAATAATCCTGGGAACAGATCTCCTGAAAATGGTTAAAGGTCTACTGGAAATAAATCTGCTTCCTTTGTATGTGATCTATGATATTCTGTTGCACAACTAATTAAAAAAAAAAAGAATAGGCCTGATCTTTGCTAATGGTTGCCAGGTTCCCCCTGCCACTGGAAGGCTAGGGTTGCCAATCCCCAGGTGCGGGCAGGGGATCCCTCGGTTTGGAGGCCCTCCCCCCCCGCTTCAGGGTCATCAGAAAGCAGCGAGGGGTGGGGGAGGGAAATGTCTGCTGGGAACTCTATTATTCTCTATGAAGACCGATTCCCATAGGATATAATGGAAAATTGATCTGTGGGTATCTGGGGCTCTGAGAGGACTGGTTTTTTTGAGGTAAAGGCACCAAATTTGCAGCACAGCATCCAGTGCCTCTCATGAAAACACTCTCCGAGTTTCAACAAGATTGGACCAGGGAATCCAGTTCTTTGATCCCCAAAACAAGGTGCCCCTATCCTTCATTATTTCCAACGGAGGGAAGGCGTTTAAAAGGTTGCAGTCCTTTTAGATGCAGATCTAGGCACTGTCTCACAGTTTTCATGTCCTGAGGCTCCAAGAGTGACTCTGCCTGCCCAGCTTTCTTTGGCTAGATGCAGTTACGTTGGAGGAGCCTAGCCTGGTCCTCGATACTGTTCAGCTTGGGGCAGTTTCTGCCCATATGCTCTATGTAACTCCAGGCATGAGAAGACTTGCTTTTCAGCCTGCTCACTAGAGCTTTTTCTGAGCAGGAATGCACAGGGACGCAGTTCTGGCTGGCTTGGCATCAGGAGGTATGGCCTAATATGCAAATAAGTTCCTGCTGGGCTTTTTCTACAACCCCTCTGCCCCCGCTGCTCACCTATTTGCTGGTGTTGCCTCTCAGACCCCAGCCACGAGCGCAAAGCATCTTGTTCTGCTGCTTTCTCTGATGCTATCTAATGCCCACAACAACCATGATTTGTTTTGCAACATTGCTAAACATACTATACTGACCTGGGGGGAAATCCCCTCACTGGTGGTGATAATGATGACTACCAGGGGTGGAATTCTAGCAGGAGCTCCTTTGTGTATTAGGCCACACAGCCCTGATATAGCCAATCCTCCAAGAGCTTGCAAGGCTCTTTTTTTGTAAGCTCTTGGTGGATTGGCTGCGTCAGGGGTGTGTGGCCTAATATGTAAAGGAGGTCCTGCTAGAATTGCACCCCTGATGACGATGAGAACAACAAATTAGTTTTGTGTGTGTCTACTTTATCCCAAGTAGCACCTGCATTTTTAACCACAAGAGGGAGCCCGAGAACAGATTTCAAAGTGTTAAATAAAATTATTCTGCAGTCTCATAATTAGTCTTGCTATGTAACATTTACTTGCTTAAAAAAAAAAAAAGTTTCTGCCATTGTCCAGTGATATTTATGCATCTTTTAATGTTGGAGCACACTGAATTTTTTCTTAATTTTGTTTTTTAAAAGTAATTTTAATTGCGTGTACAGAGATAAATTATTTTTTGAACTACTGAGTACTTTATATGTGCGTCCTTCAAAACACAGCAATATTCTTTTAATATTTTTAGGATCACACTGCTTTCTCGTGTATTTTCAACTGTACTGGAAACTGGAAGAGCCTTACAAGGATCTGACAGATGTTTTAAGTTTTTTTACCAGGAAGTTCTGCTGCGCTCCTGAAAGTGCCTTTTCTTCAGCTAAATAACTTAAAAAGAGACACCACTGATTCATAAGGAAATCTGATTGCTTTTCCCCAAGACATGAATAAAGAACAGGCAATTCTCATCCCCTACAGCTATCAGTCAGCTTAGCAAACTCAAAAAAAAAAACCCCAAAACCTATCACCAACTTCAGGTATTGTGCAGGATTGCTGTGCCAATCCTGAATACATCTGTCAAAGCCATACCCTATCTATTTGCAGTTTATGGCCTTTTGATCCTATTTACATCTTCCCCACAACACTGCATGTGTGTGTATGTGTGCATATTTATTATGACATGAGCTTTCATGAACTGGAGTCCATGTTGTCACATGCACAAAGTACTACACACACACATACACATATATACACGCACAGAGAGAGTAGTACTTCATGTATACACATACTCACAAACACACACAGAGTAATACTTTGTGCATTTGACAACACGGATTCCAGCAGGGCTTTTTTGTAGACCCCCCCCCAGCAGCAGGAACATATTTGCACTCCTCTGTAAAACCTGCAGCTCAGCAGCTGAGGGCAGCTGGTGCTGAAGAAGGCTACGTAATGCCAGACAAATCCCATTACATGTCCAGCGTTAGAATGACCAGCACACAGAACCAAGAAAGGTCTCGCTCCCCAAAGCAATTATTTGCACATGATACAATCTAAAATTAAAAACAACAAAACACAAACTAGAGGTACTAGCCAAGAACGGGCTTGTGGACAGAGGCAAAGAAGTCTGCGATTTTGTGACCTTTTGAAAACAGGTGTTTACTTGGACCCTAATGGTCTATTTGCTCCCCTCCAAAGGGCAAACGATCCCAGTGAAATTATCTCTAACTTTTGGGTCTCAATCAAACAGCTCAGATCTGGCTACTTTCCTAGCTGTGCCTTGGTTCTGGGACTCCCTGCTTCATCCAGTCTTCTACGCTGTTTTGAAATGCCCATTTCCCCAGGGCAGTGAAGGGTAGGGAAAGGGTAACATGGGAAGAAGTGAGTCAGCAAACAGTTTTCCAGAAGCGGAGCCCAAGAAGGACATAGAGCTCACAAGAGGTGACATGATAGAGGTTTACAAAATTATGCACGGGATAGAGAAGCAGAGAAAGAAGTACTTTTCTCCCTTTCTCACAATACAAGAACTTGTGGACACGCAATGAAATTGCTGAACAGTTGGGTTAAGAACGGATAAAAGTACTTCTTCACCCTAATTGAGATGTGGAATTCACTGCTACAGGAAGTGGCGGCAGCTACAAGCACAAACAGCTTCAAGAGGGGACTGCATAAACATATGGAGCAGAGGTCCATCAGTGGCTATTAGCCACAACATATAACTGGAACACTCTGTCTGGGACAGCGATGCTGTGTATTCTTGGTGCTTGGGGGTCAACAGTGGGAGGGCTTCTAGAGTTCTGGCCCCACTGGTGGACCTCCTGATGGCACCTCGGTTTTAACCACTGCATGATGCAGAGTGTTGGACAAGATGGGCCACTGACTTGACCCAACATGGATTCTCTTATGTCTACACAGCTTGCCATCCAGTTTTGGTGACTTTGGGAGGATAATGCTGGAACCGCTTAAAAAAAAAAAAGGTTTTCCTTTATGAAGCATTTGCTACAACTTTCCATTCAACTTTCTGACTATTAATCACTACAGTTAGAGTAATCTCAGAGCCTTAATAATCAACATCATGGGCAGTGTTCCCTCTAAGCTAAGTTAGCATGATTTAGCTCACAGATTTTTAGCCTCCAGCATGCTCTTAACCACTGCCTACCAGTTATAAGTAGCTCTGCTCACTGTACCCCATTTCCTCGCTTGAAGGAGTGTGCATGCAAAGCTTACATTCTTAATAAAACTTTGTTGGTCTTAAAGGTGCTATTGGACTCCTACTTTGTTCTATTGCTTCAGACCAACATGGCTGCCTACTTGGATCTTAAAAAAAAAATGAATCTGTGAAGCTGCCTTATGCTGAATCAGACCATCGGTCCATCAAAGTATTCTCAGAGTGCCAGCAGCTCTCCAGGATCTCAGACTGAGGTCTTTCACATCAATCACAACCTGATTCTTTTAACCGGAGATGCTGGGGATTAAACCCGGGACCCTGCGCATGCCGAGCAGATGCTTTGCCCCTGAGCCAGATCCAAGCAGCAATAGAGACTGTCTCAAGAAAAGGACCTTCATCCACACCCTACTTGAATTGTGGTCTGGCTCCTGCCAGAATTCCTTCAGATCCTCTCAACAAACTGGCAGATGCCCATCTCAGCCCTGCATTTGCTGACTCACTTTTCTGCAGATCCTGAATGAGACAAAGACACACCACCAACCAGGGGTGGAATTCTAGCAGGAGCTCCTTTGCATATTAGGCCACACAGCCCTGATGTAGCCAATCCTCCAAGGCTCTTTTTTGTAAGCTCTTGAAGGATTGGCTAAATCAGAGGTGTGTGGCCTAATATGCAAAGGAATTTCTGCTAGAATTCCACCCCTGCCACCAACATGGACAATCAACGGTGGTAAATTTTCTGTCTTGCCCTTCCATCAAATATGGCCATTAGCCTGCGGATGATTGGCCAGAGTCTTGAAGATGTCCATCTTGGGACAACGCAGCCCAAGTCAGAGAAACCGTAATGGTTCAGCCTGGAAAACTGTTTTGCCCCAGGGGGAATCAGGATTCTTCACAGCTGCTGAATATGGAAGCGTTGGGAAACATCTAGTTTATGGCCCATTTTCATAACATTTGCAAAACTCCCCTCTTGCAGATTGCGATAAACATGTATGGTGTAACAAGGCTCCCCCCTTCCTAGAAGTGTACCATGAAATATTAAAGAGAGCGGAAAGTCAGCTGAGGGGAGGGGTCTTCTGCCGCTGCCAATATTTATCAGTGTCCTCATGTGACATTTGTATTTCCGTAGGCCTTCTAGCAGATGCAGAGGAAAGGATTTCCGTATGCCCAGGGCAAGGCAGACTGTACAGAAAGCCAGGAACAGAATCAGCAGGGATCTTGACCATGGACTCATGGACTGATTCCGCACCCAGCACTCACCTTCCTTCTGTGCGGGGCTCCTCATGGTGACTCTTTTTCCTGGATTCTGCACTGGCACCTCTGGAGTGGGCTGCGTGTTCCCTGCTTGCTCCCTGCCCCACGCAAATTCAAGAGCCAATAACAGTGTTGACCTTGATAGACCAGTGATCTGATTTGGTAGAAGGCAGCTTTGTGCATTCGCTTTGTGCAAATGTCCCCTGGTGATGCTATATTATCTCTGCTTTCTTCTGGCAAATATTCCTGTCTGTTTTGTTGTTGGGAGTGTATGGAATCATGACTATATAAGGTTGCATTAATCTGGTGTTGGCAGCTGCCAGTGTAGCAGAACCACGGGATTGCCCTGCCACCAGCTGTAATTCCAGGGAGTGAAAGCTGTGGAGAGTTCTCAATGAATAAAGACAGATCTTTTTGCAAACCTGAGAAAAGCCCCAGGTTTGCAGAAAAATCTGAAAGCTTAAAAAAAACCCCACATTGGGGTTTAACCCACCCACCCCCTAATAAACAAAAGCGATGCCTGTGTCTTTGAGAAACTGATGCCCTCTGAGATATCAGTGGCCATCATGGGGGTTGCTAGGCAACCGCAATGAAATGGCCAGCCTTGGCCCAGAAATGGCCACCACACAACTCACCTGAGTGACCTTACATCTCAGAACTTTTGCAGCATGGCCAGAAGGAGGAAAAGCTGAAAGCCAGTGTGATATCGTGATTAGAGAATCGGACAAGGATCTGGGAGACACAGGTTCAAATCTCCCCTCAGCCATGGTAGTTTGCTGGGTGTCAGTGGGCTACTAACACAGACAAATCTATCTACCTCACAGGGTTGTGGGTAAGGATAAAATGGAGGAGGAGGATATAAGCTGCTTTCGGTCCCCACTGGGGAGAAAAATGGGGTATAAATGAGGTAAATAATAAATGAAGCTGAAGGGGAACAAATAAAAGAAAGGCTGGTTGGTCAGTAGAAAGGAGAGAGAGAGAATTAGAGAAAGGGGAAAGGATATGAGGGCTGTCAGGGGAGGAATGAGGAAATAGTGTAGAGAAGGGGTTAGGAGAAAATGTAGCAACCCCGCAAGTCCTTATGGGTTCCTCCCTTTGTCATTTCTTCTAAGTGATTCATACAAGACGAATTAAGGCAAAGGTGACTGAGTTAATAACAAATAAAGTGTGAGTGCCTGGCATAGTGAGCAAAATCAGGTTATCATTATGCACTGATTGCAATTATACATGAAGTCAACCCTACCATAACTAGGCACCAGTTTTTCAGGTATGATACAAAATGGTTCATTTAATAATTATGCTTAGACATTAAAAACGTTATCCTCTGCTCCCATAATTTATAGCTAACTTTTATCCTTTTTTAGGAATCGAGTCATTAATACTATCTGTAATGTTCATTTGACATTTTATATTAATTCCAGGATACTAGAATCTGGAGCAGTTCTAGGGTTGCCAAGTCCTCTTCATCCCCCGGCCGGATTACAACACCCTATTGTACCATAGAGTTTTACCTCCCAAATGGCTAGAGCATTCGGGAAAACCAGTTTTCCCGGAAATGCCTAGAGTGGTGCCACACGGGGTGCTGCCGTTTTGACGATGTCACTTCTGGGTGACTTCATCATGGCAGTGACACAGGGGGAGGTTCCCCCGCCGGCCCAATGTGGACTGGCAGGTTGAGAACTTCCCAATCCCCAGGTCCCAGCAGGGGATCCCCTGTTTTTACAGGCTTCCCCCCTCACCCAGCCAGCTGGCCAGAGGGGGAAGCCCCGCCCCCACAGTCATCATATAGTTTTAGAGCTCATGCAGGTTTAGAAACCTGCAAACAAGTCCCTTTTTAAAATGTGTGCCTTTAAGGCTGAGCAGGAAACAGGAAGGGCTTCATGGGAAAGGGTCAGTAACAGTTTCGTTGGAGAAGGGCCCCTCCCTTTGTTTTGCTTTCCTTTTCAGAAAAAGAAAAGTTCTGGAGGAATAAGACCCAGTAAGTATTTGTGTGTGTGAGAGAGGGAGGGGGCAGGGGATTCCCTGGTTTGGAGGCCCTCCTCCTGCCTTAGAAAGCGTGGGGGGGGGAGGGAAATGTCCACTGGGCACTCTATTATTCCCTATGGAGAAGGATTCCAATTAGGGTTGCCAATCCCCAGGTGGGGGCAGGGGATCCCCCGGTTTGGAGACCCTCACCCCGCTTCAGGGTCGTCAGAAAGCGGGGGGGGGGGAGGGGAGGGAAATGTCTGCTGGGAACTCTGTTATTCCCTAGGGAGATTTATTCCCATAGAAAATCATGGAGAATTGATCCGCGGGTATCTGGGGCTCTGGGGGGGCTGTTCTTTGAGGTAGAGGCACAAAATTTCCAGTACAGCATCTAATGCCTTTCCCCAAAATATCCCCCAAGTTTCAAAACGATTGGACCAGGGGGTCCAATTCTATGAGCCCCAAAAGAAGGTGCCCCTATCCATTATTTCCTATGGAAGGAAGGAATTGAAAAGGTGTGCCGTCCCTTTAAATGTGATGGCCAGAACTCCCCTTGGAGATCAATTATGCTTGTCACAGCCTTGATCTTGGCTCCACCCCTAATGTCTCCTTTGGCTCCACCCCCAAAGTCTCCTGGCTCCACCCCCAAAGTCCCCAGATATTTCTTAAATTGGACTTGGCAACCCTAATTCCAATAGGGAATAATGGGGAATTGATCCGCGGGTATTGGGGGCTGTGGGGGGGCTATTTTTTGAGGTAGAGGCACCAAATTTTAGTATAGCATCTAGTGCCTTTCCCCAAAATACCTGCCAAGTTTCAAAATGATTGGACCAGGGGGTCCAATTCTATGAGCCCCAAAAGATGGTGCCCCTATCCTTCATTATTTCCAATGGAAGGAAGGCATTTAAAAAGGTGTGCTGTCCCTTTAAATGTGATGGCCAGAACTCCCTTGGAGTTCAATTATGCTTGTCACACCCTTGTTCCTGGCTCCACCCCCAATGTCTCCTGGCTCTGCCCCCAAAGTCCCCAGATATTTCTTGAATTGGACTTGGCAACCCTAAGCCTTAAGCAGTTCTGTCCTGGTTTTAATTCAGGCCTGGGTAAGCTGGCCAGAGGACTGCTATGAAGGACTCTATTAGGCCTTGTGTTCTTTTCTTTGTTTCTCTTGAATGAAGTCACTCATTTGATCCAGAGGGAACTACAGTTTTCTGGGTTATACCTCTGAGGATGCCAGTCACAGTTGCTGTTAAAACATCCAGTCCCAAGACCATGGCCACACAGCCTGGAAAATCCACAACAGCCAATCACTCTGTGTTAATTATAATTATATGCACATTGCTGGCTGACAGCAGCATCTTATGCTAACTTCCTTCTTAAATTCTGTTACAATTCTAGTATACCATAAAAGAAAATCCTAAACATTTTGGACTCCTTCTTCATTAGAAAACCAAACATTCTAAACTGTGGTTTTCTCTGCTTGTATATATAATTTGTTCAGATTTAAGCCAAACTTCTAAAGACAGAATTAGGCTTTTCATATTTTGCAAATATCTGCTTTAAAAACAATATGTCTGACTTCCTTCCTTCCTTCCTTCCTTCCTTCCTTCCTTCCTTCCTTGTTTAAAATGTATTGCTACATTCTTTAAATCAAAAAGCTTACAGTGAATGCACTATATTTTAGCTAATAAGATATTTAAACCTGTGTTGTAGTCTTTTTCTGACCAAAGGGCAAGCTGCTTCAGTGATCTATGCCCCTCATGCAGTAATACTCAAACTATTTTGGCACAGTGCTGTGATACTGGAAGTGATCCAGAAAAATAACTTCTTGCACATTGCACTTGTGGCCACTCGATGGAGCCATTTTGGAAATACTTTCCCCACAAAGGGACAGATGGACCACATAGCGCTTGCCCATTTTTCAGGCTTCCAAGCACAGCACTGCACAGAAATTGTGCTTCGCTTCCACGATTTTGTACTGCAGTTTAGTGATGAGATGTTTACTACTTTTATTTAACAAGAAAGGGGAGGGGGGGAATGTGAAGGCTGAGGGCCAAACTGCACATTACATATGAGAGCCATGGTTGGGTTTTCCCATTTTCTTCAAAATTAAATAGCCACCAGGGAAAACTTAAACTGGATTGGGGATCTTGTAATAGGATCAGGGCTCACTTTGTAGCATGAGCTCCTTTGCGTATTAGGCCACACCGCCATGATTTTATTTATTTTATTTATTTATTTTGATTCATGTAGCCAATCCTCCAAGAACTTACAGGGCTCTTCTTGCAGAGCCTACTGTAAGCTCCTGTAGGATAGGCTACATCAGGGGTGTGTGGCCTAATATGCAAAGAAGCTCCTGCTAGGGGGTTGAATAGGGGGTTAAGAATTGCTATCCCTTCCCCTCCTTGGAATTTCCCTTAGTAAAAATCACCCCCTTTTCATGCAATGTTTAGCCATATTACTGTCTTTTTCCACACCAGAGGTAACAGAAGCTTTGGGTAGGAAGACAGATTTCCATCATGAGAAACACAAAAGGAGAAAATATTAACCTTCCCTCCCTGAGCCTCAGTTCTAATCTAGTCCTAGACATTTTAGTTTCTCCTAATATATGCCCACATATCAGCTGAGGTCATCCCAATATCTACTCCTAAAAGCTGTTTTCCTTTCAAGAGGTTCATTTGACCACAACAAAGGCTACCATCTTTTCTGTAATCAGTCCTACCCTCTGGGAGAGTCTTCCCAAAGTAATGTGCAAAGTACCTTCCCTCACAAAATTTAGTAAAGTCGCAACCAAATTATGACAACTACATAAGGCAGGGGTCCTCAACCTTTCTGAGCCTGCAGATATCTTTGGAATTCTGACACAAGGTGATGGGCACAACCACAAAATGGCTTCTGTAGGAGGGGATGTCAACCACAAAATGGCCACCATGGGAGGTGGAACCACACACAGAAAAACAGAGGAATTATATATACAAATGGTAGAATACGAGAGAAGGCTATTTTTTAAAAGGGAAAAGGAGAGCGAGAGAGAAAATAAAACCAACAGTGTGGTGTCAGCTGCCACCAAAACTTTACAGCCAACCCAGTGGCCAATCTTGCAAGAACCCACCTGGCATCATCCACTTGGTGGGTGCCAGGAAAGGTCTTGGTGACTGCCATGGCGCCCACAGGCATTGTGTTGGAGACCCCTGCCATAGGTTTTCAAGGCAAGAACTTCCTTTTGCATAACACTTCCTTGATGGTCTTCCATCGAAGTTCTAACCACAGCTGACCCTGCTTAGCTTTCAAGAACTGACAAGATCAGGCTAGTTTAAACTGTCCAGATCAGAGTTTAGAAAATTAGCAAATCTATTTTATTCCAGTGAGCCTTGTAGCTTTAACTGTTGGCCACATGGTGATCAGGGCTTTTTTGTAGAATAATTCTTTTGCATATTATGATGATGATGATGATGATATTAGGCCACACACCCTGCTGTAGCCAATCCTCATGGAGCTAACAGCAGGCCCTGTACTAAGAGCCCTGTAAGCTCTTGGAGGATTGGCTACATCAAGGGTGCATGGTCTAATATGCAAAGGAGTTCCTCCTACAAAAAACCCCCTCTGCTTAGTATTACTTCCAGTGATACCAGACCAAATTACATTTATTGAACTGATGTGGTGGGTTTCAAGGTATTCTATTGTATGCGTATATCATTTGAATGAATTGCACTGTACGGACTTTTTGTAAGCTCTTTCCTGTGTTTGAAGATTTGCAGAAATATTACACAAACGCATAAATAATAACCAAGAGTACTGACCACAGATCTCATGAGTAATGCTGAAGTTTGGTCCTCAGCCAGCATTTCTCAAACTTCTTGAAGTGGGATGCACTGTGAGAGTTTTCAGGACCTTTTGGGAACCACCTCCAAATTTACTCTACTTTTCAAGACCCACCTGCAAAGCAACATTGTGCTGCTTCCCCCCATGCAATACATACTGCCAAATTCTCACGCCACTTAACACTGAGAGACTTCATATTTTATGTTTCATCTTTAGAAGTACACTGAACTGGCAAAAAAAAAGAGGCTGTATTTCACTGTCATCTTGCACACAATGCTGAGGCAAACCAAAATCTACCATCAAGCCAGGCCTCATTGTGGGCAGCAGCTCACAGGAGCGGAGTTCCGGAACCTCTTAATTTTATTGCACGCAGGAATGGCCTTCCAGCTTGGGGTCCGCAGACTGTGAGGAGGTATTCCAGGAAGAAGGATTGCCGCCCCTCAGCTGGGGGCAGTGGATCTCCCAGTTTGGAGGCCCTCCCCCCACTTCAGGGTTAGCAGAAAGCAGGGGAGGTGGAGGGAAATGTCTGCTGGGCACTCCATTATTCCCTATAGAGACTGATTCCCATAGGGCATAATGGAGAATTGATCTTCAGGTAGTTGGGGCTCTGGAGCGGGGGTGCGTTGAGGTAGAGACACCAGATTTTCAGCATAGCATCCAGTGCCTCTCCCCAAAATACCCTCAAAGTTTCCAAAGGATTGGACCAGGGGGTCCAATTCTATAAGCCCCAAAAGAAGGTGTCCCTATCCTTCATTATTTCCAGTGGAAGGAAGGCATTTAAAAGGTGTGTGGTCCCTTTAAATGTGATGGCCAGAACTCCCTTTGGAGTTCAATTATGTTTGTCACAGCCTTGATCCTGGCTCCACCCCCAAAGTCTCCTGGCTTCACCCCCAAAGTCCACAATATTTCTTGAATTGGACTTGGCAGTCCTATCAGAGACATCCAATGCAACAACAAAAACATCTACAGAGGTGGGTTTAAACACAATCAAAATCACCCAGTATGTTTTTCTTTCAGCCCTGTCATAGATGTAACCATTTAAAAACATCTCTACAGCAGGCATTCTAAAAGTTAGCTAGCCTAGCTTCATACCTATACTTAGCACAGGACATATTAGGATAAACTAGAAAGAGACGTTGCAAACATAGACATACTGATTTGGAATTCCCTCTCCCCCAAGTCAGGGTTGTTTTCTAAGGACAGTTTTAAAATGGGCTGGCTTTTAGATCCATTCCTTTTTCTTCCGATCATTTGTTACCAAAATCAGCAAGAAAAAAACAACAACAGTGTAAGCCCTGGATATACTTACCTTTTGCCCCTTTACTCCACTGCAGTCGCATTTTCCACAACCAGAGCAAGCCTGAAAATTTAAGGAGAAAACAAATATTTGAATTTTGCAACAAGCATGTGCCACACTCCCAGTTAGAGAATATTGTGACATATCATGAGAATACAGCTGCCTTTGTGCCCAAACTGGTGAAAGTGTGAAACATTGAGCAACTGACTTCATGCCCTCTAAAACTAGAGTTGCCAACCTCCAGCTAGGTACTAACAAAACACAAGACACCATGGTCTCCAAGCTAGACAAAAACAATGAAAAGACCATGCAATTTACATCAAACTATGTATAAATATATTACAGTATAGAATAATCAAAAAAATTGGAAGAAGTTACAATCCATGAATGGTGAAAAACCTTTTCAGTCACAAAACAGATGTTCTACAAATATAATCCCACAGAGAGTGCTTTCCTCCTTTCTTCCACCAGCCAATGGGACTTCTCTCGAACAAGAGACAAGCTTCCAAACAGAAGAAAAGGATCCCTGAGCCCAACTTCAAATATAAGCAGTTTTGCGTCTTCCTCAAGAGCTTTGTTCTTTTTCAATTAGTGTCTCAACCAAGTTTCTTACAAATGGAACACAGGAGCCTCCAACAATCATAGAGCATGAACTTCACCAGTATCCTTAGGCCGTTTGTTCTAACTCCACCCTCCCCAGGTTCTACCCTTCTAATCTCTAGGATTTTCCCAACTTCAGTAGGCAACCTTTTCCAAAACCTACCGCTCTCTACCCACAGCAACTTGAGCAGCGTTAGAGAAGTCAAGTAGGCCTGGAAGAGTGTAACGCCGCTGAGGATGGCACTGCCTCTGTAAAACGTCAGAGGATTCCTTAATGAAACTTAAGAACATAACATAAGAACATAAGAGAAGCCATGTTGGATCAGGCCAACGGCCCATCAAGTCCAACACTCTGTGTCACACAGTGGCAAAAAATGTTATATACACACATACACTGTGGCTAATAGCCACTGATGGACCTCTGCTCCATATTTTTATCTAAACCCCTCTTGAAGGTGGCTATACTTGTGGCCGCCACCACCTCCTGTGGCAGTGAATTCCACATGTTAATCACCCTTTGGGTGAAGAAGTACTTCCTTTTATCCGTTTTAACCTGTCTGCTCAGCAATTTCATCGAATGCCCACGAGTTCTTGTATTGTGAGAAAGGGAGAAAAGTACTTCTTTCTCTACTTTCTCCATTCCATGCATTATCTTGTAAACCTCTATCATGTCACCCCGCAGTCGACGTTTCTCCAAGCTAAAGAGTCCCAAGCGTTTCAACCTTTCTTCATAGGGAAAGTGCTCCAGCCCTTTAATCATTCTAGTTGCCCTTCTCTGGACTTTCTCCAATGCTATAATATCCTTTTTGAGGTGCGGCGACCAGAACTGCACACAGTACTCCAAATGAGACCGCACCATCGATTTATACAGGGGCATTATGATACTGGCTGATTTGTTTTCAATTCCCTTCCTAATAATTCCCAGCATGGCATTGGCCTTTTTTATTGCAAACGCACACTGTCTTGACACTTTCAGTGAGTTATCTATCATGACCCCAAGATCTCTCTCTTGATCAGTCTCTGCCAGTTCACACCCCATCAACTTGTATTTGTAGCTGGGATTCTTAGCCCCAATGTGCATTACTTTGCACTTGGCCACATTGAACCGCATCTGCCACGTTGACGCCCACTCACCCAGCCTCAACAGATCCCTTTGGAGTTCCTCACAATCCTCTCTGGTTCTCACCACCCTGAACAATTTAGTGTCATCCGCAAACTTGGCCACTTCACTGCTCACTCCCAACTCTAAATCATTTATGAACAAGTTAAAGAGCATGGGACCCATTACCGAGCCCTGTGGCACTTTTTGATTCAGCTCTTGCCAGCAAAATATTTGGGGTTTGTTTTCCCCAGAAGAGTAACTGGTGCCATTTTGAGCAGTGGGTCATTAAAAACAAACAAACTTCTTTTATATAGAAAGTCTGTACAGTGAGGGTGTTAGCGACTGCACTGAAAGAAATCAACAATTTAATAAAATAAGAGAATAGATTTATAACCCCACCCTTCACTCGGAGTCTCAGAGTGGCTTACATTCTCCTTCCCGTCCTCTCCCCACAGCAGACACCCTGAGGTACGTGGGGCTGAGAGAGCTCTGAGAGAACTGCTCTTGAGAGAACAGCTCTGAGAGAACTGTGACTGACCCAAGATCACCCAGCAGCTGCATGTGGAGGAGGAGTGGGGAATCAAACCCAGTTCTCCAGATTGGAGTCCAGCGCTCTTAATCATGACACCGAACTGGCTCTCAGTTTTTCTCTCAATAAAATACTCAGAAAAGAACTTTTACAATCTGGTCTGCATAGCTTTGTCAGATAAGATTAAGCAGGCCTCGGATTCAGCAGGACCTCACAGGAGCACAGCTCCTGAACCTTTCTGAGGGTTCCCCCTCCTCTTCCCCGCCTTGGGGAATAGTAGGTGCAGCTGCATAACAATCCCCGGATGAGCTCCACCACCTATTTTTCTACAAAGCAACCCCTGAGATTAAGGGATGCCAGTCCCTGGGTTGGGGTGGGGCATCCCCCAGTTTTTGGGGCTTCTCCCCACCAGCGGCCCATTGCCGAGCAGGGGGAACCCCACCCTGAACAGCTACAACCCCATGCAATGTCCCCAGCGTGCCGATGTCCCACAAAAGTTATGTCATCGTGTTGGTGACATTGTGCGGCAACGCTCTTGCATTTGGGGCAAAACTCTATGGTTTGAGCCCAATTTGAACATACAGTATGCCCCCAAAGTAGAACGTCGCAACGCAACATCGCCAGCACGATGACATCACTTCCTTGTGACATCATCGCCTCGGGGACATTCCCGCCCACTCCCAGAACACCCCCACCCTGTATCCCCCTGCTGGCATAATGTGAGGATCTGGCAACCCCCGATGAGATATACACTAACAAGCATGTCCCATGGACTCCCATCACCTGCCAGTATCAAACTTAATTCTGCCAAAGAATGACATCATAAACACTTTGTGTGGTACACATAAATGTCATTAAGCCAGGGGTGGAATTCTAGCAGGAGCTGTTTTCCATACTAGGCCACACCCCCAAGATGTAGCCAATCCTCCAAGAGCTCACAAGGCTCTTTTTTGTAAACTCTTGGTGGATTGGCTACATCAAAGGTATGTGGCCTAATATGCAAAGGAGCTCCTGCTAGAATTCCACCCCTGATTAAGCCCTAAATAGCAACAACAATGAAAGCAGCCGAAGAACCGCCCATGCGCAAAAGCTCCCTGTGCCATTTAGGTTTGTCAGGTACCCCCTGACCACCAGTGACACAAGGGTGGGTAGGACCCCAAGCAGGGCTGGGTATGGGGGGGGCAGAGGGGGGTGGTTGCCTCGAGAACCAATGGAGGGGGGCGCCAAATTGGGTATGGAGTCCATTCTATTCTATGGGCCCATAGATAGAATGGGTCCACAAGGGGGCATCATTTTTTAATTTTGCCCCCCCTCCCCCTCAAAAAACATGTAGATCTGGTCCTGACTCCAAGACCCCAGTTGGAAAACTCCTGGAGCTTAGGGGATGGAGCCTGGGAAGAACAGGGACCTCAGTGGGCTACAATGCATAAAGCCCACCCTCCAAAGCCGCCATTTTCTCAAGGGGAACAGATCTCAGTAGTCTACAGATGAGCTGTAATTTTGGGGATCCCCAGGCCCCACCTGGAGGCTGATACCTCTAAACTGCTTCACTCCCAGTCATCCCCCTGATGTGCTTCATCACACAGTCAGTGTCTTTCAAATATCTGGGTTCAAACGGCCTTGAATAGCATCCAGAAACAAAGTGGAGGCCTGTGTTGTTCTTGGAAGCCCAAGGCTCTGGGAGGTACTGGCTGTATCGGCAAACTGCAGACTTCGAATGTGTCGCAGTTTATTCCCTCCTCTGGAACATCTGGACCTGTGAGTCTGGAAGGGAGGGTATGGCAGGTGTGTGTGTGTGTCTAAGCTCTGAGGCCACTGCCTTCTAGACTGAAGAATATCTAATCCCCCACTCCATATAGATTCTTTCAGGGCTTTTTTTGTAGCAGAAACACCTTTGCCTATTAGGACACCCCCCCAGATGTAGCCAATCCTTCAGGAGTTTACACAGCTCTTAGTACAGGGCCTAATGTAAGCTCTTGAAGGATTGGCTACATCAGGGGTGTGTGGCCTAATACACAAAGGAGTTCCTGCTACAAAAAAGGCCTGGTAGCCCACCCGCCCGCAATCAAATGAAAAGTGGGGGGCACAAATTTGAAAATAAAGACTGGTAGCATGTAAGTTAGTTGCTCCCTAAAAGTCTCCTATTTGGAAACCTGACACACTAAGGCTGTGCTTATATGTGAGGTAAACAGAGACTCCTGCTTCGTAGATTTTTGACTTGACAGACGAGACACAGGTGGAGAGGGGCAGCAGAGGTTTATTTAACATAAAATAAAGGATTTAATAAGATAAATAGGATGTGCGGATAACTTAGATATATAAAGCTGGTTTTCGAATAAAGTAAATAACTCCTGAGGGGAGATTTGATTCCGCTTTCTCTGGATCACTTTCTCCAGGGGAATGGAACTTGGTAGTCTGGAGACAAGCTGTAATTCTGGGGCATCTACAGGCCCTACCTGGAGGCTGGCATCCCAAACTGCCATTGCTTCACACACACACACACACACCAGTCACACACACACCACACACACTTTGATTCATACTACAGCATTTCTTGAACCTCAGCGGGTTCAAGGATGCTCTTTTCTCTCACAAGGCACCTTGTCACAAAAGTTACACACACCAGCTAGGAACCATGGAACCCTGTTTTCAGGTGGGTATCCGGGTTGGTCTGAAGTGGTAGAACAAAGTTTTAGTCCAGTGGCACCCTGAAGATCAACAAAGTTTTATTCAAGGTGTGAACTTCCGTGTGCATGCACACTTCCTCTGTCACACTGGAGTGAAATTTACCAGTCCATACATATAAGGCAGAGGTTGAACACCAAAATAACATACAACATAATGAAGATGTTTTAACAGGTGTAAACAGGAATATGTAGCAGACAAAAATAAACTTTCTTCCCTGAACCAACTTCCAAATTCTAACTAAAAGCCAAATAACAGCCGGGCTGACGCTCCTTTCCAGAGCTATGAAACCATATCCTGATGTAGCTAATCCTCCAAGAGCTTATGAAAAAGAGCCTTGTCAGCTCTTGAAGGACTGGCTACATCAGGGGATGTGGCCTAATATGCAAAAGAGCTCCTGCTGGAATTCCAGGAGCTGAGAGAGCTCTCCCAGAAGCTGCCCTTTTGAGGACAACTCTGCAAAAGCTATGGCTGACTCAAGGTCATTTCAGCAGCTGCAAGTGGAGGAGTGAGGAATCAAACCTGGTTCTCCCAGATAAGAGTCCGCAGAGGTGTCCCCAGCCTCAGCTGAGCAAGGAGAGTTGGGGCATCTTATTGTTGGCTGCGCTTTGGAGCCCTGGGAAGCGCTCCTACCAGCTCCACTTCCCACAGCATGCTGAGCAACCCCTGTCTTCCCTCTCCTAGTCCAAGAAGGCAGAAGGGAATAGTTGCCGACTCTTTTACCCTCCAGCACACATATTTTTGTCTTAGCTCAGGAAGTATAACTCCAGAGCACACTAATTTACGCAGCAGCTCACCACTTTAATGCCAGTCGCTCACGACTTTAATGCCAGTAGCTCACAAAGTGGAATTTTTACTCACAAGGCTTTCTAGTTATTATCGGGAGTAAGTCCCTGACAGGTATAGCTGGAGATGGCACAGCTATTTGTTTTGCTGGTATTATCACCCTGGTCATTAATGACTGATTATTATGCTGGTTTATCTTGTAAGATGTACTAACCCTATGCTGTAATTGTATTCACAAATACTAACACCAGGGCTTTTTTGTAGCAGGAACTCATTTGCATATTAGGCCACACCCCCTGATGTAGACAATCCTCCTGGAGCTTACAGTAGGCCCTGTACTAAGAGCCCTGTAAGCTCTAGTAGGTTTGGCTACATCAGGGTTGTGTGGCCTAATATGTAGAGGAATTCCTTCTACAAAAATAGCCCTAATACTTATTGATTTCTTTAGACATTTAGTGTTCTGTGTGTAGCAGGATGTTCCAGGACTGGGGGAAGAGGAGCGCAGGGAGACAGCTCTAATCTGGTCTCCCTGGGTAACACTGATATGGACCAACTGAAAAGGGAAGAGTATGTGGAATGTGACCTTGATGAGAAGGAACACTGAGGCCCGAGAAAAGGACTTTATATTAATGCAAATAACTTTGGCGAGTGTGCAAAAAAGGGGAGCTGTTATTTTTGTAGGGTATAATTGCTAGGGGACTGCCAATCTACTTCAGCCTGGCAAGACACAGTTGTTGAGGGACAAACTTTTGAAAACAAAAAGTGATCACACGCAACAAGTATCTAATCTGCTCATGATGCCCAACACCAGGGGTCATGTTGTAGAAAAATAGGTGTTGGAACTCATCCAGGGATTGTTATGCAGCTGCACATACTATTCAATGGACAAGGAGGTGGAACTCTCAGAAGAAAGAAGTGGAACCCTCAAAAGGGTTCAGGAGCTGTGTTCCTATGAGCTCCCACTGAATCTGAGGCCTGCCCAACTCTCTTGAGAATGGTTCAGCTTTATCAGCCCCTCTAACTCCTCTCATTTCTATGGAGGTAGACCAGGGGTGGCCAATGGCTGGGGCTGATGGGAGTTGTAGGCAAAAAACATCTGGAGAGCTACCGTTGGCCACCCCTGAGGCAGACCAAAGGAAAACAGTAGTAAACCACTCACCCTCCCAACAAGTGAATCCGGAAGAGAAGACTGATTTAATTTCCACCACAGAAGGTAAATTGGATCTCCCTGAGGGGCTGTAGCGTAATTGATTACATTTTAATCTTTCCTTTATTGAAACCTTATGTCAAAGATTTTACATTGGGGGATTTTATCATCAGTGACCATTTTCCCCTCATTTTGACTCTTCAAACTGGTCCTCACACTTATCCCTCCTGTAACTTGTCCTTGCAACCTTACAAGACTGACTTATTGCCCAGAATTCCATGGAATGATCGCACAGTTTGGAAAACCCAGATCTGGTCCCGCTGTAGAATACAGATCCTCCTTAATATGTGCATCTGACCATAATGCAGGGGTGGCCAACGGTAGCTCCCCAGATGTTTTTTGCCTACAACTCCCATCAGCCCCAGCCAGCATGGCCAATGGCTGGGGCTGATGGGAGTTGTAGGCAAAAAACATATGGAGAGCTACCGTTGGCCACCCCTGCCCTAACGTATCTTTTCAACTTACAATTCTTTAACATCTTATATCTCTGAATCACTGAGTGTCAGTTCAGGGTGCCCAAGCAGAGGTGCAACTATTCTAGTAAACTCTACACACCGATGGTTCAACAGAGAATGTAAAGAAACAAAAACTTTACTGCGTAAAGTTTACAACCAATACCTCAATTCAAAGGCCCTGACCTTGCCATCAGAATACTTTGAGCTTAAGACTCAGTTGCACCCCCTTATCACAAAATAAGAGGCGCAATTATATTAAAACTCAGTGGTAAGAGCTATCTATGCTACTACCTTAAAAAATTCTACTAAGTTCTGGGCCATAGTCTCAAGTGCATTCCGGGCCAATGACCTATCTATGTCTGCCATTTCCTCTTATGTTTGATTTCAGCACTTCTCAGTTCTGTTCCATCAAGATCTAACTTGAGCTGAACCATCTGATTTTCCCCTAGCCGATTTACCTGACTGGCCTCCTGTCCCTCCAGAGGAAATAAAAGAATTAATTACACAACTGAAATTAGGAAAGGCTCCCGGCCCGGATGCCATTTCCTCCGAAATCTTAGAGTTAGACGCAGACTGGTGGGCTTCTCCCCTTGCTTCTCTGTTTACAATTGTAGATTGAACTGGCATAATTTCCCTTAGCATGGTTGAATACAATAGTGGTCCTGCTATGCAAAAAAAGGTGATCACACTAACACTGCCAATTACAGGCCGATTAGCCTACTCTCCATCATTAGCAAGCTTTACTCCGGACATCTATTAGTCAAACTCAATCTCTGGATGCTGCAGAAAAAATTCTAAGCTCTGAACAGCTGGGCTTCTGCAAAGGGAAGACCACTTTAGACCACTGCATTATCCCGTCTAGTCAACAAGTACACTGTGCAAAATAACCAGAACTTATTTGTTGCTTTTTTAGATTTAAAAGGTGCATTTGATTCAGTTGACAAGGACCTCCTTTGGATTAAGCTAGATAAACTGAACATGGATAAAAGACTCCTTACGCTTATTAAGAGATTACACACTTTTACCACCTGCCAGATCAAATGCTCACGAGCAGGCAACCTAACATCGAATTCAAATGACTTTGGCGGGTGCGCGAAAAAGAGGAGCTGTTATTTTGCAGGGTATAACTGCTAGGGGACTGCCAATCTACTTCAGTCTGGCAAAACACAGTCTTGCTGACACAGGCTGATGATGGTTGCTACCAGGGCTTTTTTTGTAGCAAGAACTCCTTTGCATATTAGGCCACACACCCCTGTTGTAGCCAATCCTCCAAAAGCTTACAGGGCTCTTCTTACAGGAGGGTTGGCTACATCAGGGGTGTGTGGCTTAATATGCAAAGGAGTTCCTGCTACAAAAAAAGCCCTGGTTGCTATCTGATCTATTAATAAAGCTTCTTCTGCCTACAGGCAAGGAGTCTTACGATAGTACCTGGGCAAAACTTTACAGTTTATGAAACTACCAGTGCTCAGGAGGTGGCACATTCGTTCTCCTTCCAGATTCAGCGGCCTTTTTTGGCCCAGAAGGTGGAGACAGCTGGCTACACGCATGCCATGTTGCAATGTTCTCCACCACCTCTGAACCAGACAACTTGGAAGAGATGCAAATCAGCCTGCGGGTGGGACTGAGCATGCGGCATAACACAAAGCATGCTGAACGCAGGGCTTGCCCGCACTGCAATACCGAAACACTATCCAGATCAAAGATGTTTGCTCCCATTTTAGCAATCCACACTGAAAGTTTTGATATGCAACTGGGGAATAACAGATTGCTGTGTCAAAGTGTTCTGTGCGTAACCTGCATTCCCCTTTGTGGTATGTCTATGCACAATATGCAACTCAACGGGTGATATCACACTGGAGATTAGGCGTGGCATTATCCTGGCTCCATAAAAGCCAATTCTCTTTTATTCATGCCCAGGCATTCATGCAGACCCCACCCTGCTGCTGGAAAAGGCACTGGCCGTATATGCACAAGAGGAGCCTGTTCATGCGCATGCCGGGCTAGTGTGAAGTGAGTGCAGCGCGCACCCAGCCATTCAGACAGCAGGGAAACGCGTCCTACATACGATTTAGAGGTTTGCTACCTGGAAGCTCCTGGTAGCTATTTGATCTGGTCCCAGCCTGTCCTGAGACGAGGTAGGTACAGGTGGAATTCAGGAGGCTGATGTGCTCATGTGATCAAGCGCATTAAATCTAGATGGGAGGTGTGGCCAGGTCAGGCCAAATCTCTCATGTGATTGCACCCAAAGTCTCTACTGTTTCTGGAACTCTGCAAAGAACTCCTTGGGGTACCCAGCTTTACATCACGGCAACTATGGGCAAAGCTCCCCATCTTCAGTGACACTCCCAAAGGTTTGCCAGTGTACAAGTCAGGCCTGGAGATCTCCCACTATTACAACTGATCTCCAGATGACAGAGATCAGTTTACCTAGAGACAATGGAGGGTGAACTCTATGGCACTGTACCCCACTGAGCTGCCCGCAAGACCCCATTCTCCCCAGCCTCCACCCCCAAAATCTCCAGGTATTTCTCCGCCCAAAGAAGGCAACCCATTAGGGCTTTTTTTGTAGCAGAAACTCCTTTGCATATTAGGCCACACACCCCTGATGTAGCCAATCCTCCAGGAGTTTACAGGGCTCTTCGTACAGGGCCTACTGTAAGCTCCAGGAGGATTGGCTACATCAGGGGTGTGTGGTCTAAGATGCAAAGGAGTTCCTACAAAAAAAGCCCTGGCAACCCTTCTTGTAAACCAGAGAACAGGAACTGCAATCTAGTGGGCAGCCTATCACTCTGGAAAACTGCAGTCTGCACAGCTTCCAGAACTATCCGGGTTTGTACCAGGGAAACAAAGGATAGCCTCTCTCAAGTGCGTCTGATCCCGGCTGAGCTGACCTCAACTCCTTTGTGCAACTAGACCACAACAGAAGGATGGAGAACCACAAGACACATGCTGCCCTCCTCGCCCCATCCTGGGAATGCCTGGAGGGCTTGTTAGAATGCCTACATTTTTGTACCATCTGGTATTGGAAAAGCTGTTTCAAAAGTCAGTGTTTACATACGGAGGGTTTCCTTTCCTTTGCCCAATAAAAGCTCTGTAACTCAATGCCTTGAGTAGTATAACGATTTGAAATGTCATTTATAATCTCTTATTTATTTCCCAAAAGATAAATAATTTAAAAAAAAATTGCAACGTTATATTAGGATTTTGATCTGAACGTAGGATCGAGACCACCCTGCTTGGATTAAAAACACTGAAATTCACAAGCCACAGAAGAATAAAAGGGCATCTTAGACTAGAATATGGAGGGCATTCCAATAAAATACGAGAGACTGAATCTATTTTACCAAAGAATCAAGAGCAAATTCTATTAGAGAAGGGAAGACACAAAAAAGCTGCCTCTTGTAACCAACACGGAATGGGCATTCATTCTGACAAGAGTAAAAGCCCTGATCAGACCTAGTGAGGTCAGATGATAAGCACAGGAAAGAAGAGAATCAGGGGGAAGTATTTAAAAAAAAATGAAGAACAAATTCATCAAGAATGAAGAACAGAACTTTTGTAATCAATCTGCCTAATCAATTTTTTAAAATTGTAATTGCTGATTCAGCGAGTCCCAATTCTGTGCTAGATTCAGTGGTAAAACTGATAGCCGACAATTTCTTGTCCATGATTCTAAGCCATGATGATTTATAAATGCCAAGTATCCATGCCCTGGCTTCCAATGATGGCTAACCAAATTCAGTATGCAAAGCCACACCAGCAACACAGCAGGGTGTATTTAGCAGTTTTCTAAGGAAGTAAAGAACTGGACAATCAATAAAATTTGTGGCCTCCCTAATTCTCATTGTCATTCCATATAAAATAATAGGGATTACCATTAAAGGTTTGAATAGTCACTGGTATATATCTCCTTCCCCTTGAAGAAGAACATGATATTGGATTTATATCCTGCCCTACACTCTGAATCTCAGACTCTCAGAGCGGCTTACAATCTCCTTTACCTTACTCCCCCTCCCCCCCCCCCACAACAGACACCTTGTGAGATAGGTGGGGCTGAGAGAGCTCTCCCAGAAGCTGCCCTTTCAAGGACAGCTCTGAGATAGCTATGGCTGACCCAAGGCCATTCCAGCAGCTGCAAGTAGAGGAGTGGGGAATCAAACCCTGTTCTCCCAGATAAGTCCACGCACTTAACCACTACACCAGACTTCTTTCTATTCGAAAGAAACTCAAAATACCCACAAAAACAGGGTTTGATTTTGTTTCTTAAAGCTTTTTGATGTGGAGCCCAGTTTAAATTAGATGCAAATAAGATTCTGAGATAAGAAAATTATTTAACTTGTTCTAATTCACCACCCCGGGCCAATGGTATACTTTATGATTCCTTTTCTTTCTTTCTTTTTAAAGTAAAAACCACTACCATGGACTTCTGGCTGTCTACTGCCAAACCTTCTTTGCAACAGTAGTCGGGGAGGGGGGTAGATTTAAGGATCTCTGTAAACCAATATGTGTGGGAAAACAAGACTGGATCGCCTGTATACAGCAAAATAGGAATATTATGGTGTGCTAGACAAGGAGGATGACAGGATTCATCAAAATGGCTTGACACGTCATTTAATGTAGAAATTAAATATATACAGAAACAGCAGGCAACCTTCTCTGACTCCATGTTCAAGGCTGAATGAGTCAGGCAGCTCACCCCACCCCCCACCCCTCATGATGAACTTGAGTAGTAGTGTCAGAATGCAAACAATATATTAACCTGTAAGGTTTTGCCCAGAATCTATCACAAGACTTCTTGAGTAAAAGCAGAAGCTTTAATGAAGAAACATATAGCAAACCCTTGTAGCATGTGAATGCAAGGCAGTACTGCCTTTGCCAGACTGATATAAAATGAAACTTACAATCCAAATAAAGGTTGCAGGTTAACGGCCATCACTCCCCCCCACCCCTGCCTAATTCTCCCACTCAAAAGTGTTTTAATTATTTCTCAGGCTGCAGTGTTACTTTCTTCAAGGTCGTATTCCAACTCACAGACATCTTTTGTTGGTACTTATCATCTGTTACCAGGGAGACGATATTAGGCCCTGGCTTCCCACTGTGGTTACCCTCCATGGTGGCCTCCCTTGTTACCAATACTATTCTACATAAAGGCTTAAAGAATACAAAAAATGTATATGAGAGTTAGTATTTTAATACATAGGTTAGTACAGTCATTAATATATGTGTATAGATACACACAGGGGTGGAATTCTAGCAGGAGCTCCTTTGCATATTAGACTACACACCCTGATGTAGCCAATACTCTGTCACGTTCTCAGGGTGCAGGCAGGCAGGAGTCCAAAGCCAGTCCAAGGTCAAAGTCCAGGAAGTCAAGCAGGACCCAAGTCACCAACGCAGAATCACAAACTGGAATCAGAAGTCAATGTCCAAAAGCCAAAAGGTCAGGGTGTCAAGGAAATCAAGCAGGTCAGGATCAGGAAGGAGCGTGGATGCAAGCCAGAGAATAGACTTGTTGCTTCCACGAGGTTACCAGGTCCTGGGTGGGAGCTATATGGGAGTCTCAATCAGCCTGCTCCCTGGGTGGCAGTGACTCTGCTAGAACTCAGGGCTGAGAGATTATCTAGTGGGATACGCGCAGACAATGATCCAGGGTTGAACTACTTCGCCTGAAACCGATCTATTCCCATCCTAAAATATCCTGCTGCTCCAGCCACTCTGCAAGACTCTTCAACCAATACGAAGAATAGAATTTACCTAAACATGACCATAAGCTAAAAATGCTGGTGCTGAAGAGAAATCTTTCTAAACAAGGCTGATTTCATAAACAGGAGCTCTTCTGACTTTAATTTAACATCTTCTGGAAAGCCAGATGCATGACTCAAAAAAGACTCAGGACTCCGCCAGTTCTCATGACCTTTTTGGAGGTGGAGAAGTCACCACAGATTTTCACTCTCCAGTGTCATGCAGGATAATGAAAACACCCCACATGGCAAGAACAATTTTCCAGAACTTGAAAACTCAGGAGAGACTGATTGCGCAAGAGCACGTCACCAAAAAAAATTGAATTTTATATCCCAACAATTTCTGATTTCATGAACTGACTCTTCAGAGACAGAGAGGAGCAAGCAGAGGGAGGAAAACAAGATATAGAAGGAACTTCATCAACATGAGGGTGGTCACTTGGCCAGCATTTCATAAGTCACATCCGAAGTTATGACCAGTCTGGAAAGCAGCAAAGCCAGAAAATATCCCAGCCAAACTTGTTTCTGACTGCAAGTGGAGATGCATTAGACACAGATGACTTGCACATTCAGGCATCACAAGGCATTGGCATGGATGTGCCATGCATTCTGCTCAGGGGTCGTTTTGTAGAAAAATAGGTGGTGGAGCTCATCCAGGGATGGTTATGCAGCTGCACATATTATTCAAGGGACAAGGTGGGGAGGAGGAGGGGGAACCTTCAGAAAGGTTCAGGAGCTGTGCTCCTGTGAGCTCCTGCTGTATCCGAGGCCTGATGCTGCTGCTATGGGTGGGAAGGGGGTATTATGCCTCCCACCATGCATCTCTGCCAGGTTTTGTTTTTTGTTCTGCATTGTTCTTCCTCCGTTCAGCGCTGTTTGCTTTCTATTTGCTGTTTTTCCAGGTTTTCTGAGAGACTTTTGTGCTGGTTTTTCCCTTGCTTCGCATCCAAGTCAGGTTCAAATGCAAAAGCATATGTATTCCCTCAAGTTTCCCTCACCTTTCCTTTTCCCTCAAGGGTCACTCCACTGTCAACACTGAGGTCATTCTGACCACTTTGCACCTTCTGCTATCCTCCCCCTTAGTTGGTATACAAGCTCTTTTTCCCCTTTTTAAATTTTTTTTTATAAGTGGCATGAGTCTAGCAATATGAGACTGTCACTAGTCTCAGCTGAGTAAAAAAAATAAAACAATGGGGGGAGTTTTAAATGAGCTGAATGAAGTTTAGTTCCCTGTTGGAAGTGGCATTTGAGAGGATCGGTGAAGGGGGCATCAGAGAGCATGGGGGGGATTTCATTGTTGCACACAAACAAAATAAAAGGGGGGATTGTCAATGTAAAATGAAATTAACATGAGATGTAAAGAGAGAGAGAGAGAGACCCTGGGATGGGAAATCTAAACCTTTGAAAAAATACCTCACCTGATTATTTAGTCTTTAGCCAGCTCTCCCTCCACCAGTTTGGTATAGTGGTTAAGTGCACGGACTCTTATCTGAGAGAACCAGGTTTGATTCCCCGCTTCTCCACACATACCTGCTAATGTGACCTTGGGTCAGCCACAAGTTCTCTCAAGGCTGTTCTGCTCAAGAGCAGTACTGGGAGAGCTCTCTCAGCCCCACCTACACCACAGGGTGTCTGCTGCAATCCCCTTTCCCTTCTCCTCCCCACAACAGACACTGTGAAATAGGTGGGGCTGAGAGAGCTCTCAAGAGAACAGCTCTGAGAGAACTTGCAAGTGACCCAAGGTCATACCAGCACCTGCATGTGGAGGATGGGCGAATCAAACCCAGTTCTCCCAGATTAGAGTCTGTGCTCTTAACCACTACACTAAACTGGGGGTCACCCAGTAACGTGCCAAGACCTCGTCTGGGGCCAAAGGATCCCAGGGGTGTGGCAACAACAAAGGAGACAGGGATTTTGCCTATTTGCAGTTTGGTGTCAGCTAAAGGCCCTGCTCAGATGAGTGACGCATTATCCCACATCTAGCCAAGAGTCCAGAATGTCTAACCAATATTTTTTTGAACCCACTATGTTCTCCTTAAAGGAGGAAACAGAAGTGCACACAAGACATCCCGCCAGAGGTAGAAATGGTCGCTCTTGCTGCTACCCTATGTGTGACTATCTCCTACCCCTTGATATAATCTCCATGCAGCAAAACAGCCAGTCTGATTTGTGAGGATGCTTGTCTCACTTCACAAGCACATGACGTGCTCAGAGTGGCCTTATGCGTCTGAGAAAAGCTGGGATGGGCATCCATTTATCTTTAGGGTTCACTGAGAGGAGCTGGGTACTGATGTTCCTCATGCATCTCACGCTCCAGTCATGAGCTTTCTGCTGATCTGGTGCTTGTCTTATGGGCGGGTGTGTGGTAAGGCTCCCAGCCCAGTAACTGCTACACCAGTTTTTCAACTGTGTTAAACTGCTCTCAGCTATGGCTGAAACAGACTCAACTCAGTCAAGGCAGAACTCTGACCATTTTCGCACACAGCTTACCATGGGGTCACGTTCCTGTTCTCTCCGCAGTGTCCGTCGGATTTCCCATTATCTGCGCCGAAGTTACAGGAAGTGCTGCGGCTTTTGTGTAGCAAACGTAAACCACTAAAACCCAGTTTACGTTTGCTATGCAAAAGCCGCGGCACTTCCTGTAACTCCGGCGCAGATAATGGGAAATCCGACAGACGCTGCAGAGAGAACAGGAACGTGACCGCGTGGTAAGCTGTGTGTGAAAACGGTCTCTGTCTCCTCAGCCTTCTCTACTCAGCCGATGCTAACCAGGGCCTTTTTTGTAGAAAAAGCCCAGCAGGAACTCATTTGCATATTAGGCCACACTCCCTGACACCAAGCCAGCCAGAATTGCACTCAGATTGCCTGGAGCATCCTGTCACTCTTGGCTCTCTGCTTCTGTGAAGAATTAACCCTTCACAGTTCTTTACCATTTTAAAAGTGCAGTCCTTCACAGATGTACAAAACAACACGATCCCTCACTGCCCTGCTTATAGAGCTTATACCTAGGAATTATCTAAATTTTCACTGAACACCAAACACTCCAGCTCCCGTCCATTTTAGTTTGGAGACTTCCAGCTCTGACATATAAGATACCTCTAATGTGTTTCCCTCTCTAGTAAACCTCACTTCCCTAGACTCCTTAGTCACTACACATGGCTCTCAGTTGCCATTGTGCCCCCACTCCCAAGTTCTATTATGCGCCTGTGACGGAACCGGCCTGATTCTGCCTTCAGACCCGGTCCCATCAACTCCCTATTGAGTTGCCAACTCCTGGAGGGAGCTATTTCTCCTCCTGCCACTTGGGCTCGCTGCCACCACCTGCTCAGTCTAGGGGTTCAGATTGAGAGGAACAGGACTCCCAATCCCCCTCTCCAGCTATGAGGCCAGGCCTCAAGGCCCTCTGCCACCCAGTACTTGGGTGTCACAGAGACCACAGCACTTCTTCGGGGAACCCCTGGAGGATAGGCACCTTACCCAACTGCATGCCTTCTCCCTTCCCCGGGGCCCCCTTCTTAAAGCAGCGTGGTCTAAAGCAGTTGGGGATCTATGTGGTACAGAGTTTGACTGCCAGCATTCAAAACAGCAAAAATATTTAATTAAAAGAGAAAAAGAAAAGAAAAGAAGAACAAAACAAAAACAGTTGCATGTAAACGGTTAGCACAGCACAGCACCCGCACAGCAAACAGCATGACAAAGAAAAGGTGGTTATAAACGCATCCTACTGTCCCTGGTCTAAACTTGCCCTGCTTTGTGGATGACTTACTTGGTCTGACTGCCTGGGGGCTTCCTTTTCCTGAGTAGGCCTATCCCACAGTCAGGAGCCCCCATGCTCACAACCTCCTCCTTTGAGTGCCAGCTGAGGACAGCCTTTCTTCCTGGTTAACTCAAATGCAAAGGACAAAAGAACTTCCTGCTGCTCTAGGAGGCTTTCCCCCTAGAGTTGCTGGTTTGGCTCTGGAAGGGAGGGGGGGTTGGAGGGAGGCTAGGCCAAAGCCTGCTTAGCAGTTTCATGTTCCCTCCCAACTAAGATGGCGTTTCTCCACACGTCCCCCTCCTTAAATTCTGAGCCGGAGGGGTTGCCTCCTACAGAGGTGACCCCGTAGAAGAATCCAACCAAACAAGGAGAAACCCGTTAACCCAAACAGAACATTTACCAAGATTAGGAATTTTCCCAACAATACACAAAGTCCAACACCCTAGGTGTCCATGTCCTTTCTGGACAAAAAGTCGCATTGCTGCATTCGGAAGGAATGTCCAGTCTTTAAGATGTACTCCTCCATCTCCCAGGACCACCTCTGGGGTTTGATGCTCTCCCTCAGTTGCTGCTGTTGCTGGGGTGAGTGGTCCATCAAAGGAGGAAATTCCTGGCCCCACATATGAGGTTGGAAACTACCCAGTTCCCACACAGTTGCTTCTTCTTTATCCCTCATTGGTGGAATGTTCCCTCTGTCCACTCTGACCTCCCAGAAAACCACGTCGGGGGCTCCAAACAATTGCTGTCCCAGCTTCTTTTTGTCTCCTTCCTTCCTACCTATATGCAACACCATGAACCTCGCAGAGAATGGCTGTGGTATATTCACCTGCACCACTTTAACTGCCTTTCCCGTCTTCTCCATAGCCACCACATAAGTAGCATTGTCCAGGTCATCCACAATCATATGGGGTCCCTCCCCTTCCACTTTCCGTTCACCAGTATGAAGTGGCAGGAAAACCATCACCCTAGCCCCTGTCTCAGCTTCTGAGAACTCCACTTTCTGGTCCCTTGCCACCTCACACAGTGGTTCCAGCCTAGGGTCACTTTGAACCTCAGACAGGACCATTCCTGGCTCCCCCAGACTTTCTATCATCTGTGCCTTCAAGCTACCCCTAGTCCCACTGTTTCCAGAATCCTCAGCAAGGGTTTGGCTTGGGTTCTCAGTCCCCTCGGTTGGTTTTTCAGCACTACCCAACTGACCCCCCTCCTGCCTGGAAGGTCCCACAGCTTCCCCGGACTCGTGTCTGCCCTGCTTCAAGACAACCTGTTCTGAGAGAGTCTCGGAAGATCCCACTTCCTGATCCACAGCTACTTGGTGAACCGGTTCCCACCTAAGGTCACTCAGGACCTCCTTCTGGAACCACTCCCGTTCCCCCAAGCCTTCAGCTATGTGCTCCTCTGAGCCCACATTAGCCTTGCTGCTCTCAGAACCTCCTGTGAAATCTCCACTCTTCACCTCTGTCTCTTCAGCATGCACCTCCTTTACGCTAAACAGGTTCCTTTCCTCGCTAGGAACATCTACAGCCTCTTGCTGCACTTGGGAAAAGCTACACCCCTCTTCCCCTTGGGAACACCCTACTCCAGGGCTTGAGACAGGCTGGTCCTCCCCCTCCTGGGTGACTGACCTCTCTTCGTCCTTAGTAACCTGGGCTATTTCCCCCTCCCTGCTTGGTGGTGAGGTGGCGTTCCTAAAGTTGCCTTCCTCCTCCCACTTTCCTCTGAGGGCGTGGCTGCGGGTTACAGCATTGATAGTGTACTGGCCAACCAACAAATCCCGGCCCAATAACACTGGAACTGTCTGTTCCTTCATTACCCCCACCTCCATAAGACCTGCTGATCCTCGCCATTCCACTGGCATCCGGGCCACAGGAATCGTGGCGGGTGGTCTCAGAACCCCCTTGATTCTGAATGCCATATCAGGGACAATGTCAGCTTCTGACACCAGATCTGCCCTCACAAGGGTGACTGAAGAGCCCGTGTCAGCATATCCCAAAACCAACCGGTCCTTAAGTCTTACTGGTTCAACAAAATCACTCCAGGCCTCTGCAGGCTCCATTCTGGTGAAAAGACATTCATGGCTTACCACGGCCACATACTCCTCCTTCACCTTTGGAGTGACTGGTGCTTTTGTGGTGGGTCTGGGGGTTTCAACTTGCAGCTCTGGGCAGGCCGACCGTAGGTGTCCAGCCCGGCCACAGCTGTAGCACGTTCAAATCTGGGGCCGATCCTGATTAGTCAAATCAGGGGATTTCCTACCCTCTTCCTGGGCAGGTTTCCCTTCCCTTTTGGGTGCCGGGTGTTCCTTCCCACCCATTGGGGACCCCTTTTGTCCCCTTCCCAACTGGGAAGGGATCCAATCCAACCCCTCTCGGTTCTGCACCAGCTCGTCTGCCAGTTCTGAGGCCTCTGTAATGGTTTTAGGTTTCCTGTCTTTTACCAGACATTTCAACTCTTTGGGAAGCCTTAAGTAGAACTGGTTTAAAATCAACAACTGAAACAAAGCCTTAAAATCCTGGGCCTTTTCTTCCTCTACCCATCTCTTCCCCAGATCACCTAGCTTTACACCAAATTCAGAATAGGATTTACATTCTTGTGGGGCTAAACCCCTGAACTGCTTTCGGAAGTGGTCTGCCCCCAGTTTAAACCTTTTAAATACAGTGGCTTTATAGACTGCAAAAGTTATCCCCCCATCTTCCATAGGCATGCTGTGATAGATGGCTGAAAGTTCTCCAGTCAGGATGCTATAGAGGTAAGACATATAGTCTTCCTCTGCAACCCCCCACTGTTTGGCTGCCTTCTCAAAGTTGGAGAGGTATATGGAGGGGTCTTCTTCCTCTTTGTACACTGCAAAGTCTTTGGGGGTGATTTTGATCTTTTTGTTTTGTTCAGCTTTCAGACGTAGCACCTCAAGCTCATGGCGACGTTGCTCTTCCTGCTCCCGTCTGCGGATCTCAGCTTGTCTTTCATCCCTCTCTCTTTCCTCCCGTCTGCGGTCTCGGTCCGCCTCGATACGCATTCTCTCCAGTTCCAACTGTAGCCGCAAGGTTGCTTCTGACTGGGTGGGGGGCACTTCTGCAGGTGCCTCTGCATGCTGATTATGCTCCAACAGGAGGTCTTGCATATCTGCTACAGTCATGTTGTCACACTCCAGCTTTTGCTTTGCGCACTGTTCCTGGAGCTGTGGCTTTGTCATCTTCAGGATTTCCCGTCTCTTAGCACGCTCCATCCTAACTAACTAAACTTTCCCTATTCCAGTTGACCCGAAAATAAAACAAAACCTCTGTTGCTTCCTCTGGGTGCTTGCACGTATCAAAAACCAAAAATGCCTGGCCAATCGAGTTCTCTGTTTGTTCTTATCCCACCGCTGCCGCCAAATGTGACGGAACCGGCCCGATTCTGCCTTCAGACCCGGTCCCGTCGACCCTATTGAGTCGCCAACTCCTGGAGGGAGCTATTTCTCCTCCTGCCACTTGGGCTCGCTGCCACCACCTGCTCAGTCTAGGGGTTCAGATTGAGAGGAACAGGACTCCCAATCCCCCTCTCCAGCTATGAGGCCAGGCCTCAAGGCCCTCTGCCACCCAGTACTTGGGTGTCACAGAGACCACAGCACTTCTTCGGGGAACCCCTGGAGGATTGGCACCTTACCCCACTGCATGCCTTCTCCCTTCCCCGGGGCCCCCTTCTTAAAGCAGCGTGGTCTAAAGCAGTTGGGATCTATGTGGTACAGAGTTTGACTGCCAGCATTCAAAACAGCAAAAATATTTAATTAAAAGAGAAAAAGAAAAGAAAAGAAGAACAAAACAAAAACAGTTGCATGTAAACGGTTAGCACAGCACAGCACCCGCACAGCAAACAGCATGACAAAGAAAAGGTGGTTATAAACGCATCCTACTGTCCCTGGTCTAAACTTGCCCTGCTTTGTGGATGACTTACTTGGTCTGACTGCCTGGGGGCCTCCTTTTCCTGAGTAGGCCTATCCCACAGTCAGGAGCCCCCATGCTCACAACCTCCTCCTTTGAGTGCCAGCTGAGGACAGCCTTTCTTCCTGGTTAACTCAAATGCAAAGGACAAAAGAACTTCCTGCCGTTCTAGGCGAGCATTGAAGTTCTGTGTCCAGCCCTTCCCAGAAACATGAACATTAACCTCAACTATGCCCCCTCCCCAGTTCCCTCCAAAGCTCACTGCTGCAGGACATCTGGTGTATGGCCCCCCAGTACTGTAGATAGGGGTCATAGGGGGAGGGGGCCATGGGGGCTTGTGGGGGAGGGGGCCCTTTAAATCATGCAGGAGGCTGGCGACTGCTCCTGCCACCCCTCCCTCATGATTTGGACCCCACCCATCAGCTGATTTGTGGACCCTTTAAATGGCATGGGAGGGGCAGCACCTGCTCTCAGGTGCTCCTCCCATATAATTTAAATCAGGGGTCCCCAACCCCCGGGCCGTGGACCAGTACTGGTCCATGAGCTGTTAGCAACTGGGCCATGAGTTGTGCAATTATTTCATCACATATTACAATGCAAGAAGAAGACAACGACATTGGATTTATATCTCGCCCCCCACTTCGAATCTCAGAGTCTCAGAGCGGCTCACAATCTCTTTAACCCTCCTCCCCCACAACAGACACCCAGTGAGGTGGGCGGGACTGAGAGGGCTCTCACAGAAGTTGCTCTTTCAAGGAAAGCTCTGTGAGAGCTATGGCTGACCCAAGGCCATTCTAGCAGCTGCACGTGGAGGAGTGGGGAATCCAACCCAGTTCTCCCAGGTAAGAGTTCACACACTTAACCACTACACCAAACTGATTGAAATAAAGTACACAACCGTATCATCCTGAAACCATTGCGCTCCTCCCTCTTGCCACCCACCCACCCCCCGGTCCATGGAAAAGTTGTCTTCCACAAAACCGGTCCCTGGTGCCAAAAAGCTTGGGGACCACTGATTTAAATTGTGCAGGAGGGAGAGGGGCAGTCTGGGGGAGAGGGCCCCCCCCAAAACTGTCAGGGGGCCAGGCCCCATGGGGCCCTGGTTAGCTATGGGCCTGCCCCTCCCTCCCAGGACAGAGCTGATCTCCTGGCTCGCCTTTGCATGAAGCAGGGCACTTCCAATATTTGTTTTTGTGTGTTTGGTTGGGCATTACATAATGGCTTTACCAAACAGTGCTGTGATTCATGCAGCAACAACTACTGTTCAGGCAACAGTGGAAAAGACTAGGATGAACACAGTGAGTGGGAACTGCAGGAACATGCCGTCCGTACTGCTCCGTGGGCACAGCGGCCCCCTCCTGCTAAGCCTTTTGCCACTGGGGAGACTGAAGCGCCGAGGTTTGCAGAGGTAGGAACCGCTGAAACCTCAGCTCGCTTCTGCTTCATTAGGGTCAAACGCCGCTTCCCCTGGGGCATTGTGCAATGCTCTGATTCACGGGTTTTGGCCTAAAGCGATGCAGGGTTGGGTCTGTTGATGTTTGTTTTTGCAAAACCAAAATGTGGACAATGGCAGGATTTATGAGAAACCTCAAACCAGAATAAAATCCCACAGTGGGAACCCATGCCAAAAGAGCACAAGTAAGAGAGATATACAGTCTTGGGGGGGGGGGGGAATAAGAGGTGCAAAAACTCAGGTAAGGCAAACAGGGATGGTTTTTGAGAAGGCAACAAAGCTATCAAATTGGCGGAATAAGGAAAATGAAGTTGCCCAAGATCCATTTGCTTTACAATATAGAATCATAGAGTTGGAAGGGAACCCCCAGGATCATCTAGTCCAACCCCCTGCACAATGCAGGAAACTCACAAATACCTCCCCCTAAATTCACAGAGTCAGCATTGCTGTCAGATGGCCATCCAGCCTCTGTTGAAAAACCTCCAAGGAAGGAGAGCCCACCACCTCCCGAGGAAGCCTGTTCCACTGAGGAATCGCTCTAACCGTCACGAAGTTCTTCCTAATGTTGAGCCAGAAACTCTTCCGATTTAATTTCAACCCGCTGGTTCTGGTCCAACCTTCTGGGGCACAAGAAAACAATTCCGCATCATCCTCTATGTTGCATATGTGTTTAGAATTGTATCTATAAGCTGGAGTTCTTGCCTGGCTCACTGGGGCCTGAAGGACAGAGCGTGGGGGACTCGGGAACAAGAGGCAGCAGGATCCAAATCTAGAGCCCTGCTCCAATCAAGGGTCGCCGACTGGTTTGAATGGTCCGGTCACAGGCAGTGCGGGAGCTTTGGGTGTGTATATATAGTGGGCCCTGCGGCCCTAGTCTTCAGTCTTCCTAGGCAGCGCTATACCATGCTGTATTAAATAAAAGCTATGTTCACTATCTCCTTGCCTCATTATTGTATAGAACCCACTATATTATACTCTATATCAGGGGTGGCCAGACATATTGTGCGGCTCTCAAAGTCCCCACTGCCCTGTCGAGAGAAGGCACTTGTCTCTTTAAATCACTTCTGCAAGCCAAGCCAGCCAGCAGTGAAGTTGCTTTCTTTCCAGCTCTTCCTCCCTCCTTCCCCCCATTTGCTTTCTTTCCACCTTTTCTTCTTTGTGGTTCTCAGGCATCTTGACATTCATGTCTTGCAACTCTCAAACCTCTGATGTTCATGCTGTGCGGCTCTCAAAACATCTGACACTGATTCTATGTGGCTCTTACGTTAAGCTAGTTTGGCCACCTCTGCTCTATATGGTAGCCCTTCAAGTACTTGAAGATGCTGTTATCTTATTCTCAAATGATGCTGCAGACGGGATTCCACAGACCCTGAATACTACCGGCGGGAAAGGGTCTCATTTAAAAACAAACAAACCAGTTCTTCCCCATTTGTCGGTTGAAAACATGATCCCATTAGCCCACCGTTTGCATCACGCACATTCTTTGAATTCAAGGGGCTCAGTTTCTGACCTTGCTGGCGAAGGTGAACCTCCTTTTGTCAAGCGGGAGAGAAAATGCGGACGGTAGCTTTGAGCTTTGCAGATGCTGCAGATCCCACCAAATAGGGAAATGATGAGGTGCCGCCAACTGGAGGCTGCTTATCTCCCAAATTCCTTTGGCATTCCCTTCTACGACAACATGTCAAAATAAGTCTCCCACTGTATTACTGTCCCGGCCATTCCGCACCCCCCCCCCATACACACACATCCCTCCCCAGAAAGAGGAATGAACTCAGCGGCACGGCAATTTTGCAAGAGGGCAACAAACATGGATTGAAAAGCACCCGGGAAGACAGGATTTCAGCTTCATTGCCATCAAGTCATCACTGACGTATGGGAACGCTGTCAGACAGGGGTGACCAAACTTGCCTAACACACGAGCCACACAGAATAAACATCAGATATCGGAGAGCCACAAAACATGAATGTCAGATGTTTGAGAGAAGGAAGGAAGGAAGGAAGGAAGGAAGGAAGGAAGGAAGGAAGGAAGGAAGGAAGGAAGGAAGGAAGGAAGGAAGGAAGGAAGGAAGGAAGGAAGGAAGGAAGGAAGGAAGGAAGGAAGGAAGGAAGGAAGGAAGGAAGGAGATGATAACATTCAATTTATATTCCACCCTTCACTCTGAATCTCAACATCTCAGAGCGGCTCACAATCTCCTTTATCTTCCTCCCCGACAACAAACACCCTGTGAGGTAGGTGGGGCTGTGAGGGCTCTCTCAGAAGCTGCCCTTTAAAGGACAACTCTTTTTCAATTTTAAAAGTTTTATTAGTTTTCTAGAAATTGAGGGCAAGGGGTAAGAGGGGATAAGAAATTACAGTTACAAATTGGTCTTAGTCTGCATATAGTATACTTTCATAAAATACAAGTCTGCATCTAATATACTTTCTTAAAATACATAAATTGTCACACATTATTATCTCTTAACTTTACATCATCAATATTTTGATATTGTAAGTCTTCTTATTAAAATACCTATTCAAATTGACATTTCCAGCAAAGAGAATCTTATAGTACAGAATACAGGGAAAAGGAGATATAAGTTCACACCAAAGAAGAGTCTTGAGTATCTAGCCAAATATAGAATTTCAACCAGTATTTTCTTGCTTCCTCCTTAGATTTCCCAGCCAACAGCTAGGATACGTAGTCCAGCTCCGCTGTTTCCAGAATTTTTCCCACCAAGTCCATTCTCGTGGGAGTCTTCTGAAGTTTCCATCTCTGTGCCAGAAGAATCCTGGCTGCTGTACAAATATTTATTTATTTATTACTTTAAATTTCTATCCCGCCCTCTCCGCAAGCGGACTCAGGACGGCTAACAACCTACATTTTTACAATTTAACCAATAAAACTACAATTTAAAATTATTTAAAACACTTAAACATTAAAACATTCCGTTGCATTTTTGGTGCTGTATCACTATGATACAATTTAACATAAATATAAATGTAAATGGTGATCATGGTGACAAGTGTCTCATCTCTTTGGGATAGTCCTCAGGAAATATATTCAATAAAAATAGTTCTGGTCTGAATTGAATCTGTGTCTTCATAATTTTCTGTGATAGTTCATGGACCATTTTCCAATAGTCCTTCACCAACAAGGACAACACTTGCGAGATCTATGGCTGACCTAGGGCCATTCCAGCAGCTGCAAGTGGAAGAGTGGGGGATCAAACCCGGTTCTCCCAGATAAGAGTCCACCCACTTAACCACTACACCAAACTGGCTCTCTTGCACAGAGCTTGAGGCAAAAAGGAAGGAAGGAAAATAGATGGGAGGGAGGAGAGGCAGAAAGAAAGCAACTTTAAATGCATTCTCCAAGCTGCCAACTGGCTTGGTTTGAAGAAGTAATTTAAAGAGACAAATGCCTTCTCCAAGCTGGCTGATAGGGTGGTGGGGACTTCTAGAGCCACGCAATATGTGTGGAAGAGCCACATGTGGCTCCTGAGCCACAGTTTGGCTACCTTTGCTTTAGAGTTTTCAAGGGAAGAGATGAACTGAGGTGATTTGCCATTGACGGTCTCTGTGTAGTGACCCTGGGTTTCCCATCCAAGTACCCACCAGGGTCAACCCTGTTTAGCTTCCGAGATCTTATGAGAGCGGGCTGCTCTGGGCCATTCAGTTCAGGGCTGTCAGTCATTATAGGCTGGCAGTGTGGCGTAGTGGTTACGAGTGGTGGACCCTAATTTGGAGAACCAATTTTGATTTCCTACTCCTCCATGTGAAGCCAGCAGGGGGACCTTGGATCAGTCACAGCTCTCTCAGCCCCACCTACTTCACAAGGTGCCTGTTGGAGGGGAGAGGGAGAGAAGGCAATTATAAGCCTCTTTGAGGCTCCTCAGGGGTCGTTTTGTAGAAAAATAGTTGGTGGAGCTCATTAACATAGCTCATTAGCATATGTCATCCCCCTCCACCAGCCAAAAGCAACCCGATGCAAGAAAAGAGAGCCCCGGGCTGGCGAGACTGCTTGGACTAGCTAGAGATCTAGCCAGCCCAAGCAGGCCTCGCTCGCCTGGGGCTCTCCTTGGCTGGGTCCCCCAGTCAAAAGGTCAGCAAGCCACTTGCTGCCCCAAAAGTGTAGAAAGGGTGGTGAGGGCTTCTTCAGGGTTTAATGAGGGCTGCTGGGGGTGTGGCAAAGCCCCTGGCTGGCTGCCCACCCACTCTCCTATTCCAGAGATTGTTATGCAGCTTCACCTACTACACAATGGACAAGGTAGGTGGGGAGGAGGGGGGTCATCAAAAATGGATTTATATGAAATTATCGTTTATGGGTAGGATCGCAGTAATCAAAATGAATATTCTTCCCAAAGTTATGTTTTTATTTCAAATGATTGGTTTCGCGATTAGGAAACCTTTTTTTGTAAAAATAGACCAATTGACCAAATCTTTTATCTGGCAAAATAAGAAGCCCAGGGTGAAATGGAAAATTTTAAAGGACACTAAGGAAAATGGGGGCTTAGGCCTCCCGGATTGGGAAACATATTACACGGCCTGTGTTACAGTATGGTTGAAGGATTGGATAATTCTAGAAAACATGCGTGTGTTGGCTTTGGAAGGATTTAATTTACAGGCTGGATGGCATGCAAACCTCTGGTATATTAACAAAGAACAAAGATATTTTAAAAACCATTTAATCCGTAAAGCTATTCTTGAGGTGTGGTTAAAGTATAAAAAACTAATTTATACCAAGACCCCAAGGTGGCTGTCTCCTGAAGAAGCATCATTGCAGCCGCAGTTATGGAATTGCTCTAAGAGGTTAAGATATCAGGACCTCCTAGATGAAAAAGATAGCTTGAAAAGTCAAGCGGAATTAGAACCTCTGGGTATAAAAATGGACTGGTGGACAAGGAATCAGATTGTAGCCAAGTATAATAAAGATAAGCTTCAAGGTTTCACAAAAAGTAACTTTGACTTTGATAGATTACTATTGTTGAAGGAAACCAAAGTGATTAAGTGGGTATATAATTACCTGATTCAAATAAAATTGGAGGACGAACTAGTCAAAGAGACAATGGTCAGATGGGCAAAAAACTTTCAAAAAAATATTGATTTAGATCAATGGCTTAATCTTTGTAAAATGAATTACAAGATCATGAAGCCAGTCAACTTCCAAGAAAATTTCTTTAAAATGCTCCACAGATGGTATATTACTCCACTGCAAATATCTAAAATTAATAAATCTTTCCCGGCTAAATGTTGGAAGTGTGGAACAGCAATTGACTCCTTCTTCCACATCTGGTGGTCCTGTAAAACTTCTAAAAAATACTGGATAATGGTATTTGATTGGGTAAAGGATATACTGGGAACAAATATTCAATTCAAACCCGAGCTGATGCTTCTGTCTTTAGTGAAAAACGAAGTCTGCTCAGACGATGAATATATAATGGTGTATATGACTACTGCGGCAAGGATAGTTTTCGCCAAACATTGGCGGCAAAAGATCTGCCCTGAATTAACTGAGGTGATTGATAAAACGCTTCAAGCTGCCGAAATGGATATACTCTCCAAGTTATTAAGAGGAGAGTCCAAAACTGAAGCTAGCAGAAATTGGGAGAAATTTTACAAATGGTTGGGGAAAAAAATCTCATAAAAACGCATTAGGATTATAAGAACTATATGGAAAATTAAGACTTTTTTTTCATATTATCTAGAACAATGTATATCCAGGTTACTGATTTAATGTTATACAATATATTGTTATCATCCACCAGCACCCTCCCTGTGGAAGACTGATATATGTATTATGTGACTCATTTATTGTTGTATTACAAGGTTTCCTTATTTATTTTATGTTGTATTTTGGTCACACGATTAGGTGTTTAATAAAAATTAAAAACGGAAAAAAAAGAAAAAGAAAAGAAAGGTTCAGGAGCTGTGCTCCTGTGAGCTCCTGCTGAATTCAAGGCCTGAGGCTCCTTAAGGTAGAGAAAAGCATGGTGCAAAACCTGACTATTCTTCTGCTACTGCTGCTGCAGAAGAAGTCTCTGCACTTCCATGGATGATGCCTGAATTGTACCTTTTGACCTCTCACCCTGACCTTCCTGCATCTCATGGCTGCTCAAATTTCTTCAAAACTTCATATATCAGCATCTACAATGCGAGTCCATTGGTGAGATGGTTACATGGGAAGCATAAGACTGGCTGAATCAGGACTGTAGACTTCCCATGGAATTACAGCCCTAATCAGAAATGTTGGCTTTCACTGTTTTAAGCCAGTTTTTGATTATTTACAGTCGCTAATTAATTACGTCTTGCTTACTGAATACTTGAATGTCTTCCTCCTAATCAGTTCCTTTTGCTGAGGGAGAGAGTAGATACAGGAGGGTTTTAATTACTGCATTTCTCTTTAATTACAGCATCCTCTTGTTTTCATGACCATCACACAGTAACTACATAATTATGTTCTGGTTTTTTTTTAAATAAACAGTCCTGCAAAGCGAAAAAAGCAAGGAAGTCTCTCCCAATCTCTACCCATTCAAGAATACGGGGAGGGGGGGGGGGGTTAAAAGGAACCAAATCACCTGAAATGATAAAACATAAGGAAACAATTAAAAAAAAAAACAACCCAGAGTGCAACAGGATGACTACAACTTCATCTTGTGTTTCTCAGGGCTTTTTTTTTTTTAGAAAAAGCCCAGCAGGAATTCATTTGCCTTTTAGGCCACACCTCCTGACATCACCATGGTTTCACAAAGGGTCATTTTTGTAGAAAAAGCTCAGCAGGCATTCATTTACATATTAGGTCACACACCCTGACACCAAGCCAACCAGAACTGTGTTCCTGTATGTTCCTGCTCAAAAAAAGCCCTGGTGCTTCTGTGAAAACAGTGGGAACCAATCATAATTCCTGATGAAGGATTGTGGGGAACCAGCCTCAGAGTGGCCCAAGGTCACCCATCAATAGGGTTGCCAGGCCAACCTGTGGGAGTGATGGGGGCATGATAGGAAGCCAGCATCGTGAGCATGATGACATCACTTCCATAGAAAAACCCAGAAAAGCGATGACAGTATCTCTGGAAATCACCAGAGACTCAACAGTAAGCAGCTCTATGATAACCAGTTTCCTAGCACTTCCTAGCAGTGATTCCTAGAGCTACTGTCACTTCTGGGTTTTCTCCAGAAGTGACATCATCATGCTTGTGATGACCAGGGCTTTTTTTTTTAGCAGGAACACACAAGAATGCAGTTCCTGCTGGCTTGCTGTGAGGGGGTGTGGCCTAATATGCAAATGAGTCCCTGCTGGGCTTTCCCCACAAAAAGCCCCATGTGAAACAATGGTGACATCAAGGGGGCATGGCCTATTATGTAAATGAGTTCCTGCTGGGCTTTTTCAACCAAAAAGGCCCTGGTGATGACTGTAGTTTTTAAAATTTCCCCAGAGCTACTGCGCTGGAAAATGAGAACTGAGGATGGGGGTAAATGTTAAAAAAAAAAAAAAAATCCAAAATATTACATGTACTTATTTACTTTATTTAAAACATTTTATGCATACAGTAAAATAATTCCTCAGCTGTGTAACTAGCAACAGACAAAGTTCAGTCCATTAAAAAATGCTTATTCAGCATCTTCCAAAAATACGGTATTCCACAGCTGCAAAGCAGCCTTTTAAGAAGTCTGCCCCGTGTATCCTGCTGGGATAAAATTATCAAGATACATAAAGACATCCGCTGGGAAAGAAGGAAATGGTGGGTCTGAGGTACTGAGAGCTTTCAGGATAACTGGGAATGTTCCCATCGCCCTATTAGAACACAGGTGGCGGAACACCGCTCTCGGGGGAGAACGAAAAATCTTGAGGCTCCGTTAACTAATCACTACTTAGAGATGAATCGTCGCATTGATGACATGAGATTAATTGTGCTATTTAAATATTCTGGCCGTGCTGATGACTCTGTCAAGAAGTGTTTGCAGTGGGAAGAAACTTTCTGGATCTTCCGGTTAAAATCACGGCCCCCGAAAGGGTTAAATAACTGTATAGGCTTTTCATGCTATTTATAGTAATATGCTTGCAATTATTGTAGTAAGTGTTTGCGTTGTTCTCCTGGCTTTGGTTAAATCTTAAACAGGTGTGTTGTAAACCTTGGGGTTTGGTACCTTTAAATATTGCTTCGGGTTTGATGTATGTTGCTATAATACGCCTTAGGAATGATACTGGGTGCTTGTATTAGCTTTAGTCTTTGCTAATAGTGGTAAGTTGTTTGTATTAATTGCCAATACGAATTTTGTATTGTTAAAGAAACGTTACCTAAGATGCATTTGCTTGCTTTATGTAGCCATTGTGAAATACATCAATTTGGATATCCCTCTTTGATAAAGACAGTGGAAATGGTGCAACAAGGCTCTGTCAGAGTGACGTCGGGGAATCTTTGGATTCATTCCTTTTGGAAAGAAAAATCTGCACTTTGACCTACAAGCACTTTGTAGCACTAAGCACTTTAAGCAATTAGTTCTAATGAGGTGTGTGCTTAGATGCATTTTGGAAATGATTTACATGTACTTTTCTTGATATACTAATTGTTGAATTGGATTATAATAATCAGTGCTTTGAAGTTTCATACTTAAATAATTGTAAATGAATTAACAATTGTGTTTGTTAATTTGTCACGGTTTCTCTTTGGGTTTTCAAAAAAAAAAAAAAAAAAAGCCCTGGCATAAAGCAACATTTCAAGAGAGTGTTCCTGAATTTAGCCATGTGGAACAGGTTACGTATCCTAGGGTTGCCAGGTCTATGTTGGAAAATACCTGGAGACTTTGGGGGTGGATCTGGGAGAGGCAGGGTTTGGGGAGGGAAGGAGCCTCAGCATGGTACAATGCCACAGGGTCCACCCTTTTAAGCAGCCATTTTCTCCAGGGGAGCTGATCTCTGCCAGCTGGGGACCAGCCGTCAAAGTGGGAGATCTCCAGGCCCCATCTGGAGGCTGGCGACCCTAGATCCTGTTGCAGTCCTGCCCACTATGCTGCCTAACAGTTTGGCAGCCTGAGCTTTGTGACAGATCATTCTTGAGGACTTCTTCATAAAAGTCTTTAGATGTCTAGGAATGATCAAAGAGAGTTCTTGCAGCGTCTAATTCCATGAAACAAGCAGAGTTCTCAATCTTCAATCCTTTTTAAAAGGTCAATAAACTGTTTATGTAGGGTAAAATGTGGCAGACCTACAGTGTAGTGAAATTTCTTAGCCAGAAATAGTTTGCTGATAGAGAAGTCCAACAAAAGGAAAAGGTATCAACTCCAATCAGGGCTTTTTTTTTGTAAGCATCAACTCCTTTACATATTAGGCCACACCTCACTGATATAGCCAATCCTCCAAGAGTTTACAGGGTTCTTAGTACAGGGCCTACTGTAAGCTCTAGGAAGATTGGCTACATCAGTGGTGTGTGGCCTAATATGCAAAGGAGTCCTGCTGCAAAAAAAGCCCTGCCAAATTTACTATATTCCCAACATTTTCCAGAGTTGCTGCAGATACATTCTCCAATTTACATGGCATCAAGTAGCAGTGAGTTAAAAATATGGTTTTGATGATTGTGACTCTTTCTTGGAAGGTACAACCTGACTGCGGCTCTCTAACCTTTGATCGCATGTACATAAGATTACTACAGGACTGGAATTCTGGGACAGGTCCCATCTGCCTATCTGTGGGTCTCGTTTAACCTTTTAATTGCTGCAGGTTCTAAGTATTTAACCTTCCCAATCTTGTCAGATCTCAGATGCTAAGCAGGGATGGCCTGGCTAGTATTTGGATGGGAGACTTCCAAGGAATGCCAGGGGTTTAGCGCAGAGGCAGAATATGGCAAGTCACCTCTGAAACCTCTCTTGCCTTAAGTCTAGCTCACCACCTAGTGGTACATAAAGCTAAAAGAGCTAGAACTCTGGCTGGCAGACAAGCTTAGGATCTCCTGGGTATTTTAAACACTATGCCATACACAGTGAGGCTTTGGAATATTAAAGTGCCTGTGTGCACGTTTATATTTTTCATCATAGAAGTAGAAGATACTGGATTTATATCCCGCCCTATACTCGGAATCTAAGAGTCTCAGAACGGCCCACAATCTCCTTTATCTTCCTCCCCCACAACAGATATCCTGGGAGGTGGGTGGAGCCGAGAGAGCTCTCACAGCAGCTGCCCTTTCAAGGACAAATCCTACAAAAGCTATGGCTGACCCAAGGCCATTCCAGCAGGTGCAAGTGGAGGAGTAGGGAATCAAACCCGGTTCTCCCAGATAAGAGTCCGCACACTTAACCACGACACCAAACTGGCGCTCTGTTTAGAAGATGAGTCTGCTCAGAAGTAGAGGCCCCAAGGTTTCTCCTATCACTTACTTTTTTTCTTTTAATAAATGTTTTGATAGTATAGTTTCACCCTGGCGTTTCTTCCATTATAGTTCTCCTTAACTTAGAGAACCCCCTTTCTTTTTCTATAGTGCTCCTGTGTGATTCAGCAAGTCTGGCAAAGCCAGCTGTGATGCAGAAGGAAGCAAGAGAAAGGGAGAAGGAAGCAGATGACAGCCAGTTGCTCGGGGGCCTGATAGGAGCCCTCCGGGGACCTGATTCAGCCCCTAGGCTGCATGTTTGATATGGTCTTCCGAGAAATGTGATAAACGCCGTGCACTGGACCAGCGGTGGCCAAACTGTGGCTCTGGAGCCACATGTGGCTCTTTCACATATACTGTGTGGCTCTTGAATCCCCTGCCACCCCATCAGCCAGCTTGGAGAAGGCATTTGTCTCTTTAAAGCACTTCTCGAGCCAAGCTAGCCACAGCTTGGAGAATGCATTTAAAATTGCTTTCTTTCCACCTCTCTCTCTCCCCTCCCCCCATCTATTTGCCTGGCTTCCTTGCAGCTCTCCAACATCTGATGTTCAAGTCTTGTGGCTCTCAAACACCTGACGTTTATTCTATGTGGCTCTTACAATAAGCAAGTTTGGCCACTCCTGCCCTGGACTCCCACAATCACAGACAATGCAAAATTTTGGGACTTGCAGCCTCAGCTGAAGACTCGGCCTGAGGAGCAAAGATGGCTGCATCAAGAGTCCGACGGAGTCAATGGACTTTTCTGGGCATGAGGCCACCTTTCCCCAATCCCTGACGCAACTGCTTGTTGCTGCCTGAGCTCCAGCAGCCAAGGACTCCTTCATTCTCTGGGTGACAGGAGGCATCCCGTTTCCTACAGCTGCTTAACAGACATGTTGATGGCAGAGAAGGCTTTTTTTGAGCAGGAACACACAGGAACGCAGCTCCGGCTGGTTTGGTGTCAGGGGGTGTGGCCTAATACGCAAATGAGTTCCTGCTGGGCTTTTTCTACCAAAAAGCCCTGTGTGAAACAATGGTGATGTCAGGGGGTGTGGCCTACTATGCAAATGAGTTCCTGCTGGGCCTTTTCTACCTGATGGCAGGTTTTGTGTGTGCGTGTGTTTTAAGGGGTGCTCTGACCATGAGAGCAGCAGAGAGCCTGTTTGAAGGAAGGACAGTGGCCTGGCCAATCTTGTTCTGCCTCCATCTTAAGACTCAGAAGGCAGCATTAAGCTTTCATGTACCTTGCCCTATGCGAGAATGCTGAGGGTCTCGAAATGTGCTGCCCTTTCACCTCCTTCCTGGAATCCACATTTGTAAACACTGGTCGTTTCATTCTGCACGTTGCCAGTCAATGACTGTGTAAGAAAGAATGTATAAAATAAAGCAACGCAACCACTGTCGGGGCAACGCAAGCAGCATGGACAGACCGTTGCGTGAACCTCATCTCTGAGTCGTGTGACCGTCACTACACCTGTTTGGGTTTGTCTCAGCCCTTCCAGTGCTGAGTTAAATTCACCACTGACCTTGGTGGTTGAAATTGTGGGATTATTTTGTTTTGGATAAGCTTACTTATGATTTAGACTCCCATCATTCTCAACAAATTGCTTCCCTGAGTTTTATAGAAAAATGGCGTCCCTTTATAGACAAAGTGTTAGCTGATAACAATATTCCTAGTAACTCATACCATGCTATACTGATGTCATGTCAATTGTTGTAATTTTGCTCTAAGATGGCCTATGGTGTACGCACCTACTTCCCTGTTCTGTATTGGTACTTGGTGCACACTTACTGATTTGTTGATGTATTTGTACCATGTTTCTCAATTCAATAAAGCATTTTAAAGATCAAAAAAAAAATTCACCACTGACTTTTTACTCAAAATTCACCATATGGATTTGGGCCTGCAAGGGCTTAAGCACAGAAAAGACTTTGGAAAGCTGGACTGCGTGCTTGGCTTTGGCAAAGAACAGATGTGTGTGACCAGCAAGGGGCCACGGCTCAGCAGTACGGCACCTGCCTGGAACGCAGGTTCAGTCCTTACTATCTCCAGTGGAAAGGATCAGGCAGTAGTTGGTGTAGGAGACTTCTGCCGAGGACCCCACTGCCAGTCGGAGCAGATAGGAATGATTATCTATTTATTTAGTAGGCTTATATTCCGCCCTTTCCCGTAAACGGGCTCAGGGCAGATCGCAACATAAGCCGAACAACAATAAAACCCTACCATTTAACACTAAAAACAATGCAATAAAATTAGCAAACCAAAGAACAGTAGAGCGAGATAAGGTGCATCACACGTGGGAAGGGCACGTTTTACAGAATAATTATCGGCCCAAGAATAGAACGATGGTAATAATAAATAAGATAGCACCATAGGAAAGCATGATGTCACAACAAGGGATGTCAACGGATGGAATAGTTGGTGGAATGGGATGCCCTCTTCCTCGACCAAAGGCCCGGGGGAATAGCTCCGTCTTACAGGCCCTACAGAATGACAGTAGCTCAGGTAGGGTCCGGATCTCCATAGGGAGCTGATTCCGCCAGGCAGGGGCCAGAGTCAAGAAAGCCCTGGCCCCGGTTGAGGCAGAACGGACATCCTTCGGGCCAGGGGTGGTCAGGAGTTGTTGTGTAGCAGATTGCAATGATCTCCAAGGCATATATGGGGACATCTTAAGGGAAAACTGGTCTAACTCAGTATAAGGCAGCTTCATGCGTGTGCGCCAGAGGTGATAAATCCTGTTCTATGTCTGCCCTAGATCCAGGTAGCCTCTTGCACACCTGGAGAATTCTGCTTTCCTCTTCCTCCACTTAAGGAAGCCACATCATCAAGTTCAAGGCCCACCTGAAGTACCTTATTCCTCCACCAAACCCTTCTGACACTGGCCTTGCCTGATTCAGTTCTCAATAAAGTCCCTCTCCAGACTTTTCTCTAAACGCATGGAAGGGCTTTGTTCTGCTTTTGGCAGGTGGGAAGAAGCAAAAGTCTATTTGTGATGGGCACTTTATAGACCAGAGGTGGCCAAACTTGCTTAACGGAAGAGTCACATAGAGGAAAGTCAGGTGTTTGAAAGCCGCAAGGGAGGGAGGAAGGAAGGAAGGAAGGAAGGAAGGAAGGAAGGAAGGAAGGAAGGAAGGAAGGAAGGAAGGAAGGAAGGAAGGAAGGAAGGAAGGAAGGAAGGAAGGAAGGAAGGAAGGAAGGAAGGAAGGAAGGAAAATAGATGAGAGGAAGGGGAGGGAGAAGTTGAAAGATAACAACTTTAAATGCATTCTCCAAGCTGCCAGCTGGCTTGGAAAAGTGTTTTAAAGAGAGAAAAGCCTTCTCCAAGCCTGCCAACGGGGCAGCAGGGGATTCAAGAACAACACAATATGAGTGAAAGAGCTACATGGGGCTCCTGAGCCAAAGTTTGCCCACCCATTACAGACATTTGGACCATGGTTGGCTGCAGCCAGCCTGAGACAGCAGCCTGCCCCCTTCTCCACTCCCCATGCGCTGGCCCCACACCCCGTCCCTGCTCTGACCCTTTCCGTTCATGCATACATCCAGTCATCGTTTCCACTCTCTGATCTTATCATTAGCTCTTTCTTAACTTAACAAAAGATCTGTTGGTGAAACACTTCCACTTTGGCACGTTGAACAAAATTATAAGCTGCCACCATTGCATTTTTAATTGAGCATTTCCTGATCCCCCCCACATTGCCGCAGACAGGCATGCACAGTTGCACGTCCGTTCTGTGGCAGCTTGCCTCTTCTTCCTGCAACAAGTGTAAATCCTGGCTTGGCAATCATGGGGTCTGGGAGTGCCCGCCCCTTTCTCTGCACTCAGCTGGGTAGGCACCTCCCTGGCAGTGCCAGCTGCTCTTTGGCCCCACAGCCTGCTTGCCCAGAGTGCCCAGCTCTGCCCCGTGATGGCTAAATGGAGATTTCCTCCAGGCAGCCCTCACAATTATTCTGTACTTTCAACAACTGAAGATGCTTTTTCCCCTCCAGCGGGACTGGAAATAAAACCAAGCGATTTACAAGCGGCCGCTCCCCTCCCTTGTTGCAATTGGCCTTTTAATGGAGAATTTCCTGATCTTGTCACCTCTTTTCTTTGCCAAGTCCAACAGTGAAAATGTCATAGGGGACAGGGCCGCATCATGGGGCATTTCGAAATGGCAACACAACCGGGGAATAGTGGGTCCGTTTGCTCCTTCCGCCTGGCCCTTCGACAGAACTTGCCGCTTCACGTTATGCATGGGCCATCGCTACAACACCGCTCAAACGAATTCACAACCAGGGACGGATTAACAAATAGGCTGAGTAGGCGCTGGCCTTTGGGGGTCCCGGGTGAGCTCCCCCCCAGTTTTCCCCCCTGCTTGCAGCCCTCCCATATACAAGTTCAAAAAAAGTCCTGCTGGCAGCCCTAAAAACTCTACCCTGGTCCCAGTAATGGGAAGGTTGGTGGCATGCTGGTTCCAGAACCCCAGACCAGCCCTTCTGTCCTTTGTATGGAGATGATTCCCCCTCCACCCTCCATCTGCTGTTTCCGCCTCAGATTTGGGCACTGTATGGAGCTGCAAGACACTGCGGCTTTCAGCTGGAATGACCAGTGTGGCAAGACCCAGAATCAGTCCATCTTGCAGTTCAGTGAGTTTGGGGGTGAGGGACAATTTCTTTGAGTGGCGAGCAGGCTTTGCGTGTGGATGGGCATTCCCTGGCATCTGGAGTTCAAAGGATGGGAGAGAGCTTGGTAAGGAGACTGCTGAACTAAACAGTTTCCCTTGACAGAAAGCAGCTTTCTATTTTAACGGCCTCCCAGTTCCCCCCAAAACTGAAGAGTCCTGCTAAACTAGGCTGCTTCCCCTTGGAGAAGAGAGCCCTGGGGTCCTGAGAAGGTGCCTGAAGGCTGCATTAGGGCCTGTGGGCAGTGGGCCAGGCACTCTGAGGTAATTTGCAAGGGGCCCCCCAAGATTTCGACAACCTAATGGCCTCCACAGGGTTTAATCTGGCACTGCTCACAACCACTGTACCCTATCCCCTCGTCTGAAGAAGCAGGCATTCATACAAAAGCTTACATTCTGAATAAAGCTTTGTTGTTCTTAAAGGTGTTCCTGGACTCCAAATTTGTTCTACGTGTGAGGTTTGTCAAGTAACCATCAGATAGGCTCCCTCTATAGAAGTACAGTTGAACCAGGGCTTTTTTTGTAGAAGGAACTCCTTTGCATATTAGGCCACACACACCCTGTACTAAGAGCCCTGTAAGCTCTTGGAGGATTGGCTACATCAGGGTGTGTGTGGCCTAATATGCAAAAGAGCTCCTGCTACAAAAAAAGGCCCTGGCTGAAGCTTTATTGAGTTGCTGCGGGTACATAACCTTTCTCATTGCAGAGGCATTGCTAGGAATGAAAGTGATCAATACAGCCCTAAATAACCTGAAGTCCCAAACTCCGCCCCCTCCCAGACGCATCTGACATAAACAGTTGAAAAAAGAGTTGCTTTCTAATGTAAACAGAGCAGGATAGAATTCAGAGAAAGCACAAGGTTTTATTTTGAAGGACCCACCTCTCCTTTCCCCCAGATGGTGGTGGGGGAAGTAATTCACGAGATGGCGTCCCCAGGTCCGGGCCCCTAGGGCAATTCACAACAGAATGCTTTCATGTCGCTTGGGGAGGGACAGTGGCTCAGTGGCAGAGCATCTGCTTGGGAAGCAGAAGGTCCCAGGTTCAATCCCTGGCATCTCCAAAAAAGGGTCCAGGCAAATAGGTGTGAAAAACCTCAGCTTGAGACCCTGGAGAGCCGCTGCTGGTCTGAGAAGACAATACTGACTTTGATGGACCGAGGGTCTGATTCGGTAGAAGGCAGCTTCATATGTTCATATATGCTTCCCAACAGTTCCCAAGGACATACAGTCCAGAGAAGGGGTGGCCAAACTTGATAAACGTAAGACCCACATAGAATAAACATCAGATGTTTGAGCGCCACAAAACATGAATGTCAGATGTTTGAGAGCCACAAGGGAGGGAGGGAGGGAGGAAGGAAGGCAAATAGATGGGAAGGGAGAAGTGGAAGGAAAGCAACTTTATGTTTAAATGCATTCCCCACGCCAGCCGATGGGGCATTGGGGGTTTTGAGATCCACATAATATGTGCAAAGGAGCCACATGTGGCTCCTGAGCCCCAGTTTGGCCACTCCCAGTCCAGAATTCAGACAACACAATGCTAAATCTACAGCAAACAAAAAAAAATACAGCAGAAGACATGGTATAGATCAGAGGTTCCCAAACTTATTTGGCCTAACGCCCCTTTGAGGAAAAAAAATACTCAGTGCTCCCCTGGAAACCTTCAGCTCCAACTAGCGCAATGGGAAGATGCTGCTGCCCAGCCTCTTTCAACCCCAAAGCAGCAGGTAGCGGTAAAATGGGGTGCTCTTCAGAGGCTTCCTTGGAAGCCTCTGACTAGCGCAGGCAACGTTTGCCCTGCAAAGAAAAGCAGTGGCGCAGCAGTGCCAGCCGGGACTCTCAGCTTGCCTGCTGGCTGGCGCAATCATGCCACATAGGAAGGGGGAGTAAGGGGGCGCCCACCATTACCCCTTGGCAGTGTGGCACCTTAGGCGGTCACCTACCCTGCCTACTCCCAAGCACCGGTCTTACAGAAGACAGTCTGTGTCTGGGGCATTGCAGTTGGCTGAAATCAACAGAAGCAACAGAGGACTGTAAGAAGCTTGATGCTCTGCAGAAAACCTTGTGAGGAGAAAGCTACAGGTTGGAACTCTTCAGAGAAGTTTGTGCAGTTGCCTCAATGCTCCCACTGTCCTGACTTGAGCTGTATTGCTGAGAGAGAAACTGCAAGCAACCCTGAGAAGCTGCTAGCTGTATCAAGTATTGGCTAGGATAGACTAGTAAGTTTTTCTGTTTCCGTGTTTGTTTGTCTGTACGGCTCTATTTTTTAAAAAAAATTCTGTCTTGTAAATTATGATGATGATGATATTGGATTTATATCCCGCCCTCCACCCTGAATCTCAGAGTCAGAGTGGCTCACAATCTCCTTTACCTTTCTCCCCCACAACAGATACCCTGTAAGGTGGGTGGGACTGAGAGAGCTCTCACAGAAGCTACCCTTTCAAGGACAACTCCTACGAGAGCTATGGCAGACCCAAGGCCATTACAGCAGCTGCAAGTGGAGGAGTGGGGAATCAAACCCGGTTCTCCCAGATAAGAGTCCACACACTTAGCCACTACATCAAACTGGCTCTCTAAACTGCATCCTTCTTATATTTTAATTGGAAGGACTTCTGGTCCTCCATACTAGTCTAATTGGGAGATTTCACACTAAGTAGCAGACAAAAAGGAACCTCTATTTTTGTTAATTGGAATTTTTCTCTAAATTAAAAATTCTGGACCCCACCCAGAAATGTGATGTTTTGACACCTTCCACTCTCTTCTCTTCTCTTCTCTTCTCTTCTCTTCTCTTCTCTTCTCTTCTCCCTTTATGTTTCCACCGCTCCCCCCAATTGCACCCAAGGCTACTACTGCCCTCCCTGGATCGTTCCAGAGCCCCCCAGGGGGCAATATTGCCCACTTTGGGAAACACTGGTATAGATTCTGACACTATAGCTTTAAGATCACTGGTCTAAAGCAGGGGTACCAACACGGTGCGTGTGGGGCCCATTAACACCCTTCCTGGTGCTTGCTAGGTGTTTGTAGAAAAAGTGTGGGGCCAGGGGCCCACCAATTCTTTTAACTGGCTGTGCAGATTTTTTAAAAAATGTTGCTTTGGCAGAAGCTGAACTCACAGCTGAAGGACCGTTGCTGTGCGACTGAAGGTAAGTTATAGCTCTGGCATCTGCAGCAGCCATTTTGTGGCTGCGTCCATCATGCTGTGTCAGAATTCCAAAGGAGCCCACAGGCTCAAAAGAGTTGGAGACCTAGCTCATAGATACGGCGGGGCATCCCAGAGCCACGCCCGCTGGCTTTCCTTTCACGCCCCACAAGTGGCTGCCAGCAATGCTCTCCAAAACCTCTCAGAGGGCTCTAGGGGAGCTGACTTGCCGGCTGGCGCAAATCCAATGAGGCGCTGGACCGGGCCATCAGAGAACAGCCAGCCTCAGCACCTCACTGTGCCGGCTCAGAGAGCTGAGGAGGCAGTCAAGCAACTGGGCACTGAGCTGCTCACTGTCCTACCGCCTGGCTGCCTCCTTTTTGGATCTCGGAGAACTCCAAGAACTCCAAGATCTTGTGGAGAGCCAACTTGCACTCGTGCAGACCGCCCCCACTCCCGAATTCCATAGCTCTCCAAAGCCACATTTCCTGGCTACGGGGCTGTTGGCAATCCCTAGTGTAAAGGATCCTGAAGAACAATCATATGACTGGATCAGCAGCAGCCCAGACGTGACCCTTCTTGGCTTTGGTTGAATAAGGGATCTTGGAATACAGAGAACAGAGCCCAGGGCTGGAAAATTAACAAAAAGCAATCAAGATATTCTTACATTACATGAATGGTGGTGGGATTATCTCCAGTTGTCTCCAGCAATCCTATTGGCTACGGAGTCTCTCCACAGAGCCAGCCAAAGACAACATCTCTCCTGTCGACATGATTTGTTTAAAAAATCATTCATTTATCAAGGAAGGCGAGTGCTTGGCTTGGATTCTTGACCAACAGCATAAAGAAGGGAGGATCCTGTTTCTTCCTACTGGAACTCCTCATGACTCCAGCCTGCCCTTCCTATGGCAGGAATCTTTATGCATATAGGATGTGTGTTCAGGAAAACCTGGAATGTGTTTCTTAAATGCTACTGGGCAGTTTTACATAGGTTAAATCAGGGATGGCCAAACTATGGCTCAAGAGTCACATGTGGCTCTTTCACATACATTATGTGGCCAGTTTGGTGTAGTGGTTAAGTGCACGGACTCTTATCTGGGAGAACCGGGTTTGATTCCCCACTCCTCCACTTGCACCTGCTAGCATGGCCTTGGGTCAGCCGTAGCTCTGGCAGAGATTGTCCTTGAAAGGGCAGCTCCTGTGAGAGCCCTCTCCAGCCCCACCCCCCTCACAGGGTGTCTGTTGTGGGGGAGGAAGGTAAAGGAGATTGTGAGCCGCTCTGAGACTCTTCGGAGTGGAGGGCAGGATATAAATCCAATATCTTCTTCATCTTCTTCTTCTTCAAAACCCCCGCTGGCCTGCTTGGAGAAGGCATTTGTCTCTTTAAATCAGTTCTCCACGGCAAGCCAGCCAGCAGCTTGGAGAATGCACTTAAACTTGCTTGCTTTCCACCTCTCCCCCCTCTATTTCCCTTCCTTCTTTGCAGCTCTCAAACATCTGATGTCCCTGTCTTGTGACTCTCAAGCATATGCAAGGCTTTTTTGGTAGAAAAGGCCCAGCAGGAACTCATTTGCCTTTTAAGCCACACCCCCTGACATCACCATTGTTTCACACAAGGCCTTTGGGTAGAAAAAGCCCAGCGGTGACTCATTTGCCTATTAGGCCACACCCCCTGACACCAAGCCAGCCGGAACTGCATTCCTGCTCAAAAAAAGCCCTGAACATACATTTATTCTATGTGGTTCCTATGTTAAGTACGTCTGGCCACCCCCTTGGGTTTTCTTCTAAGGGCAGGGGGAAGTTTTGCTATACATGTATCTGCTGCCGCATGCTTAGCTTACGTAGCCTTATGTTTGGCGGAGAATGAGGGCAAGCATGAGGGCAAGATTTTTGTGATTATACTGTATAGTTTTAATGTAAAATTTTAAGGTTTTTAGGTTTTAAATGCTTGATTTTAAATGTATTAATTTGTTCCGATTTTATTGTTTTATTGTTTGTTGTAAGCCGCCCTGAGCCACTTGTGGGAAGGGCGGGATATAAGTTACGGAATAAATAAATAAATAAATAAATAAATATACTTCCTCCCCACACAAACACATATACACACCTGGTATGTATTTACACTCAAATAAGGGATATTGGCTGTTTATCTTATTACAAATACTAACCCATCTTCCACTATATTTTAATGTACTCTTTTTTTTCTAATGGCAAACTATAATGATATTATAACCTCTTGGGAAACTTAATGCGCTCTGTTTAAACCCAGAACTAACAAAGCCAGAATGATACCCAGATTTATGGCACTTCACACCTATGACACCTATCTGCTTTTTATCACCCTCCACTGTTGTTTCAGCCCAGCTAACAACACTAACTAACAAACATAGACCCCAATTTGTTTTTTGAGACAGAGGCACCAAATTTTCAACATAGCATCTGGTGCTTCTCCTCAAACCCCCCTGCCCCCAGTTTAAAAAAGACTGGAGCAGGGGGTCCAATTCTATGAGTCCCAAAAGAAGGTACCCCCATTCTCCATAGTTTCCAATGAAGGGAAAACATTTAAAAGGAGTACAGTCCCTTTAAATAAGATGGCCAGAACCACCTTCAAAGTTCAGTTGTGCTTATTGCAACCTTGCTCCCAGCTCCACCTCCAAAGTCTCCTGGTTCCACCCCAAAGTCCCCAGATATTTCCTGAGTTGGACCTGCCAACCTTATTCAACAATGGATAGAATTGCCAGCTCTGGGTTGGGAAATCCCTGGAGATTATTTGAGGGTGGTGCGCAGGGAGCGTGTTCTCTGAGGATGTGACTCCATAGATCTCACCCTTTGAAGTTGCCATCTTCTCCAGGGGAACTGATCTATATTGTCTGGAGATCTGCTGCAATACCAGGAGAACTCCAGGTCCTCCCCAGAGCTTGGCAACCCTGGCAATGGAGGAGATGTGTTTTTAAAACAAAGGGACTCACACAGATCGCTCTGCCACAGACACGCTCCTTTGCCACCACTCTTCCTTGCTGCTTTCTCCTCCAAAACTCTTTGCAGCACAGAGCCCCGTCCCTCACTAATGAAGTCATTACTCTGGCTCTTCCTGTTCCTGTCACGTGATTTCCTGTGATATGCTTGCCTCTCAGTGAGTCCCAGGCTACCTTCCTAGGGATCAAAGAAGGATCTCTGGAAAACCCAGAGCCCCCTGATTCACTCTTGAGGTACATAATGAAAGTCAGTTTTGCTTTTGACTAGAATATCAGGCCAAAAATGGCAAGGAGCTCAGCTCCTCTCCCTGACTTTCCATAGACAAGGCAGGTACAGGCAGCTGGAGCAGAAAAATAGGGTTCCCAACCTCTAGCGAGAAGCTGGAGATCTCTTGCTATTACAACTGATCTCCAGGTGACAGAGATCAGTTCACCTGGAAAAAATGGCTGCTTTGGAAGGCGGACTCTATGGCATTACAACCCATTGAAGTCCCTCCCCTCTCCAAACCGCGCCTTCCTCAGACTCCTCCCCCCACCCCCCAATTCTCAGGTATTTCCCAACCCGGAGCTGGCAAGTCTAGTGCCCAGAGAATGAAAATCTCCCACTAACTCCTAGATCAGTTCCCTTGGAGGGTTGAAACTATAGGACTGCACCCTGCTGAGGCCCCTCCCTAAACCCCTCCTAGGCTCCACCTCCAAAATCTCCAGGAATGGCCCAACCCAGAGTTGGCAACCTGGGGTTGGTGGTCAAAGGGCACAATATTGTCTCTTCCCTCCAGTCAGGGGGCCCACCTGATGGCCAGTTCCTGGTGGTATTCTTATTTAACCATTTCTTGTATTTCAGGCTTTCTTGAAAATAGGGCTGCCAAGCCCCCGATCCGGGCACAGTTCCCCCGCCCAGGAGGTTCCCAACCTACCGGCGCACATTGGGCTGGCGGGGGAAACCTCCCCCAATATCGCCAGTGTGATGATGTCACCCGGAAGTGACATCATTGCACCAGCGGTACCATAGAGTTTTTTCCCTCCCAAATGGCTAGAGCGTCTGGGAAAACCATAGAGTTCCCCCAGAAATGCTTAGAGCGACCGCACGTGACATCACCAGCGCGATGACATCACTTCTGGGTGACGTCATTACGTCACGTGTGCAAAAGTCCCCTGCTGGAGAACGCAGGGAGCTTGGCAACCCTACTCAAAAAGGAAAATATAATCCACAAAAGCATAGGCTTTTTCTTCCTCTTGTGCTGGGAAAAAAGTATACTTTCATTCACTGAGAAAGTATTTCTGAGCAGGTCCTCACGCCACTGTCTCACTTACCACTGTGCCAACTCCCTGCTGCTGGACCGATGCTGCTAATTCATGCATCCCCCATAAACCTGATGTTATCTTTCCTGGCTGAAGTCTTGAGCCAAAATTAAAACCATCTCTATTAAAAAAACGACAACAGTTAAAGCATTCTTTATGCAGAACAAGAGTGAAGCTGACATAGGAAATTGCATGTTGGTGTTTAACAATTGCCTGAGGTTAAACCAACCTAATTTGTCGATATTTCCTCTGCTGTTTTGTTTTGTGGAGTTTTTTTTTTTCTGTTGACTAGACAGGAAACTGGAAACTGAAGGGGAAAAAGTAAGATTTTTAAAATTATGTTCTACCAGCTGGGTGTTGCATTTGGTAAATAAAAAACACATTTTTATCACTCTCAGGGAACATTTCTTATATAACGTATTACATAAATGCAACATTATAATGACAATAGCTTTTTAAAGCAATTTGTTCATTGTGGGCTGAGGAAACCTTAACGTTTTTACAAACCACCCCCTCCAAAAAAAAGTCTTTTTTTCTATGGCAATTTAATGGGTATAAATGGATATAAATTTAATGGACACAAATGGATATATGAATAATGCAATCCTAAACAGAGTTAAACCCTTCTAAGTCTATTGAAGTCAACGGGCTTCGGAGGGTTTAACTCTGCTTCAGACTACTGTAAAATTCCAGTTCTAAGCAGATCTACTCAGAATCCTATACAAATCTATTCATTGGTGTTTATTCCCACGAAAATATCCTCAGGATAGCACTGTAAATCACCTCCAGCTCACAGCATAAGAATTTAGTTTATCAGAGTAATTGCGAAGAGATCATAAGAGCACAAGTGGATGGGTATGAACTGATGGTTCATAAAACCAAAATATTGCTTTGCTGGTTCAGCTTAGGATCCGTTTGCTTTCCAACAGTGATCAGCTGATGCTTCTAATGCTAGGACCTGCCTTGATGTTGGATGCCTGTCTTCTTGGAAGAGAAGGATTCTCCCAACATCACCACACCTGAGGCTCCAAGCACCTCAGGATCTTTGGAGGAATGACACGTACATCACACAATGGGGTCCAGCTAAGAATCCCCTCGGGGGGGGGGGGTTGTAGAAAAACTCATTTGCAATTTAGGCCACATCCCCTGATGTCACCATTGTTTTGCACAGGGGTTTTTTTTGTAGAAAAAGCCCAGTGGGACCTCATTTGCTTATTAGGCCACACACCCTGACACCAAGCCAGCCGGAACTGCGTTCCTGCTCAAAAAAAGCCCTGGATCCACTGGGAGTGAAGAATTAGGACTCCTCCCCCCCCCCCCCCAGTGAATGGACCTGTCTGCCTCTGCAACCCTCATAGCCCACCACACCCCAAGCAAAGATGGCAGCAGATCTAAGCACAAGCCTAACATCAGTTGGGGCTGTAGACACCTAGCAGCTTAGGGTATTCCAAAAGCTAGTATATACTCTAAGTCTTGAATGACCAGAACTTTCATGCAGATATCAGTAAGGCAGCCATCAGCTTCCAACAATGATTCCTTAGTTGGGATCTACTGGTTCAACAAGCTGTAATAACTATCTGGATTGCTTCATTGCTATAGGGATCCAGCTATTCAAGGCAGGGAATGCCTCTTTACCTGTCTCTCCTTGGTCTTGCCGATGCTGGTGGACAACTCCAGGTCTGCTAGATCCCAGCTGCTTGCTTTTTGCTTTTTGACCCTTGATCCTTTTGCCTAGGTAACTGAGGGAGGGGCTGTGGCTCAATAAGCTGTGGCAGCCGTTTTGTGGCTGCTTCTGCCTCCTGTGGCAGCCATTCTGTAGCTGCGCCCAGCACTCTGTCAGAATTCCAGAGGTATTCTAAAAGATTGGGGCCCCTGTACTAGAGCCTCTGCTTTGTAGGCAGAAGATCCCAAGTTCAATTCTTGGTATCTCCAGTTAAAAGGACCAGGCAGTAAGTGATGCGAAAGACCTCAACCTGAGACTCTGGAGAGCCACTGCCAGTCTGAGTAGGCAATACTGACCTTGATGGACAACGCTCTGACTTAGTATAAGACAGCTTCATGTGTGTTTATGTATGTGTGCTAGCCAAACCAGAAATGAGACATCTAGAAGTTCAGGAGAGTCAGTTTGGTGTAGTGGTTAAGTGTGCGGACTCTTATCTGGGAGAACCGGGTTTGATTCCCCACTCCTCCACTTGCAGCTGCTGGAATGGCCTTGGGTCAGCCATAGCTCTGGCAGAGGTTGTCCTTGAAAGGGCAGCTGCCGTGAGAGCCCTCTCCAGCCCCACCTATCTCACAGGGTGTCTGTTGTGGGGGAGGAAGGGAAAGGAGATTGTGAGCCGCTCTGAGACTCTTTGGAGTGCAGGGCAGGATATAAATCCAATATCTTCATCTACCTCACAGGGTGTCTGTTGTGGGGGAGGAAGGGAAAGGAGATTGTGAGCCGTTCTGAGACTCTTCGGAGTGGAGGGCGGGATATAAATTCAATATCTTCTTCTTCTTCACATGCAAGGCATGAAAATAAAGTCCATTCTTCATCCCCAAGATGGGGGCGTTCAGAGTATATTATCTCTAAACATGGAGATTCCCAGAGCTCTTTTTGGAGCAGGAACGCAGTCCTGAATGGGTTGGCATCAAGAGGTGTGGCCTAATATGCAAATGAGTTCCTGCCAGGCCCTTTCTATTAAAAAGCCCTGTGCAAAACAATGATGATGTCAGGGGGTGTGGCCTGATATGCAAATGAGTTCCTGCTGGGCTTTTTCTGCAAAAAAAGCTCTGGAGGTTCCATTTAGCTGTCATGGCTAATTGCTGCTGGCAGACTGGACTTTTGGGAATGCCCCTAACCCTTTTAATGTTTAATGGATAACAAGTTATGGGCAGCTGATATGAATCAAATTAATTTCAGAATTTGCCCTTGGGAGTGTGGTGCAGTCCTTCTAAGTGAGGGGACAATAACATGTCTCAAGAATTTTGCATGGAAGCCTGAAAAAAATCTGCATTCAGAACTTACAAAGGGTCTGGGATCCAGTTCAACAGACTACTTCGGCTACTAAAAACAGATTTGCTTCTCACACTCTGCCCACGAGCCTCCATTTGCCTGCAATTCTAAAAAAGCATTTTCCTGGGAGCAAGCCCCACTGAATAACATGGGACTTACTTCTGGGTAGACCTGCTTAGGCTTCCTTCTGTTAAATTCTTTCCTTAGTGCAACACCTTCTATTAATTAAAGGTTTGGAACACTTTCCCTATGAAGAAAGGTTAAAACGCTTGGGGCTCTTTAGCTTGGAGAAACGTCGACTGCGGGGTGACATGATAGAGGTTTACAAGATTATGCATGGGATGGAGAAGGTAGAGAAAGAAGTACTTTTCTCCCTTTCTCACAATACAAGAACTCGTGGGCATTCGATGAAATTGCTGAGCAGTCAGATTAGAACGGATAAAAGGAAGTACTTCTTCACCCAAAGGGTGATTAACATGTGGAATTCACTGCCACAGGAGGTGGTGGCGGCCACAAGCATAGCCACCTTCAAGAGGAGGTTAGATAAAAATATGGAGCAGGGGTCCATCAGTCGCTATTAGCCACGGTATATATATATGTGTGTGTGTGTGTGTGTGTGTGCATATGTATGTATGTATATGTGTGTGGCCAATATATGTTTGTGTGTATGTGTCTATATATATATATATATATATATATATATATATATATTGGCCACTGTGTGGCACAGAGTGTTGGACTGGATGGGCCATTGGCTTGATCCAACATGGGTTCTCTTATGTTCTTAATCTCTACCCTTGTTAACGCCTTAAGGACTGCCACATTTTGTTTTCTTGCCCTCTGTCTTAAAAGGAAACTGAGAGTTTCACTTAATGCTGGAGGAACTTTTGATTCACATCTGCTTTTATATTCAGCATAGGAGAAAAGTCATTTTTCCGCTCTCTCCTTTTTAGTCCCAGTCATAAGATGAAAATCTGCTTTGCACCTAGCACTGTCTGTTAGCACAGTACTGGAAAAGAAACCAACAATGGATGAGTTAATTGTTAAAATAAAAGATACAGCTGAGATGGACAAGCTTTCAAATATGTTAAGAGTTAAACCTAAGAAATATGTCGATAAAAATTGGCATTTATTTTATGAATGATTAACAAAGGGGTGAAAGGTCATTATAATGAGATGGATAAATAAATTCTGCCAAAGCTAGTAAAATTGATGCATATGCTAAGAGATAGCTAAATTATTTAGAACTTACACGGATTCACGTAAGATGATGAGGTTGAATGACATATGTTAAATAGAGATTTTTTCCGTATTCTCTATCCCCATTTTTATGTATGTTAATGTTATGTTGATGTTGTGTAAAGTATGTCTTTGTTGGGGTTTGTAATTAATAAAAATTAAATACATGAGTAAAAAAAAGAGCCATACAATATGTGTGAAAAAGCCACATGTGGCTCCCAAGCCACAGTTTGGCCACCTCTGTACTAAACATTTATCCTAATGAAGATCTTTGGAGAAGTATCCAGTGAATATACAAGAGACAAGACATTTAATGGCACATATTAACACAGCAGCCAGAATATTGTTTGCGCAGAAACGGAAACTCCAACAAGTGCCCACAAAGCAAGAAATGGTTGAGAAAATTTTGGAGACAGTGGAGATGGACTACTTATCCTCATTGCTTGGTGGCAAATCTAAGGAAGAAGCAAGAAAACATTGGGAACCTGATGAAGACTAATTGATGTGGAGTGCAACTATCTACTAAGACATGAATATTGAGAATATGATCCAATCTAGAACAGGTTACGCGTGAACCCACAATACCTATATTATAACAATTATTTTGATTCTATTTTGACTATGTAGAAATATGTTATGGCCTTTTTACTATGACTGATGCATTGGCCCGCAGAATGTACTACTTTTCTGTCTATCTCTTTACTGTTCTTTTACTACCCCCTTCCCCCTATATATACGGAAATTCAATAAAACTTTAAAACAGGAAAAAAGATCTTTGGAGAAGTGGGAAGCTTCATCATCGTTTCATGATTCCCTGGTAGGGCCTGTTCAAAAATTTCATGCAACTTTTTTGGAAGAGGTTTTTCGTTTGGTTTGTTTGCTCGCTATCTGCCATTTTTTATTCATCTATCCTGTAACTTTTGTTCTGCAGTATAATCTAATTTATGTTTGCTCCATGGGCCATCAATCTTCCTGTCATCCCTGTTCACAGGGTAAACCGGTCCCATGGAAAATGCTTCTATAAAGTAAATCATAACTTAGCATGTTTTTCAGGTTGGAATAATTAACGGCTTCACTACAATGCCGTATGAAACTGGAACTGAAATTGGAAGATGAAAGCTACTTTGTGCAGATTCTTTCGCCTTTAAAAAGTGATCTTATTAGCACAAAAGTCATCGAGAAGCCTGAATTCCACAACTACTGCCTGTGAGAAGACAGTGTGCATTCCACACACACAGAGGGCTTTTTTTTTTAGCTGGAATGCACAGGAACGCAGTTCCAGCTGGCTTGGTGTCAGGAGGTGTGGCCTAATATGCAAATGAGTTCCTGCTGGGTTTTCTACAAAAAAGCCCTATGTGAAACAATGGTGATGTCAGGAGGTGTGGCCTAATAGGCAAATGAGTTCCTGCTGTGTTTTTTCTAAAAAAAAAAGCCCTGCACACACACTAAAAAACATGCTTTGCAACTGTATTTTTACTGTGTAAGAACAGCAAAATCTACTTGCAAACAGTTGCCATGTGAAAACACCCAGAGACAAGGAAATGACAAACATTAATGGTCATTTCCAACAGGGGAGTAATCACAAACAGGGTACTTAAGTTATTTTTACTGAGTTAGGGTTAGAATCACCCTAAGGAAAAGCTGAATGATTGCAGAAAACATATTAATCTCAGTGCAAGGAGGGCATACGAAAGTCCCCATGGAGAAATAAAAATACATAAACATTCAGAAACATATTCTGAGCTCCATCTGCACAGTGTTCCAATTGCCTATTGGAAAGAAAAAAAAGTGTATTTCCTGTGGACAGATCATTGAAAACAGATGTAATGTACATGACACTGTGTTGAATTTGTTTTTTAAAAACCCCATACCCTAACTTAGGGTTTCAGGTCAGAAGCAAGGCTCAGGGCCCAGACCTCTGTGGCTGCTACACCATTTTGGTTTTGCTATCTATGGCTGACAGGAGTCATTTCATAGAAAAAGAGGTGCTGGAGCTCATTAGCACAACTCATTGCAATATGCCACACACCCCAGACATCACTGGAAGGTGTACTAAATTATATCAGCTCAGCATCTACCTTAAAATGCTTCTTGAATTATAATGGTTATAATAAAACCTTACTCCCATCCAATGTTTCCTCAAAGCTGCAGAGCCTTGTGAGCAAAAATTCTACTTTGTGAGCTATTGGCATGACAGCTGTGAGCTACTGCATCAATTAGTGTGCTCTGTCTGGGTCATCCTTCCTGAGCTAAGACAAAAATCTGTGAGCTGGAGGCTAAAAATCCGTGAGCTAGCTCACACTAACTCAGTTTAGAGTGAACACTACTCCCATCATACTTTTTCAATTACTTTCTCCTATGTGGCCACAGTGGCATGATGAAGATTTCCATCTGTCTGCTTTATAGGTTTTGGTTATTTTCCAATTTCTTGTGGGAGGAAATATTAGAAAGTTTGTCAAATCTTAAGAGTTCAGCAAAATTCTCACAGGAAGTTTGGACATTGGAGTCCACGAGCAAGTATTTTGGGTGGGGAGGGGAGAGAAAGAAAGAGCACAATAAAATGTAGAGGTTCTGGAGCTCTGCTCCTGTGAGCTCCTGCCCAAAATGAGGCCTGGCTGAGAAGCAATCAGAAGAGAAGGAGTTCAGAAGAACCTGGTTCACTTCCAACCAAGCCGTATGACAGCACAGAGATATCGGCAGGCGTAAATGGCCTTGATCTAGAGGAAAGAGCCCAATGTTCACACTGAAATGAGAAGCTTAATGCTGTGATTAGAGAATGTAGAACAGGGTTCCTAAACAACTGAGCCGTTAAAACTGAAGTAGGAATTGAAACGTCATCAAAATCTAGAGAGACGTCTTTTTAAGAAAGCAGCTGCGTTGAAGCTACATTCCTTAGGAGTACCCACCTTGTAAATTTCAGTTGGATGATTTCCAAGTTTGGACTTATATCTATTCATTTGGGGATGGTTTTTTTCGGCCCCCTTGGGGTTTCTGTTACTTTAAAAGAACATAAGAGACGCCATGTTAGATCAGGCCAATGGCCCATCCAGTCCAACATTCTGTGTCACACAGCGGCCAGATAGATAGATAGATAGATAGATAGATAGATAGATAGATAGATAGATAGATAGATAGATAGATAGATAGATAGATAGATACACACACACACACTGTGGCTAATAGCCACTGATAGACCTCTGCTCCATATTTTTATCTAACCCCCTCTTGAAGGTAGCCATGCTTGTGGCCACCACCACCTCCTGTGGCAATGAATTCCACATGTTAATCACCCTTTGGGTGAAGAAGTACTTCCTTTTATCCGTTTTAATCTGTCTGCTCAGCAATAAAAAGGCCTTAACACCACTGGCCTCTATCAATATTGTATTGTTTATTATGTCTTCTACACAATCCTTGTAATATATTTTTGCAAACTGTAAGATGGTGTATTACTTGGTGGCTTTGATCAGTCTACTAATTACACCAAGTGCCCTTCAAGCAGCACACCAAACACACCTGGGGCAGGTGGGGGAGCAAGTGAACCGAACTCTTCCTTAGCTACAGTCAGCTGCCATCTTCCCCAGAACGCAATCCCAATGTTAACTGGCACTTCAGGAAACAAAACCTGCTACTCTAGAAATGGATATTCCATAATACATTCTGCAAAGAATAACACATGACGTAAAACATTTCCCTGCTGGGAATCAGTAGATAATAGGGCTAAACTAGATAAAATGCTGTCCTCAGGTAAGCCATAAGGACACACCTTTGGGGAAAAACATTTAAGAGTTTTGCAGGGCCCCCGTTTGGGAAGGGAACATCATGGTGCAGGAAGAAGAGGGGCTCCTGTCTTTCCCTCATTTTTCCTACCCAAAACAGCACTGGGTGGAGGGGGTGGAGGCAAATATGCCCCCAGTGGTCTTTTGGGTCAAAGAATGATGCACTGGAGAAGTCAGGAGGTCCATGCCATGGTGGTCCAAACCAAAATTTGATCCCCCACTGCACTCCTTCTTTCCCTGGCACTTCCCCTGCCCCCAAAGAGCTCCGGCGGGGCCTGAAGTGCCCAGTGCAATGATGTCACTTGGAAGTGATGCCATGACACCGGAGACACTCTAGCATTTGGGTAAAAACTCTATGGCACCATAGAGTTTTAACCCAAGGGCTAGAGTGTCCCCTGCATGATGTGCCTGGTGTGATGACGTCACTTCCAGGTGATGTTATTGCACAAAGGATATCCCTCACCGGGAGCCAGGTAAGACCCTAGTTGCTACACAGAGGCAGGCAATGGCAAACCACCTATGATCGTCTCCTGCCTTGAATAAAAAAGCATTTTCCCTCTCCAAATGCTGCCAGGCTTGCTTATTAATATCTGCAGGCCTGCCCAGAGGCATCAGTCCCTTTTACAATTCCATTTCTCCAATATCTTTTTATTATGTAGCTTTATTTTAATATTTATAAGAGGGGGTTGAGGGGGGAGGTCTCTTTCAGGCCTATATAGTTAAGTATGTGGTCCACATCAGTAAGCAAATTGGGAAAACATCTGGTATATCAGCCAACGTGCCAAATGTAACATTTCACAATCAGATGTTCTGCATTCTCCATTTTAAAGTGAGTTTACAGCTGCGTTGGCTTCAAAAATAGTCTTGTGATACAGTTTTGGGTGGCTTCGTTTTACAAGACTGAGATCCAGCCTTCATCATTTTTAAGATGTTTGTGCTCTCCGTGGAGCCAATGTTTATTCGGTTAAAAGGAAAGGGGGCTGCTTCGTCCGTTTCGACTACAAACCAAGGCAAGGCTTGAAAGCAAGATTTACTTTGTGATGTCTATAGCCCTTTCCATTGATTCTGACCCTGCATAGCTTGGATATGAACCATCATCCAGGAAGTCCAATCTCTTTCTCGGCCACAAACTCAACAGATGGTCTTAAGTAAAGCCCCCCCCTCAAATTCTCCCCCCAAAATTCAGTCCACAACAGTAGTATACAATGAATAAGAAGAGCAGCACAGTGTTCAAAAGTTCAGGCCATACCAACCTGAAGCTTTCTGGGTGACCCTGGGCCTGTCACACACTCTCAACCTAACCTAGTTTACAGGATTGTTGCGAGTGGAAAATGGGGAGGGGAGAAACACGCTGCGTTCCTTGAAAGAACAGCCATATCAGTGCACTAGATCAGGGGTCTCCAACGTTTCTGAGTCCACAAACGCATTTGGAATTCTGACACAGCACAAAATGGCTGCCGCAAAATGGCTGCTGCAAGCACCTGCTCAAGGAGGCGGTACCGGTACAAAACAGCTGCTGCAGCTTATCTTTAGTCACACAGTGAAGATCCTTGTGCTGTGGCAGCAGCTGCAGCCAAACCGACATTTTTTAAAAAAAATCTGCACAGCCAATCAAATATCCAGTGGCCAATCTGAACCCTTGCTGGGTAAACGCCCCACCTGGTTCCACCCACTTTTCAAAAACACTGGGGGGGGCACCAGGAAAGGGTGTCAGTGGGTGCCATGGCACTCACAGGAACCATATTGGGGACTTCCATAAGTTGAGTTAGTGTGAGCTAGCTCATAGTTTTTTAGCCTCTGGCTCACACATTTTTGTCTTAGTCCTGGAAGGATGGCCCTAGAGCACACTGATTTCTGCAGCAGCTCACTACTGTAATGCCAGTAGCTCACAAAGTAGAATTTTGGCTCACAAGACTCCACAGCTTAGAGGGAGCATTACTCCCATGCTAGATGGATAGACAGATGTATAGGTTTCAAGTTATGAAAGAAGAGATGGGCCTATCAGCATCAACACCCTATTAGCCACTTTCACACAAGGGGAACAGTGCCCTCCTTACAGCTGTTCTACCAGGCACATATCCTTCTCCATCTCGCCAAAATGAGGCTCTGTGACCTCTACTTGTGTCACAGGGTCATGAGAACAGCTTGTACAAGCAATCTGCAGGGTCAAACACATCAGTGGCGGGTTCACCGGCTATAAAAACAAGACCGCTTATAGACTATTTTTTTCTGAAATAGTTGCAATGCTTCTAAAACGATGCAAAATTATGAGGCTGCTTTATGATCGGTGCCAGGGCTACGAGAGAATCTCCTCTCTTCTGCTCCTGTCTGAGATATTTGCCGGATTGGCATCTTTCATGAGAACGTTGTATTTCAATGTAATCCCGCAACGGCAAGAGTCACCACGCTGGACGTCTCCTGACTTTTGACCCGCCCACTGGTTCAAACAGGAAACCACGCTTGGAAGATACAGTTCAAAGTGATTATGTGCTGGCAGATCTTAATAGGAACAGTAAAAAAAGTGTTCCTTAAAGAGACATAATGGTGTTCCTGCGATAGAATTCCTTGGGCTTTCAATCCAGTCCGCATGATCTAACCGTAAACTGGCTCCTGGGCTGTATGGTGCACTGTTGCCAACTTTGGGTTGGGACAATCCTGGAGATGTGGAGGGATGACCTTGGGGAGGCATTATACCTCAGTGTGGTATAATGCCATACAACTCATCATCCAAAGCTGTCATCTATGCCCAGGGATAGGATTGCCAAGTCCCTTGCAGCCTTTGGCGGGGGACTCTCTTCGCACGCGCTTTATTTATTTATTTATTTATTTATTCATTTATTTATTTATTTATATCCCGCCCTTCCCACCGGAGTGGCTCAGGGCGGCTTACAGCATATAAAAACTAACATAGGTTTGGCTTTAAAACATCAATTAGCAGCAGTTTAAAACAGTAAGTTAATAAAACATAAAAACCAACGGTCTGTCAGAATGCACACTACCCCCATCCAAAATTCTCAGTGTCGGTTAGTTGTAAGCCAGCCGGAAGAGGACTGTCTTGCAGGCCCTGCGGAACTGCCCAAGGTCCCGCAGGGCCCCCTTTGTGTATGATTATGTCACCTGGAAGTGATGTCATTGTGTGGCAATGTAGAGTGGTGGCCAATCTAGGCATCTCCGGGGAAACGCTATGGTTTTCCCGGATGCTCTAGCCATTTGGGAGGGGAAAACTTTATGGTACCTATTGTACTGGGGGCTTGACAGCCCAACCCAGGGAACTGATCTTTGTTGTCTTGTTGCCTAGAGATCAGATTCCAGATCTTCAGGTCCCAACAGGAGGTTGGCAACTCTATTTTTGGTAATGAAAGCGGCCCAATGGCACCACCCACAGGTGCGTTAGGGTTCTCTACCTGCTCAGTAAGCACCCCTCAGGTATGCATACAATGTAAATGTTAATTAACTAAAAGAAAACATAACCCAAAATAGGCAAATGAGAACCAAAAATGATTCAGAATGACAGAATGTTGGGTGCATCTGAAGCTAAAAAAGGTTGAAGGGAGAAGAAATTAGCCTGTTACAGCCATTAAAAGCGCTAGAATTCTGGTGGGGGGAGTTTACGGGGCAAGATTCCCAAACTGTTCCCTCAGGGCTTTTTTTTGTAGAAAAAGCCCAGCAGGAACTCATTTGCATATCAGGCCACACTCCTGGTGCCAAGCCAGCCAGAACTGTGTTCCTGTGCATTCGTGCTAAAAAAAACCACACACCTGGTTTCTCCCCCTCCATCAGTTTTTTGTCACTTCCTTAGAGCCACAAGACATGAATGTCAGATTTCTGAAGAAAGGAAGGAAGACAAATAGATAGGGAGGGAGAGGTGGGGAAAAATCAAGTTTAAATGCATTCTCCAAGCTGCCAGCTGGCTTGGCATGGATAAGTGATTTAAAGAGACAAATGCCTTCTCCAAGCCGGCCGAGAGGATAGTGGTGGCTTCAAGAGCCACACGGTATGTGTGAAAAAGTCACATGTACTTCTGAGCCGCAGTTTGGCCATCCCTGGTCTTGGCTTACATTCTAATGTAGAAGTTAAATGTTTTGGAAAGAGAAGCAGGTTTGAGTTTGAAAAAGATTTAATGTGGAAGCCAAAACATCATATCATCAGGATGTTTTCAAGATCTTAATATTTTTCCAGCCAAATTTTGGAAAAGCATTTTAGAACCAAGTTCTGAAGTCTGCGTATTTTTTTCATAAGAAATGCCTGTCTTCAATGTAAATGGATGGTCAACACACGTTCCATGAAATTCTTCAAAACTGAAAGTACAATTCTGGCCAGGTAAGAAAATGCAGGGGTGATTACCAGAATTGTGATCTCATGCAAACATATACAAATGAAATTCAGCATTAATTACTAATTCTCAAAAAACGTGGAGGAACAAATTAAACTCCTGCAGGAAAGTTAGCAAATGTACACCAAGTTGGAGGTTGAGTTTATATCCCGCTTTATACTCTGAATCTCAGAGCGGTCACAATCTCCTTTACCTTCCCCCCCCCCTCCCATAACAGACACCCTGTGAGGCAGGTGGGGCTGAGAGAGCTCACCAGAAGCTGCCCTTTCCAGGACAAATCCTAGGAGAGCTATGGCTGACCCAAGGCCATTCCAGCAGGTGCAAGTGGAGGAGTGGGGAATCAAATCCGGTTCTCCCAGATAAGAGTCCTCACACTTAACCACTACACCACACTGGGTCTCCTTGGAAATAATAGTTCCCTATGGAAAATGTAATCTTTAAGAATAAGGATCAGTACAGTTCTAATGTAAAGATGAGGTAATTTTACTTTTACTTTAAAGTTACAGAAATATAGACCCTGAAGCAGCCAACCTAGTAAGAGAGTCACTTTATAATAGTTCTATAGAGAGCCAGTTTGGTGTAGTGGTTAAGTATGCGGACTCTTATCTGGGAGAACCGGGTTTGATTCCCCACTCCTCCACTTGCAGCTGCTGGAAAGGCCTTGGGTCAGCCATAGCTCTCGTAGGAGTTGTCCTTGAAAGGGCAGCTGCTGTGAGAGCTCTCTCAGCCTCACCTACCTCACAGGGTGTCCGTTGTGGGGGGGGGGGAGGTAAAAGGAGATTGTGACCGCTCTGAGACTCTGAGATTCAGAGTATAGGGTGGGATATAAATCCAATATCATCATCTTCTTATATAGTTTTCAGAGACATATTATCAAAATATTAATGGGAGTTTGTGACACTATTAATACAAAAGAGACAGGAAGAGAGACCATGTGGGTCTTTCACTGACCTAAGTGGCGTAGGAGCTGCATTAGAGGAAAAACTCATAGCTTGCTTGAATGCAGGGCTTTTTTTGAACAGGAATGCAGTTCCAGCTGGCTTGGCACCAGGGGTGTGGCCTAATATGCAAATGAGCTTCTACTGGGCTTTTTCTACAAAAAAGTCCCTGCTTGAATTAAAACCTTTAGTAAAACAAACAGCAGCAGCAACACACACAAAAAACTGAAACCTCAGCAATGTGAAATACCTTGTGCAAAATTAATTAGGATGGAACTATATTGGCTACGTATACTGGCCATGACAAACTACCTGCCTATGTATATTTGCAAAAGCCAAGAAATGCTCTGGATTCCATTTTGGCTGGGAAATCAGACCATTTCCTTACAATCAGCTGGAACATTAGCTCCAGCCATCCTAGGGTTGCCAAGTCCAATTGAAGAAATATCGAGGGACTTTGGGGGTGGAGCCAGGAGTCTTTGGGGGTGGAGCCAGGAGACATTGGGGGCGGAGCTGAGAGCAAGGGTGTGACAAGCATAATTGAACTTCAAGGGAGTTCTGGCCATCACATTTAAAGGGACTGCACAAATTTTTAAATGCCTTCCTTCCATAGGAAATAATGAAGGATAGGGGCACCTTCTTTTGGGGCTCATAGAATTGGACCCCCTGGTCCAATCTTTTTTAAACTTGGGAGGTATTTTGGGGAGAGGCACTAGATGCTATACTGAAAATTTGGTGCCTCTACCCCCAAAAACCAGCCCCTCCAGAGCCCCCGATAGCCGTGGATCAATTCCCCATCATTCCCTATGGGAATCGTTCATGGAGGTACATGATGGCTCTTGGGGCGGGGCTTCCCCCGCCAGCCAGCTGGCTGGGAGAGGGGGGAAGCCTGTAAAACCGGGGGATCCCCCTCTGGGACCTGGGGATTGGGAAGCCTAAGCCATCCCCTATTATGAAAAATGTTCCAAGTTAATTTGAGCTCCTTTCATTTGAAAACATCTTTCAGTACAGCTGCATCCCCCAACTTCCTTTTAACCCCCACTACCGCCACCCCCAAACAATAAATCTTAATCCCTTAAGTATGCTAGATCACAGAAACTTTGACAAAATTAATGTGCAGCAATAAAATGGAAATGCTACAGCGGGTCGATGGTGTCCCATGGGAGCAAATTTATTATTATTTATTTATTTATTTATTTATTTATTTATTTATTTATTTATTTATTTATTTCATTTATATCCCGCCCTCCCCCACCACGGCAGGCTCAGGGCGGCTAACAACGTTCTACAATCATACAATAACAAGTAAAACCTTAAAATTACAATATAGAGCAATAAAACATTAAAATATTAACTTAAAACCAATCCAGTAATACAGTTGTGATGCGGTATAGATCTTTAGACCGCATTGGCGGACCCTTGGTTACCGTTTTTCCTAGCAGTCCGAGTATGCTAATTTAAAAGGGTGGTCTTGCAGGCCCTGCGGAACTGTTCAAGGTTCCGCAGGGCCCGCACCTCCTCTGGGAGTCGGTTCCACAGGGTAGGGGCCGCGATCGAAAAGGCCCGTGCTCTGGTACTCTGATATTTAATTTCCTTCGGCCCAGGGGCAGTCATTAGGTTTTTCCCGGTTGACCTCAGTGCTCTCTGGGGTTCGTATGGGGGAAAGACGGTCCCTCAGGTAGACAGGTCCTCGGCCATATAAGGCTTTAAAGGTAACGACCAACACTTTGTACTGGACCCGGTATATAATCGGCAGCCAGTGCAGTTCACGTAGCCCCGGCTGTATATGTTCCCGTTTTGGGAGTCCCAACAACAGCCTGGCCGCCGCGTTCTGCACTAGCTGCAATCTCCGGGTCCGGCACAGAGGTAGCCCCAAGTAGAGGGCATTACAGTAGTCTAGTCTTGAGGTGACCGTTGCGTGGATCACTGTTGCGAGGTCCCGGCGCTCAAGGAAAGGGGCCAGCTGCCTTGCCCGCTTCAGATGGAAGAATGCTGACTTGGCAGTGGCTGCTATCTGGGCCTCCATCGATAGTGAAGGCTCCAGTAAAACACCCAGACTCTTTACCTGGCGCGCTGCTTTCAATGGCGCACCATCAAAGGTCGGGAGAGCTATTTCCCTTCCCAGAGCGCCGCGACCCACGCATAGGACCTCTGTCTTCGCTGGATTCAACTTCAGCCCACTTAGCCTGAGCCATGTCGCAACAGCCTGTAATGCCCGGTCGAGGTTCCCTGGGGCGGAGTCGGGCCAGCCATCCATTAGTAGATAGAGCTGGGTGTCATCTGCATATTGATGGCAACCCAGCCCAAACCGCCGGGCAATCTGGGCAAGGGGGCGCATATAGATGTTAAACAACATCGGGGAGAGAACTGCTCCCTGAGGCACCCCACAATCCAGTGTGCGCCTCCGGGACCGCTCGCTCCCGATAGCCACCCTCTGTCCCCGACCTAGGAGAAAGGAGGAAAGCCACTGCAAGACCGACCCCTCAACCCCAATGTCGGCGAGGCGGCGCGTCAGTAACCGATGGTCGACTGTATCAAATGCAGCCGACAGATCTAACAACATCAGTACCGCAACGCCGCCCCGATCCAGTTGCCGTTGGAGGTCATCCACTAAGGCGACCAGCACCGTCTCCGTCCCATGGCCCGGCCGGAAACCAGACTGACATGGGTCTAGGACAGAAGCGTCATCCAGAAACCCCTGTAGCTGCTGCGCCACGGCCCTCTCAATAATTTTACCTAAAAACGGTAAATTGGACACCGGCCGGTAATTCGCCAATTCAGCCGGGTCTGCTGTAACTTTTTTCAGGAGAGGGCGGACCAAAGCCTCTTTCAGAGGTGTTGGAAAATGCCCCTCTAAAAGGGATCTATTTATGATGTCCCGTAAAGGACATCTAAGCTCCCCTTGGCAGGATTTAATCAGCCAAGAGGGGCAAGGGTCCAGATCACATGTTGTCGGGCGAGCAGCAGAGAGGACTCTGTCGACTTCCTCCAGGCTGAGTGGGTCGAAGTGGTCCAGCACTAAACCCGAAGACAGGCACGGAGCCTCAATTTCACTCACTGTATCTAATGTGGTAGGCAGGTCTTGGCGGAGCAGCGAGATTTTATCTGCAAAATATTTCGCAAATGCCTCGCAGCCTATTTCTAATTCTCTAACATTTGGTTTGCCTTGTGGTAACGTTGTAAGATCCCCAATTATTCTAAATAATTGTGCTGGGCGCGAATTTGCAGATGCAATCTTGGTTGCAAAGTAATCTTTCTTTGCAGCCTTGACTGCCATCTCATAATTTATAATTGGTAATGGTAGAGGAATCACTAAATAGGCCCTATATATCTGAATACAGTTCGGATACAAATCTGAAATCTTTTTTAAAAATGGGGGGGGGGCGTTAAACCACCCCAAAATTATAGAAGCAGAGCCCGTAGCTTTAAGACATGAATGACCTCAGTGGCTGTTGCTAAGAGATACAACAGTATTGCCAGCCTTCAAACTTTAGTTTCTACCAGTAAAAGCAGGGTTGCCAGTCCCCAAGTTGGAGCAGGAAAACAGGGAAAAACACTCCGCGAAAACCAGCCTCACATTTATAAGCAAATTTTTTGTTTCATTGACAATTCTAAAAATACAGATTCATCACAAATTTTCAATATAACAAGAAAAGTGCATAAGGAACAAAAGCCCACACCCAAAGTAACTCCAAAGGCAATAATTGTCCGATATTCTTCCACAGCTGGGCGTTGGCAAAAATTCCAAAGGAGAAATCCTGTGTGGAGATCCGCGCTCCGAAGAGTAATAATCCAGTAAGTAAGTTTTTCAAGGAGACCTGCACTCCATAAAATTCTTCTCCTGTACAGCAAGGCACAGATAGTAGAACGTGACGCGGCAGTACTTTATCCAGTGTTTTGCTTTTGCTTCTACGAGCTTTCAAGAAAAAAAATTACAGTCTCATTCAAATGCTGATGCTTACGTTAATTTCCGGTTGGTATGAATAAGACTTATTCACACCAACCAGAAATTACTGTAAGCATCAACATTACATTTGTCACTAGGCAAACTAGGCAACTGTCTAGGGCGCTGGCATTCTGGGGGCATCCCATGTGACTTGGTGATGTTATTAGTGGGGGAGGGAATGCCAGAAATTAGCTTTGCCTAGGGTGCCAGACAGTCTAGGGCCAGCCCACTTGAAATGGGGGGGGGGGGCACAGTGGAAGGGCATCTAGTGTCCTGGCTCCACTGACGGAACCTCCTGATGGCACCTGGGTTTTTTTGGCCACTGTGTGACACAGAGTGTTGGACTAGATGGGCCACTGGCCTGATCCAGCATGGCTTCTCTTATGTTCTTATGTTGCTATGCATTTGCAGACCCATGCAAGATGTGTTATGTTTTTGCAGTATTAAATAGTGTTATCTCACAAACTGGTGTTAGCTGGGCTTCCTTTGCCCTTCTTGTCCTGATCAGCTTCCTTCACATCACTGCTTCCCCACCCCCCTTTCAACAGCATCAGCTGTTTCCCATTTATGGTTTCCAAAGAAAGGATTGTTTGGAAGATACAAAACAACACAAGAATGCGTCCTTCCAAACCGACATGGTTTTACCGCAACAAGGAAGCACTAAACATCTCGTATGTGTGAGGTCAAACCATCGGCATTCCTTTCCCCAGATTTCCTCTCCCTCATGACGTCTGCAGGAGTGCAGAGAACCTTTCGCAAAAAAACAGGAAAGGGCTCACAGCGGAGAACACTGTTAGTCAAATACATCTGGCAAAAAGACAAATGCTTCTGCAGCTGCATGGACCCTCCCCAAGTAGAATCCTGCTGGGATCCCAAATCAAAGGACACATGCTTGGAACCCTTGTTTGTGGGGTTTCAGGCATACCTTTTGTTTCTGCCCAGTTACTACAAAATATATCCGTCTTCTTATGCAACCATTTCATGAGCCTTAAGACAATGTGGTTCCTACTGGCCTCCTTCATGGAATTACTTAGAACACCCAGTACCAAAGATGTAACTGATTCCCTCATTATTTCTTGTATAGATTATTTGTAATGTTCTTCTCGCCGATCTTACTTCTGCCAGTGAGTCTCTCCACTCAATAGTAAAGTTTGCCACTTGTTTGACAGTTTCCGGTCGATCAGATCAAATTACTCCTTCAGCCTGCTCTCTTCGCTGACTTCCTCCACCTCCTCTTCAATTAAAGTGTCTTGTTTTTACTTCCAAATATTTGTCACGTTCTCACTTTCGGCTCTGACTTCCCTTCTTACGCTATAGTTCCTCCTCAGAATCAAAGCCTTCACTCTGAACCAGTGTTCCCGCTAAACTGAGAGTGAGCTAGCTTCACAGATTTTTCGCCTCTGGCTCACACATTTTTGTCTTTGCTCAGGAAAAATAGCCCCAGAGCACAATAATTTATGCAGTCGCTCACCACTTTAATGCCAGTAGCTCACAAAGTAGAATTTTTGCTCACGAGACTCCGCAGCTTAGAGGGAACATTGCTCTGAACTTCTAGTGCAGTGGTGGCAAACCTATGGCACACATGCCAGAAGGGGCACTCAGAGCCCTCTCTGTGGACATGTGCGCTGTCGCCATGGCCCTCCCCTCCCTCTCCCTGCTGCCACTTTCACCTTCAGGAAGGCAAAAACAGCGGGGCATGGCACTCCTGCACTCTTTGGAGCCTGCCTTCTCCTCAGCGCCGCAGCTTTCACTTTCCCAAAGGTGAAAAAGCACATGTGCTCTTCAAACTCTCTTCAAAGAGCGCAGGTGTGGTCTAACCCACCGCTCTTGCCAGTTGCGTATATATGTACGAGTTGTTTTTTTCTAAACGAAAACCTCAGTATTCAGGTTAAATTGCAGTGTTGGCACTTTGCGATAAATGAGTGGGTTTTGGGTTGCAGTTTGGGCACTCGGTATCTAAAAGGTTCGCCATCACTGTTCTAGTGAAACCCAGGATTACCTAATCTGTTCTCCACCCATGGCCCCTTTCTCTTGCACCTTCTGGGCAAAAGGGAAATCCTTTCTTCTGACCAGGTTGCCCCAAGCCCCGACTGGGCCTGCACAGACTTGCAGTAGGAGAACAAAAAATGAAATGACCATTTGGAAAACACTGGGAAAAGTCACTTCTTCGGAAAACTGGAAGTGAGGTCAGTTCTTTCTAGGAATTGCTAGAAACTTGGTTTTACCACAGAGCTTCTGGCAATTTCCTAGAGAGGTATGACAAAGCTTCAGGGTTTTTCGGGAAGTGATGTCACACCATTGCTGATGGCTGCCCCCCCCATGTTCCCCCTCCTCTGGTCTCCCACTCTTTGGCAACCCTACATGTGACAGTCAACTGTTTTACTATTCCTAGGGATGCCAGCACTGCCTTGGCAAATCCCACGTTATGGCATTTATGGAAATGTTATGGAAATGTCTCAGACACTCCCACAAGCATTCTTTGAGGCGTCCCAAGGATAGTTCCCCTGATATCTCCTCAAGCTGATGGTTGTCATGAGCCCTGATGAGGAGGAGCTGGAAGGGTTAACAGACCTGGAAGAGTTGCCAGCCAGTTCCTCAGCTGAACAAACAGCAGCTGGCCCATCAATCACTTTCCAGGCACCAGTGTCAGCTGTTGCTGATCAATCCTCCACGCTCTCCTCCTCCCATCTCAAGAGTTCGAAGCAGGCTCTGGAAAGAACTTTCAGAGCGAAGACATGAGGCACGCCAATGCTTCAGATCTCTCAGCCCCGAGTTCTAGCGGAATCACTGCCACCCAGGGAGCAGGCTGATTGAGACTCCCATATAGCTCCCACCTAGGACCTGGTAACCTTGTGGAAGCAATAAGTCTATTCTCTGGCTTGCATCCACGCTCCTTCCTGCTTCCTGCTCCTGACCTGCTTGATTACCTTGGCACCCTGACAGTTTGGCTTTTGGACATTGACTTCTGATTCCAGTTTGTGATTCTGCATTGGTGACTTGGCTCCTGCATGACTTCCTGGACTTTGACCTTGGACTGGCTTTGGACTCCTGCCTGCCTGCACCCTGAGAACATGACAATGGTCATGTAAACAGACAGTGGCATTCCATCACCAGGCCATAGCCAGGATTTCGAAAATCGAGGGGAGCTTTAATTTGGGGGGGGACATTTAGCAGGACCCCTGTGGTCTTCCCTCCCACCCCTCTTTCAGCTGCTCTCTCGCCGCTGCCCCAAATCGATGGCTGCCAGCTGCCCCGCCACAACCCCGCGGTGTTGACTTCCACTCTCACCACAGCCGCCTCCCTTCCCCTTCCTTCCACATGATCAAATTGCATGGGAGGGGCAACAGGAGCAGCCATTGGCCTTCCATGCGATTTAAGAGGCCTGCCGATCAGCTGATTGGTGGGGCCTTTAAATGGTGCAGAGGCAGCCACTGCTTCTACCGCCCCACCTGAATGTTTTGACTTGCAGGGGGAGGGCAGGAGGGAGCCGCAGTTCTCAAGCAGCCACTCTCCCCACTGCCCTTGCCCCCTCACCCCGCAATTCAAATCACGCATGAGGAGCGGCAGGAGCAGCCGCCAGCCTCCACGCCATTTAAAGGCCCTGCCAATCAGTTGACCAGTGGACCCTTTAAATTGTGCAGGTGGCTGGCAGCTGCTCCTTTTGCCCCTCCTGAAAAATTTGAATTGCAGGGAAGGGAGTTGGGGAGAGCAACGGGAAGGCAAGGCCACAGGCAGTGGTGGGGCTGAGAAGAAAGCTCCAGGAAAGAAGGGAGGGAAGGTGGCAGCAATGGAAGGTCAGGGACCCTGATTCTGGACCCTGGGCCAGAAGCTGGGGCCCCCACAGCCCCCCCTGTAGTTATGGGCCTGTCCACCACTGGCAATAATTGCAAAGACAAACAGCCACGGTTACTCATCTGGAATCCGTCTTGTCCCCTTGATTCAGTTTGTTACCTCTAGAGAGACAGGCCCAGGGTTTTTTTTTTGTACCAGGAGCTCCGCTGCATATTAGACCACACACCCCTGATGGAGCCAATCCTCCCGGAGCTTACAGTAGGCCCTGCACTAAAAGCCATGTAAGCTCTTGGAGGATTGGCTACATCAGGGCGGTGTGGCCTAATATGCAAAGGAGTTCCTGCTACAAAAGAAGCCCCTGAACAGGTCTGATTCTACAGAGGATCCTGAAAGCATAAGAAGGGAAGCTAGATGTAGAGAAGCAAGAGCATGACAAATGTTCCAAAGTAAATACCAGAAACTCACCCTCATAGAAAAGTCAAGGAGAACCGCCATGATTAATGTCCTTGTGGGAACTGGGGAGTTTGGTCTGAAGAACTCAAGATTCCCTTTTAAAGCCTTGTCCACGAGGTTGGGTCAGCCCAACCCACCAGCTGAGAGATTCAGTCCTCATGTCCACTGCCCTGGAAGGAGACCTGCTCCAAGTTAGCTTTGGCTGGCTTTGTCAGCTGCCCTGAGAGATGGCAGGATAAAACTTTGAAAAAACAAAACAAAAAAACCCACTCCATCTGGGGCAGTGAAGTTCTGTAATCTTGGTGCTTAGGGGGGCAACAGTGGGAGGGCTTCTAGTGCCCTGGCCCCACTGATGGACCTCCTGATGGTGCCTGGGTTTTTTGGCCACTGTGTGACACAGAGTGTTGGACTGGATGGGCCACTGGCCTGATCCAACATGACTTCTCTTATGTTCTTACGTTCATTAAATTTTGCAATGGTAAAAATCCAAGACCGAATTAAGCACCCGACAGACAGATCAGTCACCCTCAGTGCAAACATTCAAAATGATAACACAGCAACATCTGAAATGGGTGTGTGCAATGAGCGCTTAAAATTGTTGCCAAAAACAACACAAGGATGTGGTTATTTTGTGAGTTGTATTGAATGTGCAGGGAAATTCCCAACAGAAGAATCGACAATGAACAAATGTCATGCAGGAAAACCAGAACAGGGCAATCTGAGATATGAAGGCCCTTGGCCTAGATGCCAAGGTCCAGTTCCACTACACAATGTATATGGTTGTCAACCTCCAGGTGAGGCCTGGAGATCTCCAGTTATCACACTTGCTTCCAGACAACAGAATTCTGGAAAAATTCTGTTTCCCTAGAGAAAATGGCTTCTTTGGAAGGTGGACTCTATGGCATGCTGCCCTGCTGAGGTAACTTCTCTCCAAACTCCACCCCCAAAATCTCCAGGTATTTCCCCATCCAGAACTGGCCATAATAGCCAGGGCTTTTTTTGTAGCGGGAACTTCTTTGCATATTAGGCCACACACCCCTGATGTAGCCAATCCTCCAAGAGCTTTCAGGGCTCTTAGTATAGGGCCTACTGCAAGCTCAGGGAGGATTGGCTACATCAGGGGTGTGTGGCCTAATATGCAAAGGAGCTCCTGCTACAAAAGAGTCCTGATAATAGCAATGTAAGACGCAAATGCTGGAATCTACCATTTCACAAAAATCCACTAGAAATTCATATGTCTGTGACTATGCATGGTTGCCATAACAAATCTTTCAAAACTATCTCTAAATTCTGCCCAACTGAATATGATCAGAATCATTTAGCAGTATAGAATGATTAATCTTTTTTCCGGGGCACCTTTAATGTTGGCATCTCCACTTTGTGAGCAGAAAGACCTGGGCCTCAGGATTGTCAGCTTTACATTGGGAGAGCCAGTTTGGTGTAGTGGTTAAGTGTGCAGACTCTTATCTGGGAGAACCGGGTTTGATTCCCCACTCCTCCACTTGCAGCTGCTGGAATGGCCTTGGGTCAGCCATAGCTCTGGCAGAGGTTGTCCTTGAAAGGGCAGCTGCTGTGAGAGCCCTCTCCAGCCCCACCCACCTCACAGGGTGTCTGTTGTGGGAGAGGAAGGTAAAGGAGATTGTGAGCCGCTCTGAGACTCTTCGGAGTGGAGGGCGGGATATAAATCCAATATCTTCATCTACCTCACAGGGTGTCTGTTGTGGGGGAGGAAGGGAAAGGAGATTGTGAGCCGCTCTGAGACTCTTCGGAGTGGAGGGCGGGATATAAATCCAATATCTTCATCTACCTCACAGGGTGTCTGTTGTGGGGGAGGAAGGGAAAGGAGATTGTGAGCCGCTCTGAGACTCTTCGGAGTGGAGGGCGGGATATAAATCCAATATCTTCATCTACCTCACAGGGTGTCTGTTGTGGGGGAGGAAGGGAAAGGAGATTGTGAGCCGCTCTGAGACTCTTCGGAGTGGAGGGCGGGATATAAATCCAATTTCTTCATCTACCTCACAGGGTGTCTGTTGTGGGGGAGGAAGGGAAAGGAGATTGTGAGCCGCTCTGAGACTCTTCGGAGTGGAGGGCGGGATATAAATCCAATATCTTCATCTACCTCACAGGGTGTCTGTTGTGGGGAAGAAGGGAAAGGAGATTGTGAGCTGCTCTGAGACTCTTCGGAGTGGAGGGCGGGACATAAATCCAATATCATCTTCTTCATCTTCTTAAAAATATGCACCTCTCCACAGTTAAATTAAAAACTGCTGTGCATGAGATCTGGTTCAAAGGAATAAACTTGTGTACAAATAAAGAGATGGGACTTGTTTAAAGAAGGCATTTGGCAGAGTCACTGTCTGTCTTATCCTTGTGCATACAGTTAGGCTTTGTACTGAAGCGAACAAGAAAATCTTTCCATGAGCCCAGAAGACAACTCAACTCAGTCACAAGAGGAGCATCATGTAAAGGTCAGGAGTGAAATGCCTCTTCAAGATCCCAAGCAACCTTAAAAATAAAACACATCTCCAAACTGGAAATGATCTAGAAACACAATATCATCTTTATTCTTTTGAAAGCCTAAAAACAATCCCTCGCTTATACCAATCCCTCACTTGTAAAGGACATGCCCAAAACCGATGTAGAAACGGCACGATTCTTTTTTAAAATAAATCTTAAGGAGTGTTGTTCTCAGCGCATCAATACATTTTACATTATGTCTGCAAAAAAAAAGTATGTAAATTTTGTCTGTTATTCCTGTTATGCAAAGTTCCCTGGTTTACTTCCTGCACTGGACCAATTCCGCAGCATGAAAGAAGCTCTCTCAGCCGCATGGTAGATCATCCAGCGACTTAAGGGTCACAGAAACGGCTCCTGCCACCCAGCTGATGACATCAGCAAAGAGGAGGAGCAAAAACATTCAAAGGAGGCAGAGAGCTAGGTCCTCCAAAGACTGCCCAAACCAGGCCTAACTCACCTTCAGTTGTGTGAATGCTAAAAGAGCAGCACCCCACACCTACCACTCTAGCTGACTACACAGCTCAAGGTTGAGTAAAATGGTCACCTGTCATGAAAATATCCATTGCTGTTCTAAAGTACCAAACCTACTGGTGGTGGGAAGTGCCGCCAAGCTGCAGCAGAGAACCAGCTTGGTGCTTAAGAGTGGAGGACTCTAATCTGGGAGAACCGGGTTTGATTCCCCACTCCTCCATGAGCAGCTGCTGGAGTGACCTTGGGCTAACCACAGTTCTCTCAGAGCTGTTCTGTCAAGAGCAATTCTCTGGCAGCTCTCTCAGCCCCACCTACCTCACAGGGTGTCCGCTGTGGGGAGAGGAAGGGGAGACTGTAAGCCGCTCTGAGACTCTGAGTGAAGGGCGGGGCATAAATCCAATCTCTTTTTCTTCTTCTTATGGTGACCCCCATAGCGTTTTCAAGGCAGGAACCGTTCAGAGGTGATTTGTCAATGCCTGCTTCCGCATGGCAACCCTGAACTTCCTTAGTGGTCTCCCATCTCAATTTACTGATGGCAGAAAACGGGGCTTTTTTGTAGAAAAAGCCCAGCAGGAACTCATTTGCATATTAGGCCACACCCTCTGACATCACTGTTTCACACAGGGCTTTTTGATAGAAGAAGCCCAGCAGGAATTCATTTGCATATTAGGCCACACCCCCTGACATTGTATTGTTTCGCGTGGGGCTTTTTGTGGGAAAAGTCCAGCAGGAACTCATTTGCATATTAAGCCACTCCCCTGATGACAAGCCAGCTGGAACTGCAGTCCTGCTAAAAAAAAAGCCCTGTTGGAAATTGCCACAGCTGACTTTATGGCAACCCCAAGGCATGAGGCATTCAGAGGTGTTTTCCCATCGCCTTCCTCTGCATAGTGATCCTGGACTTCCTTGGTGGTCTCGCATCTGAGTGCCAGCCAGGACTAACCCTGCTTCGTTTCTGAGATTCAACAAGACTGAGCTAGACCGGACAACAGGTCAAGGCATCAAATCAACGAGGTGCTTAAATAGCACAGGGCAATCAAAATAAAACATAGTCCCCACAATTTCACAATGGTGCAAAAAAAGGTGTGAGAATTCTATATATTAGCAAAACTTACAGACAGGACTTTTTTTTGTAGCAGGAACTCCTTTGCGTATTGGACCACACACCCCTGATGTAGCCAATCTTCCAAGAGCTTACAGTAGGCCTTGTACTAAGAGCCTAGTAAGAGCCCTGTAAGCTCTTGGAGGATTGGCTACATCAGGGGGTGTGGCCTAATATGCAAAGGAGTTACTGCAACAACAACAAAAACCCTGCTTACTGATGTCACTTCCTGGCACTGCTATTCTGAAGTTTGCTGCCTCTGAATGTGGAAATTCCCTTTAGTCACTAGGGCAAGTAGCCACAGATAAACCTATCCTCCATGAATCTGTCTAATCCCCTTTCAAAGCCATGTATGCCTTCAGCCATGACAACACCCCCTGGTAGCAAATTCTACATTTCAATCACTTGTGTAAAGAAGCATTTCTTTTTGTGTCCACTCACTGTCTAAAGCAGGGGTCCCCAACCCCTGGGCTGCGGACAGGTCCGTGGCCTGTTTCTAAGTGGGCTTTGAAGCCGCCCCCCCGGGCAGTCTCACAGAGGAGGGAAGAGGAAACGGGAGGAGGAGGTGCCACGGGGGGGGGGGGCGAGGAGGTGCCGCCAGGGGGTGGGGGGGCAGCCGCTGGCTCTGGGGCCACAGTGGGCCAGCCAGCCCTCGGGCCGATCCCTGCGATAAAAAAGGTTGGGGACCTCTGGTCTAAAGAAGTACTTCCATTTTTCCAGGGCTCTCCATAATCCTGTGGGGGAGATGGTAGAAATCGACACAATCTTTTATATGAGTACTGACACAAATGTATTCTATTTATTTTTTACACACACACAACACCCTACTGTGTACCATTAGCAAAATAATAATCCCTAAGCCCGTCATTAAATGTATGTTCCCGTCTGATCCACTGTTGAAAGTATTCCTGATTCCATCCAGCTATCTGTTCTCCAGAAGATCAGGAACTGTCTTTCAAGCAAACAATGTATTTCTAAACAATGGTAAATTCTGAGGATATTGTACATAACTGCAGTATGATAATCTCTCTTCCTATTCCAGGAAACAACTACTCCAGCGTAAACACAGACCACTCGCTAAGCCTTCCACCACTATTTCTTTCCCAGCCACAGCAACATGGCATGAAAAACTCTCAGGAGATCCAAAACACCTCAAATTCCTTCAGCTCCAAATTAACCTCAAGATGTTCTAAGAAGAAGAAGGAAAAGGAGAAGGAGAAAGGTAAAGGTAGTCCCCTGTGCAAGCACCGAGTCATTACTGACCCATGGGATGATGTCACAGCATGTTTTCTTGGCAGACTTTTTACGAGCTGGTTTGCCTTCCCTGGTCATCTATACTTTACCCCCAGCAAGCTGGGTACTCATTTCACTGACCTCGAAAGGATGGAAGGCTGAGTTAACCTTGAGCTGGCTACCTGAGCCCAACTTCCACTGGGAATGAACTCAGGTCGTGAGCAGAACTTGGGCTGCAGCACTGCAGCTTTACCACTCTACACCACGGGGCTCTTCATTCCTCTTGAAAACGGTGGCCAAACCATGGGACGGGAACCGCAGGAAAAATGGCTCACTGCTCAACTCTCCTCTTTCATGAGTGGTCATTTTCTTCTCCTCATACGCAGACGTTAGCTCCTGGCACTGGCACAGGTTTGATTCCCCACTCCTCCACTTGCACCTGCTGGAATGGCCTTGGGTCAGCCATAGCTCTGGCAGAGGTTGTCCTTGAAAGGGCTGCTGCTGTGAGAGCCCTCTCCAGCCCCACCCACCTCACAGGGTGTCTGTTGTGAGGGGAGAAGACATAGGAGATTGTAAGCCGCTCTGAGTCTCTGATTCAGGGAGAAGGGCGGGATATAAATCTGCAATAATTCTTCTTCTTCTTCTTCTTCTTCTTCTTCTGTCAGTGGCAGTGGCCCACAATCAGTGGTAGAGCTGAAGAAAGAGTTAACAAAAGGATCCCCCTCCCCCCTTTTAACTTTTGTTTGGGCAACCTGTCTGGTGCATCTCCACCACTTGAGTAGCACGAGGTAAAGGTGGATGCAGAACTCTGCCAGGTCTGTTCCTTTCATCCATTTTCACTTGCTTTCTGGTCCAAACTGGCTTATTCTGGGGGTGGGGAGCTTCCTCTTCCTCTCCTCTCCCCTCCTCAGGTAGGTGACCCTCAGCTGTTGCTGCCTGGAAGGAGGTGGAATGGCAATAGCCTAGTTCTATGCCTGTCTACAATGTTGTGTGGGCTTCTTCAAGGTCTCCTACAGAATAAGGACTTCTTATATCCCAGGATTTGATAACCGAGCCATGTCTAGTTGAATCTTTTTTCCCCAATTGTACAGAAAAAAAGGCAACAGATGCTTAAAAGCTCCCTTCCCGTGGCTCAGATATAGTCTTAATATTTTTGAATAAAAGTCTATGAGAGGAACTTCTATTTCACTGAAACAGGTTTCATTCATTCCTCTTCTGAGGAGCTTAGGGCAATGTATGCGAAGCTACTCCATGCCAGGATCCAGTCTGGCAGCTTGGGCTGCACGGGAGACATCCCAAATTGGCCGGCCCAAAATGGAGTGGTGGAAGTTAGTCCATCCACACACTCCCCTGCAAAGAGCCTGTATCCTGCGCAGGATACATTTTGACACGGTTAGATGCCTGTGGCACACCATTCCCGTAGCTCGGTTCAGGTATCTTTTTTCCCAATTCATGTATTGGTCATGTGCATGAGTGCCCGTGTGCTCCAAGCAATGTTGTTTTTTTTAAAGCCATAAGCAGCTTGGGGCAGCCTGGTGGGTTCACACTGCCAGTGCACCTTGCTTGTGCGCTCAGGTGTTCAGACTCCGGAAAGGCAGACGGCGTGTGGCATAAAAAGCTGCCACCACTTTGGAAGTGGCAGCTTGTTGAGCCTAAGGATGGGGTGAGTACAGGAGAGGGGCAGGAGGCAGCTATGCGCATTTGGACTGGATTTTGTGATCCATCTGGGAGCCTTCCCTGTGTCGGCTTCAAGTGCCGCTCTGGACCCAGCCCATGTTCTTCTAATAGCCATAGGAGACAGATTATACTATAACATCCTAATTTCTTCACCACAACCAGCGCTTTTTTTTAAGCGGGAGCTCCTTTGCATATTAGGCCACACCTCCCTGACGTAGCCAATCCTCCAAGAGAAGAAGAAGATGAAGAAGATATTGGATTTATATCCCGCCCTCCACTCCGAAGAGTTTCAGAGCGGCTCACAATCTCCTTTACCTTCCTCCCCTACAACAGTCACCCTGTGAGGTGGGTGGGGCTGGAGAGGTCTCACAGCAGCTGCCCTTTCAAGGACAACCTCTGCCAGAGCTATGGCTGACCCAAGGCCATTCCAGCCAGGTGCAAGTGGAGGAGTAGGGAATCAAACCCGGTTCTCCCAGATAAGAGTCCGCACACTTAACCACTGCACCAAACTGACTCTGTGCTAAGAGCCCTGTAAGCTCTTGGAAGATTGGCTACATCAGGGAGGTGTGGCCTAATATGCAAAGGAGTTCCAGCTACAAAAAAGCCCTGACCACAACTCAGCACATCTTCTGTCTTGACTATTTAAATCAAACACCACCACAATTCCCTCCTTTCCTCTAAGTGCTGCATGGTGCAACTGTTGAACACTTAAAGTGCCATGTTTATATTAGCAGTTTCTTTGCAAAGCCAAAAAAGCACACTGTTGTCAATTTCCAAACTGGAACCAAAACAACTAGTTCTCGGGCTATGGCAACTAAAATAAATAATTTTTAAAGAGTGTTGGGCTGGATGGGCCATTGGTCTGATCCAACATGGCTTCTCTTATGTTCTTAATCCCAAGAAGCTGGCCAACTGGAGGGAAAGGTGGGGACAGAGACTGTGGATAACTTACCAAAAAACACCAGAGCACATAAGCAAGGCGCATTGGCAGCATGAACCCACCAGGCTGCCCCAAGCTGCCTTAAAAAAAACATTGCTTCCAAGCACATGGGCACTCATGCGCATGACCAATAAATATAGAGGAGGCTGGGAAGGGGGTCTCTGGGAAAACTGGAAGTGAGATAAATGGACTTCCAAGCTTCTCGCTACTGGGCACTTGCTTCGCTGACCCATCCCTCAGCTCCCCCTCAGTAATATTTCAGCCAGAACTGAGGTCATTCCACAGCTTGCAGGAAGTTTTTAAGTCTCTCTCCCAGCATTCGGTTTTTGTGATTTAGCAGCTGTGTCTTTGTCCGATTGTCTGCCTAAAACCTCGTGGGACATCAGCACATGGAACTTCATATCTGAGATGTCTAATTTACTAAAAGAGTACATCCTGTATCCCAAATATCACACCAGGAAACCCGGCAGGAAGCGTTTGGGAAGCTGACTCAGATCTGGGTTCTTTTTTGTTGCCGTCATTCTCTGTCAAGCGTTTCTTTGCATAGAGACGTTCTTTGGTGGGTGGAATGGACAGGGCCAGCAGCGACCCACTCCCTGGCTGCAACTTCATAACCAAGAGTCAGCCACCCATGGATACGGTTGCCAAGTCCAGTTCTAGAAATATCTGGGGAGTTTGGGGGTGGAGCCAGGAGACATTGAGGGTGGAGCCAGGAGCAAGGGTGTGAAAAGCAGAACTGAACTCCAAAGGGAGTTCTGGCCATCACATTTAAAGGGACTGCATGCCTTTTAAATGCTCTCACAAAGGGCAACAAGAACAATTTAAAATGTGCCTGATAAAAATCACATTTTAAGACCACCACACACCATTAAAACAAATGTAAAAAACGCATACAAAGACATAAAAGAAGACTGTAGATTTATACCCTGCCCTTCTCTCTGAATCACAGCAGCTTACAATCTCCTTTACCTTCCTCCCCCACAACAGACACCCTGTGAGGTGGGTGGGGCTGAGAGGGCTCTCACAGCAGCTGCCCTTTCAAGGACAACCTCTGCCAGAGCCATGGCTGACCCAAGGCCATGCCAGCAGGTGCAGGTGGAGGAGTGGGGAACCAGACCCGGTTCTCCCAGATAAGAGTTCGCGCACTTAACCACGACACCAAACTGGTAATTGACAGGACTTTTTTTGAGCAGGAACGCAGTTCTGGCTGGCTTGGCATCAAGGGGTGTGGCCTGATATGCAGAGTTCCTGCCTGGGTCCAAGAGCAGCTCCAAACTACAGCCCTGTTCCTTCAAGGGGAGCACTACTCCATCCAGAACAGGAGACACCTTAATACCTGAGTCAGACCTGGGATAGTCTGGAGAAAGCTTAAATCATTCCCATTAAATTCACAGAAGCTCCTGGACCCATACTCTTGGCCACATGCTGCTTTATACATGGCCATTTCAGAGAAGCATCACAAGTATGCGAAGGCACCAACATGGGTCAAATAAGGACATTTCCATGCTGTTTTCATTTTCTGTCTGTCGTTCTACTGGTAGAATGCAGGGCTTTTTTGAGCAGGAACGCACAGGAATGCAGTTCTGGCTGGCTTGATGTCAGAGGGTGTGGCCTAATATGCAAATGAATCCCTGCTGGGTTTTTCTAGCAAAAAAGCCTTATGTGAAACAATGGTGTTGTCAGGAGGTGTGGCCTAGCATACAAATGAGTTCCTGCGGGCTTTTTCTACCAAAAAACCCCCTGGTGGAATGTACAGACGCAGTTAGCAGTTTTTGGCAAGACTTTTTCAAAAGGGGAAGGACTTGCCCAAGAAGAAAGGTGCACCCAGTCGTTATTCTGAAGATATCTCTGGATCCAGACAACCCGCCACTATTGACCTGTGTTTGTTGCCTCGCTAACTTTGGCTGCATTGTTAGGCCCTGCTGTGAGATCATTTATTTATGTCTCTTCAGGCATCTCTGTCCACGCGCAGGAAATGGAAATGTAAGCAGGGATGTGGGGCCTAATCCAGCCCACCATACCTATGATCCACCCATTCCTGTATCCTGTCTTTGTCAAAGACTTATTACCTGGAGAAGAAGGGAAAAAAAATATCTTCAAGAAATATTTACACTGCAAGTGGAGCTGCCAAGTCCAATTCAAGAAATATCTGGGGACTTTGGGGGTGGAGCCAGGAGACATTGGGGGTGGAGTCAGGAGCAAGGTTGTGACGAGCACCATCAAACTCCAAAGGGAATTCTGGCCATCACATTTAAAGGGACACCACACTTTCCTTCCATTGGAAATAATGAAGGATAGGGACACTTCTTTTGCGGCTCACAGAATTGGACCCCCCTGGGCCAAACATTTTGAAACTTAAAGGGTGTTTTTGAGGAGAGGCATTGGATGCTATGCTGCAAATTTGGCGATTCTAGCTCAAAAAACAGCCCCCCCCCGATACCCACGGATCATTTCTCCATTATACCCTATAGGAATCAGTCTCCATAGGGAATAATGAAGTGTCCAGCAGACATTCCCCTCCCCGCACTTTCTGATGACCTTGAAATGGGGGGAGGGACTCCAAACTGGGGGACCCACGGCCCCCAACTGGGCGCTGACATTCCTACTACAAGGAAGTGCTCAAGCCTAACCATCCCATTGCAACAAATGTTGGAAGTTTATCTGGGCACTATTGAGAGGAGAGCACTGTCAAGGTTGATGTGCTATGAGAAGCAGTGCCAACCTCCAGGTGGTGCCTGGAGATCTCCCACTATTACAATTGGTCACCAGACAACCAAGATCAATTCCCATGGAGAAAAAGACTGCTATGGAGGATGGATTCTATGGCATTCTATCCTGCTGAGGTCCCTCCCCTTCCCCAAGCTCCACCCCCAAAATGTTCAGGTATTTCCCAACCCAGAGCTGGCCAATCAGATTATGAGACATGGATCACTTAAACCGCTGTGCAAAGTCTTTGCATTCTTTACTGAAGCCAGTGGGACGGACACTGAGATTTCAGTCAGATTCTAATTATGGGCATGTTGTTGTGCTTTTTCCTGGTTTGCCCATTTTTGTAACTTCTATAAGACACTATGCTAGATTTATGTAATCGTCCTAGGGATGCCAGACCCCCTAGTAGGTTCTCCCGGTTTTGGGGTTCACCTCTCCGCTGCCAGCCAATGAGGGGGGAATTACCCCCGCCCAGGGTTATTTTTGTAGAAAAAAGCCCAGCAGGAACTCACTGCATAATAGGCCACACCCCCTGACATCACAGATTTTTAGCCTCCAGCTCACACATTTTTGTCGTAGCTCAGGAAAAATGGCTCCCGAGCACAATACGTAATTTATGCAGTAGCTCACAACTTTAATGCTCACAGATTTAATACCAGTAACTCACAAAGTAGAATTTTTGCTCACAAGACTCTGCAACTTAGAGGGAACATTGCTTGCAATTCTTTAAGGTCAATTGCATGCACAAGTGTTTCAGGACCAAAGTAGTATTTTAAGGGCAAATTATGTGCATTATGTGCATGCACAATGATAGCTCAAATAAGAAGCTGCAACACCCTTCCTGCTACCTAGACATGGGTCCACTCCAAATCCCAAAGCCTGGTACGAGTGATTCTGTCTCCATAAGCACTTTTGAGTCACATTCCGGGACACATTCCAAGAAACCACGGCTAAGGAAGGGAAGGACAGCAATGCTCTGCCTAGAGGAAGGAAAAGAAATGGATACTAGAGAGGCATGGGAAGTGTGGGCAAAAAATAGCAACCACAATGATCGGAAATGAAGATTCAGACTAGTTTTCGTGGGACTTTGATAGAGGTTGTCCTGACATCTAGAAGTTTCTTCTTGCAGACTTTTAAAGCAGATCTCAGATGGGAGTTTATATCTTGGTGGGAGAGCAAGTCTTGGTGGGAGACCAAGTCTTCTGCACTCATAGTTCCTCTCCATAATCCAGCCACTGCTGAGTTCCACGAAAAGGTTAACTGTCACTAGGACTCACAGCATTCTTGGAGACATTCCTTTTTAATCTTCTCTCTAATTAGAGTTGCCATCCTCCAAGTCATGAAATAACAAAATCTCACCAGATTACACAACACTTTAGAAGAACGTCTATATTAATTATATAACATACAAATCATGACAAGAAAATGACCATTGGTACTTACCGTGAGGGGTCATTCTCCTCCTCTGAGTACAGGAGGACATCTTGGGTGCTTTCCACCATTTTGTCAGGGAGGCAGGAAATAGAATAATTCTTCTTCCTTTTCCTTGACCCTGGAGCACCCAGATCTCCTCAGTTGGGATACTCCGAGAAGCAGTTTCTAAACTATCAACCTTACTCAGAAGAATGAAATAGTAATAACAGTAATAACATTAATAACATTAATAACAGCCAGTTAATATGCTAAAGGCATAACAGAAAAGGAACTGTGAAGCAGCAAGAAAAAGTGAAATAGATATAGAAATGGCAGAACAGACCCTAGTATGAGCGATGCGATGTGGCGGGCAAGATGTCCTCCTGTACTCAGAGGAGAATGACCCCTCATGGTAAGTACCAATGGTCGTTCTCCCTCTGAGTCGAAGGCCATCTTGGGTACTCCTATAGCAGTAGATTAATGACTGGGTGGGGCATCGCTCTCTTCTAGTAATACATGTTGTAACACTTTTCTGCCAAATGCTGCTTCTGCTGAACAATAAGTGTTTAATTTGTAATGTCGAACAAATGTTGAAATGGAAGACCATGTCGCAGCCCTGCACACTTCGTCCACTGAGGCATATTTGTTAAAGGCCGCATTAGTTGCCGCGCTTCTGGCTGAATGTGTTGTAATCCCTTTGGATACTTCTAATTTCATTGCTCTATAAGCTTCCATGATGCATTGCTTAATAGCATAATTGACGGCAGAGGTTGACATCTTCTGGCCCAACCTTGGTTGCGTAATGATGATAAACATGGCATCCGTCTTCTGAATTGGTTCTGTCCTGACTAAGTATGCCTTCAGGCAGCGTCTAACATCTAAATGGTGCCACATTCGTTCCCTAGGATGTTTAGGGTCTGGACAGAATGATGGCAAATGTAGTTCCTGTGATTTGTGAAATTTAGATACAACCTTGGGCTGAAAGGTAGGATCTGTACGAAGAACCACTTTGTCTTTGTGAAAAATACAGAGTTCTTTCTTTACAGACAAAATATTAATCTCCGAAACCCTTCTTGCTGATGTGATCGCTTTCAAGAAAATGGTCTTCAAACGTAGCCATCTTAGCGAAATGTCCTGTAAAGGCTCGAAGGGTGATTTTGTGAGTGCGGACAAGACAGTGTGTAAATGCCACGTTGGGAACCTGTGTGTTTGTGGAGGACACTTGAGTGTGGCCCCCCGTAAGAATCTTTGTATGTGTGCATGTCTGGAAACATCTTTGCCCTGTATCAGTCCCAATACAGAGGATAATGCTGCTACTTGCCTATGTAAAGTGGCTGGTTTCAGACCAGATTTTAGCCCATCTTGCAAGAATTCCAAAATGTACTGAATTGAAGGGTTTAGTGGATCCCTTGCTTTCCTTCGGCACAACCTATGAAACGCTTTCCAAGTAGCATTGTAAATCCTGGTGGTGGACTCCTTTCTGGAGACCAATAATGTATTAGTAATCTCTGAAGAGTAACCTAACTTCAGGAATGTAGACCGTTCAATTTCCACGCAGTCAACTGCAGCCATTCTGGGTGTGGATGCCAGATTGGGCCCTGTGTCAACATGTCTGGAAGGATCTCCAACCGCAGGGATTGAGTGGTCGATAACTTTTGAATAGAAAAGAACCATGGGCGTCGTGGCCACCATGGAGCTACCAGGATAACTTGTGCTTTCTGGTGTTGTACCTGACGAAGGAATCTTGATAGCACTGGAATCGGAGGGAAGGCATACAGAAGTCCCTGAGGCCAAATCCCTGTCAGAGCATCCACTGCCGCTGCGGCCGGATGAAAAAACCTGGTGTAAAATGTTGGTACTTGATAATTGATGTGAGAAGCAAATAGATCCACGACCGGTTGACCAAACTGTTTGACTATCTGTAGGAGCACTGACGTCTTCAATCTCCATTCTCCAGGTTGTATGGTCGTTCGACTGAGCCAATCTGCTTGGATGTTGGCAATGCCCTTGATGTGTTCTGCCCTGATGGACAGAAGGTGGTGTTCTGCCCAGTTGAATAGTGTCTTTGCTTCTCTGGACAGAGCTGAGGATCTCGATCCCCCCCCGGTGGTTCAGGTAGGACTTTGCAGCCACATTGTCTGTTTGTATTATAACATGTTGTTTCCGCACTAGATAGTGCGGATAGATAGTGAAGAATAGTAGGGCTAGACGGATTGCTCGTAACTCTAAAACAGTGCTCGGGAGTTGAGCCTCTGACGTTGACCAGCGACTCTGTGTTGGGATGTTGTCGAGCGTCGCTCCCCATCCTGACAGACTGGCATCCGTGAATAGTTGTACTTCTCTGAGAAGGTAGTAAACTTTCCCTTGTCGAAGATTGGAGTCCTTGGACCACCACATCAAGGACTTCTTGACCTCTAGTGTGACCTTGATCTGTGGATTCTGTTTTTCCATTATCTGGTACTGATGGGGACGGAGCAAGCTTTGTAAAAGTCTCGTATGTAGTCTGCCCCATTGAACTGCGTCTATGTTCGAAATAAGTAGGCCCATCAATTTGGCTAATGTCAATAATGGAGTGTGAGCATTCCGAATGGCCAGATTCACGAGCTGCTTGGTTTTTTGGATCTTGTTGCTCGGGAGAAAGAGAGAGTTCTTTCATGTGTCTATGATCATTCCCAGATGTTCTAGCCGTTGTGTAGGCTCTAGGGAACTCTTGGCTAGGTTTATGAGGAAACCATGTTCCTGTAGACACCGGATGGTTGTTTGGACGTCTGATAGAGCTTTCTGATTGGACACTGACCTGATCAAAAGGTCGTCTAGCTATGGATGAACATGAATCCCCTGTTGCCTGTGATGAGCCACCAAGTTCACCATCACTTTTGTGAAGACTCTGGGGGCTGTGGCTAGGCCGAAGGGAAGTGCTCTGAATTGGAAATGTCTGTGTCCCACACAGAATCGAAGGAACCGCCGATGAGACAGTAGGATTGGAATGTGGAGATAAGCTGCCGTAAGATCCAATGATGTGAAGAACTCTCCTGGTTGTAGGGCCTCTGTGATTAACTTCAGGGTCTCCATGCGAAAGTGCCGAAGTCGAATGAATCTGTTGAGAAACTTTCGGTCGAGTACTGCTCTCCAATCCCCATTCTTCTTGGGGACCGTGAGGAATATTGAGTATATGCCTCGACCCACCTGATCTGCTGGCACATATTCTATAGCCTGGATTTCTAGGAGATGTGCAATGGCCTTGTTTGTTATTGATCTTTTTGCCAAATTCTTTCGGATCGGAGATACTAGGAAACGTTCCGGTGGGGTGTTTTTGAATTCTATTGCATAACCGCAAGAGACGATCTCTAATGTCCAGCAGTCTGTCTGGGAAGCCTCCCAGGTGTCTTGAAAATACTGAAGTCTTCCCCCTACTGGAATTGAAGTCCAGTCACGCCTTGTTAAACTTTGATTCCCGTTCCTGTTTGTCCCTATGATCTGAGTTCTGTTTGGGGAATCTAGGATTGTTGAATCCTTTTCTGAAGGGTTGTCTTGGTTGATTCCAAGATGATCTCTTGTTATCTGAATAAGGTCTCGGTCTGCCCAAGGTGTGTGAGGAACGAAATGGCTGAGAATAAAAACCTCTTCTATCAATTCTCTGAAGGTTCTTTGGCATGGCCTTCTTTTTGTCTTTAGTTTCCACTAAAATCTTGTCTAAGGCACTACCAAACAGTTTTTCTCCTTGAAACGGGTAAGATATCACGATTTGCTTGGATCGGTTGTCTGCGGGCCATGCTCTCAGCCAGACGCCTCTTCTGGCTACTGCCCCTGAGGCCAGACCTCTGGAACAAAAGGTGAGTGCGTCTAAGGAAGCGTCGGCCGTGAATTCCGCTGCTTTAAGCAGCCTAGAGGTTCCTTCCATTAACTTCTTAGTGTTTTCTGGTAACAGCTAAGAAAGCCTCCTAGCCCAGACTATAGCTGCTCTGGATACAATGGAGGACGCTGTACATGCCTTTATTGCCATGGTTACCGCCTCGTGGGATCTTTTTTAGAGCCAGATCGATCTTCTTGTCCCAATTGTCTCTGATGGAACCATGACCGTCTTCTGACACCAAGCCCGGGTTCTGAAGTGCCGTCACTGGTGCATCCACCACTGGAACCTGTAACATCTCATTTGCAAAAACAGGCAAATCATATAACTTTTTTACAAAACCAGGAAGCTGGCGATTAGAGTTAGGTTTTCCCCATTCAGCTTTGAGTTGCCTCTCAAAAAATTGTGGGAATGGAAAAACCTTAGAAGTTGTGTGCAGCCCTGGAAAACTCCCTTTCCCCAGTAGTTTTGTTCCTGGGGTTGGTATCAGTACTGGTATTCCCCTCCTCAGGGGAAGCATCCTGCAGCGCTAGTGCTGCCATAACCCTGGTTAATAAATATTGAAATTCATCAGCTTTAAAGCAACAAACTGACTGTCCCGGGACACACACATCCACCACCTCATCATCTGAAATAAAACTCTCTTGATCTTTAGATTGAGACTCCATATCCGAACGAGTCTCTTCTGAATCCTCCTCTATAAATCTAGAATTATTGATCTCTTTTCTGGCTGCTTTAGTTGGCCAAGTGCGCTCTCTGGGCAGATTTTGTTCTGGGAGGCGTGAGGAGGAAGGAGAAGGGGAGGGAGACCTGGACCCCACTGACCCCATGCCCATAGCCCCTGATTAACAAGCATTGAACAGCTCTGCCCTAATCGTTTGCTGGAGCATGGACATAAATTCTTGAGAAAAGGGCCCCGTGGGGTGAAGTACATTACCACACCGTTGAAGTAGGGCTGGGTCAGTCGTGGAGGCTTGATCCGACAGGGGCTGGCCTCCTGAAGTGGCTCCCGCTGGGAGGTTGGCAACCGTCCTATGGGGCGAAGCAAGGGGCTCATGGCAACCATCAGCAGAAAAGCGCGCCAAAAAGTCTTCCCCAAGATGGCTGCCGTCCATTGCAAGCTTCTGCTGGGGAGGAACATCGAGCCCATCCATTGCCGCTCCTGCGCACTTTAGCCTGCGGCGACTAGAGTCACCATGTTGGGAAACGTTGCCGGGAACCGCAGCAAGCTGAGAAGTCATGCTGGTCCCGGGGTCCCTTCCCACGGCGTCGGCGTGAGAGCTGAGCGAAGCCGCGTCCTCCAGGAACTTGTCCCTGAAGGCTTCCATCCGCCGCTCCTTGCGGCGCTTCGCAGAGAGGTGAGAAGGAAAAAAAAAAAGTCAGCCGCTTTGCAGCAGCCACGGGAAGCACTCCCTCCCTGCTTAAAGAGATATGACTGAAGAAAATAGGTAAAGTCTAGACCAGGTTTAAAGTTAAAGAGGAGTAAAGGTTGACAGATAAGACTTAGGTAAGGAAATAAAGAATAAAGACTAAGCTGCTTCCTGTTTTAATAGGCGCTCAGCTAACTAGTTGCTCTCCCTTCAGAGGCAGGAAAGAAACTGAGGAGATCTGGGTGCTCCAGGGTCAAGGAAGAGGAAGAAGAATTATTCTATTTCCTGCCTCCCTGACAAGATGGTGGAAAGCACCCAAGATGGCCTCCGACTGACAGAGGGAGAATGTAAACGGGCAGCCACAAAAAAGTCCCTGTTTAATTCCTTTCATCTGTCCCAAGGTAACTGTCTCTTAAAGGAATAGTGTTCCCAAAATGGCGCCCAACGCTCAGCTTTCTTAGATACTTTGTAATGGTCTTGCTGAAATCCAATAGATATCCATAATGCCAGAAAGATTCCTCGATGCAGTTAAAATAAGTGTAGGAGAGAATTCACCATATCTCGACCTTGTTGGCGGTTTCGAAGCCTTCCTCTGCTCTCAATTCGAACTCACTTCCTTCACAGAGCCAAAATGTTAATCAGTATCATGTAGACAGTCAGATCTTTCCTTCACTGCAACCGGCCCACTGCAACTCTTCACTGAAGAGCTGGTTACAGTGAAGGAAAGTTGTGACTGTCTACGTGATACTGATTACTCCACTGCTGGTCCGTGAAGAAGTGAGTTTGAATCTAATTCCCTCTTATAGCCATCTATGCTGCAGGCCAGGGGTGGCCAAACTTGCTTAATGCCAGAGCCACATAGAATAAACATCAGGTGGTTGAGAACTGCAAGACAAGAACATCAGATGTTTGAGGGAGGGAGGGAGGGAGGAAGGCAAATAGATGGGGAGGGAGAGGTGAAAAGAAAGCAAATTCAGCTAGGGAGGGAGGAAGGAAGGAAGGAAACTTTAAATGCATTCTCTAAGCTGCCAGCTGGCTTGACTTGGAGAAGCGATTTAGATGCAAATGCCTTCTCCAAGCCGGCCCGATGGGGCAGTGGGGACTTTGAGAGTAAAACAATATGTGTGAAAGAGCCACAAGTGGCTCCCAAGCCATAGTTTGGACACCTCCCTCCAGACTATCACTACAGCCTTTGGTAGTTAATTCCACATCATCCATTGGAACTCTAACAACAGTTTCCGGGGAGCAAACTTCACTGATTAGAATTCAATAGGATTCTGAACGGACCAGTTTAGGATTGCTTGCTTAATTACTCATTGAGTGAACTGTCAGATTTGAGTCCAGTAGTAGCACCTTTAAGACCAAAAAAGTTTTTCAGGGTATGCTTTTGAGCTCCCTTCAAAAATCTTGTCCATCCTTCCATGGTACTACTCAAAGCTTTTTTGTAGGAAAACCCCCAGCAGGAATTAATTTGCATATTAGGCCACACCCTCTGATGTCACCATTGTTTTGCACAGGGCTTTTTTGTAGGAAAACCCCAGCAGAAATTCATTTGCATATTAGGCCACACCCCCTGACACCAAGCCAGCTGAAACTGCATTCCTGTGCATAGGGGTGGAATTCCAGCAGGAGCGCGCTCCTTTGCATATTAGGCCACACAGCCCTGATGTAGCCAATCCTCCAAGAGCTGACAAGGCTCTTTTTGTAAGCTCTTGGAGGATTGGCTACATCAGGGCTGTGTGGCCTAATATGCACTCCTGCTAGAATTCCAACCCTGCCTGCGCGTTGCTGCTAAAAAAAACCCCTGGTGCTACTAGACTTGGATTTAACTGTTCTACTGCAGACCAACATGGTTACTCTCTGAAACTATCTTCACAGAGGTCGTTTTCGCACTTAGCGTTTGCTCCCCTTATTCCACGGCGCAATTATGTCGGGCTCATTTTCCTCGTTTTCGCACATGGACTCATTTGCGGAGTCGCTTTCCATGAAGCCCCAGCTCAAATCGTTTTCCCACTGGCATCGACTTGAGTTCGATGCCCTGTCAATCATTTTTTTTTAAGCGCAAGTCTGGTTGCGTAAGGACGTAATAACGTAACATCGAGCAGTCACAGCTGTTCCTTCCCCTTCTTTTCATGGACAAACCGCATCACGTGTGCTGCTTCTGCTCATGGATTGGCTGTAGCTGTAGGATCCTCCACAGCCCTTTATGTATTAACAGAAGCATTCACAGTGGAGAATCCTAGCACTAGATTCCCCCCCCCCCCAAATTCTGAAGTTGCGAAATATCGCAATAACGAAGAGAGAGAAATCGAGGGGTTTGTGTGTGTGTGTGTGTGTGTGGCAGCTTCTTCCTTTCCCAGCCTCGCTCCCTCCCGGGTGGCGAAGCTGGGATTTCCTCTGCGCTCTTTCCCCTCCCTGGCTGGCGCTTGCAACGGGGACCTGACTGATTCCTGCCGCCAGAGCTCCCCCCCCCGCCCCATTCTCTCCTTCCCCTTCTGTGGCGTGTGTGAAGAGCGAGCTCGCGTCTATTTTCTAACCGAGCGGAATGTAGCCAGGGAGAAGAATGCAGGGCTCCAACTTCCCATTTTATACATGGCGATTTTGTGCAGGTCCAGAAATCCTGGTGGCACAGCTGAGGGAGGCATTGCCTTTTTAAAACACACACACATGAACGCTTTGGCCCGCGCCGGCACTAGATTTCTCCCCCCCCCCCAACAATGTATAATGTAGTTGCGAGATAACGCAGCAGCGAAATAACGCAGGAGGGTTTTTTTTTTTGTTAATTTCGAAATATCGCTATTACGCAAGAAATATGAAGTTTTTTTTAAAAAATGGCCCTGCGGGCACTTTTGGGAAGCGCCGCGAACGGCTGATGATTGGCCAAGGGGGTGGATGGGGTGGGAGGATGGAAAGGGAGAGGGTGACGCCCACAAAGCAGTCGATCCGGCGTGGATGGATTTCCCACAGCAAACTCCGAGGAGTGGATCCGGTGTGGATCCGGAGGTTTTCAAAAACTCCGGAAGGAGGTGGATCTAGATACTCCGGCGTGAAACCCCTGCAGCACCGGAGCAAGATGCAGCGCCGGAGCAACAGGTGCGAAAACCAGGAAAAGATCCGGAGGTAAATGGAGTGCTACGCCGGAGTAAACGCTAGTGTGAAAACGGCCAGAGTGAAGAAATGCTTCCTTTTGTATTTGGGGACGCTGAACTGGGTAGAAAGGTGGAAAGAATGTTTTAAATTTATCAAATAATTAACTTAATTGGTTCCCCCTCCAACATCATGGGTGGTTTCTTTATTGCATTCTCCCCCCCGCCCCCACAATGCTACTTTGCTTTACCTATTAAGCCCAAAATAACTTAGCACACATGCATGGGTAGGCAGGCTAGGCAAATATTCCGTGGGTTAAAAAATCTGGTGGTGAAGCCAGATACAATGACAGCAAGAAGCCATCCCCAGGAGGAGAGAGGCCATTCAAAGCCCAGCATGAAAAGCAAAGAGAGGGTGCCGATCCTTCCTCCGCCCACTTCTTTCCATCTGAAATAGTTTTCAGGCAGGTAGCCGTGTTGGTCTGAGGCAACAGAACAAAGTTTGAGTCCCGTGGCCCCTTTAAGACCAACAAAGTTTAATTCAGGGTATAAGCTTTCGTGTGCATGTACGCTTCCTCTTATCTGGGAGAAGGGGGTTTGATTCCCCACTCCTCCACTCGCAGCTTCTGGAATGGCCTTGGGTTAGCCCTCTTGTAGGAATTGTCCTTGAAAGGGCACCTTCTGGGAGAGCTCTCTCAGCCCCACTCACCTCACAGGGTGTCTGTTGTGGGGGGAGAAAATATAGGCGATTGTAAACCACTCTGAGTCTCTGATTCAGAGAGAAGGACGGGGTATAAATCCACAGTCTTCTTCTTCATCATCTGAAATAGTTGTTTTGGAGGCATCCCCACCCCAACCCCTCCAATCGAGCTCCAGACACCAGCAAAAGAAAATGCTCCAGGCTCCAAACATCAGCAGAAGCAATTTCATGGGGTAAAGTACTAGAGGAGGGGAGGGGAGAAGGGATGGGGTACATCTCTCTCCCCTGCCCTATATTGTGCTTTCAGCTGTCCCACACAACAAGATGAAACAAAAGCACCTAAAATAGTGACATTTATTTCAATACAGAGCCACTTGTCAGAAGTTTCTTGGCAGGTTCTATCCTGCATCTTGATCTGTGGATTATCACATCTTCCTGGTCCCTAGTTCACTAAAGCTGCGCTAAAAATCTGATGTGATGCTTTAAGTTCACCTATATAAAAAGTAATAAAGAGAAGATCTGCGTTAATTCTCTCCGAAGTGAACATTTATTAGCATCTTGATGTCCAAGATGAATCAAATCAAGGGGGAGACTATTTTCTTCCAACAGGTTGCAATTTATCGATTGTTTACTGCCGTTAAGATCAAAGTTATTCAGATCTAAAGTGTTCACACAAACACTACAGTCAGACTGGCAGGTTGGTGGGGTTTGGGAGTGACCAGCGTTTTTTTTTGGTAGAGAAAGCCCAGGAGGAACTCATTTGCATATTGGGCCACACCCCCTAATGTCACAATTGTTTCACACAGGGCTTTTTTGTAGAAAAAGCCCAGCAGGAGCTCATTTGCATATTAGGTCACACCCCTTGACACTAAGCTAGCTGGAACTGCATTCTTGTGCATTCCTGCTAAAAAAAAACCCCTGGGCGTGACCCTAATTACTCTGTCACAGTTTGTGACGGAGATTTTCGATCAGACTCCCACCATGCACTACTTCCATGGTTGATTACTCAGATTAGTACTGTGTGTCAACCACAGGCACGCAGTCTGGTCTTATTTTTTTTCTTATCTGACTTTTTTTTAAAAAAACATGTTTTGGGTACATATGCGCACCCATGAGCTCTACCATTTAAAAAACCCAGAATGGTGAAACTGAAACTAAAGGTTCACACTTCCAAACCACTTTTGAGCACTCCCTGGGGGACTTCAGACACCTGGCAACACGATCTGAAAGTACCAGAATTCATCTGCTGTCTATTTACTATATCTCCAACTCATCTCACAATGGGGGGAGTATGACTGGGGAATGGCTGCCCGCAGGGCTTTTTTTGTAGCAGGAGCTCCTTTGCATATTAGCCCACACACTCCCCCTAAGAACATAAGAGAAGCCATGTTGGATCAGGCCAACGGCCGGCCCATCAAGTCCAACACTCTGTGTCATACAGTGGCAAAAAATTTTATATACACACATACACTGTGGCTAATAGCCACTGATGGACCTGTGCTCCATATATTTATCTAAACCCTTCTTGAAGGTGGCTATACTTGTGGCCGCCACCACCTCCTGTGGCAGTGAATTCCACATGTTAATCACCCTTTGGGTGAAGAAGTACTTCCTTTTATCCGTTTTAACCTGTCTGCTCAGCAATTTCATCGAATGCCCACGAGTTCTTGTATTGTGAGAAAGGGAGAAAAGTACTTCTTTCTCTACTTTCTCCATCCCATGCATTATCTTATGTAGCCAATCCTCCAAGAGCTTTCAGGGCTCTTCTACAGGGCCTACTGTAAGCTCTTGGAGGATTGGCTACATCTGGAGTGTGTGGGCTAATATGCAAAGGAGATCCTGCTACAAAAAAAATCCTGGCTGCCAGATTTAGGAATGTGTATGAGCCATTTTAATTCATTAGGGTAAAACAACTATACTGGGTGTCAAACTGCCTGTCTGATTGCAGCCACAGACACCCTGATCCAAACTGAAATCACCTCCCAATATAAATGTGTTTATGATCAAAACCTAAAAGATAATTCAATGATCTATGCAACGCAGTGTCATGAGCCCTGACGAGGAGGAGCTGGAAGGGTTAACAGACCTAGAAGAGTTGCCAGCCAGTTCCTCAGCTGAAGAAACAGCAGCTGGCCCATCAATCACTCTCCAGGCACCAGTGTCAGCTGTTGACGATCAATCTCCTCTAAGCTCTCCTCCTCTCATCTCAAGAGTTTGAAGCAGGCTCCGGAAAGAACTTTCAGAGCGAAGACATGAGGCAGCTGATGCTTCAGATCTCTCAGCCCTGAGTTCTAGCGGAGTCACTGCCACCCAGGGAGCAGGCTGATTGAGACTCCCATATAGCTCCCACCCAAGACCTGGTAACCTTGTGGAAGCAACAAGTCTATTCTCTGGCTTGCATCCACGTTCCTTCCTGATCCTGACCTGCTTGATTTCCTTGGCACCCTGACCTTTTGGACATTGGCTTCTGATTCCGGTTTGTGATTCTGCATTGGTGACTTGGCTCCTGCTTGACTTCCTGGACTTTGACCTTAGACTGGCTTTGGACTCCTGCCTGCCTGCACCCTGAGAATGCGACACATGGTCTCTGTCATACTTAAAAATAATCTTTAAATAATGTGGTGCTGATTGAAAGAGTATTAAATCCCCCACAAATGAAGCAGAACTTTTAACATTCTCCATTTTAACTTTTAACATTCTCCACAAAGATGAAGCAGAACTTTTAACATTCTCCATTTTTTCCTCAACAGGAGATGTTAAAGGGAGACAATCTGGAAAACTGCTCTTCAAGTACTCTGTTTGTTTCAAGTCTTCACAGAACATCCTTTTAATCAGAATCGCTTGTCATCAGTGTAAGCAGTTCTCAGTGTCAATGCAGTTACACCCTTTTAAGTCCATAGAAGTCAATGGACTTGGAAGGGTATATAATTCTGCTCAGGATAGAACCGTACGATGGAAACTATGAGTCTGCAAAAGCTGCCCTTTAAGCACATAGAAAGAAGAAAACTTTGGATAGCGTGGCTTCTGAAATATCCTCTTTTGTTTAGTCTGGATCGACTGCAAGAACAATGCCCACGGTAACATGCAACAGTGGAAGTGGCTTTGAACTTAGTCATTACTTATCTGTGTTTATTTGCCTCCAGAAGACCTGTGCTATGACTCCTGTCCCTGTAGGGGAAGCCTGAATGCCGAATTCTTGATCTAATTACCACAAGCCAGCCCCGTTTGTAAGTAATCTCTCAAAAGCACAAGCGAACTTCTAGTGAAGCGTTAGGGGCTGCAACTGGATGGCATTTAAATCTGTGGTGGATACAAAAGGTCCCAAATTCAATCTCGAGAGAGCGCTGGTGAAACGGATCTCAGGGAACAAGCCTGGGGAAATACCCAGTCAAGAGGACAGGGCAGCTCTATTCAGCCTCCTCTCTGAATATCCCCAAGGCCCCCAGTAGGGGTCAGTCACCAGAGGTCGACATGAATTCCACATGCAGGCACACACACACACACAAATATAATTTATGATTGTTAGTCGCCCTGAGTCCATTTGGAATGGGTGGGATATAAATCGAAAGCAAATAAATAAACAAATATACAATACCAAAGAGAGAGAGAGAGGTATCAAGGAGAAGCAACAGGCCCTCTGTCAGCTGTGTACTTCACATTCCGGAAGAGATGAGAAAGTGTGGGGTGAGACCCAGGCCAGTGAACTTGCAGCCAGTGTGGTGTAGTGGCAGGGCCAGCGCGTGGGAGTCCGCGAAGTAGGTGGCCACCTGGGGCGCCACCTTGCCGCAGGGGCGGGGCCCCCTCCCCACTCATGCCGAGCTGAACGCGCAGCTCAGCCCAGCCCTCTTTCATATCGCAAGAGAGTGGGAGAGGCGTGGTGGTGGAGAGCTTGGGCGGCAGCCTTCCTTCCTCAGGTGGTGGGACCTTGGAGGACCAAACCAGGCCCACACCCTAGCACAGCACGCTTTGAGCCGCCCGCAGCCCAAGGGGGAGAGGGGAAGGGACCAAGTCAAGCCACCCAGCCCAGGCGCAACTGACTGGCGGTGGTGGCAGCGGGTGCAGCTGCCTGGCCAAGGGGCTGAGTGTTCGCGCTTAGCCTAATAACATCGCTTTCGTCAGATCCTGAGAGGGGGTGAAGACGCAGGGTTCAGCCTGGGGCGCCAGAACCCCTAGCTCCGGGCCTGGGTAGTGGTTAAGAGCAGCAGACTCTAATTTGAAGAACCAGGTCTGATTCCCCACTTCTCCTGCACGTGAAGCCTGCTGGGTGACCTCCGGCCAGTCACAGTTCTCTCAGATCTCTTTCTGCCCACCTGTTGTGGGGAGAGGAAGGGAAGCCATTTTGAAAACTTAAGGTAGAGAAAGGAAAAGGAAAGGTCCCCTGTGCAAGCAGCAGTCGTTTCCGACTCTGGGGTGACGACGTTTTCATGGCAGACTTTTTGTGGGGTGGTTTGCCATTGCCTTCCCCAGTCATCTACACTTCCCCCCCATCAAGCTGGGTACTCATTTTACCGACCTCGGAAGGATGGAAGGCTGAGTCAACCTCGAGCCAGCTACCTGAAAACCCAGCTTCCACTGGGGATCAAACTCAGGTTGTGAGCAGAGCTTAGGACTGCAGTACTGCAGCTTTAACACTCTGCGCTATGGGGCTCTTAAGGTAGAGTAAAGTAGGGTATAAAAACCAACTCTTCTTGTACATTCCCTGGGCTGCTTAGGTTGGTCTTCCTACTCACCCTCCTGGGCTGGGATCTCACACACTAAATACTGCACTTTCAATCCACTTTGCAACTGGATTTTATTGTGGGAACTGACAAAATCCTGTCGGAATTGAAAGTGCATTAGTTAGTGTGTGTGATCTATAAGCCAAAATGCCCTCAAAAGAGGTTGGGGAATTGACAGGTGGTCAACTTTGGCTCAAAAGGACCTAGCATCTATATATACAGGATTCAACTTCCAGAAATTCTTACTAAATTTACAGAGGACACTAATTAAGTAAAACAATTATGATTTTATTACGGAAAAATATAGAACACACATACAAGATAATAGATACATATACATACAGACGAAATAAAAATAGAGAGAAATATAGAGAGGTAACATAAGGATGGACAAACAGGGTGATAATTACCGATCATAGTCTTCGAGGAAGGCTCCAATGGTGACAAACTAGGGAGATGGGGGAAGGGACCCTCAACTGATCAGGAATCGGGGATGTATCTAAACAGAAGGAATGGGGTACTGCTAGATGCACACGTGCAGAATGTTGGGTCAGAGGTTATAAAGTCTACCTTGACCGCTAAGGGGGTAGGAGGTTCAGGGGCAGATGACAAGTGGTCAGATGGTACATGATGCTGACCCACATGGTACATTACCTCAGAAAAGGGGAGGCTCCGAAGTGACCATAGGGGCTGGACTTGTGTGGTGGGCAGTGGCCAGTCTATTCTGGGTACCTGATTGGATGCTTATATCCAGCCAATGAGCGGACCTGGCCCTGGTTACCTGACTGGGTTTCCAGGTAACAATGGGCAGGGGGAGGCTCCAGTGTGACAGTTTGGGCAAGGAATGGGCGAGTCCTGGGTGGAGGGGATTAAAATAATCTACTCAAATTTATCTAAAAAGGGACAATAGAGAGTCAAATGGAAACCTAAGGCGACACCCGATATATACAATGGCTCTGGTCTTGGAATACAGCTTCTCTTCCTCTTCTTCCTCCACTGGATGGTACCATTCCATGTCAAGAGTTCCGGCTGACAAAGACTTGGGCGATCTGACAGGATGCACGCCCAAGATAAGCTTGAATGCAGGTGTTTGAAACAGCTGTGGTGTACGTGGGCCTCTTGCTTTGCTGTAATGGAGTCAGGAAAACAAGATGGATTCTGGTGGTGTCAGCCTTTGGTTCATGGAAACAGGCTGGAAACTGTTTGCCTGTACAGTTCATGGCGGCGTGGCTTCTTCCACTGCAACGGCCGAGATTGTGCACTCAAGGAGCGGCTGGAAGCTCGTCCATAGTTCTAGCGAACACCCATCCAGAGATGTAGAATGCTGCTGCAAAGCTGAGGCTTATAGTATCCACATAAGCCTTAGAAACTGTGGGCAAAGTCCACTTCTTAGAGCAGATGTGTGCGAGTCAAAACTCCAGGCACCCTGGCAACCATACTGGTGATCATGATGTCCATGTAAATGAAAAGCAGGGGGCTTTTTCTTACAGATCGAAGTCCTGGATTCTCCTGCTTTTTCCTTCAGCCCCAGCAGTGCCCTGCCCAACTGGTTTCAAACCAATCTTCCCATCTCCCTTCTCTACCCTGTTGTTGACCCTCAGGCTGGGGAGAAGTGAGTGTATGGTTCCACCACACCAAAAGGTTGCCTCAGCACAACTGAATCTCCGCCTCCGCAAAGGAACAAACTAGAAGAGCCTTGATGGTCCATCAAGAAGGTACAAAACACATCCAGATGGTGGAAAAACAAGGTTTCTTCCCTTCTGCGTTGCCTGAAGCCTCGAGTGAGGTGAAATAAGATCCTAAGAAGAGCTTCAACACAAGAACAAAACTGGTGGTCCAGCTAATCCAGCATTCTGTTTCACTCAGTGGCCAAACAGTTCCTCTGGGGCAGGGGTGTCAAACATGCAGCCCAGGGGCCAAATCAGGTCCCCCAAAGGGCTCCTATCAGGCCCCCAAGAAACTGGCTGTCATCTGTTTTCTTCTCCCTCTCTTTTGTTTCCTTCTGCCTCACGGTTTCAATTGCCAGGCTTGCTCAATAGCACAGGAGCTACAGAGCTAAACCTCTATTTTCTCCATTGGCTGAGGCTCCTCCCTTGAGGAGGAAGGGGGGGAGAAATAGCTTGCTTTGCTAGGCTCTCTCAAGCTTCTTTTCCTTCTATTGGCTGAGGCTCCTCCCCCTCCTGGTCCCCTGGGGAATGAAGGAAAGAGCCAGAGCTTCCATTGCCCAGTTTCCTGGATCCCATGGGAAAATATAATGCAAGCACCTTTAAGACCGAGTGCTAATGTTTTAAGGGTTTTTTTTAAAAAAAAAAATCTGTGTGTTTGTCTGTGTCCTTTACAAAGTTTATATCTTTGCTACCTAATCATAAATAGGTACACACATGGCCCGGCCCAACCCGACAAGCTCTCATTTATGTCAGATTCGGCCCTCATAACAAATGAGTTTGACGCCCTGCTCTAGAGGGCCTTCATCAGGCACGGAGGTTGACGCCTTCCCCTGATGTTGCCTCCTGGCTCCGGGATTCAGAAGTTTACTGCCTTTTAATGTGGACGCTCCTTTTAGTCACCAGGGCTAGTAGCCATTCATAGACCTATCTTTCATGAAGCTGTCTGATCCCCTTTTAAAGCTGTGGCCTGTGCCCATCACTACATCGTATGGCAGCAAATTCCACATTTTAATCACTCTCTGTGTAAAGAAGCATTTCCTTTGGTCCATCCTAAATCTGCTTCCCCTCCACTTCACTGAATGCCCTCGAGTTGCAGTATGTTGGAGAGGGAGAAAATTTTCTTTGTCAACTGTCTCCGCCCCATGTACAGCTTTAGAAACCTCTACCATGTCCGTCCTTAAGTCATCTCTTTTCTAAACTGAAAAGTCCCAGACCCTTCAATCTTTCCTCATAATCATCTTTTAATCATCCCTCCTAATCATATTGGTTGCCCTTTTCTGTATTTTCCTCCATCCTATGTATATGCAGGCCTTGAATTCAGCAGGAGCTCACAGGAATGCAACTCCTGAATCTTTCTGACCACCCCTTCCCCACCTACCTACTTTGTCCATTGAACAGGAGGTGCAGCTGCATAACAATCCATGGATTAGGAGAGCAGGCAGCCAGCCAGCCACCAGGGGCTTTGCCACACCCCCAGCAGCTCTCATTAACCCCTGGAGAAGCCCACACCACCCTTTCTCCACTTCTTATGTGATTTTGGGCAGCAGGTGGCTTGCTGGCCTTTGGACTGTGGGGGGAGGGGAAGGGTAGTCAAGGAGAGCCCCAGGTGAACAAAGCCTGCTTGGGCTGGCTGGATCTCTAGCCAACTCAAGCAGGCCTCGCTCACCCAGGGGTCTCCTTTCTTGCATCAGGTTGCTTTTGGCTGGTCGGGGGGGGGGGGGGGGATATGCTAATAAGTGATGCTAATGAGCTCCAACGCCTATTTTTCTACAAAATGATCCCTGTGGTTTCATGGGAGGTGGGGAAGGGACTGATGGCTGCCAACCAAAAGCTTGTTAGCCAAACCAAAGTTTGTAGGCCTCTGTCATCCTACCTGGTTTTTGTTACCTTCCAAAATACACTATTTTTGACAGGTGAAGGTGCAGGAAGTTTTACCTTTTCAGAGCTCTACTTGAATTAGCATAACCTTTAAGTACAGCTTCATTTGTGAAGATATTTGCAAAGGAGAATGTCAATAGTGTAGCTAAAGGACTTATTCCAATTTTAAAACTGCATTTCAAAAGTGAAGAACCTAGTTCAGCGCCTTTGAAAAACACTGGTTATGTTAAAACTTATTTTAAAAGGATAACATCTGAGACCTTGCAACTCTGACAAACTCAACTAAATTTAGTTATGATGTGCAGTTAAGACCCCATGCAAGACACAGTATTCAAAATCTCCAAGGTAAGAGTACACAGGATTACAGCCCATCGCACACAAAAGCAACGTGCTTGAAGTAAAAACGAGCAGTATTCCACCAGTCCCAGATTCCAGAGTGAATATCTAAGGCCACAGTAGAGTTCGCAATTACAGATTGCGAAATTTCTGAAGATTTGAAGGTGATGCTTGGGGAGGGTGCAGTCTGGGTGAAAGGAAGGAGCTCAGAGGTCTTGTAATGCAATAGTAGCCACCCTTCCTTCAAGGGAACTATCATTCATTCTGCCATTTCCTTCAGAGGAACTTATCTCTGTAGCCTCATTTGTAATTCTGGGACAACACAGGCTCCACCTGGAGGTTGGCAACCACAGACCCTAGCCATACTGGCTTAGCATATACAGCTGCAGGGAGAGATGGACAAGCTCCATCCATCTCACCTCCATTTTTATTCCTCTGCCTTCTTCTCCCCCACTGCATTCTGGGAACTGTAGTTCTAAAACCACCTATATTAAATCTAGAGTCTAAAAATTCTAACTGCACCAATGACAGCAAGCTGGTGATTTAGTCTACTGCATTCAATGGAACTTAATGGTGATTAATTTTTGCAGGATTTGGGCTGATTAGTTTTGGCTCTATCAACCTGTTGCCAATTTCTGCAACTTTATAAAGGCCAAATATTTAGCAGCTCGTTTAAAAAAAAAAGAGGGGGGGGGAAGGTGAAGATGAGGACTTTCAGTAGAAAATGTGCTATGGATCCTTTATTTCTTTCAACCAGCTCTACTATTTTCCAGGTAGAACAAAGCTTGAGACCAGTGGCGCCTTTAAGACCAACGAAGTTTTACTCCCGGTATAAGCTTTCCTGTGCCTGCACACTTCATCAGATAGTAATTCACGATCATGGGTCACAATCCTCCAATACTATCTGTGGTGCTACTCCAATTCAATTAATGAGATCAGGAGAATCGTATTTAGATTTAATACTTGACACCGAGGCCGCAATTTACCACATTCTCTGCAAGTGAATATGGTAAGTTGCGAACTGGAGACACACCGACCTGCCCCAAGAGACTACGGCAGCCTGTCCGCTCAAGAGCGAAGAACGCTAAAACTCAAATGCAAATCATCCCTCTAAAAGTTTATGAAGTAGAGCAAATACTGTGCGCACGAAGCGAGAAACAAGGGATACAGCACACCCGTCCATGCACGACAAGCTCAATCAGTCTTCAGCGCATTAAACAGAAATCTGGACAACAGCCGCTGCAGAGAAATCAATAACTTGACAACTGCATCACTGTCCGTCAGAATTTTGTAAATATGAGACAATTATTAAACCACAGCCCTTAAAACTAAACCAGCGTGCACTCAGTGCTTCTGGACAGGGCCGCCCCAAAATCTATTCACTGCGGGACGATCACCCCCCCCCCCGCTTAAAGTGGCAAGTTTTGCACACACGCGACAAAGCCCAACGCCTCCGATTCAGCTCGCTGCACCGACTGATGGGGGAAAACGCTACGGAGAGGCCGAGCGAAAAAAGGTGAGGCAGCACTTTTCACCGCGTGCGTCTCTGCTGCCGCAGCGCGCTTCCAAAAAACCCTTTGCACCGGGCTTGCTCTTTGCACCAACCGGCCGCGGTGGGACGAGGAACAAGCCGCTTACACAGAGTCCAGTCCGGCCGTCCCCCTCCCCTTAGTTCCGAGCATGGCTGCGTGGTCCTCCCAGGATCACCAAACCAAGAGCCTCTTGCATTTCGAGTCTGCCCGCCGCAATGCAACGGGACCATCAAGCCAAGAGCTCCTTGCATTTCGGGGCTCCCCGCTGCAATGCAACGGGACCATCAAGCCAAGAGCTCCTTGCATTTCGGGGCTCCCCGCTGCAATGCAACGGGACCATCAAGCCAAGAGCTCCTTGCATTTCGGGGCTCCCCGCTGCAATGCAACGGGACCATCAAGCCAAGAGCTCCTTGCATTTCGGGGCTCCCCGCTGCAATGCAACGGGACCATCAAGCCAAGAGCTCCTAGCATTTCGGGGCTCCCCGCTGCAATGCAACGGAGAAGAAGAAGCGCAGCGCCCGCTAGATCCCTTTACTAGATCCCCCCCCCTCCCAGCACCACGTGCTCCCACACCTTGGAAGCGCCCCCCTCGGCGGGATCCCGCTGGAGCGCCGAGCTCAAGAAAGTCCCCCGCTGGCAACAAGTCGCGTGCCCGGGCGGCGGCAGCCGCGCCACCGCCTCCCCTCCTAACAGTTGCAGGGTGACCGTCGAGCAAAGCCCCGCCGGGTCCTTCCCGGGCTTTCTCCCCCGCACCGCCGGCTGGCTCGTGCTCGCTACTCACCGCCGCCGCCTCCGCCGCCGGGCTGAGCAGGAGCGCGGCCAGCAGGAGCGCCGCGCCTCGCCGCCACCACCGCCCGCCGATGCTGCAGCCGCCCATGGTGCTTCGCCCGGCCGGTGGCCCCGATCCCCGTCCCGCCGCGCGTCTCTCCCGCCGCTCGCCTTGGGCGCCTCTAGAGCCAGCCGGCCGGCCGAGCGTGCCTCCCAGCCCCCGCGGGTGGGCGGCCGCGGCCCCTCCCTTCCCCGCCCCTCGGCGGGAGGGCGCCGCAGAGCCGGCCTGGGCTGGGACGGGCCACTGGCCGGCCGGCGGGCGAGCCCCTAAGCTGAAGGCAGCCTCCCTTCCTGCCCCGGCGAGGCGCGCTCCGCTCGGGCGCTGCGTGGCCGGTGAGTGCCACTGAGGAGGGAGGGGAGGCGGGCAGCCGTGGCGGGGACTGGCTGGCCGCGGAGGGGGGCAGCGGCGGCTCTCCCTCCCTTGGCGTGGGCGCCTTGCGAGCGCTGCGCCCTCTCGGCTGCTGCGTCAATGGGCGCGCTCTGGGGTCCTCCTTCCTGAGCTAAGGCAACAGTGGGTGAGCTGGAGGCTCAAAAGCTGTGAGCGGGCTCACGCTCACTCAGCTTAGAGGGAACAGTGCTGGCTGGCGAGCCTCCGGCCGCGGAGGGGAGAGGAAGAAGAAAGCGCCCCGCCTCGCCCCTGGAGGGCCCGCCGCGCCCCCTCTCCCCTCAGCAGCCTCCCGCGCTGACCGGCCTCCGTCTGGTTTCTTCCCTCCAGGAGCCCCTTCCTGATCAGCCGGGCGAAGATGAGGCGCCCCCCATCCCTCCAGCGGTAAGTAGGAGACTGACTGGCGGCCTGGCCTGGCCCTGCCCGTGGGGGCTCTTTTCCCGCCTCCTGTGCGCCCTGGTGCCCTCGTCGGAAGCCCACCTGGGCGCCTCCGTCGCCAACCTCTCTCTTCTCCTCGCTCCCTTTTTGCAGGTTAGCTCTCCTCCTGGTGGGACTGGCGGTGCTCCGGAGCGGGCGAGTGACAGCAGTAAGTAGAGGGGCCTCTGGGGTGGGGGGAAACTTACCTACCTGCTCTCTCCCCTCTTCTCCCGCCCCCCCAATCCCTGTCAGTCTCTGTCTGCAGGAGTAGAACCGAGTAAGGACGCTGCCGCATCTTAAGGACTAACAAAACTTGTGGCAGGGGTACAGTCAGCCATCCTGCGTGGCGATACCTGCTGTTGCTAGCCATTGGCCACAGGACAAGATGCCCTGCTGGCACTCTGGGCTGCCACAGCAGTATTTGACAATATGGGCACATGAGGCAATGTTCCCTCTAAGCTGCAGAGTCTCGTGAGCAAAAATTCTACTTTGTGAGCTACTGGCGTTAAAGTTGTGAGCTGCTGCAACAGTTAGTGTGCTCTGGGGGTCATCCTTCCTGAGCTAAGGCCAAAATGTGTGAGCCGGAGGCTAAAAATCTGTTAGCCAGCTCATGCCAACACAGCTTAGAGGGAACACTGGTTACAAGCTTTCCATTTTCTTTATCAAACTTCTCCTCCTTGAGTTCAGCTGGTGTGGCATCTGCAGTTTCACCTGTTGAACATCTGCTTGTCTTTGATTTAAAGGCCCACAGGCAGGGGAGGTGGAGGGAGACGATGGAGGCGCTTGTGAGGTTCCATATTCTGGCCAGGGACCTCTCATTCCAAGTTGGTGTTGTCGCACTTACTGCTAGGGAATGGTGTCCCTTTTTAAAAATAGATTGGTGCTCTGTTGCAATTGTGGGGGTTTTGCCAGCTGTCCTGACGTTTTGGGGAATTCATACTGGGGTTCTGCATCAGTTCAATCAAGCGTATTGTTGTATGCTACAGATCAGCATGCAAATATTCCTATCTTGTCAGCCTGGAGTCTGGTAAATGGTGTTTTCTTGTGACAGCGAGTACCCATGTTTATCAAATGCTACAGGAAAGGGCAGGAAACTGTTTTGTATGAATAGTGTCTGAAGCCCTCATTCGCTGGGGCACGTGCGTATCTCCACCCACAGTTCTCATTTTTTCTAAAGGAAAACTTGTATGACCCTGATCCAGCGATACGTGTCAGCTGCAGTGGACTAATGGATGCATGAGTCAGGGCTGGATCTACCTGCAATTCTCCCTTTTCCTCCCCCATTGGCACTACCTGTATCTACCTGCAATTGTCCCTCTTCCTCCCCCATTGCCGCTGTTGATGACCATATGACTTGGCTTGTTGCATGCATGTGGAGGCCAGGGGCTTGGGTAGGACTTCTCAGTCTGAGAAAATCTGCAGGAAAGCTAAGTGTAAAAATGAGGGGGGGGGGTGTATTTCTACAAGGATAGAAATCCAGCTGCCCCCTGCTTGCTGGATTAACTTTGTAGTTTCTCCTGTAAAAATTGTTCTGCTCTTCCTGTCATAATCGTAGTTCATTTTCTATAGCTTTCTTTGGGTCAGTTCCTTGTGCTTAAAAGTGCAACTGCAAACAGGTCTGAAGAAACTGCAGAGGAGAATTGGGATTTTTAAAAAATCTATATGAAAGCCCCAACCCTGATAACCTGTGTGCTTGATTTTCACCTTGGAACTTCTTTTTGGTAAAAACATAACTTTGAGATGTGTAAAGTTTCACCCCCTTCAAAAACTTCACTTTTCTCTCTTTCAGTGACATATTTGCCCTCTGGCCTGCTGTTTTCAGGCTGTGATCATCATACACAATACACAATGCACTTTCAGTGCACTTTCCAACTGGATTTTGCCAGTCCACACAGTAAAATCCAGTTGGAAAGTCCCTTGAAGGGGATTGAAAGTGCATTATTTAGTGCCTCAGGCTGCGATCACACACACACTAAATAATGCACTTTCAATCCACTTTCAGTGCACTTTCCAAATGGATTTTGCCAGTCCACACAGTAAAATCCAGTTAGAAAGTGCATTGAAAGTGGAGTGTCTTTAGCGTGTCTTTTTCCTTCCAGGATTCTATTCCTTCTCCAGTAAGAGATTGTGTCCTGAGCACAGTGTGGCAGTCAGATTTGGTTCTGCCATGATATCAGACAAAGCCCTCTAATGTTGTCTTCCATGACATGTCCACTTTGCCAAGGCAACTAGATAAGTACTTCCTATCCTGGCATATCCACTTGGCAATCATGAATCACCACTCAGCACGTGGTAGAAAACCCAGAGCATCGGCCAGATTGCTTTGCAAGACCTAGGTGCATTTCCTATGTGCTGCAGTTTACATTTCAGGGTTACTAAAATCAGTCCCCTCTTTCAGGTCACTGTGGCAGTATTGTCCTGATATTTCTAGGAAACTGCTCAAAGGCCTGTAAGATAAAATGTTAAGGCAGAAACCAGTAGAATGTACATAAAATCGAGCAGGGCCTTTTTTAAATAGAAAAAGCCCAGCAGGAACTCATTTGCATATTAGGCCAAACCCCGTGATTCCAAGCCAGCCGGAACTGCGTTCCTGTACGTTCCTGCTCAAAAAAAGCCCTGAAATTGAGTTAGATCGAAACGGTCAGCCGTGTTAGTCTCTCTGTAGCAGAAGAAAAGAGGAAGAGTCCAGAGTAGCACCTTAAAGACTAACAAAACGTGGCAGGAGATTAGCTTTCTTGAGTCATTGCAGAAAAAGTGAGCAGAGACTTACGAAAGCCACGTATTTTGTTAGTCTTAAAGGTGCTACTCTGGACTCTTCCTCTTTTCTGTTGCTGCACTTTCCATGTATTTGCATCTCTTGTCGAATTTTTACCTCCAAGCTATATTTTTCTTTTTTCTTTTGTAGAGTGTGAATTGTTCTGCTAGTCAAGGCAGCAGGAACTATAACCACCCAGTCTAACCCACCTGACAGAGCTGTAGTGAGAACAAAACAGGATAACCCCATGTATTCTGCCTTAACGGTTGAAAGTGCCATCAAATCATAGCCCATTTATGGCAACCCTAGAGTTGTACATTCTTTGCATGGTGCCTTCCTAATTATGTTTACTCAGAAGCAGGGCTTTTTTTGTAGCAGGAACTCCTTTGCATATTAGGCCACAGCCCCCTGATAAAGCCAGTCCTCCTGGAGCTTACAGTAGGCCCTTTACTAGGAGCCCTGTAAGCTCTTGGAGGATTGGCTACATCGGAGAGGGGTGCAGCCTAATATGCAAAGGAGTTCCTGCTACAAAAAAGCCCTGCTCAGAAATAAGGCCAATTCTGTACTAGATCTTTAATCCTGGTTCAGCCCTATCCCCAAGCAGATTTTCTACCCTAGAATCATAAACTCATAGAGTTGGTTTCTATGATTGTAGAATATCAGTTAGGGGACAGGCCTGAACCACAATTAGAAGATATTGGATTTATATCCCGCCCTCCACTCCGAAGAGTCTCAGAGCAGCTCACAATCTCCTTTCCCTTCCTCCCCCACAACAGAAACCCTGTGAGGTGGGTGGGGCTGGAGAGGGCTCTCACAGCAGCTGCCCTTTCAAGGACGACCTCTGCCAGAGCTATGGCTGACCCAAGGCCATGCTAGCAGGTGCAAGTGGAGGAATAGGGAATCAAACCCAGTTCTCCCAGATAAGAGTCCGCCACTTAACCACTACACCAAACTGGCTCTCCTAGGTCTTGTGCAGAATTGAACCGTGTTGAATGGGACTAAACGTGCTTTCAGCTTACCTTAACTGTAGATACATATGGTCAAATTATCCTTTCCCAAGTGCTTTGCCAGGAGGTGTTTGTGCTGGCTCACCTTGGGCCAGTCACACTGTCTTAGCCTAACCTACCTTACAGGGTTGTTGTGAAGATAAAATGAAGGAGAGGAGAATGTTGAAGGCCACTTCGGGTCCCCAATAGGGAGTAAGCTGAAATACAAATTAATTTAATTTAGGCAGTGGAATCCTAACTGCAGCTGGTACAGCTGATCTTTAAGAGCAGAAGTATCAAATATATTTGTTACAAGAGCTGGATCTGACACAGGGGTGGTCAGACTTGCTTAACAGAAGAGCCACATAGAATAAACATCAGGTGTTTGAGAGCCACAAGACACGGACATCAGAGGTTTGAGAGCCACAAGGAAGGAAGGGATGGGGGGAGGGAGAAGTGAAAAGATAGAAACTTTAACTTTAAATGCATTCTTCAAGTGGTTGGCTGGCCTGGCTTGGAGAAGTGATTTAAAGAGAGAAATGTCTTCTCCAAGCCAGCTGACGGGGTGGTGGGGGCTTCAAGAGCCACAAAATATGTGTGAAAGAGCCACAGGTGGCTCCCGAGCCATAGTTTGGCCACCTCTGATCTGACATAAATGTCATTTTGTAGGCTGGGCCATGTGTGTCATAAAATGTCATGCCAGGTACTGGAGATATAAGCTTTATAAAGGACACAGGCAAGCCCAATTAATGATATAGTTTTTATTCAAAATACAAACAAAGGCAATTGATTCCTAGCAGTGAAAGCAATTGATTTACTGGGGACCCCACAAAAGTCCCAGTAAATATATTTAATCATAAGCAACACTAGTTTTCCTCAAGGGTTACCATGGAAGGGGAATCTCTCTCTCTCTCGCTCTCTCTCCCTACATACAACACACACACACACACACATTGCAGTTGCTCATGGGCCAGGTAAGAGCTCTGGATTGGCCAGTTCTGGCCCCCACCCTGGTCCTTATGTTTAACATCCCAGTTTTAGAAGGAGGGCAACCACATTTGCCATCCATTGAACACAACTTCCATTGGCAGTTCAAGCATTCTCCATAACGTTACGTCTCATCTGTGTTTAGCAGCAATTTACAAGTAAAGATTTCCAGTTGGGACTTCACTAATCAAGATTCAACAAAAGCACGTCCCATTCAGAAATTCAGCACATACTGTGATTCCAAGCAAAATAATCTTTGACCTTTGGGAATGGGTGGAAGCAGGGGTCATTTTGTAGAAAGATAGGTAGTGGAGCTCATCCAGGGATTGTTATGTAGCTGCACATACTATTCAATGGACAAGGAGGTGGAACTCTCAGAAGGAGGAGGTGGAACTCTCAGAAAGGTTCAGGAGCTGTGCTCCTGTGAGCTTCTACTGAATCAGAGGCCTGGGTGGAAGCCTTTGTGCTGGGTGCTTACCCTGATATCATGCTGTCTGTTTATATTTCCTTACTCAATGGGAGGGGCTGCCATGTAGGGGATAAGGATGTCATCTAGTCATAACAAACGATCTCTGCGTGAATCATCCAAAACAGGACCATCCTAAATGGCATTTCTGTGCTATGTTTCCACTTTTGGCTAGTTATTGCATCATCTCATTAGCTTCAGAAGGGTACATTTAAAATTCTGTTTAGCTAACCATCCTGGTGAAGTAGAAGTAGAAAAGGCCTCGTGCTATAACCCGATCTCATCAGATTTCAGAAGCTAAGCACGATCTGTATTTGGATGGGAGACCACCAAGGAAGACTCTACTGAGGAGAAGGCAATGGCAAACCACCTCTGCTTCTCACTTGCCTTGAAAGCCCCTTGCTTGGGATCACCAGGACTTTTTAAAAGCAGGAACACAGTTCAGGCTGGCTTGGCATCAGGGGGTGTGGCCTAATACGCAAATGAGCTCCTGCAAGTGGAGGAATGGGGAATCAAACCTGGTTCTCCCAGATAAGAGTCTTTGCACTTAACCACTACACCAAACTGGCTGGGTCATGTGTGTCATAAAACATATTGCCAGGTGCCCGAGACAGAAACTGTCAGCAGCTGGTAAGCACCGAGTTGGTGTATCCTCACTGCAGGGCCCCATGGGCTGGGAGGGGGGCAAAGAGACTGAGGCCTTATGTTAGATACTTCCAGGGCTTGAATTCAGCAGGAGCTCACAGGAGTGCAGCTCCCGAACCTCTAGCCAGGGTCTGCATACAGTGGGGAGTTCTTTCCCTGCTGCCAGGCCCGGTGCTAGGGGTTCTGGTGCCCCTAGGCCGAGGCTGTTCTCCCACGCCCCCCCCCCCCCGGTAGCAAAGCACGCACAGCCCGATGACATCACCGGAAGTGACATCATCAGGCTGCACACGCTACATGTGAGCGCTCACCCAGCCCTTCCCTGCTTCAAAGGGAGCCAGCTGGGGCGGGCCAAGCTGGCCCACGGGAAGCATCTTTGGGTGCAGGAAGGTGAACACGGGGAAGCGGAGAGAAGGCGGGCTTGGGGAGAAGGTGGGAGGAGGCGGGGCGGCAGGTGCAGGGAGGTGGCAGGCGATGGTGGCAGTTTTGAGGAGGAGGTGGGCGGTGGCAAGTTCAGGGAAGTGGCAGCAGGCAAAGGGAGGTGGCGGGCGGCAGTGGCGTGTTTGGGGAGGAGGCGAGCGGCAACAGGCACTGGGAGGCAGTGGGGAGCGTGGGGGGTGGTGGGTGGCAAATGGCGGCAGGCACAGGTTGAAGGGGCGCCTCATGACACCCCCAAGCCAAGTGGTGCCTGAGGCATCTGCCTACTTGGCCTACTCCCACGCGCCGGCCCTGTCTGCTGCATATAGATCTTGGGGCATATGCAAATGAGATACGCTAGTGAGCTCCTGCACCTTTTTCCCTACAAAATGACTTCTGGACACTTCTGATTGAATAATGATGCCCTGGTAGACATTGTGTATTTGAACTTCTGAGAATCTTTTGACAAGATAACTCACTGTAGACTCCTGAGTAAATTTAGCAGTCATGGGATAAGAGGATGGGTTCTTTTATGGATTAAAAATTGGCTAAATGAAAAGGAGCAAAGAGTAGGAAGCAGTGGCCAGTTCTTGCAATGGGGGGAAGTATACAGTGGGGTCCTACAAGGATCATATCAGAGCTGATGCTATTTAATTTGTTCATAAATTAACTGAAACTCGGGGTGAGCCATGTGGTTGCAGATGATACAAAATTATTCAAAATGGTGAAAAAGAAGGATGACTGTGAAAAGCTCCAGCAGGATCTCCACAAATTGGGTACAAGGGCAACAATCTGGCTGATAAAGTCCAGTGTTGGTAAGTGTAAGGTGATGCACACTGGAATAAAAAAAATTCAGCTTCAAGTATTTGCTAATGGAGTCTGAACTTGCTAGGGAAAAGACTTTGGAGTAGTAGTAGAAACATAAGAACATAAGCCATGTTGGATCAGGCCCATCCAGTCCAACACTTTGTGTCACACAGTGGCCAAAAAAACAGGTGCCATCAGGATGTCCACCAGTGGGGCCAGGACACTAGAAGCCCTCCCACTGTTGCCTCCCCCCAAGCACCAAGAAGACAGAGCATCACTGCCCTAGACAGAGAGTTCCATCAATATGCTGTAGCTAATAGCCACTGATGGACCTCTGCTCCATATGTTTATCCAGTCCCCTCTTGAAGCTGTCTATGCTTGTAGCCGCCGCCACCTCCTGTGGCTGTGAATTCAAAGCCCATTGGAAGTGTCAACCCAGTGTGCCACAGCAGTGAAGGAGGTAGACTATGTTGGGGAATATTAGATCTTTTTTTGGATTCAGTCTCAGCCTACTCTTTTTAAACCATCCCACCACAGCCTCCAAACCCACGGCCAGATTATGCTGGGTGGTATCCGGGTGGCCATCCAGTAACAGATATAGCTGGGTGTTGTCGACATACTGATGACACCTCAGCCAGAAAATAGCTGGGCAAGGGGGCACATACAGATGTTAAATAACACTGGGGAGAGGATTGCCCCCTGGGGAACCCCACATAATAAGGGGTACCTAGTTGACACCCTCTTTCTCAGCCCTATGGTTCAGCCTCATTTGGAATACTGTGCAGTTCTGGTCACCATATCTCAAAAAGAACACTGCAGATCTGGGACCAGGGGTGGGGGCATCATAGAGATGTATAAAAATCATGTACAGGGTCAAGAGTGTGAATTCCTCCCCCCCCCCCCAAAAAAAAAAAGAGCTAGAACTTTGAGGCACCCAATGCAGTTGCTGAGAAGTGGGTTCAGGATAGAGAAAAGGAAATACATCTTTACACAAAGTGTGGGATTTGCTGCTAGAGGATGTAGCAATAGCCACATAGTCAGATTTAAAGGGAGATTAGACAGATTCCTGAGGGATAGGTCTATCAGTGGCTACTAGCCATGATGACTAAAGGGAACCTCCACATTCAGAGGCAGGAAACTTCTAAATGTCATGCTAGGAGGCAATATCAGGAGAAGGCTTCAATCTGTATGTTCTGTTGTTGGTTCTCTAGAGCAGCGGTGGCCAACGGTAGCTGTCTAGATGTTTTTTTTGCCTACAATTCCCATCAGCCCCAGCCATTGGCCATGCTGGCTGGGGCTGATGCGAGTTGTAGGCAAAAAATATCTGGAGAGCTACCGCTGGCCACCCTTGCTCTAGAGGAACTGGTTGACCCTTGGGTGAGAAAGGATGTTGGACTAAATGAACTACTGGTCTTATCCAGCAGGGATCTTATTTTCTTTCGTCTTTTCCAGAGGGGAGATATCAGTGCAAGGACTTTTGCAGAAGTATGTGGAGCTATTTGTGGTCTTCGTGATACGCGTCTTGAGAAACAAAAAATGTGCAGATTTTAATCCCAGTTGGTTTCTTGTCTTCTGTGACACTACCAGGGTCTCCAGAAAACTTTCTGAAACTGCCTCAAATGTTCTGTCCCAGAAGGTCAAGATTCTGTTCTCTGCAGGAAGTGAAATGTACTGTACACTTATATGACCTACTGTAGGAAGCTCTAAAATTAAAACCACATGCCCATCATTTGGAAGTTACAGAGATTCAGGAATGGAAGAAAACAAAATCATGCAAAATTAGTTCCTGTACTCATGTTCAAGATCTGAGTTTGGTATTTGTCAGATTCCATGGCCGCTAGCCATTGAAGCGATAGGAAATGTAATATGTGAATACTTCAATGGAACTGTGAGCAGTGGTTCTTAGGCTTTGGGCAGTTGCTAGCTTTAGTATTGGAGAAATTGTGCCAGTTTCATCTTAGTGGTGCTTATGTGATGCCATTGAACAGAAGTGCCCCAAAGTGTGCTATTGAACAGAAGTGCCTTAAAGCCAAAAAAAAGAAAGCAAAGCCAAAAACAGGATAATGAACCCAAAAAATGCACCACTCAAAAAGTTAAAGAAACACCATATGCTACTGGCTCCCAACATTTTTGGCACCAGGGACTGATTTTGTGGAAGACAATTTTTCCACAGACCAGTGTGGGGGTGTGCTGGGGGTTTGCCACCCCCACCTTTCATCCACCTTGGTCCCAGGTGAGCAAAAGGGGCAGTGCGACGCCTCTGTCTCATTCTGCGGCCTGGTTGCTAATAGGCCACGGACCAAGACTGGTCCATTGCTCGGGTTGGGGACCCCTGCAATATGCTATTTCACAACTTATATGAAATATGTGATATATTGTAACCAGGGCTCATTTTGTAGCAGGAGCTCCTTTGCATATTAGGCCACACCCCCGATGTAGCCAATCCTCCAAGAGCTTACAGGGCCTACTGTAAGCTCTTGGAGGATTGGCTACATTAGGGGTGTGTGGCCTAATATGCAAAGGAGCTCTGCTACAAAATAAGCCCTGATTGTAACTGTATGTAACAATATATAATGTAGAATGAAAAGTTCATAAACACATAAAGTTGCAACCTAAATTCAGTGAGGAGGGCTATGGGAGATCGATCCTATTCACCATTTCCGACACTCTTCTTCAGGTCCAAAACTGAATAATATAAGAAATTTTTATATTTTTACCCTAAGGGTAACTTTGTAAGCTGCAGTCGCATATAAAAATATATCGAGATTCTCTGAAAACTGAGATGTTGTCTTAAGGATTTCTATTGCTTATGAATGCCTCAGTCAATTCTGACCATTGTATGAGAATATAAAAATGTCTTAGTTATATTATTCAGCTTTAGTTTGATTGCTTATCCTCTTGCACGGCAAAAACAGGATTGTGGCCAACTAAATTTTTTAACAGGGGCTATTAAATATTTCTTCTAATATAAACATTTCTTCCAATAAATACTCACATTATACTTTTAATTAGAATAAACATCAAACCCTCAATAACATTCTGAAAGAAGAAGAGTTCATTTTCATTGAAAGGAAGCTCTTTAAATTATTGTGAAACAGAGCTGTAAAAACAGGGTGAGGCACTTTATATTCTGTGCCTTATATTTTGTACATTGAAGAGTATGCAATAACCTGAGGTTATGTTTTTATTTGTTAGACAATACAGCGATTATTGAAAAAGAAGTTTCAAACAGGAAGACATCTGCAGCTCCCTGTTGGGCCGCTGTGGTCGCTGGTCTCTTTTATAGATTTAAAGTAAGGGTATCAAACTCATGAGGGACAAATTAGACATAAATGAGACCTTGTCGAGCCGGGCAGTGTGTGTTCTTATTTAAAATTAGGTAGCAGATATATAAACTTTATAAAGGAAACAGACAAACACAAAGATTTTTAAAAACACCGTGAAATAAAACATACTTAAAACATTAGCACTCGTTGATCTTAAAGGTGCTTTCTTTGTATCTCTCCCATGGGATCCAGGGAACCGGGCAAAGGAAGCTCTGGCACTTTCTTTTCTTCCCCAGGGGACCAGGAGGGGGAGGAGCCTCGGCCAACAGAAGGAAGAGTGACTTGGCTCAGTAGCTCTGCTGTACAATTGAAGCCCCTACAGGGGTGTCAAACTCAATTGTTATGAGGGCCAGCCAGATCTGACATAAATGAGACTTTGTCAGGTTGGGTTGGGCTGTGTCGGGCCAGGCCACGTATTTAAGCTTAGGTAGTAGAGATATAAACTTTTTAAAGGACACAGACAAACACGACTAAAGTTTTTTTCTTTTTTTAAAACCCTTAAAATAAAATATGCTTAAAACATCAGCAGTTGTTGATCTTAAAGGTGCTTTCTTTGTATTTCTCCCATGGGATCCAGGGAACTGGGCAAAGGAAGCTTTGGCTCTTTCCCTCCCTCCCTAGGGGGCCAGGAGGGGGAGGAGCCTCAACCAATGGAGAAAATTGAGGTTTTGCTCTGTAGCTCCTGTACAATTGAGCAAGCCTTGCAAAGCAACTTGAGATGCAGAAGGAAGCAAGAGAGGGGGAGAAGGAAGAGCCAGTTGCCCAGGGGCCTAATAGGAGCCTTCCGGGGGCCTGATTCGGCCCCCGGGCTGCATGTTTGACACCCCTGCCCTACAATAATAATGCTGCATTTGTTCAGAGCAGAGGTGAGTGGTGGTGAGCAAAGGGGGCAGATTGGAGACCCTCCAGTGGAGGGGCCATACAGATGGAAGGGGGGGGGGTTGAATGGAGTGGCCTGGGCCCCACTGTAGCTACTGGCCTGCACATCAATCTGTCGTTCATGTGCACATATATTTGAAACGTGCCTATTCGGAAGTATATCGTATAGCAATTCCTGTTTCTGTAGGTTCACATTTCAGAGTTGTTAATGTCACAGTGTGCCTGTAAGCATTCCATAATATACAGCAGTTTGGTTTTCTCGCAGTATCTCTTTAAGGCTGTATCTAGAAAGCAGCATTGTTCACTGTGTCAGGATCATTAGCTCCAAAAACATGCAAAAAGAAACTGGAGAACTGTATGCGCATATTGTATAGAGTTACTAAGCATTTTCCCCAGGACTGCTGAGTCTGAACCAAGAAGTGGGCAGAATGGAATGTCTGCTTCCCCTTTAAAGTTGGGACCCTGGGGCTGCAGAGCATGGGAAATCTACTGCTTTTCCGGGGGTCATCCTCAGCGGAGCTTATGTCTGCTGGCAGTAGACCAAACCATTTTCCTTGTCCTAAGTTTAGACATTTTAATGGACGGATGTGTTTCAAAAGTCAAGTAGCAATATAAAAGCACTTCCTTTACGAAGCCAAACAGTGAGGCACAGAGTAAGTACAGCTGCCCTGCAAACAGGCAAAGCAAGGAATTCCTTTATGCTTTTGACAGGACAGCAGTCGGTACCACAGCCCTATAACCATCCTAGCAGCAAGTCCTTGTTATCTGTATATGTCTTCCCACCTCCCCCATCCTAAACTTTCTGTATTATCTGTTCCCCCTGCAAATACACAATGCCGAGCGGTCACCTGTTTCACAGGCTGGTACAAACTGTATGTTGGGGGGGGGGGGTCATGGGAAAGAAGAGCATTGTTTGAAGGTAGATTCATGGGTAGCCATGTCGGTCTGAAGCAGCAGAATAAAGCTTTATTCCAGTTTGCCTGCACACAAAAACGTATTCCTTGAATAAATTTTTTATTAGTCTTAAAGGTGCCATTGGACTCAAACTTTGTTTGGTATTGTTTGAAGTTAAGCAGGTCTGCGGTCAATGCTTGGATTGGAGACTTTCTGGGCAGCTTGAATAAGCCCACCTCCAATTCCATAGTGAAAGCAGGAAGGGCTATAAATGAATAAAAATGGGGGGTGTCAAACATACAGTTTGGGGGCCAAATCAGGCCCCTAAGCAACTACCTGTCATCTGTTTCCTTCTCCCTCTTTCTTGCCTCCTTCTGCATAACAGCTTGCTTTGCAAGGCTTGCTCAATTGCACAGGAGCCACGGAGCAAAACCTCTACTTTATCCGTTGTCTGAGGCTCCTCCCTTGGAGAGGAAGCGGGGAGGAATAGCTTGCTTTGCCAGGCTCTCTCAGTTGCACAGCAGGGCTACTGAGTCAAGCTTCCTTCTATTGGCTGAGTTTCCTCCACGCCCAGCAGTCCTCTGGGGAAGGAAGGGAAGAGCCAGAGCTTCCTTTGCCCAGTTCCCAGGATCCCATGGGAGAAACACAAAGAAAGCATCTTTAAGACCAACGAATGCTAACGTTTTAAGCGTGTTTTAAGTTTTTAAAAATATATATTTGTGTTTGTCTATGTTATGTATAAAATTTATATCTCTGCTACGTAATCTTATATAGGTACACACATGGCCTGGCCTGACATGGCTCGGCCCAACCCGACACGGCCCGACCCAGCAAGGTCTCATGTATGTCAGATCCGGCCCTCATAACAAATGAGTTCAACACCCCTGAATTAGAATATAGACATGGAGGTGAATGTGAGGACCTGGCTTTAGAAGACCAGCACAACAAGTCCACCTTCCAGAGGCCATATACAACAGACACTCTGAAACCCCGGAGCTTACAGTAGGCCCTGTCCTAAGAGCCCTGTAAGCTCTTGGAGGATTGGCTACATCAGGAGTTTGTGGCCTAATATGCAAAGGAGTTCCTGCTACAACAAAAAAGCCCTGCTGTTTTCCCTCACTGTAGCTTGCCAGTGGTGTGCAGTTTCTGTCTGAGGAAACTGCAGAGGGAAATAGTTACCTCTCTCCCCCAGCACGGAGGTCGTGATCCAGTTATGTCCCTTGCCTACTCTGTAACCTTAAAGCAAACCTCAAGAGATCCTGTCACATATCTCCCACATTATGTAGAAGAAGAAGAAGAAGAAGAAGATATTGGATTTATATCCCGCCCTCCACTCCGAATCTCAGATTCTCAGAGCGGCTCACAATCTCTTTTATCTTCCTCCCCCACAACAGACACCCTGTTAAGTGGGGCTGAGAGAACTTTCACAGCAGCTGCCTTTCAAGGACAACCTCTGCCAGAGGTATGGCTGACCCAAGGCCATTCCAGCAGGTGCAAGTGGATGAGTGGGGAATCAAACCGGTTCTCCCAGATAAGAGTCTATTCACTTAACCACTGCACCAAACTGGCTCTCCAAACTCTGTATAGTTTTGCCTGCAGACATGGGGCAAGCAGAAAACACAAGGGCTGCAGTAGTCAGTAAGAACTAAAAAATAGTTGTTGTTGAAGGAAAACTGAAAGACTAACAGATTCTCCTGAAGAACTGGTCTTGTCTTTTACTTTTTAACTTTTCTTGCACCATTATCTTTGGCCTTATTTTTTATTCCTTCAGAGGTATGGGTAAGGCACTTGTTTCAGGGGACTGTAATTGAGAAGGCACTGTCTGTTTTAGAGCAGTTCTGTTAGGTAGATGGGATCAGTTGCTTTGCTTTCGTTGCTTATGAAGCCTATGAGACACTTCCGCCACATTGTGCCTATAGATTGTATATACTTTAGCTCCAGCTTAACAGTCACATCCATTTGTTGAATGGGCCATTAGGATTTCTGCATCTAAAACTCTATAGGTTAGCTTGCTGGATTTTGCTTGGCTTTCATTTCTAACTTTGTGTGTTTTGACATTGTTTGTTCTAGGCGGAATCATTGGAGGTTGATAAATCCATCCTAGAACCAAATAAAGTTCTTTTAATATGTATACAATCTTCAATTATATAATGGCATTCTTGGATCTGAGTTAATTAGACCTCTGTGCTGACGCCTTGACTGTTTATTTTTGAATTTTAAAAAATACCCGTTCATGAAAGTTTGGTGTGGGATGCTGCAGTTTCTCATGTCAAGGAGAAACTTTTTGCTTTTCACAGATCTATTCCCATGGAGTTTATATTAGCTTAGTTTATATATTTAAAAGGGACACAAAATATTTATTGTGGGATCAGCCGTTCAGCTCTGCTAACATCTGTCTCGCTAGCATTTCAGCTATTGGCTTCCATCAGCCGGATAAAATCAGACCAGCTGTTTTATCCACTCTCTTCCCAAATGGCCCAGGAAGGGAACCAGGTGGGAGGGAAATTGCAGGTGTTTGCCTCATGTTCTTTCTCCTTAGTTAAGAATACGGCTGTGCTCTGAAACTGTCTCCTTAGTGATTCTGAGTTTTTGGCCACAGACATTTCATATGTTTATCTGGGGTCATTTTGTAGAATAAGAGGTGCCAGAGCTCATTAGCATTTGCATATGCCACACACCCCTGACATCACCAGAAGGTGGACTAAATTATATCAGCTCAGTATCTACCTTAAAATGCCTCTTGAATTATAATTGTCATAATAAAACCTTACTCCCATCTTACTTTTAAAATTACTTTCTCCTGTGTGGCCACAGTGGTGTGATAAAGATTTCCATCAGTCAGCTTTGTATGTTTTGGTTATTTTCCCATTTTTTTGTGGGGGAAAATACAAGAAAGTTTGTTCAGCAAAATTCTCACAGAGGATTTGAACAATGGAGCCCAGAAGCAAGTATTTGGGGGGAGGGGTAAGAAAGAAGGAGCACAATAAAGTTAGAGGTTCCAGAGTTCCGCTCCTGTGAGCTCCTGCTCAAAATGAGGCCTGGTTTTCATACAAAGCACGGTGCAGCTTTCTCTCTACAAGTTCTGTGACCTTTTCCACACAGATTATTTGATCTTTATCTGAGCATTTTCACACAGATTATCTGTTCAGTAGTGTTGGGGTGATGGTTTCCCCCCGTCTCCCCATGGCATCATGGTGCATCTGTACATCTCCCAGTGTTTCTTGCATTTTTATCCAGTCTGAGTAGCTGCTGTGTGGGTGGGAAAATTTGGATTTTCATCCTCATGCAGCAGCCATTTCCCTTGACCCTGTCCCCATGGCAGCAATTTCTTCTTTTTGTTTTTTTAAACAGCCAGCAGTAAAATATTGCTCTATCAATATACTGTTGTAAAATAGTTGTAACAGACTCTGAATCATCAGATTTCAGATTTTTTAAAAAGTCTCCAGCTCCTTCCTTTTGTGGAGATATAAGGCATATTTTCTCTTTTAAAAAAAGACATTTCTTTTTCCTTCTTAAGGCTGGGAATTTGCAGAACCTGTTATGTTTTTTGCTACAATGGTATATCGCTATAACAATAGTCTAGTGCAATTTAAAAAAAAAACTGCAAAAACTTCGGTGGCCCAAGGAAGAAGAAGAACGCAGATTTGTACCCTGCCCTTCTCTCTGAACCAGAGTCTCAGAGCAGCTTACAGTCTTCTCTGTCTTCTTCCCCACAACAGAAAGCTGAAATGCTAGCGAGACAGATGTTAGGAAAGCTGAGGTAGGTGGGGCTGAGAGAGCTTTCCCAGAAGCTGCCCTGTCAAGGACAGCTCTTGTGAGAGCTGTGGCTGATCCAAGACCATTCCAGCAGCTGCAAGTGGAGGAGTGGGGAATCAAACCAGATAAGAGTCCGCGCACTTAACCACTACACCAAACTGGGAAGGTGGTGGGTGGCCATTGCTGTTGAGCCAGGGCAAGGATACTGCAAGGAAACCTGCCTTGTGGAAAACCCCATTGCCAATGCGCTTTATCTGCAGCTGAACTATAATGGGTAGCCACACAAGCCCCTCCTCATGTGGAAACTGCCAATGCCACATGCCTGCTGTGGGGTAGTTTTTGTTTATGACAAAAGGAATAAAAACCACTGTCAAGTGAGTCAGAATCAGTGTCCTTGTGTCTGTCACAGTTGGGACCTGTCACTTGAGCAGATAAATACTCAAATGAGACAAGCCATTCTCAAGGCCACAGATTTATAACCCCATGGAATGTGCCAGAAATAGAGTAGAAGCAACAAATGGCAGAGACCAGGCCTGAATCCTGCTAGGAAATGAGTCCATGATGGTGACAGACAGGAAGGATGTCAACCTCAGCAAGAGGTCACAGCCAGTCAGGAAGGGAGGGTAAATCTGTTCTTGACTAGGGTGTTGTCTGGGCCATAGGATGCAAAATCAGATAATCTAGAAGGGGGGGGAACAGATGGGGGGGCATGTCTGGTGCATGCGGTGTGCAAGTTGTCCCTTACACAATCATTGTGCATGCTAGGAAAGCAGAATTACCTCGGGACAGAGGCTTTGCCCCCTCCTATCACTTGGCAGTTCACTTGCCCTACAACTGACAGGGAAAAGGTACTTAGGGGTTCCTTCTGTCCAGGACTTTTTTGTAGCAGGAACTCCTTTGCATATTAGGCCACACACCCCTGATGTAGCCAATCCTCCAAGAGCTTACAGGGCTCTTAGTACAGGGCTTACTGTAAACTCCAGGAGGATTGGCTACATCAGGGGCTGTGGCCTAATATGCAAAGGAGTTCCTGCTACAAAAAAATTCCTGCAACTTCACCACCGTAAGGAGGAAACCAATACAGAGGTCAGCAAAGACGAAAGCTCTGTCCTGTTCTTTCTGCCACTGCCTTTCCTCGATGAGTTGAACACTTGGGAATTTCAAGCCATTTTTTCCTCCCAGCCTGGTCCACAAAGAAGAATACAAATTGCCTCTACAATGGGTAGGGTTGCCAACCTCCGGGTAGTGGCTGGATATCCGCTGTTACAACAGAAATCAGTTCATGTGGAGAAAATGGCTGCTTTGGAAGACGGACTCTATGCTATTATACCACATTGAAGTCCCTCTCCAAACCCTGCCCTTCTCAGGCTCCATCCCAAAATCTCTAAGTATTTCCCAACTCAGAGATAACAGCCTTAACAATGGGGGCCTTGAAAGTTGAGAGACAGGATTACCAGACGGAGGGGGAAATTCCCACGTGTTTCATCCTAGTTGTTCAACAGGTATAAATATTTCCCCTTTGAAACAACATCAAGATAAAATACTGCCTGTTATTGTGATTCCAGATGTAGTGTTTGACAAAGGATTCGGCATTGTGATAGTATAGGGTGAAGGGGTGCGTATGTGTTAGAAACTTTCTAAGTTTACGTCAGGGAGTAATAGCTTGGAAACAGTCAAGGCAGAGTCTGTTGAAGGGGTCGTCATAAGTCTGTTGTGATTCGATGGCCCTTAACTTATTTTTCAGTCTGCACCATCATGTCATCAGCAGTGTGACAGGGGGAAAGTCATGATCAGAAGGAGCTTAAGGCTGTGGCAAACTGCATGTCCCAGCTACAAAATTAAGTAGGAATCCTCCCTGTGGAGTTGGAAGGCAGGCAAAGTGAAATGCACTTCAGAGGCCGTCCACAGAACTAGAGTTGCTGCCCTCCAGGTGGGACCAGGAGATCTCACAGCTGGTCTCCAGACTACGCAAATCAGCTCCCCAGGAGAAAATGGCTGCTTAGGAGGGGGGACTGTGACATCACATCCTTCCTGAGTTCCCTCCCCAAACCCTTCCCTCCCCAAGCTCCACCCCCGAATCTCCAGGCATTTCCCAATCCGAAGTGGGCAGACCTACACAAAATAAATAACAAAACTGAAGAGAGGAAGCTGGCCCATACTTCATTTTAGGTTGCAGAAAGAAAGGAAATGTTTTGTTAGTGAGCTCTTTCCTCTAGGTAAATAGAGTCTAAACGAGTGCACCATGCGAAAAAAAATGCTTTCTTACCTAGAGAAACCATTATTACTGGGCCAAGATACTTTTACTGTGTATTGTAGTCTTAATTGTTACAAGCAGCTCCTTAGAAATCTTGTTCTAGCTATTGTCTTAGTCCTCCAGAATTTAGAATCTTTTCTAGTTATGTTTATCCCATAGAACGAGAAACATAAATCCAGTGGAAGTTATCACTCACCTTTAAGATACAATTTCAAATTCTGCTTTGAGTAAAAGGCAAGAGATCACAACAGAGGTATCTCTTTTTATAAAGCTCAACAAGAAATTCTTATACCTCTCTATATAAAAGGCCAGCTGGGTTGCCAGAGACTCACCTCGCCTTCCATTGGCTAAGACATGTGTCACTCAATCTTAACAGAGAACAATCCCACTCTCCAGCCCCAGGACAGACAAGGATTGGGCCACTGGGGAAGCTACCTTCACCTACAGCTCACTTTTCCCTCAGTGGCTGTTGCTAGGCCATTATAGTGGTGGGAGGAGGCCTTTTCTAAGGCCTATTTTGTTCTTTAAGGGAGAAGTCATTGCCAACTCCAGGTTGGAAAATTCCTGGAGATTTTTGTGGCAGAATCTAAGGAAGCTAGAGTTTAGGGAGAGGAAAGGCATCAGCTAAATATAATGCCATAGAGTCCACCATCCAAAGCAGTTATTTTCTGCAGGGGGAGAGAGCTCTGTTGTCTGGAGTTCAGTTGTGATACCAGGAGATTATCAGGCTCCACTTGGAGCTACCCTGGGTAGTTGGCTACCCTAGGCCTGGCAGCACCCTCTGGGTGACTTGATGCCACCTGACTGGCATGACTTATCTAGGCCTGGCTGCTTGCTCCTGTTCAGCAGCAGCCCCCCATGACAGCAAGTGTGGAGCAGCAGTTAGCACTTCACAGCAGGGTCTGCCAGACCCAGGTTCTTGCTGTGGAAGCTGACTAGGGGATTTCAGACCACTCACAGACTTTCAGTCTAACCTACCTCACAGGGTTATTGTGGAGATCAAAAGAGAGAGAGAATGATGTAAGCTACTTTGGTCTTCAATGTGGAGAAAGACTGTTCTTTTCCTAGGTAGAGGCTGCAGGGAGGGGGAGGAGATGGAAAGCTGAAGTCAGTTTACTTCCCCTACAGAAAATGGCTGCCTTGAGGTGCCTACTGTATGGTATATCATAGCACAACCATGCCAGTCCAAAAAACACAGATCACACCTCAAGCACATGCTGATGCAAAATTCTGCAAGGCCAAATACGACAGGAAAAGTGGCAACAATGCATTGCAAATGAAAAGCATGCTGAGCTTCAGCATCTGCTTTATCGTCATCATACTATGACACCATAGCAAATTTACACTTGAGTGCCCAAGGCTGGGGCACTCTCTCAGAACCTCTTTCTAGAGCCCATTGTATTTATTCTCACAATGAGCCTTATTCCTAGTCAGGTATAATTGCCCAGTTACTTGTGTTTTTCTGTATTTTTCCCCACTTTGCATTTTATTGGGAGCATAAGCATACTGATAGTCCCACTGATTGGTTTTTTGCTTATGCTAATAATAGAAATAAATGGGGAGAAGGGAAGGGCATAGTCCAGTTATTTATTTTCCCTATTGGAACTCAGTCATACATTTGACCAGTCCTAGTTTGAAACATCTGGAAAACAGATTCTTTTGGAAAATTCCCTGTATGACCAACAGAGATAAGAGATCCATTTAAAAAAAAAAAACTATTTGTCCATGTGCTTTGCTTTATTTTGTATATTAATTGCATTGAAAACAGATATAGGGTGGTCCATCAAAGATTAGGAAATCTTTGCATTATATTTGATGTGCATTCACTGTAAAGGAGACCAGTGCTTTAAAACCAGATTCCAAAAGCAAAAAACTTTATATTAGGTGGCGTGCAAGTTAGATGAGATTGCTCGATAGTGCCAGGTGAGAAAAGGTTTGGGGCAGTTGTTCCTTCTAAGCTGAGTTAGTATGCGCTAGCCAATAGGCTTTTGTAGCCTCTGTCTCACACTTTTGATTTGATTTATTTTATATCCCACTCTATCCCACCAGTGGGCTCAGAGCGGTTTACAACAAAGACCCATCACAATGATAAAAACACTAAAAACACTAAAATGGCTGGCACAATGAAACAATAACAAAAAAACCCATGCCTCATATCAGGCAAAGATGGGTACTCCATGAAGCTCCAGTGTCCAGTTCCTATCCAGCAGAGCACCAGGAAAGGGGCCTTGAACAGGGGAGGCTGATACAATTTGGACACCTGCTGCCTCAACTAAAAGCCTGGCAGAACAGCGCCATTTTACAAGCCCTGTGTAGTAAGTCCCGCAGGGCCCTGATCTCAAGTGGGAGCATGTTCCACCAGATTGAGAACCATTTTTGTCTTAGCTCAGGAAAAATGACCCAGAACAAACTGATTCAAGCTATAGCCAAATTGCTTGCTCACAACTTTAATGCAAGCAGCTCACAAAGTAGAATTTTTGCAGACAAGACTCCACAGCTTAGAAGGAGTATTGGTTAGGGGGCCAATCTGATCTCTTTGTGTTGGAGTCAAAGCTAAGATTATCAGTTGGATCCTACCAGTCATTTCAGTGCATACGGGGGGGGGGCGTAATTTTTGCAGATTCCCCCTCCCACAGCAGACATGTCCAACCCCCTCCCCACCACCCCGTGTTGTCACTGGCCGGGGTCCCTTGACCCCCAGGAGCAGAAAGGAAGAGAAGTCATACTGCACTAATGGAACTACATCTCTCAGCAGAGATTTTGAGTGGAATCCAAGCCAATAACTTGTTTTTTCTCTCTTTGGTTGTCCATTTTTGGGAAATCATTTTTCTATGCAAACTTCTAGAATATATAGAAACCTGTAGTGCAAATGTCAGAGAATCTTCGTCCCTGAGGATAAACTTCCCCACTTTGAGGGGAGGAGGCTTCATCCCTTCAGACAGCATTAACAACCGGAGGAAATTCTAGCTTACTGGTGAACACTTGGCATAGTTTGTCTGCATGAATGTCCCACCAGACTTCGACCTTCTCACAGCTGTGCAGCTGGAAAGGGAGACGTAATACAGAATGCTGGACAAAGCAAAAGCATGAAACAACAAACAGTGTTCTCTGCACGCTGGTCTTCTGCAGTGGGCTCCGGCAGGCATTCCAGCACACCAGATTTATGCGTGATAATTACGTTGGGTGAAATGGCTGCCCCCGACTAAGAATCCTAAACAGAAGTATCTTCTTGAATATAGTGAATAAATCAGGGGTGAAATTCTAGCAGGAGAGCCTTTGCATATTAGGCCACGCCCCCCTGATGTAGCTAATCCTCCAAGAGCTTACAAGACTCTTTTTTGTAATCTCTTGGAGGATTGGCTACATCAGGGGTGTGTGGCCTAATATGCAAAGGAGCTCCTGCTAGAAGTCCACCCCGGTGAATATCAGCAGCAGTAATCATGTCATATCAACAACACGACTCTCAAAAAACATAACAAAATCGAGTCCTGATTTATTCAAAGATAATTTCTTTGCTGCTTTTTTTCTGTCACACGAAGTGGTTTCCAGTCAAAACATATTGTATAAACATGAGGTTAGAGACAGTTTTTAAAATAAGCATAAAATTTCAGATGTTCTCTTATGAAAGTTCTGCTTTGCATCTTTCCCTAAAGAGAGGCAAAGATGTCAGAGCCTTGGCTTCGCAGAGGAGAGGGACCAACAGAGGGAGAGAGAAAAAAGCTCTCATTCAGGCTATTACAGATCTAATCTCATTGAAAGGAAAATAAGTAGCTAGCTTCTAGGGGCTTTAAACTTGGCACTTTGACTTGAATCCAGAAACAAACTGACAGCTAATGTAGGAGCTCGAAAACTAGTTAATATAACTGGATCTACTTTCTCCAATAAAAAGGTTGTCTCATTTTGTACCAAGTGAAGTTTCCAAGCTGCCTTCAAGGGTAGCCCTATGCAGACCACATTGCAGTAGTCTAGCATTTAGATTAGAACTTTCCAGAAGCTTGAAGATGCAATTGCACATCCAGTGCTACACTGCAAAACTGTGACCAGTGGTAGACAGCAGAAGATGTGTACATTTGGTAGGATTGTTGCAGGAACTAGTTGGAAAATACTGCTCCCCCCGTGTGCACACACATGTGTCCAAAGTAGGTATTATTGGAGTGGATATATTTATTGGTAGTAGTTATCATACAAATGCTGGTACAGACTTTTAAAATGTAGTACAAGATCAGGCTATGATTGTCCACTCCTCTTTAAAAAAGCTCAGAGATTGTAGAATTTGACTTGAAAGTAAAATTGAAATTTCTTGAAAGTCAGTGTTACCAGCTTCATCTACAAGCACAAATCCATGAGCACTGGCTGTGATTAGAAATACAGTATGAATTCCCTTTCCCACGAACACCATTTTCAAGCCTTTAGAGTTTTTTGCATATTAGGCCACACACCCCTGATGCAGCCAATCCTCCAAGAGCTTATAGGGCTCTTAGTACAGGGTCTACTGTAAGCTCCAGGAGTTTTGAAATACAGCAGGCGTGTATGGCCTAATATGCAAAAGAGTTCCTACTACAAAAAAAGCCCTGGAAATAAGGTTGCCAGATCCTTGCTCTTGAAGCCCCCACCACTTTCTTTACACCTCTCCCTCCTTCTTCCCTCCCCATCCGTTTTTCTGTTTTCCTTCCTTCCTTCCCTCCCTCACTCCCTCCCTCCAGCATCTGATGTTCATGTCTTGTGTCTCTCAGACATCTGACGTTTATTCTGTGTGGCTCTTACATTAAGCAAATTTGGCCTCCCCGGAGTAGAAGATTGGTCATAGAATTTCAAAACTCATGCAGTGCTCGAATCCTTCCATCATCTCTGAGGCTGGTAACAGACGGCCGCTTCCGGATGGCGCTGCAGGAAGGGGTGGGCCTTAGGCGGCCGGGGAGGATCGAATGCTCTCGCAGCCCCCTTGCGGCTTCCCGGGTGCCTCCCGCCTTTCCAGAGGCGTCTCAGAGGCACTGCAGCAAAAGGTACCACTTTGAAAGTGGTACCTTTTCGAGCTGGCTCCCGGCCAGTCTGGAATGGGACCGGGACGGGAGTGGCAGGCAGATGTGCACGTGTGGACGTGCTTTTATGGTCCACCTGCCTCCCGTCCCCCGGGCGGCTTTAAACGCCCATCTGTCCTCACCCTGAGAGTACTTTTAAGGTCACAGAAAAGACTGAAGTGTTCCATTCTTGGACTGTTTATTTGGCTCCGCATCTGAAGATTGGATTAAATCGTTCCTTCTACTAATCTAGGTCAGATGCCAATTTAAAAAAAAAAAATTAAAAGGGGATGGTTCTTCTGCCCGCCCCTCTTTATAAAGAACAGCCAGTGGTCATGTCAATTTTAAAAATGTTACTATATTTCAGCATCGCCTGATTCAATTCTGGCATGATCTGGACCAGTTTTCTGCAGTAGGTTTCTTTTATAGTGCTGTCCTGTGCAGAGCTACTCTTCTATAAGCCAGTTGAAATCAGTGGGCACTGCCAGCCTCCTAATATGGTTAAGAAAAGGGGATGTGCCCTTAGTTATTGAAGAATATCATGCCAGTTGACAACAGTGTCAGGGCTGTCGCCAGTGGTGAGGCAGTAGGGGCAGCGCCCCCTCTCGAATTAGGAGTGCCCTTGCACCCAACCTGCTAGTCCTCCCTCCCCTCCCCCTGGAGGGCAAAGGAGCCTGGGGTGTCTGTTGTGGACCATAGGGTTCCTCCCCAGCACCTGCTCCCCTTGCGCCTCCCCTCTGCTCCTCCCACCTGCCAACTGAGCAGAGAGGGGGTTTAAACTTTAACTCCCCTCTCTGGAGTCATGCCACAGTGGCAGCATGATTTCTCCATTGAACACTCAGCTGCTTGGCAGGGGGAAAGGAGGGGGTGACAGCACGGCCTCCTTGTCCGGGAATCTACTTCCTGCTAGCAAGCAGGAAGTAGACTCCTCTGACAAGAGGCTGCACCTCCCCTCTCTTTCCCTGTCTGACAGCTGAGCAGAGAGTGGGGTTTAAAAACCCCTTTTCTGTTCAGCTGGCTGGCGGGGGAAAAGACAAGGTGGCTGCGTGGCCTCTGTTGACAGCCACCGAGTCTTCTCCCTTCTAGTTTTCTGAAGATACAGCAAGAGGAGGGAGCGGCAGCTACTGGCTGTACGGCCTCCTCGTTGCCAGCTGCTGTCTTCTTCCTGTTACCATAAGGAGTTGCTAAGGAGAAGCAGCCTCTACGTCAGGGCCCCCCTTCCTGCACCAGCAGCCGCCCCCCCCCCCCGAAACCCCAGTGCCCACCAGGATGGGAAAAAAATCCTGGCTGTGGGCCTGAACAGTGCTGTTGAAGGAATTTTAGATAAAATCCCTGGAACAACAACAACAAAAGTCTTGTTGCTGCCATCCTTTCAAATCCATATAATGCGGGGGGGGGGGGGGTGTCAAACATGTGACCTGGGAGCCGAATCAGGCCCCCGGAGGGGTCCTATCAGGCCCACGAGCAAGTCTGCTTCCTTCTCCCTCTCTCTTGCTTCTTTCTGGGTCACAGCTTGCTTTTACAGGATTTTTCAGTTGCACAGAAGCTACATAGCAAAGCCTCTATTTTCCCCATTGGCTAGGGCTCCTCTCTTGCTGGGGAAGTGCGGTGGGTGAGAGAGCTTTGCTTTGATAGGGACCACAATATTGCAAGAGCGCTAATACTATAAGCATGTTTTAAGTTGTTTTTTTTTAAAAATATATCTTTAATTGTGTTTGTCTGTGTCCTTTATAAAGTTTATATCTCCACTACCTGGCATTACATTTTATGATACACACGGCCCGGCCCGACAAGGTCTCATTTATGTCAGATCCGGCCCTCGTAACAAATGAGACACTTCTGAAAAAATGGATAACTGAGCTGATTCAGAATAAAGGAAACTTGGCTTTGAACAGTGGAAGGGCAAAGTCAAAGGCTCACATGCAGTGCACCTAGTGGGGCTTTTGAGCACCCCTTGCAAAAACGTGGCTTCTGCCTCTGGACCCTGCTAGAAGAAGCGCTCTCCAGTTGAACAGGAATGCGGGATCAACCTTCAGCACAGTGCTGTGAGTTGCAGCAGGGGGCAGGGTGGGAGCCAGGGAAACGTCAGTGTGCCTGAGAAGATCCTTGTGAGTCTAATAGGATTGCAGCCAAAATTCAGAGACCTTTGCCTGTTGAAGCACTTGTAAACCATCTGCGGGATTTCTCTGGACTTTCCTGCTGGACTTTCCTGGGGGGTTTCTCTGGACTTTCCTGTCTGGCAGTATTTGATGTCTCATACATATACAAATGCAAGTACATCAGGCATCTAGAGAACAAACTGGTGTGTCCTGCCAGAACATCCTACTTGTATGTTTATTCGAACCTTTATGGCCTGCCTTTTCCATCAACGATGGCACCTCCCCAGGGCAAGAGCCAGAATTTCATGTTTGGTGGGGCGCACAATAGCATTTTTTGTTGGGGAGCAGTGGGGGGGGCACACAGTTTGGCTTAAACACTTTCTCCGCTTCTCAAGTAAAGTGACAGCCCCCCCCCCCAATTGGCTCACTCGGTAAACCTTCCAGGGGGATCTGGCTGCAAGTAAGCTTCTCCCCCCGTCCTTTCCCAGTGCCAATCTGAAGCCCCTTCCTGTTGGTCTCTCTGGCCAGGCAAAAGTGAAGCCTCCTTCCCACCCTCCTGGAAGGAACTCCTCCCCCCCTCCATGGCCGGTGTGTGGGAGTAGGACAAATAGGCAGCCACCTAGGGCGCCACCTGGTCTAGGTGCTCTGCCAGGCACCCCGTCTCCCCATGCACAGAGTGCGTGCTCCATGAAGCACAGATGCTGCCTGACCAGTTTTGCATCCACCTAGTCTGTTATAGACACTGGAAACATGAAAGCGGATGGAACCCGGCAGGGATAAATCAGCCAATTGTAGAAGCTGAAGAAGAGCCAATTACAGTTTCTAAAAGTTGGCTCCTGTTGAAGTTGTATGCTGCCACTCATCCTTCCTTCTCTACTTTAACAGAGGCGTGGGGTGGGATCCATAGCTCAGTAGCAGAGCATCTTTCTCACATGCCCAAGGTCTTGTCCCTGGCACCTCCAGCTAAAAGGATCAAGTAGAAATGGTCATGTGAAGGTCTTGTCCCTGGCACCTCCAGCTAAAAGGATCAGGCAGAAATGGTCATGTGAAGGTCTTGTCCCTGGCACCTCTAGCTAATAGGATCAAGTAGAAATGGTCTTGTGAAGGTCTTGTCCCTGGCACCTCTAGCTAAAAAGGATCAAATTAGAAATGGTCTTGTGAAGGTCTTGTCCCTGGCACTTCCAACTAGAAGGATCAAGTAGAAATGGCCATGTGAAAGTCTTGTCCCTGGCACCTCCAGCTAAAAGGATCAAGTAGAAATGGTCATGCGAAGGCCTTGTCCCTGGCTCCTCCAGTTAAAAGGATCAAGTAGAAATGGTCATGCGAAGGTCTTGTCCCTGGCACCTCCAACTAAAAGGATCAAGTAGAAATGGTCATGCGAAGGTCTTGTCATGGCTCCTCCAGCTAAAAGGATCAGGTAGAAATGGTCATGTGAAGGTCTTGTCATGGCTCCTCCAGCTAAAAGGATCAAGTAGAAATGGTAATGTGAAGGTCTTGTCCCTGGCACCTCCAGCTAAAAGGATCAAGTAGAAATGGTCATGTGAAGGTCTTGTCCCTGACACCTCCAGCTATAAGGATCAAGTAGAAATGGTCATGCGAAGGTCTTGTCCCTGGCACCTCCAGCTAAAAGGATCAAGTAGAAATGGTCATGTGAAAGTCTTGTCCCTGGCACCTCCAGCTAAAAGGATCAAGTAGAAATGGTCATGCGAAGGCCTTGTCCCTGGCTCCTCCAGTTAAAAGGATCAAGTAGAAATGGTCATGTGAAGGTCTTGTCCCTGGAACCTACAGCTAAAAGGATCAAGTAGAAATGATCATGCGAAGGCCTTGTCCCTGGCTCCTCCAGTTAAAAGGATCAAGTAGAAATGGTCATGTGAAGGTCTTGTCCCTGGAACCTACAGCTAAAAGGATCAAGTAGAAATGGTCATGCGAAGGTCTTGTCCCTGGCACCTCCAGCTAAAAGGATCGAGTAGAAATGGTCATGTGAAGGTCTTGTCCCTGGCACCTCCAACTAAAAGGATCAAGTAGAAATGGTCATGCGAAGGTCTTGTCGTGGCTCCTCCAGCTAAAAGGATCAAGTAGAAATGGTCATGTGAAGGTCTTGTCCCTGGCACCTCCAGCTAAAAGGATCAGGTAGAAATGGTCATGTGAAGGTCTTGTCCCTGGAACCTCCAGCTAAAAGGATCAGGTAGAAATGGTCATGCGAAGGTCTTGTCCCTGGAACCTACAGCTAAAAGGATCAAGTAGAAATGGTCATGTGAAGGTCTTGTCCCTGGCACCTCCAGCTAAAAGGATCAAGTAGAAATGGTCATGTGAAGGTCTTGTCCCTGGAACCTACAGCTAAAAGGATCAAGTAGAAATGGTCATGTGAAGGTCTTGTCCCTGGTACCTCCAAAAGGATCAAGTAGAAATGGTCATATGAAGTTGTGCCTGGCACCTCCAGTTTAAAAGGATCAAGTAGTATTCTCACAATTTTTATTGCTTAATCTCACAATTTTTTTTTTTTTAAAAAATTAAAAATAAAAATAAATTAAAAATGTAAATAGTTTCAAGTTTCTTTTCTCCTACAATTTTTTTTTTTAATTTCAGGGAGGGGGCTGCTAGTGGGCAACTTGCCTAGGGCATCAAAACCCCTAGCACCGGCCCTGCCCCCCTCTCCCATTCAAGGCTCCGGCTGCCTCTAGCCCCCAAGGATCCAGCTAGCAGGGGCTTGTTTCTCTTCCAAGGAAGGCTTCCTGCCGTGACATCCCAGTAGCAATGCTGCTCGTGTTCAGAGTGATGGGGAGTGGCGGTGAGCAGGGCTTTTTTTGTAGCAGAAACTCCTTTGCATATTAGGCCACACACCCGTGATGTAGCCAGTCCTCCTGGACCTTACAGTAGGCCCTGTATGAAGAGCTCTCTAAGCTCTTGGAGGATTGGCTACATCAGGGGTGTGTGGCCTAATATGCAAAGGAGTTCATGCTACAAAAAAAGCCCTGGCGGTGAGCAAAGGGGGCATATTGGAGGCACTCCTGTGGAGGGGCCATACAGATGGAAGGGGGGTTGAATGGAGTGGCCTGCCCCCCCGGGCCCTACTGTAGCTACAGGGCTGCCCCAAAGTCTGCCTGGTAGACATCTTGACTGTTGAAAGCAAAGAGCCCCCTGAAGTGGATGGTAGCTCTCATGCAGGGCCTTCTGAAGAGTTGGGGTCACCAGATGCAAGCATCAGGCCAGAGCAGTAGTTCGGAGAGCTGTTGTAAATTCCAGGAGATCTCCAGATCCCACCTGGAGGTTGGCATCCCTAATTCAGGATAGCATTTTTTCTTGGATGCTGACAGAAAGGCTTTAAGATAATCTCTTGAGAGAGAGCCCCCTCTCCCCACACACTTTTAAACTCCAGCTTGATGAGGGGATCTGGAGAACTCAAAAGGTTGCCAGTTGTGATCGAGTTATTTTGGTTGGTCTTTTTAAAAAAGGTATTCTTTAACTTTTGTGTTTTTCTGTAGGCTTACTTTTCTGTCAGGAAAAGAGAGTTCTTCTGTTCCCTGTGCAGCATACTCTATTGTCGAATTGTTGTTATTGTTACAAAGGGGGAGATATCCCCCCCCATACACACACACACTGTTTGAGCTAAATGTACTTCCTGGAATTGATGCCCCCCGCTACTAGCTACTGGGAACATCCAGTCAGTAATGTATTTCCCAGTCAAACATTTCATATGGAGCGTCTTTGTTGACCTTATAGAGTGCAGAGTGCTCTGTTCTCATAAAACAGAGCATTGGAAGGAAGTTATGACACAGTATTTCTGTGCATGCATTTGCAGCTGCGACTGACTGGGAATTCACTTAAGTTTCTTAGATGAAAAGTTGCATTCCTCTCTTGTTATATTTACCAGGTCTTTGGAAATAATTTGCTATTTTATAGCTTCCATAAAGCCCCAGAAAATGATGGTTCAGATTTTTATTTTTTGGTTGAGTCTAATTGGCCTCTTTGTCTAATCTGTTTAGCTTCTTGGTGTGGGTTTTTAAAATTAATACTAACATTTCAAAGCTGGAGTTCTTTCCTGAAGGCAGCATATGAAACAGTATACCCAATAAAAAGCACTATAAATTAATAAAAACAATAATAAAGTATAATAAAAGTTATAATATCCCTCAGCCACAGACTTGTATTTTTAACAATTCAAATATCTTCAGATATAGTAATCTCAGTCTGCCATATATATATATATATATTAGGCCACACTCCCCTGATGTAGCCAATCCTCTTGGAGTTTACAGTAGGCCCTGTAAAAAGAGCCCCGTAAGCTCGTGGAGGATTGGCTACATCAGGGGGTGTGGTCTAATATGCAAAGGAGTTCCTGCTGCAAAAAAACCCTGGGACTTGGGACTTGGAACAACTGGGTTTGAAGAAGAAAATATTGGATTTATACCCTGCCCTCCACTCTGAATCTCAGAATCTCAGTGTGGTCACAGTCTCCTTTATCTTCCTCCCTTTATCTTCCTCAACAGACAACACCCTGTGAGGTAGGTGGGGCTGAGAGAGCTTTTACACCAGCTGCCCTTTCAAGGACAACTCCTATGAGAACTATGGCTGACACAAGGCCATTCCAGCAGCTGCAAGTGGAGGAGTGGGGAACCAAACCTGGTTCTCCCAGATAAGAGTCCGCGCACTTAACCACTGCATCAAATTGACTCTCGTCCCTCACTCAGGGGTGTGAATCCTTCACTCAGCCCTGGAAACCAGCCAGGTGAATTTGGACCTATCACAATCATTCAGTCTGACCTACCCTCATAAGTTGGTTGTTGTGAGTTGTGAGTGGAGAAATGGGAAACAACATGAAAAGCCACTTCGGATCCCCTGTCAGGAAGAAAAGCCAGATATAACAAAGAAGTAAGCAAATAAAAATGTCTCCGTGCTAGAGTATTTGCTCAGCACTCTGTGCAAGTTGTCCACCCAAGCAACCAAGTGGACCCCTCTGAGGCACTGACAGCAATACTGGGGCTGGTGGCATAAGGGAAGGCAAGAGGCTCTGCTCATTTGTTTCACCAGCTTATGGGCCCCGACGTAGCTCCCAGCTGGGTCCAAGGTGAACTTATAAGGTGCTAACAGTTCCGCTGGGCTCATGAACATGAATGTCAGAAGTTTGAGAGCTGCAAGACATGAACATCAGATGTTTGAGATATGCAGGAAGGAAGGAAGGAAGGAAGGTGGAGAGAGGTGGAAATAAATCAACTTTAAATGCATTCTCATCATCTAAGGGCCTGGCTTGGAGAAGTGATTTAAAGAGAGAAATGCCTTCTCCGAGCCAGCCAACGGGGCAGTGGAGGCTCGGAGAACCACACAATATGTGTGAAAGAGCCACATGTGGCTGTAGAGCCACAGTTTAGCTGCCCTGGATCTAGAACCTTACTTATTTGGTTGTTTTGGAGGTCCATGATATCCATAAAACTCGATTTAGCCAGTTTAGCTTCTAGATTGAATTCAGGCTTGATTTGATCTGAAACCCACTTATTTGTCTTTTTGGTGGTCTGTGGTATCCGTAAAATTCTCCTCCAACACTACATTTCAAATGAATCAACTTTCTTCCCACCAGCTCTCTTCATTGTCCAGTTTTCACGCCCATATATATTAATGGGAGATGCCATATCTTGATCTTGGTTGCCAGTGACACATCTTAAGGATTTTTTCTAGTTCCTTCATGGCTGCTACTGGTACAAGAAAAAGTCATTGTGTGACACATAAACAATCAGTTTTGTAGCTAAACAGTTTCCATTGGATTCCCATCTCCAGGCCAAATTCAAGATGTTAGTGCCAACCATCTGCCCTTGTGTGACAAAAAGAATCAGCCTCTTGATCACAATACCTCCCCCACATATTAAGGTCTGGCAGGAAAGTCTTGCAACAAATCCTTTCAATCAGAATTACAAAAACCAGGCATTTCTGAAAAGGAAGCCTGTTTGTATCAGGTTGTTATGCCAGCATAACATTTTGGGATTATGTGATCTGTATCAGGTCATTCCGGTTCCTCCTGGAGAGGAACAGGAAATAGATGTTTTATCTTGAGAAATCCAGCTCTGTGGTAGCAGTTACAGTTATACAGCCTTCTTGAATGAAACCTGTTGGGTCAATATACATCTTATGGGAAACATTTAGTCAGGAAATTTTAGCTAAACATGCTTTGATGCCACGTGTTTACTGAAGCTCCAGAACGGCCAAGGAATATCCACTGAGAAGAGTTCTCATTCTGGCAAATGCTAACTGTACTGCATGTGCAAGTAAAACTGCACTGTTTTCTCCCTTCACCAGAATCTTCATTTTTAAATACTTCACTTTGTTCCACAAAGATGGATGTTTCCTGATTCTTTCTAAGCAGTTGGGCTGGGAGTTGGAAGAGAGAGGAAGTGAAAGACCAGATGAGATTGTTTAGATCTGCTAAAGGAAGACCTCTGTTTAGAATCTCAGTATGTTAGTTGTTTGTAGTTTGATAAGAGCATAGTTGTGTATAGAGCAAACCGCAAGACTCACTGGCATCCAGACACACTGTGTGTGCATGTACATGTGTGAGGAAACGTAAATGGAGACTTCAGCAACCTTATTTGGTTTCAAGAAAGAGGCTAGGACAGATGCCTAAAGTATTCGCAATCCAGTCTTCCTTAGATGTTTGGTGTAAACTATAAAGAATGTCATCTTAGGACTTTTCCCAGTCACTTTTGTGTTATATAACAAACAACCTATTCCTGGAGCTGAAATCATGGGGCATCTCACTATCTGGAAAAAAATTCAATCCATATTCTCTAGAGAAATTATTTGATAACAGCTTTATCTTATGCACAAATCTTATACATCATGGAAGGGTTGAAAGCCCAGATATTTCCTTGTTTTCAAGTTAAGATACATTACACTTGCATTATTAAGGAAAATGTTGTCTCCATTTATATTATTAATGGAAGGCGATCCTATCAGTAGGTTTGATAGGCTATTGAGCTTTTATTAAATCTAAGAATAATAACGATAGATTCCAAAAGAAATGGAATCAAGATCTGGGTGTGAAGATGTTGGATGAAAATGGCTTCGGTCTACGACTTCCTCTGAATTAATTTGAAATATTTTGAAAGGGACTGTTCCACCATTGTGGAGAGCCAGTTTGGTGTAGTGGTTAAGTGCGTGGACTCTTATCTGGGAGAACTGGGTTTGATTCCTCACTCCTCCACTTGCACCTGCTGGAATGGCCTTGAGTCACCATAGCTCTCGTAGGAGTTGTCCTTGAAAGGGCAGCTTCTGTGAGAGCTCTCTCAGCCCCACCCACCTCACAGGGTGTCTGGGGGGGGGGGGAAGGTAAAGGAGATTGTGAGCCGCTCTGAGACTCTGAGATTCAGAGAATATGGCCGGGATATAAATCCAGTATCATCATCATCTTCTTCTCCTTCTTTCTTCATTGTTTATCATCACACAGACTGTAAAATATTGTAACCTAGCATTCAATGACTACTGGTGATGGTAGTCAAATAATAGTGGCTTCCTTATATATTCTGGCTTTACTCAATGCTAATACATTTTTAGAGAGAATTCCTGCACTCATCAGTGATACAACTCATTTACAGCAGTATTTTGAGGAGTATTATTGATTTGGCGAGAGTTGCAGATATAGATTTCAAAATTAATCTGAATCTTATACAGTAACTACCAGAGCTTTTTTTCTGGGGGAATGAGACTGGAGTTCCAGAACCTCTTCATGGAAACAGAATTCTGAAAAGACATCTAAAAGTTCACGAAGGGCACCCATGTATTTCTCCATTTCTCTCTTGAGAGTTCCCGCACCTCTTTTTCCAGAAAAAAAAGCCCTGGTAACTACTATATGCATTTCCTTTCAAGGAACTACCTCCAATACCACAACAGTTCAGAAAGATTGGGAACAATGTTTTGATGTCCAGATTAGCATATTGGCAAAGGTGTTTGTTTGTTTTTAAATTATACCCTTTCTTTCTCCCCAAGGGGATCCCAAAATGTCTCACAACATCCCCTCTTATTCCATTTTATCCTCACAACAACCCTGAGGAAAGGTTAGGCTGAGAAAGTATGAGTGGCCCAAGGCCACCCAGCAAGATTCCATGGCAGATTGGGGACTTGAACTCAGGTCGCCCAGTTCCTAGTCCAACACTCTAACCACTACACATGATGGGTGTAGTACATCTCAGACAAATTGATCAGTAGGTGTTTGGGATGTGTTATGAATGACGCTTTCTAATGAAAACCATTAGAAAGCGTAGTATAGTGGTTAAGAGCAAGAACTCTAATCTGGAGAACCCTGTTTCTCCTCCATATGAGGCTTACTGGTTGATCTCAGTTCCATCACGGTTTTCTCAGAACTCTTTCAGCCTCAACTTTCTCCTAAGGTGTGGGGGAAGGAAGGGAAAGGCAATTATAAGCCACTTTGAGACTCCTTACGGCAGGGGAAAGTGGTAGGGGAAAGCAGTGGTATATAACCCTCCTCCTCTTCTAAAGCAGTGTATGGCCATGTGTTATTTTTCTCACCATTGTGGTTTTAGGATTTTTTTTCTTGATAATTCACCTTGGTTCAATGGATTTTTCTCTCTGATAATCTCCACTGTGTATTGTTCAAATAAAGATGTTTGTAAAGAAAGAAGCAGCAAAGAGCCGAAGAGGCAAGAAGGGCTTTGTCTTTTTAAAAAAACCAACAGCCCGAAACTCTGTGACCAACTCAATGGATAAATCTTGCAACGTTTACATTACTTGTTACAACATAATTAAAGAAATTTAGTTTAGATATAGGCGGGTCTTTTTTGGTAGAAAAAGCTGAGCAGGAAAACATTCGCATATTAGACCACACCCCCTCATGTCACCATTGTTTCATACAGGGTTATTATTGTAGAAAAAGCCCAGCAGAACTCATTTGCATACTAGGCCCCACCCCCTGGCACCAAGCCAGCCAGAACTGCATTCCTGTGTGTTCCTGCTCAAAAAAAGCCCTGGATATAGAGCTGAACACAAACAGGATTCTCTGTGGCAAATACATAGTAAGTGAGGAAGAAGCAAATTAGCAGTACAGTCCTAAACAGAGTTGCACCCTTCTGAGCCCACTGACTTCAGTTGATTTATGAGGTTATAACTCTATTTAGGATTGCACTGTATTTTTAATTAACCATTTTTTTAAAATGTTCTTTATGAACTATCCATGTTAGGGTTACCAGCTCTGAACTGGGAAATTCTGGGAGTTCTCCAGGCCCCATCTGGAGGCTGCCAACCCTAAGAGTCCTACCCTGTGAGGATAAAGTTGCTAGGTCCCCCATGACCACAAGTGAGGGATGGGGGATGGAGGTAAGCAGAGCTCTTTTTTATTGCAGGAACTCCTTTGCATATTAGGCCACACCTCCTGATGTAGCCAATCCTTGAAGAGCTTACAGGGCTCTTAGTACAGGGCCTACTGTAAGCTCCAGGAGGATTGGCTACATCAGGAGTGTGTGGCCTAATATGCAAAAGAGTTCCTGCTGCACAAAAAGCACAGGAGGTAAGGTTGCCAGATCCTGGTGGGGAAACTCCTGGAGATTTGGGGATGGAGCCTGAGGAGGACAGAGACTTCACTGGGGCAAAATGCCATAGAGTCCACCCTCCATGACCTGCAATTCCAGGGCATCCCCAGGTGGGGATGTGAGCAGGGGTGGAATTCTAGCAGGAGCTCCTTTGCATATTAGGCCACACACCTCTGATGTAGCCAATCCACCAAGAGCTTACAAGCCTCTTTTTTGTAAGCTCTTGGAGGATTGGCTACATCAGGGGTGTGTGGCCTAATATGCAAAGGAGCTCCTGCTAGAATTCCACCCCTGGATGTGAGAACTGTAAACTTTGGAACTTTTAGGATCATTTGTGAAACTGTTGTCCTCAAAGGGCCCCAAAGACCAGTCTTTGCTCTAATGGGCACATTGTCCCTGAAATATCCACATCCAATGTGCCTCCAAGCTCTTCTTAACTTTCAAGAAATATTCCATGAATTCACAGCGATATTTTTCTCATACAGGTTATAAGGGGGAAACGGAAAGCTGATGTGATTGAGGGGGTTGGCATGACTAGAATCTGGTGTCTCTCTCTTTCTCTCTTCCCCTCCCTCTCTTTTGTAAAGTTTTTGTAAAGAAGGGCTGGAGTAAGAGTGGAGTCCTACCACTAAAATAAGCAGCTTTAGGACCACTACAGCCATGATCAGAGAAGATCTCTTGCTGTTCTTTGAAAGCTAATTGACAGCCCAGCCCCACACAACTGCTTTGAAGTTTGGGGAAAGGGTATTTTAACCCTTTCCTCCTCCCCCTGTGCCTCTCCAGTGATTTAAACAGGCTCTCTAAAGTGGCTATTAACTCTGTGGGAAGAACAGAACAAGGTCAAGTGTCCTACCTATCTTTTTTCTCTCTCTCCCCCTGAGGTAATTGCAGGTTCAGATGGGTTATTGAAATCAGCAATTCCCAATTTTGGGGGTATGGTGGCCCTCAAGTCCAAATTTACTTGGCACAGCGACTCGCTTTTTAAAACCCTAAACAAAACATACTCAAATCCACAAAACAGCAAAAAGCCCCGGACCCGCTTTCTCAAGCTTTGTGACCCACGTTTAAATGTCACAGAGGTTGAGAAAAGCTGGTTTAAATGACTGAAGAGGCATGGGAGGCAGAAAGGGTTAAACGCCTTCTCTCCCCATCCCCAGTCTTCAAAGGAGCCATATGAAGCTGTTCATTGGCGTTAAAAAAGCTGTGTGAGAGAGATGCTAATCATAGCTCTCTCACATCGGGTCTGGTATGTCCCTTACTGGAATGTAGGCTACATGGCCTTTGTTTAGATATAAAGTTGAATTTCTTTCTGTTTTTTTTCTAATATGGTAGCCGTAACCAATTAAAGAATCTATTCCACGAGGTGGAAGTTGTTAGCCTCTAAAAGAGTCGGAAATGTTCATGTCTCGCAGATGTCTGTGAGAGAGAAAAACTTAGCCTAATTCTTTCCTATGGAACTCAACAGGATTTTAAAATGGCCACAATTGTTCTGAGAAATAACAAAAGCAGTTCAAGGAGATGGAATATAATGATGAGCCTTCTGTTTTTATTAGTAAGGACGAGTGTTACGCCACAGGCACTGGAATTATCGCTGGGGGCTACCCTGGTTATACTCATGAACAGAATTTTCTTAAATTTTTAAAAACTGGTTCAATATTTCATGGTCGGAGTCTGCAGAATGCCATAATACAATAATTTTAACATTTGGATTAAAGTGATCTCAAACATTTAACAAAGTAAATCCTTACAAAAATTCTGCTAAGTAGTATTTTAAAGGTGAGGGGGTTGAGGGATTTCATCTGGATATCTGAAGCCACTGCTGTGTGTGTGAGTGTATGAGAGAGAGAGAGTGTGTGTGTTCACAGGATGTGCAGCTGCTTGGGGATGAGGAAATGAAGACTGCTCTGCTGTATCTTATTTATTTTAGAGAATGTGAAAGTCCCCTGGCTCCACCCCCAAAGTCCCCAGATATTTTCTGAATTAGACTTGGCAGCCCTAGAAGGAATAAAGCAAAGTTGGAGTCTAGTGGCACCCTTAAGATCAACCAAGTTTAATTCTGGGTATAAGCTTTCATGTGTAGGCACACTTCATCAGATACCTGAAGAGGTGTGCATGCACACAAATGCTTATACCCAGAATTAAACTTGGTTGGTCTTAAAGGTCCACTGCTCTCAAACATTGTTCTGTTATAAAGGAGTGTTGACACTTCTGCTGAATTAACAATTATAAATCTGCACTGTATCCTGAAGGCCAAGAAAAATAGTAATGCTAAGTGTATGGCCATGCAATTCAAATCCATGCAGTCCTTTAAAATTATTAAAATTTAAGATGGATTCAGAGGGTTGTTGGATCCAGCTTGAGAAATACGTACCCGGAGATTTGAGGGTGGAACCAAGGGAAGGTTGGGTTTGAGGGAGAGAAACCTCAGTAGGATATAATGCTATAGAGCCCGCCCTCCAGAGCAGCCATTTTCTCCAGAAGAACTGATCTCTGTTGTCTAGAGATCAATTTCAGGGCCCACATAGAGGTTGGCAATCCTATAGTGAAGAAAGATTAGCAGCTTTACCTCAAAGAATACTTCCAGGCTGTCTTTGCAGCATTTGTGGATGCCTCATGACATCTATGAGTCTAAGCTTGTGATTTGGCTGGGAGCTCTTGAGTTCTTAGGCTGGTGATGTTTCATCGCTAGAAAGACAAGCAAGGTTGAGCTAATGCCGCTTTGGAAGTATGACTACATGTGTTTTTCAGAAGTATCTGAAGTGTGCTTGTGCATGAAAGCTTATACCTTGAATAAAACTTTGTTGGTCTTGAAGTTGCCACTGGACCCAAACTTTGTTCAGAAGTTAAGTCTCACTGTGTTCAATGGAGCTCAGTCCTAAGGTAAGAAGGGATGGGACTGGAGCATTACATGTGGGGGGAGGGAATTGGTGCCTTCCATTTTTGGATACTTATTTGCCAATTTCTTACCTGTTTGGAGACCTAGAACTTCCAAGTGCTTCTCTCCTGTGTCCCCCCCACACACACCTAGGGTTGTCAGGTGTTTTTGTTGCTTCAGCAGTGTGATTTGGGGGGTGTCTTGGGATGTCCCCAATATGATGGCAACATCTGGAAGAGACATCCTCACATTGGGGACATTGCATGGTGATGCTCTGGTTTTGGGCAAAACTTTATGGTAAAACCAGCTTCAAACTGTAGTTTACCTCTGTGGTAAAAGCAGCTTCAAACCGTACAGTTTTGCCCTCAAATCAGAGTGTCACTGTGTGACGTCCCAGACATGATGACATCATTGGGTCGGGGACATTACACAGCAACATTGCTGCTAGGGGGTGGGATTTCGGGAAAAGTCCCTAAGATCAAGGGAACCCGGACTGGAACCTGGGGACCGGCAACCATGCTCCCACCCCAATCATCACAAGCAATACAATATAGTGAATTAAGTCATGGTTGTAAAGGCTCTAAGCATTACTTTAGTCAAAGCTGTGCTTTTTATCCAAGTTAGATCAAAGTTTAAAAAGAAGTGGGATAAAGTCTGTATGAAATTTGACTGTGTGGGAAGAGTCACCAGATGACAGAGGTGAGCAAATTCGAAAAGTCAAACCACAACTCGTTTTAAAAATAGACCTGTCTAAATATCCTCCTCTGCTAAAATCCCATATATGGAAGAGTGCCCAGGCTTTCTTATTTCCTATTGTGTCAAACTAATGATGTCATTTGTTTGGATGACTTTCCGAAGTTAATCAGACCAGGAAAACCATAGATATGGAAGCCAACAAAAGGTAACTATAGATATTTGATGCCTGATCTACCTCTTATGAGTTTTATTAATGCACTGCTGATGTGGGTGGGGAAACATGCTCCTCTGATCTATCTTGGTAAATGTTAAATAACTCTGAAAAATGGATGAGGATAACTTTTATTGATTCTACTGCAGCAAAACCTTTTGCTTGATACTGTGGTCTCAAATAACTGTATGCAGGGCTTTTTGTGAGCAGGAACGCACTTCCGGCTGGCTTGGTGTCAGGGGGTGTGGCCTAATATGCAAATGAGTTCCTGCTGGGCTTTTTCTACAAAAAAAGACCTGACTGTGCATTTTGATTTTCTCCTGCAGTATTCTGCTTATGACTGGACTAGGCAAGTATACTACCGTTAATATAAATGAAGTAAATACTGGTATGAATGAAATAAATATTGTGGAATGGGAGACTTATAAAGCCATTGTGGCTGAGAGAATATCTTGAACATTAAATATTAAACAGTTTCCCATACAACCTTGTAAACCTCTGCTGTAAGAAGAGTCTTGCTATAAGAAGAGTGTATGTTTAGGAGGAATCCCATTCATAAAATGCAGTTATTTATTATTCATTTAGTTCATATATACCCCACCTTTCTTCCCAATGGGAAACTAAAGCAACTTACATTGTTCTCTCCTCCATTTTATCCTCTCAACAACCTTGTGAGGTAGGCTAGGCTAAAAGAATGTAACTAGTCACCCAAGGTCATCCGGTGAGCTTCCATTGCAGAGTGGAGATTCAAACCTAGGTTTTCCAGATCCAGGGCTTTTTTTGTAGCAGGAGCTCCTTTGCATCTTAGGCCACATCCCGCCCTGACGTACCCAATCCTCCAAGAGCTTACAGAGGTCTTAGTACAGAGCCTCTGTAAGCTCCAGGAGGATTGGCTACATCCGGAGGTTGAGGCCTAATATGCAAATGAGTTCTTGCTACAAAAAAAGCCCGGCCAGATCCAATACTCTTAACTATACTGGCTCTAATACACACTTGGATGACAATAAAGCTCACTGTGGCTTGTTTGCGAAACATTACCTCAGATAAAATCATTCAGATTTGACAGGAATTAGATTTTACAGTTTTAGCAGGTTGGTATCAGAACATTAGCTAAATTTAAGCAGGTTGCAGTTGCTTCCGTGAGCTTCAGTTCGTGTAGCTGAAAAAGAGAAGACGTTGCTGAGGGAGAGGTACATTCTACTGGATATGTCAATGCTCATTTGACTTGGCTTCTTTCAGCCAGCCCTGATGTGCATAGCCCAGGCTAGCTTGATCTCATCCGATCTCAGAAGCTAAGCAGGGTTGCCCCTGGCTAGTATTTGTATGGGCACCCTCCAGGGAATACCAGGAGTGTGACGCAGAAGCAGGCAATGGCAAACCACCTCTGAAATGTTTTTTGACTTAAAAACAAATCTAGCTCACCACCAGTGTTCCCTTTAAGCTGAGTTAGTGTGAGCTAGCACACAGTTTTTTAGCCCCCCGGCTCGCATATTTTTGTCCTAGCTCAGGAAAAATGGCCCCAGAGCAAACAAATTTATGCAGTAGCTCACAACTTTGATGCCAGTCGCTCACAAAGTAGAATTTTTGCTCACAAGACTCCACAGCTTAGAGGGAGTATTGCTCACCATCTAGTGGTGCATAATGTTAAAAGAGCTAGAATTTCTCTTAGGATCTCCTGGCAATACTACACATACAAACACTGCCATACAATTATTAATTACTTTTCACTGGAAGGAATGGTCTAGTAGGATCTCAGGGCTGATCCTGTAAATGTGTTCTAAAAGGAAGGGAGGGTCCCATACTTCTTGAAAGCCATCCTGAGAGAAGCCCATCGTGAACATAGATTATCTGAATGACTGTTGTCTTTTGGGTGCAAAGTGCTTGAGTGAATGGTGGCAGTGGAATTGTGGGCTTAGTTGGAAGAGATGGATTTTCTTCACCCATTTCATGATTCTTTTGGACTTCCTTTGATCCTGTTGATCATGTTATCCTTCTGGACCAGCTAGGTAGTGTGGATATCAGTGAGACTTTTAACTGCTTAGAGCAGGGTTTCCCAAACTCCCCCCACCCCGTTGCCCAGTTATTCTTACACTTCTCCTTCATGGCCTACGAAAATTTGGGGGTAGATCCAGGAGACAGGAAAGCCTGTCTCTTTCTTCTATAGAGGTCTCCAAGGAAAACAGAGCTCGGGCTTTGCAGCCTGTGTCAGTCTTCACACCCAGCTTTTATCTGCACAACACAGAGATGCTGGGGGATGAAAGGAAGGAAAACAGAGCTCAGGCTTTGCAGCCTGTGTCAGTCTTCAAGCCTAGCTTTTCTCTGCACAACAGAGAGATGGGAAAGAAAGGAAGCAGAGCAGAGCTCATGCTTTGCTAGGGGTGGAGCTAGCTTTGGCTTTTCTTGTGACCCAGTATTGAGGCTCTCGTGGCCCGGTACCGGGTCACAACCCTGCAAATGGGAAACGCTGCCTTACAGAGTAACTTTCTTTCCAACTTGTCTTAAGATATCAGGCTTTCTTGCCTAAAGATGGAGGCTTAAGTTCCCACCATAGTACAGTCATTCCTTGATCAGAAGGACATGGCCATGTTTATCCATCATTTCATCACATCTATTTGGAAGCTTCAGTTAGTTTAAAATGTTGCAGCCAGATCGTGTGCATATTATCACGTTCACATATCTCCAACACTGAGAAATCTATATTGACCTCCTGTTCTCTTATGGGAACCATTCAGCATGCTGATTATAGTCTTTAAGACCATGCAGGACTTTGTACTAAAGCATTAAAGAACAGCTATCTTCCCTGTGTACCTGCCTCTTAACTTGGTTCATCCACTGAGACAGGGTTGCACTCCCCATGAAGGAGACTGCAAACCGAATGATACTTCCTAAGAGTAAGCCCCATTGAATAACATGGGACTTACTTCTAAGTAGATGTGCTCAGGATTTGTCTTTTAGCCAACATGTTAATTTGTAATTACAGGATAAATTTCGGACCTGCATTCCCACTAAACTCTTAACTTTTGGGGAGGGATGGTGGCTCAGTGGTAGAGCATATGCTTGGTAAGCAGAAGGCTCCAGGTTCAATCCCCACCATCTCCAACTGAAAAGGGACCAGGCAAGTAGGTGTGAAAAACCTCAGCTTGATATCCTGGAGAGCTGCTGCCAGTCTGAGTAGACAATACTGACTTTGATGGACCGAGGGTCTGATTCAGTAGAAGGCAGCTTCATATGTTCATATGTTTGTATATGTTCAACCTAGTCTGTCAAACAAAGACTCACCCCCATCCAAGGTAGGCAACAGAACCCTCTAGAACATCAGCCTTCCCAACCATCTTCTCTGGATTCCATTTTGGCTTGCTCTCTTCAGCCACTGGTTATCTTCCCTTCATGTATTTCTCTAATTTCAGGCACCAGGTCAAATCATATTTATCTACTGAGTTACATGATTGATGAATGAATTTTGTGGCGCTGTTATAACTGAGTTATTGTCTCTCTTGAACTTTTTAGTATAGTGTGGTTTTGTAGGCTTGTGTGATGGGTATTTTTTCAATAACCTGTGCCAATAAAGCTACTCCTGTTTGGTGTAGTGGTTAAGTGTGCTGACTCTTATCTGGGAGAACTGGGTTTGATTCCCCACTCCTCCACTTGCACCTGCTAGCATGGCCTTGGGTCAGCCGTAGCTCTGGCAGAGGTTGTCCTTGAAAGGGCAGCTGCTGTGAGAGCCCTCTCCAGCCCCACCCCCCTCACAGGGTGTCTGTTGTGGGGGAGGAAGGTAAAGGAGATTGTGAGCCGCTCTGAGACTCTTCGGAGTGGAGGGCTGGATATAAATCCAATATCTTCTTCTTCTTCTCCTCCACTTGCAGCTGCTGGAATTTCCTTGGGTCAGCCATAGTTCTTGTAGGAGTTGTCCTTGAAAGGGCAGCTGCTGTAGGAGCTCTCTCAGCCCCACCCACCTCACAGGGTGTCTGTGGGGGGGGGGGGCGGAAGGTAAAGGAGATTGTGACCACTCTGAGATTCAGAGCATAGGGTGAGATAAAATCCAATATCATCATCATCTTCTTCTTTTTCTGAACTGCGTATTTTATCAATTGTTAGGTGCACACTGAAGAACTAGATTTCATTTATCAATGGAATACATTTTACCTTGTTCGTGGAATCGTGGCACAAACTTTATAGTTGGATCCATCTGGTGGTTCTTGGGCTCAGGAACCTTTGGTAGAGGGGTCCACACAAAACCTTCTACATTCATAATTTTCTATTGAAGCAACATTGTGACCTCTGTGCTAATGTTGAAATATGTACCCTGTGTCCAAGGTAAAGGAGGACCTAGCCTTACATCCTCATCTTACTGTCCAGAATTTTCAGCCAAGTAGTTCCTCGGGCTGTCCCAAAGCACACCCACACCCAGGTTTCCCTTCCTATTTGACTGCTTGCCAGATAACGTTTCCCCATCTTCATGAGAACTGGCTGTCCAAGGACACACTGTCCTTCTTCAAGCAGACATGTCCCCTCCAGAACAGTGGTGGTCAGTGAAGCCTTGGCGAATAGGCCCTGCTCTACTTCTGCTGTTCACACCACCCCGCCAAAGTGCTAATTCATATTTAAACCAATTTTTTAGGCAGTTTCAACAGCAGGAATTTGATTCTCCCCCACCACCCCCAATTCCTTCTGGAGGTATGTTCTGTCTGTTAGGAAAGAATACTGCTTGCTGGAATTGTATGAGCTGGATTTTGAGCCAAAAAATTTCCAGTTTTGTTTCATCCGTAACGAAGTCACCACAGTAAGATGCCTGAAAAAACAAGTAAAACCATTAGGAAACCATTACAAACGGTGATAAAAAAATTTCACTTATCCTGCTTGTTTACTCAAAAGAATGATTAGTTTTTTTCGTTCAAGTATGTTCTGAAAAAGTCATGTTACATTCATATATGAATTACAGTTATGCCCAGTGATAATTTCTGTGAGTGTATAACTTTTTGTAGGGTGGTTGTCTTAGGTTCAGGGAGTTGTTCCTTTCGAGTAAATATGGTGATATCTGACCATTAAAATAAGTTCAACTCAACGTGAATTCTTAGAGCTGAGGGGTATACAGTAGGGGCTGGCTGTACTCACCAACCACACCGCCCCCAGCTTAGCTGTAAAGATACCGATGACCTTTGAGGTCACTGACTGATTCCAGTGGGCTTTGAGCTGCTCATGTTTTTATTTCAGAGGTATGTATGGAATCCACAAGCCATGGTTTTGTGGATTAGCACATTCATCTCTTTGAGGATGCTGGATTGTCCCAGCATCAGCAGGCTGATGTAAACCAAAAATGAGCAGAAATCATGAGAATCCATGGTAAAAGGGGGGAGCGGAGGATGTTGAAGGAAGATACTTTTCCCTCTTTTGATTATCTCTTTCTTGAGCAGGTCTCCAAAGCTAGACTCTGTGCCAGGAGTGTCTACTGGGGCCAGGGATCTCCCAGCCTGATCACCTTTGGTTCAGAGGCAGTGAATAGTCCATGGTTTAGACCAGGGGTGGCCAAACTTGCTTAACATAAGAACCACATAGAATAAATGTCAGATGTCTGAGAGCCGCAAGACTTGAATGACGAAGGAAGGAAGGAAAGCAAATAGATGGGGGAGGGAAGGAGAGGTGGGAAGAAAGCTGCTTTAACTTTAAATGCATTCTCCAAGCCACCAGTTGGCTTGGCTTGGCTTGGAGAAGTGATTTAAAGAAAGAGATGCCTTCTCCAAGCCGGCTGATAAGGTGATAGGGGCTTCAAAGAGTCACACAATATGTGTGAAAGAGCCACATGTGGCTTCGGAGTCACAGTTTGGCCACCCCTGGTTTAGACCCATTGGGTGTTTCTTCTGTGAAGCAAGCGCAGTGGGGCTGATGGTTTGGCAGTCCAGCGTTTAGTATGGGGGGATTGTGATGTTGGCTGCTGTTGGAGCCGTCTCCATGGAAGCTCTTGGAAGCACCAGTGTTATCGTGGCAGAAAGTCTACTCGAGACAAGAGTTTCTCTTTTCCCCTTGCTGTTGCAGCTCCCGCTCTATGCTGTGATATCCAAACAAATGAAAAAAGTGAAGTAAATGATTATAATAGTTTAGGACCTGAAATTGAAAGGGCAAAGCAGTGGGTTTACTAATGTAATCATAATGCATTTGTTTCTTTGTCCTAGAGCTGTGGCATTCACTGTGCAGCTTATGGAGAGCCACATTTCCAGTGACCATCAACCAAAAGGGCCACATATTGACCGATTCCTCACTAGCCTTGTCCCAGTCTCATGCTCCTCTTCTCCGCGGGGCTCCCTTCCAATTTCGCACAAGCTGCCCCAGGGCTGCAACTCGCTCTGCCTCTTTTGTGCGGCGAGCAAGATCCTCTAAAGACCAGTTTCTGCTTGCCGTGTGAAAGAGGCGGAGCAAGTTGCAGCCCTGGGGCAGCTTGTGCGAAATTGGAAGGAAGCCCCGCAGAGAAGAGGAGCATGAGACAGGGGCAAGACTAGTGGGGAATCAGTCTTAATTCCCATCCTTGGGAGGCTCACAGCTTTCCTGTTCCTCCGGTGGCTGTTTCAAGCTCGAAGCTATCTGCCAACCACAAGTTCCACTGGGCAAAGGTCTTGCCCACTTTCCTGAAACAAGTGTCACTATAGGGAACAGTGCTTGGAAGAGCCACCAGTGGTCTATCAAAGGGCCACATATGTCTCCTGAGACCAGGGGTGGAATTCTAGCAGGAGCTCCTTTGCATATTAGGCCACACCCCCTGATGTAGCCAATCCTCCAAGAGCTTACAAGGCTCTTTTTTGTAAGCTCTTGGAGGATTGGCTACATCAGGGGTGTGTAGGTGGGCTAATATGCAAAGGAGCTCCTGCTAGAATTCCATCCCTGCCCAAGACCCGGAGTATCGCTGCCCTAGAGCCTGTCTCTACCAACCCTTCCTTTCCCTGCTGTACCTTCATCTCTTTCTTGCATCCAAGATGCATCATCTCCTGCAGGAATGTTGTTCTGGCATTCAGGCAGGCATGCTGAGGACTACATTCTCCATGGTTCAGTTCTTCAGCTATAGTGGAAAAAGTTTTGAAGGCTCCAGAAAAGGCAGGAAGTGGAAGAGATTCTCCCCTGTCCACCAGTTGGTTGAAGAGCCAACCCACTGCCTAATGCCTCAGCAGGCCACATCCTAACTGAGGGCTGGTAGTGGAGAAGGTGGCATCATTCCCAATGAGAACAAAGATGTACAAGATCTATTGCCATAGTAGTTGACATGGCAGCCCTGTATGGTTTTTAAGGCAAGAAACATTCAGAGGTGGTTTCCACCGCCCACTGCTGCATAGCAACCCTGGACTTCCTCAGTGGTCCCCCATCCAAATACTAATCAGGGTCAACCATGCTTAGCTTCTGAGATACAATGAGAATGAGATACAATGAGCCGTCCAGGTCATAAATTAGGTTTTTTTAAAGTAGAAAAACTGTAGGCTACCGCTATATTCTGCCCCCCTACAGTGACCTAATAGTTCTCACTACAGAAGCAACCCGGCTCAGGCTGGGAACTTCTGCCTCAAAATAGAACACTAGGGTTGCCAAGTCCAATTCAAGAAATATTTGGGGGTGGAGCCAGGAGACTTTGGGGGTGGAGCCAGTAGCAACATCATGACAAGCACAATTGTACTCCAAAGGGAGTTCTGACCATCACATTTTAAAGGGACAGCACATCTTTTAAATGCCTTCACTCCATTGTAAATAATTAAAGATAGGGGCACCTTCATTGGGAGCTCATAGAATTGGACCTCCTGGTCCAATCCTTTTGAAACTTGAAGTGTGTTTTGAAGAGAGGCACCAGATGCTATGCTGCAAATTTGGTTTCTCTACCTCAAGAAACAGCCTCCCCAGAGCCCCAGATATCCGCAGATCAATTCTCCATTATACCCTATGGAAATCAGTCTCCATAGGGAATAATGGAGTGTCCAGCAGACATTTCCCTCCCCTCCCCCGCTTTCTGATGCCCTGAAGCGGGAGAGGGCCTCCAAACCGGGGGATCCCCTGCCCCCACCTGGGGATTAGCAACCCTATAGGTCCAGAAAATAAGGGGGTGAGTTAAACTGCAGGATATCTGGCTCCCCCTCCCCTTCCTTCTGGCAGGACATAGTTGAATTCTCATTCTCAAGGGCATGCCGATAATGGTTTCTCTTGGCTCAGCAAATGAACGAGAAATGGGGGTGGGGAACTGAAGGAGCTGGATTTAAATTTGGATGGGATGTGGGGGGGGGGAGTTCCCTGGCAAGTTTAATGAGTTTCTTCTGACTTTAGAAACTCAAGGTTGTCTTGATCAGCTGCATACATCCTCAAGCTATCTAAATCTAGCGCTAAGGATATGCCTACGAAGGAGCTTGTTCCATGCTACAACACAACTTAGTGAGTAAATAGTAAATTTTCTGTTGGCTGTTTAAAATTTGACAGAAAGGATCCATTGGGTAAAGGACACGTTCCCTTTTTAACCAATACAGTAGAAAATTTTTTAAAAATTGTTTCTGAGGGAAATGTGCTTCCCGTTGAAATGAATAAGAGTAAAGAATCTGAAAAACTGAAATAAGAATAACAAAGGAACCATAATTATTAAAAAAACAGTATAATCTCAGTAAAAATTCTGTGCACCTCCCTGTTCCAGTCTTAACTTTGACTGATTGCCTAACAGACGGCCATTTTGGGCCGGTTGGGAGGCATCTTGAATTGGACTGGCTCAAAAAGAACCATCCCCAAAGCCTCCACACGCTCCCCTGGGAGGCGGCGCCATCCCGTCCTGGAGGCAGCTTTGCGCATTCAGATGGAAAGGTGCCTCGGAAGCTAGACCACTCTTTATCCCCCCTATAGGTTAAGTGCTCAAGCGCTCCTGGAAGTTTTTAAGTGGGGGGGAGGCGGAAGTAGTTTGGGGTGGCTTGGCACTTACGCACCGCTAAGTCGCCTCACTGCACCCATCTGCTTCCAGATGGCAAGGAGGCAACTGGAAGTGGTAGCTTTTTGAGCTGCTCTCAGGATGCAGGAGGACGGGGTGAGTATGGGACGAGGACGGGCAGCAGATGTTTGTTTGTGGAAGGATTTTTTGGGTTGATTACTGAGCCATCTCTGAGTTGGCCCAAAGTGCCAGTCTGTTAGCAGGCCTTCTGTCAGAACTGTGAAAAGGCTGAGGTTAGACTGCCCAAACCTTTTCTGGTGCCCATCAAGTGTTTTCAGAAAGTGGGCAGAGCCAGCTTTTGACCAGCAAGGCCACTGGAGATTTGGCTGTGCAGGCTTCCACAGGCTCAAAAAGGTCAGGGACCCCTGGGTTAGATGGAGTTGGTTGATTCGTTTTTCATTTTGTCACAAGCATAAATTTGCAACTGAAATCTTTCTAGCCTCTGGATTTTGCTTCACAGAGTTTCGTTCATGGCAACTTGAAAATTCTTGAGGAATCTTAAAACTGTTTTAAGAGAGTTGCCTGTGGATTGCGGGGCCTGTACTTTGTGTAAGGCATAACTTCTTGGGGCAAAAGGTTTATGAGAGTTTGCAAAGAAGAGGACATGCAGTCTTTTGCTTTTTGGGCAGATCATTTAATACCTCTGTTTTCTGCATAAATTGTTTGTATAATAAGATGTGTTCCTAGTTTTCACAAAGAGAAATCCAGGACATCACCAGTGATTGTGCATTCTTTGGGTTGTTTGTACATAAATGGCATGTTTTGTCCCTGTCTGTGGGTTGATGGTTTTCATTAAGATTGCTCTGCTCTCCAAAGACACACTCCAGGGCTTGCATCGACATTAAAGGGAATCACTGTACACAGGGAGGAGTGAATACAGGCTGTATTGTTTGGCCCATGCATGTTTGGCCCATTTTCAGTGACTTCCAGTGATGTCCTGTTTCTGAGTATGTAACTACTTGCTCAGGCTCAAAGGATACTGTTTTTGCAGCTTTCATTTTCCATCCCTGTTTGTTGGAAGGAAATGTCATTTTGCCTTTGGCACCGTTTTGTTTTTAAAATTATTTCCAAGTTACAGTGGACAAGTGAGTTATGCTTTAAAACTTTTGCTTCAGACATCGATGGCAAATTGCTATGGATCTAACAGTGCAATCCTAAACAGAGCTGAGGGCTTAGTGTGGTGCAGTAGTTATAGTAGAGTAATAGTAGAGGAGGAGGAGGAGTAGAAGAGGAAGAAGAAGTTTTTATATCCCACTTTTTTCTACTTTACAGAGTCTCAAAGTGGCTTGTAGGCAGGGGTGGAATTCTAGCAGGAGCGCCTTTGCATATTAGGCCACACATCCCTGATGTAGCCAGTCCTCCAAAAGTTTACAACAAAGAGCCTTGTAAGCACTTGGAGGATTGGCTACATCATGGGGTGTGGCCTAATATGCAAAGGCGCTCCTGCTAGAATTCCACCCCTGTTTGTTGGTATTTTTCAGTTCAGGTCTATTGGACTGGGGGGGGGGGGGGGGAGATCAGGATTCCTGAAAAAAACCCAAATCCCAATACTGGTATTCTGGTATTTTTTAGATCCAATAGACTCAAACAAAAAAAACACTGCGGAGGGGGGGGAAGCAGCAACAAAGCCACTACAAACAGCTGAGAGGTGGTTCAGCAGGGGGTCTGCCAACAGCTGATCCTGTGAGGAGAGTTCTCCCTATAGGCTTAGCTGAAGCTCTGCTGGGTATCCCATTTTTGCTGGTAATTCCCAAATATATCTGGGGTTTTTGGGGGGATGTTTTCCAGTTAGCCTAGAGAAGCCTGGATTCATTTTAGAAGCCAAAATGTACCTGAAAATGCCATAAGGTTTTTTTAATATATATTTTTGGTTTGGGTGAACCCAAATGCACACCCCTAGTGGCTTACAGTTGCCCTTCTTTTCTCTCCCCACAACAGGCACTTTGTGAGGTAGGTGAGGCTGAGGGAGTTCTGAGAGAACTATGACTGGCCCAAGGTGATCCAGCAGACTTCGTGTGGAGGAGGAGTGGGGAATGAAACCCAGTTCTCCAGATTAGAGTCCACTCACCACACTGGCTCTGGGAGGACTGGGTTCAGATCCCTCACTTGACCATGGAAGCCTGTCAGGTGACCTTGGGCGCATCAGTTTCTCAGCCTATCCTCCACTCGCAAAGGAGGGAGGGTGTTGCGAAAAGCTGCTTTGAGTCCCTGATCAAGTAGAAAAGTGGGATATAAATAATAAATAAGAGTTATACCCTTCTTAAATCCATTGAAATCAATGGGTGTAGAAGAGTATAATTCCACTGAAGCTTGCACTGTCAGTTCCGTTTAGGATCACTGAATGAAACCGAAATCACTCAATTGTTCTTTATTTGATTCAGGGTTGCTGTATTGTTGCCTCTGCCACTACCTATACACACCTGTAAGTTGTCCTGTTATTTAACTGTCTTTTAAATTCGTGCTTTTTTTCTCCCCCCCCCAGGGAGGAAAATCCTACGCGGGACCCTGTGCAGGAAGAGACTGTAGTGGAGGATGTGAATGTTTCCCAGAAAAAGGAGCTCGCGTGAGTACGGATGTTTGGTTACACAAAGAATCTTCACACTTCTGCCCTAATGGCCAGGCTTAAAATGCAGTGAAGTCCAAAGGATTTAAGAGCTAGGTATATTCTTAAAATACATTTTTATTTTATTTATTTTAATTTATATTCTGCCCTTTCCTGCGAATGGGCTCAGTGTGTGGAGCACAACTTGTAAAACCATCAAAACAATTCAGCAATAAATAATTCAAACCATTAAGACTATAAGTCAGTCAATAGAGGCACTTAGATTCCAGTGGGAGGTGATCAAGTAATAGGCCAGAAAGATGCTATAACAGCCCAGCAGCTCTATAGCAGCATAACGACTGTTCAATGCGTTTTTCTTCAACCATCTAAATATGAACAAGACAAACTGTATTAATAAGCTTCTTTTGTACCAAAATATATAATAGTATGTGACTCCCTGCACTGTTGTTATTATATCAGGGGTCCTCAACCACCAACACCATTCCTGGTGCTCACCAAGTGCTTTAGAAAGTAGGTGGGGCTTTTTCCCAGGAGAACTTCTTTTTGGCTGTGCAGATTAAAAGGCGTACTGTTAAACAGAGCTTCAACTCGAAATGTTGAAAACAGGGCTTTTTTTTGTAATAAGAACTCCTTTGCGCATTAGTCCACACATTCCTGATGTAGCCAATCCTCCAAGAGCTTACAGTAGGCCCTGTAAGCTCTTGGCGGATTGGCTACATCAGGGGGTATGGCCTAATATGCAGAGGAGTTCCTGCTACAAAAAAAGCCCTGGTTGAAAAGTTGCTATCAGAGTTATATATAAACTTCACTCTGTAACATCTTTGGTTGGCTCCATCTCCATTCTGTGATTATGCTCACTGCCCCATGTCAGAATTCCAAAGGTATCTGGAGGCTAAAAAAAAAAGTGTTAGATCTTTCCAGCTATTAGGGGGTGGAGGTACTAATGTATGTGTATAAGGGGAGGGGTGAGAGGCTCCACCCCCCATTTTCATACATGGATAGAGCCTGTGTGTGCTTAGAAGGAGGATTCTGTCTATGGAAGTAGGAACGCTGAAAAAGGTGGAGTCCCAGTCACATGATGAGAACTGTATGTGTGTTAATGAGTTCCAATACACCTGCATAGTGGTGGATTTTTCTGTTGCAACGCTGCCTCCCCCCCCCCCATGTATATTAATTGACCCCTTAGAACAGGGGTGTCAAACATGCAGCCCAGGGGTCAAATCAGGCCCCCAGAGGGCTCCTATCGGGCCACTGAGCAACTAGCTGTCCTTTATAAAGTTTATATATCAGCTACCTGATCTTAAATAGGTACACACATAGTGCGGCCCGACATGGCCTGGCCTGACAAGGTCTCATTTATGTCTGATCTGGCCCTCATAACAAATGAGTTTGACACCCCTGCCTTAATGTCTCTCCAGTAAGGGATAATTGTTAGACTGAATTGTCAAAGATATCTCCCATTACTGTGGCAAGACAACTCTCTTTTCATACAGCACCACTGCCCTCCCCCCCCCCCCCAATCTTAAATACCTGTTTGCCGCTTCTGATCCAGGTCCAGGGGTCTTTGTCCTCACAAGTAAGGATCTGCATACTTGGACTCAATTGTTTAATACCTGTTGCTTTTTTAATAAATGTATCTCTCTCTCTCGGCTTGGCTTCGCGAACGAAGATTTAAGAAGGGTGCAATAGTCCACGTCTGCTGCAGGCTCGCTGGTGGCTGACAAGACCAATGCGGGACAGGCAGGTCCGGCCACAGTGGCTGCAGGGAAAAGTCTGATTTAGGATTGGTGCTGTAGCAGTGCGATTCTTCCTCAAACTCCTTTTGTCCTCAAGACCAGCTATGCGTGCGTTATCAAAGGAAGAGACAGCCTGGTGGATGGTGTGCCTCCATGCTTTGCGATCTGAGGCTAGGTCAGACCACTGGTGATGGTTGATGCGACAGGCGCCAAGGGATTTCTTCAAGGAGTCCTTGTACCTCTTCTTTGGTGCCCCTCTATTTCGATGGCCGGTGGAGAGTTCGCCATACAGGGCAATCTTGGGAAGGCGGTGGTTTTCCATCCTAGAAATATGCCCTGCCCAGCGCAGCTGCGTCTTCAGCAGCAGTGCCTCGATGCTGGTAACCTCCGCCCGCTTGAAAACTTCAGTGTTGGTCACAAAGTCACTCCAGTGGATGTTGAGGATGGTGCGAAGGCAGCGCTGATGAAAGCGCTCGAGGAGTCGCAGGTGATGGCGGTATAAAACCCACGATTCGGAGCCGTAGATGAGGGTTGTCATCACAACCGCTTTGTAAACATTGATCTTTGTGCCTTTTTTCAGATGCTTGTTGCTCCACACTCTTTTGTGCAGTCGGCCAAATGCACGGTTTGCCTTTGCCAGCCTGTTGTCAATCTCCTTATCGATCTTGGCATCTGAGGAGATGATGCACCCCAGGTAGCTGAACTGCTGGACTGTTTTCAGAACTGATTCACCCACAGTGATGCAGGGAGGGTGATAATCTTCCTGGGGTGCAGGCTGGTGGAGAACTTCTGTCTTCTTCAGACTAACTTCTAGGCCGAATAGCTTGGCAGCCTCTGCAAAGCAGGACGTTATATGCTGCAGAGCTGATACCGAGTGGGAGACGAGTGCAGCATCATCAGCAAACAGTAGCTCTCGGATGAGTTTTTCCATCGTCTTGGAGTGTGCCTTTAGTCGCCTCAGGTTGAACAGGCTGCCATCGGTGCGATAGCGGATGTAGACACCATCGTCATCATCTAGATCTACTGCGGCTCTTTGAAGCATCATGCTAAAGAAGATCGTAAAGAGAGTTGGCGCGAGAACGCAGCCTTGCTTTACACCTGTGCCTATTGGGAAGGGCTCCGAGAGGTCGTTGCAGTGTCTGACTTGGCCTCGCTGGTCTTCGTGTAGCTGGATGATCATGCTGAGGAACCTTGGGGGACATCCTAAACGTTCCAAGATTTGCCACAGGCCTTTCCTGCTAACGGTATCGAAGGCTTTGGTAAGGTCGACAAAAGTCACATACAGAGCCTTGTTCTGTTCCCTGCATTTCTCTTGGAGCTGCCTGAGAACAAATACCATGTCGGTGGTGCTCCTGTTAGCTCTGAAGCCGCACTGGCTCTCTGGGAGGAGTTCTTCTGCAATGGTGGGCACCAGTCTGTTCAGGAGTATTCTGGCAAGGATTTTGCCTGCGATGGAGAGCAGGGTTATCCCCCGGTAGTTGGAGCAGTCTGACTTTTCCCCTTTGTTCTTGTATAGGGTGATGATGATTGCATCGCGAAAGTCCTGTGGTAATTTGCCTTGTTCCCAGCAGGTGACAAGTACTTTGTGAAGTGAGCTATGTAGTACTGTGCCTCCATGCTTCCAGATCTCTGGTGGAATTCCATCAACTCCTGCTGCCTTGCCACTTTTCAGTTGCTTGATGGCTTTAACAGTCTCTTCTAGGGTGGGGATCTCATCCAACTCTGTTTTCACTGGTTGAAGTGGGGTGAGGTGGATTGCTGAATCTTGAACTACGCGGTTGGCACTGAAGAGAACCTGAAAATACTCTGACCACCGGTTCAGTATGGATGCCTTGTCTGTGAGGAGCACTTGGCCGTCTGCACTATGCAAGGGACTCTGAGCCTGATATGATGGACCATATACTGCCTTCAGGGCTTCGTAGAACCCTCTTAAATCACCAGTGTCTGCACACAGCTGGGTTCTCTCTGCAAGCTTGGTCCACCAATCGTTCTGAATGTCTCGAAGCTTGCGCTGGAGGTTGCTACATGCAGCGCGAAAGGTTGCTTTTTTCCCAGGACAGGAGGGCTGAGCAAGATGTGCTTGGTAGGCAGATCTCTTTTTTGCCAGTAAATCTTGGATCTCTTGATTGTTCTCATCAAACCAGTCCTTGTTCTTCCTTGTGGAGAACCCGAGGACTTCTTCAGAGATCTGCAGGATGGTAGTTTTTAGGTGTCCCCAGAGTGCTTCTGGAGAAGGGTCTGTGGGGCAACTGAGGTCCTCAATTCTTGACTGGAGTTTTGCCTGGAAGGCAGCTTTAACTTTGGCTGACTGGAGACTGCCAACCTGAAACTTCCTCCGAGGGATACCTCCTCTCCTGGGTGTGGGTTTAAAGTGAAGACGGAGATTGCAGCGTACAAGACGATGATCCATATGACATTCCGCACTGGGCATTACTCGGGTGTGTAAGACATCTCGAAGGTCTCTCTGGCGCACCAGAATGTAGTCGATAAGGTGCCAGTGCTTGGACCGTGGGTGCATCCAGGTTGTCTTCAGACTGTTCTTCTGCTGGAAGATAGTGTTGGTGATGGTGAGCTGGTGCTCCATGCAGAATTCTAGCAGGAGGCGCCCGTTGTCATTGCAGTTGCCAATGCCGTGTTTGCCAAGTACTCCTTTCCAGGCTTCCGAGTCTTTACCTACTCTAGCATTGAAGTCGCCAAGGATGATCACCTTGTCCTCTGTAGGGGTCTTCCGTACGAGGTTGTGTAGATCAGCATAGAACTTGTTCTTTTCTGCAGGATCTGCTTGAAGGGTTGGGGCATACACACTGAAGAGTGTTGCATGTTGCTTGTTTTGAAGTGGGAGGCGCATGGACATGATGCGATCTGAGTGACCTGTTGGCAGGTTTTTGAGTTTGGAGGCAATGGAGTTCCTGACCATGAAGCCAACGCCAGAAAGGCGGCTCTCAGCCTTTGACTTACCCGACCAGTAGAGGGTATAGCCAGCACCGTGTTCTTGAAGACTACCTTCCTCAGGGAAACGGACCTCACTGAGAGCTGCTATGTCGATATTCAACCTGAGAAGTTTGTGGGCAACTAGAGCAGAGCGTCGTTCAGGGCGACCACTGTCTACTGTGTCAAGCATGGTTCTGATGTTCCAACACGCAAGCTTTAGTCTTTGCACACTTTGTGAGGCAGGTGCATGCCTTTTCTTTGTTGTTATTTTTTGACCGCAAATAAGGATGCCCGTTGACCACGGCTAGCCAACTGGGGTGGAGGAGACGAGCTTTGTTTAGGCCACCTTTTCTAGGCCCCTCTCCGTGTGGAGCAAGCAGTGCTGTCCCTAGATAAGGCTGCTTGGTCGTTCAGGGTGCTGCCGAAAAATGTATACGTCTTGGACAAAGAACATTATGTTAATTAGAATAATACAGTTGTCAAATCAGAAGCGTTTTATCAGAGCCAGTTTGGTGTAGTGTTTAAGTGTGCGGACTCTTATCTGGGAGAACCGGGTTTGATTCCCCACTCCTCCACTTGCACCTGCTGGAATGGCCTTGGGTCAGCCATAGCTTTGACAGAGGTTGTCCTTGAAAGGGCAGCTGCTGGGAGAGCCCTCTCCAGCCCCACCTACCTCCCAGGGTGTTTGTTGTGGGGGAGGAAGGTAAAGGAGATTGTGAGCCGCTCTGAGACTCTTCGGAGTGGAGGGCGGGATATAAATCCAATATCTTCTTCTTCTTCTTCTAAGGGCTTTAAAGTGCTGTGGAGATTGGTGGTGGGTTTCCCCCCCCCCCCATAGCAAGCTAGACCTAACAGCTGTAACCATTTGGGCAGCAAACAAAATCATGTATTTGGCTTGGCAGAAAAACACCCTTCTAATTTACCTAGCGCTTTAAAAAAAAAAAGTCATTTGGGTATGTAACTCTCCTCCCAACAGGGGTAAGATAACTGGGTCTTCTCAGAACCTTCTAGTAACAAACACTGTCAGCTCTGTAGCTGCTTGCCTCATTAATTCGCTTAGAAGCTTCAGAGGGAGCTGGAATTAATGGAGTGTTTTGATCTTGCCATAGAGAGTGAGAAAATAGAGCCTATTGAAACGCTTCCTTTGTAGTTTCCATGTGAGTCATCTGTCCAGCAGTGCTTGAGTTAATCAGCCCTTCTTTGGATAATAGGGCCTAATAAAGAAAAGAGCTCCTTTGCAGAGAGGCTGGTGTTCCAATCAGGGCCTTTTTGTGGTGGGTTTCCCTCCCTTTGACAATTGTATTAATTAAGATAAAAGGCAAGGAGAGTTGATTCACATTGCTAGACTTTCCAGAAGTCATTAAAATAGTTGCTCAAATTGTTTTGCTAGTAAAGGAACCCAGTAGTAATTTATGAGCAACATATGTGCTGCATCAACTGGAGCAGCGAAGCTTCTGTTTCAAGGAGTTTGCACAGGGAATGCAAGATGGATTGTAGCTGGGAATATATAAAGGGGATTTTTTTTAGAGCACTTTGCCAACATTTGATGAAATCTATAGAAATACATAAACTTGGCTGGTTCTTTGCTGCTGTTAGCAGTCTGTAAGTGGAAATATTTAATAGAAGTGAAAATCTGTGCTCTCTTTAGTTATTTTCCTTCCTTTAAATACAGCTTTCTTGTGCTCTCTCTCTCTCTCTTTCTCTCTCTTTCTGCTTTAGAGTTGCTAGCCTCTGGATTACAGAGATCAGTTCTCCTCAAGAAAATGGCTGCTTCAGAGGGTTGACTCTGTTGGCATTATACTCCGCTAGGGTTCTTTTCCTCCTCAAATCCCAGACTCCACCCCCCAAAAAAATCTCCAGGAATTTCCCAACGTGGAGTTGGCAACCTGTTCTGTCTGTCTCTCTCTCGCTCATTTACTTACAGCATTCTATCCCAATCTCCTCTTCCCCCTAACAGCTGGAAAAGTAGGGAACACCTGACATCTCCTATCAGATCCCTTCTAGATTTCGAGAGACAACCAATTACTTCATTTCACATGATGGGTTTTGAGGGTTATTAGGTCATGAGAACAGGAATCTCTGTTGAACTCCGTTAAGAATCTAATAGAAAATTAGATTCTCTTAAGAACCAAGAACAGTTTCAAATCAGAGCATAAGAGACTTCATGAGCATTATAGTGTAATGCTCTTAACTGAAGAAAAATTTAAATACCAGACGTCTTGTAAGGAAATATGGAGAAAGAGAGGTCAAAATGAGTCCAACGATGTATGAGCATTGTCAACCAGATCTGACATTTACAAGCAAACCAGAAAATCTGCAGATGTGTCATTTTCAAAATTATTGTACTTTTATACTTCCTAGTAAGCAGAACTCTGGGAATATTATTTTAACAGCTTCTCAATACTTAAAGCTTTAAAATACTTTAGAATTCCACATCTGTCCTCCAAGTTGAGATTACTGGCTGAGGCCCCTCTCTGCATACGTCTGCTTGTCTGAGGCGTGGTGTGTCAGCATCAGAAACAAAACCTTCAGTGTCGTGGTACCAAGACCTGTCTACTGATGGTCACCTGGCTCCAAATCTACAGTCCCTTGAGTGCCAAGTAAAGACATTGTTATTCTTCCAAGATTTTGCTTGGCTGTTTGCCTTGTGATTTTATTTGAGGTGACTTTTTATTCTTTCCATGTTTCTATTCTGCGCTTTCTGCTGCTTTTACTGTCTTTTACTGGCCTACTTGCATTTTCACCCTATTTTCTTGTCACTTTTCTTTTCCTGATGGTCATATTGAGCACATCACTAGTGGCATTCATTGTCTCCCAATGCACTTTCATCCCGAATACCAAGTGCTGGCATTTATTTATTTACTCACTTACTTTATAGTCCTCCTCGGGGCTTTTTTTTTTTTAAGCAGGAACTCCTTCGCATATTAGGCCACACAACCCTGATGTAGCCAATCCTCCAAGAAGAGCCCTGTAAGCTCTTGGAGGATTGGCTACATAAGAGGGGCGTGGCCTAATATGCGAAGGAGTTCCTACTGCAAAAAAAGTCCTGGTTCTCCTTTCTCACTGAGACTCAAGGGAGATTGCGGGGGGAAAAACAGTGTGGCCAGATGGCATAATCCAGCTAGCGACCAATATGATAGAACTAGGAATTGCAGTATTTGAGAATAATGCAAACAACCAACTATCTAAGGCTACCAAGCTCCCGTTGCTGGTGAGAAAAATAATTTTAAAAAACAGGTCCCCATGAGGTGCTGTATTCCTTCTAGTAGAAACCCAGGGTAGCTCTAGGATTCACCAGAAACTCTGTGGTAAAACTGCCTTGTGCCCCCTAGTTCTTAAGGCAAAGTATACTATAAACAATACACTGAGTGAATCATAATGCAGTAAAAGGTGATACCTACAATCGTGGTGGAATTCTAGCAGGAGCTCCTTTGCATATTAGGCCACAAACCCCAAGAGCTTACAAAAAAGAGCCCTGTAAGCTCTTGGAGGATTGGCTACATCAGGGTGTGTGGCCTAATATGCAAAGGAACTCCTGCTAGAATTTCACCCCTGCCTACAATAATCATTGCTATGAACCACAGTCCTGTTCCACTGTAAAGCTGCCCCCTCTGGCCTGTTCCATTCTACCACAGTTCTAATCTCTCTCTCTTTTTCCAACCCTCTTGAACATTTCTGTTTTTCATATTCTGCAAAATGATAGAAGTGTGGGAGCCTTCCTGACCTCCTCAGGTAGGCCTTTGTACAATGAGGGAGCCACCACAAAGAATGTGCAAGAACCAGCAGTGTGCTGGCTCATGCTCAGAGGTATATCAGTGAAGTCTGTTTGCCGGCCTTAACTGGGATAAGTTGCCTGTTTCCAGGCACAGTTAGAAATCCCCATTTATTCACCGATTGCAATCTCTATACATGATGCAGGGATATCCATAATGGAGTTTAAGGAATAACATAAACTGGAGTTCAGCAGATTGATATGATGCAGTGCTAAACGCCTAGGCTTACCATGTCCCCCATTGTTGCCCACCCTCAGTGAGGGAAAAACAGCAGGAAACCACGGGGAACTTCAGCAGTGCTCCAATGCAATGATAGCGCTCTCTGTATGCTACAGTTACAGGTAAGCAACCTGTCTTTGCCAGGGTCTTTCTTTAACCATAAAGTTTTGCTCAAATGCCCGTGTGGTCCCAACAACATGATGATGTAACTTCCAGGCTCACAGGGAGCCAAGTCAATGGGTGCAGTCACACGAGAGATTTGGCCCGACCCAGCCACACCTTCCATTTGGATTAAAAAGACATGTTCACACGTGGCTTCTGAGTAGGGTTCCCAAGTCCAATTCAAGAATTATCTGGGGACTTTGGGGGTGGAGCCAGGAGACATTGGGGGCGGAGCCAGGAACAAGGGTGTGACAAGCATAATTGAACTCCAAGGGAGTTCTGGCCATCACATTTAAAGGGACAGCACACCTTTTTAAATGTCTTCCTTCCATAGGAAATAATGAAGGATAGGGGCATCTTCTTTTGGGGCTCATAGAATTGGACCCCCTGGTCCAATCGTTTTGAAACTTGGGGGGTACTTTGGGGAGAGGCACTAGATACTATACGGAAAATCTGGTGCCTCTACCTCAAAAAACAGCTCCCCCAGAGCCCCCGAAACCTCCAGATCAATTCCCCATTATACCCTGAGAATCGATCTCCACATAGGGAATAATGAAGTGCCCAGCAGACATTTCCCTCCCCCCCACCCCCGTTTCTGGTGACTCTGAAGCGAGGGATTGGCCTCTCTACTCACGAGTTGCTGCCAACTTTTTCCAAGTAACACAGACACCCCATCCCAAAAGGAAGCCTTTCCAATTGGAGACTGGAGCTTCCGGAGGGGGAAAGTCACATGGTGGCTTTGGGGGTGGGGCTTCCCCCCGCCGGCCAGCTGACTGGGGACGGGAAGGAGCCTAGGAAAGCAGAAGAACCCCCGCTGGGACCTGGGGATTGGCAAGCCTACTTCTGAGCCACACCCATTCTTACCCTCTCTCTAGAAGCTTCCTATTTGGATTACATAGCCACTGGGATCTTCCCGGTAGCTTCTCCCTGAGTCCCATCTAGGCCGCATATTCTGTTGCCGTCGGATCACCCCGGTGCAACTCATAAATGGAAGAGCAGTTTCTGGCGCGTTCTGTTTTTTTCCCCTAACTCCACTCCAAGGAGCGCTCGTGTGCTTCTCTGCTCGAGCACACATAGCAGGGAACTTCTTTTTTTTTTAAAAGCAACCCTTTCCATGGCAGATCCATCATTGAGGCACGCTAGCAGTGTCAATGGCCAATCGCGGACCGTTATTGTGATCCTGCTGCTTCAACGGTGGCTGTCTCATCACCTGGAAATGGACCAAACTCAATCAGCTTTTTTTAAGGAGCCCCGTGGCGCAGAGTGGTAAAGCTGCAGTACTGCAGTCTGAGCTCTCTGCTCACAACCTGAGTTCGATCCTGGCAGAAGCTGGGTTCAGGTAGCCGGCTCGAGGTTGACTCAGCCTTCCATCCTTCCGAGGTCAGTAAAATGAGTACCCAGCTTGCTGGGGGGAAAGTGTAGATGACTGGGGAAGGCAATGGCAAACCACCCCATTAAAAAAAGTCTGCTGTGAAAACGTCGTGATGCGACATCACCCCAGAGTCGGAAGCAACTGGCGCTTGCACAGGGGACTACCTTTACCTTTTACCAAGCAGCTTTTTTGGAGCCAAGATAATATCGCACCAATTTCCCAATGTGATCCCTCCCAATATGTCAACAGCAACGTCAGAACATTGCTGGCAATGTCATCATCTTGCCAGCAACCCACCCCCCCAAAGTAAAGTCTCCTATCACTTGCTGGGGGGATGTGGCAACCCTGTAAACTCCAGAAAAGGTATGGAGCTAGAAAGCAGTTGAAAAACAACCAACAAAACCATATCTAAGTGTATATTTAAAGAGGGGCAAAAACTTAGCCCTATTTCCTCTGAGTCCCTCAGTGTTCCTCCTAGCCCACGCCCTGGCCAGACTTCCCTCCTCCCAGCTTCATTTCCCTTCAGACTTGCCGGCACCCTAACCCTACCATCTGCTCAGCCCCTTGGGGGTCAAGCATGGAAGCAGCAAGGCTTCCCTTCCCCCACCTCCTGCAGAAGGGGTAGCAGGCAGAATAATCTAAACAGCCTGAGAAAATCTGCTTCGTTTTGACCTTATAGCCTGTAAATGAATAGACAAAACACAAAGGCCGGTCTCCTCCTGTACTTCGGATATCTTGCATTTTTTGGTAGAGAAGTAATACTTTTTTTTTTTAAAGTAGATTATTCTTAATGGGTTTTTTCCCCAGTTTTATAGGGTAATGATTTGTATATTCTGATGCCCGAGCAGTATGCCATTATAGAATAAAAATTCTATAAATAATAAAAACAGGAAGCCAAAAAAAAAAGGGGGGGGGAGCTGAAGAATATCCTCCCTTGTTTGTTCTGGATCTCTTTCTGGGACTTGCTTGCGTTGCTAGAAAAGGTCAGCCTCCTACTATTAATACACAGGAATTCTGCAAAAATGTTATAAATATGCATAAACAAAAGACTTTAAGATGGTGTAACAAGAGCCCCGCTGTGCTGTGTGTCGCTCCCAGGACCATCCTGTACGAGGTTTAGATGGCGGAATTTAGCATGTGTGGACCCGACACACAAGGGCACATTTCACACACAAATTGGGCAGCCGTGCCAGACATTCAAATATTCGTTCTGTTTTCTGAAAATTCCATATTTCTTCTTGCCTTTAGACCGGGATGGAATTCTAGCAGGAGCTCCTTTGCATATTAGGCCACACACCCCTGATGTAGCCAATCCTCCAAGAGCTTACAAAAAAGAGCCTTGTAAGGTCCAGGAGGATTGGCTACATCAGGGAGGTGTGGCCCAATATGCAAAGGAGTTCCTGCTAGAATTCTGCCCCTACTTTAGACCATCCGAATGAGATGATGATGATGATATTGGATTTATATCCTGCCCTCTACTCTGAATCTCAGAGCAGCTCACAATCTCCTTTATCTTCCTCCCCCACAACAGACACCCTGTGAGGTGGGTGGGATTGAGAGGACTCTCACAGCAGCTGCCCTTTCAAGGACCACCTCTGCAAGAGCTATGACTGACCCAAGGCCATTCCAGCAGCTGCAAGTGGAGGAGTGGGGAATCAAACCTGATTCTCCCAGATAAGAGTCCACACACTTAAGCACTACACCAAACATACGATATCGAGCTAGTTGGCAGCATTTGTCCCCTAGGCAGGTGCTCGGAATTCACTGGATTGAATTCCATTTTCCAAGTGGCAGACACAAGAAGTCTCAAAGCATTCCGTTCCAATGTGAAATATAGGGTTCATCACAGCCAAGTTTGTCTGTGGATGCCAGGCCGGGAGTCTGGGCTAGAGGGGCAAGACTGACATCTTCTCCCTTTCCTCTGCCCCCTTGAGGGATCAAGATAACCAAGGGAAACATTTGCCACGAGGCAAATCAGCCAAGTAAAATGGCAAGGCTAGATAAGAGGGTCAGGCCATATTGCTTCCCTCCAGCTGGAAATGTTTATTTTTTTAAAAAATAATCCATAATACATATTTGGCAGCTAAGAGGAAGGCAACAGCTACAGAGAAAGCACTGTGGGAACACTCGTGTCTGTGTCATGCAATAACATTTAAGACAATTTTGAGCATTCAAAAAGATGGATTTTTTCAAGTGTTTCAAGGATACTGTGTGCAAATTTACAGCTAAAGTGTGATCTGAATAAAGAATGATGGCTTATCCCCATTTTCAGCCAGTTATTTGTATTAGATGTATTTTGATGAGTTTTGACTTTTTAAAGCCGCCTTGAACAAGAGCTAAAATGGAATAGAAAGTATTAAGTGTGGCCGGGGGTGGAATTCTTATAGGAGCTCCTTTGTCTATTAGACCACACACCCCTGATGTAGCCAATCCTCTAAGAGCTTACAAGGCTCTTTTTTGTAAGCTTTTGGAGGATTGGCTACATCAGGGGTGTGTGGCCTAATAGGCAAAGGAGCTCCTGCTAGAATTCCACCCCGAGTACATCATGCTACACATTAGTACTATGTGTGTATATTGTATAATCACTATACAGCTCAAATGATATTGTCTAAGAATCAAGAGAGCTAAGAATGAATAGGTATGAATACAACAGATTTAGCTGCTGAGTTCAGTTCGCAAAAGAGCATACCCAGTTCTTAAAACATCACTGACAGAATAGCAGCTCAGTTGATTATGAAATTCTGTAGCTGGGTCCAGACGGCCAGTTTAAGCTGACAGAGGCGCAGCTTCTATATGGATTAAAAAATCTTCACACAAGCACATCTGCCTCCCATCCTGCTCCCGTACTCACCCCATCCTCCAGTGTCTCTGAAGTGATTCAAAAATGGCAGCAAATCCTTCTGCTGCATGCCTTCCACCTTTCCAGGTGTCTGAACATGGGAGCACGCAAGTGAGGCAGATTGGTGGTGTGTACCCACCAGGCCACCCTAGGCATGAATACAGTGAAAAGGAGGAGGGAACCCAGTTGCATCCAGGAAAGTCCTGACAAAACCATTTTAATAACAGGGAAGGAGGGAGGGGGAGAGAGAGAAAGAGAGAAACTAAGGCAAAAAGCTATTACCTTGAATAAAACTGAGTTGGTCATACAGGTGTTTTTTGTATTTCTCCGGTGGGATTGAAGCAGCTGAGCAAAGCAGTGCCTCGCTCTTCCCCAAGGGAGGGGGAAGGAGGAGGAGCCTCAGCCAGTGGAGAAGCTTAGCTCTGTAGCTCTGCTGTGTGATTGAGAAAGCCTGGCAAAGCACTAGCTTTGATTGAGAGAGTTCTAGCTGTGCCAGGCTCACTCAATCACACAGCAGAGACACAGAGCTAAGCTCCTCCACTGGCTGAAGAGGAAGAGGGAGGAGGAAGAGGGGAAGAATGAGGAGAGGCTGCCTCAAAAAACAAAAATGATGAAGACAGAAGCAGGAGAGAGGGAAAAGGGAGCAGACCATAGGCAATTCCTCAGGGTACAGATCAGGCCCACAGGCCAGATATTTGACACTCCTGGGTTAAAGTATCAGGCCACGATGATCCCCGTTCAGTCATGAGGCCCACTGAGTGTCCTTGTGCCAGCTTGTCCTCTCATCCTAAGCTACTTTTCAGCAGTGTTTCCTCTAAGCTGAGTTAGCGTGAGCTTGCTCACAGATATTTAGCCTCCAGCTCACACATTTTTGTCTTAGCTCAGGAAAAATGGCCTCAGGACACAATAATTTATGCAGTAGCTCACAGCTTTAAGGCCAGTAGCACACAATTTTAATACCAGTAGCTCGTAAAGTAGAAATTTTGCTCACAAGACTCTGCAGCTTAGAGGGAACATTGCTTCTCAGGGTTATTGTGGACAGGGATGGAGGGAAGAAATGTGTCAGCCATGCTGCACTTCTTGGATGAACTTTAAATGGATATAAAGCTTGTTCCAAAAAATCTGCCTGTGTAGGCCTCATAAGTTCTGATGCAGCAAACTGCGTATGCAAGATGCAATATCTATAAGGGCTTGCAGAATGTCACCCCTTGTAGCCTTGGATTTCCCTAGTTCCTCTTTTAGATGAACCAGGATCCACAAAGGATCTTTTGCATATTAGGCCACACACTCCTGATGTAGCCAATCCACCAAGAGCTTACAAGAAAGAACCTTGCAAGCTCTTCGAGGATTGGCTACATCAGGGGTGTGTGGCCTAATATGCAAAGGCGCTCCTGCTAGAATTCCATGCCTGATGACACTAGACTTTGTTTTTCATTCTGTCTCCTGCCTTTAGAGCCCCAGGTGAATGTTACCAAATTGTTTTGTCTGTCATGTGAGTTATATTCTTATTAATTCCACTGACCTGTAAGGTTTTTTCACATCTTCAGAAGCCAGTAGGTGCATTTTAGAAACAATGGTCATCCTTGGAAGGGAAGCTCTTCCTAGTTAATAAAACATCACATTTTATTGCGAAAGAATAATCTGCAAGTTTATTGTAAGGCACGGTTAACGTTACAGATTTAATTGAAAACACCTGGCGGCAGTGATCTTTGCCAAGCACAAATACATTCTGTAGATGCGCTTCTGCCTTGTAACAAACTATGCTGTGTATTCCCCATGAGTTCTTGGAAGGCAGAAATATAACCTTCCTTGAGAACTGATTGGGAGCTCGATGCAGTTAAGGCGAAGTCCTACAGGGCCCTATTTATTTCAGTGGGAATCTTTAGCACACACTTAAATTTTACCCATTAAAACCAGCGAGATTTGTAAGGGCTTGACTTGTGCTGGGGCACTGAATCAACTTTGAAGTGATGGTACTTGAGTTGTACAGAATTAAGAGCCCCATGGCACAGAGTGCTAAAGCTGCAGTCCTGCAGTCGGAGCCCTCTGCTCACGACCTGAGTTCGATCCCAGTGGAAGCTGGTTCGGGTAGTTGGCTCCAGGTTGACTCAGTCTTCCATCCTTCCGAGGTGGGTAAAATGAGTCCCCAGCTTGCTGGGGGGAAAGCGTAGATGACTGGGGAAGGCAATGGCAAACCACCCCGTAAAAAGTCTGCCATGAAAACGTTGTGAAAGCAGTCACCCCAGAGTGGAAAATGACTGGTGCTTGCACAAGGGACTACCTTTACCTTTTTAGTAGAGAATTATTGTAGAAGATGTTATTTATATTTCAAGCAGAGAGCTGGCAAGCCGTTGCTTTATGTTACTTGTCAGTGCCGGCTTAAACCCTGTGGAGCCCCTAGGCAGTGAAAATTTTGGAAGGCGCCTTGGAAATTATCTCAGAGTTGGAGTGCCCACCTCACCACCTGCAGCCCGCAGGCACCTTCTTCAAAACCCCTTTGACAAAGCTGTGGGGGAGAGGCAGAGAGAGACAAACTCACTGATGACGCCAGCAGCAGCCGCACCAGACAAGTTGGGCAAAGAGCAGCTTAGTTGCTGGCTGTATGTGAAGGCTGGGAGGGCTGCAAGCAGGGGGAGAATGGGGGAGGGGAAGCTGGCCTGGGGCCCCTAAATGTGTGGAGGCCTATAGGCCGGTACCTACTTGGCCTAATTGTTAATCTGGCCCTGTTACTTGGTGCTCAAGAATTCATATATTTGCAGTTTAGGAGGTTGGAACATACACTGTTTTCTTGCCCCAGTGATACTCACTCGGCGGGTTGGGATTAGGGATGGGCACAAACCAAAAAACGAACCGCAGTTCGAGCACAAACTGAGCCAGTTTGTGGTTCATTTTGAACTGGTTCATTTGGTAGTGTCATTCCTGAACCCAAAAATGAATCATCTTTTTTCCATGGAGGTTTGGATGTTTTGTTTTTGTTTTTCTTTCTCCAGACACCCTGGTGCCAATTCAGTCAATTCCTAGGCAACACTAGGGGTGGACTTTTGGAGAGCTCTAGAAACATCCAAAGCAGTTGTCCATAGTCTGATTGGCAGTTTTGGGAGCCAACCACAGAGCTCCCATTCTACTGTATTGGAGATGATTACGTACTAGTATAATACCACACCCTGGTTCAGCTGCTATCACTTTGCAGCATGAAGAGAGAAGAGTTAGTTGTTGTGAGAGCAGAGGAAGAATTGTCTGAGGGACTCCTGCCCCCCACCCCCGCAATGGGACAACATCTCCCAGCTGGTTTCAGGGACGAAACCTGAAGCTAGAGCTGAGCTTTCCTGGGGGCACCTTGCTTTCGGGGGGCTATAATTTAGATATTCCAAATGCAATTTTCACCAGATTTGGAGGGTTGGTGGAGGAGAGCCCGCTGAAGACTCCCTCTGTGTTTGGCATCTCTAACCTGTGAGGGGGCTGTTCTACCACCTTCTAAACCAAACAAACTACAAACCAGTTCAGGGAATGGAAAAGTTAGTGTAGTTCATGTGCTTCGTGCAATCAAACAAACCAACACGAACCACTGTTTTCCCAGTTTGTGTCCATCCCTAGTTGGGATACCAACTGAGCAGCATTCCCCACACTACATTTCCTCTGCCCCACTCCTCCCCACCTTCGAAAGAAGCACAGAGGCTCAGCAGTGGAGAGCCCCACTGGGATAAGGGGGCCTCCCAGTGCCGAGGGCAAAGCCCCTCCACCCCGTGCAAGGCCGTGAGCTCAAGTCAACAGGGTTTCCAGAGCACCCAAAGGGCCTTGGGGAAAAGATGGGGGAGGGGCAGGGCCTCTCACTGCTCTGCCTGCCCCCTCTCCTTCTTCCCCCCTTCCCGTTCCTCTCCCAGGTCTGTACATAACGTTTGATAACCTCATTTTGCATGTAGATTGTTATACTCCAGAAGCCAAAACATAGCCCCACCCCCTCCCCAAATTCAACCCCCCCACACACACCTGTTATCACTGTGCTTGCTCCACTGAACTGTGCAGGCTTCATTTCCATCTCACTCCCTTTCCCAAACATTCGCCCCCCTCACCACTACACATGATTTGTATTAGTTTGATTTATCTTGATTATACCAAGATTATACCATGGTTATTATTAAAGTTGGTATTTCAGACTGCAGCAGACGTGGACTACTGAACCCTTCTTAAATCTTCGTTCGCGAAGTCAAGCCGAGAGAGATTTCTTGACCCCTTTGGAAAAAAACGTGACACCTGCCCCATGTGTCAAGAAAATGGGCAGCACCCTTGCCGTTGGGGCTTGTGATTGGCAGGTGATTCCCACCTCAAAACAGCTGCTGCCAGAAGAGCAGATAAGCCACAAGTCCTCAGGCCTCATGCCAGGAAGGGAAGTAAATCAGCTCCCTACAAAGATCTGGGCCCTACCTGGTTTATTAGCCTTCCGTAGGGCCTGTAAAACGGAGCTGTTCCGTCAGGCTTTTAGTTGAGGCTGCGGGTGTCTATTCTTGATCTGATTGGCCTCCGCTGTCGGCAATGTCATCTGTGCTATAAAATGGAATAATATCTCCCATCTTATGGGATAACATCTTGTCATGATGTGAGATGGCCAGGCTGGGCAATATTGTGATGATATGGAAATTTTCTGAGTGCTGTAGAGTTGTTTTTATTGTATTTTATTGTTTTATAATGGCCCTGTTCAGACACACAGTATAATCAGATGTCGCTGCTGTTTCCTTCCAGATTTAAAGTGGCTGATCAGACAGCAAAATCTGCCTCCTGGTATTAAGTCGTGGTAGCGCCCCCCCCCCCCCCCAATCCTTCTCAGAACCAGATTATTTTGTTACCTGCTCCTTTGCGGTGTTTTTTTTAGTGGTCCGGTTTCACCTCGTAGTTTTCTCCGTCTGGATAGTTCTGCTGTGATATTAACCAACTTCCGGATGTCTGAAGGCTGTCCCACAGCAAAAGGAGCCTCAGACATCCGGTTTACGGTCGCCATTGTTTTTACTACTTAACGATACTTGCATAGCCACATGTTTTACCTATGTGCATGTGCATAATGCGCATAATAGTGGAGGAAATAAAAAAAAGAACTGCATGGTGCAATCGTGTACGGCAGAAGACGGTTTCACCGCGGAGTGATTCGAATTGCAGTATGGTAGTCTGATCAATAATATTCGGAACAAAGAACAGAACCAGGTCAGTTTAACACGGACTCAACACGCTGTGTGAACAGGGCCTATATGTTGTACTCCACCCTGAGCCCTACAGGGAATGGGCGGAATAGAAATATAGTATAAATAAATAAATAAATATGGCTCCTTTAGTTGGTAACAGAAAAACAATGAAGGGAAAGAAACAACCCAAAAACTGGAGTAAGAAACCTAAAAAGGTTAATATGTAATTAAAGGGCCGAACATTAAAAACAAAGTGTAAAAAAATCATAAATCAACATACATGTATTTATTGTTGAAAGCTAAAACCATTTAAGGGCCCATCATTAGCCTCTGTCCTATGTAAAATCATAATACCTCAATGGGAACCCACTCAACTTGACCTGACGCGTTTCGACCTAAATTGGTCTTCTTCAGAGGTCAGAAAGGTAAGTACGCATATTGGCTCATAATACAGAACAAAATAAAACATCAGAACAATGCTGGACCACAAGGAAATTTCTGTATATAAAGGAGAAAAATTATAAATTTGTAAAAATATTGTTTCATGCTATTTAAGGATAATATTTAGAATTAATTACTTACAGTGAAGTGACAAAGGCTTAGAGATATTCTTGAGGCCTCGTGTTCTGTAGCTTTATGTCTTAATCAAGAGGATACCTATAGCATTCAGTGTTTTTTTGTAGGCCTAAGAACAAAATATTAACCAAAATATAAAAGTTAAGCCACACTAAAAAAATACCGAATAAAACCATAAATTTCAAATTTAATCAGTTGTCTCACCACGTGGTCCAGAATTGATAAAGTAAAGCCAGAGGCTATGTGCCAAGAGTTTTGTATAGTGCACTGGAGCTGGTGCTCAACTTAAAAATGCTAGGAACCAGATGATGCAATCCTGGCCCAATCAAAGCACATGATGTAATTAGAACAAAGGTCATGAGGGAAGATAAATTGGAAATTGCAGGTACATTATAGGTAAAGTGGAAAACTTTAAAAAGTTACAAAAATAATTTCAAAATTTTCTCTCCATTATACACAAAACCAGTCAATTTCCTCATTCAAACCATGAGGTGTTAAAGTCCCTAGAATGTGAATCCAAAATGTCTCTCTGGCCTTCAGACGTTGCGCAAGCTGTAGTTTTGGAGCATGTATTTGTTCCATGACAAAGAACTGCAGGTGCTTATCAGAGTGATTTGATGAAGCCCAGTGTTTCACCAAGGGAGCATTCTTCCTTTGAAGACGGATGTTACTTCTGTGCTCACAAATCCTGGTTTTCACAGTCCTAGTTGTATAGCCAATGTACATTATATAGCAGATTATATAATAAATAACCAATTTGGAATTACAATTAAGAAATGACTTAATGAAATACTTCTTCTGCTTGGTAGAGTCAAGAAAAGAATCAGTGCAATGCATTAAACTGCAAACAGAACAGCCCCCACATGGAAAGCTACCTACTGGTCTGTCCCTGCCATCCACTCCCATCTGTCTTGTTTGAATGGATTTTAATCTGCTGTTAACTAAAACATCCTTCAAGTTCTTAGATCTCCTATATGTAAAAAGGGGAGGAGGGCGGCATTTGGGAACCTTGGTGAGGAGATGCCAGTGTTCCATAATAATTTCCTTTACCTGTCTTGACCTGCCATCAAATGTTAAGGGGATAATTAGTCTCTCAGTTTGACTTTGTCTAGTTTTAGGGGACAATAAGGAGGACCTGCAGGTATTTTTTGCTTTGTGATAAGCTTGTTTAACTACTCTGGAGGAGTAACCTCTCTCCCTAAACTGTCTCATCAGTAAAGAAGCCTGTTTAACAAAATCAGAGTATTGGCTGCAATTCCTTCTCAGTATGGTAGATTCTTCTTTAAATGTAGGGGGTGGAAACTGTCACTGACAAGTAAGGAATTAACATCGTCAGTTGGTTTTCTATAAGTGTCAGTCTCAATCACATTGCTCACTCTCTTCACTACCACATCCATTTTTTTGTGGCTTGGAAAAGATATTTCTCTCTTTAAATCATGTCTCCAAGCCAAGCCAGCTGGCAGCTGGGAGAATGCACTTAAAGTTGCTTTCATTGCACCTCTCTTCCCTCCCCCTTCCCAATTTTCCTTCCTTCCTTCCTTCCTTCCTTCCTTCCTTCCTTCCTTCCTTCCTTCCTTCCTTCCTTCCTTCCTTCCTTCCTTCCTTCCTTCCTTCCTTCCTTCCTTCCTTCCCTCCCTCCCTCCCTCCCTCCCTCATAAGAACATAAGAGAAGCCATGTTGGATCAGGCCAATGGTCCATCCAGTCCAACACTCTGTGTCACACAGTGGCAAAAATTTTATATATACCACACACTGTGGCTAATAGCCACTGATGGACCTGTGCTCCATATTTTTATCTAAACCCCTCTTGAAGCTGGCTGTGCTTGTGGCCGCCACCACCTCCTGTGGCAGTGAATTCCACATGTTAATCACCCTTTGAGTGAAGAAGTACTTCCTTTTATCCGTTTTAACCCACCCTTCCTTCCTTCCTTCCTTCCTTCCTTCCTTCCTTCCTTCCTTCCTTCCTTCCTTCCTTCCTTCCTTCCTTCCTTCCTTCCTTGTGGCTCTCAAACATCTGATGTTTATTCTGTGTGGCTCCTACATTAAGCAATTTTGGCCAGCCCTAGGTTGGAGCCACCGTGCGATGTACAAAAGGAATGTCCACAGTTCACTAATCTGCTCGATCTCAAAAGGAAGAAGGAGAACAAGAAACTGGACAGCAACTGTGGGAGGTATCTCTGGGACCACCCATCCTCTTGACTCCTGGTCAGGACTCACGACCCATGCCAAACTCCTCGGGTCAGGAGCTCCCTGCCAGGAACTTGTAGTTCAGGGAGCCTGAACAGCCAGTAAAAGTACAAAGAGATCTATCAAGCTCTCCTTGTTCAGCTTCTACTCAGGGCTGATAGTCTGGCGTTTTCTCATTGTTTTGTTTTTGTTGTTTACTATGTTTTTGTGCCATGGAGATTTACAGGCAAGGGTTAGATCTGCTTCCCAGGGGAACCGTCTTGCATCCTGACTTATCTGTCTTTCATTTAGCAGCCTGGAAGTGAAGCGGTAGCTGCTAGCCAAACCTGGCTCTTTTGAGAGTGTGTTGTCCATTCTTACTTAAAAAAGAAAAGCAACTAACAGAGTCCATCAGTCCACTGGGGTGAGAGAACAATCTAATACGGGGGTGGCCAAACTGAGACTCGGGAGCCACATGTGGCTCTCTCACACATATTGTGTGACTCTCGAAGTCCCCACCTCTGTGTTGTCCAGCTTGAAGAAGGCAGTTCTCTCTTTAAATCACTTCGCTAAGCTAAGCCAGCTAGCAGCTTGGAGAATGCACTTAAAGTTGCTTTCTTTCCACCTCTCCCCCTCCTACTTCCCACATTTTCTTTCCTTCCTTCCTTCCTTCCTTCCTTCCTTCCTTCCTTCCTTCCTTCCTTCCTTCCTTCCTTCCTTCCTTCCTTCCTTCCTTCCTTCCTTCCTTCCTTCCTTCCTTCCTTCCTTCCTTCCTTCCTTCCTTGTGGTTCTCAAACATCTGATGTTTATTCTGTGTGGCTCTTGCATTAAGCAGGTTTGGCCACCCCTGATCTAATACAATCTAATAAGGCCAGTCCAGTAGAAGTGTTGGCATTTGTCTAGGTTAGGTTATAGAAGAATTCCTAGAAGGTCCAGTCTCTGCCTGTATCCTTTATGTCTGCCCTGAGATCCATCTGAGATGGGCTTGCCATTCCCGTCCCTCCAATAGAAGCTTAATGTGTGGAAACTGGCAGTTGTAACTTTTAGGGGCACGGCGGGAAATAACATGTCCTTGTAAGCATCATCCCATAGGGTATTTGGATTGTGAATGATAGTTTTTTTGTAGCAGGAACTCCTTTGCATATTAGGCCACACACCCCTGATGTAGCCAATCCTCCTGGAGCTTACAGAAGGCCCTGTAAGAAGAGCCCTGTGAGCTCTTGGAGGACTGACTACATCCGGGGGGGTGTAGCCTAATATGCAAAAGAGGTCCTGCTACAAAAAATAAAAGCACTGGATAGGTTAATTTCAAATATCATTTTCCCCATGAGTAGAAAAGCAGCTTGCTTTGAGGAAAGAAAAATGGCTGGCAGAGGAGTCAAGCAGTGCCTTGTTCTGTTTATCCCACTTCCAAAGGCGAATTTCCATCACAGCTTTAATAGGCCTGTATTTGGTATTCCCAGTAGTAATGTATGGCTGTGAGAGTTGGACCATAAGGAAGGCCGAGCACAAAAGAATAGATGCTTTTGAGCTGTGGTGCTGGAAAAGACTCTTGAGAGTCCCTTGGACTGCAAGAAGATCAAATCAGTCAGTCCTAAGGGAAATCAACCCAGACTGTTCCCTAGAAGGTCAGATGCTGAAGCTCAAATAGTTTGGCCACCAAATGAGAAGGGAGCACTCCCTTAAGAAGACCCTGATGCTGGGAAAGACAGAAGGCAAAAGAAGAAGGGGACGGCAAAAGATGAGATGGCTGGACAGCATTACTGATGGAACAAACACAAATTTGAGCCGACTTTGGAGGATGGTGGAAGACAGGAGGGCCTGGCGTGACTTTGTCCATGGGGTCACAAAGAGTCAGACTCGACTGTGTGACTGAACAACAACAAAAAATTTGGGTTCATTCACACTACAGTAAATAAATGTGTTTTGCAGCTGGATTTTTGCTATTAGTACACAGTAAAAATCCAGTTGCAAAACACATTATTTGTAACATCTAGTTTGGCCCCAATGGATTGTGGATGCTATGACAGCATGGATTTAGGTGGTTCAGGAATGGGTCTGGTATATTGACAGCAGAATTAGTTTAAAAGCACACTGATATTGGGGGAATTCCAGAAGCTAATGTTTGGATTCTCTTGTTAAAATATTATCAGCTGGTGTGGTTATTTCAAACCAGTTTTTCAAGCTGTCAGAGGCAAAAAGTGTGGAAAGAATCAATTTATACCCTGAAGGGAGGGGAAAACCTCAGGAAGCTATTTCAATATGGTAATTGAGCCTAAAATAAAATGTCTGTTCGGAGTTTCTTTCCTCGTTTATTCCTAAAAACAAGCTACATAGAGAGGGTCAAAGAGAGCCAAACATACTTGGAGAATCAGAAATATTTGTGCTGGGGGGAAAAAGGCATTTGAGCCTATTTACAAAGGGAAAGGTGCGTAGCCTTATATAACCCTGAAAGAGTTAAGCCAAGGAGTTTGATATATTGTAATTTCTTTGTTAGGCTGAATATAATTCACATATTAGGAAGTTAAAACTGAAGGGGAAAAAAGGAAGGGTTTCATGTTCACTAGAAAACAGTTAAGAACGAACTAAAATGAAGGGGGGGCGGTGTCTGTGGCTTGCTGGAACACCTGCTTGATGTGGAGAAGGTCCCGAGTTAAATCCCTGACACCTTCAATTTTTGCCAGAGACTCTGGACCACTGCTGCCAGTCTAATAGGGTTGCCAGGTCTGGGTTGGAAAATACCTGGAGACTTTGGGCATGGATCGGATAGAGGGAGAGGTTTGGGGAGGGGAGAGGCCTCAGTCTGGTACAATGCCATAGAGTCGCCCAGGGCTTTTTTTTGTAGCAGGAACTCCTTTGCATATTAGGTCACACACTTCTAAGAGCTTACTGTAGGCCCTGTACTAAGAGCCCTGTCAGCTCTTGGAGGATTGGCTACATCGGGGTGGGGGGGATTGGCCTAATATGCAAAGGAATTCGTGCTACAAAAAAAGCCCTGGAGTCCACCCTTTCAAGGCAGCCATTTTCTCAAGGCGGGGGCTGATTTCTGCCAGCTGGCGATCAGTTGTAAAAATCTCCAGGCCCTACCTGGAGGCTGGCAACCCTACAATCAAACTTTGATGGGCCAAGGATATGTTCCGGAACCTCTCAGTGGAAGCAAAATTCTCAAAAAAATGAACTTTTAAGTTCATGAGAAGCACCTGCGTGTTTCTCCTTCATTTCCCTCTTGAGAGTTCTGGCACCTCTTTTTCGAGAAAAAAAAAGCCCTGACTATTTCCGTGTCTACCTTCCCTTCAGTGGTGCTCCAAGAACCTAAGTGAGTTGAAAGGGCACCATGACACATTCATAACAATGCTAATGCCTCAAATACTGGGGACATTCTCCTGAGGGTATTAAGAGCACTAGGGGTGGAATTCTAGCAGGAGCTCTTTTGCATATTAGGCCATACACCCCTGATGTAGCCAATCCTCCAAGAGCTTACAAAAAGAGCCTTGTCAGCTCTTGGAGGATTGGCTACATCAGGGGTGTGTGGCCTAATATGCAAAGAAGCTCCTGCTAGAATTCCACCTCTGAAGAGCACACACACTGGAATGAAGAAGGATATCCTGGAAGGGCCAGTCCTCCGTTGCCCAATGTTGGCACCCACAAACATGGTGGTGTAAACAGAATGTTGGGTGTGGAGCTGAGTTCAAATTCCTTTTCACTGATGAAGCATATTGGGTGGTCTCTGGATAGCTCTCCTTTCTCAGAGATAGATTAATCTACCCGTAGACTTATGAACTGCAGTCTCAATGTGTGTATATTGTGTGTGTGAGTGAGGGGCAGATAGCTTTGAAAGAAACCATGTTTTGAGTGGCAGGTGGGAGGGGAAAAGTGGACTGCTTAACTCTTTCTCTGCTGACCTTTTTTAAAAAAGCCTTGGAGGCTGCTGCTTTTCTTCAATATGACTAATAGGGAACCAGATAGGCCTTCAGCACACTACTAGAAAAGGGAAGATTGTTGGAAGTGGCTCTGTGCTTTGTCTTCCAGCCCAGACGGCAAAGATTTATTGTTGCCCCTTGAATGAAACTTCCTAGCATAGTGAACATTTTTTCCCCCAAAGAATGTGTTAATCAAAGGATCGTATTTATCCCCTCAAGAAGATGCGAGACGCTGGATGCCATATTTTGCTTTAATAACTTTATTTCTTTTTGTGTATATATTATTTTTAGAAAGCAGAATATAATATCCCCTCTATATTCATAACTTTATTTCTTACTGATCTATTGAACTATTAAAATATATTTTATGCGGGTTTCAGTTGCCAAAAAAATAATAACAATCACATGAAGTGTACTTTTCCGAGGATTACCCATTTTCAGATTTCAGTCTTTGGTTTCATTTCTCATGCACTTTTTAGCCAGTATTGTTTATGCACATGTGCTGCAAATTTCATAGAAAGTATTTTCCCTGCTTTTCAAAATAAGATTCACACAGCCGTCTCATTCCCAACTTTGACCTCATGATATATTTCAGTCTATCCCTCCTACAGTTTGAACTGATTCTGTGGGGATCAAGCAGTAAAAATCTCACATGCTCTTTCTTTGTTGATTGAAATGATGAATGACACACTTCTGGAATGCTTCCAGGCGAAGGATTCTATATAATGCGGATGTGGGCCGAGCGAATATTCCCTGATGATGCAGTGGTACGGTGCCCTTCCTTCCAATTCCCATGCTATCCTCAAGCCGGTTATCATGAGAGATTCCCAGCTCTTGAGAAATTAAATTTCATTATAGAATGAGATGCTTTCTAAGAAAGAAAAAAAGAACTGGACACAAACCAGCTTTCCCCATCGGTAGACACTCCCTTAAAATCTGTTCTCCTCTGTAAATGACCCACTATAATAAACAGGACTCCTTTGCATATTAGGCCACACACCCCTCATATAGCCAATCCTCCTGGAGCTTACAGGGCTCTTCTTGCAGGGCCTATTGTAAGCACTTGGAGGGCTACATCAGGGGTGTGTGGCCTAATATGCAAAGGAGTTCCTGCTACAAAAAAAGCCTTGCTTCCAAAGCAACGGTTAAGTTCATTGGAATGATTTTGAGAATTAGAATCTCCCACCGGGGACCCAGTTTTCCTCTGAGCTAGGGGGACTTGCTGAGAAGCTCTTTCTTATCGTGGCAGGAAGATGCCTGCATTTTATCAAATATGGAGCTAATACAGATAATGCAGGTATAGGGAAGTAATTTCAGAAATGGACATGTGTGGAGACATTTGGAAAAATCCTCGAGCCATTGTGAGCTGAGCCCAACACCCTCTGATTTTAGGCTCTTGCCACAATTAGGCCAGGTCTTCTGCCCTCCCAGTTCCCATCACCCTTCACTTTGGTTCCCAAATTGAGATCACTCAAGCAAACCTGAGCCAGTGCTTATGTGGAATCACAGCCCCTTCCCATGCCAATGAGCCAGCTAGGCTGTTGGTAGAAATACTTTGGAAAGACAGTCTCATCAGATCAGTTCACATTGGTGGCAAGAGCTGTGTAATGACTGGCTGGTAAATGTCCCTGTCAGCTGCCTGTCCTCTGAATTACTCCCTGCCCCAACAAACACACATCATCTCACTGAACTCCATGAATTCTGAACAAGACAGCCAGGCAGCAGAGTAACAGCTCAATCCAGGGGTAGAATTCTAGTAGGAGCTCCTTTGCATATTAGGCCATGCACCTCTTATGTAGCCAATCCTCCAAGAGCTTACAAAAAAGAGCCTTGTAAGCTCTTGGAGGATTGGCTACATCAGAGGTATGTGGCCTAATATGCAAAGGAGCTCCTGCTAAAATTCCACCCCTGGCTCCATCAAAGAAATGTCTGACTGGTATCATTATTATATTATTTATTTGGATTAATGGCTTTCCACCATAACTGGCCCTCTCCTCTTTTTTTTCCATCTCGCCCCCACCCCCCCTTCTTTAACCTGCCCATGGAATGGAAACACAGTCCAAAGTGGGTTATAGATGCCATCCGGAGATTATACTGATTTGGTGATTCTAACGGTTTTAAAGCTGTGTTTTGGGGGTGTTATGCTGATGGTTTTAACCTGTTGTGAATTGTGCAGAGCCCCATGTAGTCAAGGATTGGGTGATTCAGAAATTTAAAATACAAATAAAATTAATTATAATTGTAATTTTGTTAACAACTATAGACTGAGGGGGGCATTGGTCATGTGTAAATGCATAACCTTGCTCTGGATTGGAATTCACATAGAATAAATGTAATAGTTGAATCTACTTTGGATTTCAAGTAATGTATGATGTGTACATAGATGAAGTTTCAGCAGTAGAGCATTCAGATCAAAGCTAAGAACGAACGCTTTCAGGTTAATATAATTACTCAACTTACAATAAATAGTACATTTGATAGGATGACTGAACAACTCCTATAAACCAGCGTGGTGTAGTTGTTAAGAGCTGTGGACTCTAATCTGGAGAACCAGGTTTGATTCCCCACTCCTCCACATGAAGCCAGCTGGGTGACCCTGAGTCTGTCACAGTTTTCTCAGTAGCCTCATAAGGCACCTGTTGTGGAGAGCAGGGCTGCCATGTTCATTAGGCAGCCTTGGGCAGAGTGTGGCCTGGGGAGTAGGGCACCAGGCTGGGCCCTTACCCTTACCTCTGTGGCAAGGGTAATAGGCAAGCCCAGTGGCACCGGACCTCAGAGTGTGCCGCTGGCAGCCACAGCTCCAACTCCCGGAAGCTTCTGGAAGCCGGAAGATGGAGTGTCGGTGACCAGGCAGTGCGGGGACATGCTCTGAGGTGCAGGAGCTGCGGTGCACCGCCGGGCTGGGAAGGTGTGAGTGGTGGAGCGGAGGCGGTGCCTTGCCTGGGGCATCAGAGAGAAAGAGAATTTGATTGTAAGCTGCTTTGAGATTCCTAAAGGTAGAGAGAAACACATAAAACCCGACTTTTCTTCATAAGCCAGTGTGTCTAGAGAGGACAGATAAAACTTGAGACCTTTTTCTGGCTGGGGCATTCTTTTCCAACCTCAGCCTTTTGGATGCAGTGGTGAAGGGAGAGTAAGAAGAATGAGAAACCAATTCCCTTTGGAGGAAGGGGGCGGTGGGAAGTATGTAGGCTGATAGAACTGAGAACAAGTCTTAGGTGCTGTTCTCATGTATGATCATGAGCACCAAAATTGTTTCCAGAATTATGGGAAGTGAACGGAAAGCTAGTTATGAACAAACATTCTTGGGCTGGATTTGGAAATGGCACAGCAATTTATGAACAACATTACAGAACTCTCTGGAGAAGAAACCCCCCCCCCCTCCAAGTTGTAAAATGGCTCATAAATTCCTGGGCCATTTGTATGGGTCCCCCCAACTCTCATCTTGTGCACCACTCCCATTTTTTACCCTTGGGACACCCAAACTCTTCATGCTTGCTGGTTCCTTCCTCTTTTTCCTTCTTCCAGGCTGCAGCAGTAGCCATAGCCGTGTCAGAGGTTTCAGTCTCCTCTTTGCATTCCCATCATGGTCACAGCATGGGAAACTGGGAAATGTAGACCGGGATGCCTACATTAAACTACATTTCCCAGTCTCCCTTGTGCCTTGAATGCTGCCATAGCCAAGGCCCTTCCTCCTGCTAGAGTAGATGCTTCTGCTGTGTACCTCAGGGGAAAGTAGGTGGGAGTGGAAGGGAGGAATTCTCCTCAAATTTGGATTCCAGTCGGAGCTGGAGAAGAGCCCGAGGCTCATGTTGAAGGGGGTATTCCAAGCCACCAAAGCATGTTCTAGACTGAAAGAATGTACAATCTTGCCTGCCCTGCTATGTGGAAGCTGAGGTTGCTTTCCCCCGACCGCCATCCTATCCCACATGTTTCTCTTTGAACTCTGCTCTAAAAAAATTTAGTGCCATATTCCATGAACATAATATATGCAGTTGGTTTTTGCAAACACACCCTCTCATGCAAAACCCCCACTTCAGGGCGGGAGCGGAAGCTCTTACACTGTTTACGTAGCATCCCCAGATGTTACAGCGTTTCGTTTGCGCATTTTTTAACATATTGATGCCTTCAGACGTCAGAGCGAGAAAAGCCAGCGGTGAGAATTCCAGTTCTGTCTCCCTGGGACGGGAAGGGGCCCGCTCTTCCATGGCTTTGTACAGCCACTTCTCTCCTTACCATCCATGGTCATAGCCTTGCTCTGAGTCTAGCTGCCAAGAGCACTTTGGATTCCTGTAAACATGACACAAGGGCTGGAGTTCCTTGAGAGAAATCCCTCGGCAGATTGTTTACACCCCCGTACTGCTATCTGTCTGGAGATGTTTTATAGTTCGTTGACTTGCAAATGCATCAGGAGACACCCTGGCTTAGGCTCGCTTTGCCTCTTGCAACACAGTTCTCCAGTGCCCCTTTTCCTCTTGCTTGCTTAGAAGCGGTCCTTGCCGTTGGTGCCTTTGTTCTCTTTCTGGCCCTGTTTGCACAAGCGCTGGGAAATGGCTGGAATGCCGTGGCTTAACTCAACTGGCCTGTCTCATCCCTTTAACAAAGCTTTTTGCTGTTTTGCTGCCTTTGTCAGCAAGGGGAGCTAAAGGAAGAACAGGTTGGTTCCTGTCCCCCCATCTCAATTGATCCCCATTTTTTGAAAAAGGTAGTCCCCTGTGCAAGCACCAGTCGTTTCCGACTCTGAGGTGACGTCGTATCACGACATTTTCACGGCAGACTTTTTACGGGGTGGTTTGCCATTGCCTTTCCCAGTCATCTACACTTTCCCTCCAGCAAGCTGGGTACTCGTTTTGCCAACTTCAGAAGGATGGAAGGCTGAGTCAACCTTGAGTTGGCTACCTGAATCCAGCTTCCGCCGGGATTGAGCTCAGGTTGTGAGCACAGAGTTTGACTGCAGCTTTACTACTCTGTGCCATGGGGCTCCTCTGTTGCCCTTTAGCCAGCCGAAAAAAAGGGACCCACACCAGCTTTATTTTGTTGCTGTTGTTCAGTCACACAGTCGAGTCCGACTCTTTGTGACCCCATGGACCACATCACGCCAGGCCCTTCTGTCTTCCACTATCCTAAGTTTGCTCAAATTCATGTTTGTTGCATCGATAACACTGTCTTCTCTAGTGAGTGCTCCGTTCTCTTTGGTAGCCAAACTATTTGAGCTTCAGCTTCAGTATCTGACCTTCCAGGGAACAGCCAGGGTTGATTTCCTTTAGGATTGACTGATTTGATCTCCTTGCCATTCAAGGGACTTTGTTTAAGAACAGGGAAAAGAAGGTAGTGCAGTGAAAAAGAAGAAAAAGAAGATGATGATATTGGATTTATACCCCGCCTTACACTCTGAATCTCAGAGTGGCTTACAGTCCTCTTTATCTTCCTCCCCACACACAACACCCTGTGAGGTAGGTGGGGCTGAGAGAGTTCTCACAGCAGCTGCTCTTTCAAGGACAACCTCTGCCAGAGCTATGACTGACCCAAGGCCATTCCAGCAGCTGCAAGTGGAGGAGTGGGGAATCAAACCCAGTTCTCCCAGATAAGAGTCCGCGCACTTAACCACTACACTAAACTGGATTGGAATGGGCCTTGGGGAGAGAGGGCCTTTAACTGAAGAAATAAATTTAGATCCATCATGTTTGGCCATTGCTTTGGCTGAGAAGGCAGCATGATTGGATAACAGGGGACTGGGGTGATGGAGGTCCAAGTTCTTCTTCTTCTGGTTTAGCACAGAAGTACTTCTGTGCTAAACCAGAAGACGAATGTGCTGTTGAGTTGCGACTGACCCATTGTGGCCTAAACCGTTAGGGTGTTGTTAGGCAAGAGACGAGTGGAGGTGGTTTGCTCCCCTCTGTGTAGCAACCCTGGTCTTCCTTGGTGGTCTCCCATCCAAGTACTCATCAGGAATGACCTTGCTTACCTCCCAAACTCTAATGAGCTTGGGCTAAACTGGGATATTCGGGCTGCGAAGGGACTGTTTATTTCACAAACCCTGTTTGGAATATCCCAGGCAAACTAGACTGGCGCAGTCAGAGAGCAAGCCTTATTTCTGCTTGTCTTTGGGTCTTGCTCATTCCTGAGTCCTTGATAGGACTGAAACAAACACTGGTTCCTGCCTCAGAGCTATTTTGTGTCTTGCTTGATTCCCAGTGCTGAAAACATTTACATACTTGTTTGCAAAATTTATATCCCGTCTTTCTGCCTTCTGAAGGGGCCACCAAGGCAGCTAACAATTCACAATGTACATGATAGAATCACATTGTAAAACCATTAAAATCAACCCCCAGCACGCATCATTAAAAGAAATTAGAACCAGAGTTGAAATATGTATAAGAGACATAAAAGCAGAAGTTGAAAACATTGGTCAGGAAGGAGGGAGGAATCACTGAGAGAATGTCAGACAAAAAAAATAAATTATTTATTGGCAATGGAAGGGGAGTAGTTAGGGTTGCCAGGTTGGGACCACAAGTTCTTGTATTGTGAGAAAGGGAGAAAAGTACTTCTTTCTCTACCGTCTCCATCCCATGCATAATCTTGTAAACCTCTATCATGTCACCTCGCAGTCATTTCTCCAAGCTAAAGAGCCCCAAGCGTTTTAACCTTTCTTCAGAGGGAAAGTGTTCCAAACTTTTAATCATTCTAGTTGCCCTTCTCTGGACTTTTTCCAATGCTATAATATCCTTTTTGAGGTGCGGTGACCAGAATTGTACACAGTATTCCAAATGAGACCGCACCATCAGTTTATACAGGGGCATTGTGATACTGGCTGATTTGTTTTCAGTTCCCTTCCTAATAATTCCCAGCATGGCGTTGGCCTTTTTTATTGCAATCGCACCTTGTCTTGACCTTTTCAGTGAGTTATCTACAACGACCCCAAGATCTCTCTCTTGGTCAGTCTCTGCCAGTTCACAACCCATCAACTTGTATTTGTAGCTGGGATTTTTGGCCCCATTGTGCATTACTTTGCGCTTGGCCACATTGAATCTCATCTGCCACGTTGACGCCCACTCACCCAGCCTCAACAGATCCCTTTGGAGTGCCTCACAATCCTCTCTGGTTCTCACCACCCTGAACAATTTAGTGTCATCTGCAAACTTAGCCACTTCACTGCTTACTCTCAACTCCAAATCATTTATGAACAAGTTAAAGAGCATGGGACCCAGTACTGAGCCCTGCGGCACCCCACTGATTACCGTCTTCCACTGCGACGATTGTCCATTTATACTCCTCTCTGTTTCCTATTAATTAGCCAGTTTTTGATCCACAAGAGGACCTGTCCTTTTACTCCATGACTCTCGAGTTTACTGAGGAGCCTTGATGAGGAACTTTATCAAAAGCTTTCTGGAAGTCAAGATAAACAATATCTATTGGGTCCCCTTTGTCCACATGTTTGTTCACCCTCTCAAAGAAATGTAACAGGTTAGTGAGGCAAAATCTTCCTTTACAGAACCCATGCTTAGTCTTCCTCAATAAGTTTTGTTTATCAATGTGCCTACTCATTCTGTCCTTGATAATGGTTTCTACCAACTTTCCCGGTATTGAAGTCAGACTGACTGGCCTGTAATCTCTTGGATCTTTTCTGGAACCCTTTTTAAAGATGGGGGTGACATTTGCTACCTTCAGGAACGGAGGTAGATTTCAATGAAAGATTACAGATTTTTGTTAGAAGATCCACAAGTTCACCTTTGAGTTCTTTCAGAACTCTTGGATGTATGCCATCTGGACCAGGTGACTTATTAGTTTTTAATTCATCTATCAGTTGTAGGACCTCCTCTCTTGTCACTTCAATCTGACTCAGGTCTTTCAACATCCCTTCCAAAATTAGGGGTTCTGGAGCGGGCAAACACTTCTCATCTTCCACAGTGAAGACGGAGGCAAAAAATGCATTCAGCTTCTCAGCCATTTCCCTATCTTCCTTCAGTAATCCTTTGACCCCTTGGTCATCCAACGCCCCACTGCCTTCCTGGCTGGTTTCCTGCTTCTAATATATTTGAAGAAATTTTTATTGTTGGTCTTTATGTTTTTTGCATTATGCTCCTCATGGTCCCTTTTTGCCTGCTTGATCACAGTCTTGCATTTGTTTTGCCACAGCCTGTGTTCCACTGCTTAAAGGAATCCTTCTTACCTTTTACAACTTTTTAAATGTTTGTTAACCATGCAGGCCTTTTCTTATACCTGTTTGTGCCTTTCCTAACTTGTATATATTTTATCTGAGCTTCTAGGATTGTAGTTTTAAATAGCCTCCAAGCTTCCCCAAGGGAAGCTTTCCTTTCAGTTTCCTCTTCACATGCCTCCTCATCTCAGAGAATTTACCCCTTTTAAAGTTAAACATGGTTGTGCTGGCCTTTTGGAGCAACTCCCTATTTATACAAATGGTGAAATCAATAACATTATGATCACTGCTCCCAAGCGGTACAATCACTTTACATCTCTCACCAGGTCTTGGGCATTACTTAGGACTTGGTAGGTTCTGTGACCATCTGCTCCATAGCACAGTCATTGAGAGTGTCATTGAGAGCGTCTAGAAACTCAATCTCTTTCTCTCAACCAGAACACATATTGATCCAATCAGTCTGCGGGTAGTTAATCACCTATTATGACACAGTTTTTACGTTTAGCCACTATCTTTAATCCTTCCATCATATTATAATCGTCCTCTATATTTTGATTTGGTGGGCGATAACAAACCCCATAATTTCTTTTGGGCCCTCTATTTCGACCCAAAGCATTTCTAGAAGGGAATCTAATTCTCTGACCTCAGTCTTACTAGACTGTATACCCTCTCTGACATGCAGAGCCACCCCACCCCACCTCCAACTCTTCCCACCATGACCACTGGCTCCTCCTCAGCACTGTCTATCAGCCTATCTACAACACGCGTAATGTCTGCTACCTTCACACCAGGCAGGCAAGTCACCATACGGTCAGTACGTGATTTTGACACCCAGCTGTCTGCTTGCCTAAGGATCGAATCACCAACTACCAAGACCCCCCTTCCCTCCCTGCCCAGGGAAGGTTCCTTGGCGTGAAAGGATACCCGTTCACCAACTGAAGAAGAGGTCTCTTCTGAGGGCGCGTTCCCCTTATCCTCAGCACGGTGCTCTGTTCCCTCTCGACCCTCATGCTCCCTGGAAGCAACGGGGCTGCTATGTTCAGAGTGGGGCTTATCTAACACGTCCCCGAGAGTCTTCTCCGAGTACCTAACTGACTGTCTCTGCATCTCCAGGTCAACCACCTCAGCCTCAAGGGTACGAACTCATTCCCTGAGGACCAGGAGCTCCTTGCATTGAGCACACACCCAAGACTTCTGTCCTGTGGGCAGATAGTCATACATGTGACACTCAGTGCAAAGCCCCCACCCCGCTGCTGGCATTCTACCTTCATGATCGCTTTTTAAAATATACAGTCCCCCTTTAAATCCTGTTGTGTTTATGTGGCTCTCGTTCTGGAGGGTCTACTTACCTTATTGGGAACACAAGGAAAATACGGATCCGGGTTCCTGGTCCTTACAGAGCCCCCAGGCCAAGAGCTCTTTAGCTCTCGCCCTTCGGCTTGCGCCAAAGGCTTGTGCCTCTGGTAAGGTGGAGCTTAATAATGAAAGAAGGTGGGGCCTCAGTCTGCCCCAGGACAAAGCCACTCCCAGTCAATCAGCAACAATCTCCTTCAGCCCCCTCAAAACAAACAAACAGCAGTTCTCCAGCAACCACACAAAGTCAGAAATTCTCAGCAATCACACAATCCCACAACTCAAACTTCTCAGCAATTTCCCCAGCTGTTTAGAAAGCCAATCCTCACCCTTATAGCCTTCTTATCTGCTCTCTCTCAGAGCTCTCTGAAATACTACCTTGAGGTTGGCAACCCCAGGAGTAGTGAATGTTCCTGGGGGGGAAGAGTTCCAGAGCTCTGAGAAGGTCCTCTATTGGGCTGCCACCCTGCTGGAAGTCACTAGTGCAGGCATGCAAAAAAGTTAATGATAGTCAGTCCACCCTTGGCGGAATGAACTGCCCCTATGTTGTCGAAGGCTTTCATGGCCGGAGTCCATTGGTTATTGTAGATTTTCCCAGCTGTGTGGTCATGATCTTGGCATTGTGAGACTTGATGTTTCACCAGCAACTGTGGCTGGCATCCTCAGAGGTGCAACCCAGAAAACTGGAGTTCTCTCTGGGTCAAATTGAGAAGAAGTTGGTAGGCAGGTAATTTATATCTACTCAGGCAGGTGGGGTAGGGCTGAGCCGTTATTTTGTGGGAGCTTCCTGGGCTGTGACATGCTAATGGAGCTTACCTGAGGGGGTTCTTTTGTATATGGATTGACTATTGAAATTCTAATCTTATCTGTAGTGCTGTTGTAAGCTGTAGGGCATTTTGTGGGAGACTGTTTTTCTTCAGGTGTTTGTTTAATCCTTGGTTTAATTGCTGTTCTGATTTCATTCTTAGAGTAGCCATTTGCTTGAAGTGCGTGGTTTAGATGGTTTTAGTTCATCATTGAGAAAATCTGGTTCACATATCCACCTTGCACGGTCTGCTAATGTGTTGATTATGCCTCAGTCCATACTTTTGCTGTAGTTGTTCCATAGAACTTAGCAGGTGGATCAGAAGATGATTCTTGTAGCTGCCCATGAGTCCGGCTGTGCCCCTCACTGAGTTGGTGGGAATCAGAAGATTTTGGATTTATATCCCACCCTCCACTCCAAATCTCAGAGTCTCAGAGCGGCTCACAATCTCCTTTATCTTCCTCCCCCACAACAGACATTCTGTGAGGTGGGTGGGGCTGAGAGGGCTCTCACAGCAGCTGCCCTTTCAAGGACAACCTCTGCCAGAGCTATGGCTGACCCAAGGCCATGCTAGCAGGTGCAAGTGGAGGAGTGGGGAATCAAACCCAGTTCTCCCAGATAAGAGAGCTATGGCTGACCCAAAGCCATGCCAGCAGCTGCAAGGGGAGGAGTGGGGAATCAAACCCTGTTCTCCCAGATAAGAAAGCTATGGCTGACCCAAGGCCATTCCAGCAGCTGCAAGTGCAGGAGTGGGGAATCAAACCCGGTTCTCCCAGATAAGAGTCCGTGCACTTAACCACTATACCAAACTGGCTCTCAGTTGACTATCCTTTGCATAAATCTATCTGCAGTTTCTTGGCCATGAGCCATCAACTTAATGTCTGGGTGTGTAGAATGGAATATTGATGGTGTGACCTGATTGCCGCTTCTGGAATTACTATGTAATTTCCCTAGAAGACACAGCCTCAGCATTCCTGTTGATGTAATTAAAACAGTCTTCAGCCAACAGATCATACAGCTTTGACCTCCGTACCTAATTGATAACACATGCTGTAGAAATATAGTAAATAAACAAATGCTGAAAAGGGGTCTTTGCAGCCCTATTGCAGTGGATTGCTGTTGTGATCTTCTGAAACACTCAGCTCTTTCCATGCTCGACGACATTTTTCTTTTGTTGCTGAGCATTTTGGAAGAGGTCTAGTTTTGAAGAGATTTCTATTGTTTTTGTTGCTATGCTGCAAAAGATTGCAATTATAATCTTCAGAACAGAAAAGAAAACACTTTTTTAAAATTCAGCACATGTGGAATTAGTTTGGGAGAGGTTCATTTAAATTTTATTTTTGCTTCTTTTCTTGGGAACGTATCCCAGGATTACAATTCTAGAAGCAACACAGTATGAGTTTCACTCCAGTAAATGTTTATGTGCCCCAGAATACAGGGCTAAGTTCATATTAGGAAGATTTCGAAAGCACCCTTAGTCATTGGGTTCCTCCTATCCCAAACATAAAACTGTTTTGACTGATGTTGTAGATGCCTGAAAACCCAAAGAAAGTTGCCCGATTGCATTCTGAAAACTTACAGTAGCAGAAGAGGTCTGGAATGTAGAGACCTTACACAGCCTAGGACTGACATATCTACAGGACTGCCTCTCCCCATATATGCCCCGGAGAACACTACAATCTGGCACCCAACATTTGCTGACTGTCCCTGGCCTGAAGGATGTACGACTAGCCTCAACCAGGGTCAGGGGCTTTTTGGCCTTGGCCCCAGCCTGGTGAAATCAGCTCTCCCTAGAGATGGAGGCCCTTACTGAATTGTTACCATCAGGGTTTTTTTTGTAGCAGGAACGCCTTTGCATATTAGGCCACACACCCCTGATATAGCCAATCTTCCAAGAGCTTACAGGGCTGTTAGTACAGGGCCTACTATAAGATCCAAGAGGATTGGCTACGTCAGGGGTGTGTGGCCTAATATGCAAAGGAGTTCCTGCTACAAAAAAAGCCCTGGTTACCTTTTTGTAGGGCCTGCAAGATGGAGGTATTTCACCAGGCTTTTGGTTGAGGCAGAGGGCATCCTGTTCTGTCAGCTGGCCCTATGCTGCAGTATCACCTCTGCTGAAATACTGGTTTTATACTATCTGATGTCTGAGACTCTCAGTATATTATGATGTGCCCAACTGACCCGCCAAACTGTATTGTTCACTTTCACTGGTTTTAACTTTCATTTTATATTGTTTTTTAAATGTTATCCTCCCTGAGTCCGTTTGGGAGAGGGCGGAATATAAACTATCTAAATAAAATAAATTGATCTGGGCAGGGGTGGAATTCTAGCAGGAGCTCCTTTGCATATTAGGCCACACACGCCTGATGTAGCCAATCCTCCAAGAGCTTACAAGGCTCTTTTTTTGTAAGCTCTTGGAGGATTGGCTACATCAGGGGTGTGTGGCCTAATATGCAAAGGAGCTCCTGCTAGAATTCCACCCCTGAATCTGGGATCCCCAACATGGTACCTACAGGTGTCTTTAGAAAATAGGTGGGGCCACTAGCGCTCCCAATTGGCCATTGGAGATCTGACAGATACTATCACATGAGTGTTTTTTAGCTAGATTAATATATATACTTGCGTTTATGCAAGAAAACATTTCTAAACACTAAGTTTATTCTGAAAAAGTATCCGGTTAAACAGAGCTTCTGTATGAAATGTTGAAGATCCATAGTTGGAGTTATGCATGACCCCACTCCCTGACAGTTTGTGACTGACTTCACCATTTGCAACAGTCATTATGTGGTTGTTCCCACCACCCTGTGTCACCTTTGCAAAGGTACTTGTGGGGTCAAAAAGGATAGCCTGGATAGCCCCAGCAAGCCCGATCTCATCAGATCTTGGAAGCTAAGCAGAGTCAACTCTGCCAAGTATTTGGATAGGAGACCCCCTTGGAATACCAGCAGTCGAGAGACAGAGGCAGGCCATACTCAGCCACCTCTCTGAATATCCTACAGACCCGCAGTAGGGGCCTGTCACCAAAGGTCATCATGACTTCCAGGTGCACACCCGGATCCACATACATACACACATACATACAGGGCTCTTTTTCTAGCAAGAGTTCATCTGCATATTAGGCCATGCCCCCTGATGTAACCAATCCTCCAAGAGCTTAGAGGACTCTTAGTACAGGGCCTACTGTAAGCTCCAGGGGGATTTGCTTCATCAGGGGGCGTGGCCTAATATGCAAAGGAGCTCCTGCTAGAAAAAGAGCCTTGCATACCTAAAAATACAAAAAAAGGGGGGACCCTTGATGTAGCTGTTTGTAGCAGTGTAGAGACCCATAAATGGTGAAGTGATAGTTAGTGATTTCCAGCAGTAAGGTCAGTTTCGGGGGGGGGGGATTTTTTACTCTTTTCGCATTTAAAGTGATACTTTCCATGGTGTATTTGGGCTCCTATAAACATGTCTCCAAATTTCATGTTTCTCCAAATTTAAGCAAGGTCACTTCAGTGAGACCTGCTGGATCCAGGTGATTTAAATATTATTGTTGGCACATGCTTTTACAGCAGTCTGGGACTATGCACATATTAGGGAAAAGGTCCAAAAGCCTAATTTTGCCACAGCTGTTGTTTGTACATAATTTCATAGACGGCAGAACAGAATATGTAAACCATGACAGATAGCAATGTAGAATTAACTATTCCAAGTTGTTGTGAATGAATTGGGGTTTTATGAGAACGCTGAAGAAGGAGTAGATTGGAATGGAGTAGGAGGCCATTTACAATTGACCCTGTATTTCACATGCATTTCAGACACACCACACACACACACATTTCTCAGCATATATTCTACTATGCTCCCTGCCTTTCCCTAGGAGAAGATAGCGCAAGGACTCCTTGCCCCAGCAGACCTCTAGGCCACAATGTCATTCGGCCAAAAGACAGCCACCTGGTCCCTTCATACCTCTCATTGCTTTAGTTGCCATTGTACTTCATTATGGTGTTACCATGACTGGGTTCAGAACGGCAACTTCGGGTACACGGGAGGCATCCCAAACTGGGCTGTGTTGTGTATGTGGAGAGCCGGTTTGGTGTAGTGGTTAAGTATGCGGACTCTTATCTGGGAGAACTGGGTTTGATTCCCCACTCCTCCACTTGCACCCGCTGGAATGGCCTTGGATCAGCCTTAGCTCTGGCAGAGGTTGTCCTTGAAAGGGCAGCTGCTGTGAGAGCCCTCTCCAGCCCCACCCACCTCACAGGGTGTCTGTTGTGGGGGAGGAAGGTAAAGGAGATTGTGAGCCGCTCTGAGACTCTTCGGAGTGGAGGGCGGGATATAAATCCAATATCATCTTCTTCTTCTTCTCAAATGAGAACTGAATTGGGTGTTCCTGCCTGGCTCATTGGAGCCATACGAACAGAGCTTGGGGACTTGGGAACAATGGGCAGCAGGATCCAAATGCCTTATGCCCTGCTCCAATCACAGGGCCCCCTGCTGGTTTGAATGATCCAATAGTGTGCTTGCGTGGGAACCCTGAGTTGTATATAGTTGGCCTAGTTAGCCAGTCTTGGAGTGCAGTCTGTACTATGCTGTACTATAATAAAGAGCTATGGTCATGATCACCTCGCCTCTTCCATGCATTGAACTCACTATATCATAGGCTGGTTTAAAAAGGAGCGGCTGAAACCCGTTCGGACGCTCCCCTGCAAAGCGCCCATATCTTGTGCAGGAGGTACTTCGGCACAGTCAGACGGTTGTTGCATACCGTCCCTTCAGAGTGGTTTGGGTTTCTTTTTTTCTTTACATTTTTAGGGGCCATGCACTCATGCACCTAGGGCAGTGAATAGAGCAGATTGGTGAGTTCACACCGCCAGTCCTACTTGCTTGCGCGCTCCCACGTTCAGACTCCAGGAAAGGCGGATGGCGCGCGGCAGAAGAATTTGATACCACTTTGTAAGTGGTAGCCTTTTGAGCCGCTTCACAGACTCTGGAGGACAGGGTGAGTACGGGAGGTAGATGTGCATGTTTGGGCTTGATTTTTAAATCCATTTGCCAGCTGTCCCTGTGTTGGCTTAAACTGCTGGTCTGTACGCAGCTCATATCACCCATTGAATCCACAACCAGCGAACATTTGAGGACAGATTGCCTTGGTATCAATCCAGCACTTCATTCATTCGCCTTTGTTGATTCATCTGCTGAAAGATCTGTGGGTAGAATTTGGTAATTCCTACTGCCAGCTTTTGGCCACTGGCTGTCACTGACCACTGCCCTTGGTCTACGTCCGTGACCAGAAGGTGGGGCAGTTATGCTTTCATTAATTAATCTCACGTCAGCTTCACGTTTTGTTGATACAAGAGTCTGCAATGTAAGAACATTTTCCTCAAAAGATCGGTAGCTGGGGGGCTTCTATAGAGTTGACAGAACTTTTCAGTGCTTTAAAAAGCCTTGGTTTCAAAGACAGAGAAAAATTCTAGCAGGCTTATTTTTGAAATAAAGGTTTTAAAAGGTAAAGGTAACCCTGTGCAAGCACCAATCGTTTCTGACTCTGGGGTGATGTTGCATCACAACATTTTCACGGCAGACTTTTTACAGGGTGGTTTGCCATTGCCTTCCCCAGTCATCTACACTTTCCCCCCAGCAAACTGGGGACTCATTTTACTGACCTTGGAAGGATGGAAGGCTGAGTCAACCTGGAGCTGGCTACCTGAACTCAGCTTCTGCCGGGATTGAACTCAGGTCGTGAGCAGAGCTAGGACTGCAGTACTGCAGCTTTCCACTCTGTGCCACGGTGCTCTTATTTAAAAAAAAAATTAAAATAGTTACTTAATTTTTATATTGTTTTAAATCGTGTAAACGAATGTTGTGAGCCGCCCTGAGTCCGCTTGTGGAGAGGGCGGGATAGAAGTTTAATGTAAATATATATATATATATATATATATATATATATATATATATATATATATATATATATATATATATATATATAAAGTTTTAATATGTTTAAAATAGTTTTATATACATATATAAAACTATTTTTGTGAAGTACTACAGCAACATTGATGGGACTGCATATCGAATGCCTTTTCCAGGCATACAGTGAGATCCAAAAATTTTTTGGCAGCTTGTTCATTTTTGTCCGTTTAGACCACTTGGTGTTTGACAGATAGGCCTGCTGTTGCATCCAAAAGAAAGAACTCCAGCCTTTGCACTTTTTCCAGCAATGCCCCCACCAATTTTTGAAGAATGGATTCTCTGCCCGAGTGCACGAGCTGCAGTAACCTAAAGAAAAGTTCCTTAGGACCTCTTAACATAAAAGTTACCGTCATGAAATTGTTTCCTTTGGTACCCTTTCAGACAGCATTATCTGTGAGGTCAATTGTCCATTTCATATATATTTGGCAGTCACAAATGAGAAGGAAAAATGGAATCGTCTTCTGCAGCAGTGACAGATGTTCGTCATTATCTGCTCTAACGAAATTTAACATCTCAACCATGTCAAGGTACATGTTCCAAAATTAACTGGGGCAAGAACTGCAGTGGACTGTGTTCAGCAAACTTGTCCAGTTCCCCCGAAGGGATTTTATTTTTTCCATCATAATAAGTAGCTCTCATTGCACTTCCTTAATGTTTGTACTGACAACACATCTGTTGAATTGTTTTCTTTTAAAGACTGAAACATGCCTTATGCCTTTAGACATCCTGAACTTTAAGTTAAAAAGGATTTTATCCCATTGCCCTGGTAAACCGGAATGGTGTTCCCTTATTCCTCTGTGATATTGCCACTAAGAAATCATTACATCCTCGCTGCTAGAGGGTGTAGTGATGGCCACAGGCTTGTAGGGAGACTGTGAAACTGAGTTTAATAACATGAGGGCCAACCTTGCTGATTGTATTATTAATCATATTTAATTCAAGAATAAGCCCCTGTTTTAAATCATATCTGAAAACTCTCAGACCGATTTCCCACTCGCCTTACGCCTCTCTCACGCGCCTCTTCTCAGTGGGGCTTCCGTCCAATTTCACACTATCTGTCCTGGAGCTGCAATTAGCTTCGGCTTTTTCATGCGGCAAACAGAAACCTCTAAAAACCAGTTTCTGTTTGCCGCATGAAAAAGCCAAAGCTAGTTGCAGCTCCAGGACAGATAGTATGAAATTGGACGGAAGCCCGGCTGAGAAGAGGAGCGTGAGAATGGCATAAGGCGAGTGGGAAATCGGTCTCATATAACCTGCAGTGCGCTGGACTAGAGTACAATAAAATGAGAGTTCCTTGATGCTCAATTCATGCTCAGCTTCCAACAGATTACATGGACCATGATACTGCCAAGAATTGTCTTAAATAGACAGCTTTAAAAGGGGAGTTCAATCTCGGCAGAAGCTGAGTTCAGGTAGCCGGCTCCAGGTTGACTCAGACTCCCATCCTTCCGAAGTCGGTTAAATAAGTACCCAGCTTGCTGGGGGGCGGGGTGGGAAGTGTAGATGACTGAGGAAGGCTATGGCAAACCACCCCATAAAAAAGTCTGCCGTGAAAACGTTGTGATGCAACATCACCCTAGAGTCAGAAGCGATTGGTGCTTGCACAGGGGACTACCTTAATTTTGACCTTTCTATTCAAGGTGTTTCTACCTTGTCTTGGTATGTCTCTTGTAGAGCATTATGCTCAACAGATCAAGACCTGCTGGTGATCCTTGGCCCTAAAATTGTCTGCTCAAAGCATTTTTTTGGCTTTGGTACCTGCCTGGTGGAACAGTCTCCCCACTGAGATCTGGGCCCTGCAAGACTTAATGCAGTTCTGCAGAGCCTACAAAATGGAGGTGTTCCACCAGACCTATGGTTCAGGCAGCGGAACCCTATTTATAATGGCCTCCTCTGCACTGCTTTTCATCACCTGTTCCCCCAGTATCAGTTGCCATCCACTTGTAAGCATTTGGGAACCTACAGGGGAGCAGATGGAGATGAATTGGCTGGACGGTGTCATGGACTATTATCGTTGATACTGATTGTTCTTATTGCAATTGAGGTTTTAATAATTGCTGTGTTTTAAAATATGAATTTATTGTTGCTGTAACTTGCCCGGAACCTTCTTGTGGGAAAGGGCGGACTCGAAGCCAAATAAACTAAACTAAACTTCACAGGTGAGGCGTGTTGCAGCCAGGGATAGTTGGAAGTGCCTGCTAATGGAACTCCCTTGGCACACCATTTCCGTTGACCTTTAGGCATCTCACAAAGAACATCTTCTTTTCCAGAACTTTTAACGACCAGATACAGATTTATACTTCTTCCCGAGAGCCAGCTTGGTACAGTGGTTAAGTGCGTGGTTTCTTATCTGGGAGAACTGGGTTTGATTCCCCACTCCTCCGTTTGTACCTGCTGAATGGCCTTGAGTCAGCCTTAGCTCTTGCAGGAGGAAATGGCAGCTTCTGGGAGAGCTCTCTCAGCCCCACTCACCTGACAGGATGTAGCGGGGGGAGGTAAAGGAGATTGTGACCGCTCTGAGACTTTGAGATTCAGAGTATAGGGCGGGATATAAATTTAATTTCTTCTTCTTCTGCTTCATTTGTGCACATTGTTGCTATGCTGCTTATCCTCTTAATGCTGTTGTTAGTCTTTATGGATGATATTTTTATTATGCAGGGCTCTTTTTATAGGAAAAAGCCCAGCGGGAACTCACTTGCATATTAGGCCACACCCCCTGAAATCACCATTGTTTCGCTTAGAAAAAGCCCAGCAGGAACTCATTTGTATATTTAGCCACGACTCCTCACACCAAGCCAGCCGGAACTGTGTTCCTATGCATTCCTGCTAAAAAACAAAACCAAACCCTGGTTCTATGTATTAGCTATCTGGGAAGGTTTCTTCAATGGAAATTGGTATATAAATAAAACAGTTTTACTCCATCATATTTGTAGTAATGATGCTTACTGTCTGGGGTGAGGTAGGTGAATACCAAGGACAGTTGGCTGTTGTGATGCTTCATCTATGGAATCCTTGTAAGCACCAGCCCGGTACCAGAGTCTTTCAGTGCCAGGTCGCTAATAATTTTCTTTTTGGATGGGCTGCTGCTGTATTTAGTATATCATGTGGCAGATTGCTAGTTTATAGTTATGCTTCTGTATGTGGGCAGTCTTTCATTATATTTGTGTTTTTATTGCTGGTTTTTACTGTTGCATTCTACCTTGGGAGCTGTGTTCACTGTTTGTTTGCTTGCTTGCACACTTGTTTAGGGATTTTATATGCCTCCTCCCCAGAGTCCCACTGAAGATGGCTTATGAGTAAAAACAATGCCATAAAATCATGAGAACATCATAAATTAAATATTGAAATAAGCGGCTGCTTTCAATGAGACGTATTCCCTGACTCTCATTGGGACGAGCTTGGCTTTTGAGATGCTTTGTCACAACTTGTAGTTTCTGCAGATGTTCCAACATTTGATTCATGCAGATGTCCGAGCACTGTGATGTCCCTGTAAAACTTGGATACATAAAATAAGTTGGACAGTTCAAAATTCCGTAATGCATTTTGTCCTTCAAAAATCAAGGACCTTGATAAGAACATAAGAGAAGCCATGTTGGATCAGGCCAATGGCCCATCCAGTCCAACACTCTGTGCCACACAGTGGCCAAATATATATATATATATATATGGAATTATATACACACACACACTGTGGCTAATAGCCACTGATGGATCTTCTTCGTGGTCTCTGTGCCTCACACTCATGGGATAGTGCGCCTGCGCCGATCCCCGAATCGGTATCTGAAAAAGCCCGGGATTTTTCCGCGCTCGGCGCCAATGAGCATGCGCAAGCGACCCACTGCGCATGCCCACCAGCGCCCGCGCGGCAATCCCGCCAGTTCCTTTCTGACCGCTGCGCTGAGAGGTTTACCTTTCCGTTTCCCCGGTCGGTGAGAAGTTTTTTGGCTTCGCCTTTTCTTCTCGTTCTAGCCCGTTTACCGTTGTTGTTTAGTAGTTAGTTGTAGTTCATAGTTGTTAGTTAGTTAGTTAGAAAAAAAAAAAAAGCGTTTTGTGTTCGCCCGCCTGACGGCCCTTCGGGGCGCTTCGCCCGCGCTTTTCCCCCACTCCTCTTTTTCTCTCTCAGATTGTTCTGGGGAGTTTTTTTGCGGCTACTTTCTATGGAAAGTCGCTGGGGGTTTTTCAAACGCTGTCGTGCGTGTGGGAAGAAGATCGCCCCTCCAGACGGTCATTCCCTGTGTCTACTGTGCCTGGGAGAGGCCCACCGAGTAGACTCGTGTCCGCATTGTCTCCGCTTTTCGAAGCAGACGAGGAAGAACCGGGCGGCTCGATTATCTGCAGCACTGATCGAATCGGCGCTTACACCCCATCGACCGATGGAGGTATCGGCACCGAAGTCGTCCGAAACCCCGGCCCTGGAGCTCGCATCGGCCGATGCGGCTCCGATACGGACTTTGGACTCGCCGGAAGAGCGTGGCTCCACGAAACGCTCCCTTGAGGGCGCGGTGGATAAGCCCGCTAAAAAGCGCCAGGAGGATTCGGGGACCCGACCTCCGAAAAAGGCGAAGTCGAAGGAGAAGCGAAAGCGACCCCGCACTCCTTCCCCATCGGGCGGTGCGTCGACATCGACGTCGGCAAAACCTCCGAAAAAACCTCGGACGCCTCCGCGCCGTAGCCCAGCTGACCAGCAGCGCCTGTCGGCGTCGGAACAAGAGCCGGAAATCGACTTAACCCAACGGTCTTCATCTTCGGGCTCCCGTCGTCGCTCCGAAAGCGAATCGACCTCGGAGGTTGATGCGTCGGCACCGGTGATCGACCCACCATTCAAGCCTCGAGTCAGGCGAGACACATTCTATCCTCCTCAACGCTTCCCGATACCACCGTGGGAGCAACGCAGGTGGCAGCCTCCCTACTCCCGGTACGAGACCTGTCGTTGGTACCCGGACGACTACCACGATTGGGAGCAAGCATCCCAATTTTCATCGGTGTCGAGGGTATCCCATCGGTCTCGGAAGGCCTCTGCGTCGGCGTCGGTTCCCCCGGATCGACAGTTGGTTCCGGTAGATGTGGATCGAAGACCACCGATCCTTCCACCGCGAGAATCGACCCCGATGCTCTCGGAGCACTCCACACACAAGGACTCCTCGTCGTCGGAGTCGGAGAGTGAGGTCCAGGGATTGGAGCCTTCACCAGGTTCCCAGACGGCCGAGGATCTTCCGATCTCGCCGTCGGAGGATCTGAAGTCCTATGGGGACCTTGTGAAGCGGATTGCCGCCACCCTCAAGCTGCCTGTGACGCAACCGGAGCCAGTAGTGGACGACAATGTGTTCGATATAATGCAAAGGAACACATCCACTGCGGTTGCCCTGCCAGTGACCAAGGTGATCCTCCAGGTGGTCAAAGAGCCTTGGGCGCGACCCTCCTCGACGCCGGTCTCATCGAAACGGCTGGACCATATGTATAGGGTCCAAGAGACTGGGGCTGAGTTCTTGTTCACCCATCCGCGCCCGAACTCGGTGGTCGTCTCCTCCTCTTCGAAGGCAAGGAAGGTCCACTCCTCCCCACCGGACAAAGAAGGGAGGAAGATTGATGGAATGGGCCGCAAGGTCTACTCCGCGGGGGCACTCGGCATAAAGGTGTCTAACTATGCCGCCTGCATGGCTAGATATCAGTATGCCGTGTGGAAACAACTTTCCCCCTTCCTTTCCTCGTTAACTGAGGAAAAGAGGGCTGCTGCAACCAGGCTACAAAAAGAAGGTCTCGCTGTGGCCAGACAACAACTGGCCGCAGCAAAACATATGGTTGAAGCCTCGGCCAAACAGATTACGTCTGCAGTCTGTATCCGACGGCACTCCTGGCTCAGGTCTACCACGCTCCACCAGGACACTAAGACCTTCATCGAAGATCTGCCGTTCGAGGGTGACGGGCTCTTCAGCACCACAACTGACTCGGCGCTGCAAGAGTTCGACAAGAGTGTTAAAACCTCTAAGAACTTGGGTGTCCAATCTGCTCCTAAGGCTTCCAAATCCAAGCAATGGTCCAAACCCTGGACCAAGAAGCTTTATCAGAAGTTCTCTCCTGAGCAATGGCGTCCTCGCCCTGCCCAGTCCGAGCGATCACCCTACTCGGGTAACGGCAGGAACCGTTATGGATCACAACCGCCCAGCAAGTCGAAGGGGGTTCGCTCCCAGAAGCAGGGGGTTTGACTTCTTCCAAGCACGCGTCGTCGTCCCCGTTGGGAATTCATCCATCCGCCTACGCCCTTTCCTGCCTGCCTGGGAGTTGATCTCCACAGACAGGTGGGCTCTGTCCATCATAGAAGAGGGCTACAAAATAGAGTTTGTTCAGACCCCAAACCAGTCCGTGGTAGTCACCACTCCCCCTTCCCCACCTCTGCTGGCGGAGGTGAACAACCTCCTACAGAAACAAGCCATAGAGGTAGTTCCACGGGAGGCTTCTACTCCCGGTACTTTCTGGTTCCCAAAAGGGATGGGGGCCTAAGGCCTATCATGGACCTTCGGAGTCTGAACAAATTTATTCTGTACCAGAAGTTCAGAATGGCTACGCTGCAAACGATCCTGCCCCTCATCAATCAGGGAGACTGGATGGCGACCCTGGACCTCAAGGATGCTTATTTTCATGTCAGCATCCATCCCGAGTTCAGGCGTTTCCTACGGTTTGCAGTGGGTGCTCGTCACTTCCAATTCAGGGCCCTGCCGTTTGGACTGTCTACTGCTCCTCGGGTGTTCACGAAGCTGATGAGTGTGGTGGCTGCCCATCTTCGTCTGCAGGGAGTCGTTGTCTTCCCATACATCGACGACTGGCTTCTTGTGGAGAAGTCGAGGGAGAGTCTAACAACCCACATCGCTACCACTCTGCGTCTTCTTGGCACCCTGGGGCTGCAAGTCAACCTGGAGAAATCCCATCTCACTCCCTCAAAGACAGTTCAATTCATAGGGGCTCTGTTGGACACTCAACAACATCGAGCGTTCCTCCCTTCGCAGAGAGCGAAGGACATCATCAATCTGGTGCAGCTACTTCAAAGGCGGCGGTGGGGCACGGCTCAGCAGCTCCAGCGGATGCTGGGGTTGATGGCCGCGACGACAAGCGTGCTACGTTTCGCAAGACTGCACATGAGAGGCCTACAGATTTGGTTCTTGCGCCACTTTCGGCCTCTCAGAGACTCACCTCGAAAGAGGTTCACCATTCCACCCGGGACTCTCCGCTCCCTGCAATGGTGGGGAACAGAGAGCAACATCCGTCAAGGGGCCCCTTTTCATCTGCCGACCCCTACAGTAACCATCGCTACCGATGCCTCCATGTGGGGGTGGGGAGCCCACCTGGAGGAGCTGTGTGTGGGAGGCAAGTGGCCACCGAAACTGAGCCGGTGCCATATAAACTACCTAGAACTGCTAGCAGTTCACTTTGCCCTTCGATCGTTCCGTCCACTGCTGGTGGGACAGACTGTGGCATTGCTTACGGACAATACCACTGCCCTGTGCTATATAAACAGACAGGGGGGGACAGTGTCTCGCAGGCTATGCTCGCTGGCGATGGATCTCTGGGAGGAGTGTCTCCAGTGGGACATTTTTGTAAAAGCTACACATCTGCCGGGGGTCCTCAACATACAGGCGGACTCTCTCAGCAGGGGTGGAGCCTCCCCACACGAATGGGAACTGCAATGGAGGTTCCTAGAGCCGGTGTTCCAACTCTGGGGCTACCCACAGCTGGATGCTTTCGCCACAGCGCAGAACAAGAAGTGCCCATTGTTCTGTGCCAGGGGAGGTGCGGATCCGGCTTCCTTGGGAGACGGACTTCTACTTCGGTGGGAGGGCTGGTTCCTGTACATGTTCCCGCCCTTACCTTTGCTAACGAGGGTGGTCCACAAGTTAGTGCAGGAGAAGCCACGTTGCATTCTGGTGACCCCGTGGTGGCCCCGTCAGGGCTGGTTCTCGATTCTGCTCCAGCAGTCGAGGGGGACCTTTTACCAGTTCCCGGCAGAACCGGACCTGTTGTCGGCCCAGGGAGGGCACGTGCTCCATCACAACGTGCCGCACCTGAAGCTGACAGCGTGGTTCATCGACCACTAGACTTCTCCACCAGGGTTCAGCAAGTGCTCCAGAGTAGCAGGAAACCTTCCACCCGTGCCTCTTACGAGAGGAAGTGGAAAAAGTTCAGTGACTTTGTGGTTGACTCTCCAATGTCACCTGACACTGTTGGGCTGCCCACAGTTTTTGACTTTCTTTTGTCCTTGGTGGATGAGGGGCTGGTATTCTCATCCATTAAGGTCTATTTAGCAGCTATTTTTGCTTTTCATGATTCAGTTGAGGGTTACTCTGTCTTTGCTCACCCGCAGTCCAAGAGATTTATGAAGGGATTGTTCCGCCTTCATCCCCCGTCTAGATCCCCTCCACAGCTGTGGGACTTGACTTTGGTCCTGGACAAGTTGACTCGTCGCCCCTTTGAGCCTATGGCGACATGTTCCCTGCAACTTTTGTCTTGGAAGACTGCATTTTTAGTTGCCATCACTTCGGCACGTCGTGCAGGGGAGCTCACAGCGATGCGGTGTGACTACCCATACCTTGCCTTTAGAGAGGCTGGGGTCTCTCTGGCCCCGGACATTACTTTTCTCCCGAAAGTGGTTTCCCAGTTTCACCTTAACTTAGAGGTTTGGTTGCCCACCTTTTACCCTAGCCCTTCCTCGGATGAGGAACGCAGACTGCACGCGTTAGATGTTAAGCGTGCCCTCCTGTTTTATCTAAACCGTTCACGGGGTTTTCGTAAGGACAATCAACTTTTTGTTTCCTACTCTGCCCCAAAGTTAGGGTCCAAAATTTCTTCTCAGAGACTGTCCAAATGGCTCACTGAGACGATCAGACTTTGTTATTTGTTGGCTAAGAAGCCTCTACCTGGACCTGTTCGTGGACACTCCACAAGGGCGATGGCCACGTCGGTGGCATTCCTGAAGGGTGTGTCCCTTTCCGATGTCTGCAAGGCGGCTACCTGGTCCTCTCCGCATGCCTTCATGAAGCACTACGCGCTGGACGTGCATGCTCAGCAGAGGACTCGGTTGGGAGCTGCGGTGTTGCAAGCTGTTTCTTCAGGCTGACCGTCTTCCCGCCTCCAGGTATGCTTTGCTTGCTAATCTCCCATGAGTGTGAGGCACAGAGACCACGAAGAAGATAGACAGGTTGCTTACCTGTAACTGTAGATCTTCGAGTGGTCATCTGTGCATTCACACTACCCGCCCTCCTTCCCCGCTGCTGACGGTCTCTCTTCAGTAAAGGGGCTTTCAGCGGTCAGGGAGGAACTGGCGGGATTGCCGCGCGGGCGCTGGTGGGCATGCGCAGTGGGTCGCTTGCGCATGCTCATTGGCGCCGAGCGCGGAAAAATCCCGGGCTTTTTCAGATACCGATTCGGGGATCGGCGCAGGCGCACTATCCCATGAGTGTGAATGCACAGATGACCACTCGAAGATCTACAGTTACAGGTAAGCAACCTGTCTACCTCTGCTCCATATTTTTATCCAATCCCCTCTTGAAGCTGGCTATGCTTGTAGCCGCCACCACCTCCTGTGGCAGTGAATTCCACATGTTAATCACCCTTTGGGTGAAGAAGTACTTCCTTTTATCCGTTTTAACCTGTCTGCTCAGCAATTTCATCGAATGCCCACGAGTTCTTGTATTGTGAGAAACGGAAAAAAGTACTTCTTTCTCTGCTTTCTCTATCCCATGCATTATCTTGTAAACCTCTATCATGTCACCACACAGGCGACGTTTCTGCAAGCTAAAGAGCCACAAGCGTTTCAACCTTTCTTCATAGGGAAAGTGTTCCAACCCTTTAATCATTCCAGTTGCCCTTTTCTGGACTTTGATTGTCCAGAAACAGTCAGATAGCAATACTCCTTCCTTTAAATATCAGATATTACCTTTCAGCCATCAGACTACCAATATTGCTTGTTTTCAGGGGTGCAACTCTAGCAGGAGCACCTTTGCGTATTAAGCCACACACCCTTGATGTAGCCACTTCCTTCTCTACCGTCTCCATCCCATGCATAATCTTGTAAACCTCTATCATGTCACCCCGCAGTCGATGTTTCTCCAAGCTAAAGAGTCCCAAGCGTTTCAACCTTTCTTCATAGGGAAAGTGTTCCAGCCCTTTAATCATTCTAGTTGCCCTTTTCTGGACTTTCTCCAATGCTATAATATCCTTTTTGAGGTGCGGTGATCAGAACTGCACACAGTACTCCAAATGAGACTGCACCATCGATCTATACAGGGTCATTATGATACTGGCTGATTTGTTTTCAATTCCCTTCCTAATAATTCCCAGCATGGCGTTGGCCTTTTTTATTGCAAACGCACACTGTCTTGACATTTTCAGTGAGTTATCTACCACAACCCCAAGATCTCTCTCCTGGTCAGTCTCTGCCAGTTCACACCCCATCAACTTGTATTTGTAGCTGGGATTCTTGGCCCCAATGTGCATTACTTTGCACTTGGCCACATTGAACCGGATCTGCCACGTTGACGCCCACTCACCCAGCCTCAACAGATCCCTTTGGAGTTTCTCACAATCCTCTCTGGTTCTCACCACCCTGAACAATTTAGTGTCATCCGCAAACTTGGCCACTTCACTGCTCACTCCCAACTCTAAATCATTTACGAACAAATTAAAGAGCATGGGACCCAGTACCGAGCCCTGCGGCACCCCACTGCTTACCGTCCTCCACTGCGAAGACTGCCCATTTATACTCACTCTCTGCTTCCTATTACTCAGCCAGTTTTTGATCCACAAGAGGACCTGTCCTTTTACTCCATGACTCTCAAGCTTTCTAAGGAGCCTTTGATGAGGAACTTTATCAAAGCTTTCTGGAAGTCAAGGTAAACAACATCTATGGAGAAACGTCGCCTGCGGGGTGACATGATAGAGGTTTACAAGATAATGCATGGGATGGAGAAAGTAGAGAAAGAAGTACTTTTCTCCTTTTCTCACAATACAAGAACTCGTGGGCATTCGATGAAATTGCTGAGCAGACAGGTTAAAACGGATAAAAGGAAGTACTTCTTCACCCAAAGGGTGATTAACATGTGGAATCCACTGCCACAGGAGGTGGTGGCGGCCACAAGCATAGCCACCTTCAAGAGGGGTTTAGATAAAAATATGGAGCAGAGGTCCATCAGTGTGTGTGTGTGTGTGTGTGTGTGTATATATATATATATATAAATTTTGCCACTGTGTGACACAGAGTGTTGGACTGGATGGGCCATTGGCCTGATCTAACATGGCTTCTCTTATGTTCTTATCTTGCAAGCTGGAAGGGACATTACCAAACAAGACCCTGCATAGGAAGTCAAAGGCAAACCACTTCTGCTTCTCCCTTGCTTTGAAACTTTGAAACAACTTTTGTTGTTGTTGTGTAATGTTCCAGTTATCAGTTTTTTATTGAATTATATAGAAGAGCCCTGTGGCGCAGAGTGGCAAGCTCAGGGCTCTTTTTGTAGCAGGAACTCATTTGCATATTAGGCCCTACCCCTCTGATGTAGCCAATCCTCCAAGAATTTACAAGGCTCTTTTTTGTAAGCTCTTGGAGGATTGGCTACATTCAGGAGTATGTGGCCTAATATGCAAAGGAGCTCCTGCTACAAAAAAAGCCCTGGGTAAGCTGCAGTACTGCAGTCCAAGCTCTGCTCATAACAGGAGTCCGATCCTGGTGGAAGCTGGGTTCAGGTTGCCAGCTCAAGGTTGACTCAGCCTTCCATCCTTCTGAGGTCAGTAAAATGAGTACCCAGCTTGCTGGGGGTAAAGTGTAGATGACTGGGGGAGGTAGTGGCAGGAAAGGAAAGGTCCCCTGTGCAAACACCAGTCGTTTCCGACTCTGGGGTGATGTTGCTTTCACATAATCTTCATGGCAGACTTTTTACGGGGTGGTTTGCCATTGCCTTCCCCAGTCATCTACACTTTCCCCCCAGCAAGATGGGGACTCATTTTACCGACCTCGGAAGGATGGAAGGCTGAGTCAACCTTGAACCGGCTACCTGAAAACCCAGCTTCCACTGGGGATTGAACTCAGGTCGTGAGCAGAGCTTAGGACTGTAGTACTGCAGCTTTAACACTCTGCACCACGGAGTGGCAGACCACCCCATAAAAAGTCTGCCAAGAAAACATCATAATGTGATGTCACCCCATGGGTCGGTAACAACCCATGCTTGCACTTTACCTTTGAATTATAAGAAGATGTACAGCCAAATTAAGCGCACAAGATACTAAACTCATAAACCATGCCCCCCCCCCCCCCGAAACTTAGAATACAATTTACAGTCCACCTAGGATCAAAATCACACAGGCATGGTTCATAATGTAGGTTCAGTATGAAGGAAATATAATCTATCCAAATAGGCATAGTATGCCAGTAAAGTACATAGTGGCTTGGAAGGCAATAAGAATGGTGAAAGTTGATTTGATGGCACTTTACACATGCACACAACTAAGTCGTGACAAAGGGGACGGAGATGTTTGAAGAAGGCAAGCAACTGTAGAATCCACCACTTCCTGGGGCAGTAGTTGTATTCTGTACAGTTTGGGGTTATTTGTTTCAACTGTCAGAAATGTAATTCTTCATTAGTTGAAATGAGCTCTGCTCCAGAATATGTATCACTTTTGGTTATTTTCCTGTTGATAATTTTTGTCCACTTCATTTCCTTTTTGAGGGATGTGGTTCTTACTTATAAGTTTTTCTTCATTTGTAAGTTTGTTGGCTCAGCATCCCACATAAGTTTTTGCCCTGCCTCTTGTTCAGTACAGGCAAGTCATAATGATATTTCAACATGGGCTCTCTGGACTGGGTTAGACCCCATGGTCGCTCTAAAAGGTAACATGAAAGCATTCCCCCGGAGCAATGAAGCTTGGAAGGACATATTATCTTTGCACCAGGACCTGACATGTGGTGATATTATCGTATTGACAGAGTGGTGTTCCGGGTGTAGTTTGGAGATGACTTGTTTGCAGAGTAGATAGGTTAAGTAGAGAATTGTGACAAGCCACCTGTTTTCTTCAAAGAGGGGGAAAAATAGTTGCAGTGGATAGCAGAGGAAGCGATGTTTGACGGAGTTTCTTTGGTATTCACTTCCCACAGTTAGATAGTGACACAACTGCCTGTATATAATGCTTCATTAAAATTCTTCCTGACTTAAGTAATCCCTGCGAGACTGTGAGAATCCCAAAAAGTTTGGAGTCGGTTCCATGTTTACAATGAATCTAATTTAACCATGGGTAGAAACCAAACGAACTGTCCAGAAACTCTGAGGAGGGGTGGGTGGGAAATTGCAGCCATCTGGGTTTCGGATATTTCCCTGGGGTTTGTAAAAATCGGTGTGTAAATGCTTATTGCTAAACACTTCTGACAATTGGCAGCGTAAGGAGCTGTCGTGTACTTACCCGTTAAAAAATGAGTGGTTTTACAATCATCATTATAATTCTTTGGACCAGATTATTCATTTCAACAAAGGAGGTGGTCATGCAACAAAAACCTCCTGGAAGCGACTGCAAGCAGGTGGATTATCATGTGGCCTCTTGGCATACTCAAGAGGAACAAAAGCAGGGAGAAATCTTCACCCCAGCTGTTGCCCAAGTCTGCTCACAGCAGTCTGTCTCTTACTTTGAGTACATCTAAATTAAAACAACAGGGATGACTAATCTAGGGATGTAGCCTCCAGGTGGGACCTGAGGATCCCCTAGAATTACAGCTCATCTCCAGACTACAGAGATCAGTTCTCCTGGGAAAAATGGATGCTTAGCAGGGTGGACTCTCTGGCATTCTACCCCACTGAGGTCCCTGTCCTTCCCAAGGCTCCATCCCCACATCTCCAGGAGTTTCCCGACCTGATCTGGCCGCCCTACCCCGCTGTCTCCCACCAGTGGCTGGTGCGGGGCTGGCCACCCTACTCCGATCGGATTCTGGGTAGTGTATTGGTTTGGATTTAGGAGTATGAAACCAGAACTGTTTTTGTTGAATGTGTTCCCTAAAAACTATACAAAAGAAACAAGACATTTGATGGCAGACATTAATACTGCAGCTAGGATTTTATTTGCTCAGAAATAGGAGCTCCAAGAGTTACCTACAAAGCAAGAGTTGATAGGTAAAGTACTGGAAGTAGCGGAGATGGACTGTTTATCTTTAATGTTTGTTGGGAAATCCAAAGAGGAAGCAAGAAAATGTCGGGAGCAGTTATATGTATGGTTAGATACTTAAACTGCTTTAATGACAAACGGTGGTAGATAGTCTTCAAATTATTTGATTGGAATATAAACCAAACATGAACAAAATTGACAATCTAAATGGGAACTTACAATATAACTCTATATGACTAATGTGATAAGAGGCTAAATGTGTAATAATAACGATATGATGGAACTTCTTTATATTTGGTGATACAGTGATATGCAGAATGTTTTCTATACTTTTTGAGCAGATGTTTTATTACTTTTCTATATCCACTTCCCCTTTCTCATTTGAAAAAATAAATCTTTAACCTGGTTTTAGGAGTATGTGAGAAGAAGACAAGAAAATATTGCAAAGAGATGTATTGTGCCAACAGAGAATGGGTGTTTGTTCTTGCATCTCATAGAGAAGACATCTGTGCCTTCCCCCTGAGTTTTGTTTATAATGCAGAGAACATAGGCTGGTGTTGCCCATCGCTCATTGAGAGAGCGCAAGATGAGGCCGGAGTTCTGAAGGCCAACCTGGGACAGTTTCAGGGAGTTCCATGTCTGTAGTTCCCTGCGATGTTTTGTTTTAACTCAGTTCTCAGTCACATCTTTGCATACTGAGTTTAAAAAATTATGGGCACTCCACACACAAAACTCCCTATGTGTGTCTGATTTGGCCTTCTAGGTGGAAAGAGTGCAAAACATCCTGAAAACCAGCCATGCTATTTCCTGTGCTGCCCATCTCCCTGTGGTGCATTGTAACCAGCAATCTGCCGAACTGGGTGGCTGGGCTCCTTCAGATCATCTTCTTTCTTTAATAGTCATAGTCAAGATTTAATCAAGTGTGGTCTCATTTGGAATACTGTGTACAATTCTGGGCACTGCATCTCAAAAAAGATATTATAGCATTGGAAAAAGTGCAGGAAAAGGCAACTAGAATGATTAAAGGGGTTGGAGCACTTTCCCTATGAAGAAAGGTTAATGCGCTTGGGGCTCTTTAGCTTGGAGAAACCTCAACTGCGGGGTGACATGATAGAGGTTTACAAGATTATGCATGGGATAGAGAAGGTAGAGAAAGAAATACTTTTCTCCCTTTCTCACAATACAAGAACTCGTGGGCATTCAATGAAATTGCTGAGCAGTCGGGTTAGAACGGATAAAAGGAAGTACTTCTTCACCCAAAGGGTTTAACACAGGGGTGGGGAACCTTTTTTCTGCCAAGGGCCATATGGATATTTATAACATCATTCGCGGGCCATAAAAAAATTTTAACTTAAAAAACAGTGCTCTGCTGAGGGAGAATGATTCAGGCCAGCAAAATTAATGCAAATAATTGTTTTTCTATTTGAAGTCATGTGGGGAGAGCCTAATCTGGCACACACACACACACACCGGCCCTCTGCCTTTTTTGTAGAAAAAGCCCAGCAGGAACTCAGTAGCATATTAGACCACATCCCCTAATATTTGCATATTAGGCCACACCATCTGGGATAATCAAGTGCAAACTGAACTGTGACAGTAACTTTTCCAGGCCCTGCAGCAATTCTGGCCGGCCAGCCAGGCCCCAGGGAGGCTGCCCCACAGTACATCTGGGCCCTGTGATCCCTGCCTAGCCCTGGGTAGGCTGCTGCACAGCACAGCTGGGCCCCATGATCCTCGCTGGCCAGCCAGGCCCCAGGGAGGCTGCCACATGGCTCGGTTCAGTCCAGCAATCCCCGAGGGCCCTAGGGAAGGAGGTTACCCACCCCTGGTTTAACACATGGAATTCACTGCCACAGGAGGTGGTGGTGGCTGCAAGCATAGACAGCTTCAAGAGAGGAATGGATAAGCATATGGAGCAGAGGTCCATCAGTGGCTATTAGCCACAGTTTATTGTTGGAACTCTGTCTGGGGTAGTGATGCTGTGTATTCTGGTGCTTGGGAGGGGCACAGTGGAAGGGCTTCTAGCCCCACTGGTGGACCTCTAGGTGGCACTTGGGGGGGTGGTTTGGCCACTGTGGGACACAGAGTGTTGGACTGGATGGGCCATTGGCCTGATCCAACATGGCTTCTCTTATGTTGTTATTTATTGCTGCATGAAGCCATTTATAGGAATATAAAATACTGAGAGCATATAAAGTACAAAGTTAAAAAAATATATAAACATGGGTCTCTCTTGTAAGGATCTCAATTGCATAAAAACTGTATTAAAATCCAATTAAATAGGAGAGAGAAGATAAAACCATAACCCAAGTTATTATTAGAGTCAACTGACTTTTCCTGATGCTGCAGCAAGCTACCCAAAATTTCGCCATGGATTCCATAGTATACCGATTTTCATCAGCCAGTAATTGATTACAGTATTCCAAATCTGACCTACCTACAATATCTCCTACCAAGGGTATGATATACTTATCTCTAACTGTTTTGTACCAGTTACACCTAAGAAACATGTTCAATGGTTTCTAGTTCCCCAGAGTTACACAGATACATTCTCTGTTCCCTGTTCTTTTGAACCTGCCCTCCAGCACTGCAGATGGGAAAACTTTAGATCTTACCAATGTGAAAGTTTTCCGAAACTTGTGCGAGTCTAAGTGTGTTAAATAAGCCATGAAGGCCATATGGTATTTGTGATGATCTGGCACTCTAAAATGAGGACATCTGTTGATCTATTTGTCTCTCCATATCTATTATTCTCCGTTTGAGGGCTGCCTTGGCTTCATCCATTTACATGTTCAGGATCATTTTTTGGGGCGGGGAGGGGGGTCCTAAAGTATGCATTTTATGGTGCACTGATTTTAGCCACTTGGAGTGATACCCACCCAGCAGAAGCAGGTGGGTTAGACCCTGTGGTTGAAAACTTATTTTTTTTCCCCCCAATACTGAAGGGATGCTAAGGTGATTTTAGCTTCCAGTGATCGAACACCCATCTCAAGCCCGTAGTTGTGCATTTGGCTCTTTCTTTAATAATTGCATCGAATTTTAGCCTATGCAAAGCCTGAAATCTGAAAAAGATCTCAAAATAAGATTCCTTCCTCCCCCGTGACAACATCGCATGAAGAAACCACCACCTGCGTGCCTGCGGTCTAAAAGCAGCAGTGAGTCTTCATCCAAATCATTATCATCTTTGAATGCTGGGACCATCCCTGCCTTCTTCCCTTTTTCAGGTGTGGCGGCTCGTTTCTTCTACCTAGAATGGTGTATGAGGAGGAAAAGTGAAGAAAAGATAGATGCAGCTTTCCTGTTCCTTATATAAGAGTCAGACTAGCGCTTATAAAATCTAGGAGATAGTTTTTGAAACTGTTCCCAGCATGTTGGGCTTACATTGGGGAGCGGGGGTGGGGAGAGAAATATCTTTCTTATAGAAACTATAATATTCATGTCGATTTGAGTTTATGTAGTTCAAGATTATGAGTCTGGCCAGAGAATTAGTTTGGCAATTTCAGTGGTTACTGGTTTTGGAGGAAAAATAATGTTCTCACAAATATCTTTCTTTAAAAACGCAGATGCAATTATTGGTGTCTTTTAACGCCTACTGAAAGAAAACATCTGCGTTAAACTTCCTGAACATTTCCAAGTCTTGGGAGCACTCCCACGCAGTTTCCGAAAGAGTTTAAAACGCAAGGGCTGACTGCTCAGTTTTCACTTTATTAGGGGAATGCTCTAATACAAACAGGTGTTTGTTGGCAAGCCCTTAAGGGCAAGAAGGGACAGCTTGACAGCGATCGGAGCCCTGGCTCAAAGGACTGATAGCTTTTTAGTACTTGGTACGCTGGCCGCTTGGGATCTGGAATTAAAATAACTTGCGTAGCCCAGCCTGAAGTGAGTTGTCAGGAGGAAATGGAAGGCCCAGGCTCAGCTGATCTTGTCAGATCTTGGAAGCTAAGCAGGGTCAGCCCTGGTTAGCATTTGGATGGGAGACCACAGAGGACGTTCAAGGTTGCCACACAAGCAGTGGCAAACCACCTCTGTTCATCTCCTGGCTTGAAAACCCTACAGGGTCACCATAAGTCAGCTGTGACTTGCCAACACTTTCCAGTACCACTCAAGAGGAAAAGGTGGAACTTCATCATATGCCAGGGGCGTCAAACATGCAGCCCGGGGGCCAAATCAGCCCCCCCCCCCCCGAGCAACTGGCTGTCATCTGCCTCCTTCTCCATATCTCTTGCTTCTCTGGTTTGTCTGGCCCTGCTCACACAGCGGTTCTGTTCCGAATATCTTTGTTCCGGATATTATCGATCAGACTGCCATACTGCAATTCAAATCACTCCGTGGTGAAACCGCCTTTTGTCGTCCACACAATGGCACCATGGAATTTTTTTCCCTTCGCTATTATGCACATGCACAGATTATGCACATATGCGCATATGTTAAAACATTATGTGGTTATGCGGTCATGCACGTATCACTAAGTAGTAAAAAAAAAAAATGGCGACCTTAAACCAGATGTCTGAGCCTCTGAGGCTCCTTTTGCTGTGTGACAGCCTTCAGACATCCACAAGTTGGTTAATATCGCAGAAGAACTATCCAGACGGAGAAAACTACGAGGTGAAACCGGAGAACTCAAAAAACACCGCAAAGGAGCAAGTAATAAAATCTGGTTCCAAGAAGGATTTGGGGGGTGGGGGGGCTACCACGAGTTAATACTGGGAGGCGGATGTTGCTTACTATTTTCGCACACAGTTTACCTCGCAGTCACAATCCTGTTCCCTCCGCAGCGTCTGGTCGGATTTCCCACCATCTGTGCCGGAGTTACAGGAAGTGCCGCAGCTTCTGCGTAGCAAACGTAAACTGGGTTTTAGCAGTTTACGTTTGCTACGCAAAAGCCGCGGCACTTCCTGTAACTCCAGCACCGATGGTGTGAAATCCAACCGGACGCTGCGGAGGGAACAGGATTGTGGTTGCGAGGTTAGCTGTGTGCAAAAATGGTAGCTGTCTGATCAGCCACTTTAAATCCGAAAGGAAACAGCAGCGACATCTAGTTATACTGTGCATCTGAACAGGGCCTTTGTGTCCTTTATTAAGTTGATATCTCTGCTGCCTAATCTTAAATAGGTATACACATGGCCTGGCCCAACATGGCCAGCCCAACCTGGCCCAGCGCAACAAGGTCTCATTTCTATCAAATCTGGACCTCATAACAAATGAGTTCAACACCCTGTCATATGCTGTAGACAGGGGGTTGTGCCTCCCCACCTCCCTGCTCTGCTAAGCCAAGCCTGAAGTCTTCCGCAGCCCCAAGGAGCCTTCGTCCAAGAAGCCTGTCCTGCCAGAGGAAATTTAATTGGGTCAGAGGAAAGATTCAAATGCGGATGAGTCAAGCAGTAGGATCCAAACCAGGGAGCTTCGCCAGGGCTTTTTTTGAAGCAGGAACTCCTTTGCATATTAGGCCACACACCCCCAAGGTAGCCAATCCTCCTGGAGCTTACAGTAGGCCCTGTACTAAGAGCCCTGTGAGCTCTTGGAGGATTGGCTACATCAGGCCTAATATGCAAAGGAGTTCCTGCTACAAAAAAAAGCCTTGAGCTTAACCATGTTTGAGACATTCAGAAATACAAATTTGTTCTGGTTTTTATTTGAATTCTTTCTTTTTGAGATGCCACATCCTGACCAAAAAAACTGGTCCAAATATTTCATTTTTCCTAACCCTGAAGACCATTACTTGAAACTTTGTCATATTCTAAGTGGTTGGATTTGCCTTTACGGCATCTGTACCTTCTCTTTTACCTCAGCTAGATCAGTAGAGTGGCCACCTCTCCTCTCTAGCAGGAATCCCAGTGCTTTGTAGTTGCCTCATGCCAATTAGAAATTCATCACCTACAGTGATGAGGTTGTGGTGGGGTAAACTTTTCCAGTTGGACTTCTGCCTGACACAGAATTGATAAAGAAGAAGAAGATGATATTGGATTTATATCCCACCCTCCACTCCGAATCTCAGTCTCACAGCAACTCACAATCTCCTTTACCTTCCTCCCCCACAACAGACACCCTGTGAGGTGGGTGGGGCTGAGAGGACTCTCACAACAATTGCCCTTTCAAGGACAACTCCTACGAAAGCTATGGCTTACCCAAGGACATTCCAGCAGGTGCAAGTGGGGAATCAAACCCGGTTCTCCCAGATAAGAATCCACACACTTAACCACTACACCAAACAGGCCTAGAAGCCCTGATGGAAAGTAAGGTTCTGCCCTAAACAGAGAATGCTGCACTGTGGTTGGAAAAAGGAGACTAAGAATGTTTCATTGCTATCCTTCCAAGTCTTGGGAAGACACAAGGTGGTTTCACTGGAAGAAGAGGAGGAGGAAATCTCTCCTGACTGTGTCCACAACTGCCAGTGTAAATGGGTCCTGCTTTAACCGCGTCCAGTTGCTTTCAGTAAGGTTTCCACCACAACTAAGCAGGACCAGATCTACATGTTTTTTGAGGGGGGGGGGATTAAAAAACGGCACCCCCTTATAGGCCCATTCTACCTTATGAGACCATAGAATAGAATCCACATGCAATTTGGCACCCTTCCTCCGGTGGCGGCAGGGGCAAGCACCCCCCTCTGCCCCCCTGCCCTAGATCTGGCCCTGGAACTAAGTTTTACTGGCCTGGGACCATAACATCTGGGTACCTGCAAGAGAAGCTGCCTAACCAAAGACATAGGGCTTTTTCACACAGTCTATGTATTCCGGTATGGAAGCTGGTCAGTTACTGAACAGTAACGGGTTTCTGCTGGCATTTCAGACAGACCCAATTCAGTAACTGGCTGCTACCGGAATACTGTCACCTTTTCACACACTCCCGCGGCTGTCCCGGTAGTGAGGCGTGCCTGAGTCGTTACAAACAAAGAGCAGCTTCTTCCACTTTTCAACCCCTCCTTCCGGGTTGAAATCGCTATGGGGTGCTGTGTGAAATGTCCAGTATCTAACCCAGGAGCAGTTTTCGCGCCCTTTTTCGCCCGCCGGCGTGCACGATCTCCGGCTTTTTTTGGGGGGGAACGTCGGACTAAGATCGCTATAGCGCTATAGCGACGTATCACAACAGCATCACCATAGGGATGCCTGGGCTCCATTAAGATGCCAGATATCGCCACCGCTGAAACCTGGTAACTTATCTCAATAGAGCCTAGCCATCTCTATGGTGTTGCTGTTGTGATACGTCGCTATAGCGCTATAGCGATCTTAGCCCGACGTTCAAAAAAAAAAAAAAAAAAGCTGGAGATCGCGAGCCGGCAGGCAAAAACGGCTGGCGCTGGTGGAAGCGAGATAAGAGCGGAACAGTGTGAAATGGCTCGCTTCAATCACGGAACCCTACCGGAAAAAAAAACATGTGTCTGAAAACTCCCATCCCTGTCTCGGATTACTGCAAGCGGCACAATACCGACTCCCTTCCGGTTTCCACTGGTAAGTGTGAAAAGGGCCATAAACAATGTTCTCTTCGACAGAAACTGACAATCTATGGCTGGTGTTCGCCCATCATGTTCGGTCAAGTTTGTAACCTTCCGTTGATCCAATGGGTGTGTTCACACACCCGAAATAATAACATGCTTTGTAACTGGATTTTTAGAGTGTAAGAACAGTAAAATCCACTTGCAAACAGTCGCCATTTGAAAGCACCCCATGAGCCTCCCTCTACTGGAACAATGTATTTGGTGGCGCTGCAATGTAATAGGTAGTGGGAAAAAGAAAGTCTCTTTTCCCATGCACCATTTTCCCATTGAGTCATCCCGTCCCCCCCCCACTGCTTTTATCCCTCCTGGGGAAACTGTGTGTCCCTTGTAGTTTCCCATCCAGTGTGAACTGATATATAGAAAAGTCAACAATGAAAACCAAAGTTTCCCCCCAACTTTCGTCTTTGCTGTGGATTTTCTTCGGGTACTATAATATAGTGGGTTCTATGCATTGATGAGACAAGGTAACAATGATAAACAGTTCTTTATTAGGCACAGCATAGTGGATGGCTGCCTAACAAGACTGGAGAACCAGCCAATGGGCCACAACTATATACAACTCTGGGTTCCCATGCAAGCACGTTATTGGATCATTCAAACTGGCAGGGGCCCTGTGATTGGTGCAGGGCAGCAGGTATTTGGATCCTACTACCCATTGTTCCCAGTTTCCCAAGCTCTGTTCGTATGGCTCCAATGAGCCAGGCAGGAACACCCATTTCAGTTCACCTACATACATTAGTCCACATACATAACAGGTACAAAAAATCCAGAAATCTCAAGAAGGCAGCTCCACAAATAATATTTCTTAAAATGTTGTGTATTGCACAAGCACAAGCCGGAATTAAGATTGCCGGGGAAAACATCAACAACCTCAGATATTCAGATGACACTACTCTAATGGCAGAAAGTGAGGAGGACCTAAAGAACCTCTTGTTGAAGGTGAAAGAGGAGAGCACAAAAGTAGACTTGAAACTCAACATCAAAAAAACTAAGATCACGGCATCTGGCCCCATCACACCTTGGCAAATAGAAGGGGAAGACATGGAAGTAGTGACAGACTTCACATTTCTGGGATCGAAGATCACTGCAGATGGTGACTGTAGCCATGAAATTGAAAGACGTTTGCTCCTTGGGAGGACAGCTATGGCGAACCTGGGCAGTATAATAAAAAGTAGGGACATCACCCTGCCTACAAAAGTCCATATAGTCAAAGCGATGGTATTCCCAGTAGTAATGTATGGCTGTGAGAGTTGGACCATAAGGAAGGCCGAGTGCAGAAGAATAGATGCTTTTGAGCTGTGGTGCTGGAGTAAAATTTTTAGTCCCTTGGACTGCAAGGAGATCAAGTTAGTCAGTCCTAAGGGAAATCAACTCAGACTGTTCCCTGGAAGGTCAGATGCTGAAACTGAAGCTCAAATACTTTGGCTACCAAATGAGAAGGGAGCACTCACTGGAGAAGACCCTGATGCTGGAAAAGGGAGGCAAAAGAAGAAGGGGATGGCAAAAGATGAGATGGCTGGACAGTGTTACTGATGTAACAAACAGGAATTTGAGCAGACTTTGGAGGATGGTGGAAGACAGGAGGGCCTGGCGTGACTTTGTCCATGGTGTCGCAAAGAGTTAGACTCAACTGTGCGACTGAACAACAAAAAAATTGTTTAATTATTGTGAAGAAATTTGATAATAAATCCTTTGAGTATTTCAGGGCCTGTGTTTAAACGGCTTCCACAAGATCAAACAGTTTGAGGAAACATCTGACAAATTGGATTGAGCCATGGGGAAAAAAGGGAACCCACTCAAGTTGTTTAGTTTACTACCCACAAACAAGGATGTGGCTTGCAATGTGGTGAAGATTTCTTAGACACTTTAACGAAGATCTCATGCTAATTTTGTCATTATTTGTCATTTAAATAGCCATTTCAGAGCTGAATCACTTGTCTGGAATCCTTTCATTTCCCGGGAGTAAATGTCAAATGTCTGAGCAGCACAGTTTAATTGAGCAGTAAATCAAATGCCCATTAGACTAAACTATGAGAAATGGTGTTTTCTTTCCTTGGCAGTTATGACCTCCTGTGCTTTTTTAGTGTTTGCATGAAACCACCAGCTGAGAACAGGGGTGCAAATAGTATCGAGCCATCTTCATTTGATCCAGATGAGACGGGTGGCTTCCCTAAGCGGGTATCTGCAATCAGTGATGGACTTAGGGTTGCCAATCCCCAGTTAAGAGAACCGTCGGTGCTTTTTTGAGTAATTCAGAAACACGGTGTTTGCAACATATAGAGCACTAGTTCCAGGTTATTTAATCATCCGCAGACCATGGCAAACCTGGACGCTAAAGAGAATTGTTGCCTTATGAAATTGACTTAAATTATAATGAATTGAGCTGTGGTTCCAGAAAAATTATTTGTCAGACAAAGAATCGCCTTTGAAACAGACCTACTTTTACCAGAAGCGTGTCACAATTGATTATTCTGGAAAGAGACTCTGGCACGTATGTACACATTTGTGTGAAGATAATTATTGTTGTGTCAGTGGACCTTGTATTGAGTCAATTGCACTTCAATATTTATTCAGAGAAGAGCCACCCACATCAGCCAATCCCCAGTAGTAGGTCAGCCATTTTGCCAGCTGTCCATGATTATGGAGCAGCCACCTCAGGGACATGCGCCTGCCCCCCTCACTTTCAGCCTTCAGGAGGCAGTTGAAGATAGTTTATTTAGGACTGCGGTCGATTAATTTTAGTCTTATTTATTGGCAGACCTAGTTGGGATTTTGAATCATCGTCTTTTATGTGCTTTTAGAATCTGTTTTATGTACACCATAAGCACCCTTGAGTTCTGCGAGGTAGAAATGAGGCTAATAAATTTCTTTAACAAGTTAAAAATAAATATTGTGTTTCCGAAAGCAAGTACTTGGGTAGGGAACTGACCCTGGGTGGGTTTCCCAACTGAATCTGTGCTCTACCCCCTTTCTAATACAATTCCTATTTCTGGGGTGGGTCCCATTTCCCACCGGTATCCACAGAGATGACAAACTCAAGGGGAAAATCCGCACTCCCAAGATTCAGAGATCCTGAGGAGAAGCATGGCTGTATGTTAGAAAAATGAAATAAAAGGTCACAGAACCTCCTGATGTTTTAATATGATGCCATAACTGTCCTGTGTTTAATTTTCTTTACAAATTTTGTATCACGGATATTATTGTTTTTTACTGAGAGAGGGGAAATGTGAATTATAAGTGCAAGCTGGTCTTTCGCTCTGTGCAGGAAGCAGGAGACTTATTTTTCTCAGCAGAGCTCCTCAGTTAGCTCCTTGTAGTGGTAGCTGGAGATCTCCTGGGATTACAACTGATCCCCAGGCAGCAAAGATCAGTTCACCTGGGGGAAGTCCCTCCCCAAACCCTTCCTCCTCAGGTTCACCCACAAATGCCCAGGTATTTCCCAACCTGGAGCTGACAACCCTAGGTTGGTGAGAGAAACAAGACCTGCGTGCTTTTCAGGAGGGCAACTGTGGAACTGTGCTGGTCCTGGCCATGGAGGGGAAATGTCCTTGCCTAGATGACTGGCAGCTATTGAAAGAGACTAGCCTACTGTCTGCTTTCCTCTCGTGACCTACTTACCTACTAACACAGTCCCAGAATTAGAACTGCAAGGAATCCCCTCTCTGTGGTTTCCACCTCTGTGTGCCACATTGTGAACAATTACTGCCATCTACTGGCCATTTCCAAAGATTTAAAAACTAGACAAATCCAAAGTAGGAATGGGATCTAATGATATAAATAAAGAAGACAGTAGGCTAGTCTCTTTCAATAGCTGCCAGTTTGGCTGTGTGTTATCTCTGTACCCAGACGGATGGTACAATTGGTGACAGTCGGTCTCCTTGGGAATAATGGGGGGCAGGCCACACACAATCACTATGATGTTTCTATTAATGGTTAAGAAAGGCTGTGTTACTGCTCCAGAAGACCCCCTGCTACTGCAAATCAGGTCCCTGTTAGAAATTTTACCTCACGAGTATGTGTCAGGCTTTTTACTGCAGGCTTCAGTGGAGTTCGACATAAAAAGACAGTGAAGGGTTACTATTCACTCAGCCAGATAATTACACTTTCAATGCTTGTCTCTGGGAACAGTTCATAATTTCTTCATGCTAAAAGCTGTACTTGCTGCTTTTTAATGTTACATTTTGGAGCTCAGTTAGATTAGGAACTCTGGAAATTAGAAACTAGTGTGAGGAAATATTAACTTGCTCACATATATATAAAAGTTAACATCCATACACATGGATACACATTAATGAAGAGATCTGATCATGGATATCAACTCAGAGAGAGAGAGATTAGGAAATGATGTGAGGAAATGTTAAGTTCCCCTTCCCTAACACCTGGACCAATCCAGATGGTCTCATAGAGAGTTCCAGAAATCACTCTCTAATGCCATGTTTAGTTTGGCCTTTGCTCTGTCATGGATAGATCAGTCAGCAGTACAGTAAGAAAGCAGCGAGCAGAACTTGCTTGCAAATAACATTTGCTTGTATAGGCAAAAAATCTCCCTTGGTCTGTTGCTTCCTTACATAGATTCAAAAAGATTATCTCCAAGCTGCTGATCCACCATCCCCAATAAAAAAGGGCAGCTGGGCGGTGGGGGTGGTCGCATTGTTTGAAATGGCCAGAGCACTTCAGAGATCGCTCATTGATGGAATGGCATTCATTGTATTAAATCTCCATCTCTGTATCGCTTTACTCGAAATTGGGCCAAGAACAAATAGCACTTGGTTTAGAATGGTAATGTGAAAGGAGGCACTGTGCACAGAAAGCCCTCTTAGCTCAGTTCTGTTCAATGGCAATACATTTGCTTGTGCTCATTGGAAAGCTTCCCTGTCAGTTACATCACTCTTGTCCCCTTCCTTTGACCTCTGTAAACTCCAAGCAAGGCAACCAGAATAACAAAGATCTGAATATTATCAAATATTGCCATTTTGTTTGCTTTTGTCACATATAAGAAATTAACATGGAAGAGTTTTTTTTTAAATTATATATTAAATGAATGCATATCCTTTGATGTTGCTGCTCATTATTAATCAAAGAAACGGGATTGCTGAATTCAAAATAACTTTTTCTTTTTCACAAGGAAAGAGGCAGATTTCTTCATTGTGTGCTTCATGCATGACTGAAGGGTTGCTCTGTTGTGATTCTCAGGGCCAACCGGGACCAATTGGGCAGCAGGGGCTCCCCGGGCCCCACGGAGTAGAAGGCATCCCGGGACTGCCAGGGCACAAGGGTGACAAAGGAGAAAGAGGCCGACCAGGAATATCTGGACCAACAGGAGAAGTGGTAATGTCTGAGGGACTGGTTCTTTCCTTATATCCCTATGCACCAACTATGGTCTTTGGGCAGCCATCTGTTGATTGTCCCACCACTTACAATGGCCTGTCTGGCATTGACCAGAGCTGGGCCTTTTCCTTCATGACTGTGGAGTGGGTTCCCTGAAGAGGTGAGGGGGAGCCCTCCTTGAAAATCTTTCAGGGGGTGCTACACATTCTGCCTGTTTGCCAGGGCTTTTTTGAGGGGGTTTGAATGGCAAGCATCTCTTAAGGGAGGAGGAAGAGATCTGGGATTTGTTATTCTGGAAATGTTTTAGCTATTAGAGTCAGTCACCATGAACTATAAGGAAATGTGGGGTATATTTTAGTTAATGAAATGAGAAGACAACACCCCAAAGACCAACCTCATTGTGTAAAACAAACTGAAAGAATGATTATTTTCTTCAGTATTATTATTTTTTTAATCCCAGGGACAAAGAGGGATCACTGGATTTCCCGGCGCAGACGGCATTCCTGTAAGTTGCTGTTCACTTCATTCTGGTAACTGGGAAGCCCAAATTTATGGAGACAAAAGCAAAGTTATACCCTTCAAAGCCCACTGACTTCAGTGGAGTTAGAAGAGTGCGACCGTGTTCAGGGTGTCACTGTAAATCTCTTTGTGCCTGTTGGGTTTGGTCACACCAACTTCTGTAGGGAATGAGAGGGGTCTTGGATCCCATAGACAGTAAAACTGTACACTTGTGGAGGGAGTCTCTGAACGAGTGATGAAGGTGTACGAACCTTTCTCAATCACTAAATTGCACAGTCACCATGAGCAATTCATGGGAAACATTATTGCTTCATTCAGCAATGCCTGGTCTAATTTTTATGTTCCTATATTGAGGTATGAAGTAATAATCAAGGAACATTTTTTTTTTAATTTCTAGACTGTTTCACAGAAATCCCCAAGCAGATTTCCCAGATGTAGCCCCTTCTTGCAGTGCCCTTTGACCCCAGGCCTTTGTCTACCACCCACAGGCAGAAATCCGAATATGTTCCAAATGTCTATTTTCAGATTCCTGTCTCTCCCGCCTACGCTTTTCTCTGTATGCTGCTTCACAGAGCCAATACCAGAAACCCTTAACCTATCTTTCTGGCTCCATAGTCAGTTACACAAATTGCCTCAACTTTAGTGGAATTTTCAGCACATGGATGGTTATTTGACTATATAAGGTCATACAGTAATACAACATTGTATACTTCCAATTAACATATTTCTGACACAGAAAACATGGGAATATCATGAAAACTGCACGAAGTATCATGTGCAACAATCACACACAAATACTGTCTTCACATGATGCATATATGCTTAGCAGGGCTGGCTTCAGGGCATTAGTGGCCCAAGACGAGGCCCCACTCCACTGCCCCACGGCCCGTACTCTTCCTTCTTCCACCCTTGCCCCCAGTGAGTGTGAGCACCACAGTGGTGGCGCAGCTCCTGCACTTCAGAGCGCACGCGCCACCCAGCTGCCATCGCTCAGCCTCCCCTGTGTTTCCAGAAGCTTCCGGAAGCACTGTTCCAGGAAGCTGAGCGATGGCAGCCAGGCAGTGCACTCGCTTTACAGTGGAGGAGCCAGACTCACCTATTTCCCTCGCCAAGGAGTTGAGGCTGGGTGGGAGGGTCCTACTGAGAACCGCCCCAGGGCCATGTCCTATGCAGCCGCCAAGGATTGCCTAACGCAGGGGTGGCCAACGCTAGCTCTCCAGATGTTTTTTTCCAACAGCTCCTATCAGCCCCAGCCAGCATGGCCAATGGCTGGGGCTGATGGGAGTTGTAGGCAAAAAAATATCTGGACAGCTACCGTTGGCCACCCCTGGCCTAACGGAAGGGCCAGCTCTGATGCTTAGATGCTGTGACCAGTCACCACTTTCAAGTACAAGCAGTAAAATAGGTACACATGCAGTAATCACATTGACAAGCTAAGTGCAGTTTTCTCGTGCTTTCCCGCAAAAAATTTCTTCTGTTGTATGTATAGATCCTTCTGGGGGATAGATGCATAGGGAGGACCTGAACACAAGACCGGCAACCCCAGTTTCATTCCTTGCTTCACTGAAGCCTCAGACTGATGACACAAAGATCACTTTTGTATTATTCCATCAATAAAATACAAAGTATAGCCTTGTTCAGGGCTTTTTTTGTAGGAAAAGCCCAACAGGAACTTATTTGCATAATAGACCACACTCCCTGACATCACCATAGTTTCTTACAGGGCTTTTTTTGTAGAAAAAGCCCAGCAGGAACTTGTTTGCGTATTAGGACACACACCCCGGACACCAAGCCAGCTGGAACTGTGTTCCTGTGCGTTCCTGTTCAAAAAAAGCCCTGGCCTTTTGAAGCATCAGCTGGCCTTGGGGCCATGCAAGGAAGGGAGAGAGTTTAACCCCTTTGACCTCCTCTTGGTTGTACTGTTTAAAACTAGGCAATGGAAGCTGAAGGCTTAAAGTCCCTGCAGGGGTCTGAGGCTGCACCAGCCTGCAATTTGCATTTTGCAAGGGCTTTTTTTGTAGCAGGAACTCCTTTGCATGATAGGCCACACACCCCGATGTAGCCAAGACCTTACAATAGGCCCTATAATAACAGGGGTGTGTGGCCTAGTATGCAAAGGATTTCCTTCTACAAAAAAAGCCCTGCATTTTACAAATGACACTAGATCCATCTCTTTGAGCCCCCGTTAAACCTTACGTGTCGTGAACAGGTTGGGCAGCAACGTTTCTCTGCCCGTGTGGTCCTCTTTGGTAAGCTTTTATCTAAAAGTTCACTTTCAGGAGGCATAGATACAAATATAGAGAAAGAACTTCCATGACACCTGCTGGCGTAACTGAAAAAGACTGGAGTTGAGTGTGGGAGGTTTCCACTCTTTCAAGGTGAGTGCCAGTAGACAAATAGAGTGCCCTGGATATAGCATGGCTATCTATGGCTGTGTGGCTTTGAAAAGATAACAGTCCAAGAATAGCATTTACCTTGCCCATTTTTTACCCTTCTTAACATTCCAGTAAATCAGGAAAGCTACTGAGAGATACAGAAAACTAAACTCAATAAGAGAGCAGGGTCAGTGCGTGGGAGTAGGCCAGGTAGGTGGCCACCTAGGGTGTCACCTGGCCTTCTGGGGTACCACTGGATGCCCCATCTCCCTGCCACGCTACTCTCAGCTTCCTGGGTCTGCACATACCTAGGAAGGCAAGAGCGGCCGGGCAGTACGTTGGCATGTTCAAGGAAAGGCGAGCTCAAAGGAAAAGCAGCATGCCCCGCCCAGCCACTCTCACCTTGAAGGCAAAAGAGGCTGGGTGGGGCATCAGCATGTGCACTCCTCCAAGCCTGTCTTCCCCTGCAAGGGAAGGCAGATTTGGAGGAGAGCACGCCCCACCCCACCGGTCTTGGCTTCAAAGCCCAGAGTGGCGGGGCAAGCAGTGGCCTGTGTGCTCTGCCCCACCCTTGCCCTCCTGGGTCTGCCCAGGGTGGGGGCGAGGGCATGGACTAGGGTGCCAGGAACTCTGGCATCGGCCCTGTAAGAGGGCCAACTTTTCTCTCCCTCCAGTTACTTAGAAGGGCATAAGTTGCGCATATGCATCATGGGTGCCAGAAACAGCCCAGGCAACAGGAGATGTGGGCACACTTGGACAGCACAGCAGCACATCAGTGGTGTATGGCAGTGCCATGACATAGCAAAGTGTACCATGTGTGTGCCCAATCATGGCTGGGCCCCTCCCATCATATTTTGCTGTATTCCACACATAACAGTGTTGCTGGGGTTTCCCAGCTCAAACTGAAACCAAGTGGGAAGTGTTTGCCTGGTATTTCCATCTTTTTTTTTGTAACAGGAACGCCTTTGCATATTAGGCCACACACCCCGATGTAGCCAGTCCTCCCGGAGCTTACAGGGCTCTTAGTACAGGGCCTACTGTAAGCTCTTGGAGGATTAGGGTTTGTAGAATCTTTCGGGATCAAGTGCCGTGTTCTACTGGAGAAAGTTTTCCTTCCAGACGTTTCGTTCTCAGCTGCGGAGAACATCCTCAGTGGCGTTGCGCCTGCTCCGGCTGCAACGCCACTGAGGATGTTCTCCGCAGCTGAGAACGAAACGTCTGGAAGGAAAACTTTCTCCAGTAGAACACGGCACTTGATCCCGAAAGATTCTACAAACCCTAATGATGTTACCAGCCGTGAAAACCTGAAATCTTGGAGGATTGGCTACATCAGGGATGTATGGCCTAATATGCAAAGGAGTTCCTGCTACAAAGAAAGCCCTGTCCATCTCTGTGTTCATTCCTCCACCATGCATCCAAATCCTGCTATGAACTTCAAAGCTGTCTCTCTTTGGAGCTTGCCAAGACAGTAGGGAATGCAAAACGGTACTTCCTCATAAGGATTTTCATGTCTTATGGGGGAGTGGGTGAGCCACAAAGCAGGGGAAAGCTCAGGTTTCAAAGTTTTATTAAGTTTCCAGTAGATACAAAAGGGGAAAAGGGAAAGTGGGTATAAAAAGAAACAGTATATAGATAAACAGAAAAGAAGTACATTCTGCATTTCAATGTATCATTCACAATAGAAAGGCCATAACATATTTCCATACTTTCAAAATAGAGTTTAAATAGTCATTATTATATGAATGTTGTAGGTTCACGCTTAAACTTATTTAGATTGGCTCATATTCTCAATACATATACTAGTAGACAGACTAGAAGCGGGAAAGTTCATGAAACATCACCATTTGGCTTGACCACCCCGTGGGCCTCTGGAGGCAGGCCTGTCTTCTCCCCATAGGATAAGTGCTTCTTTCAGGGGGGTCACGCACTTAAAAAAAATATTATTCTAAGGTATTCTCTGTCTCCATGGACAACCGTTAATTTTACGACTCCTGCACTCTGTCATTTTGCAAGGGGTGTATAAATCAACGCTGACATGCCAGAAATAAGGCCCAATTCCAGACAAGTCAGAAGGTCTCGGCGGTGTGGTCTGCACATTTTGCAGCATGCAGTTTATGTTAGATCCTCCACAGCTGTTGTGCACAGCGTGTCAGCGCATCTGTGCAGCGCCTGCTGGGGCTATAAATCCCCGTAGTGTGCTACCAGTGCATCCCCGGGCAAGGTGACCTGGTTTAAGGAAGGGCATGTTCAGTGCCCCATGAGTAACTTTTCCTTCCTTGTTTGGAGTCCCATTTCAACGGGTCGCCTTAGTTCTTTGAATAAAAGAAAAGGAATAGATTGTAGCTGGAATTCTCCTCCTCCTTCTCCACCACTCTTCCCAGTCCATTGCTAGCGAGTCTATGATTCCCTTGGTGCTGGCGCTTTTCACAAAGGCATCTTGGTTTACAGAGATACTGCTTTTGTACTGCATTTTCCCAGGGAACTGGTGAGAATTCGGGAGCTGCCTGGAAGCTGGGAAGAAGGAAACAGAAACAGATGGTCCGATGAACATCCTGTTTGTTTGTTCTGTCTCTGCAGGGGCATCCGGGTCAAGGAGGATCTCGGGGGAAACCTGGCCACGATGGCTGCAACGGGACCAGGGGAGATCCTGGGCAGCAGGGAAGCTCGGGGACCGCGGGCTTGCCTGGTTTCTTTGTAAGTGGCTCGCAGCGACTAGATACATTCCACACAACCATAATGAATGCTGTCCAAGCATAAGGGTTGCCAATCCCCAGGTGGGGGCAGGAGATCCCCCAGTTTGGAGGCCTTCTCCCTGCTTCAGGGTCATCAGAAAGCGTGGGAGGGGAGGGAAATGTCTGCTGGGCACTCCATTTTCCCCTAATTAGAGGAGGGATGGTGGCTCAGTGGTAGAGCATCTGCTTGATAAGCAGAAGGTCCCAGGTTCGATCCCCGGCATCTCCAACTAAAAAGGGTCCAGGCGAATAGGCGTGAAAAACCTCAGCTTGAGACCCTGGAGAGCCACTGCCAGTCTGAGTAGGCAATAATACTGACTTTGATGGACCAATCAGAAGTCAGTATAAGGCAGCATCATATGTTCATATGGAGACTGATTCCCGTAGGGTATAATGGAGAATTGATCTGTGGGTATCTGGGGCTCAGGGGGGGGGGGGCGTTATGTAGAGGCACCAAATTTGCAGCATAGCATTCAGAGCCTCTCCCCAAAGTCCCCTCCAAGTTTCAAAAGGATTGGACCAGGGGCTCCAATTCTATGAGCCCCAAAAGAAGGTGCCCTATCCTTCATTATTTCCAGTGGAGGTAAGGCATTTAAAAGATGTGCGGTTCCTTTAAATGTGATGGCCAGAACTCCCTTTGGAGTTTAATTATGCTTGTCACAACCTTGGTCCTGGCTCCTCCCCCAAAGTCTCCTGGCTCCGCCCCCAAAGTCCCCAGTTATTTCTTGAATTGGACCTGGCAACCCTACCAAACATTTACAAAATACTCAGCTCCGTCCTGTTGAACCAGGATCAGATTCTCAGATCCTCATATCGCAGAAAAGCAAGCATTTCTGTGGTATGAGCAATTAAAATCCTGAGCCTCAAGAGTAGGCCCAGGGAAGAATGAATTGTGTGCTGTTGTGATTATTAGCAGTACACCCCCATGAAGATAAGAGAAGCCATGTTCGATCAGGCCAGTGGCCCGTCCAGTCCAACACACAGTGGCCAAAAAAAGCAGGTGCCATCAGGAGGTCCACCAGTGGGGCCAGGACACTAGAAGCCCTCCTGCTGTTGCCCCCCCTCCCAGCACCAAGAATACAGAGCATCACTGCTCCAGACAGAGTTCCATCTATACCTTGTGGCTAATAGCCACTGATGGACCTCTGTTCCATATGCTCCCTCTTGAAGCTGTCTATGCTTATAGCTGCCACCACCACCTCCTGTGGTGCACTGAGTTGCTGAATGTTGTTCTTACTCACTGACTGCATATACACAGGGAGGGGCTTGGCTCAGTGGCAGAGCATCTGCTTAGCAAGAGGAAGGTCCCAGGTTCAATCCCCGGCATCTCCAGTTAAAAGCTTGGCCAACCTTGGTCTATACAGAGTGTGTCTATTAATATGAATTAAATCCACATGCATTTGTTATTGGCTGTGATCACACACACTAAATTATTTATTTATTTATTTCCGTCGATTTATAGGCCGCCCTTTCCCATAGTAGGCTCAGGGCGGCTTCCAACACAATAAAACAATCAAACCATTAAAATTTAAAACAATTAAAACAGTTTAAAATTAAGACAATTAAGCCACAGCTCACATTAGGTGGGGCAGCAAAGATGATATTAACAGATTGATTAGGCTTACTTATCCCAACCTAGGTGTTCAAATCCCGGCTATATTGGGTTTCAAGGAATCAGTGCAGTGCAATCAGTGCCGGGGGGGGGGGGGGGTGGAGTTTAAATGACAGGACGCCCGTCTGCCTCAGCCATAGGCCCGATGGAACAGCTCCATCTTACAGGCCCTCCGGAATGGTAACAAATCCTGGAGGGCCCGAACCTCCACCGGGAAATAATGCACTTTCCAACTGGATTTTACTGTGTGGACTGGCAAAATCCATTTGGAAAGTGCACTGAAAGTGGATTGAAAGTGCATTATTTAGTGTGTGTGATTGCAGCCATTGTAATAATTCACCTCCATCAGTTTGGGATGCCTGCTGTTTATCACTGTTGTTACACTTGACCCATCTCATAGATCAGCTAGCTGAAAAGTAGACTGTCTCTGTCGAGTCCTCAAGGTGAAGAGGGATAGTGCTGCGTGTGTATACACAAGAACTTATTCGAAGAGCTCTGTGAAACACATGTGTTGCTGATTCTCTCATAAACATTGAGGTTTCTGTCTTCTACATTTCAGGGAAACCCTGGACCCAAAGGTCAGAAAGGGGAACCATTTGTTCTGACTCCTGACTTAGCTGCAGAGTTCAGGGTAAGTTGAAGCAGCACTTATGCAGTGATACGCTTTTGTGCCATGTTGTTCTGTGTCTCAAATGGAGAGGCAGTATGTATCCTCTAAAGGTAAAGGTAACCCCTGTGCAAGCACCAGTCGTTTCTGACTCTGGGGTGATGTTGCTTTCACAATGTTTTAACGGCAGACTTTTTACGGGGTGGTTTGCCATTGCATTCCCCGGTCATCTACACTTTCCCCCCAGCAAGCTGGGGACTCATTTTACTGACCTCAGGAGGATGGAAGGCTGAGTCAACCTTGAGCCGGCTACCTCAACCCAGCTTCTGCCAGGATCGAGCTCAAGTCGTGAGCAGACCTTGGACTGCAGTATTGCAGCTTTACCACTCTGCGCCATGGGGCTCCTCTAGCTACTTGCAAATGTTTGTAGATCTTCAGCTGCTCCAGTAGTGTTCTGAAACCAATTTCACACTAGACCTTTAGTCTTGGTTTAGCCCTGTCTCCAAGCTGACATCCTACACTAAAATCATAGTTTTAAAGTCTTTTTTAAGTCTCACAAAACAGTGTCTAGAAAAGTGTTGGAATAAGTGTTATTAATATATATTAGAGGTTGATTTTTGTTTTATACTTTTATGTTGGAGTTTTCCCATACTTATAGCTAATGTTTTCTCTTTTTTTTGTTCTTTCTTTACAATCCTCAAATCGTCACATAGCTTTATAAGATATTAGAGCACATCTAAACAAATATGGTCCATGTATTTTTTTTTTTTTAAAAATCTTACTTAAATAAAACCAGTTGGTTGGGCTAGAACCACATACAGGCTTTTAAATTAAAGGACTAACCTTTTAAAATCACTTTTCTTGACACTGTTTTGGGAGACTTACTTGGAGTGGTTCAACACTTTGGGTGCTGTTTTGATGCTCCAACTGGCTTTTTTAGTGCCAAGTTTCTGATTGTTAAAGAAGCCCCGTGGCGCAGAGAGGTAAATCTGCAGTACTGCGGTCTGAACTCTCTGCTCACGACCTGACTTAGATTCCGTCAGAAGCTGGGTTCAGGTAGCTGGCTCAAGGGTGGCTCAGCCTTCCATCCTTCCGAGGTCAGTAAAATGAGTGCCCAGCTTGTTGGGGGGAAAGTGTAGAGGACTGGGGAAGCCAATGGCAAATCACCCCATTAAAAAAAGACTGCCATGAAAATGTCATGATGCGACATTGCCCCAGAGTCGGAAACGACTGGTGCTTGCACAGGGGACCTTTCCTTTCCCCTTCTGATTGTTAACCATGTTCGTTGTGTTTTATGTTTTGTTTTTTAAACCAAAAAAGAGAAGATACCTCTGTAAGAAACCACAAAAGGTATTGAGTGCCAGAGGCCACACGAAAAGAAAAGAGAAATCCCAATTTTCTTAACTGCATAAAAACAAATTGTTATTACACTCAGCACAAACTATCCCTATTTGCAGTGCAAACAATTCCAATGAAGGGTAACCCTTTCTGAATGTCCTAATAGCAAATAAACTGCAAACAGTCCCCAGAAAGCATAACAATTTCTGAATGTCCTGATAGCAAACATATCCCAGTAAATTATAGCAATTAAAATATAGCAATTGATGTTCTGCCAGCTAATTAAGACACCATTTCGATATCTGCTTCAGGGTTATTTTTTTCTGTAGCAATCTTGCTGGTATCTGACCTTGCACAGTTGTTATGAACTGTTGTTTATATCAACCAATCATAGAAGAAAAAAGGGACTTTTAAATCATGAAGCTGTGATCCAGTTTTTCACGTGCAGCTGTGGTAACATGGAGGTCAAGGTTTTGTAAACCACCTCAAGCAGGTTCTCTGGAGAGGTAGCATAGATTTTTTATTTTATTAAAAATCCAAAACAATAATACAGTATTTATTGCTTTCCATTTATCTTTCTGTAGGGTGACCCTGGAGATCCAGGACTCATGGGCTTTCCAGTAAGTATCTTCGCATACTAGCGCCAGATGATGTGGATGTGAGAATCATCCTCTAAGCAGCCATTACTAAACGCATCCTTTTCTTGCCCTTCCAGGGTCCTCAAGGTCTCCCTGGTTCCCCAGGTGTGTTTGGTCCTGTTGGAGACCCAGGACTACCTGTAAGTACTATTCATTGAGGTCAATACTATCTCACCTTTTGGCTTCACCTTAAAAAATTCTGCTTCAAAACACCCATGTCAGTCGACTGAACAATTTGCAATAGCAGGATATCAGTTTTTAAAACCCAACTAGAAATGCACTTAAAACCTCATCCACACACAACCTTGCAGTCTCCATCAATAGCAGTTTAAAAAATTGTATAAACATGAATCAGCAGCAACAATAAAAATATTCAGTGCAAAAGCAACGTGTCCCATAATAGAAACCCTCCAGAGCTAATAGTTGCTGACAGGCCTTTTTTTGTATCAGGAACTCCTTTGCATATTAGGCCACACACCCCTGATGTAGCCAGTCCTCCTGGAGCTTACAGTAGGTCCTGTACTAAGAGCCCTGTAAGCTCCAGGAGGATTGGCTACATCAGGGGGCGTGGCCTAATATGTAAAGGAGTTCCTGATACAAAAAAAAGCCCTGGTTGCTGAAAAGCCAGGAAGGAGGGGAACCTTGGCCTGGGAGCAAGAGACCCAAAGACCCTGTCTAGTGTGTCCACTGGCCTTACTTTGGGCCCTGAAGCTGGGCAACAGCAGCAATTCTGAAGCCTCGAGCAAGTTCTAATGGGATCAAGATAGTCCTACAGATGCCTTGGCCATAAGCCTTTTAAAGGTCATTTAAAGGGGAGGGACAGTGGCTCAGTGGTAGAGCATCTGCTTGGGAAGCAGAAGGTCCCAGGTTCAATCCCCGGCATCTCCAACTAAAAAGGGTCTAGGCAAATAAGCGTGAAAAACCTCAGCTTGAGACCCTGGAGAGCCGCTGCCAGTCTGAGTGGACAATACTGACTTTGATGGACCAAGGATCTGATTCAGTATAAGGCAGCTTCATATGTTTATATGTTCAAAGGTCAACACCAAGTTTGATTGGGCCCCAAAACAAAACTGAAAGCCAGGGAAGTTGACAGATGGTACCTTTATTGGCATAATAATAATTTAAAAACTTAAAATAATGTTTGAAATTTATATATAAGGCTGAGGTCATAGATAAAAGTTAAATACATGTGGTTCAAATGAAAAAACCAGGGAAGTTAATGTAACCTACTTTGGCCGTGTGTGTTCATCACAGTAATTCCCAGTTAGGACCCTCTCACCACTAGTTTTTGCACCAACTGAAGTTTCCAGATAGTCTTCAACGGCTGCCTCACAAGGAGTCCAGCCTGATTGTTAACTGAGGCATGTGTTGTGGGGGCCAAATAAGAACACAAGAGAAGCCATGTTGGATCAGGCCAATGGCCCACCCAATCCAACACTCTGTCACACAGTGGCAAAAAAACCATCAGTTGGGCCAGGACACTAGAAGCCCTCCCGCTGTTGCCCCCCTCCCCCAAGTACCAAGAATACAGAGCATCACTGCCCCAAATATCCATCTGTACCTTGTGGCTAGCAGCCACTGATGGACCTCTCCTCCGTATGTTGATCCAGTCATCTGCTTTTTCCAAAAAGTGCTGTACCTGTTGAAGAGCACTCCTGGCCATCTCCAAAGTCAGCGTCTTCAGCAGCAGTAGCAACGCCCCGAATTGTAAATGTGATACTGTAAATATATACAGTCTCATTGCAAACAATTTGTATAAAGATGTAGCTCAGGTTGCAGATTGAGTGATGGGGATCCCATGAAGTTCTACCTCATGTGGTTGCCGAAGTAAGAGATTATATGGGGTAGTTTGCATTGCCTTCCTCTGCACAACAGCGCCAGTCTTCCTTGGTGGTCTCGCATGTAATTACTGCCCCTGGTTAGCATCTAAGCGCTTACAAGAAGGAGTTAGTCTGGGCTATTAGAGCTGCTAATCAGTTTTACCCTGTGTCCCGCTGTGGGACTCGGCCGAGGGGGGGGGGCATCTCCCCCGTGGCCGCCCACCCAGCCAAGCCCTGCCAGCAAGGGCCCTACCCCGCTGGACGCCGGGACCACCCAGTGCTCCCCCACTCACCTCAACACCCGGAAGCAGCTCCCAGAGCCAGGCGGCGGCCACGCCAGGTCCTGCAGCCACCCGATGTGACAGAGACCTGCCCAACGCCACGGAGAGTCAGGCCCTGGGCAGCAGCAAGCCGAGGAGGCCCCCCCGCAAGCCGTGGCGGTTGGCGCCGCTGCACCCTATGTTGCAGCCCCCCAGGAAGCCAGCCCAGAACCGGGAAAAGGGAAACGCCCTAAGACGCCGCGGCTCGGCGTTGGGGCTTATAAGGAGGGGCAGGGCCAGTCCAGGGAGGGAAGGGAGAGTGAGGGTGGAGCCGGAGGGGGGAATAAAAGGCAGTCAAGCAGCAAGGTCGGGGAGGAATCAATGGTTGCGAGGTAAAGGGCTGCCTACACGCAGAGAGAGAAGATGAGGAGCCCAGCGCACTGCCAGGGATAGGAGGAGCCCAGCCCCTTCCCATTTCTGAGACCTCCGCAGCTGAGTACCAAGAGCCACACCAGGTGTGCTGGCCGCGAGGAGACCTCAGGGGGGGCGGCAGGGGCGTGACACCCTGATTCACAGCACTGTGTTGAATGAATTGGGCTTCATTTCATTCATCTGCATCAAACCATTCAGTCCAAAGTCTCAGTCTTGGTTTTCATCAGATGAGTTAAATAGAAAGTAAGGGAAGAGATCATGTCATCGACACATTGATGACACCCTACTCCAAAATTCCAGATACCCTTATGTAGATTTTAAATTGCATAGGGACCTTGCAGCACCTCATTAAGCTATTGCCCACAAGATGGTGCTAAAGCCCCCCAGGTCTGTCTTCTGAGACTTACCTACTAAGAAAGAGCAGAGCCATTGCAAGACTGTGCACCCAGCCAGGCTGCCCAGAAGTATCCCATGACTGACAGCATTAAAAGCCAATGGGAGGACCAGAAGAGCCAGCAGGGATGCACTACCCTTTTGGCAGAGGTCATCTGCTAGAGCAGGGGTGGTCAAACTGCAACTCAGGAGCCACGTGTGGCTCTTTCACACATGTTGTGTGACTCTTGAAGCCCCCACCACCCCATCAGCCAGCTTGGAGAAGGCGTTTCTCTCTTTAAATCACTTCTCCAAGCCAAGCCAACTGGTGGCTTGGAGACTGAATTTAAAGTTAAAGTTGCTGTCTTTCCACCTCTCCTCCCCCATTTATTTTCCTTTCTTCCTTCCTTCCCTCAAACATCTGATGTTCATGTCAAACATCTGCCGTTCTATGTGGCTCAGGACTTTTTTTGTATCAGGAGCTCCTTTGCATATTAGGCTACACCCCCTGATGTAGCCAATCCTCCAAGAGCTTACAGGGCTGTTGGTACAGGGCCTACCTTAAGCTCCAGGAGGATTGGCTACATCTGGGGAGTTTGGCCTAATATGCAAAGGAGCTCCTGCTAGAATTCCACCCCTAGATCTAGTTAATCTGGATCTAGTTAATCTGTTTGAGTTACTCTTATGAAATGCAGAGGTTACAATAGCCTAGAAAAAAGAAACCCTGGCCTAATAAATAGCTCATTTATAATGAAAGTTACACCAGCTCAGACCACCAAACTTGACAAAGCGGTGGTGAAAAATCCCATCAAGTCTCAGTCCATTTTTGGCAACTTGTAGAGCTTTTAAGGCAGATGTTCAGAAGGTGTTTGCATTTCCTGCCTCTGCGTAGCAACCTTGGACTTCCCTTGGTGGTCTCCCATCCAAGTTCTAACCGGAGTTGACCCTGCTTAGCTTCTAAGAGCTGAGGAGACAGGCCAGGATAGTAATACCACCATATCCAGAAAAGGTGGGTAAGATACGTGAGGTTCTGTATGGTCTCAAACCAATGAAATTCCTGAATTAGAAGCTGTGTTTCACAACGGAGATAAACTGCAAAAATTAAAGAACGGCCAAGGACTAAGTATATAGATGAACATCTTTAAAATTATTTTTAAATGACTTCCAGCGTGCGTTGTGTGAAATCACTGACTTCCTCATATGTTTCTGCGAAATTCTAAGAGGTCCCTTCTTTCTCCAAAAATTTTTAGGGGCCTCCTGGGCTGCCAGGACAACCAGGACTTCCAGTAAGTCTTTTTTTTTTCCTGACCCATTTTACCCTCTTCCCCCCACCCTTGGGATTGTACAGCTTCATTCAAAGGCTCTTGCAAAGGCTGGTGATCAAAGGGCCATCTGTTAATTATTCTGTTTGTTTGTTTACTGTGTCTTTCGTTATCAAAAGAAAAACTCAGGGTAACTAAAAAAGGAATGTGAACAGCAGAGTATTGGATACAGGCCAATGGTAAGGCCCCTGCCTCCCTTCCTCCCCCGTGGTTCACAAGGATAGCTGGTCACTGACATGGCTTGGTGAAATATGGGTCAGGCAGGCCCATGGGAGGGGTCTTCTCTCTCCTTCTCAGTTCTCTCTGGTGACTCATTCGTAACCTTTTGAGTCAAAGGTGTGCCAGCCTCCTGGTAGGCGATATAACAATCACAAGCGGTCGCACTGTATAAGTACAATGGAATACAAAAGCCACTGAATGAATACGAAATGAAACTTCAGTTACAAATAATCGGTCGTTTTCATTCGTGTGCAAGCACAACGACAGAGCATGGAATGCTCCAAAAATATACAATACAATATTCACAGAAATGAACAGGTTCAAGGCAAATGGCAGAACCAAGAATCCATGGACCAGTTTACCCTTCAGTGGAAAAAAATGATACTAGCTTAGTGATCAGTTTTGAGAAACGTACACGGAAGATAAGCGCTATGGTGGTGGAAAGTGCCATCGAATTGTAGCCGACTGATGACAACACTGTGGGGTTTTCAAAGCAAGAGAGGAACAGAGGTGGTTTGCCGTTGCCTTCCTCTGTGTAGTGACCCTGAAACTGCCTTGGTGGTCTCCCATCCAATGTTCCCTCTAAGCTGAGTTTGTGAGAGGTAGCTCACCGTTGTTTAGCCTCTGGCTCACACATTTTTGTCTTAGCTCAGGAAAAATGGCCCCAGAGCAAAGTATGCAGTAGCTCACAGCTTTAGTGGAAGTACTTCATGAAGTAGAATTTTTGCTCACAAGGCTCCATGGCTTAGAGGGGGTATTGCTCCCATCTGAATACTCTGTGTAGGTTCTGAAATCTGATGAGATCAGGCTAGCCTGGCTATTATTGAGAGGATTCTATTATATTTCAAGATTTAATGATGAATAACTCAGGTGATCATCCTACCCTCTTCCTGCGAGAAAGTGGCCTGAGAAAGGATTATTTTTAAAGTATTAAGAAAAACACCAAGCTGTCTCATACAAGTGATGTTTTAGTTATATCCCAAATGCCATACCAGAATAGCTAATTGGGAGTATAATAGTTATATTCAGGGATGGAATTCTAGCAGGAGCTCCTTTGCATATAAAGCCACTCACCCTGATGTAGCCAATCCTCCAAGAAGGCTCTTTTTTGTAAGCTCTTGGAGGATTGGCTACATCGGGGTGTGTGGCCTAATATGTAAAGGAGCTCCTGCTAGAATTCCACCCCTGGTTATATGTACTTACACTAGTGACATTACAAAGAAAGAAACCCAACTCCTAGGTTTTAATTGGGTTGCCCACACCACATCCGTCTGCGAATGTTTAACATGAATAAAATATATTAGCTAAATGCTTCCTAATTGTCATTTCAGGGCAACAGAGGTCTTGGCTTTTATGGAGAAAAGGGTGAAAAGGTAAATAGAATCGAAGGAATGTGTATACTTGATAGAATATGAGTAACTCTTTTCTTTAGAAGTTCTCAAACATCTGATTCACTTAGCGGTGCCAATATATGCAAACATAATAAATTCTGCAGCCAGGAGTCCCTCATTCAGTTTATTTCTTTAACTTGCGTCAGCACATGTTGTGAAATGCAGATACAAAACAAACCTTTGAACAAATCTATCATACTCCTTTCAGGGCACTGACCTTTGAAAGGTCACAAAGAAGCCATCCAAATGATGGCCCTTCCCTGTTCTCTGTCTCTAGCATGTGATGTTCAAATTGAGGATGATCACAGAATTCTGTTGCGTCCTGTTCTGTGATTGGATCAGCATCTCTCCTCCCCTCCTGGACTGTTTGTCAGGTCAGATCCCAATCCATGGGACTTCCCAGGAGCATTGCCCAAGCTCAAACTGGGCTTTTGGTTTTTTAACCAATTTTTATTCTGTGTTTCTGGCAGTCTGGTGTAGTGGTTAAGTGTGCGGACTCTTATCTGGGAGAACCGGGTTTGATTCCCAACTCCTCCACTTGCACCTGCTGGAATGGCCTTGGGTCAGCCATAGCTCTGGCAGAGGTTGTCCTTGAAAGGGCAGCTGCTGTTAGAGCCCTCTCCAGCCCCACCCACCTCACAGGGTATCTGTTGTGGGGGAGGAAGGTAAAGGAGATTGTGAGCCGCTCTGAGACTCTTTGGAGTGGAGGGCGGGATATAAATCCGATATCTTCTTCTTCATCATCTTCTTCTCATTTTGGACAGGAGCTCACAGAAGCAAAGCTCCAGAATCTCTACATTTTACTGTGTTCTTTTTTCCTTACTCCCCCCCACCCCCCACCCCAAAAAAGAAAAAACTTTCTTCTGGGCTCCATTGTTCAACCCCCCTGTGAGAATTTGGGTGAATTCGCAAGATTTGACAAACTTACTAATATTTTTCCCCGCAAAAAGAATGGGAAAATAACCAAAACATATAAAGCAGACATGGATATCTTCATCCTGCTACTGTGGCCACATAGGAGAAAGTCATTTTAAAAGTATGATGGGTTTTATTATGACAATTATAATTCAAGAATTCAAGAAGCATTTTAAGGTAAATACGGAGCTGATATAATCTAGCACACCTTCCAGTGATGTCTGGGGTATGTGGCATATGCAAATGAGTTGGGCTAATGAGCTTCAAGCACCTCTTTTCCTACAAAATGACCCCTGGTTTCTGGGAAACATATCAATTAGGCACATAATCATGGGATTATTTAACAAGTTCCCCTGTGTTCTTCATGTTTTTGTTTTGTATTTTCAGTTTCACGGTTGTATATTTTTCACATTTCAGGCATCTCATCCGGAACCCCATTATGTGTACTAGATAATTTACGTGATTAAGTCATGTGCTACAATCTTAGCGCCGCATCAGTGACTCACAGCTGTGCGATACTCTGATCTGAGTTTAAAACTGTCACCTTTCGAGAACTGCCAGTGTGACAAAAGCTCAGTGAATTTTTGGGTGTGCTTTTCTAGAGATTTTTTTTAATGACAATATGTACTCAGAGACCTCAGGAAACAAATTTCTTCAATTCATTCTCCCTAAACTGAGAAAGGGTAGTCAGGGATAAGTGGTCCCTCATCTAATTCCAAGACTTTGTAATTATGAGGAGAAAAGGTAGAAATGTCACTTACTAGTTCTTTCATTAGTGGGTCGCCAGTGCTTAGCTGTTCAAAGAATTTTAATGGAGAGTATCAATCTGAATTCCTTCTCACTTATTTTTTCCCCCTTCCCCATATTTGGTGTCTGTAATTAAACTCTATAATCTGCTTCTCTGGGAGGAGATTCTTGGCTTCCCAGTATCTCCTATAAGCAGCTGTGAAACTCAACAACATAGGCAGTCCAGCTGGCATTTGAAGTATAAAAATACAGATAATCCAGTTAATTCAAATACCCAGGAATCCAAGGCAGATAAAGTTAAAATGAGTTTTAAACAAAGAAGGCCTAAAAATCACAGAGCAGCTAGATGAAGCAGTTAATCTGCCCGCCGTCTTGTCCCCACTATATCATATAAATTAGTTTAACAGGGCTATGAAATTTTATTGTATATACATATTACTTTTATGTGTTGTTGAATCTAAGGGTTATGTTCTTGCTGGCTGATAGAGGATCATAATAAAAATAAGTTAGCACATTTCTTCCATTTTGGGGGGGGCAGGCAACAAGGAACTTTAGCCTAGTCATGGATTGTTTTTGCTGTGCTCCTTAAACTGTAGGAATTCCAATGTATGTTCTTGTGATACTTTAAACACTTGTTTCCCCAGCGAAAAATATAAGGGTGGACTATTCTAATTTTGCTTTGGGGTTTCTGCTCTTCAGGGTTTGCAAATGTTGCTCATGGAGCAAATACCTGAAAGTAGAGGGAAATAGTGTCCTAACTTGGCTGAAGTTTAAGATTTTTTGAAATCTCCTATAAGAGGGTCTAACTTTTTTAGAAGCCACCTAGTGGCCACCACTGCATTTTGCGCTTGTGAATTCTAGCATTCTAAGCACGGTGTGAAGTAAATCCTATTTTCACTCCAGAATAGTGCAAAGATTATGAGGGAAAGGTGATAGTAGAAAGTGCCCTCAAGTCTCAGCTGACATATGGCGATTCCACATGGTTTTCAAAGGAAGAGACGGACAGAGGTGGTTTGCCGTTGCCTGCCTCTGCAGAGCAACCCTGGACTTCCTTGGCGGTCTCCCATCCAAGGACTAACCAGGGCTTACCCTGCGTAGCTTCCAAGAGCTGAGAAAATTGGGCTAGCCTGGGCCATCCAAGTCAGGGCAGAGAAACGGTAGAAAAACGAAATCCACAAACTCCCACCTCCAGGGTCTTCTCAGTTTTGCTTCCTAAGCCATCACCACCTCCTCTCGTGTCCTTACATAAAGCAGTACAAATTATCCATTAGTTATAGAAAAAGGGAAGTAGGCATTTCACAAAGGGAAGTAAAATAAGAGACACAGGCCCACAACCACTGTGGGGACCAGAGGGGCCAGCCCCCTGATTTCCAGGGAGGCCCCCCCTGACCTCCAGGGGTCCCTCCGCGGGGCAGCCTGCTTTTTCCCTCCTCCTCCTCCTTTTTTTTTACATTGGCTGAGCCAGTGAAGCATCAGATCAGCAGCTGGAGCTGGGAGAGCTGCGCAGGGCACTGTGCACTGCAGCAGCAAAATCAGCAGGCGAAGAAGAGGGAAGCGGAGGAGGCCATGTGGAATGGACCAGGGAGAGGGGGACGGATGGAGCTGCTGGCTACAAAGTGCCAGGGTGCGGGAGAAGGAGGTGGAAGGAACACCGCCCCCCCACACACACACTTGCATGCAAGGTGCAGTCTCTTCTTGACTCCAAAGTTTTAGAATTGGCTGCCTTGACTCGGCCACTTTCAGAGCCCCCAGCTTTTGCCCCTACCCCCAGAAAGCTTCTGAGAAGTGGCAAGCCCCACAGCAGATGGGGAGGGGTGCCCCCCCCAGCTTTTAAAATCCTGGCTACACCCCTGGCTGAATGTGCTCCTCCTTCTGTGAGTTGTCCCATGTCTTCTTGGCATGTGAGTTCACACTATGAAGGGGGTGCATCTCTCTATCCTCTTTGTCCGTGGTGGTGGTGACAGAGGAAACTGCTTTCAAGTTGCAGCCAGCTCCTGGTGACCCCTTGGAATTTTCAAGACAAAAGACATGCAGAGATGGTTTGCAGTTGCTTGCCTCTGTGTACTGACCCTGGAGTTCCTTGGTAGTCTTCCATCCAGGGGTGGAATTCTAGCAGGAGCTCCTTTGCATATTAGGCCACACACCCCTGATGTAGCCAATCCTCCAAGAGCTTACACAGCTCTTTTTTGTAAGCTCTCAGAGGATTGGCTACATCAGGGGTGTGTGGCCTAATATGCAAAGAAGCTCCTGCTAGAATTTCACCCGTGCTTCCATCCAAACATTAACTAAGGCTAACCCTGCTTAGCTTTTGAGATTCGATGAGATCAGGCTAGCCTGGGCCGTCCAGGTCAGGGCCTCTGGTTTCATGCCTTTCATCAGGCCCATAGCTAACCAGGGGCTCACGGGGCCTGGCCCAGGGGCTTTTTAGGGCTCCTCACCCCCATCCCTGGGCCACCCCTCCTCCTGTGTGATTTAAATTGCGTGGAAGGGCCTTGCAGGTGCAGCCACAGCCTATTTCCAGGCTCTTTAAATCACACAGGAGGGAGAGGGACGGCCCCCAGCTCTCCAGCTTTCTGCACTCACCCCCAGTGGCCCCCTGTGGCCTCTTCCTGCCATGGCCCCTAGCTATGGGGCTGCCTTTCATGATTTTAGAAATCCCACTCATGCCCCCCACAGTCCTTTCAGATCTTCTCATAGGAAATGTGCCTGATCTCTTGACCTTTTTTATTTTTTTTATTTTCTCCGTAGCTTAAAGTTTTCTTAAATTTCCATAGAAAAGGGAGGGGGGAATAGGAGATAGATAGAAATAAAATTAAATTTTAAAAAAGAGAATACATAAAGAAATGTTACATTCTGCATATTGATATACCAACAAGAATAAAAGGCAGTAAGATAATTCAATACATTCAAAATAACAAATATTATATGAGTACCGTAAGTTCACACTTATACATATCTAAATTGGATTTTGCTATCAATATATACGATAGCCAACAACAGCAATTATCATCAGTTAACAGCATTTAAGAGATCAACCAGAGGTGTCAAGCCAAGTATATAATTGTTCTTCCTTAGACTTGCCACCAAGTAGAGAAGATAAATAATCCATCTCAGCTGTCTCCAGTATTTTCCCAATCAGTTCTTGAAAATATTGAAAAGACAGATCCAATTTAAATCTGAACTGTTTTTATTGAACATATATTCCGATGAATATACAAAAGAGACAAGATATCTAATGGCACATATTAATACAGCAGCGAGAATATTGCTTGCGCAGAAGTGGAAGCACCAGGGACTATCTCTTGATCTTTTCAGTTGCTCATTTGGGCACCTGAGTTCCAGCTCTGTGACATCCAGCTCAGAGATGGGATACCAAGAAATTCCCACAATATTCTAATCCCTTTGTCATCTCAGCTCAGGGAAGCAGATACCCCAGATGTTAAAAGCCATGTTTACTGATCCTATAGACTCTAGAGGTTGTGTTCCTTTTCACATTATTTTAACAATGTCTGCCCAACATTGTCTAAACACTTATTTGGCTTGATGAACTTATTCCTGTGGTTTTCCCACAGGGTGATATTGGTCCCCCAGGTCCACCTGGGCTTTCATCAACAGGAGAACTGGTCGTCACACCGGAAATCACAGCAGAACACAAGGTAATTTTAATTTATCAAAATATGAAATGTTTCATACAAGGAACAATGAATTAAAGAAACGATATAAATAAGCTTGAAATGATTAATCTTCCCCGAAGGTACAATTGTAGCAAATGTGTTTTCAGTTCAGCCAGAGATCTTGGAGGTTTTTTGCCATATTTTGAGCATAGAACAGGGGGTCACTGGGGCGGGAATTTGTTAATTTCCTACATCATGAAGAAGGTTGGACAAAAGATGTCCCTGGAGGTCTCTTCCAATGATTCTGTGCCCCTAGCTATAGTGGGAGACCCCCTGCTGGCAACCATCTTTGCCCACCACTGCTCTGAGTGGTGGCAAGAGAGCAAAAAGTTGGTGTCAGAAGTGACCTGTGGTAACTCTTGGAATCAAGGGAAATGCTATAAACCATAGAGTTTACAACAGTTCCTAGAGCTACCTTATGTCACTTCTGGGTTTTCCCTGGAAATGACAGAGACACACAAGACATTGCAGCCTTCTCATGTCCTGGCCTCAAATAGCTGGTTGCACAGTCCAGCAACCCTTTTTTAAACAATTTTTTTTTACATTTTCACTACAGAAACATATACATTAAGTACACTCTGAACAACTATTAGATATCCTCTGTCAATTATTACTGATCAGCATACATAGTTGAGTTTGTAGTATCTGCGGCTTAGATTTCAAAATTGCTTCTAGATTAATATGTCTTATTTCAACATTAAATATTAGATTTTTTTATATTTTTAGGGGATGAAAGGATCAAAAGGAATAAGGGGAGAACCTGGAATTCCTGTAAGTCCATGGAAATTAATTTTATCGGTTTTGTTTTGTTTATTGAACTATTTCTATCCTGCTCACTGCCCCCAAAGAGGCTCAAGCCAGTGCATAGCAAAATATACCAACAAGTGTATGATGCAACATTAAACCCGCAAAGTTTAAAAACAACCGCCATTAAGTGACAGTAACAATCCTTTAGGCATCATCCTGAACTGTTTCTTTTCCCAGGCTTTTTACTGAAAGGTTGAGGATTTTTTAGCTGTCATTGCCAGTGTTCCCTCTAAGCTGAGTTAGTGTGAAATAGCTCACAGATTTTTAGCTATTTTTAGTTATTTTCATCTTAACTCAGGAAGGATGGCCCCAGAGCACACTAATTTATGCAGCTGCTCACAACTTTACTGCCAGTAACTCACAACTTTAATGCCAGTAACAGGACCTGATCTACATGTTTTTTGAGGTGTGGGGGGAGTAAAATTAAAAAATGGCGCCCCTTATGGGCCATTCTATCTTATGGTCCCATAGAATACAATGAACTCCATACCCAATTTGGCGCCACCCCCACCATCGGTGCCCAGGGCTCTTTAAATGGAGGGGGAGGCTGACCAGGCTGCTTCTGCCAGCACTACCCATGACCAGGAGAGCACCCAGGAGCAGGTGCTGGCCTCCTGGGCAGTTTAAAGGCTACACTGATCAGGTGATCAGCAGGACCATTTCCGGGTGCGGAAAGGGCAGCAGCTGCTCCTGTGTGTCCTCCTGCACTTTTAAAATCACCTGGGAGGGAGGAGGTGGCCCCCACCCTCCCAGCCTAGGGTGCCAGCAACCCTTGCACTGGCCCTGACAGGAAGCCTTGACCATGATGGGTGCCAGGTCACCATAGCAACTAGAGTTGCTAGCTCAGAGTGGGGAAATATCTGGAGATTTTGTTTCTGTTGATTTATACCCTGCTCCCCCCCTCCCCAAAGAATGGCTCGGGGTGGCTCCCAACAAAGTGCGTTAAAACATCAAAACAATAAATACAATAAAACACATCATAAAATCGTATAGCATAACATCGATAGACAGGCATCAGTACTCTTCAGGGTTTGGGAGGAGAGGGACCTCAGCAGGGTACAAAGTGTCCCCCCTCTGAAGCAGCCATTTTCTCTGGAGGAACTGAGCAGTTGTAATAGCGGGAGATCTCCAGCCTCGCTTTATAGTTTGGCAGTTGTAATTGTGACCTTAAGTTTGCTCCAGATACCTAAAGCTCTGGTGGCGACATCTCTGTTTGGAGGTGGGGTTTAGAGGGGGGCCGATGGAAGCCCCCAAAAGTGGGGGAACCCTTACTAGCACTGGGAGCTGGCAACCCAAGATGGAGGCCAGAGAAACCTGGAGAGGAAGCAAAAATTCTTTGAGCCAAACATTGTTCTTCTGTGCCTGTACGTAAGAAACCTCCTCTACAGGCTCTTCGAAGCAGGACTGCCTTGAACTGCTTCTCTGAGAAGCTTACAAGGGGGACAACCTCCCACCTTCCTCTTAGAGGTCATTCTAGTGGGCTGTGGCTACCAATGAGAAAGCTCCAAAAAAGGCTGAGGCAAATTTCACACCCACAGAAAACGGCACAACTGGGAGTCATCTTGAGAGGTGCTGCTGGCATGCAGGTTTACATGAGGAGAGACAGTCCTTCGGTCACCCGGATTTTCAAGGCTTTATATGTGAAAAACAGCCGTTCAGTTTTTGCCTGGAAACAAACTAGCAACCAGTGAAGATGTTTTGGAACAAGCGTGAGAGGCTTGTTGACAGGCTCATCCCTGTCAACCAATGGGCTACCATGTTTTGCATGGCTTGAACTTTCCAAGGTCTCTTTAAAGGGCAGCCCCATGAGGAGCATGTTACAGTAATCTAGGCTTGTGTATGCAGGGATATGAATCACCATAGCCAGCCCAATTGAGTCTAGAAGGGAGGGCACTTCCATCAGAGAGTGCAAGGTGAGAAGAGGAAGGCGAGTCTGTGCGGCAAAAGCACTGTGCTAATCCAGGGTGCTAAACTATAGCTATGTTTTGTTTTTGTTTTTAGGGTTCCTATATATTTTTTGCTGAAAAGGGTGAAGAAGGAGTCACTGGCTTTCCAGGACAAAGGGTAAGAATACAATAAAAATAATGAATGATTTTGTTTCCCAGTATGATTCTTTCCTTTCACTCCCCTGGAGCACTGGGAACCATCCCCATTACAGGCAGCATTTTTGGTTTAGTTGTGGAATCCAGACAGATTTTCACCAAATAGTTGTGCTCCCATAGAGAGGCAGATCTCTGATGCCTGGAAGAAATTTTCTCACAAGTCAAATTTACAAGGGAGGCCCAAGAGTGCCCAGTAACAAGCCTAGAGTTCAGGGTGGACAAACTTGCTTAATGTAAGAACCACATAGGATAAACACTACATATTTGAGAGCCACAAGACATGAACAGCAGATGTTTGAGAGCCTCAAGACAGGAAGGAAGGAAGGAAGGAAGGAAGGAAGGAAGGAAGGAAGGAAGGAAGGAAGGACAACAGGGCAGTGGGGGCTTCAAGAGTCACACCATATATGTGAAAGAGCCACACGTGGCTCCCAAGCCACAATTTGGCCACCCCTGCTAGTTTAAATCGAATGGGTTGATTCATTGTGATTTGAAATGAAAGTTTACCCTTGGGCAAGATGTATTTTGGTGGAAGGTGCAGTCAGATTGCAGCTGACGTGTGGCAAGGAGTGTTCGAGGCCAAAGATGTTCAGAGGTGGTTTGCCATTGCCTGCCTCTGCACAGCAACCCTGGAATTCCTTGGTGATTTCCCATCCAGGTACTAATCAAGTCTGACCCTGCTCAGCTAGTGAGATCTGACTGAGCTATCTGGATCAGGGCAAGATGTATTCTAGGGATTACGAGATGAATTCAGGAGGGCTTTTGCACACCCTTCTCTGTCCAAAGATGGACAGAGCTGTGGTGAAATGAGATGCCCTTCAAATTCCTCTTCTTGGTCTCAGGCTTTCTGGAGCCTGTTCTCCAAAGTAGTAGCGAAATTTGACTTTGCTTGTTTGTCTTTTGCAGGGTTTGCCAGGCATCAATGGTCTAAAAGGAGCTGCTGGAGACGTGGTAAGTCTTCAGTTCTAAAATCAGATTTTATTTTCTAGCATCGGCACATTTGCATGTTTTTATCAGTTCTTCTGCTTGCCTGTTACAGAAGTCTTTGGAACATACAGGGTATAGCAGTGGTGTCAAACATGTGGCCCGAGGGCCAAATTAGGCCCCCGGAGGTTTCCTATTAGGCTCCAAATCAACTGTCTCTTGTTTGCTTCCTTCTGCATCTCAGATTGCTTTGCAGGGCTTGCTCAGTTGCACAGGAGCTATAGAGCAAAACCTCGAGTTTCTCCATTGGTTGAGGCTCCTCCCCCTCCTGGTTCCCTGGGAAGGGAGGGAAAGAACCGGAGCATCTTTACCTAGTCTTTAATGGGTACACACATGGCCCAGCCCAACACGGCCCGTCCCGGCCCGACAAGGTCTCATTTATGCCAGATCCAGCCCTCATAATAAATGAGTTCAACACCTCTGGGGCAGTGTTCCCTCTAAGCCAAGTTAGTGTGAGCTGGCTCACAAATTTTTAGCCTCCAGATCACACATTTTTGTCTTAGTTTAGGAAGAATGACCCCAGAGCACAATAATTTATACAGTAGCTCACAACTTTAAAACCAGTAGCTCACAAAGTAGAATTTTTGCTCACAAGACTCTGCAGCTCTGGGGTATAGCTTTCTCCACTTTGTCTTTTGAGTCCCATATCCAACATAGACGCTTCCCCTCTGTTAGCTGGACCCAGGAGCAGAGAGGAGGAAAAACAACAGCTAAGAAATGGAGGGAAGGAGCCTAGGAAATATTGAGCAGGGCAAGGAAGATTAGGTAGAAACTTAAAATTACTTTGTTGGGTTTATGGACTAGCTAGCTAACTATGTTCAAACCACCCGTTTCATGTTTATTTCAGGGCAACCCAGGACCGGATGGCTTCCCTGGCCCCAATGGTCAAAAAGGAATGAAGGTATGTCATTGATTTCATTAGTTGCTTGTGCAGCCGGTGAATATGAATCTTTGGTCAATCTGCAGTGATCACTGAAATACCCTGTTTCCCTGAAAATAAGACCTACCCAAAAAATAAGCCCTAGCAGGATTTCTATGCATTTGTTAAATATAAGCCCTACCCCGATAATAAGACCTAGTGATGGGCGTCGCAAAAAATTCAGGATGGAATTCCGGGTCTGGAGAGTTATGACAATGTTCCAGAAGATGACTTAACTGTATTTGAATGAATGTAGATTGTTGTATCATACTTAATTAAAAATAAGACATCCCCTGAAAATAAGCCCTAGTGTGTCTTCTTGAGAAAAAACAAATATAAGACAGTGTCTTATTTTCGGGGAAACACGGTATGCACAAATGAAGGGCTCGCTTCTGTGTTTCTTTGGTTGCACTCACAAGTGTAATATCCTGGCAGTGCTACAGCTACGATTAATTTAGTGACATTTGATTATAATATGGGCCTGCATATGAAGACCAGAGAATGAAGAGAAAGGCAATTTATACAAACAGAAGACACTGTTTAAAAAATCAGTAGCATGGAAACTAAATATGCGCGTCTCTGAAATAGTTGACTTTCACCCACCATGTACTGAAACTGAGGAGATGTTTTTGGTAATTTTACCTTTCCAGGGAGAGACGGGCAACCAAGGCATTCAAGGCCGACCAGCTTATGCACATCGTCCCACTCTAATAAAAGGTACGGTTGTGAAACAGTTTGCCTGGTTCCTGTTGTCACCAAATGGGGAGAAGGGAGAGAGGCCATCCCTCTTGAGCAAAGCCTAATCAATGCATCTCTCACTGACCCCAACTTAATTCATTTCATTAAATATAAGAACATAAGAGAAGCCGTGTTGGAACAGGACAATGGCTCATCCAGTCCAACGCTCTGTCACACAAAACAATAAAAAACAAAACAGTTGCCATCATGAGGTCCACCAGTGGGGTCAGGACAGTAGAAGTCCTCCCACTGTGCCCCCCCAAGCACCAAGAATACAGAGCATCACTGCCCCAGACAGAAAGTTCCATCTATACCTTGTGGTTCATAGCTACTGATGGACCTCTGCTCCATATGTTTATCCAATCCCTTCTTGAAGCCGTCTATGCTTGTAGCTGCCACCACCTCCTATGGCAGTGAATTCCACATGTTAATCACCCTTTGGGTGAAGAAATACTTCCTTTTATCTGTTCTAACCTGACTGCTCAGCAATTTCATTGAGTGTCCACAAGTTCTTGTGAGAACGGGAGAAAAGTACTTCTTTCTCTACCTTCTGTATCCCATGCATAATCTTGTAAACCTCTATCATGTCACCCCTCAGTTGACGTTTCTCCAAGCTAAAGAACCTCAAGCACTTTAACCTTTCTTCATAGGGAAAGGGTTCCATCCTTTTATTCATTCTAGTTGCCCTTTTGGGGACTTTTTTTCTGGGCAGGTTTGGTACGTTGTTTCCATTTAAGAAGGAAATACCAACATTATAACAAGTCGTGTGACAGTTTTAGAGGAGCTGCCTGTTTTAGAGGCATCTGCAACAGAACAATTCCTATGAGCCATATGAACAAGGGACGTAAATGGTTTTACCAGTTCAAGTACTCAAGTGTCTAAGGAGAAATGGCAGCCAAAAAGCAGTTAGGAGCCCAAAGCTGGGAAACAATTTTTTGCAGGCCATAAAGGAGAACCCTTTATGTTTCTCATTTGGAGCGTCTTTTCCACAAGGAAAAACAAATGCCTAAATAGGACATTATATCGGTCCTGATCCAAAGGTCACACCTGGATCCTGCCCTTGACATAGCCACACATCAGGATGAGAGAGGGCTGGCTCATTTCCAAGGCCTGCCTTGGGTCAGAGGCTGATTGGAGGCGGGGTTGGGTGGGTCCGGCCCCCTCCCAGTGTTCCCTTGGTTCAAGCAGCCAATGGAGGCCAGTGTGTAGCTTGCTTACCTGGTAGTGAAAAGTGCCCTCAAGTCACACCTGACTTACGGCAACCATGCAGGGTTTCCAAGGCAAGAGACATTTGGGGTGGTGTGCCATTGCCTGCTTCTACGTAGCAACCCCGGACTTCCTTGGAGGTCTCCCATCCAAATACTTGCCAGGGGCAACCTTGCTTAGCTTCCAAGATCTGCCATTCTACCCTCCTGTCTTCTCTGAGCTATTGACGAATGGCAAGGAAGCCAAGACACAGACACACAAGCCCCGTCAAGGGCTGCACAGACCCTGTGCGTTAGCATGTCGTTGGCGTGCAGAAGCGAGTGGTAGCTCAAGCACTTGTCCGTCCAGTTGTTACCCATGACAGGATGGGTCACTGGATGTCTTCTGCTCTTGGGGATGGATGTGCCGCTCCAGCTGTGCCTCGGGGTCTTGCACACACCTGTATGTGTTGTGCCCTCCGCCAGTGAGTAATGGACGTGTCAGGACCTCGAGTCAAGGAACCACACAGTCTGATAATTCAGCATACCGTACCATACCAAACCTTTAATGGCATAACAGTTGCATATAAAAATACACAGAATATAAAAATTTAAACATTGGAGATAAAATCAAAATGAAACCGAGCTTACAGATGCATTCGTACATGGACAGATTTAAATTTAAGGATGTCAGCCAAAATTTTTGCCACAGCCTCGCTAACCTCCCCCTCAGTATCGTTCAATAAATAATATCAGGGTGGCAGAATAGACAAATCTGGGGAGAAAGAAAGCTTGCAAAATAAATCTTTACGGAGATTATGATCAAGCAATATATGCTGAATTGAGTCGGGAATATTCGCTCCACAGGAACAGAGTCTGTCGCCTAAAGGGACTCGATGATATCTTCCTTGTAAAACTTTGGAGGGAAACGCATTTAGTCTAGCCAACATAAATGCCCTGCGATGACTTGGAATGGTTAAGTCTGATAGATAATGGGGCATTTTGCCGCAGAATGCATAAAGACCTAAGGAAGCTGGAGAACAAATATAAGGGTCTGTTGGCCGTAGTTTCATTTCCTCCAACTCCCACAGTCTCAATTTAATATATCTGAAGATATATGACTCATCAGAAGTAAAAAAAAATCATCAACCTCTATCCCCAACTGGTTAAGTTTGGATATAAGCACTGCTGTCCAGGATGAAATATATGGGTCTCTTTTCATATAATCAAGAAGGCATTAGGATCTATTCTAAAGTGAATTTTGAGCCAGAATTTAAACACTGCAATCCAGGCTTTTGTCTCTACCAAAGACTGACCCACTTCAGAGCAGAGAGCAAAGTAGGACACACATTTTGGCATACCAAGAATTTGTCTAAAGAATGAGGCTTGAATGCTCTCCACATTCCTGGTAAATGCTGAGATCCATATAGGCATACCATAGAGAATTTGGACAAGCGTTTTAGCTTTGAACACCTTAATTGCTGCTGGAACTAATTGGTTGCCCCTTGCAAAGAAAAACTGTTTAATCTGAGCAGCCGAACATTTAGCCGAGTTGACGGTGTTGTTACGATGTGAAATCCAGCTTAATTTGTGATTAAAAGTGATCCCCAAGTATTTAAAATTTTTGTTCGCTCAATTGTTGAGTTGCCAATAAACCATCTCTGTGGGCGCCAACAATTTGAAAAGACAACTACTTTAGATTTGGCATAATTGATAGTGAATTACAATTACAGTAGTCATAGGAGGCATTCAAATACCTTTGCAGGCCCACACTTGTGCAAGAGAGGATGGTAGTATCATCAGCATGAAGTAATAAGGGGACCGCACAGCCTGCTAGTTTAGGCGGATGACCATTAATAGGGTTCAAAAATTGTGCCAGGTCAGTTAAAAATAAATTCAAAAGATGCGGGGCCAGCACGCAACCTTGTTTAACCCCCTTTAACACTGGGATTTTGCTAGTCAAGTCACCACTAGAAGAAAATTTCACTTGGCAAAAAGTATTAGAATGAAGTTTCCTCAAGAGAAACAGTAGACGAGGGTCCATTCCCAGATAACCTAGCTTAATCCATAGTTGGACTCTATCTATTGAATTAAATGCGCCCTTCAAGTCGATGAAGGCAGCATATAATTTTTTTGTCCCGGTATGCATATATTTTTCAGCAAGGAAGGCCAGAGTGCAGCAATGGTCCATAGCAGATTTGCCTTTGGAGAAGCCAATTTGTTCAGGACCTATGATGTTGCCTAGGCGCATTCAGTCAGTTAATCAGAGTTCTAAAGGTTTGGCATACAATTTGCCCACTATAGATAATAAACTAATGGGGTGGAAATTTTCTGGTAACTCCAACCACCACCCCCTTTTGTATATTGGGATAATTATAGAATCAAGGCAAGAGTCTGGGATGGAGCCATGCAGATCAATGAAAGAGAACAATTTTGCAAGGGGCAGGAGCCACCAATCGGCAAACTTTGTGAATACTTCAGTGGGAAGGCCATCAGGGACTGGTGCTTTACCCGCTTTTACATACTTCAATAAATCACTGATTTCCTCTAGAGTTACTGGAGGCCAGATCGGCATATCAGTAACTGTAGGGTTTGCTAAGATAGCAGGGGATACACATGGAGCAACAAAAATGATAATTCAGCAGTTTATTCCATAAGCATCTTAAGGCAGGACACTGTCTTTGCTAAGACTGACATCTTAGCTCAGTGACTCTCTTTTAACCCCTCGCCCCAATCATTAACTTTCAAGCAAGCGCGGGGATGCAAAGCGCGGGAATAATTCTGGCGGGTTCCCCTCCCACCGAAAGTCTTGGAAGTCCAGGTGCATAATCTTTGCTTCTTCAGCATCTGACCTTGAAGGCTGGCAGAGGCGGCTTGAATAATGAGTTCCACAGATAAGCAGTGTGCAGAGAAAGGGAAGGGGGGAAAGCCAAGCAAGCACATAAGCATAGCAGTGGTAACTACACAGAGTTCATGGCAAGAAGAATACAAATACTGTGCTTAGATATATGACTCTTGAAAGGACGATGGTCATTTCCTATACTGCATTCGGGTCATTTCATAGAAAAAGAGGTGCTGGAGCTCGTTAGCACTACTCATTTGCATAACTCATTTGCATATCCCACACATCTCTGACATCACCGGAAGGGGTACTGAATTATATCAGTTCAGCATCTACCTTAAAATGCTTCTTGAATTGTAATTGTCATAACAAAACCTTACTCCCATCGTGCTTTTTAAATGACTTTCTCCTATGTGGCCACAGTGGCATGAGGAAGATTTCCATCAGTCTGCTTTGTGTGTTTTGGTTATTTTCCCATTTTTTGTGAGGGGAAATATTAGAAAGTTTGTCAAGTCTTAGAGTTCAGTAAACTTCTCACAGGGTGTTTGAACATTGGAGCCCAGAAGCAACTATTGGAGGGGGGGCGGTTAAGAAAGAAAGTGCACGATAAAATTTAGATGTTCCAGAGTGCCACTCCTGTGAGCTCTTGCCCAAAATGAGGCCTGACTGCATTGCTTTAGAAAGATGAAGAAATCCCTGAGACTTCCTAATCTGGGGGCTTCATATTGTATCCTTCTGAAATGGCAGTTTGCAAATCAATGAAATGGAGGTTAATGATTATCTTTCATGCATTCATAATTCGCCAGGAGGGAGAAGTACGAAGCTTCAATCTTTATTCAAGACTTTTGAATACAATGAGTGTGAAGCATTTGGAAGATGGTATCATTTTGTCTTATCGCATGCACATTTAGTCATTGTGTAGGGTTTGTATGCTTCCTCTGTTGTAATTTCTGCTGTTTTTAAAATGTGCCTTATATTCTCTGCCCAATTATGCTTCCCAAAAAGGGTGAAGACAATTCAGTGTGAGTCACCTGCTGCGTGAATGGCCTCATTTTCAGAACGCCTGTGTTCAGAATTTGGAATCAAATGATGCAGCCCATTACCCTAAGGCAGAAGTCTCTAATATTTTGGACTTTGTGGGCACCAGTGGAATTCTGGCACAGTGTGGTGGGCACAGTCACAAAATGGCTACTGCAGGAGGTAGAGTTGGCCACAGAACAGCTGGGTCTATCTCCAGTCACACAGTGAAGATCCTTGTGCTGCGGTGGCAGCTACTGACAAGAGTTGCCTTTTAAAAGAAAACCTATGCAGTCAATCAAATCTCCAGTAGCTGGGAAACAGTGACAAAATGTTTACAAGATAAACCTGGATATACAGTTTTAAACGAACCAGAAACACGGCTTTTAAATTTAAGATTAGATACTAAAATCCCTTACGTGACAAAAAACAAACCAATAGCAATATTACTGTTTGCTGCTAAAACAGCTATTGCTACTAAATGGAAATCTGAGGAGAATCCATCAATAGACATGGCATAACAATCTTTTGGAATATATATGTACAACAGGGGTGAGGGAACCTCTGTCCCGAGGTCACTAGGTGTGGCCCTCGGGGATTGCTGGGCTGAACCAAGCCATGTGACAGCCTCTCTGGGGCCTGGCTGGCCAGCGAGGATCGTGGGGCCCAGCCACGCTGTGCAGCAGCCTGCCCAGGGCCAGGAAGGGATCACAGGGCCCAGATGTACTGTGCAGCAGCCTCCCTGGGGCCTGGCTGGCCAGCCAGAATTCCTGCAGGGCCTGGAAAAGTTACTGCCACAGTTCAGTTTGCACTTGATTATCCCAGATGGTGTGGCCTAATACGCTAATGAGTGTGTGGCCTAATATGCTAATATTAGGGGATGTGGTCTAATATGCTGCTGAGTTCCTGCTGGGCTTTTTCTACAAAAAAACCCCTGGACCTATGCATTTGCCTAGGGCAGTGGGCCGTGTGTGTGTGTGTGTGTGCCAGATTAGGCTCTCCCCACATGACTTCAAATAGTAAAACAATAGCACTGTTTTTTAAAGTTGATACGTTTTTATGGCCCGCGAAGGATGTTATAAATATCCATATGGCCCTTGGCAGAAAAAAGGTTCCCCACCCCTGATGTACATATACATATCATAGTGATTTTATTTCTGTACGGTTTCCAATATCGCTATCTATCTAGTACTGTCCATATGGCTATCGCCCTAAGCAGAAGTTAGAACCACAAAGTTTCCAATATTAGAATATCTCGTTTCTTCTAAAAGAAATTCCTGCTGTAATTGATGCATCTTTGGTAACCACCAATGTTGTTTGTTTTAAACTATGTAAAACTGTTCAGGGTTAGTTTATTCCAATGTTGGATGTAAACATGGTTGTTGAAATTGCAAAATATTTACTAAAGCCTAATACAATTATATTTTTGGGGGGGGGGGAATCTCCAGTGGCCAATCAGAAGTCTTGCTTGCCAAAAGACTCACTTGGCCCTGCCCACTTGGGTGCCAGGAAAGGTATCAGCACGCACCATGACACCTATGGGGAATCCTATCTATGATATCTGTCAAACTTAAGTTTACTGATCTGGGCTATTCTTGTATGAGATATGGTGTGCATTTTCCGGAGTAATGCATGTGTGTGCTACTCAGCTCAGAGGTTTAGCATGTATTCTTGTGGATATTTTCAGGTGCAAGAGGTGACACTGGAGCCCCTGGTTTCCCTGGGCTTAGGGGAGACAGAGGTGAAGAAGGCAGTCCTGGTATTCCTGGTCGACCAGGACCACCACCAGGTAATTTCCCACTCACTTCCTTGTTTGGATATCGGCTAGGGAGGGGGAGAAAAGGGTTTGCTGATATCTTATCCTGGCCATGAGCAAGAGAGAAGAAGAGACGGGATTTCACTCAGAGTGGCTTACAATCTCCTTCTCTCCCCCTCCCCACAACAGACACCCTGTGAAGTAGGTGGGGCTGAGAGAGCCCTGAGAGAACATGAAAGGATCAATGGGACAATGTGGAATTCTTGGGGGGCAAACCCAGTTGTGCGGGATCACCATGATTGGTCAGAGGAACAGGTAGCAGCACTGGTAGAGCAGGGGCTGCAGGACAAGCTGTGAGGCTGCCAACTGTCCCAAGAGCGCTAGAGCTTGATCCACCGCATGTAGCTCCTATCTGGCCCCTCCCCTTTCTCATGCACCGCCTTCTTTCAGAGGCGTGGAAGTCTTAAAGGAGTCACCTCCTTTACGTATTAGGCCACACACCCCTGATGTCGCCAGTCTTCCAAGAGCTTACAAGGCTCTTGGGGGATTGGCTACATCAGGGGTGTGTGGCCTAATACGCAAAGGAGCTCCTGCTAGAATTCCACCCCTGCATACACCATTGAAAACCTTGCAGCCTCCTGTTTCCTTCAACAAAACCATCAAGGGACTCGCCTGGAAATAACAGAATGCAGATGGAGTGCAAAAATCTTGGTGGTGGCAGCACCGTAAAAAAAATTCAAGAACTCTTACAGCAGCAGCATGTTGAAGACTTGTATCTTGGAACCCTGGATGGATGGAACACTCACCTGGGGTCCTCAGCTTTGATCTTGTTGCAGCCCAGCTGGGAACAAATCACTTCTGTCTGCCGGCTTCCTAATCTAAAAATCCAGCAACGATGCCAAAATAAGTAAAATGACCATTAGAAATTCTATATCAATCTTATTATATATCAAACCATATTATTATCCATATTGAACAACAATTTACAAACAATATTGTTTGTAGCTTGTTGTTCAGTATCGATAATGGTATGGTTTGATATATAATAAGACTGATATGGAAAGGAAAGGTCCCCTGTGCAAGCACCAGTTGTTTCCAACTCTGGGGTGATGCTGCCTTCACAGCGTTTTTACGGCAGACTTTTTACTGGGTGGCTTGCCATTGCCTTCACCAGTCATCTACACTTCCCCGCCAGCAAGCTGGGGACTCAGTTTACCGACCTCAGAAGGATGGAATGCTGAGTTGACCTAGAGCCAGCTACCTGAACCAGCTTCTGCTGGAATCGAACTCAGGTCGTGAGCAGAGGGTTCTGCAGTACTGCAGCTTTACCACTCTGTGCCACGGGGCTCATAAGACTGCTATAAGTACTTCTAATTGTACTTTTATTTATTTTGGCACAGTTGCTGGATTTTTGCTTTGCACTGGGCATCTGCTGTTTTGCATTAGGCTTCCTAAGCTACACTAAACAATTAGGTGAAGCCCTACCCTGAAAAGGTGTCCGGAAGAGAAATATCATTATTGTTAGTATGATCAGAAACCAAATGCCTGCATTTCCACCTGTGTAGGAGTTTATCAATAACTTTTCATTCAGATCACACTAAAAATCACAGATACCTCTTTTCCCCATTCCAGATTTCTCCATAGGAAGAGGTTTGCCTGGAGAAATGGGTCCCAAAGGTTTTGTTGGCGATCCAGGATTGCCAGCTTCAGAGCCGGGTTTCCCAGGGTTAGATGGTCAGCCCGGACTACCTGGTTTTCCTGGCGCACCTGGCCCTGCAGGTCCTTCAGGTAAGTGGCCAGAGCACTTATGGATTAGCATTTTTGGGAAAGCAGCCAGCTGGACTTTAAGGAAGCAGAATTATTTGCCTGTTTACTGTTATTTTTATCACACTTTTCTCTTTAGCAGTGGGAACCCCAAGCAACTTGTGAAAAAGATATATAATTTAAACAAATAATGTTTGTTTTTTTTAAATTATGCTGCCTTTTCACCCAATCTGGGTTTACAAGGCAGAAAACATTTTTAAAAAATCAAAACACTGGAGCAATTAAAATACAGGTAAAATTATTTAAAAAGTTTAATTAAAAATATATAAAATAGCAACACTAGAAGGCGAACCAATAGGCATTATTGGAGGTATGCCAGACAAAGCAAAAAAGTCTTCACCTGCTGTCAAATGACACTGATAGAGGGAGACAGACAGCTCTCCCTGGGGAGGAAGTTCCAAAGCTTTGGTGCCACAACAGAGAAGGCCCTTTCTTGGTTCACCACCCATCTAGTATTGGGTCGCAGGAAAAACTGAAGCAGGGCCTCTAAAGATGACCAGAGTGTAAAAGTTAATATCAATGGAATACAACATAAAAACATAACATGGAGGGAAAAGCTTATACAACATATCCACCAGTGTCCACTGGGAAGCCCAAAGGAATTCGCTGCAGGTTGCAGGCTAAAAGTCAAGATTTAGATTTTAGATTTATTGGAGCCCTTAAACTTATCCCCCTTGGCTTTTGTCCTAGCCATGGCTAGGCTTCAGATAACTGGAGCAAGAGAAAGACTCAGCCTGGTTAGGGCTTTTTATGTGCAGGAACTCGTTTGCATATTAGGCCACACCCCTCTTATGTAGCCAGTCCTCTAGGATCTTACAATGTTCTTAGTACAGGGCCTACTGTAAGCTCCAAGAGGACTGGCTACGTCAGGGAGGTGTGGCCTAATATGCAAAGGAGTTCCTGCTACCAAAAAAGCCCTGAGCCTGGATGTGTCAACCTGGTAACAATCTGCCATTATGATGTGGTTGTACTTTTGAAAGACTTACAGTATTCTGTCAGGTGTTTTGGAACAGATGGACAGTTGAATGGGAATCTGAAACTTTCTAGTTTCAGTGGGAAGCCATCTTGGTCCTCAGTGGAACAACTTGATTCTGTTCCAGTCGCACCTTAGAGATCAACAAGATTTCCCAAGAATATTTTAAAAGTACTTGTCTAATGAAGGGGGTTTGACTCTCAGAAGCTCACGCCTTGAAATTTTGTCAGTCTCAAAGTTGCTATTGGACTCGAATCTGAAACTTCCTAGTAATTGATGGATCCTCTTTTTAAAAGGCATTGGGTAAAAAGCTTAGATCCAGCTCATCCATTTTAATTCCCCCTCCACTTTCCTTCACTTTGCCCAAGTTAACATTGTGTTGACTGCTGTCCATCCAGATGCTGTCGAATAGTTGTCGAGCAAGATCAGCCAGAATGTTTGAAATGTTTTGAGCTGTTTTGCACTTTCCATCACGGCAGATGGGAAGGAAGCACAACATGCGTTTGCAAAAGCACCATGTTACAGCAAAATAAGCATGGGTGGAATTCTAGCAGGAGCTCCTTTGCATATTAGGCCACACACCCTTCGTGTAGCCAATCCTCTAAGAGCTTACAAAAAAGAGCTTTTGTAAGCTCTTGGAGGATTGGCTACATCTGGGTGGGGATGAGAAAGCTCTCCCAGAAGTTGCCCTTTCAAGGACAGCTCTGCAAGAGCTTTGGCTAACCTAAGGCCATTCCAGCAGCTGCAAGTGGAGGAGTGGGGAATCAAACCCAGTTCTCCCAGATAAGAATCCGCACTTAACCACTTCACCAAACTAGTTCTCAGTTTGGACTAGACTTGTCCATTAGCACTTAGGAGACCAAAATGATGTTGGGGGGTATAAGCTTCAGAGAGTCAGGGCTTCCTTTGTCAGATAATTCCATCAGAGCCTTGACTCTCAAAAGCTTATATCCCCAGAATCTTTTTGGTCTCTACTGAACTCTTATCCAGCTGCTCTGCAAAACATCTCCAGTCCTACTGATGTGCAATGAAGGGGGACTTGGAAACAGGGGTGGAATTTTAGCCGGAGCTCCTTACCCCTGATGTAGCCAATCCTCCAAGAGCTTCCAAAAAAGAGCCTTGTAAGCACTTGGAGGATTGGCTACATCAGGGGTATGTGGCCTAATATGCAAAGGAGCTGCTTCTAGAATTCTACCCCTGCCTGGAAGGGTCTTCTACTGGCTGCTACCACTCTGGTAAGGGTCTGTCTGGGAGGGCTCAGAGCACCACCCAACCCCTGTGTCTTCCTTATTAGCAAGCACCTTCTAACCATGACCAAATGGGCTCTAGAACAACAAGTGGGTGATAAAACATTAGTACAACAGTGAAATAAAAAAACAGTAAAGGTTGGTACAAATAAATGAACAGCCCTAACACGACTATACATTTCCTTTCCTCTAATGCCCAAGACTCACCCTTCTTGAATGAGGGAACCCTCCTGCTGCAGCCATTCCAGAGAGCAGTCCTCTTCTATCTGCAGCGTCCCTAGAGAGAACAACTTCCCTTTCTAGTGAAGCTTATTTATGCTTTCCTCCCAGGTCTCACCCCCTCTTGACTAGTTTTCCTTCCAAAACTCTGCCATCCAATCAGTGGGACAGGAGGAATCCTGAGAGATGTAGGCCCCTGTATCTACTCCTAGGCAGGCTTCTCCCTGCCTTCTAGGCCACACTAGGCCTCAGTTCATGACAGGGGATTTGAGCCTGGAAAACTTATACCCTGAAACTCTTGTTGGTGTCTAAAGTGCTACTGGATTCAAATCCAGCTGTTTTTGGAGTGTCTCTATAAAGCAGGTGTTACAAAGACTCTCCAGTGTTTGCTCATCAGGACAGAACTCCTTTGCATATTAGGCCATACCTCCCTGATGTAGCCAGTCCTCCAAGAGCTTAGAGGAGGGCCTGTAAGCTCTTGGAGAATTGGCTATATCAGGTGGATGTGGCCTAATATGCAAAGGAGTTCCTTATACAAAAAAAAGTCCTGGGAAATGGAAAAAAGTCAATCTCAAACTAGGAGATCCTGTAATGTTTTAGTTTTCCTTTTTTACAGATTATATTCTTGGACCAAAGGGGTTTCCAGGGTTTCCTGGACCTGGGGGCAACCAAGGTCACCCAGGGACACGTGGACTAAAAGGAGAAAAGGGTAAGCTAAGTTTTGATACATCACCTGCTGCGAATCGTCCTGTGAGTTAGAGGCCTGATCTGGGTCACATCCTCCCACCTGGAGCCCTTTCTTCCAAGTTATTGATCTGTTCTCAGTTCTTCTTGCCAAAAGGTTTATGCTACAAGGTTTTTTTCTGCAATAAGTCTTTAGCTGCCCCTGTTTTTTAGCCTCCCCTGTTTTCCAGCTCTTTCCCCATGCTGCATCCTTCATAGCTCTTTAAAAAGTCTTTTCTTTCTTTCATGGGGGGCAGGACGTATACAGATAAGCTTCTGAACCAGCATTAAGTTAGATAACTAGCTGCTTACATCTGCCCCATCCTTTTTAGGCAGAGTGAAAATGAGCTAGTTAACGATCCCTGAACCAATTGATCGACCTGAATCTTCCTTTCTGCATAACTCCTTCTAATTTAAGGTTATAATAATAATTGCGGGCCATCAAACCAACATGGGCTTTTCAAGGTAAGAGAGGAGCAGAGGTGGCTGGCCATTGCCTTCCTCAGCATAGCAACCCTGGTCTTTCTTAGTAGTCTCTCATTCCCAACCCTGCTTAGCATCCAAACTCTGACAAGTTCAGGCTAAGCTGGACTAACTTAATTTGATGTAAGGTTATTATAATGAGATGCAACTGACTTCCATAGGCAGCAAAGGCTCACAAGATCGGGCCCATAGCTACAGCGGAGCCCTGGGGGGGCCAAGCCACTCTGTTCAAACCCCCCTTCCATCTTTATGTCCCCTCCATTGGAGGGCCTCCAGTTTGCCATGTGGGAGATTTTACCCACTTGGCTGGGAGGGAGGTGAGAGACAGAACTCACCAGAAGGAGCGGCCAGGAGACAGAGAGAGACTGTCGCTGAGGGAACAGGAGGTGGGGAAGTGCTATTTCAAGGCCAGGGAGGAAATGCAAAGGAAGGAGCAGATTTCTGCCTCCCGTGCCCTGGCAAATGCTAGAGAGTCTCCTGGAACACTTGCCTGCTGTTATTTTTCATGGTGTGTAAAAATGGGCTCGCCTCAGATGGCCCCCTGCCCCCCCCCCAACAAAACCCATATCTGTGGGCCCCACCAATCTTAAAAAATTCTGGCTATGACCCTACACAAGATGCAGTGGTGCTGTAAGCTGCCCTGAGCCTGCTTCGGAAGGAAGGGCGGGGTATAAATTGAATGGGTGAATAAATAAATAAATGTGCTGTTCCTTAATTCCCATTCTATTGGGTGCCACAGAGTCCACGCAGGCTTCCCCACGAGCGAGCGCAGTTCCCTTCACCTGCCCATGTCTGCCCCTTCCAACCTCAGGGGGCTGAGCTTTGCCTTCACCTTGGGCCTGTTCCACCAGGCCTGTCCCCGTTCGGCAGCCTTATCTTAACTGAGGTCCCAGCCCGTGCTCCTTCCAAGCCGTGGAGTCTTGTGAGCTACCAGCAGGGCTTGAATTCAGCAGAAGCCCACAGGAGCACAGCTCCTGAACCTCCACTGCACACAGATTCCAGGGCATAGGCAAAGGAGATATGCTACTGAGCTCCTGCACCTTTTCCCCTACAAAACGACCCCTGGCTACCAGCATTAAAGTTGTGAGCTGCTGCATAAATTAGTTTGCTCTGGGGTCATCCTTCCTGGACTAAGACAAAAATGTGTGAGCTGGAGGCTAAAAAACTGAGCTAGCTCACTGTAACTCAGCTTAGAGGGAACACTGCTCCCAGCTCCTCCTTCAGCTTCTTCTTTCTTGCTTCTTTGCGCCTTCTCAGCTTTGCTCCTCCAGCTTGCATTCCTCACCTCCCCTGTCGTGTCTGACATCTCCCTTTTTATCCCTGGGGCTCTGCCCATGCTGGTCAAGGCCAGTACCGCCCCTTCCTTCTCAGAGCCTTCTTCCTCTCTTATCCCCTTCCTTGCCTCACTACAGCTGGGTTTGCCTAGGGCTGCCACTAGGCTTCCCAAACCCCCCGCCCTGGTGGGGGACCCCCGAATAAGCAGCCTCCTCCCCCGCTCTCCAAAAATCCAGAAGCGGGGGTGAAAAACAGCACCAATTTTGGTGCCACTCTCTCAAACAGAGACACTCTTTCCCTGCCTGCCTCCCTCGCAGGCTTCAGGCTCCTCCCTTCCTCCGGGTCACAAAGAGCCGCCCACCGCCGGCCTGCTATTCGCTCCAGTCCAGCATCCCTTCGTGAGGTGCACGCTGGGACTCGTAGTCCTTGCGTCCTCTCCAGCTGCCGGGCGGCGTCTCCTCGGAGACTACGTTTCCCGGCGTGTCCCGCGCAGCTCTTTCCGCGGCTGGGCAGCTGTGTGTGGCGGCTGAATGGCAGTGCGGGGCTGGCAGAGGTGATGCTGACGAGGGGAGCCAGGCCGTAGCCGGAGAGCGAAGGCGAGGCAGCCGCTGGCATGTTCGGGCGGTCGCACAGCTCGGGCGGCGGGCACGGCAGTGCCGCCCGCAACGTCCGCTCCCTCGACAATCTCAAGTGAGTCTCCCGGGCGGGGGAGACGGGAGGAAGGGGGCTCTAACATGGGTTCGGGACGGGGCACGTGGCCTTGATCTTGGCTGCACCCCCAAAGTCCCCAGATATTTCTTGAATTGGACTTGGCAACCCTAGCTGCCACTGTCTTCTTGTGAGGTGCCCCGCCCTATCCTGGAACATCTGCTGCCTTTTGCCCAGGAAATGGAGCCTCCCTGGCCTCTGCTGCCACCTTCATGCCACACAGGGGTGGAATTCTAGCAGGAGCTCCTTTGCATATTAAGCCACACACCCCTGATGTAGACAATCCTCCAAGAGCTTACAAAAAAGAGCCTTGTAAGCTCTTGGAGGATTGGCTACATCAGGGGTGTGTGGCCTAATATCCAAAGGAGCTCCTGCTAGAATTCCACCCCTGATGCCACAGTTATGCACCTCTTCTGCAAAAGCAGAAGGAAGGCTGCTTAGAGCAGATGGTTGGCCTACTGTCAGAACTTAAGAACTTCAAACGGATCCCATACTTGGTTACAAAGTTAGGATTTTATTGAAGAGAACTAAGCACTGGAAAAGGCAAGATAACAGTGATGGCGAGAGCCAGCACCAGCACAATTTTATACACGTAAAGCAAACATCTCACAAAGCCACAATTCACACCGTTACAGGCACATCTGTCTTCTCACCATCACTATCAGTAGAGAGGATGCCTCCCTACTCCGAAGGCCATGCTGCTCGGCTTCAAAGGGTCCCAGTGTGAGAATGTGCAGAGACATAACATAACTCATTCTACAGCCCCAAATATTTTGGATACCAGTGGGGCAAGGTTAATTACTATTCAAGCACTTTGGGTCAAGCAAGGGTTACAACATGGAGTCAGTTTGGTTCAGTAACAAAGCAGCTCTAAGCCACAGTAACAGTACAATACAGCATTGGTCACATTATAGGGAACCAGCAGTAAAGATACAAGTTCTGACATACTGCCCCCCCTAAGCGCCCCCTCCCGCGGGGCCAGCCTTGGGCTTGTGTGGGTACAGTAGGTGAAACTTTTTCAGCAGTTGCGGAGCGGCTACGTTCTGAGATTCGACCCACTCGTCACAGCTCGGGGGGAAGTGTTTCCACCTGACCAAATAATACAGTTTCCCCCTTTTGACTTTGGAGTCCAGGATTTCCTGGACTTCATGGTGACTCTGACCCCTCACTGTCGTCGGAGGGGGCGGTGGGGCCCTGGGATGGAAGGACGTAGCACCAGGGTCTTTCCGAAGCAGGCTGCAATGAAAAACAGGATGGATCTTACTTAGAGATTTGGGTAGTTCGAGTTCCACCGTTACTTTGTTTATTACCCTTTTTATTTTGAAAGGCCCAAGAAACTTCAGTGCGAGTTTGCGACAGGACTGGGGAAGGGGAAGGTTTTTTGTCGACAGGAAAACTGTATCCCCCACCTTTAGGTCCCACTCTGGGGAGTGTTTCTTGTCAAACTGCTTTTTGTAGGCTTTTTTCGCTTCCTCCAGGTTTTCCTGAATACCCTTCCAGCCTTCACGGAGGCCCTCCCACCATTGTTGACAGGATGTGGGTTCGGACGGGCTGGCGGGGAGGGCGAGTGTAGGAAACGGCTTGCCCTCGTAACCATTGATAATTTGAAAAGGGGAGGTTTTGGTCGAGCTATGGAGGCTATTGTTGTAGCCATATTCTGCAAAAGGGAGGAGATCCACCCAGTTGGACTGTTGGAAATTAATGAAGCAGCGGAGGTACTGTTCCAGAAGACCATTAACCCTCTCCGTCTGTCCATCCGACTGGGGGTGGTAGGCAGAGCTTAGTCCTTGCTCGATGCCAGCGAGTTTGCAGAACTCCCGCCAGAAGTTGGCAACGAACTGCGTCCCGCGGTCGCTAATGACCTTGTCTGGGAACGAGTGTAGGCGTACAATGTGGGTGAAAAAGAGCTGGGCGAGTTTTTTGGCCGTGGGTAGCTTTTTGCACGGGACGAAGTGGGCTTGCTTTGAAAATGTGTCAACTACGACCAGGATGACTGTTTTGCCCTGTGAAGGTGGGAGTTCGACAATGAAATCCATGGAGACTACCGACCAAGGTCGGGTGGCTGTAGGGAGGGGAACCAGGTGGCCCGGGGGTTTACCCCCCCTTCGTTTTGCCATGAGGCAGGTGGGACATGAAAGAACAAACTCCGACACGTCTTTTTTAATTTTTGGCCACCAGAACTGGTGAGTGAGTAAGTTGAGGGTTTTGACATAGCCAAAGTGGCCGGCCAGGCGACTCGAGTGGCAGCGCTCCAAGACTTCTTTTCTGAGGGGAGGGGGCACATAGATTTTTTCCTTGTGCAGCCAGAGCCCGTTTTCGGCTTTAACCAAGTTAGGGGGGCGGTCAGCCTCCTGGTTATATTCTGAGAGGAATCGAGGCAGCAGATCTGAATCCGGAGGGCTGGTCTGCTTGCCGGAGCGGGTAGTGACCCCCCCCCCCGAGATGGCTGAGGGGGAAATTAAGGAGTCCACTACCTCCTCCCGGAGACTGTCGTGTTGTGGCATGCGAGAGAGGGCGTCTGCTAAAAAGTTCTTTGAGCCTGGGATGTGTTTCAGCACAAAGTCAAATTTAGCAAAGAAACCTGCTCACCGGATTTGTTTTGCAGTCATTTTGCGGCGCCCGGTGAGGGCTTCAAGGTTTTTATGATCGGTCCAGATTTCAAAGGGCACTCTCGCTCCCTCAAGCCAGGAGCGCCAGGTTTTTAGGGCAAACATGACTGCAAACGCCTCCTTGTCCCAAACCGACCAATTTCTTTGTTCGTTGGAAAATTTCCTTGAGATATAGGCACATGGTCGGAGCACCCCATTTTCCCCTCTTTGCATTAATATGGCTCCCACTGCGGCGTCGGAGGCGTCGCATTGGACCACGAAGGGTTTCAGTTCATCGGGATGAGCCAACACGGGTTCGGAGGTGAAGAGGCGTTTCAGTTCAGTGAAAGCTTTTTGGCAGTCAGGCGTCCACGTTAGGCGCGCGCCTGGCTTTTTCGCCTCGTCACCTTTCCCTTTGGTTTTGAGGAGTTCCGTGAGGGGGAGCATGACTGTAGCGAACCCCTTAATGAAGTCGCGGTAAAAGTTAGCGAACCCGATAAAACTTTGTAATTGTTTGCGGGTTCGAGGGGGCTCCCAGTCTAGTACCGCTTGGACCTTTGCGGGGTCCATAGCCAATCCCTCCCCCGACACCCGGAAACCCAAATAGTCCAGTTCGGTCTTGTGAAACTCGCATTTCGACAATTTGGCATACAGTTTGTGTTTGCAAAGGGTGCTCAACACTTTTCGGACCAGGGGCACATGAGACTTTAGATCTTGTGAATAGATAATGATGTCATCAAGGTACACCACCACCCCCTTAAACAGGAAGTCCCGTAGCACTTCATTGATAAAGTTCATGAATACTTTATAATGTCAGAACTTAAGAACTTCAAACGGATCCCATACTTGGTTACAAAGTTAGGATTTTATTGAAGAGAACTAAGCACTGGAAAAGGCAAGATAACAGTGATGGCGAGAGCCAGCACCAGCACAATTTTATACACGTAAAGCAAACATCTCACAAAGCCACAATTCACACCGTTACAGGCACATCTGTCTTCTCACCATCACTATCAGTAGAGAGGATGCCTCCCTACTCCGAAGGCCATGCTGCTCGGCTTCAAAGGGTCCCAGTGTGAGAATGTGCAGAGACATAACATAACTCATTCTACAGCCCCAAATATTTTGGATACCAGTGGGGCAAGGTTAATTACTATTCAAGCACTTTGGGTCAAGCAAGGGTTACAACATTGAGTCAGTTTGGTTCAGTAACAAAGCAGCTCTAAGCCACAGTAACAGTACAATACAGCATTGGTCACATTATAGGGAACCAGCAGTAAAGATACAAGTTCTGACACCTACCTGCTGCTTTTTTCCTTTCCCCACAGTGGCTTTGCCGTGTCTAGTTTTCTGTGCATGTGTTTTTTAGACAAGTCCTACTTGTCTGCTGGTGGGGGGCACTGGGGTCCGTTCTGAGAGCTTCAGACATGCACCACAATGTCATCACCAGGAAATGACATCACACCGCCAATGTCAGGGGCCGACGCTCTAGTTTTTGGGCACAACTCTATGGTTTGAGCCCCATTTTACCATAGTGTTTTGCCCAAAGACTAGAGCATCAAACCGCCCCCCCACGTCAGTGATGTGATAATGTCACTTCCGGGTGATGTCATTACATTGTGTTCAGGGGCATTTGTGGGTGACGGTTCCCCCTGCTGGCCAGTTGGCTGGCAGCAGAAAGGTGCCGACAAAAGCAGAGGAACCCCCACTGGACTAGAGGCCTGACACTCTTATTGAGTTTAATGTATGATTGAACCCAAAGGACACTGTTCTGGGCAGAGCCGTGGCATGCAAACGCCAGGCTGAGCTCTGTCCCTTTTCCATAGAAAAACTCTTGTGCTGTGATTCTTGGGAAGTAACCAGTGATTTTTTTTGTAGCAGCAACTCCTTTGCATATTAGGCCACAGCCCCTGATGTAGCCAATCCTCGTGGAGCTTACAGTAGGCCCTGTACTAAGAGCCCTGTAAGCTCTTGGAGGATTGGCTACATCAGGGGTGTATGGCCTAATATGCAAAGGAGTTCTGCTACAAAAAAAGCCCTGGATGTAACAATACAGAAACAGTGGCATTTGCTGCTTTTCCTGTCAGTATGTACTTATGTGAATGTTGTTTTACCTCTAAGGAAAAGGTGGGACGTGTCTTTTTCCCTCCAGGTGAGCCAGGGGATTGCAGTTGTGGAGCTGATGAAGGAAGAAGGGGCCCCGCTGGGCAGCCAGGACCCCCAGGTTTTCCTGGCCCAGCAGGACAGCCTGGGAGAAAGGGAGAAGTCGGCGATCAAGGCCAGCATGGCGTTCCTGGATTTTCTGGTGCAAAAGTATGGTATTTTGGCGATACATTCCCATTTTCCATCTTATCTAAGTCGATCTGTCAAACGTAAAAAAAATAACAAAATTCTAGATCGTTGCATGACCACGTTTTACAAAATAGGGTTTCATTCCTGGATTGTCTTCCATTTTCTCTCATTTAAAAATTCCAGTGCCTGGGAACCTAATAAAGGAGAGAACATCTATGTGACTTTGTTAGAATGACTATTAGCCTCAAAAGTTGCTGTACAAAAGACTCTGAAGAAATGGTGTGCCGCCTTTTGGATTATTTGTGATTTAGAGGGTTTTTATTGGTCAGCCACTTTGGAAATTTTGTACTGAAATAGGGAGTGCAGTGATGGAGGGGGAGGCTAAGTAAAAATCCCCTTAGTTGGAGGGCAGAATTCTGTACCCCTTTGTACAGCCAGCAGAAGCAGAGTCAGTTACACAGCATAAACAACAAAAGGGTAGCTGGTTAGCTTGCAGGAATTAATAATTTATTTTGAAGTCCAGAATCCATAACTTTAGCACAGAATTTGGATTAGGTGTTTCCACAGATCATATGATTGCAGTAGAGAGCCAGTGGGATATGGTGGTTAGCAGGGGTAGAATTCTAGCAGGAGCTCCTTTGCATATTAGGCCACACACCCCTGATGTAGCCAATCCTCCAAGAGCTTACAAGCTCTTTTGTAAACTGCTGGAGGATTGGCTCCATCAGGGGTGTGTGGACTAATATGCAAAGTAGCTCCTGTTTGAATTCCACCCCTGGTGGTTAGACGGCTGTACTAAGATCTGGGAGACCCAAGTTCAAATCTGCGCTCTGCCATGGAAGCTCTTTGGGTGACCTTGGGCCAGTCACAGGCTCTCAGCCTAATCTACTTTACAGGCTTGTTGTGAGGATAAAATGGCGGAGAGGAGAACGATGTAAGCCACTTTGAGTCTCCATTGGGAGAGGAGGATGGGCTATCAATTGTCGATTAAACACACACAGAGTTATATATATGGGATTATATAATTCCAGTCCAGGTTTAAGAGAGCCAGTTCAGTGTAGTGCACGGACTCTGATCTGAGAGAACCAGGTTTGATTCCTCACTCCTCCACTTGCAGCTCCTGGAATGGCCTTGGGTCAGCCCTAGTTGTTTCAGAGCTGTTCTCTCAAGAGGTCTCTCAGCTTCACCTACCTCACAGGGTGTCTGTTGTGGGGAGAAGAAGGGAAGAGAGATTGTAAACCACTCTGAGTGAAGAGTGGGGTATAAATCCAATCTCCTCCTTCTCCTCCTCCTCCTCTTCTTTTTTCCACATGGGATTATTTTCTCTTCACAAAGTCATAGGATCACTTCAAAGATGGCACATTTTGTGAGCATTAAATGTGCCATCTGGAGAGGTTTTTTGAGTTAGTCACAGATGTAATCCGTTACAAATTTTTACCATGCCTTTTCCCAAGGGACTCAGGATAGCCCATGTGGCTCTTCCTTCCTCCATTTTATCCCCACAACAACCCTGTGAGGTAGGTTAGGTTCTGAGAGAATTACTTGCTCAACATCACCCAGCAAACTTCAAGGCAATGTGTCGGGGGATTTGAACTGAGATTTCTTTAGTCTGATAGAGTAACCACTACCCTATGCTAGCTCTCCATCATGACACCATTCAAGTGTTAGAGTACTTAGCAGGAAAATCAAATAATAATCATAATTAAAAACAATTTATGCAAAATTATTCTCTAATTAAGTTGATGACCAAATACAAAATTCTATCTAACCCAATATAAATATTTCTATATGGATAATTCTATCAAAAAATAGAACAAAGCAGTAGACAAGAGCACCCTTAAGACCAACTAAGTTTTGTTCAGAATGTAAGCAGCAATTCTTAATATGTGGGCAGTGAGTTGGTCTGTGGAATCACTGCCCACTTATATTAAGAATTGCTGCTTGCCATTCCCATTTTGTCTGATGAAGTCTGCTTAAGAGCACACGAAAGCTTACATTCTGAACAAAACTTAGTTGGTCTTAAAGGTGCACTTGTCTACTGCTTTGTTCTATTGCTTCAGACCAATACGGCTGGCTGCTGGGATCTATCTATCAAAAAATGGTTAGGATTGTTCTGGAATCATATAACTGTTAGTTTAAACAGCATTTCTATTAAAGAATGATTCCATGACGTTTGGAAAATAGTCAGTTTTCAACAATAACTCATGTTATCAATAAGGGAGAGAAGGGGAGGAAAGAGAAACTTTTGAGTTGATAGTTTCCGTTTCTGAACAGAGATATAAAAAGAGACACAGCTTTGATTTAAACAGTTACAAGCAGGGCTTTTTTTGTAGCAGGCCTTTGCACATTAGGCCACACACCCCTGATATAGCCAATCCTCCAAGAGTTTACAGGGCTCTTAGTACAGGGCCTACTGTAAGCTCCAGGAGGATTGGCTACATCAGGGGTGTGTGGCCTAATATGCAAAGGAGTTCCTGCTGCAAAAAAAGCCCTGTTGGTCTCTAAAGTGCTATTGGACTCAAATCTAGTTCTTCGACTGCAGCCCAACATGGCTGCCCTCTGGTACTAGGATGACGGCAGTTAACTTGATTCTTTGAACACAAACAGGGGCTGCCGGGACTTCCTGGACTTCCCGGACCGCCAGGGCCTAAAGGGGATGCCCGATACGTAACAGAAAAAGGTACAACCGGCAATCGGTTTTCTTTTGAATGTTGCATACATTGTAGTGTCACGTGGCTTGTAGCTGACTGAAGGTGTTTTTTTCACCAGGTGCCAAAGGAGACCCAGGAGACCTTGGGTTTCCTGGAGCGAAAGGAGAGGATGGTTTACCAGGCAGAGATGGGAAAGATGGTTTGCCAGGACTTCCAGGGCTTCGTGTGAGTAACGATGGCAGGTTTCACATGGGGGTTCCATGGCACTTGCTGCTGCTTTCATCTCCACTCCTCCCCCTTTTCCCGATCACATCTGTCAGGTCTAGGTTATCTTCAATAATAACGACTCAGAATTTACTCAATTTACTCAGGATTAGTGTTTATCAGGGGTGGAATTCTAGCAGGAGCTCCTTTGCATATGAGGCCACACACCCCTGATGTAGCCATTAATGTCGAGGTTGGACTACTGTAATGCCCTCTACATGGGGCTACCCTTGTGCCGGACCCGGAAACTGCAGTTGGTGCAGAACGCTGCTGCCCGGCTGCTATTAGGGCTCCCAAGATGGGAGCACATTCGGCCGGGGCTCCGGGATCTGCACTGGCTGCCAGTAATATTCCGAGTCCAGTACAAGGTGTTGGTCATTACCTTTAAAGCCCTATATGGCCTAGGACCTGTCTACCTTAGGGACCGTCTCTCCCCACACGTTCCCCAGAGAGTACTACGTTCGGGTTCACAAAACCTGTTGGTAGTCCCTGGGCCAAAGGAGGCCCGCCTAAAATCCACCAGGGATCGGGCCTTCTCAATAGCGGCACCCCATTGGTGGAACCAGCTGCCGGAGGAGGTGCGGGCCCTGCGGGACCTAGGGCAGTTCCGCAGGGCCTGTAAGACAGCCCTCTTCCGGCAGGCCTATAACACCTAACTGATAATGAGAACACCTCTGGATGGAACAAAATGCTTTTATAGACCGCTGATTTTATCTTATCTTTGTTTTATTAACTATGGTTTTATTGTATTTGTAAATGTTTTAAATCGAATTGTATGAATCACTATGCTGTGAGCCGCCCTGAGACACTTCGGTGAGAAGGGCGGGATATAAGTCCACTAAATAAATAAATAAATAAATAAATCCTCCAAGAAGGCTCTTTTTTGTAAGCTCTGTATCTTTTCATGTGACAACACTGAAGAAATGACACTTGGCTACAATGTAAAGTAGTGAGTCTACAGCTTGTATAACAGTGTAAATGTGCTGTCCCCTCAAAATTACGCAACACACAGCCATTAATGTCTAAACTGCTGGCAACAAAAGTGAGTACACCCCTAAGTGATAAAGTCCAAACGGGGCCCAAAGAGTCAATATTTTGTGTGGCCACCATTATTTTCCACCCTCTTGGGCATAGAGTTCACTAGAGCTTCACAGGTTGCCAGTGGAGTCCTCTTCCACTCCTCCATGACGACGTCACATAGCTGGTGAATGTTAGAGACCTTGCGCACCTCCACCTTCCATTTCAGGATGCCCCACAGATGCTCAATAGGGTTTAGGTCTGGAGACATGCTTGGCCAGTCCATCACATTTACCCTCAGCTTCTTTAGCAAGGCAGTGGTCGTTTTGGAGGTGTGTTTGAGGTCGTTATCATACTGGAATACTGCAGCCCAGTCTCCGAAGGGAGGGGATCATGCTCTGCTTCAGTGTGTCACATGTTGGCATTCATGGTTCCCTCAATGAACTGTAGCTCCCCAGTGCCGGCAGCACTCATGCAGCCCCAGACCATGACATTCCCACCACCATGTTTGACTGTAGGCAAGACACACTTGTCTTTGTACTCCTCACCTGATTGCTGCCACACACGCTTGACACCATCTGAACCAAATAAGTTTATCTTGGTCTCATCTGACCACAGGACATGGTTCCAGAAATCCATGTCTTTAGTCTGCTTGTCTGCAGCTAACCGTTTGTGAGCTTTCTTGTGCATCATCTTTAGAAGAGGCTTCCTTCTGGGACGACAGCCCTGCAGACCAATTTGATGCACCGTGCGGCGTATGGTCTGAGCACTGACAGGCTGACCCCCACCCCCACCTCTTCAACCTCTGTAGCAATGCTGGCAGCACTCATATATCTATTTCCCAAAGCCAACCTCTGGATATGACGCTGAGCACGGGCACTCAACCTATTTGGTTGACCATGTAGAGGCCTGTTCTGAGTGGAACCTGTCCTGTTAAACTGCTGTATGGTCTTGACCACCATGCTGCAGCTCAGTTTCAGGGCTTGACAATGTTCTTATAGCCTAGGCCATCTTTATGTAGAGCAACAATTCGTTTTTTCCAATCCCCAGAGAGTTCATTGCCATGAGGTGCCATGTGGCACTTCCAGTGACCAGTATGAGGGAGTGAGAGCGATAACCTGCTCTCCCTTCACACCTGATGCCTTGTACCACTAACAAGTCACATGACACCAGGGAGGGAAAACGGCTACTTGGGCCCCATTTGGACACTGTCACTTAGGGGTGTACTCACTTTTGTTGCCAGCAGTTTAGACATTAATAGAATTTTTGTAGCAAGAACTCTTTTGCACATTAGGCCACACACCCCTGAGGTAGCCAATCCTCCAAGAGCTTACAGGGCTCTTAGTACGGGGCCTACTGTAATCTCTTGAAGGACTGGCTACATCAGGGGTGTGTGGCCTAATATGCAAAGGGGTTCCTGCTACAAAAAAAGCCCTGCTTCCATCTGCAATCATGAAGGTTCTTTACCCTTTTCAATGCTTGGAGAAGTTGACGGCTCTGAGCCTCAACCGAAGCTCCTACTCTGAGATCCGCTGCCAGGCCTGACAGCCGCCCACTTCAAAGGCATCTGCTGCTGCACCAGCGTGGTCACCTGAAGAAATCCATTCCCTGCTTTTCATTCTTAAGGTTTAAGCCTTCTAATCCCTCCCTCACAGTTTCCTCTTTTGTTATAGTCAGTGGACTCAACAAACAGACAAATTGCTCCTTTTTCTGGAAGATTAAGCAGGAAAACAACAGGTCTTCAGAACAGAACAGCTCTTTGGAATCCCCTGGCTGGGATGCCCCAAAAAGCAGTACAAAAGCCCCCTAGGCCGAGCCACATGAAGGGCGTGCAGCTTTCCAGAAAGACCAAGCCTCCATTGAATGACAGGAGACCTTCTGCTCTGTGCCTGCTTGCCAGGGCAAGAGAAGCTAAGTTGACCTTGGTTCAGAACAGCTCCATACTGCAAACAGATAGATGAGCTTTATGTAAGCAAGGGGCTTTAGATTTACTCTCTCTTACAGGGTGATGGTACAAGAGGGGCCATAGGGGACGCTGGTGACCCAGGACTGCCTGGCCCTAAGGGCTTTCCAGGTGAAGTCGGTCTGCCTGGCATTAGCTTGCCAGGCCCCCAAGGATATCCCGGTTCTCCAGGTGACCTCGGGGCGCATGGGAGCCCTGGCTTGCCTGGCCTTCCAGGTCCCTCAGGGACTCCTGCTCAAATAGGTATGTGCAAACATTCTGATAGTAACCGCTGTTGAATCATAAACTCTTTCTTTCTTTCTTTCTTTCTTTCTTTCTTTCTTTCTTTCTTTCTTTCTTTCTTTCTTTCTTTCTTTCTTTCTTTCTTTCTTTCTTTCTTTCTTTCTTTCTTTCTTTCTTTCTTTCTTTCTTTCTTTCTTTCTTTCTTTCTTTCTTTCTTTCTTTCTTTCTTTCTTTCGACTATGTCAGTCAGTGTATCCCCAGTCAGTTAGAAAACCATAGCGCAGTTTCCTCATTGCAGCCTTGAGAGCATAATTGGATGGCGAGGGAGACCTGATGGTGCTGGCCCTTTGGTGCACGGCTTCCTCCAGAAGCCTCCAGACTGGCAGCTCTCCAGCTCTGAAGTTGTCTCTGAGAATTCAGGGCATGGCCAGTTTACCGGAGCAGTGCTTACATTGTTTTACGTGGAGCACAATTCCTGTTGCTGGGGATGGTTTGGGGGATTGTGTTCATTAATTAGAAGTCATTTGTTGGAATCTTCAACAGCCTTCAGATAAAATTTTGCTAGAACAGCTTTATTTATTTCAAAGGATCTGGCCATGATTTGAGAAGCCGGGATTGTTTTGTTTACTATAACAAAAATGGGTGGGGTTTGGAATAGGTAAAGAACTGTTGGCTCTCACATGAAAGGAATTCTGCAGAGGGGACTGTTCTTTGGATGCCCAATTGGAGGTGAGATGGGTGGTCACCAGCCACGCATTTCCATAGCTGTCCAATTGGAACCTGGCCTTCTTAGCTTTAGGTTCTACACTGAAACTTTTATTTTTATGCAAGTTTAGGATTATCCATTGGTTTTTTTCATACTATATGTTGATTGCAATTATTATATACTGTTAACATTTGTTTTCTGGTTTGTATGTTTTGTTGTTTCATGAATCTCATTATTTATGGGCTGTGACTTAATATGATTTTCCTGGAAGCTAGTGACTGAGAAGTGGCATAGAAATTCTGTAAAAATGATGTCCACTCCCCCTCTCCTTTTAACTTTCTTCAAGATTGTGGACAAACACAAACAGTGCAAGTGCTTTTCCCTGACAACAGGACAGAACCACAGTGGCCAGGTAAAATCAAACATAAAATTATTTTTAAATGCATGGGAGGTTAGGTGGAGGGTGGGAAGCACTTCTATATGTTGTACTCCGCCCTAAGCCCTATGGGGAATGGGCGGAAATTAAATATACTAAAATAAAAATAAAATAAATAAATGACTGGGCTTGAGGAAGCAAGTTTTGCCATATCTAACTAGGTTGTAATTTCTTAAACCTGGATTTGGCTTAATGAAATGTAGTCCTGTATAAAAAACTCCAGTGAAGAGAATACTGCAACTTCTTTTTTTCTTATTGATGTCTCTACATGAAAGGGTTGGTTTCTATTCCAGTTCAGAGAATTTCAGAGGGTAGCTGAGTTGGTCTGCAGTAGAACAGTTAAGATTCCAGTCGACGAACAGCTTAGAGAGGTAATAGCTTTTGAGAATCAAAGGTGCAGGGAGCTTTGACTTTTGAAAGCTTATATCCTGAAAACCTCATTGGTCTCTAAAGTGCTATTGGACGTGGAAATTGCTTGAGAGAACGCCATTGCTTTAAATTAGGGGTGGCCATACATATTGTGTGGCTCCTGGAGGTTTGCTCTTGAGCAATGTTCCCTCTAAGCTGCAGTCTTGTGAGCAAAAATTCTTCTTTGTGAGCTACTGGTATTAAAGTGGTGAGCTACTGCATAAATTATTGTGTTCTGGGCCATTTTTCGTGAACTAAGACAAAAATGTGTGAGCTGGAGGCTAAAAACCTGTGAACTAGCTCACGCTAACTCAGCTTAGGGGGAACACTGCCCTTGAGTAAGTGTATGTCGCATCAGGACCTCAGTCAGCCTCTGAGTGCTGACCCATACATAGATTCCCACCATGTGTGAAGGGGGAAGGAGGGGGAAATAGGCAGGCTTGCAAGCTCTTCTTCTCCACCACAGAGATTACCCGGAGACCTAGAGTAGGGAAAGAGAGTGCAAGAGCCAAGGGAGAAAAGTGAGCAAGTAGGGGAGGGAAGCTGCTGGCTGCACTGACAAGTCCAAGATTAAGAGTTTTAAACGTATGTGTAGTATTTGTTCATGTCTTGTGCTCTCAAACATCTGACGTTTGTCTTTGTGGCTCTTACATTAAGCAACTTTAAATTTTAGGAGAGAATTATTCTGTTCCCAGATAGCCTCCTCCCCTTCCTTTCTGTATTTCCCTTCATATTCTGCATACTCCTACTGCTAATACTTGGGGCAGAATAGACCGTATGGGCTTATGCTTTATGTCAAGCATTCTTACTGAGCAGTGGGTTCATATTCATTTTCCAGAACTGCTCAATCCATTCCATTTGTCTCTCTAGGTGCTGGCTGCCCTACGGCCCCCAAAGGAGCTCCAGGAAATCCAGGGTTACCAGGACCAAGAGGTAAAAGTCTCCCTTCATTTGGAGTTTGTCTTGTTCATTGCTGTAGACACAGCTAAGCAGGATGCTAACTCTTGAGTTCACCCCACTCTTACCGTTTTTGCACGCAGCTTACCTCGCAGTCACAATCCTGTTCCCTCCGCAGCATCTGGTCGGATTTCCCACCATCTGCGCCGAAGTTACAGGAAGTGCCGCAGCTTTTGCGTAGCAAACGTAAACCGCTAAAACCCAGTTTACGTTTGCTACGCAAAAACCGCAGCACTTCCTGTAACTCTGGCGCAGATGGTGGGAAATCCGACCAGACACTGCGGAGGGAACAGGATTGTGACTGCAAGGTAAGCTGTGTGCGAAAACAGTATCTGTTTTCTTCACTGGCTGAGGTTTGTTGGCTGGTTTTGCAGTGCGGGGCCTTTTCAGTGATAGCATCAAGGACACAGAACTTCCACCCCAGAAATGCCCATCTTTCTCCCTCCTTACTAGTTTTCAGACATCACATTTCAGACAGCTTTTATATGAGAGAACCTTTAGGTTCAGCTGATCAATGGTATACTGATAGCTGGATGATAGTTGTTGAATCTTCCTTTCTACGTTCTGGAGAGGTTTTTGTTTACTTGCTTGCTTGTTGTTCACTTAGTTGTTGGTTGGTTTATTTACTATATTGTTTTTATGGTTGCTAAGCTTCTTGGACCTGTGTGGGCAAAAAAGGGAGGGGCACAAATATCTTATATTAAATAAATAAATACAGTTGTGTTATTTAAATATTCCATAGCAATAAATCTGGATAAATGTATTTAGCGATGTAGAGCAGCACTGCCATAACAGTGATTCAGTCGGTAGTAATTTTTTTGCTAATTTCTTATAATCATGATCTAAACCTAAACTCAAGATAATGCAACTTAACACGTTCTGGGTTTAGGTTTATATCCTTCCTTTCCACTCACCCCACAAACCTCACATCTACTTATGTGAGTCCTTCCCATTTGCCCACAAGCCCTCCTACCAACCACAATCACAGCTGTCTGCAGCCCTTTTCCCAGTTGCACTGGAACATGGGTTGTGGAGTGCTAGCCAGGGAGTGGAGGGAGGTCAGCATCAGTGGGCCCTGCCAGAAGCCCCAGGCCCTGGCAGCTGCTTCACCTCAGGGTGTACTAATGCCAGCCCTCAGTAGAGTAACAGTTACTTGGACACACGGTGGGAAGGGGCTCTCTGGTAACTCCAGAGCCAGTTTGGTGTAATGTTTAAGAGTGGCAGACTCTAATCTGGAAACTAGGTCTGATTCCCTAGTCCTCCACATGCAGGAGTGACCTTGGGTCAGTCACAGTTCTCTGAGAGCTCTCTCAGCCCCACCTGCCTCACTGTTCTGAGGAGAGGGAGGGAAGGCAATTGGAAGCCGGGTGAAGGGCAGGGTATAAATATAATTTCCTCCTCCCCCTCCTCCTCCTCTTCTTCTTCTTCTTCTTGGAGGAGGAGGAGAGGTGTTCATTATCCTGATGGCCAAACATGAAAAAGCCAGGTGGATATATGGGGTTGTGCTATGTATATATTTAGAGCCCCGTGGTGCAGAGTGGTAAAGCTGCAGTACTGCAGTCTGAACTCTCTGCTCACAACTTGAGTTCAATCCTGGCAGAATCTGGGTTCAGGTAGCTGGCTCAGGTTGACTCAGCCTTCAATCCTTCCGAGGTCAGTAAAATGAGCACCCAGCTTGCTGAGGGGGAAGTGCAGATGACTGGGGAAGGCAATGGCAAACCACCCCGTAAAAAGTCTGCCGTGAAAACATTGTGAAAACAACGTCACCCCAGAGTCGGAAACGACTGGTGCTTTCACCTTTAACTTTTTATGTATATATTCATCCTTTAACATTTGTATCTAACTAAGTATTTTACCTCCAAAAATGTAGGCGCAGTTGGTCCGAAAGGGACTCCAGGAGGCTTTGGTCTGGATGGGCGCCAGGGGGTAACAGGGCCCCAAGGGGACCGAGGCCCCGAAGGTGTAGCAGGCCCCCCAGGTATTGCAAAACCCAAGACATGTTGGGTTCGTTTAGTTTTATTTATGTGTAGTATTTGTGGTTCTTTGTGCTTTTAAAAAAACAAGTGCCTAAGGAGACGTACAGTTAAAAGAGATTCCTTGAGCATATAGATATGACTGTGATCCAATAACTCTGATGTTTGTACAGAGTTTAACATGGGTTTTCTTCCATGGCCAGTTATTATAGTCTGTTCCAGGCAAATGAGTGGAAATGGTTCTAAAAATTTATGCATGTAGAGGAACAAAGCCTGTTGAGGGAAAATCAGCATGGCTTCTGCAAAAGGAAGTCCTGCCTCACTTGCAGCTTTTTTGAGAAGGTTACCAACTATGTAGATTAGGGCAATACAGCAGCTATTACATGCATGGACTTCTAAAAGAGAGCCAGTTTGGTGTAGTGGTTAAGTTCACAGACTCTTATCTGGGAGAACTGGGTTTGATTCCCCACTCCTCCGCCTGCTCGTGCCATAGCCATAGTTATTGCAGGAAGTTGTCCTGGAAAGGGCAGCTACTGTGAGAGCCCTCTCAGCCCTACCCACCTCACAGGGTGTCTGTTGTGGGGGAAGGAGATATAGGAGATTGTAAGCCACTCTGAGTCTCTGATTCAGAGAGAAGGCGGGGTATAAATCTGCAGTCTTCTTCTTCAAAAAGCTTTTGGCAGTGTTGCAAAGGGGTAGCCATGTTAGTTTATCGTAGAAAAATAAAACAAAAATCTGCTGACACTGTAATGACAATATGAGCTGTTATGTATGAATCACTTCATCAGGTAAAATATGTGAAGGAAAAATAGCGCTAAGAAATCTTACGGAGAAGGTTGAGGAGGAGTCAAGGCTTCCTATGAATTACATGGAACTCACGTGGGATTCACATCTATCCTTTCTACCTCTGCTTCTTAATTTTTACTTTACATTGAGATTTAAACTTGGAAGACTGATGGCCCCATCTGTAGCATGACCTCATGTAGACTATTGTGTGCATTGGTGGTCACTGTGGCTGGGTCCACACTACCAGCTTAGGGCGGCTGCAAGCCAACCCGGAAGTGAGCTGGCAGAAATAGGAGCACCAGGAAGTGTTCAGACGGTGCACGGCCCGCCCCCAGAACAGGGATGGGCTGCATGTGCCCTGGAGGAGCATCCAGAGCGCTCATGCGCTGTTCTGTCGCTCCCAGGGTGCTTCCTAGCCAAGGTGCCTCAGAGTCACCTCAGAAATTAGGTACCACTTTGGAAATGGTACCTTTCTAAGGCAGCTCCCTTCGGGCTAGGATGGGGTGAGTCCAGGACAGGGACGGCAGGCAGATGTGCGTGTTTGGACGCACTTTTTAGATCTGCTCACCTGCCGTCCCCAGGGCCACTTAAACCACCTGCCTGCACCCAGCCTGTATGTCCAAAAGTACATTGCAGAGCTGAAAAAAGTATAAAGGAGAACAGTCAAGGTGATTAAGGGGTTAGAGCGCTTTTCCTTTGGGGAAAGGCAGAAGAGTAAGGGATGTTTCAGTTTCAAAAAAAGATGACTGAAGGGGGACGTCGTAGAGGTTTATAAAATTGTGACTGTAATAAGGACCGCCGTGCCCAGAGGCAGTGGACCACAGTTCCAGAGCTAAATAGAAACATCAGGCCTTTGTGCCCTGTTTATTGGCCATCAAGGGCAAATGTTTGGCCGCTGCGTGAAACAGGATGCTGGACCCGATGGACTAATCCAGCAAGGCATTTCTTATATTCTTGTGCAACGGTTCTGAAACAGCCATGTTTTCCCAAGGGTCCATCTGTAAATCAGTCTTGAATTCTTTCCTAAATGATACGCAATTGATTTGTTACAACAACAGGGCATGATCCAGCCAAAGGCAAACACTAAATGTAATGAACAAAGACTAGGAAATGCTAACAAGTTGCATTACTGTGATGATGTTAGCCTTTCATAAAAAAAATTCTTAATTATTTTTGTTAAAGATTGCCATAATCAATCACAGTTCAGTGAACACACACACGAATCTGCCTTATATTGAATCAGACCTTTGGCCCATTAAATTCAGTATAGTCTACTCAGATCAATAGCTGTTCTCCAGGGTCTCGGGCAGAGGTCTTTCACATCACCTGCCTCCTGGTCCATTTATTTGGAAATGCTGGGGATTGAACCAGGTGCAAACCACAGTCTCTTCCACTGAGCCACAGGCCCCTCCTCCCATGGAATGTATTAGATATTGCTATATCAAATATGTTGTTCTATTCAGGGTGTTCATTCTGCTCTATTTAGGATTTACTGGGCCCAGAGGAAGTCAAGGTTTACCAGGATTACCTGGGCCAAAAGGTTTTCCGGGTAGTCCTGGTTCATCAGGTTTCCCAGGTGCACCGGGAGCAAAAGGAATCACAGGAGATATCCTAGGAGCACAGCCAGGCCTCCCAGGAGATGCTGGACAATCTGGATACCCAGGACTTCAAGGCCCCCAAGGAGACCAAGGTGTTCCTGGATTTAGAGGTAATTCTTGGTCTGGCCAATGGACATTTTGAAGAAGTAAAATGACACAAACACAGTCCAGCATACTTCACGGCTGTCTCAGAAAGCTCATGTTTGATCTCTGCCACCCCCTTTTGGCCTGAAATAAATGAACCCCCTTCCCCTACGAGCTAATAAAATTAGGATTTGGGGGGCACCCGTGTTGGTCTGAACAAAGATAGAGTCCAGTGGCACAATTAAGGCCCACAAAGTTATATTCAGGTTGTGGGCTTTCGTGTCCAAGCACACTTCATCACAACTTAAATAAAGCTTTGTTGGTCTTAAAAGTGCCACTGGTCTCTTCTAACTTGGTTCTAAAATTAGGATTTGTAGTTTAGACCTACAGATTCTTACAGCCTCTAAAAGGAAAGAGTTGGGTGGCACTGAAAAAGTGAGGATGGTGGAGGCTGATAGATCTAGAGGCTTTCCTGATGTCGCTTTGGAAGTTTCCAGTAACCACGGTTGATGCCTTTCACAGCCATGGTTAACCTATGGAATACAAAGATGACCTGGATGGTGGACGTGATTGCTCTGGTGTGTCCTCTTCTCTCCTGCAGAGCTCAGAATGCCCCTTGGTTTACCAAGGGGCTTAGACGATGAAGCAGTTTGGCAGAGGGCTGAAGCATAAGTAAGGGGTGGGGGGGGGGACTTGAAGTAAATATGACCAAACTTGAAGTGAGAGTGATGGCAACTGAGCATGTTCCCTTCTCCAACACCCTTGCATCCACACAACATCTTTTCCAGGTTGTTCCATCTACTCTAAAAGAGAGGTTTAAAACCTTCACCTGAAGATGGCATCCCTAAACTTAAATAACATACATACCTACCTCCTGATGGCCAGCATTCTATTCATGGGCAGAGCTTTTTTTGTAGCAGGAACTCCTTTGCATATTAGGCCACACACCCCTGATGTAGCCAGTCCTCCCAAGAGCTTACAGGGCTCTTCATACAGGGCCTACTGTAAGCTCTTGGAGGATTGGCTACATCAGGGGGTGTGGTCTAATATGCATAGGAGTTCCTGATACAAAAAAAACCCCTGTTCATGGGTAAGGTGCTGGAGTGGAGGGTGACGAGGCAGCATTGGGTAATCTTGGAGGAAAAGGACAATCTGGACCCATTTCAATCCAGATTCAGGCCTGGGTTTGGGATGGAGACTGCCATAGTTGCCCTGACTGACAATCTCCACCAGGAAAATGATGGGAATATTGTCTATTTTGCCAGCATTGGTTTTTATCTGTAATTTAGGTGGGAAAAATACTTTAGTTAAGAATTCAGGGCTAGGAATGAGCACGAACCAACTTATGAACCAAAGTTCATAACAATCTGGGCCAATTCATTGGGTCGTGAACTGCAGTTTGGGCAATCGCATTGTTCATAAACTGCCCATGAATCGCCATGTTTTTTGCAGTGGTTCATTCGGTTCGTAGGTTTCTCTAAATGCCTTCCCTTCACTCGCTGAGGTGAGTGAAGGGAAGGCATTTAAAGAGATGTACATGCCTCCCCTTCACTCCTTAAGGCATGCCACAGTGGCACACCTCAATAAGTGAGGGGAAGGCATTTTAAAATGCCATCACCCCCCCCACACACACACACAGAAGCTCCCCACTCCCAAGTCATAAACCAGCAAACCAACGGGGTTGAACTAAATGACCCTGGGGGTCCCTCTCAACTCTATGATTCTATGAAACCACAAACCATTTCAGGAAACTGAAAAGTTTGTGGGGGTTCGTGGTTTTCCATGAACCACCATGAACATCCATTTTCCCAGGTAGTGCCCATCCCTATTCAGGGTTCAAGAAGTGTATAACTTTACCAACAAGGACGCCATCGCTACTTTCATCTTCTGCCTAATAAGGGACCCCAACAGAAAAGATTATGTAGCAGCCTCCATTTCCATTGCCTTAAGGGTCACTGTAATTGTTTTCAGATTGTTATTGTTGATGACCTCTTTTATATTTATTGTTAGGCCTCACTGGGGTTCCAGGCCCATCTGGAATCAAAGGGCAGCGTGGGTTTCCGGGTCCTTCTGGCTTGACAGGTATCCCGGGGCCACCAGGATCATTTGGATTCCCTGGAATGCCAGGCCCACAAGGATCCGCAGGAAGAATGGGTTCACAGGGATTTATTGGTGAGAAACTCTTCCCAAATTTGATTTTCTTCACTTTTTATCTCTATAGCTTAAGCATTTTACTGAGAAAGGAGATCTTTATGTGTAAGTCATCAGCCAGAGTTTCATTCTTCAGTCTTCTTATCAGTTCTTTATACAAGGCTAAACATGATGTGTGTGGTTGCCATGGCACCCACCAATACCTTTCCTGGTGCCGACCAAGTGTTTTGAGAAAATGAATGAGATCATTAACCACTGGAGATTTTATTGGCTGTGCCGATTTTTTCTAAGTTGCTTTGGCAGCATAGCACAAAGATCCTAATGCCATGACTGAAGGTAAGCTGTGGTGGCCTGCTCCTCCTGCGGTGGCCATTTTGTGGTAGCCAGCACACTGTGTCAGAATTCCAAAGGTGCCCACAGACTCAAAAAAGGTTGAGGAACCCATAGAGTAGCCATTGCCCATGTAATATTGCCAATATGTGATTCACTCCTGATCCTTTGAGCACTAGTAGAAGTGTTTCTGTGGAATGTCGTGTGCTGGTGCTTTTAAAATGTTGCATGAGATACATCATTTAGATGTTTCGTAACCCATGTAGTGACCACTGAAAAATGTTCCTGCATGCTAGTAGGTAGCTTCAGAGTTTGTATGCTGCCTGCTGTATGGCTTGGTCCAGCTTTATTGAATTTTCTGGATAGTCAACACAAGGTCTTTGACCAGAATACCCAGCTTGTGGTTCTGCCATTCAGACTCTACATTGGTTGGGCCAAACCACAAAATGACTACTTCTCTAGACTCCTGCCATGTCATTTGGAAATAGCTTTAAGCAGGGCTTTTTTGGTGGCAGGAACTCCTTTGCACATTAGGTCACATCCCCTGATGTAGCCAATCCTCTGAGCTTATAGTAGGCCCTGTACTAAGAACCCTGTAAGCTCTTGGAGGATTGGCTACATCAGGGATGTGTGGCCTAATATGCAAAGGGGTTCCTGATACAAAAAAAGCCCGAGCTTTAAGCAGTGTTAACATCTTATAGTGCCAAGTAACAGAGGCTGCAATTTATACTGAATCAGGCCCTTGGTCAGTAGAATGTCCTGAGACTGACAGCAGCTCTAGCTCTCTAGAGCCTCAGGTGGAGGTTTTTCACATCACCTACTACCTTCTCCTCTTAACTGGAGGTGCCAGAGATTGAATTTGGGACCTGCTGTCTGCCAAGCAGATACTACTGATGCATGGCCTCTCCCCTTATTCTAAGAACGTTTTCCTAGGAGTGAGACCCATTAAAAACATGGGAGTTACTTCTGTTTCCAGATCTTATTAAGTGCACATATTTAAATGCTGTCATCCTCTAGCACAGCGGTTGCCAAAATGTGGCTCAGGAGCCACATCTGGCTTTTACACACATATTGTATGGCTCTTGAAGCCCCCACTCAGTTGGCTGGCTTGGAGAAGGCATTTATCTCTTTAAATCACTTCTCCAAACTAAGCCAGCTGATGGCTTGGAGAATTCATTTAAAGTTGCTTTCTTTCCACCTCTTTGTCCCCCATCTATTCGCCTGCCTGCAGTCCTTCCTTCCCTCCCTCCCTCAAATATCCCCATAGCTCTCAAAATCTTACATTCATGTCCTACAGGTCTCAAACATCTGATGTTTATTCTGTGTGGCTCTTATGCCAACCAAGTTTGGCCACCCCTGCTCTAGCAAAAGATTTAGGGTGAGGATTTTTGTGGATTTGTGATTTATTCTCCAGCTTACTCAAGCGATAGAAGAAACTAAGGGATGCAGTCTTGATCAGGAAGGGTTTTTCTCCTTAAGTCCTAGGAATCTTTGTAATTCGGAAACACTCCCATGAATAGTTGCTGACACCTCTTTGTTCCGATTGTTTGTTTCTCCTTGTTAACGCAAAATGTCTGCAAGAGTGGGTTTTCATGTGTTCAATCGCATCCAATCTCTTTTTGCTTTCTTTTGCATGTGATGCTTTATAGGCCCTCCTGGCCCCCGAGGGGATTCAGGAGACCCAGGAGCACCTGGCCCTGCAGGTGTAAAAGGCCTGCTGGGTACCAAAGGAGATCCAGGTTTCGCAGGCATTAAAGGCAAAGCTGGTGAGATTGGCCTTGCTGGAGTAGATGGGATGCCCGGCCTCCCTGGTCTGAAAGGTAAAGCACAAATCCTAAACCCAGAATTGCATGACCAGCTGCTCTACAGGAAGTTTCCAGTTTGGAAAAGAAGGGGGAGGGGGCTTTCTGGATTGAGTTTTGTTTTGGGCTTTCTGGATTATATTTTGTCTCACTCCACAACTCATGCCCTTATTTTTAGTACTTGTTTCTGTAAATGTAAATTCAAATTTTCAAATCTACAATTCTGTGCAAAGCCTTGTCAGTTGAAAATGAAATCCAGCTGGTTCTTTGCCTAAAGAATGGAGCAGGAGAAAACAGACTTGAATCCAGACTTAGAGGGGCTTCACCTTTCCCATTCCTTTTTTTCTCTCACAAGGCAGCAAAGGCTCCCAGGGCGTTGAAGGGTTCAAAGGGGCCATGGGCCTCAAAGGATGGCCGGGGTGGAAAGGAGACCCAGGAGAGACGGGCGTACCTGGGCTGCAGGGCTCACAAGGACTGTCTGGTGAACCAGGACAGAAAGGTACCTCCTTTCATTTTGACAAATATTACTCTGATGTGCATTGGATTGAGTTCGGAGTGGTTTTTTCCCCCTAACATATTGCATTTATTTAGAAGAACACTAGGACTGATTTCCCACTTACCTTGTTTCAGTCTCGTTGCTCCTTTCCCCTGCGGAGCTGGATTTCTCACAAGCTGCCCCGAGCCGGCGAATTGCCCCACCCCTTTTCAAGTTCCCTCCGCGGCAGACAGAAACCGGTTTTCAACTCACTGGTCCGGGACAGTTTGTGCGAAATCCAGCAGCAGCCCCGTGGAGAAGAGGAGAGTGAGAGCAGCATAAGCTTAGTGGGAAATCGGTCTCGGTTTAGCTGCCTCCTATGTGTGGTAAGCAGGGAGCAACTGCTCTGTTCCATAGACCGTGCTGTGGATTTCTTGCGTCAACAGTTGTCTTATTGATAGTGCCTAGATAAAGGAAGCATTCCCATCCTCTTCTTTCAACCCTATCTAGCCAATAGGGGAGCCCATACTCATGACCTATGACAACGAGGAAGCCTATACCCATGCATGGGCTATAACAACAAGGGAGCCTGTGCCCATGGGCATAACAATAGGGGAGCCTCCAGGCAGAGCCTATAGCAACAGTAACGTAATGCTTTTATTGTTATTTAATTCGGTTTCATCTTGTTTTTGAACTCTATCTTGCTTTTGAAATGCGACTTTTTAAAAAAAAATTAATTTGAGACCAGATATTGGGAAGGGTGATAAAAAAAAATCAGTTAAATAAATAAACAGGGGAATTATAGCTATTTTGGATAGTTAGAATAGCAATAGGAGAATGACAGTGTCCCCTTTTTCTAAGCTCCACAGCTTCACAAAAATTTTATTAGCTTCAGGCCTCATTTTGGGCAGGAGCTCACAGGAGCAGAACTCCAGAACCTCTCAATGTTACTGTGTTCTTTCCTTCTCCACCCCCACCCCTAATACTTGCTTTTGGGCTCCATTGTTCAAACCCCCTGTAAGAATTTTACTGAACTCTAAGATTTGACAAACCTTCTAACATTTTCCCCTCACAAAAAAATGGGAAAAGAACCAAAACATATAAAGCAGACAAATGGAAATCCTCATCACGCCACTGTGGCCACATAGGAGAAAGTAATTTAAGAAGTATGATGGGAGTAAGGTTTTATTATGACAAATTCTCATTAACAATTATAATTCAAGAAGCGTTTTGAGGTAGAGGCTGAGCTGATATAATTTTGTACACCAATGTATTATGCATTGCCTGCTGCTTTGCTTTTTTATATTTGTAACAAGTAGCAAGATTCCTTTCCTCCGACCGGAGACAGAACCTCAAGGCCAGGCACTGATAGCGGAGCACCTGTTTTGAGAAAAGGACTGGACAATCGGGGAGGGTTATTCTTGCCCGCACTTTTCCTTCCCGCTTTGCTTTGAAAGTGTGACTGTTATATTAAAGCATATATAAGGGGGCCGTTGCTCTGGCTCGCCAGTCTTAGCAAAACCCATTTTGCATCCAGTAGCATCAGTGACTGAATAAACCTGCCTTTCAACAAAGTGGACTATGTTGCTTGAGTTACTGGGGTCTTGACACCAGTGGTGTCAGGAGTTTGTGGCATATGCAAATGAGTTATGTAAATAAGTTGTGCTAATGAGCTCTGGCACCTCTTTTCTAAGAGATGACCCCTGCCTCTGGGCATTTACTCCTCGCAGGAAACCGTGGAGAACATGGCCCACCGGGAGCACCCCCGAAAATCATGCTGAGCATGCTCCAGGAAGTGAAAGGTGAAAAAGGAGACGAGGGGGAAACAGGAGACAAGGGGTACTTTGGTCCCAAAGGTAAGGAGCCACTCCAGCACCATTAGGAATAGGGTGTGGCATTTATTTCCCCGCCCTCCCCACCGAAGCAGATTCAGGGCGGCTCACAACAGTAAAAGCATTTACAGGTTAAACATTAACTCATTAAAATCTTACAATAAAACAATTAAAACATTTTAAAAACAGTTTGGTGCTAATAATAATACAATCTTCTTCATGGTCTCTGTGCATCACACTGATGGGAGTAGGCGCCAGCGCCGATCTCGATCGGTAAACTTCAAAAGCTGCGGATTTCCGCGCCGACGTCCCAGTGCGCATGCCCGGCCCCCCCCCCCCCCCCGCGCATGCTCACTGGGACAGGAGCGGACATCCCGCCAGTTCTCTTCTGACCGCCGCGCTGATCAGTCGATCTTCTCTGCTACGGTCGGTGAACTTACCCTTGGATAATAATTTTTTCTTCTATTCTTCTTAGTTAGATAGTTGTAGTTATAGTTGTAGTTATAGTGTAGTTTTAGATAGTTAGTAATAGTTGCGGGAGAGCGGGGGAGTTTTTCCCGCCCTTCGGGGCCCCCTCTCCCTACTTTCGTTTTTCCCGCCGTTCGTTTCCCTCGTATGGAAAGACGGTGGGGGTTCTTTCGCCGCTGCTCCTCGTGCGGGAGTAAAATCGCCCCTCCGGACGGGCACGAACTGTGTTTGCTGTGCCTGGGCGAGAGGCACCGTCCTGACTCCTGTCCTCATTGCGCCAAGTTTTCGCGCCAAACGAGGAAGAACAGGGCAGCCCGACTTGCAGCGGCACTGATGGAGCAGGCTCTTTCCCCTCGTCGCCAGCAGGCTGAGCAGGCGGAACAGCCCTCCGGTCATTCCGACCAGTCGGCACCGAAGTCGGTCGACACCGACCAGACCCCTCCCGACACCGACCGCCCTAAGAAAAAGCCGGGCGATGCGGTAACCTCGGGATCCTCGACGCCAGCTAAACGGCGCAAGGAGGAGAAAGGGGCATCAGCTGTAAAGGGGAAGAAGGACAAGAAACAGAGACACAAATCGGCGCCGCTCTCCGCGCCGGTGTCTCCCGTGGACCCTACGGCTCCGATAGTCCCTCCGCTAAAGCTCTTCGCGTCCCCGATACGCCACTCCGACACTCCTTTAGACTCGAGGTCGACGCAGCTGGTCATTTCGGACTCTGATTCGGACATAGAATCGGGCCAGAGGGTCGGTACCGACCGCAGCCCTCTCGGCCGAAGCACCCCTCGACAGCGAAGCCCACTGGTCAGACCGAGTGATCGGCCCCGAGACCGTTCAGCCAGCAGGTCACGATCTCCTCTCGGCAAGGACGAAGGCCGATCGCCTCGTGGAGCCCCGTCCCACGTCCCATGGGACCAGAGGCAATGGCAGTATTTGTATGGGGCTTACCCAGTACAACCTCATTACCCATGGCTGCCGCCGCGACAACCCGAATGGGACCAAGCTTCTGAGACATCTTACCGGTCCCGCACGTCTTTTCGCACGGTGAAGACGGCCCCGTCGGCGTCGGTGTCGAAACCCCTAGAACCACGCACGAAGGAGCACGACTTCGCCCCACCGTTAAAGCCGAGGTCGACCCCGACAGCCCCAGCATCCCCATTGAAGCCGGTGCAGCCATCGGACTTGTCCGACTCCCTGGACGAGTCTCCCAGGTCGCCGGGGGGTTCGTCTCCTGACGGAGGACCTTCGTCGCCGGACGAGCCATCGCCACCGGGAAAGACCTCGGACGAACAGCCGATCTCGCCATCGGAAGACCTCAAGTCCTACGGCGACTTAGTAAAGCGGATGGCTCACACCCTCTCGCTCCCGACGGTCCAGCCACAACCGGTCGTTACCGATACGGTTTTCGACATCGTGCAACAGGACACTTCCACCGCTGTGGCACTGCCTCTGACCAATGTTATGTTGCAGACTGCCAAGTCCTCATGGGACAAGCCGGCGTCCACGCCTGTGTCCTCTCGCAGGCTGGACCATATGTACAGGATCCAGGAGTCATCAGCAGAGTTCCTGTACGTGCACCCGAGACCGAACTCAGTGGTAGTGTCCTCTTCGTCAAAGGCGAAGAAGACCCATTCCACGCCCCCCGATAAGGAGGGTAGGAAACTGGATGCAATAGGAAGACGCCTTTACACCACAGGCTCACTGGGAGTCAAAGTTGCAAACTACGCAGCCTGTATGGGCAGATATCAATATGCCCTATGGGACCAGGTCTCCACCATTCTTGGTTCCATCCCGGAGCAGGCGAAGACCTCACTGAGAAAGCTGCAAAAGGAGGGCATGGCCCTCGCAAAACAACAGCTGAACTCAGCAAAACACTCGGGGGACACGTGCGCCAAAACATTGACCACTGCTATCGCCCTCCGCAGACATTCCTGGCTCCGTTCCACGGCACTGCAACACGACACGCAGGCCTATGTGGAGGATCTACCGTTCGATGGCTCGGGATTGTTTAGCTCAAACACGGACTCGGTCTTGCAAGAGTTAGACAAAAGTATAAAGACATCTCGGAACCTGGGAGTAACAAGCCCCCGCACTCCAGCCAAGAGACAGTGGCCAAAGACGTGGCACAAGAAGCCCTACTCAAAGTCGCCAGAGCGGCAATGGCGCTCCAAGCAGCCAGCTTTTCCGCGGCCCCAGTACCAGCAGAAACCTAAGTACTCGCCACCCTCTACCCAGGTACCCAGGCAGAAGGGTTCCAAACAAAAGCAGGGCCTTTGACTGCCTCCCGCCCCTGTATGGCCCTGTGGACTTGCACAGTATCCGGTTGGCACGTTTCCTCCCTGCCTGGGCCCGCATCACGTCGGACCGCTGGGTGCTGTCAATTATTCAATAGGGCACTAACGGGAAGACCTTTTGAGCCTATGGCCTCCTGCTCTCCTCACCTATTGGCCTGGAAAACAGCCTTTTTGGTGGCCATCACCTCGGCGAGGAGGGTGGGGGAGCTGGCGGCGCTGCGCTGCGATGCCCCCTACCTTAATTTCTCAGCGGATGGGGTGATGCTCCGCCCTGACGTTAAGTTCCTACCGAAGGTGGTATCCCCGTTTCACCTGAATTCGGAAATATTTCTGCCGGTTTATTTCCCGTTGCCGGCTAATGACTCAGAACGGCGCCTTCACGCCCTGGATGTTAAACGGGCGCTATCTTTCTATCTTCACCGCACAAGTCAGTCGCGGAGAGACCCCAGACTGTTTGTATCGTACGCTGGACCCTCCACGGGCCTGCGGATCTCCTCGCAGCGCTTGTCCAAATGGATTACGGGGGCGATCCGCCTGTGCTACATGCTCCACAAGAGGCCGCTGCCCGGCCCTCTACGGGCTCATTCCACGCGAGCTATGGCAGCATCGGCTGCGTTCATGAAGGGAGTGGCCCTGCAGGACATCTGTAAAGCTGCCACATGGGCATCAGCTCACACCTTCGTGACACACTACGCGCTGGACCTGGGGCAGAGACGAGCTTCCGCTGTGGGCCACGCTGTGTTGCAGTCCGTCTCCTCGTGATGGACCGTCGCACCCGCCTCCAGGTAGGCTTGAGCTTGCTAGTCTCCCATCAGTGTGATGCACAGAGACCACGAAGAAGATAAACAGGTTTCCTACCTGTAACTGATGATCTTCGAGTGGTCATCTGTGCAGTCACACTACCCGCCCGACCTTCCCCGCTGCTGACGGTCCCTCCTGAGGGGCTAACGTGGCGGTCAGAAGGAACTGGCGGGATGTCCGCTCCTGTCCCAGTGAGCATGCGCGGGGGGGGGGGGGGCCCGGGCATGCGCACTGGGACGTCGGCGCGGAAATCCGCAGCTTTTGAAGTTTACCGATCGAGATCGGCGCTGGCGCCTACTCCCATCAGTGTGACTGCACAGATGACCACTCGAAGATCATCAGTTACAGGTAGGAAACCTGTTTTTCCAGTAATTTCAGTCTTCCTGAGTACCCTCATATGTGGCTATCCATTAAAGCAAGTTGAAATAAAGCTGTCTTGCAAGCCTTGCGGAACTGAACAAGGTCCCGCAAGGCTCTTGTTTCTTCTGGCAGTTGGTCCAACCAACAGGGGGCCACTATAGAGAAGGCTCTCTCCCGAGTGATCTTCAGTCTTGCCTCCCTCGGCCCAGGGATCGATAACAGGTTCTGTGTCCCTGATCTAAGTACCCTCTGGGGAACATATGGGAAGAGACGGTCCCTAAGGTAGACAGGTCCTCGGCCATATAGGGCTTTATACCCCACCCTTCTCTCTGAATCAGAGACTCAGAGTGGCTTACAATCTCCCATATCTTCTCCCCCCACAACAGACACCCTGCGAGGTGGGTGGGGCTGAGAGGACTCTCACAGCAGCTGCCCTTTCAAGGACAACCTCTGCCAGAGCCATGCCAGCATCTCCCAAGATGCATGCAGGTCATGCCCTACAGCAGGGCACCATTGTGTGGCTGTTCATTAGGAAAGTTCAGCAGAAGGCGTCTTTCTCAAGTTGGTGCCAAAAACAGACCTTTTCGGAAGGCTCTGACAGCATCAGGACTTTTTTTTGTAGCAGGAACTTCTTTGGATATTAGGCCACGCCCCTCGGATGTAGCCAGTCCTCCTGGAACTTACAGTATGCCCTGTGCTAAGAGCCCTGTAAGCTCTTGGAGGATTGGCTACATCAGGGGTGGGTGGCCCAGGGGTGGAATTCTAGCAGGAGCTCCTTTGCATATTAGGCCACACACCCCTGATGTAGCCAATCCTCCTGGAGCTTACAGTATGCCCTGTTCTAAGAGCCCTGTAAGCTCTTGGAGGATTGGCTACATCAGGGGTGGGTGGCCTGATATGCAAAGGAGCTCCTGCTACAAAAAAGAAAGCCCTTCAACTGTTCATCTGCCACCAAAGGCTGCTTGACAGAAGCTCGATTTCCTCTGAAGTAAACGTTTTCCAACTCTCTGTTCACAGGCAGTAAAGGGATGCCAGGCTACCCCGGCCAGACTGGAAGACCTGGTTTACCTGGATTCCCAGGTTACATAAAAGGCCACAAAGGAGAGATCGGGGCCAAAGGATTCAAAGGCGTTCCAGGACACCCTGGTGCCCAGGGACCTCCGGGTATTTCTGGCTTCCCCGGAGCCACTGGACGTCGGGTGAGCAAATCCCATTTGTTTGTTTATTTGAGCCACAACTTTGTGCAGGACACCCTGCCACTGGGCAAACTAGGTGCCTTGTGGGGTGACCAAATAGGGAAAAAAAAAACCCATATAACTTGGTGACATTATCAGTCCAGGGAGGGAACCAGAAATTAGCCTTGCCTAGGAGGCTAGACAGTCTAGGGCCAGCCCTGAGGACATCTTTGATTGGGGAGTGGCAAAAAGAGGTAGAAAGAGCTTTCTCTCTCAGGCCCTAAATTCATGCTGTCCCCCCAGGCCAGTGGCTGCTTGTATGTCTAGTGCCCCATGTAGTTTAGCCCCAGAATATTCTTTGTTCAGCATTCGTACATGGTGTTCATGATGGAGGAACTGATTGGAGAGTGTGATCTTAAGAGCCTGCTTCGGCAGGGAGGGCGGGTTATAAATCAAATAAACTACACTGACTAAACCAGGGGCGTCAAACTCATTCATTATGAGGGCTGGATCCAACATAAAGGGGACCTTGTCGAGCCAGGCCATGTGTGTCATAAAATGTAATGCCAGGTAGCAGAGATATAAACTTTGTAAAGGACACCGACAAACACAATTAAAGTTTTTAAATAAAACATGATTAATACATTAGCACTTGTTGGTCTTAATGGTGCTTTCTTTGTATCTCTCCCATGGGATCCAGGGAGCTGGGCAAAGGAAGTTCTGGCTCCTTCCTTCCTTCCTCAGGGGACCAGGAGGGGAAGGAGCCTCAGCCAATAGAAGGAAGAGAGGCTTGGCTCAGTAACTCTATTGTGCAATTGAGAGAGCCTGGCAAATCAAGCTCTCCCTCCCCGTCTTCCTCCCCAGGGGAGGAGCCTTAGCCAATGAAGAAAGTAGAGGCTTCACTCTGTAGCTTCTGTGCAATTGGAGCGAGCCTGGCAAAGCCAGCTGTGATGCAGAAGGAAGCAAGAAAGAGAGAGAAGGAAGCAGATGACCGCCAGTTGCTCGGGGGCCTGATAGGAGCCTTCCGGGGGCCTGATTTGGCCCCTGGGCTGCGTGTTTGACACCCCTGAACTAAACTAAACACTCACCTGGGGGAAGTCCCAATGGAGTAGACTTCAGGGGCAGACAAAAGGGGCAGCGGGGTGGCAACGTGTGTGCTGCTGCCCCTTTTACCTGCCCAGTCCTGGCAAGCAAAAGAGGCAGCATAGGGGCAACGTGCGTGCAGCTGCATGGGGGCTGGGGTTCTTGCCTGGGGCGGCAAAACCCCTAGTGCCAGCCGTGCTTTAGGCTCAAGGCAGTCTGCATCCATGTAAATAGCTGCGTATATGCACTAGATCAGGGGTGGCCAAACTGTGGCTTGGAGCCACATGTGGCTCTCTCACACATATTGTGTGGCTCTTGAAGCCCCCGCTGCTCCGTCAGCCATTTGGACAAGGCATTTGTCTCTTTAAATCACTTCTCCAAGCCAAGCCAGCCAGCAGTTTGGAGAATGGATTTAAAGTTAAAGTTGCTTTCTTTCCACCTCCACCTCCTCCCCCATCTGTTTGCCTTCCTGCTATTCTTCTGGCTGTCAATCATCTGACGCTCATGCCTCACGGCTCTCAAATGTCTAATGTTTATAATATGTGACTCTTATGTCAAGCAAGTTTGGCCACTCCTGCACTAGAGCCTCCATGGGGTGAATGAGCAAAGTTCTGCAACCAGGACTCCTGCAGACACCCATTTGTGAGCTTCCATGGATGCTGAGGGGGATGGGACTTCTCCACTCCCTCCCCTGTCATTTGATTTCAGCAGTGGCCTCTTGAGACTGCATGGATCAAGGCTGTGGTTTCTTGCAGAAACTGAAGGACCGCCTCCTTCCCTATGTCCCTGTGTGCCATCTGCTGGCTGTCCCACCCCTTAGAGTGGCCTGCCTGGCATCGACCAGAGCCCAGCCCTTTCTGCTCTGGCTTTGTGGGATGGGCATCCTGAAGAACTGAGGAGGGTGCCCTCCTTGGAGAACTTCAGGAGGCACTGCAGGGGCTTCTTGTTTGCCAGAGCTTTTGTGGGGGTCTGAATGGCAGGCATCTATGGAGGAGGAGGAGATTGGATTTATACCCCACCCTTCACTACCCAAAGAAGTCTCAGAGTAGCTTACAATCTCCTTTCCCTTCCGCTCCCCGCAGCAGACACCCTGAGAGATAGGTAGGGCTGAGAGCTCCGACAGAAACTGCTCTTCCCAGAATAGCCTCTGCCAGAGCAATGGCTGACCCAAGGCCATTCCAGGAGGTGCAAGTGGAGGAGTGGGGAATCAAATGCGGTTCTCCCAAATAAGAGTCTGCGCACTTATCCACCACACCAAACTGACTCTCAGACTGGCTTGGTACACCAAACTGGAAATAAGGGGGGAGAGATCCGGGGTTTGATATTTTATTTTTGGCTAGAGATTTTTAAAACTATTATTGTAAGCTGCCTTGAACCAGGAGGAAAGGTGGGGTAGAAATTTTTCGGTTTTTGTTTTAAAAAATTGTGGGTTTTTTTGTTAAAAAATAATAATACATTTTTAATAAATAAAATTGTCACAGGAATTCCTGTCTTTCTAACCCACACCTGTTTGAAAATATCTTTTTGATATTCAATACTTTTTTGAGGACTTTTTTTTGTAATTTTTCACTTTTAACCATCTCTTTGGAATGAAGACGCTCAGTAGGGAAAAAAAAGACAAATAACAAAGGATAAAATGTTTATGCATTTTCATCTTTACCCTAACAATGTTGTTGTGTTATATCTGTTCTGATCAATATCCTGATGTCCGCTTTCAATCACATGACAGGGAGACAAGGGAATGCCGGGGACAACAGGGTCATTTGGCGAGAAGGGCCAGACTGGGGACTTGGGTAAGTCCTTTTGCACTCCACTCCAGCTGAGCTTTTTAAAATAATTATTTCATTGCATGTATACAGTCCTGTGCAGAATGGAAACTTGTTACCAGTCACCAGGGCTTTTTTGTTTTGTAGCAAGAACTGCTTTTCATATTAGGCCACACCTCTCTGATGTAGCCAGTCCTCCAAGAGCTTACAGTAGGCCCTTTAAGAAGAGCCCTGTAAGCTCTTGGAGGATTGGCTACATAAGAGGGGTGTGGCCTAATATGCAAAGAGTTCCTGCTACAAAAAAAAAGCCCTGCCAATCACCTAATCCAGAATATGCTGAATTCGCTAGGAAGATTTCCACAGTGCTCTTGAGACACTGATCTCAAATTCCTACATCTCTCCCCCTCCCCTTTGTTCACTTTCTGTCATCATCTTTCATTTTTGGTTCATAATGTACACAGTAATCGCAAGTTTTTCACTTCTGAATGAAAAAATGTTTAAAAACATATAAAAATACCTTGTTGATGTATGTTTCTAACAGGTAGCAGGGGAGATACTATAAACTTACCAGGACAAAGAGGTCCCAAAGGAGAGAGCGGTTTCTCTGGATTCTCAGGTAAAACTCTTTCACTGCTGTGATGACATGACCACAGTGGATTTTTCCCTTTTTTTCATTCCAGATAACAGCCTGACAGTTAAAAATAATTTATGTATAGTTGTTCTGAGAGGTGAAATTCTAGCAGGACCTCCTTTGCATATTAGGCCATGCTCCCCTGATGTAGCCAATCCTCCAAGAGCTTACAAAAAAGAGCCTTGTAAGCTCCTTGAGGATTGGCTACATCAGGGGTGTGTGGCCTAATATGCAAAGGAGCTCCTGGTAGAATTCCACCCCGGCTGTTCTTAACTTCCAAAGTGTTTGTGGTCATCCAATGAAATTGTGTATTACAGTTTCCGTTTGCAGATGGGAAAATAAAATAGAGACTCCACCAACACTTCTGCTGTGTCTGATTTTGGAACCCTTGAAGAAGCAAAAATGTTGATAAACGTGCAGTTGTATGCCTAGATATACCCATTATCCTCTTGAAGTCCATGAGTATTTTGTGCATGTACAGTTGTACAATACTTATATAATACATTACAATATGGCTACGCTTGGGTTAATTCAATCCTTTGCATATTAGGCCACACACCCCAGATGTAGCCAATCCACCAAGAGCTTACAAAAAAAAGAACTCTTGGAGGATTGGCTACACCAGGGACTGTGGCTTAATATGCAAAGGATTGAATTAACCCAAGCTTAAAAAGGTAAAGGTAGTCTCCTGTGCAAGCACCAGTCGTTTCCAACTCTGGGGTGACATCGTATCACGATATTTTCACGGCAGACTTTGTACAGGGTGGTTTGCCATTGCCTTCCCCAGTCATCTACACTCCCCCCCCCCCACCTCCAGCAAGCTGGGTACTCATTTTACCGACCTTGGAAGAATGGAAGGCTGAGTCAACCTTGAGCCGGCTACCTAAACCCAGCTTTTGCTGGGATCGAACTCAGGTCGTGAGCAGAGAGCTTGGGACTGCGGTACTGCAGCTTAACCACTCTGCGCCACGGAGCTGCTAACCCAAGCTTAGCTCCTGCATTGTGCAGAGGGTTGGACTAGTTGACCATGGAGGTTTCTTCCAAATCTATGATTCTAATTTTAGCCTCCCCCATATTATCTGGCTGGGAGCACCTACAACTGTTACAACTGAATTGTTTTTTTAAAAGGGAGATTTGCTCATTAATCTACAGCTTGTCATACCTAGAACATGTTCAAGAGAACTATTGTGGGAACATTGTCCTTTGCTACCACACAACTTACTACCCCTTGTAGGATTTCAGGCACCTTTCACATGGGTGGAATTCTAGCAGGAGCTCCTTTGCATATTAGGCCACACACCCCTGATGTAGCCAATCCACTAAGAGCTTACAAGGCTCTTTTTTGTAAGTTCTTGGAGGATTGGCTACATCCAGTGGGTGTGGCCTAATATGCAAATGAGCTCCTGCTAGAATTTCATCCCTGTCCTTTCATTTTGCATCTGCAGCTTCGATAGGTGGACTACTCGGGCATAACCATAACCAGGGTTGCCAACTTTGGGTTGACAAATACCTGGAATTTTTATGGGTAGAGCCTGGGGAGGGTGGGGTTTGGGGGGTGAGGGACCCCAGCTGGCTATAATGCCACAGAATTTGCCCTCCAGAGCAGCCATGTTCCTTTGGTCATCTGGAGAGCAGTTGTAACAGCAAGAGAACTCCTGGTGTCACCTGGAGATTGGCAATCCTAATTATAGCCAACACTAGCAATTATGTTTGCAGCATTAATGGGTATTGATTGTTCTCCCCCCCCCCCTTTCTTTGCAGGCGTAAGAGGCCCCACAGGAGAAAAAGGGGAAAGTGGAGATCCGGGTATTACAGGCATTGAAGGATTCAGGGGTGCACAAGGAGAACCTGGTTCAAGAGGACAAAAAGGTGCCGCTTGCCTTTCACACTGTCTCTTTTAAGCTCAGAATCACTTTTCATTCACCCCTCCCTATAGTACTACTGAATATGACCTCAAGGAGAATGAGCATAAAGGGCATAAGTTCCTCCCACTGTTGTGTGTTGCAGGAGGGGTTGTTCTGCTTTGCTCACACACTTCTCCTCCCATCCTGGATATCTTCAGGGTGGAATTCTAGCAGGAGCCCCTTTGCATATGAGGCCACACACCCCTGATGTAGCCAATCCTCCAAGAGCTTACAAGGCTCTTTTTTGTAAGCTCTTGGAGGATTGGCTACATCAGAGGGGTGTGGCCTAATATGCAAAGGAGCTCCTGCTAGAATTCCACCCCTGGATATCTTACTTCCCAAAATGATACTCTGTTCAGTCTGGGGCATGCAGAAGAAGTTCTAATGCAGGTTTTCTGTGTTCGTGAGTGCCTGAAGAAGCCAGAGCAAAAGCAGTACCAAACATATAAGCCCCTTTGTTTGTGGAAGCTTTCTTTGGAGTGTTGCTCTTCCCTGGGCCATGAAGAGTGGTGGTGGAAAGTGCTGTCAATCACCATTGGCGTATGGCAGGGGTGTCAAACATGCGGCCTGGGGGCCGAATCAGGCCCCTGGAGGACTACGATCAGGCCCTTGAGCAACTGCCTGTTGTCTGCTTCCTTCTCCTTCTGTCTTGTTTCCTTCTGCATAACAGCTTGCTTTGCAAGGCTTGCTCAGTCGCACAGGAACTACTGAGCCAAGCCTCTCTTCCTATTGGCTGAGGTTCCTCCCACTCCTGGTCCCCTGGTGAGGGAAGGAAAGAGCCAGAGCTTCCTTTGTCCAGTTCCCTGGATCCCATGGGAGAAATACAAAGAAAACACCTTAAGACCAATGAGTGCTAATGTTTTAAGTTTAAAAAAACCCCTTTCATTGTGTTTGTCTGTGTCCTTTATAAAGTTTATATCTCTACTATCTAATCTTAAATAGGAGCACACATGGCCTGGCCCGACAAGGTCTCATTTATGTCAGATTGGGCTCTCATAACAAAATGAGTTTGACACCCCTGACTTATGGCGACCCTGTAGAGTTTTCAAGGCAAGAGATATTCAGAGGCGGCTTGCCATCGCTTGCCTCTGCATAGCAGCCCCGGATCTCCTTGGTGGCCTTCCATCCAAATACTCACCAGGCTTAACCTCCAAGACAGGGTGTCGAAACTCATTTGTTATGAGGGCCAGATCTGACATAAATGAGTCCTTGTTGGGCCAGGCCATATGTGTCATAAAATGTAATGCAAGGTAGGGGAGATATAAACTTTATGTGAGACGCAGAAGGAATCAAGAGAAAGGGGAAAGGAAGCAGACCTGCTTGTGGGCCTGATAGGAGACCTCCAGGGGCCTGATTTGGCCACCGGGCCGTATGTTTGACACCCCTCTCTAAGATATGATGAGATTGGACTAGCCTGAACTATCCAGGTCATCCGGTCAGTGCAATTCTAGGCAGAGCTAATCCAGTCTAAAACCAGGGATGGAATTCTAGCAGGAGCTCCTTTGCATATTAGGCCACACCCCTCTGATGCAGCCATCCTCCAAGAGCTTACAAAAAAGAGCCTTGCAAGCTCTTGGAGGATTGGCTACATCGGGGGTGTGGCCTAATATGCAAAGGAGTTCCCGCTAGAATTCCACCCCTGTCTAAAAGCATTGATTTAAGCGGCTTTAGACCAGAGTAGCTCTGCATAAGATTGCACTGCTGGTTTCCCTAGCTTAGTGGTACTTCCTCTGTGGCTTGCAGAGATCCTCATTTTCAGGTCCCATCAGCCGAAAGAGCCACATTCACTTCCTTCCCCAGGATGGAGCATGCACTTTTTGGAGACTTGGAACTTACCAGTTTCTGCAGTGGTAGCTGTTTAAAGGTAGGGACCAAGGACCAGCCACAGGCCCCACCAGGGAAGAGCCTTGCTGCTCTCCTGAAATGTGGGGAGATGCCACTTTGGGTCCCAGTGCTCAGAAGAGCCCCAAGTGTCATATCAAAGAACCATGTGTGGCTCCTGACCTCTTGGATGAGTATCACTGATGCAGCACAGTAGAGAGGTTTGAATAAGCAAAAGAGTTCTAAATATGAAATATAAAAAGAGTATACGGTACATTCTTGGATCAAGAGCGGAGGGGGGAATCAGTCCTTTTCTGGTCAAACTGCCGAACAATTTGGGACTGGTTCAAAGACAAACGTTTGTGCTAAGTAATAAGCGTTGTGTCTCTTCCACCAATATTTGGACTTTGTAATAATTGAATAGATGCCAAGACATAGTGTAGTGTCTCAGCCACCAATATTCAGATTATCTAATAATTTAATGCATGCCATAGGGTTGCCAGCCTCCAGGTGAGGCCTGGAGATCTCCTGCTTTTACAACTGATTTCCAGCCAGCAGAGATCTGCTCCTCTGGAGAAAATGGTTGCTTGGAAGGGTGGGTCTTATGGCATTGTACCATGCTGAGGCCCCTCCCCTCCCCAAACCCCACCCTCTCCTGGCTCCACCCCCAAAGTCTCCAGTTATTTTCCTACCCAGACCTCACAACCTTAGCATGCCAAGACAAAAGTGATTTTTTTTTAACAATGTAGGATTTCCGGGACAGATTGGGGAACGAGGATCATCGGGGGATCCAGGATTTCCAGGATTATCGGGTGAAAAGGGAAGTTCTGGACAGCCAGGGCTTCCAGGACTGAAAGGTAAATTTAATTATTTCATTTTTATATTATGATTAATTTTAAATTAATTTAAAAGTATGCATTCTACACTGAAATAGGGAATATTGCATCCTGATCTCTTTTCACTAAATATTGTCTGGGGTCTTCCATGATGGGCAAACACCCTTTGGCTTGCTTTGATTTTTGTTCATTTTGCATTCTTGCCCTGTAAGCGTGGAAAGCCGCCATTGGAATAAAGGAGCCCTGGAGAACTACATTTCCCAGAGCTCCTTTGCTGTTGCTGCATTCTAGGGGACTTGATGGAAGGAGGAAAGGATAAAGAGATGCCTGGCTTCTGCCACCAACCCAGGGAAGAAACACTGGGGAAGGGCAAATATAATCCCAGAACCTGAACTGGCAGTTTCTGTGTTCACCTCCTCTTGAGTGAGGACTTTTGAACTATGGAGGGGTTGTAATCTGACCACCCTCCAATTGAAAAGTCACTCACAAGACATATAAGGGTCAAAGGGACCATCAGTACTTGAGCTGCCCCTAGTTTCTCTTGGGGATTTTTCTCCATTCACCTCTTCCTCCCCCTTTAAAATGCAGGGACAAATGGTAGCCAATCAGCCTCCTCCTTATTGCAAGCACAAGTCCCAAGGCACTATAGTCCAGCCCCATACTAGAAAGCCATGTGCATTTTCAGACTGATTTCATTCACAGCTGCAGTATGCAAAGCAATAGATAGTGACAATCTTGCAGTGGATTATGAGTCCCTCAGTTTTAAAAATGTCCTTTCTGTTTTGCACAATTGCACATAAGCTGGTAGCTGGAAGAGGTACTGTATGTTCAGTATGCATGTTTTAGTGCTGTCATCACCAGGATGCCAAATTTTCCAATATTTTTGCATGTCTGGTATTCTTAGCGTGTGCAGATTTGAATACTTTGCTTGCATGCATCTTTGGCTTTTGCAACATGATAAATCTAATCTTCCATTTGTTGTATTTGAGGTCTTGCATGCTGCATAGTCGTTGACAGCTAACATTCAGTGTCAGCAAATGATGTAGTGTGTATTTAATATGTAGCAGTATTTGACAGTGTTGGAAATCTGGCACGCAATAGCATTTGGTATTGGACCATTCACTGACTGTAGGAATTGATTTTGCCATGACTGCGTAGCTGGAATGCAGTAGCTTATATGCATTTGCTACACACACACACACAAACACACATGAAGCTGCCATACTGAATCAGACCCTTGGTCCATCGAAGTCAGTACCAGGGCTTTTTTTGTAGCAGGAACTCCTTTGCATATTAGGCCACACACCCCTGATGTAGCTAATCCTCCAAGAGTTTACAGTAGGCCCTGCAAGAATTCTGTAAGCTCTTGGGGGATTGGCTACATCAAGGGGGTGTGGTCTAATATGCAGAGGAGTTCCTGCCACAAAAAGAGCCCTGGTCAGTACTGTCTACTCTGACTGGTCTCAGGCTGAGGGCTTTCCCATCATCCACTCTCTTTTAACTGGAGATGGCAGGGACTGAACCTGGGACCTTCTGCATGCAAAGCAGAAGCTCTTCCACTGAGCCACGGCCCCTTCCCGTAGTATTAATATTCAACAGCATTTGGTTGCTGATTTGCAATAATATTCCATGCTTAGCAGCTATTGTTAGAACTCTTTCTAGTTAAGAGCTTTTAGCATTCGCTGTCTGTCATCATTTTTTAAAAAAACAAGCAGTCAAGAATTTGCTGACTGGTTGTTAAAAAAAACCAGAACCTGACATCTCAGACATCAAGGTTAAACTCCAAATTTGGACTTTGAGTTCAGTGATAAAAAAATCGTAATTGCTGCATCAATAATATATATTCAGTTACTGGCAGGGGTTTTTTGGTAACAAGAATTCCTTTGCATATCGGGCTACACCCCCTGATGTAGCCAGTCCTCCAAGAGCTTACAGTAGGCCCTGTACTAAGAGCTCTGTAAGCTCTTGGAGGATTGGCTACATCAGGGGTGTGTGGCCTAATATGCAAAGGAGCTCCTGCTACAAAAAAATCCCTGGATTCAACATAAACTTCCAACTGTTTTTCCACTTCTTTTGCCAGACAGTATGTAACAGGCACCAGATAAGACTTCCCTCATGCCAGCTGGCCATGCTTTATGCATGCATGCATCTTAAGCAGAAAACAATAGCAAATGTGTGCAAACATGTCAGGCAGAATAGCTGCAATGCCTTCAGCTGGGCCGTGGGTGCCAAGCAGATATGGCTGCAGATCTGCCTTTCTGCACATGAAGTTGTTTCATATCAAACACTTTGTTTCCTCCATAAAACCTGTAACATTTGCTAATTACATCTAGGGATTATATTGACCGTATGATATTTTTTGGCAGGTGCACCAGGCTTCAGAGGAATTTCTGGATTAGATGGGCTGGCAGGAGCTAAGGGACTTCCAGGAACACCAGGTATGTTCAGGTGATGCTGTGTTACTGAAACAGCTCCCTTTTACTGGAGTCAGATGACTTTCAGACCATTCTTCATTTGTAAAATGTATTACTTTTCAAGCATTCTCAAAATGAGGAATAACGTTTACAATCCGAGATCAGGAAATCAAACAGGACAGGACAGGAGCCAGAATTATTCTGCTTCCTACATCAGTTACAACCAGGGCAGATTAACCACATAGATCTTATGTACGTTGGTGAACATTTAGAGTCTCATCCAAAGGGCCAAGATTTCTGCAAGATGCTTGTCCTGCAATTTGGGAGCCACTATCTGTTAAATAGTGGGTTCAATGCATGAGGAGACCTGCAGCAGTGAATCAAAGCTCTTTTATTGTGATTACAGCATAGCGATGGCTGACGAAAGACTACTGTATTGGACTAACGGGGCCAACTATATACACATTCAAGTTCCCGCGCTATAATGGCATTGGATCATTTGAACCAGCAGGGGGCTGGTGATTGGTCCAGGGAAGCAGAGATCTGGATCTGCTTTCCTGATGGACCTCCTGATGGCATTGGGTTTTTTGGCCAGTGTGTGACACAGAGTGTTGGACTGGATGGGCCATTGGCCTGATCCAACATGGCTTCTCTGATGTTCTTATGTGACACAGAGTGTTGGACTGGATGGGCCATTGGCCTGATCCAACATGGCTTCTCTTATGTCCTTATGTGACACAGAGTGTTGGACTGGATGGGCCACTGGCCTGATCCAACATGGCTTCTCTGATGTTCTTATGTGACACAGAGTGTTGGACTGGATGGGCCATTGGCCTGATCCAACATGGCTTCTCTGATGTTTTTATGTGACACAGTGTTGGACTGGATGGGCCATTGGCCTGATCCAACATGGCTTCTCTGATGTTCTCATGTTCCCATTGTTCCCAGTCCCAAAGCTCAGTCCTAGAGGCTCCAATAAGCCAGGCAGGAACTACCTTCAAACGTGAAGTCCACATACACAACACCAAGGGTGTAATTCTTTTAGGAGCTCCTTTGCATATTAGGCCACACACGCCTGATGTAGCCAATTCTCCAAGAGCTTATAAGGCTCTTTTTTGTAAGCTTTTGGAGGATTGGCTACATCAGGGATGTGTGGCCTAATATGCAAAGCAGCTTCTGCTAGAATTACACCCCTGCACAACACTACCCAAAATATACGTTCTGCAGCCACCACCAAACTGATAGATGGTGGAGTCGCTGAAAAAGAGCTGTATCAAAATGAATGGGAAGGTGCATTGAGATATTCCCTCAACTGTGCTGGGCCCAGGCCTTAAAATAAAAGCACTAGCTGGGATTTCCCTATATGCCTCCTAAGTTCTCAGCAAATGCACACACACACACACACACCCCAAAAATTTAGGGCTATTCAGAACATTAAACACTGCTGTCCACACAACTGCTAAAGTGGCAGTATTTGTCCACCCACAGAAGCTGCATTTGTGAAACAATCAGAGATACCTGTTGAAAATCACTAGGGCTGTTACAGACGGGCAGCTCCAGATGGCTTCAAGGCAACCCAAAAGTGAGCCACCTGGAGAAAGAGCACCTGGGAGCATCCTGATGGCCTGCGGAAGAGGGACGGGCTGTGGATGCCCCGGGGAGCATCCAGAGTGCTCACACGCCTCATCCGCAGTTCCCTGGGTGTTTTCCAGACGTCCAGGGAGATGCCTCAGAGGCACCCCAGTGAAAAGTGGTGCCTTTTAAAACCGGCTCCCAGTTAGTCAGTGATAGCTCGGGGGCAGAACAGGGATGGCAGGCAGATGTACACTTGTAGACGCGCTTTTGGGGGACACTCGCCTGCCGCCCCTGGGGCGGCTTAAACTGCCTGTCTGTAGCCAGCCTAGCAGAAGCAAAAACTACAGTCCAGAAATTATAAATGAATCACACTGAATTTTTAACTGAAGTACAGAGATGTAATAAAGCTAAACCTTATAACAGCAGCCTTTGGATTCCACTCAGCCTCGAGGTAGCTTTTACAAGCATATGTCTAACAAGACACTAGAAGTAAAGTGGAGGTGCAGTGCTACAAGCAGTGGGACCTCCGTAACAGAGAACCTGAATGCTGAGCAGAATAACATTCAGCACACAGGTGATGGTTTGGCATCAACATCAGCAGTGGCTTGACCCGACCTTTGCAATATATTTTCTGTAATGAGAGGAGCAGGAATTTTCCCTCTTGCTATTTCAAAGCACAACAGCTAGAGCCGAGTTTCCTTTTTTCATCACTGAAGATAATTCTGTATTCTGATAAAGGTCACCACCTTCTCAGTCAGCCACCTCTTTGAATATTCTCCAGGCTCCCGGTAGGGATCAGTCACCAGAAGACTTCCAGGTACAGACACAAACACACGCGTACACACACAAACATATAAAATACAAAAATATCCTCTCAAAAAAAGAGAGTAGTCTTCAGAAGTTGTTCAGTATCCCTTCCCCACCACTACAGCACTGTTGATAATTAAAGTGACTGGAGCTCTTGTTTTTGTATCTAGAAAAGTGATGCTTGACCCTGCAGTCTTCTTCTTCCTCTTCTTTTTGCACAAAAGGTCCCGACGTATATGGCCCACCAGGATTCCGAGGTCCTTGGGGTGACAAAGGTACAGCAGGGGAGCCGAGCTCTGTTGAAGGCAGTACAGGAGCTCCGGGTCAAAAAGGAGAGAGAGGAGATCCAGGTCAGTATCTGGTTCCTTAGGATTATGCACAGCACTGTATACCATCTCATCCTAATTAGATATCTGTTGCAACCAGTGTTCCCTCTAAGCTGAGTTAGTGTGAGCTAGCTCAGATTTTTAGCCTCCAGCTCACAGATTTTTGACTTACCTCAGGAAGGATGACCCTGGAGCACAATAATTTATGCTGGGGATTACTATGATTATATAGAACTGTGGTGGGTCCTCATTCGGAGTAGACTGTACACTTTGGGCCACTGTATCTCAAAAACTGCCGCACCACAGTGTAAAAACAGGTTTACACTGCAGCAGGGCATTTTGCCCTACACAAAATGGTGGCACGGAGCAACTGGTGCGAAATCGCCAGCTTGCTCTGTGCGGAAACAGAAGCCTGCCCCGGACCAAGGTGAGCGTGGAATCAGCCTGTATTTCAGAACAGAACAACCAAGATTATTAAAAGGCTGAAGTATCTTTCCTGTGAGGAAAGACTAAAGAGTCTGGGAATTTCTTGTTTTAGAGGGGAGAAAAGGCAAGTAAAGGAAGGACATGATACAAGTTTATAAAATTGTGCATGAGGTAGGGAAGATGGATAGGGAGAACTTTTTCTCCTCACGCACTACTAGGATTTGGAGGCCCCCTATGAAGTTGATGGGTGATCAGTTCAGGATGGTTCCTGCTGCATAATGTCCCAGCCAGGGCTTTATTGGTAGAAAAAGCCCAGCAGGAACTCATTTCCATATTAAGCCACATCCCTGACATCACCATTGTTTCACACGGGGCTTGTTGTAGAAAAGGCTGGGCAGGAACTCATTTGCATATTAGACCACACCCCCTGGCACCAAGCCAGCCGGAACTGTGTTCCTGTGTGCTCCTGCTCAAAAAAAGCCCTGGGCCCAGCATGCCTGATGACACCCCCCCCCCGGGGGGGTGGTTGCTGCTCTTTGCTTGCTGCTTTGTTTTGTTGAGGGATGGGGGGATGAGCCAGCACAGTGTAGTGGCTAAGAGTGCTGGGCTTTTATACGGAGACCTGGGTTTGTTCCCCCATTCCCCCAAGTTTCAAAAAGATTGGACCAGGGGGTCCAATTCTATGAGCCCCAAAAGAAGGTGTCCCTATCCTTCATTATTTCCTATGGAAGGAAGGAATTGAAAAGGTGTGCCGTCCCTTTAAATGTGATGGCCAGAACTTCCTTTGGAATTCAATTATGCTTGTCACAGCCTTGCTCTTGGCTCCACCCCTAATGTCTCCTGGCTCCACCCCCAAAGTCCCCAGATATTTCTTGAATTGGACTTGGCAACCCTAGTCGACCTGGAGCCGGCTACCTGAAAACCCAGCTTCCACTGGGGATCAAATTCAGGTTGTGAGCAGAGGGCTCCGACTGCAGTACTTCAGCTTTAACACTCTGCGCCACGGGGCTCTTAAGATAGAGAAAAGAAGGGTATAAAAACCAGCTCCTCTTTTTCAGAATGCAAGTGATCATCTCCAAAGAGAGAGAGCCACAGGCTCTGAGACAGAAGCTTCCTCTCCAGGTTGCACTTACCCTGAGCAAGAGCTGGAAGCCCTTATGTCAGTTTACTTCAAGGAAAGACAGAATATTGCAGGGATAGGAGAGCAGGGAATAGAGGCACAAGGTGACAAAAGTGCCTCTTAACATCTTACTTAAAATTGGGCCTTCTGTTTCTACTATCAAACGGAGCCATATACTGAAAGTCTAATCTCTGATTAACTGACTTTATAACATCATTTTCTAATTGTAATTATTTTAAAAAGTTCCTCTGATCAACTTTCACAGGATCTATACTGGGGGTCCCTAACCTTTTTGAGCCTCCATCTTCAGAATTCTGACCCAGGGTAGTGGGTACACCCACAAAATGGCTGCCACAGCAGCTGAAGTGGCAGGGGCAAAATGGCTGTCGCAGGAGGTGAAGCCAACCACAAAATATAATGGAATGGAGTTTAACAGGATGCCTTTTCAAATGAACATACTGTTTTAAAAAAATTCCATCAGACACACAGATCATCTTCAGTCGCACAGTGAAGAACTTTGTGCTGTAGTAGCAGTCAATGCCAAATGCATTTAAAAAAAAATCTATACAGCCAATCAGATCCCCAATGGCTGGTTAGACCCCTGCTGGGCAAAAGCCCCATATGACCCCACCCAGAGTTTCTAAAAACACTTGGTGGGCACCAGGGGTGGAATTCTAGCAGGAGTCCCTTTGCATATTAGGCCACACATCCCTGATGTAGCCAAACCTCCAAGAGCTTAGAAGGCTCTTTTTTGTAAGCTCTTGGAGGATTGGCTACATCAGGGGTGCATGGCCTAATATGCAAAGGAGCTCCTGCTAGAATTCCACCGCTGGTGGGCATCACATTGGGGACCCCTGATCTATACTAATGTATCTTTTGTTGCAGGAAAACTCTGTAATTGCCAAGCCCGGCGCTGAGATTACCAGTGCCCCAGGCCGAAATTTGCCCGCCGCCCCCTCATTTTTTTCTTTTTTACAAACTTTCATGATGATGTCATCAGGCTGCGCACAGCCTCCCCCTCCCAACCTTGCCAAGGTTTGCAAAGCCTCAGCAAGAGCGGGAAGACAGCGGGCACGCTCAGAGCCACTAGCGCTTAGCGCGTTGCTCCCTGCCCCCCCCCCCAACCTCGCTGAAGCGTTGGCAAGGTCAGAGACAGCAGGCGCACTCAGAGCTGCTGGCTCTTAGCGCGTTCACTGCCTCCCTGACTTTGCCGAAGCTGGGAGGGGGGGTGGCAGCAGCGAGGTCGGGGAGCGGGGTGGGGAGCTTCAGCGAGGTCGGGTGGGGAGTGAGCGCACTCAGAGCTAGCGGCTCTGAGCACGCCCGCTTTCTTCTTTGCAAGCCTCTGCAAGGTCGGGAAGTTAGCAGCAGCCATACGCAGTGGGAGAGGGGGTGCCTCTTGGCGCCCTAGGTGGCTGCCTAGTTGGCTTGTTCCCACGCACCGGCCCTGGTAATTGCTCCACACAGGTGAAATGATCCAGGAGAGCTAATACATTTTGTTCAGCTCCAAAGAATATGAAAACCTTAGCTTGCAGCAATGGGGGAGTACCCACAAAGAAAATAAACATCAAGACTCTCTTTTTAAAAATTCACAAAGGATCTGCTTTGCCTCCTTCTGCAACATTAATGTCTCTGATTTCTGACTGGCAGGGCCACGAGGCGCAGCTGGAGGTCCCGGACCAGCCGGACTGCCAGGCCTTCCTGGAATTTCGAATATCTCTGGAATCCCTGGGGACGTAGGAGCCCCTGGTTTTGATGGCGTACCAGGTAACACCATCTTTTCACCTTCTGTTGGCACAGAGCCTCGTTAGTGATGATAAGGAGGGTGGCTTCTTGGTATAGAACCACCAACAGGCACGATGCTTGGCAGAGCCCAAGAAAATGGGTCCCTGACCCAAGGAGCTTACAGCTGGGAAATTTTCTGTAAGGGAGTCTCAAAGGGAAAGAGGCAGAGAGGTTGGTGGACAGAGGTAGAAACTCCATGGTTTGTGCTCAGGCTTAATTTAAGTGGGGGGAGCGTGTGCCAAAGCCATCACAGGTGAGGTAGGTTTGAAGGGAATCGAGAGGCAACATCACTCAGGAAATTGGGGCAGTATCCGGGGCAGCCAGGATGAAAGGGAAGAGTCACCTGACAGTGCCAGATTAAACCCTGTGGAGGCCTGTAGGCAGTCAAAATCTTGGGGGGGCCCTTGCAAATTATTTCAGAGTCGGAGTGCCTGCCCCACCACTGGTGGCCCCCGCTGCAGCCTGCAGGCACCTTCTCAAAAGCCCCTTTGACAAAGCTGCGGGGGAGAGGCAGAGAGAGGCAAACTTGAAGACACCGGCAGCCGCCTCACCAAGCAAATCGGGCAAAGAGTGGCTCAGTGGCTGGCTTCTTGTGCAGACTCCAAGGGCTGCGAGCAGGAGGGAAACCGGGGGGGAGCCAGTGCGGGGACCCATAGGCCAGTGCCTACTTGGCCTGATTGTTAATCCGGCCCTGTCAGGACACCTTTTGGTGGCTGGGGGTCCACAGCAGAAGGACCAAAAGGTGTGTCAGGACATGGCAGCAGAGATGTGGAGGGAGGAGAGAAGGACGACCTTGAAGATAAGAGCAAGGATGCAGAAGCAGGCCAGATCCTGCTATAGGGATGAAAGAAAAAGCACTCTGTGCACAGGCAGACAAGACAAGCAAATGAAAGCAGGGCGGAGGTAAGAGGGGGGGGGTTTGAGGTCCAGTAATGGAGGGTAGATAGGAAAAGGTTGCAGTACTCAAGGGGTAAGATGATCAGAGCATCAACCAGAGTTCTAGGCTGGCCATGCTTACCTGACCCGGCAATCAACTGTATGGGGGGGAGGGAAATGAAAAGTTAAAGGCTTTTTTTTGTAGCAGGGACTCATTTGCATATTAGGCCACACCCCCGATGTATCCAATCCTCCTGGAGCTTACAGTAGGCCCTGGAATAAGAGCCCTGTAAGCTCTTGGAGGATTGGCTACATCAGGGAGTTGTGACCTAATATGCAAATAAGTTCCTGCTACAAAAAAGGCCCTGAGTAAAGCCTAGGTTGTGTGCCTGTTCTGAAAGGTGAATGATGACATGGTCTGGGGGTATGGAAAGCATAGGAGGAGGTTTGGAAATGCTGAGTCAGGGACAACAATGAGGTGTCTCAGCAGAAGGGTCAGATGGTCAGTTGGCAACAAAGGATGGGAGGGAGGGAGTGCAAGGGGTTCCGTGGGCGTGGAGATGACGATAGGGTTTGGTGAGGCCCTCCAAGGACGATGTGTGAATACAGAGAGCAGAAGAGGGCCCAGAGCAGATCCAGGGGAGACGGAGGAAGCAGCAGAAAACAAGCACAGTTGGTGTAGAGACAAAGGGAAGAAAGGAAATTGAGGGAGGAGAGGAAGAATGAGGAAAGTGACTCAGTGGTAAAGCATCTGCTTGGATGCAGAAGGTCCATGGTTTAGTCTGCAGTTAAAATGATCAGGTAGAGGGCATTGTGAAAGACCACAGCTTGAGGCCCTGAAGAGCCAGGGGTGGAATTCTAGCAAGAGCTCCTTTGCATATTAGACCACACCTCCCTGATGTAGCCTACACCTCCCTCCGTGAGCGTACAAAAAAAGAGCCTTGTAAGCTCTTGGAGGATTGGCTACATCACGGGTGTGTGGCCTAATATATTTATTTATCAGATTTATATCCCGCCCTCTCCCAACAGGCTCAGGGCGGCTAACAACAGTTCAAAAACATTAGCAATTTACAAGCATATTAAAATTAAATATATAAAAACATTTCCATGCATATTAAAAATCCAAGATGGCAAGCTTCTGATTTCCATTGTATTAGTTCAGTGAGACTGTCGATGCTGAAGGTAATAGCCACCTCCCCCTAACCATTAATATGCAAAGGAGCTCCTGCTAGAATTCCACCCCTGAATACAAATAACCTTTTTCTTCCTGTTCCATACTGCTTTCTCCTTTTAAACATTTCAAAGGCAGACTGTAATGTGGTTGTGACAGATAAGACACCACTCCACACTGAACAGCAGTCCATTTTTTGAGAAAGGGCAAACCTTTGAAGCTGCTGCCAGTTTTGTCTCTTGGTACAGGTTGTAAAACGATGTGTCAATCTTCCCAGGCTACCTGGGACCTTCAGGGAGACCTGGAATTCCTGCTCCCCCTGGCCCCAAAGGAGAAGTGGGAGAGGTGGGCGTGGTTGGAGAAGACGGTCCAAAAGGATTTAGGGGAGACCCAGGTTTGGACGGAAGACCCGGAATACCAGGATATCCAGGGCCAAAAGGTAGGGTGAAAAAAAACTAACCCTGAGATGTGCTGTTTTAGGCTGCCTATGCAGATACACAGTAACACACAACCAGGACTTTTCGTTTTGAGCAAGAACGCACAGGAACGCAGTTCTGGGTGGCTTGGCCAGGGCTCCGGCTCAAAAAAGGGTCTCCGGCAGAGGGAAGGCACTAGGCAGCCACACGTTCCCAGACTGCGCGCTCCATCCTCTCTGCCATCATCAGCTTCCAATGGACTTGCGAAGAAAGCGAGAGACACAGAGCCACCCATGTGCACCCCTCCCAGGAGAAGCTGGGCCTGCCGTTGCCTGCTCTGCCGCACATGCCTCTCTCTCTCCGGCCGTGTTTGGATGGGGGGGGGGCTAAACAAGGTCTCTAATTGGGCTGTGTGAGAACACACATCCATGAAATGCCACTGATGGCACGGTACTGTTCTGTGTCAATATGCAGAAAGCAGCCCACTGAACTGGTGACATCACTTCCAGCAACATCGGGGGCTGTGACCTAATATGCAAATGAGATCACACGACCCTCATTGCTTTCTTTTGCAGGGAGAAAAGGTGAACAAGGAGTCATGGGATTTGTTGGCTTAATAGGAAGTACAGGCGACATTGGCCCGAGGGGACCCAAAGGAGACAGAGGACCTACAGGTAAGTGTGTGGTTGGCCAGTTAGTTGTTTAGGAAAACAGTCCTTGCCCTCTTCATGGCTAGGATTGTTGACCCCTGGGTGGGAAATTCCTGGAAATTTTGGAGCGGAACCTGGAGAGGGGAAGGACCCCAGTGTGGTATCTTTCTGTGGATCTCACCCTGCAAGCCATTCTAGGGAAACTGATCTGTCATCTGAAGCTCAGTTATAATTTTAGGATATCTTCAGGACCCCCCTGGAGTTGACAACTCTGTCTGGAACCCTTTTAGAATTCAGAAGCAGAGCCTTTTTCAGTCTACCTATGGTTTTTCCCTCCCCGTATTTTAAGGGAATACTCAGGAAACATTTATCTTTTCATAAATTGCCTCCTTCCTAGATCAACAGAGGAGTTCAATATACTAGATTATCTCTAACCCCTATAAACTTTAGATCCAGATGGGCAACCTATAAACTATACATTTGAAGTGTGGCTGGAAAAAACAAGATGGTGGTAGGACAACCAAAGGGCCAGTTTGGTGTAGTAGTTAAGTGCACGGACTCTTATTTGGGAGAACTGGGTTTGATTCTCCCCTCCTCTACTTGCAGCTGCTGGAATGGCCTTGGGGCAGCCATAGCCATAGAAAGGCAGCTTCTATGAGAGCTGTCTCAGCCCCACCTACCTCACAGGGTGTTTCTTGTGAGGGAGGGAGGTAAAGGAGATTGTGAGCTGCTCTGAGATTCAGAAGGTTGGGCTATAAATCCAATATCACCTTCTTTTTCAACCTTACCCCAAAAAGCAGGAGCTGATACTAGTTGCACTGCTTCCTGTCTGTGGAAATTCCCTCATGATGCATGTGAAGGCCAAGGGGGATGGAAAGTGCCCACCAAACCACTTGCCTTGATGCTCTTCCTGCTTTGTCTCTCATCTTGGGAAGGACACAACTTGTATGGCTGCGGTTCTCCACTCTATAGGCCTTTCCTTCCCAGCATCCTGATTGTCCTGAGAGTTTGGCCCTTTAGACATTGTGTGATTTGCCATCTTGAATTGGCCCAGTTCGTCTTTGTGGCTTCCGTGCAGGCACACATGGGACTGCGCATGCGCAGACCCGCAGTGGAGAAGAATTACAAGATTTTAGAGCTTTCTAGTCTAAGAAATGGCTTTCCTCCCTCCCTTTCGGAGCCTGTGTTTCTCGTCCTAACGAGCACATGACTGGGAGAGGCGGAGCAGTCTTTCCTCGGTCTTTTCTTCGCCACCGTGAGGAGAGAATTGTTTGTGTAGAGGCAGGCCTCATTTTGGCAGGAGCTCACATGAACAGAGCTCCAGAACCTCTTAAATTGTATTGTGCTCTTTCTTTCTTAACACCACCCCCCTAAAAAAAATACTTGCTTCTGGGCTCCATTGTTCAACCCCCCTGTGAGAATTTTGCTGAACTCTAAGATTGAACAAACTTTCTAATATTTTTTTCCCCACAAAAAAAGGGGGAAATGACCAAAACATAGAAAGCACACAGATGGGAATCTTCATCCTGCCACTTTGGCCGCATAGGAGAAAGTAATTTTAAAAGTCTGAAGGAAATAGGGTCTTATTATGACAATTATAATTCAAGAACATTTTAAGGTAATGCTGAGCTGAAATAATTTAGTACACCCTCCAGGGATGTCAGGGGCGTGCGGCATATGCAAATGAGTTGTGCTCATGAGCTCCAGCATCTCTTTTTCTACAAAACGACCCCCACACACACACAAACCTAAAATTTCCCTCTTTCATTCACATGTCCACTCAGGCGGGAAACAGAGGTTCCAGATGGCAGGAGGAAGAATGATCTTTTAGACTAGAAAGCTCTAGAACAGAGGTGGTCAAACTTGCTTAATGCAAGAGCCACATAGAATAAATGTCAGATGTTTGAGAGCAGCAAGACATGAGCATCAGATGTCTGAAGGAAGGAAAATAGATGGAGGAGGTGGAAAGAAAGCAACTTTAACTTGACGTGCATTCTCCAAGCTGTCAGCTGGCTTGGCTTGATTTAAAGAGATAAATTCCTTTTCCAAGTCGACCAATGGGGCAGTGGGGGCTTCGGGAGCCACATAGCGTGAAAGAGCCACACGAGGCTCCTGAGCTACAGTTTGGCTACCCCTGCTCTAGAATCTTATAATTCCTCGCTGTGACAGACCTGCACATGTGTAGCGCCTGTGTGCCTGCACGGAAGACCACACAATGAACATCAGTTACAGGTAAGTACAACCATGACTTTATTAATGAAAGAACAGAATTAAAATGCCACAGACACCCTTCCCTAAGAAGCTAAATCAAGTATTTCAATAATTGCGACTAAGAACAATCTCTAGCACCGTCTAGCCATAAAGAGATGGATCAGTGCAAATTGTACACCTCGTTTCCAAAGTCGTTTGCCTTGTTCTACTAATGTGTTTTTAACTTTTAGGATTTCCGGGACCTGCAGGTTCCCCTGGCCTGGCTCCTGTTCCCCCTAAACTGCACGCACTGCAGGGAGCACAAGGGCCTCAGGGGAGCAGAGGATCTCAAGGCAGTCCTGGAGAAATGGGTCCACAAGGCCCACCAGGAGAACCAGGTAGGTATTTTTTTTTTCTCATGAAGGTGACTGTGACAGACGGGCAAACAGGGCCGGCTCGCCCACTAGGCAAACTAGGTGGTTGCCTAGGGCACAGAGAGGTGGGGGCAGCAAATTGGGCTCTCCCCCCCCCCAGTGCCCCATGCAAGTGCTTAGTTTGCCTCCCTCCCCACCTGCCACTGCCACCGCTAGCCCCCTCCGGCCCACCGCCACAGCACTCCGCTCATTCCCTCTCCTCCCCCCGCTCCTTGCGACTAAAACTAAGCTCTGCCGGCTTCGCAGCCCACTCCTGTGCATTTTGTTAAGAGACTCTTAACAAAACGCGCAGGCATGGGCTGCAAAGTGGCAGGGCTTAGTTTTAGTTGGGGAGAGCGGGGGGAGGGGAGCGAGCAGAGCGCTGGGGGTCAAGCAGGCGGCCAGGGGGGGGTGAGCAGAGCATGGGGGGGCGCCAGGGGGCCACCTGCCTAGGATGCTATTCACCCTAGAGCCGCCGCTGTGGGCAAAGATCCTGCCCCTTTCTGCCAGTCACCAATCAGTATCCGTGCAGAGCAGCTAACAGCCAATCAGAGCTTTGTAAAGTGATCACTGCTGTCAGATTCCATCATAGGTGAGGCCCATCTGTGACTCTTGCTGTCAGTAAAGAGCCTGCTGGAAAAGTAAGCTGATGCAACAGCAAAAAAGGCATTCTAACAATTCCACTAGCCTTGGAAGATTCCCACCCCCTGATTTGACTGATCTAGCCACATGGATCCGTGCCCTGGTTACCTTGAGGCTAGGCTACTGTAATGCACTCTTCATGGGCCTGCCCTTGCAGACAACTTGTAAATTCCAGTGAGTACAGAGACCTGCCGCCTACTTATTTTTGGGAGTCCAGCAGAATCTGCATATAACTCCCATTCTGCAGGCCCCTGGTTGGTTACCAATCAGTTACTGATCTCAACAAAAGGTTCTAGCTATCCTCTGCAAAATAAGAGCCCCGTGGCGCAGAGTAGTAAAGCAGCAGTACTACAGTCTGAGCTCTCTGCTCACAACCTGAGTTCCGTCCCGGCAGAAGCTGGGTTCAGGTAGCTGGCTCCAGGTTGACTTCCATCCTTCCGAGGTCTGTAAAATGAAAGTGCAGAGGACTGGGGAAGGCAATGGCTAACCACCCAATAAAAAGTCTCCCGTGAAAACGTCGTGATGCAACGTCACCCCAGAGTCGGAAACGACTGGTGCTTGCACAGGGGACTACCTTGACCTTTATCATCTGCAAAGCCTTAATGGCACTGGACCATGTTATCTGCAAGATCCCCTCTCCATTTATGCTCCACTGTGACAGTTTCGCTCCTCCGAGCACAGCCTTATGAAGATGCCATCAAGCAAACAATAAAACTGGCACAACCCCCTGTTCTCTATGGCAGCTCGCAAATTATGAAAGGCCCCATCAGGCCTCTGTTGTTTTCACAGAATGTGCAAAACAGGATCGTTCAGAGTGGCATTCTTGTAGAAGACTGAAGCTGCAGTACAAGGGGGCTCCGCTCCAGAGGTGTCTTTGATTAAGGATGAAGGATTCCTACACTTTCTGGAGGCCATAAAGAGACATGTTTCAATGCTTGATCCTTCCCCCCCTCCCCAGTTCTTCAATCCCAGATCCACAGCATTATTTTGTTGTATTAGAAATCTTTCCTGTTACCAGGGGTGGAATTCTAGCAGGAGCTCCTTTGCATATCAGGCCACACCCCTGTGATGTAACCAATCCTTCAAGACCTTACAGAAAAGAGCCTTGTAAGCTCTTGGAGGATTGGCTACATCAGGGAGGTGTGGCCTAATATGCAAGGGAGCTCCTGCTAGAGTTCCACCCCATCTGTGACGTTCATATGTTGTTATATTTTGTAACCCATTTGCTGATTTATTGATTAGCTTTTATCACACTTGCAATCTGCCTTGAGTCCCAGTGAGAAAGGCAGACTGTAAATGAATTAAAGTTATAACAGTAACAGCCACACAGGCAGTGACGCTGTGGACTGAACAGGAAGCTGTCAGCTCTCCCCAGAAGTCATTGCAGACATTCCTAAACCCTTCCTCATCCTCCCCAGCACTGTTACATGGTGACCACTTGATTTTTGTATAGTTTAGATAAGCAATGCTAGCATTCAGAAAGGTTCGTGATACCCATTTTATCCATCTTCACCCCAGTTCTGATTATTTAGGGGTGTGGCAAACTGGATGTATTGGTTTCGGTTCTGTTGCTTTTTGTTTTGTTTTTTTATTTCACTGTAGATATTGTTTTGTGGATACCAGAGGTGTCATGTTGTAAGCCATCTTGATGAGGTCTAAATGTGATAAATAAAGCTTATCATAATGCTGCACAGTTTGGTGAGGCCAGTTTGGTGTAGTGGTTAAGTGTGCGGACTCTTATCTGGGAGAACCGGGTTTGATTCCCCACTCCTCCGCTTGCACTTTGGGTCAGCCATAGCTCTCGTAGCAATTGTCCTTGAAAGGGCAGCTTCTGGGAGAGCTCTCTCAGCGCCACCTATCTCACAGCGTTGTTGTGGGGGTGGGGGACAAGGTAAAAGAGATTGTGACTGCTCTGAGATTCAGAGTATAGGGTGCGATATAAATCCAAGATCATTAGGGGGAGGGACGGTGGCTCAGTGATAGAGCATCTGCCTGGGAAGCAGAAGGTCCCAGGTTCAATCCCTGGCATCTCCAAAAAAGGGTCCAGGCAAATAGGGGTGAAAAGCCTCAGCTTGAGACCCTGGAGAGCCGCTGCCAGTCTGAGAAGACAATACTGACTTTGATGGACCAAAGGTCTGATTCAGTATAAGGCAGCTTCATGTGTTCATATGTTCATATTCTCATCATCACAGATACATGACTATGTGTAATCTTATATTTAAGGTTTTAGAGGACCACCAGGCAAAGCAGGGACGCCAGGAAGAGGAGGAATACCAGCATCTCCAGGCTTCAGAGGTGACCAAGGCAGAATGGGACTGCAGGGTCCCCTGGGCTCTGAAGGTAAATGGTCTTCCTTGAATTCTGTTCCCTACTGAAATCCACGCCTCGGGAACATGCATGTCGCCAAGCGGGATATGAACTGCTTAGGAGTTGCTGCTGAGGAAGTCCAAGACATTCCTCAGCCGTCCCCAGGACAGCCTTGGTGACCAAGCACCAGCCTTCTCACCCTGGACTGGGTACCTGGAGGTGATAGTTGCTCACCACAGGTGTCCAGGTGAGTGTCTCTTTAGAGCCCTGCCTGTACCCTTTGTGTAATCCATTAAAGGAATACTGAGAATCTACATAGACAGTGGCGGACTGGCCAGGGTGCTAGCTTGCTCAATGGCAAGTGGGCCCCCTTAAACATTAGACAGTATGTTACAAATGTTAATGACCATGTGATTTTCATGCCTGCATTCCAAAATGGTACAGGAGAATTGTACCATGGGTTTTTTTTCCACCTTGAACATGTTCATTGGCACTGAAGACGGTTACTTTCAGAAAAATTGAGAGATGCACTACAGCATTTATTTGTACGTATGCGAGGGTTGTTTTGTAGAAAAATAGGTGGTAGAGCTCATCAGTATATGCCCCCACCGCCCACCATCGAAAAGCGACCCAACACAAAAAAGGAGAGCCCCTCGCTCGCCTGGGGCTCTCCTGAGCCACCCCACCAGTCAAAAGGCCAGCAAGCCACCCTCCGCCCAAATGTCAAGCATCGATATTTCTCAGTAATCAAGCTTTTGTTCTTTAATCAAAAGTTGCTTTATCATAAAAACTCCATAGCTTGCCCCAAGGACATACACAGCATTGAATAGTAACTTATAGGCATACTTCGAAAGGATAGGTTACAGATAACTTCAAAAGAATAACATAAAGATGCAAATTGAGTTGAAGGTTCAAAGGCTACTCACTAGTATCTCTTTTATGACTAAGGAATGTCAATAAAAACATCTCCCTTTCTCACACATTCTCTGAGAACTGATAAGACCTGGCTGTGTGAATCTGGGGGAGAGGCACTCTACACCATTAACACAAGGTTACTCTAAACATCCTGGGTCCAGATGGATTTATTATGCACCCTTTGGTTAGAAGAAGAAAAGGGGGGGGGACCATGAGGAGTTTTCTGCTTTGTGTCTGGCTTGTCTGCTAAGCACCTTTAGAAATAGTGTATAGAAATAGCATGCTTGACACCAAAATCACATAAGAAGTGGAGACAGGGTGGTGTGGGCTTCTCCAGGGATTAATGAGGGCTGCTGGGGGTGTGGCAAAGCCCCTGGTAGCTGACTGGCTGCCTGCTCTCCTAACCCAGAGATTGTTATGCAGCTGCACCTACTATTCAATGGACAAGGTAGGTGGGGAGGAAGAGGGGAAACCCTCAGAAAGGTTCAGGAGCTGTGCTCCTGCTGAATTCAAGACCTGCATGTATGTATAAAAAGGGCCCCCCAGTATGATGCCTGTGGGATTATTTAAATTTCCTAAATTCCCAGGGAGCTTTGACTCTTGGAAGCTGATACCCCAGAAATATTTCCTGGTGCCCTTCAAGGGTTTTTAGAAAGCGGGCAGATCCAGGTGGGGCTTGTACCCAGCAGGGCATTTGATTGGCAGTGCAAATTAAAAGGCATCCTGTTAACAAGGGCTTTTAGATTTTAAAGAGTCACTGTAAGAGCTTGGCAAAAACTCACTCCCTCGCATTCTGTGGCTGGGTCTACCTCTTGCGACAGCCATTTTGTCGTTGCACCCACCGCTCTGTGTCAGAATTCCAAAGGTGCTCACCAGCTCAAAAAGCTTGGGGACCCCAATGTATAACAACCAGGGCTTTTTTGTAACAGGAACTTCTTTGCATATTAGGCCACACCCTCCTGGTGTAGCCAATCCTCTTAGAGCTTACAGTAGGCCCCGTACTAAGAGCCCTGTAAGCTCTTGGAGGATTGGCTACATCGGGTGTGTGGCCTATTATGCAAAGGAATTCTTGCTACAAAAAAAAAAGCCCTGCTAACAACAACAACAAAAACTGCAGCTTTCCACACTTCTGTGATACGATACTACAGCCTCTATAATAAAAATGGTTTCATCTCAGTATCTGTGAGTCACCTCATTGATTGTTTGTACTGCATTATTCTGCACCAAGTACATAAGTACATAAGAACATAAGAGAAGCCATGTTGGATCAGGCCAACGGCCCATCCAGTCCAACACTCTGTGTCACACAGTGGCAAAAAATTTTTTATATATACACACACTGTGGCTAATAGCCACTGATGGACCTCTGCTCCATATTTTTATCTAAACCCCTCTTGAAGGTGGCTATGCTTGTGGCCGCCACCACCTCCTGTGGCAGTGAATTCCACATGTTAATCACCCTTTGGGGGAAGAAGTACTTCCTTTTATCCGTTTTAACCTGTCTGCTCAGCAATTTCATCGAATGCCCACGAGTTCTTGTATTGTGAGAAAGGGAGAAAAGTACTTCTTTCCCTACTTTCTCCATCCCATGCATAATCTTGTAAACCTCTCTCGTGTCACCCCGCAGTCGACGTTTCTCCAAGCTAAAGAGTCCCAAGCGTTTCAACCTTTCTTCATAGGGAAAGTGCTCCAGCCCTTTAATCATTCTAGTTGCCCTTTTCTGGACTGGGCAACTGTGACTGCTCTGAGATTCAGAGTATAGGGTGCGATATAAATCCAAGTAAAAGTAGAAGGCAGCTTGGCTTTAATTGGTGGTCGAATAATCCCCACTCCACAGTGCAACCTTTAAATCAACGTACTTATCATTCTCCCCTCTCCCCAGGTGCACCAGGTGATCCAGGTACTCGTGGGCTGCCAGGTATGCCAGGCCGCAGCGTTAACATTGGGTACCTTCTGGTGAAGCACAGCCAGTCGGATCAAGAGCCCATGTGTCCGGTGGGCATGAACAAGCTGTGGAGCGGCTACAGTTTGTTGTATTTTGAAGGACAAGACAAAGCACATAATCAGGATCTGGGTACGTACGGACAAGCACTTGTCATGTTGCCTTAAAGCGCTGCCGGTTTGCTTAGCCACAGCATTTGCAAAGTGCAACGTTTCTACCTACTGATAATCGTGCCATCAAGTCACAACATGGTGAACCTTCATGGGTTTCCAAGGCAAGAGATAAGCAGAAGTAGTTTATTTTATTTATTTTATTCGATTTTTAGCCCATCCTTCCCATAGAACAGGCTCAGGGCAGGTTTCATCATAAGGCTATTGCCTTCCTCTACATAACTTCCCTGGTCTTCCTTGGTGGTCTCCCACCCAAGTCCTGATCATGGCTGACCCTGGCTTAGCTTCTAAACCAGGAGTGTAAAACATGCGGCCTGGGGGCCGAATTAGGCCCCCAAGCAACTGACTGTCAGCTGCTTCCTTCTCCCTCTCTCTTGCTTCCTTCTGCATCACAGCTTGCTTTGCCAGGCTCTCTCAATCACACAGCGGAGCTACTGAGCCAAGTCTCTCTTCCTTCTATTGGCTGAAGCTCCTCCCTCTCCTGGTCCCCTGGGGAAGGACGGAAAGAGCCAGAACTTCCTTTGCCCAGTTCTCTGGATCCCAAGGGAGAAATTTAAAGAAACCACCTTTAAGATAGAGTGCTAATGTTTTAAGGGGTTTTTTTTAATCTTTGCGTTTGTCTGTGTGCTTTATAAAATGTATATCTCTGCTACTTAACCATAAATAGGTACACACATGGCCCAGCACAACCTGACATGGCTTGGCCCGATAAGGTCTCATTTATGTCAGAATCAACCCTCATAACAAATGAGTTTGAACCCCTGTTCTAAACTCTAATGAGCTCAGGCTAAGCTGGGCTATACAAGCTTACTTTCACATGCCAGCGCATAACTTTCAAGGCAGCATCTCTGCAGCATCTCTGCAGATGCAAACTATTCTAAGTTTATGAGCATTTGTATCATTTGTGAAGTAATTCCAAAGAACAGCTCCTGACAAGAAAATGAGCTTCAGGGTTGACTCAGCTTCTCCCCAGAGTATGCTTTAGACTTCTGCTTAGTTTCTGAAATCTAATTAGGCATTGAATTTTCAGGATAAGCAGGTATGTATCCTCATCCAATTCCATGGTTCACTGGGTATCTTCCACGGATACGATTGCATTGATTTTTATTCTGTAAACGACCATGGGTCACAGCAAGAAAAGCAGACTATAAAAAAAAGAAAGAAATGCATAATGGTTGGATCATTAGTAAGAACTATGCCAATGGCTCCTAACCTGTTGCCATGGGTGGCATAACACCTGCCAACAATTTGTCTGATTGCCCATTGGAGACCTAATTGGCTATGCATACATGCCCCGGAGGTTACTTCATTCGGCCTCCCAAGATCTTTTGACTGTCCTCTGCCCAAGAGATGCCTGTCTTACTTCTACCAGGACCAGGACCTTTTCGGTCCTGGGCCCAGCTTGGTGGAATCAGCTCCCTCTGGTGATCCGGGCCCTACCTGGCTTGTCCCACCAAGTTTTTGGATGAGGCAGCAGATATCTATCTATTAGATCAGTTGGCCTCCCCACTGTACCTCTCTGCTGTACCATGTTGCTATACCATCCTGCTGGATCCTCCTGCTGTACTATTAACTAAATATTGTAACTGGTTTTTATTGTGATTCTATTGTGATTTTATTACTACTTATATTGATGTACTCCGCCCTAGCCCCCATGGGGGAATGGGAGGAATATAAATAATATTAATAAGCAGATTCAAATAACATTTCAGGGCTGCCGCCACTAAAGCATTGGTTTTACGCTCTTTTTCTCTCATGCCTCTTTCTCTACATATTTTTTTTAATTATTTCTGTTGTTTCTTGCACTTGGAATTTTGCTTAAGTGGCCCCATCTCTTGTAGCAGCCATTTTGTGGTTGCATGCACCACCATGTGGCAGAATTTCAAAAGGTGCCCACTGGCTCAAAAAGATTGGAGAGCTCTGACATACACTAACCAAGGCTCGCTTTTCACTTTTCCAGGCCTAGCTGGGTCGTGTTTGGCTCGGTTCAGCACGATGCCTTTCCTTTACTGCAACCCTGGAGACATCTGCTACTATGCCAGCCGCAATGACAAATCCTACTGGCTCTCTACGACGGCCCCTCTTCCAATGATGCCTGTGAGAGAAGAAGAAATACAGCCTTATATCAGCCGCTGCTCGGTCTGTGAGGCCCCGGCCGTTGCCATCGCGATACACAGCCAAGACGTGTCTATCCCACACTGCCCAGAGGGGTGGCGCAGCTTATGGATCGGCTATTCATTCCTTATGGTAACAGCTTCTCCTGTGGTTTTGCTGACTGTGACGTAAAAAAGGTTTTTAAACAAAATATTGCACAATAGTGACAAGGATGATCGGGGCCTGTAGACCAACCCTCTCAGGAAAGGCTGAGGGGGGAGTCTGGAGAAGAGGAGAGTGAGGGGGGAAATGATTGCTCTCTTGAAATCTTTGAAGGGCTGTCACTTAGAGCAGGGGCCGCAACCCCTGGGCCGTGGACCAGTACCGGTCCATGGCCTGTTAGCAACTGGGCCGTGAATTGTATAATTATTTCATTATGTATTACAGTGTAATAATAGAAATAAAGCGCACAGTCTTATCATCCCAAAACCATTTCCCCCTCCCCACGGACACTGATCTGTGGAAAAACTGTCTTCCACAATACCAGTCCCTGGTGCCAGAAGGGTTGGGGACCACTGACTTAGAAGCAGGGCTTTTTTGTAGAAAACAATGAAACAATGTTGAAATCAGGTGTGGCCAAATATTCAAATGAGTTCCTGCTGGGCTTTTTCTACAAAAAAAACCCCTGCTGGTTTCCGTTTGAGCTTTCCCAGAACTTCCCTGTTAAATTCTCTTTTGTATTTTGTGTCATTCTGTTGAGTTAATTTTGATCAAGTAATTTAAAGCGATGGAGAGAGATTACCCTGTTCCTCAGGGAGACTGACAGTTGCAGTGGGGCAGAAATAAACTGACAATTTAGGGTGCTCTGTAAGGCTTGTTGTGCACTCAAGTTAAGACCAGCCTGCCTTTCTCGTTGGTAATAAACAATTTTTATTAGTAACATATGGCAGCAAAACTATATCTACATCTTATAAAGACTTAAAAAAAGAGAAATTCTTCTACCCCATATCTTACTTTTACCCCACCCCTCCCCCCGTTACTTGACCCCCGCCAGTGTTATTTACTTAAAAAGAACAAATATTAAAGGTACCTTTAACTATTAAAAAACCAAAAATTATACTTTTGATTAAAAAAAAAAAAGAACTTAATCATTATCAAAAATTGTCCAATGTCCTTTTATTTTCCACTCTTTTTCTACGTATCTTCTGAACTTCTTCCACTCCAACTTAAAAAGCTCCAAATCATAGTCTCTTAATTTTCTTGTTAATTTATCCATTTCACTCCATGACATAACTTTTATAATCCAGTCCCATTTCTCTGGTATTTTTTCTTGCTTCCACAGCTGCGCATACAATGTCCTAGCAGCTGAGAGCAAGTACCATATTAAAGTTCTATCCTCTTTTGGAAATTTTTCCATTTGTAATCCCAGCAGAAAAGTCGCTGCAACTTTGTTAAATTCATATCCCAAAATCTTAGAAATCTCTTGCTGAATCGTTTGCCAAAACATTTTAGTTCTTTCACAAGTCCACCACATATGGTAGAAAGAACCTTCATGCTTTTTACATTTCCAACACCTGTCTGGCATCTTGTTATTCATCTTTGCTAATTTTTTTGGAGTCATGTACCACCTATACATCATCTTAAAACAATTTTCTTTAATACTTTGACATGTTGCGAGTTTCATAGAATTCTTCCACAAATATTCCCAAGATTCCATCTTAATTTCTTTATTTACATTTATTGCCCATTTTATCATTTGAGATTTCACTACTTCGTCTTCTGTAGATCATTGTAAAAGTAATTTGTATACTTTTGAAATTAATTTCTTATTATCTCCAAGCAGAACTCTTTCCATTTCTGTTTGTTCTTTCCTTATTCCTTCGGTTTTAATATCATTCTCCACCAAACTTTTTATTTGTTGCATTTGAAACCAATCATATTTATAACTCAATTCTTCAGCAGTTTTCAGTTTTATTTTTCCACTTTGTATTTTTAATAACTGATTGTATGATAGCCATTTTTCTTCGGCCCACAAAGTTCCTTTGTCTCCCATACTAATATCTATGTAAAGCCACCAGGAGAAATCGTTCATGGTTTTGGAAAAGGGTGTCATCCTTTGGAAAAGGGCGATGACACCCAGCTCTATATTTCTTTATTATAACAGACTGCCGATATGCTAGAGACCCTGAACCAATGTCTGATGACCAACAAACAAAAGGCAAAGAACCTTAAAAATGAATTCTGAGAAGGCAGAGGCAATATTGGTTGACCTTGCTTAGCATCTGATAAGATCAGGCTATCCTGGGTTATCCCAGATTTCAATTCTTAGTGTCACCTGTAAAACCCTCAAAGGCATCGGACCACATACCTGCAGGACTGACTCTCCTGCTTTATTCTGAAGCAACAGCTCTGCTCATCCGTGCAAAACTGTCTGAAGAGATCACCCTGCAAACAGATAAAATCAGCAGCTGCCCATTTGTGCACGTTCTCTGTGGTGGCTCCAACACTGTGGAACAATCCACCTAAGGGTATTAGGAAGGCCCCTCAACTTTTTGTCATTTTGCAAAATGTGCAAAAGAGAATTGTTCAGAAGGCCAGGGTTTTTTTTTTAAGCAGGAACACACAGGAATAGCTGGCTTGGAGTCAGGGGTGTGGCCTGATATGCAAATGAGGTCCTGCTGGGCTTTTTCTACCCCCAAAAAGCCCTGTGTGAAACAATGGTGATACTGGGGGTGTGGCCTAAGATGCAAATGAGTTCCTGCTGGACTTTTTCCACATAAAAAGCCCTGCAGAAGGGCATTCTTGTAGAAGGAGCAAAGCTGCAGTATAATAGATTAGATCAGAAGGTGGTTTTATTAAGGGATAAAATGTGTCCCATACTGAATGTCTCACTGCCTTTAACCAATATATTTTCATGCATTTTCTCTCCCCCCACCCCCCGGGGCAGTCTGCAATCGCAGCCCCACTGCACCCTTTTGTCTTATTAGGCATCTTAGCTGTTACATTCAAATGTTTTCCTGTCTTGTAATCCCTCACTGATTGCCTGATATTATCATATTTGGTAATCTGTTTAATGATAGGCTAAACATTTTTATCATAGGGGTAATCAGCTTTGGGCCCCAGTGAGAAAGGAAAGCTATAAATGAAAATAATAGCAATAATACCCCATCTTCAAAGGAATAACATCCTATGGATTATGCACAAAGTAGTTTGACCCACTAGAATATTAATTTTGGATTATTGCCGTTTGCTTTCAAGAAGTGACCACGCTTTGAGATTCACCCACTTGTGACTGAAACTAATTGCAACCTTTGGAGAACATAGGATCTCTCTCCTTTCCCAGATTGCCACAGTAAATGTGGTGAAACTAACTAACGAACTAACATAAACTGGTTTAGAACTGAACTCCCTCTGAGGTAACAAGACCTGATTTCTCAGGCCGAAGCCTTTTTTCTAGCATGAGATGAGCTGATAGGCCAAGTGTTTCACATTCTCATTTCCTGCTTCTTACGCCATTTTGCTAAAGACCAAGCTACACATTCAGGGTTTTAACGTGTTGGGACCAGGGGACTCAGGTTCAGCACAGCTACGCAACAGATGCAGGGAACGGCTTTTTCAAAACTGAGAGTGCAGATGGGCTTGGAACAGCACTGTACCATGTGGAGCAGCAAAAATTGAAATAACTCACCCTGGTGCCATTTCGGCACGGGAAAATGGCTTGGGAGGAAAGGCAGGAATTTCCCAGCGGTGGAATTTTAGCAGGATCTCCTTTTTTTATTAGGCCACACACTCGATGTAGCCAATCCTCCAAGAGCTTACAAGGCTCTTTTTGTAAGCTCTTGGAGGATTGGCTACATCGGGGCGGGGGGGTGGCCTAATATGCAAAAAGAGCTCCTGTTAGAATTCCACCCCTGCCTCCCCCCACGGTAGCATTCTGAACTGATTTGGGCTCCCCTTTATTAAAAAGCCATTCCCCACAGCTGTTACTTGGCTCCAGGAAACCCAGGCCCAACTCGTTAAAAACCAAACATGTCATTTGACCCTAGGTAAGGCTAGAAACGTTCATATTTAATAGAGAGCCTGGATTTCTGAAGTATGCCAAATAAAAACTTGCCAACATTACACCTTTTAGTTCTTTCGGTCTAGACATCACTTTCCTCCCAGCAACACACTGGAACACCCCGCTGAGGCAGCTAATTGTTTCCCCTCAAGTAGCTCAGTAATCTACACCCACCCCAGCGTAGGAAGCTCTCCCCTTCTGGTTGAGGGAAGGACCTTCTCCCAAGTCAGAGGAGGAAATTGGTGGAAATCAGTACAGGCTGATGAAAGCAGTGTTCCAGATCACGTACCTTGTATGTGAAAACTGTTCTCTTGTGGTCTTTCTTAGAGAGCCGGTTTGGTGTAGTGGTTAAGTGCACAGACTTTAGATTTATTAACAGCCCACAGCCAGTATAGAAATATATAAATATCACAACAATCACACAAGGAAAATGTTTACACAATAAAATGATTAAAACTTACTAAAATTATGTACATAGATTTACAGCTCTGGTAAGACAGTTATGCAGTTCAGCTTCCCACATTTCCTTGAGAAACATAAACGGAGCGCAATTTCATTGCTTGAGTACAGAATTTCACACAAACTTTATCGGATAGAACCAGGTTTGATTTCCCATTCATCCACTTGCAGCTGCTGGAATGTCCTCGGGTCAGCCATAGCTATCGCAAGAGTTGTCCTTGAAAGGGCAGCTGCTGTAAAAGCTCTCTGAGCCCCACCTACCTCACAGGGTGTCTGTTGTGGCGGGGGGAGGGGGGGAGGTAAAGGAGATTATGACCATTCTGAGATTCAGAGTATAGGGTGGGAGATGAATCCAATTTCTTCTTCTTCTTAGCACACAGCCGCTGGTGCTGAAGGAGGAGGCCAGTCTCTCGTCTCGCCAGGTAGCTGCCTGGAGGACTTCCGAGCCACTCCGTTCATCGAATGCAACGGCGCTCAGGGGACTTGCCACTACTTTGCCAACAAGTACAGCTTCTGGCTCACCACCATCAACAACCAGTTTCAACACTCGCCCTCCTCAGATACTCTTAAGGCAGGACTCATCCGAACACACATCAGCCGATGCCAAGTCTGTATGAAAAATTTGTAAAAAAAAGAAAAAGAAGAAAGAAATTGCTTCAGAATGGCAGGAAGCAAATCCTCTTGGTGCTTATTTAACTTATTACCTCAGAACCCAAAGATGTGTATTCCAGTTATTACTCGGGAGAACCAAACCACAGCCCACTGCTCTTGACTAAACGGTGGTTTCTGTTACCATTTCATGTTCCGTTCTTTTCTGACTTCAGTTCCGAATAGAACCGCTTTCTCTTATAAGGCTGAAACAGTGGGCAGAGTTCCTGGCCTAACACGTGTTCTGTCAGTCAGATCCAATTGATGCCCACCATTTTATTCACATTTGTTCTGTATGCTTTTCTCTGAAAACAATTAACAGTCCTAACTCGTAGTCATTTAAAAATAAATGGAAGGGTTAAAAAAAACCCAGAGATCGGCTTAGCAAGCTGAAACACAAAAGCTGTAGCAGAAAGAGAAAGAGAGAAAAAAAACAGAGGTTCTCTTTTAGTTTCTGAGACGCTGGCTGGCCACAATCCAACTCAGAGTGAGTTTGCACTGGATTGTGACCTTGGTGCTGTAACATTATTGCAGGGTCATTTGTTTTTGCTAACCGTTTGTCACCCAGTGGTGAATTGTTTCATGTACCTGCTAAGTTTCCATGGCTTACATTTCATATACAGGAGAAATTGCTTCTGAGAAACGGTTGTCTGGTTACGCACTCAAACACTGCTGTTTCTGGAACAATGAGGCCGTGCTTCCTGAAGCCTCCGGATTTGACCTTCCAGAAGGCAGCACATTGAGACCAGCAAGGGGAAGTTCTGGGGGGCTTTTGCCACATCGCAGGTGGTGTTTTTAGTTTGTCTCTCCTTGCCGCCTCCTTGTAGGGGGAGGGTGGGCAGACCCACACAGGCCTTTTTTGGAACAGGAACACAGTTCCGGCTGGCTTGGTGTCAAGGGGTGTGGCCTAACATGCAAATTAGTCCCCACTGGGCTTTTTCTACACAGAAAGCCCTGTGCAAAACAATGGTGATTTCCGGCGGTGTGGTCTAATATGCAAATGAGTTTCTGGTGGGCTTTTTCTACAAAAAAAAGCTCTGGACCCACACATTCTAATCCTGGTTTGGAGATGTTAAAATGGAATGGCAAAAAACAGACATCACTATTCTCTTCCTGTGTTGCACCTGGCAGAGGGAGAAAACACACCTTTCCTCCCAGGCGTGATTATTCTAAATCTGCTTCCAACTTCAGGGCTTACTTCCAGCCCTGAGAAGCAGCAGGAAAGGGAGGCAGAGCTAGAATTAACTTCATCGCAAGAGAGGGAACACTCTCTACGCGCCTGGTACCAGGCAGATGCTTGGATGCACCAGCAGCGAGATTGCTCTAGGCTGAGAGAACGTGTCAGCTCCTTTGCCCACCTTGAACACGCATGAAGCTGCCTTGGTGTAGTGGTTAAGGGTGTGGATTTTTATCTGGGAGAACCGGGTCTGATTCCCCACTCCTCCTCATGCAACTGCTGACCTTTGGTCAGGCATAACTCTCTCAGAGGTGTTCCTCTCAAGAGCAGTTTCTGTCAGAGCTCTCTCAGCCCCACCTATCTCACAGAGTGTTTGTTGTGGGGAGGGGAAGGGAAAGGAGATGGTAAGGCGCTCTGAGACTTTCAGGTAGTGAAGGACAGAGTATAAATCCAGTCATCTCCTCCTCCTCTTTCACCAGATCCTTGGTCCTACAAAGTCTGTATTGTGTTACTCTGACTGGCAGCGGCTTTCCAGGGTCTCATGCAGAGGTCTTTCACATCCTTGTGTGTTGCCATGAGTTCTGCAAGGGAGAAAGGCAGTTAATAAATGTTTTAAATAAATAAATTGCTTACTACCTGGTCCTTTTTTTTCCAACTGGGGATGCCAGGGATTGAACCTGGGACCTTCTGCATGCCAAGCGGAGGCTCTACCACTGAGTCACAGCCCCTCTCCAAGGAAATCACCCCAGCTAAGAACCCACCAGACTTCTATTGAGGTTCTTGTACTTGTGTTCCATCAATTTGTAATTGCTACATCATAAAATAAAGAGTTTGTTTTTAAAATTGTAACTTAACTGGCTGGCTTGCTATTGAATGACACACGTTTTAAGAATTTAAAGCTATGACTTCCCCATGAAATGTCCCATTTAACCTCTTTCACCAGTGAAAGTCCCTAACACCTAGAGATGTTACAAAAGGGGGGGTGTCATAAAATCTCTTAGCAAATGTATACCCCTAACAGGGGCATCAAACTCTTTTGTTATGAGAGCCAGATTTGACATAAATGAGACCTTGTTGGGCCGGGCCATGTCAGGCCGAGCCATGTGTGTACTATTTAAGATTAGGTGGCAGAAATATAAACTTTTTAAAGAACACAGACAAACATGACTAAAGATTTTTTTAAATTTTTTTTTTACTTAAAACATGCTTGAAACATTAGCATTTGTTGACCTTAAAGGTGCTTTATTTGTATTTTTCCCGTGGGGTCCAGGGAATTGTGCAAAGGAAGCTCTGGCTCTTTCCCTCCCTCCCCAGGGGACCAGGAGGGGGAGGAGCCTCAGCCAATGGAGAAAATCAAGGTTTTGCTCTGTAGCTCAATTGAGCAAGCCTTGAAAAGCAAGCTGTGATGCAGAAAGAAGCAAGAGAGAGGGAGAAGGAAGCAGACAAGAGCCAGTTGCTCGGGGGCCTGATTCTGCCCCCAGGCCACGTTTCACACCCCTGCCTTACTATGTGTTTCTCAATGATAACAAGGTGGGTCCACCTTCTCCCCCTTTATTTTCTTCATTTTAAAGTTAAAACAGTGCCATCAGGGTTTTATGGCCACCCGTGGAATTGATAGGAAAACGAAACCACTGTATGCCCAGATTTATAGGATCGCATTGATCTCAAACGCACAGTCATTTGCCATGAAACAGAAATACTTGTTTCACAAAGTGTGCGGGTGGTCAGTTATTTCCCAAGCGGAAGACTTTGGTTACCAACACTGATTTAGCTTTATATTGTTTGCATGGCAGTTAGCGACCACAATTTATCTTTCTATTGCTTGCATGGCAGTTAGCAGTTTCACAGTGCCACATTTCAGTCGTTCTTTCTTTTCCTTGTATGCCGGGAGGGGGGGAGGATCTTATTTCTCTCATTTCAGCTCCCTGAAATTATCATCATTATAATAACTACATTGAATGACTATCGTAACTATTTTCTGAACATGCACAACTCCAGGCTTACTGAGTCACTTGACCAGGTGTTAGCTGCTGTTGATGACCCTTAACGTGCTGGCATGCTGTAGGAGTCAGAGTGACAGACTAGGATCTGTGAGAGTCGGGTTCGAATCTCCCATCCGCTACGAAAGGTCTGTGGGCCAGTTGATGCACCTCTCAGCCTAACTTACTTTGCAGGTTTCCTGAGAGGATAAAATGGAGTAGAGAACGATGCTGTGAACTGCTTGGGGTCCCCAGTGGAGAGAAAAGAGGAGGCTTTTTTTGTAAAGAATTCCTTTACATATTAGACCACGCCTCTCTGATGTAGCCAATCCTGGAGTTTACAGTAGGCCCTGTAATAAGAGCCCTGTAAGCTCTTGGAGGATTGGTTACGTAAGAGGGGTGTGGCCTAATATGCAAAGGAATTCCTGCTACAAAAAAAGCCCTGGGTATAGATATAAACAGGGCCTTTTTTTAGCAGGAATGCAGTTCTGACTGGTTTGGAGTCTGAGGTGTGGCCTAATATGCAAATGAGTTCCTGCTGGGCCTTTTCTTTTGAAAAAGCCCTGTGAAACAATGGTGGTGCCAGGGGGTGTGGCCTAATATGCAAATGAATTCCTGTTGGGCTTTTTCTGCCAAAAAAGAGAGTCCTGGATATAAACAGACATATACCACTTTCCCCCCAGTAGGCAGGACGGCTTCCCTTGAGTTGACCCCACCCCCCACCCCCATCCAGCTGGAAGGCAGTTCCCATTTCTTAGCTTCACTTTGGGAAGAAAATTGTATGCTTCCTTCGCTCTCAGTTTTCAAGCAGCAAATTATCAAATGATTATGGGAAGCTACCGATTTTTTCCTCTGTGAGCCTGTGATCAGACACACTAATGCACTTTCAAAGCACTTTCCAACTGTTGATTTTACTATGTCAACTGGCAAAATCCAGTTGTAAAGTACATTGAAAGTGCATTATTTAGTATGTCTGATCGCAGCCTGAGAGTCTTTTCCCATACCTGGACAAGTTGCCTGATAAATCCAAGTCCTTGGCTAAACTTATCCAGTCCAAGGTGATTAAACTCTCAAAACAGGAAATTAATGCAGGCAGACATGTCGCTGATGTATCAGCCAGCTCAGTGGTTTCTGCCAGTCCTCAAGAAGCACTCATGGCTATGCAACACTGCTCTCCCTCTAGAGACTCGCTGTAAAGTTGTGGATCTCCCCTTTTTCTGCAGTCCAAGAACGAGCTCCTCTCCACTATGAAGCACCACCACCAGACAGCCAGAGGGCTGAGCAGGCTTTCTTCCGATCCAGCCCAGAGAACATCTCGCTCAAAGGCTTTGCTAGCCCTTTCTAGAGGTGTCAAGGAGGCGCAGAGAAGCACTATTTGTGCTCATGAATTGGCTCAGCATTTTTAAAGGGGCTGTCCAATGTTTTCCTTCCTACACACTTGTATTATCCGACAGTGGTCATTGCCCTTTGGTGTGGTGGTTAAGTGTGTGGAGTCTAATCTGGGTAGGGTTGCCAAGTCCAGTTCAAGAAATATCTTGGGACTTTGGGGATGGAGCCAGGAACAAGGGTGTGACAAGCATAATTGAACTCCAAGGGAGTTCTGGCCATCACATTTAAAGGGACAGCACACCTTTTTAAATGTCTTCCATCCACAGGTAATAATGAAGGATAGGGGCACCTTCTTTTGGGGCTCATAGAATTGGACCCCCTGGTCCAATCATTTTGAAACTTGGGGGATACTTTGGGGAGAGGCACTAGATACTATACTGAAAATTTGGTGCCTCTACCTCAAAAAATAGCTCCCCCAGAACTCCCGAAACCTCCAGATCAATTCCCCATTATACCCTAAGAGAATCGATCTCCACATAGGGAATAATGAAGTGCTCAGCAGACGTTCCTCCCCTCTCCCCCCCCTCCCCTCCCATTTTCTGGTGACTCTGAAGCAAAGGATTGGCCTCTCTACTCACGAGTTGCAGCCAACTTCTTCCAAGTAACACAGACACCCCATCCCAAGAGGAAGCCTTTCCAATCGTAGACTGGAGCTCTGGAAGGGGAAAATCACATGATGGCTTTGGGGGCGGGGCTTCCCCCCACCGGCCAGCTGACTGGGGGCGGGAAGGAAACTGGGAAAGCGGAAGAACCCCTGCTGGGACCTGGGGATGGGCAAGCCTAAATCTGGGAGAAGGGGGTTTGATTCCCCACTCCTCCACTTGCTGCTGCTGGAATGGCCTTGGGTTAACCATAGCTCTCACAGAGTTGTCCTTGAAAGCACAGCTGCTGTAAGAGCTCTCTCAGCCCAACCCACCTCACAGGATGTCTGTTGTTGGGGGTGGGGGGGAGGTAAAGGAGATTGTGAGCTGCTCCGAGATTTGGAGTGGAGGGTGGGGTATAAATCCAATAACTTTATCTTCGTCTTCGCCAGACTTGTGAAACCACCCTTTGAGCCTCTAACCTCACGCTCCTTAGGTTTGCTCTCAAGGAAGGTAACACTCTTAGGGGCAGTCATAAGCAAGGGACCAAGGGGGGCCTCTGCAGGCTGCCACCACTCTGGTATAGATCCGTTTGGTTGGGCCCAGAGCAACCACCAAAACCCCTTTGTGACCAATTTGCTTTGTAAGCAAATGCCTTTGTGACTGAAGAAATGTGAGGACCCAGGCAGTATAACAATAGTAAGTTTATTGTAAGTGCTCAAGAACAAACAAGTGGTTTTTAATTATTAGTAAAAGCCCTGACATTACTAACTACATGTTTCCTCCTCCTGCTTCCAACTCACCCACCCCTCTTTGGATCACTCCTGCTGCAGCCTTTCTTCAGTTCAACTTTTTCAGAGAGAACACTCCCCCCACCCCGCTAGTTCTCTTATCCTTTCCTCTAAGAACCCACCCCTCAATTCTCCATTGGGCAAGTTTTCCCTCCAAAACTGCTGCCCACCCACTCAGAGGGACAGAAGGGATCCTGGGAGACGTAGGCCTGGTTGCTAATCTATTATAGGCTTCCTTGAAGCTCATAGGCCGCACTAGGCTAGGATCATGACAGACTGGCTATTACTTCAGCCAGAAGAGTCGGTGAACTGGTGGCACTCCTCAGGGTTGATCCTCTTTTTCTCACTGAGCGGGTTGTATCACACCCGTGTCTAGATTTCCTGCCGAAGGTAGTTTCCAAGTTCCACCTAGTACAGGGATACGGTTGCCAATCCCCAGGTGGGGGCAGGGGATCCCCTGGTTTGGAGGCCCTCCCCCCGCTTCAGGGTCATCAGAAAGCGGGGGCGGGGGAGGGAAATGTCTGCTGGGAACTCTGTTATTCCCTATGGAGATTTATTCCCATAGAAAATCATGGAGAATTGATCCGCTGGTAACTGGGGTTCTGGGGGGGCTGTGTTTTGGGGTAGAGGCACCAATTTTTCAGTATAGCATCTAGTGCTTCTCCCTAAAATACCCCCCAAGTTTCAAAAAGATTGGACCAGGGGGTCCAACTCTATGAGCCCCAAAAGAAGGTGCCCCTATCCATTATTTTCTATGGAAGGAAGGAATTGAAAAGGTGTGCTGTCCCTTTCAATGTGATGGCCAGAACTCCCTTTGGAGTTCAATTATGCTTGTCACAGCCTTGATCTTGGCTCCACCCCTAATGTCTCCTGGCTCCACCCCCAAAGTCCCCAGATATTTCTTGAATTGGACTTGGCAACGCTATACAGGGAATTGCCTACTGGTATTTTTCCCATTCCAGCCTTGGAGGCAGACCCATGATGCTAGGAAGGCCCTCCTTTACTACATAGATCGAACCAAATCATTCCGTAAAAACAAAGCACTATTTGCTAGTCATTGAGGCCCCAAGAAGGACAAAGCTGCTTCAAGCCAGGCCATGTCCAGATGAGTAGTTGCTCCCATCCATTTGTTCTACATAGCATCTGGAGCGCCATGTCCACTTGATGTGAAAGCACAATCCACCCGATCACAGACGTCATGATGAGTTTCAACGAGTTCTCCTGCTAGACATCTGCAAGGCAGCAACCTGGTTGACAGAGGCCACATTGGCGAAGCACTACGCTTGAGACCAGGAGTGGCCAAACTGCAGCTTGGGAGCCACATATCGTGTCTCTCGAATCCCCCACCGCTGCACTGGCTGACTCAGAGAAGGCATTTGTCTCTTTAAATCACTTTTCCAAGCCAAGCTAGCCAGCAGCTTGGAGAATGCATTTAAAGTTGCTTTCTTTCCACTCCTCCCTCCCCATCTATTTTCCTTCCTTCCTTCCTTCCTTCCTTCCTTCCTTCCTTCCTTCCTTCCTTCCTTCCTTCCTTCCTTCCTTCCTTCCTTCCTTCCTTCCTGTCATGCAGCTCCCAAATATCTGGTGTTCATGTCTTGCGGCTCTCAAACATCTGGCATTTATTCTATGTGGTTCTCATGTTAAGCAAGTTTGGCCACCTCTGCTGAAGGAAAGGCGCAGATGTGGGCAAGGCTTTTCTACTGGCTCTGATCCAGTGAGAGACTTACCCCACTTCCTCCGGTGAGTAGCTCACTCTTGGTCCCAACATGGGGCTGCATAAGAAGATGGAAGATAAAAACAGAGTTGCGGTTACCTGCAGCTGTTGTGATGCCTTCTGTGCAGACATGCATTCCCTCTCTCCTGCCCTGCCATGAGCTCTCCCAGGGCCTATTGTGCCACGGAAGGGGGCTCGTGGCAGCTTAGCAGGAACTGAGGAAAGGGCGCCTGGTGACGGAGTGCATGTCATGTTGGGTGGGAATCCTGCCCATGCGTTGGCTCCAAAAAAAGGCCGGGGTACCCCCTCTTTGGAGTTTTTGAGCTAGAGAGAAAATGTCCTGTGGCCGACCTGTGCAAGCACAGTGGCAATGCGGGGCTGCACAGAAGCTGTTGATGAATGGCAGTTCCCGGTAAGTGCAACTCTGTTTTCTTCAATATTTATAGAATTCCTGTGTATATTTTTGTGCTTGTGCTTCTAATGCTGTAATTTTGTATAATCCTACCAAACGGTAAAAAAAGAGAAAAAAACCGACTCCAGGAAACACGAAAACATAGTTAAGTGCAAGAACCATGTTTGCTAAACGATGTTGTTTCCAAATTATTTTCCCCCTTTTTGCATTGAATTGCTATCATTATTCATCTAGCGTGATGGTTTGAACATTTTGATCGTCTATATGGTGAAGCGCGCCTGACCTGGCTGGCCCAGGCTAGTCTGATCTTATCAGATCTCGGAAACTGAGCAGGGTCGCCCATGAGCAAACCTGGCAAAGCAAGTTCTGATGCAGAAGGAAGCAAGATATAGGGAGAAGGAAGCAGACGACAGTGAGCTGCTCACGGGCCTGATAGGAGCCCTCCAGGGGCCTGATTCAGCCTTCGGGCCACATGTTTGACACCCCTGCCTTACAGGGTCATCATAAGCCAGCTATGACTGGATGGCACTTTTCACCACCCCCTGGTGTAGTGCTCACCTAATACAGGCAAGGTGATTGTGATAGGCTTACAGAAGAGTAAAGTGTAAACATCATCCCAAAAAAATATTGCATGTCCATCCATGGGTCAGTTAACATTATGCACCCTGCCACACATGGGAATGATGTGTAAGCAGACCAAATAAGGCCTGGTTGAACATTATGCTGGTGAGTCAAAAGAACTTACCTTTGAGAATTCTATGCATACTCAGACTCTCATTTAACTGGGCTGCTACAAGTGCAAAGTATAACACCAGTACAAAGACTTCAGTGGCATGTCTCATTCTCTTTGGCATGCAGAAGACCCCAGGTTCAATCCCCGCCATCTCCAGTTTGAAAAGGTGACGGTAAAGACATTAACCTGATAACTTGGGGAGCCTCTACTGGGCCGAGTACTAGGCAATACTGACAGATGCACCGTTCAGCATAAGTCAGCTTCTTGTGCTCTCTGAGACTCCTTTGGGTAATGAAGGGCATGGTATAAATCTAATCTCCTCTCCTCGCATGCATACAACATGCATACAACCAGCACAACACCTGTATGGGCTATGGATCTCCATAATGAACAAGTGTGCATAGTTTACTTGGCCTGAGTAACAGTCCCATACAGGGCCTTTTTTTTTGTAGCAGGAACTCCTTTGCATATTAGGTCACACCCTCCTGATGTAGCCAATCCTCCTGGAGCTTACAGCAGGCCCTGTACGAAGAGCCCTGTAAGCTCCAGGGGGATTGGCTACATCAGCGGGGTGTGGCCTAATATGCAAAGGAGTTCCTGTTACAAAAAAAAAGCCCTGGCCCCATTTAACAAATAATCTTTCTTCACCAGCATCCCATTTAAATCAGACTGCAACATGGGGAATGTGCTTCTTTCCCACACTCAACGGGAACATACGTGAACAAGCTCTATTGTCCTTTGAGTAGAACACATCACCCATTGTTCCACACATCCAGTGAATGGGGGAGAGGGAACCAGACACAGCAACAGCTCCAGAAGTAGAATAATGTACCTCACAACATTTTAGCATGGCTGGGCCCTCCAGAAACATGTGCCAAGCGCATGTCTCTTTTGGCAACAGAGTGCCGTTCCTAGAAAAGATAATCTTAAAAAATGGGCGTATATTGCGATCCAGGGGAAAGCACAATAATCCAATAGGAACACACACACACACACAGCTTCTTTAGTTCTGACTTCAGCTTCCAACTTACTCTATGCGCATCCAGAGCTCAAAACTACGATGTTGCGGTTTAACAAGGACATTATCTACAAGACGGAGAAAAGGTTCAGAGCTGCAAAGGAATGTGGTCTATGTAAAGTGAGGAAACAAATAAACACATTCCAAGGGTCCGGAAGAGAACATGCAGTGCTGGTGAGGCAGCTGGTCTCTGCCAGTCCAACAGATAGAAGTCACTGGTTCTTGGCACAAAAACAATGGAGCCAAGGTTACAGATTACACCTTTTAAAAATACAAAATTAAACAGGAGTCCAGGGGCATCTTAAGAGTCTAACAATTTTTTGTTGCAGCATCAGCATTCACAGCTCTCGACTCACAAAAACTTGTGCTGAACTAAATGGTTGATCTTCAAGATAATAGATCAAATCAGGGCTTTTTTTTGAGCAGGAATACCCAGGCCTCGGATTCAGCAGGAGCTCACAGGAGCACAGCTCTTGAACCTTTCTGAGGGTTCCACCTCCTCCTTCCCACCTTGCCCATTGAATAGTAGGTGCAGCTGCATAACGATCCCTGGATGAGTTCCACCACCTATTTTTCCACAAAACAACCCCTGGGAACACCGTTCCAGCTGGCTTGGCAGCAAGGGGTGTGGTCTAACATGCAAATATGGGGCTTTTTCTACAAAAAAGCCCTGGGTGAAATGATGGTGATGTCAGGGGGTGTGGCCTAATATGCTAATGAGTTCCTGCTCGGCTTTTTATACCAAAAAAAGCACTGGATCAAATCAATCCTGAACTCTCCCTAGACAGGGGTGTCAAACTCATATGACGGTCGAATCTGACATAAATGAGACCTTGTTAGGCCACGCCATGTCAGATCGAACTGTGTGTGTTCCTATTTAAGACTAGATAGCAGAGATAGAAACTTTATAAAGGACACAGACAAACAGAATTAAATATATTTAAAAAAAACTTAAAACATGCTTAAAACATTAGCACTCATTGGTCTTGAAGGTACTTTATTTGCATTTCTCCCATGGGATCCAAGGAACTGGGCAAATGAAGCTCTGGCTGTTTCCTTCCTTCCTTCCTTACCCAGGGGTCCAGGAAAGGGAGGATCCTCAGCCAATAGAAGGAAGAGAAGTTTGGCTCAGTAGCTCTGCTGTGCAATTGAGCAGGCCTGGCAAAGCAAGCTGTGAAGCAGAAGGAAGCAAGAGGGAGGGAGAAACAGACAAGAGCCAGTTGCTCAAAGGCCTGATAGGAGCCTTCCAGGGGCCTGATTTGGCCCCCAGGCCACATGTTTGACACCCCTGCCCTAGAAGGTATAATGACTAAACTGAGGCTGTCATGCGTTATGAGAAGACAAAAGGCTTGCTGGAAAAGACAATAATGCTAGGCTGAAGTTGAAGTAGGCAGGAAAAGAGGAAGATCAGACATGAGGTGGATTGACTCCATGAAAGAAGCCACAGCCCTCAGTTTACAAGATCAGAACAAGGCTGTTAACAATAGGATTTTTGGGAGGTCATTAATTCATAACGCGGCACTTAACACACATGCACAGACTTCGAGATGGCACTAGGCGCTTGTTTCATTTTCCGTTGGAACTATTTTTTGTACAGAAGATATTCACTTCCACTGGCCATGGAAATAGAGGCCATGTGGGACACTGCGCCTGCTCTCCTGCCCAGGAATAAAATCTGGACTAGAGGAAGACCACTCAGGCCTTTCTCGCTGGCCAGAGGCTAAAGTAGGATCACCAGGTCTAACGCAGGAAATATCTGGGGACTTTGGGGGTGGAGCCAGGAGCAAGGGTGTGACAAGCACAATTGAACTCCAAAGGGAATTCTGGCCATCACATTTAAAGGGACTGCATGCCTTTTAAATGCCTTCCCTGCATTCAAAATAATGGAGGATGGGGCACCTTTTGGGGGGGCTCATAGAACTGGACCCTCTGGCTCAATCTTTTTGAAACTTAGGGGGTGTTTTGAGGAGAAGCACCAGTTGCTGTGCTGAAAAATTTGGTGCCTCTACCTCAAAAAACAACCCCTCCAGAGCCTCAGATACCCACAGATCGATTCTCCATTACCCTATGGCGAACAGTCTCCACAGGCTATAACGGAGAGTCCAGCAGACATTTAATGAACCTCCTGAAGCAGGGGGAGGATTTCCAAACTGGGGAATCCCTTGTCCCCACCTGGGGATTGGCAACCCTCAGCTAAAACCTATCAGACCAAACCACTTTCAGCCAAGCCTCAGAAGGTCAGCTGAGCCCAATTGTGGCTGTGATCACACATGCTCAATAAGGCAGTTTCAGTCCACTTTCAATGTACTTTCAAACTGGATTTTACTGAGTAATCTGGCAAAATCCAGTTTGAAAGTGGATTGAAACTGCATTATTGGGTATGTGTAACTACAGCCTCAGAGTGGCTCACAATATCCTTTACCTTTCCCCCTCCCACAACAGACACCCTGTGAGGTAGGTGGGGCTGAGAGAGCTCTCACAGCAGCTGCCCTTTCAAGGACAACCTCTGCCAGAGCTATGGCTGACCCAAGGCCATTCCAGCAGCTGCAAGTGGAGGAGTGGGAATTCAAACCCATTTCTCCCAGAGAAGAGTCCACACGCTTAACCACTACACCAAACTGGCTCTCAGTACAGAGCATCATTGCCCCAGACAGAGAGTTCCATCTATACCTTGTGATTAATAGCCACTGATGGACCTCTGCTCCATATGTTTATCCAATCCCCTCTTGAAGCTGGCTATGCTTGCAGCCACCACCACCTCCTGTAGCTGTGAATTCCATGTGTTAATCATCCTTGGGTGAAGGACTTCCTTTTATCAGTTCTAATCTAGAGGGAAGGGGATGCTATCTTGGCAACCATCACTGTCAATCAAAAGCCTGGCGAAACATCTCTGCCATACAGGCCCTGCAAAACTGTAAAAGGTCTTGCAGGGCCCTGGTGCCATCTGGCAGAGATGGGGCCAGGACCAAAAAAGCCTTGGTCCTCATCAAGGTCATCTGGACTTCTTTAGGGCTAGGGATCACCAGCAAGTTTCAAGCAGCAGAGCATAATGCTCTTCCTGGGACATATTGGAGGAGGGGGTCCCATAGGCAGTGTGTGGCTGCAACAAAAAAGGCCAACTCCATGCTGGGAGTTATTAGGAAGGGAATTGAAAACAAATCAGCCAGTATTATAATGCCCCTGTATAAATTGATGGTGCGGCCTCATTTGGAGTACTGTGTACAATTCTGGTCACCGCACCTCAAAAAAGATATTATAGCATTGGAAAAAGTGCAGAGAAGGGCAACTAGAATGATTAAAGAGTTGGAACACATTCCCTATGAAGAAAGGTTAAAACGCTTGGGGCTCTATAGCTTGGAGAAACATTGACTGACGGGTGACATGATAGAGGTTTACAAGATTATGCATGGGATAGAGAAGGTAGGGAAAGAAGTACTTTTCTCCCTTTCTCACAATACAAGAACTCATGAGCGCTCAATGAAATTGATGAGCAGTTGGGTTAGAATGGATAAAAGGAAGTACTTCTTCACCCAAAGGGTGATTAACACGTGGAATTCACTGCCACAAGAGGTAGTGGCGGCTACAAGCATAGCCAGCTTCAAGAGAGGATTGGATAAATACATGGAGCAGAGGTCCATCAGTGGTTATTAGCTACAGCGTATTGTTGGAACTCTCTGTATGGGGCAGTGATGCTCTGTATTCTGGGTGCTTATTGGAGGGCACAGTGGGAGGGCTTCTAGTGTCCTGGCCCCACTGATGGACCTCCTGACGGCACCTTGGGTTTTTTTGGCCACTGTGTGACACAGATGGTTGGACTGGATGGGCTATTGGCCTGATCCAACATGGCTTCTCTTCGATTTTTTGTGAGCTGAAAGCAGATAACACCATCATCTTTCCTTAAGAAGTACTCACACAATCAAAGCAACCCTTCTTTGCTTACACAAAGTTATGCAAATATTCCAAAAATGTTTATTATTTGAACAAAAAAGTGAAAGATGTGAATTTAAAAAAAATAAACAGTGACAGATCAGTGAAACATCTCATGGGTAGAAAGTACACAGAGGTCAAGAGGACAAAGAATGATTAGAAAGTTTGAGAAGAACAGCTTGTATGAAAGAGTTATTTTTTAAAAAAATCACTGTTCTCCTCTTAAATAATCTGCCCCTCTTCTATTACCCCCATTCTTTTACTCAGATCAAAGTTTACAGAAGATCTATTCTGAAAAATAGATTTCCCCAACTTAGCCTTGACAGCCGTCTGTGTTGTAGCCAATTTAAACTGCTATACTGTTCAATTTAGTACAGGAGGGAAAGATTTCACGCTTCATGGTTCATCTGCAGCAGCCTGGTTGTGTATTTTTGGCTGCCTTGTAATTATTTAAGTCTACAATTTGTGACGGTCCTTCAGTTTTCTGCTCCAAAATTGTCGGTACCACCATATCAAACACAGTTTCAAAAAGATGGTCCACCATGTATCCAGTTTTTGCACTAGTTTCAAAGCACATTTTTTCTGCCGCCGGGGCATCTTTCTCATCCAACATTCTGTACTTCAAGATCTTCTTATAAAGTGCGATAGCGTCATCTATGTGGACTTGTCTTTTCACTTTGGTTGAAGTGCAGCCGCTGATGGGTTTCTCAGATGGACATTCATCTTCCGTTTCCGTCAGGAAGGCGCAAGAGTCTGTGAGATCCACTTTGTTCCCGACAACAGCAAAGATGCAGTCTGCGTTGGCTGTGTCCGTCAAGGCCAGGAACCGATCTTCCAGCTCCACGATGCTCTGCAAGTTGGTGACATCGTAGGTGAGGATAACAGCAGCTGCTCCTCGGCAGTACATCGATCCAAGGCCATGAAACTGTTCACGTCCTAGAAGAACAAGAGGAGAAGTGAAAGCAATGCCTCAGAGAAGAGAGCCAATAATAATAATAAGATGATGATGATGATGATGATGATGATGATGATGATGATGATGATGATATTGGATTTATATCCCACCCTCCACTCTGAGTGGCTCACAATCTCCTTTATCTTCCTCCCCTACAACAGACACCCTGTGAGGTGGGTGGGGCTGAGAGGACTCTCACAGCAGCTGCCTTTTCAAGGACAACCTCTGCCAGAGCTATGGCTGACCCAAGGCCATTCCAGCAAATGCAGGAGTGGGGAATCAAACACGGTTCTCCCAGATAAGAGTCCACACACTTAACCACTACACCAAACTGGCTCTCACACATACTGGCTCTCAGTCACACCATGAGCTGGAAGATCAAGTTTGCATAGGAAAAAAATACGTTATTTGCAAATAAAGGAAGCTACCTGAGAGGCTTGACAATACAGTAATAACACCTAATTTTATACCTGAAGTTGTCTCTCCTCAAAAATACCTCATTATGACATTATTGGGCATGCTCAATTGAACTTTGTTTAAAACTTGAGCACGCGTATCAACAAAACACATTTGTCAGCACTTTTTAATTGGTGGTACTTTTGATCCCACCAATAATATGCTAAATGGAAACCCGTGTTTCAAGCCAAAATTTCAAGCCCATGGTTCAAGGTTCCATTTCCAGACACCTTAATGAGCAATACAAACCATAAATTTCAAATGATGAGGGTTCAAAAGACATTCAGCTTACATTAGCAAGTTTTACTATAGCTAATTGATGAAGACGACACGTGTTGAACTCTAGGTGATCTTCTTTTCCACTTCTCCAATTATGTGCCATAGGTGTTTTAATTTAAAAACCTTATTGAGGACTAGAGCTGGCAAATGGCTTCGAAAGACAGCGGCGTACTTGTACAGGAAAATTGACTGCTCCAGGCCAAATTAAAAGTTTCCTGCCTTTTGCTTAAAGAGTTCATGTTTAAAGTTCAGGCCTGTCCTTCTGACTCCAGTGCTTGACCTGAACTGTTAAATCAATAGTCAATATGAGGCTAGCACCAATATTCTTGAGAGGGGGGGTCTTTGACCCTTACAAAAGGATTGTAGACTCTGTTTTTCTCTGTCCTAAGGGGGCTCAGAGCAGCTTACCATCACCTTTCTCTTCCTCTCCCTGCAACAGGAACCTTGTGAGCAAAATACTCCCTCTAAGATGTGGAGTCTTGTGAGCAAAAATTCTACTTTGTGAGCTACTGACATTATAGGTGTAAGCTACTGCATAAATCAACTTGCTCTGGGGCCATTTTTCCTAAGCTAAGACAAGAATATGTGAGCCGGTGGCTAAAAATCTGTGAGCTAGCTCACACTAACTCAGCTTAGAGGGAACACTGCTTGTGAGGCAGGTGGGGCTGAGAGAATTCTGAGGGAACTGTGACTGACCTACGGTTACCCAGCAGGCTTCATGTGGAGGAGTGGGGAATCAAACCACTTAACCACTACCCTATACTGACTCATGGTATATGGGTTGCTAGATGTTAGGGTTTGAAAAGTGACTTGAGATGGCGTTATACACCCATGACATATTGACAAGCAAGCTGCCAGGAATTAGCTTCTGATTTAAGAACTGCTAACAGCAGCAGGGGGCCCCCAAGAGAGAAGTTGTGGTCGGCACCTTTCACCCAACTTACACTGCAGCCTCTTTCAGCCTTCTCCCCTACTAACGGCCAAAGGAAGCTCAGTGAGGAAATAATTGGTTATCAAGCAGAGAAAGAGACTGGCATGTGATAAGCTACTCCTGGAAACAGGAAGTGAGGCAAGAGTCTTCTCCAGGGAGGTCTTGCCAAAGTTAAGAGGGGAATTCCTCAAGTCATTCTCCAGGCTGGCAGAGTCCTTTACAGCATTAAAACCTCCAAAGAAGATAATTCTAGCAGGGTGAGATCAGACGCACATGACTCTGTTTCTTAGGTGAGAATGAAACTTAGCTTCTCTTCGCCACGAACTGAATGACTCGCAGACCTGTCTTGAGCAATGGAATCTTTGTTTCCAAGAAATATATAAAGAAGTGAGGCTCCTCACAGGGATAGTATGACTTGGTTTTGCTGGAGGGTTTCTCAATGGAACTCCTTTCTGCATCTGGCACTAAACGGCCTGCCCTCTACAGTTAAAATGCTTATTTTCCATCATGTGTTCAAACCAAGTTAGTTTATGGAGGAATCACTGGCTTGGAGGGTAAATTATTTGGGAAATCTCTCTCCCTCCACAGCACGCCCCTGAGCTCTGCAGTTCAAAGATCACATCCAGCTTTGGACCCTGGCAGTCCAACCATTTAACACAACAGCCTTAACTACCAACAGAGATATGAGATCAGGAAACTACTCACCGAAGTCCAAATCTAAGACAAAAAGAGGAGTATTTTTAACCTTCGGTACACTCCCATACAGCACAGGGAGTAAAAGGTTAAGAAAATGTTTGGTGGTGGAAAGTGCGGTCAAATCACAACTGTCTTATGGCGACTCCGTAGGGTTTCCAAGGCAAGAGATGAACAGAGGTGATTTGCCATTGCCTGCCTCTGAACAGCAATTCTAGGCTCCCACACAAGGCTTTTTTTATAGCAGGAATTCCTTTGCATATTAGGCCACACACCCCTGATGCAGCCAATCCTCCAAGAGCTTATAGCAGGCCCTGTAATAACAGCCTTGTAAGCTCTTGGAGAATTGGCTACATGAGAGGGGTGTGGCCTAATATGCAAAGGAGTTCCTGCCACAAAAAAAGCCCTGCCCAGATACTAACCAGTGCCAATCCTGCTTAGTTCCTGAAATTGGGCTAGCCTGGGCTATCCATATCAGAGCAAATTATTATTATTATAGATTCATAATCACTTTATCAAATTTGTCTGAAATCTGGAGAGATTATAACCCCTCAGCAGGTAGTTTCTTCGTGTCTGATTTCATAGTGACGGGACGAATTGTCTTCATTTTATAAAGGACTCAGTTTCCAGGTTGCATAATGGAAGAATGCTAAAACAAAAAGCAGCCCCCTTCCAAGACACTGTGAGAAGCTGGGCAGTGGGGTGGGATCTACTTAGCATGGACAGCTTACCTACCAAAAGTAATCCATCTACAGGAATTCTCCAGGAGAACCTCTGTTTGAGTCATTCTGCTGGTTAACTTGGACTAGTCACATTGCACTACTGTAGAACATAAAGCATATTTTGTGTGATGTTCTCTAACAAAAGTCTTATGGAGGTATTATTTGTGGACATGTGAGCGAAGATCATCCATCAACAGGAATCCTCACATGAAACTGTTATTCGTCATACTTATGTGGCATGGCCAACCAATTTACAGACTATTAAACTATTACACGCTCTGACATGGATAGCCCAGGATAGCCTGATCTCATCAAATTTCAGAAAATGAACAGGGTCAACTCTGGTTAGCACTTGGATGGGAAACCACCCAGGAAGTCCAGGGTTGCGACACAGAAGTCAGCAATGGCAAACCACCTCTGAACGTCCCTTGCCCTTGCCTATGGGGTCACCGTAAGGAGGCTGCAACTCAACAGCACTTTTCACCACCAAACTATTACATGTACCCAGGGCTTTCTTTGTAGAAAAAGCCCAGCAGGAGGCCCAGGAAGCACAGTTCGGCCCAGGAAGCTGCCGCCACAACTTTGGAAGGAGGGTGGGAGCCCTGGGCATCTAAGGCAGAGCTGCGCTCCGGTGTGCCCTGGCTCAAAAAAAAAAAAAAAAAGCTCTGCGTGTACCATTTCCTTTGACAGCAGAGAATTCAGCAAGACTCGATTCCTGAGAAGAGCAAATGGCTTCAGGCTGCAATTCAACTGTACTCCCAAAAGGAGAAGTTCAGAAGAACCACCAAGTTCATTTTGCAATACGATAGCACAGTTCATCCTTGCATTTCTTAAGACACGCGGAAAACGGTCTCAGAAGGGTTACAAAACTTATAATTAGAGCGCCTCCAACATCTGGGATGGCATCCAAAACAAGTTCCCTCAAAGTAAGAACACAACACAAGTCCCAAGGCCAGATCGCCTGGATGGCATTTGGGGAGTGCTGGGGAAGAGCTGGATTTAGCAGGGCCCCGAAGACAACTGTATCATTTATATCAACAGAAGAAGGGACGTAAATGTAAATCATGCTCACTGAACTTGGTGAGAAGTCAGAACACCGCCTGCCTCCCACTCCACCCCCACAGGCATGACCGAGGAATTAATTCCTGCTAACTCTGAAGGACCGTCTTCTATCCAATGCTCCTGTCTGGGAATTAAGATCGCAGGGAGAGGCCCTCTTGACTGTCCCATTCATCAAAGCTCATTTGGTGGCTACACAAGAGAGGGCCTTTTCGGTGGCAGCCCCACAATTCTGGAACAGCCTCCCCAGGGAGATGTGCCCCGTCCCCTCACTTTCAATCTTTATGGAGACAGTTTTATTTTGCACCACATTTGGTTACGTTTACTAGCCATTTCAAATTTTCAATTGCTCTAGATCAGTGGTTCCCAACCTTTCTGATGATGATGATTTATGATATGAGATTTATACCCCGTCCTCCACTCCAAATTTCAGAGTCAGCTCACAATCTCCTTTATCTCCCTCCCCCACAACAGACACCCTATGAGGTAAATGAAGATATTGGATTTATATCCCGCCCTCCACTCCGAAGAGTCAGAGTGGCTCACAATCTCCTTTACTTTCTTCTCCCACAACAGACAACCTGTGAAGTAAATGAAGATATTGGATTTATATCCCGCCCTCCACTCCAAAGAGTCTCATAGTGGCTCACAATCTCCTTTACCTTCCTGCCCCACAACAGACACCCTGTGAGGTAAATGAAGATATTGGATTTATATCCCACCCTCCACTCCAAAGAGTCTCAGAGTGGCTCACAATCCCCTTTACCTTCCTCCCCCACAACAGACACCCTGTGAGGTAAATGAAGATATTGGATTTATATCCCGCCCTCCACTCCAAAGAGTCTCAGAGTGGCTCACAATCTCCTTTACCTTCCTCCCCCACAACAGACACCCTGTGAGGTAGATGAAGATATTGGATTTATATCCTGCCCTCCACTCCGAAGAGTCTCAGAGTGGCTCACAATCTCCTTTACCTTCCTCCCCCACAACAGACACCCTGTGAGGTAGATGAAGATATTGGATTTATATCCCGCCCTCCACTCCGAAGAGTCTCAGAGTGGCTCACAATCTCCTTTACCTTCCTCCCCCACAACAGACACCCTGTGAGGTAGATGAAGATATTGGATTTATATCCCGCCCTCCACTCCGAAGAGTCTCAGAGTGGCTCACAATCTCCTTTACCTTCCTCCCTCACAACAGACACCCTGTGAGGTAAATGAAGATATTGGATTTATATCCCGCCCTTCACTCCAAAGAGTCTCAGAGTGGCTCACAATCTCCTTTACCTTCCTCCCCCACAACAGACACCCTGTGAGGTAAATGAAGATATTGGATTTATATCCCGCCCTCCACTCCAAAGAGTCTCAAGAGTGGCTCACAATCTCCTTTACCTTCCTCCCCCACAACAGACACCCTGTGAGGTAAATGAAGATATTGGATTTATATCCCGCCCTCCACTCCAAAGAGTCTCAGAGTGTCTCACAATCTCCTTTACCTTCCTCCCCCACAACAGTCACCCTGTGAGGTGAGTGGGGCTGAGAGGGCTCTCACAGCAGCTGCCCTTTCAAGGACAACTTCTGCCAGAGCAATGGCTGACCCAAGGCCATTCCAGCAGCTGCAAGTGGAGGAGTGGGGAATCAAACTCGGTTCTCCCAGATAAGATCCTGCGCACTTAACCACTACACCAAACTGGCTCTCTTTTGGCACCGGGGACTAGTTTTGTGGGAGACAATTTTTCCACAGACCAGCGGGGGAGTGCTGGGGTTGTTAAGGACCCCTATACTAGATGACCCTGGGGAGTCTCTTTCAACTCTGTGATTCTATGACTCTAGCTGCCTTGAGCTCCGTAAGGAAGAAAGGCAGCTAATTAATGTTTTAAATTAATAAATAACTCTACAGCCAGCTGTGGCTCACCCCCAACAGCGACAGGGAGACTCTTCTCAAAGCATGTGGCTTTATGTCCGTATGCAAAGGAGGAGGGGAGGGACCTGTAATGGGAAGCATGACTGAAAGGCCCTGTGAAACAGAAATAGAAATCACACCTCTCTTCCGAGCCTCTGTCCATAACACCCACTCACGCCTTTTACACAGTTCATTCTATGGTTATGTGATCTGTATTGTGACCATTTCATTGAGTGATGCATTTCTTTTGCAGTCTCGGCTGTTGTAGAAACAGTGGACTCCATGCCAGGGCTGTTGTATGCCCCTTGGCTTTAGTCTTTTTGCATGATTATGAATATGCACTGTCATTTATCACCAGGGCTTTTTTTGTAGCAAGAACTCCTTTGCATATTAGGCTACACGCTCTACCCACCCCACCCTCATGTAGCCAATCCTCCTAGAACTTACAGGGCTCTTCTTACAGGGCCTACTGTAAGCTCTTGGAGGATTGGCTACATCGAGGGGATGTAGCCTCCGGGTGGAATTCTAGCAGGAGCTCCTTTGCATATTAGGCCACACACCCCTGATGTAGCCAATCCTCCCAAAGCTTACAAAAAAGAGACTTGTAAGCTCTTGGAGGATTGGCTACATCAGGGGTGTGTGGCCTAATATGCAAAGGAGCTCCTGCTAGAATTCCACCGCTGTGTAGCCTAATATGCAAAGAGTTCTAGCTACAAAAAAAGCCCTGTTCATCACGTAGCACACCCAAGCCAGCCCCATCTCGTCAGATCTTGGAAACTCAGTAGGGCTGGCCCTGCTAGTATTGGGATGGGAGATCACCAAAGAACCCCACGGTTGTAACATGGAGGCAAGCAACGGAAACCAACTCTGAATGTCTCTTTCCTTAAAAGAGACCCTAGTGAGGTCACCATAAGTCAGATGACTTGATAGCAAAAAAACAAAAACAAAACCCACCCAGTACACATTTGAAGACTGGCTGAAACTAAGAAAACAAGGCTAACAACAGATGTGGGCTTTTTTTTGTAGCAGGAACTGCTTTGCATATGAGGCCACACACCCCTGATGTAGCCTATACTCCTGGGGTTTACAGAAGGCCCTGTACTAAGAGCCCTACTAGCTCCAGGAGGATTGGCTACATCAGGGGTGTGTGGCCTCATATGCAAAGGAGCTCCTGCTACAACAAAAAGCCCTAGATGTGACAATACAAAAAAGGCCTACCTCAAAAGTCCATATAAATGATGTGTCTTCAACACCTCAATGTACAGCGCATCTACTACATATTCAAGAGCCAAGTGAAATGACACTTGCCACCCTGTCCCTCTCAAAAGACCAGGCATGGTTCTTATGCCGTGACCTGAGACAGTCATAAGAACATAAGAGAAGCCATGTTGGATCAGGCCAATGGCCCATCCAGTCCAACACTCTGTCACACAGTGGCCAAAAAACCCCAAGTGCCATCAAGAGGTCCACCAGTGGGGCTAGAAGCCCTTCCACTGTGCCCCCCCCCAAGCACTGCCAAGGGAGCAGATTTGAGGGGCAACAACAGCCCCTCTCCCCCATTGCAGCCCATTCACTGCTCCCATCCAGGTGCTGGAACACATGGTATTCCCGACCCCAGGGCTTTTTTGGTAGCAGCAACTCCTTTGCATATTAGGCCACACCCCTCTGATGCAGCCAATCCTCCAAGAGCTTCCAGTAGGCCCTGTAAGAAGAGTCCTGTAAGCTCTTGGAGAATTGGCTACTTCATGAGGGTGTGGCCTAATATGCAAAGGAGTTCCTGCTACAAAAAAGCCCTGCCCAACCCCCTTGCTCCCACAATCTGCTTTAAAGGCTCCACTTGACAGCTCCTGATGGATCGCAAGGTTCCTTCTTCTCACAGGAGCTGAGCCATCTTTTGGATTACCTTGTGGCCAGGTGAAGCAAAACAGCAAGCAAGAGAAGAAGTAATCTTTCAGAGATTCAGGACACCCTATAAGGCTATTTTTTAAAGACAGTAAAACAGCAAACAGGTGAGAGAGTCACCTCCTCTGGTTTCCGGGTGGGGGCAACAGCAAAACACCCTAAGCTGCCCCTACAGAGGACTGACGGAACACAGCAAAAATCCTTTCGAGGAACAAGGAAACCCTGAGACCAAAAAACACTCCTTTGGTTTAAGAGTTACAAATGCTCACGCACCAAAAATCAAGGGAACTATTCCGTTTTTGCCATCTAGGGTTACTTCTATATCCCAAAAGCAGTGAGCGCAATCTGATCGCTCACACTTCGCACACACTCTTAGCAAGGCCGTAGCCAGGATTTTAAAAATCAGGGGGCACCCTTTGCCGTCCACTGCGGGGCTTGCCACTTCTCAGAAGCTTCCTGGGACGGGAGCAAAAGCTGGAGGCTCTGAAAGGGACCTACTCTAAAACTTTGGAGTCAAGAAGGAACGGCTGCTTTTGCTGCTGCACTGCACTGTGCCCTGCTCAGCTCTCCTGCCTCAGGCTGCTGCTGCTGACCGTCTGACAGTTTAGCTATGGCAAAAAGGGGGGGGGGAGCAGACTGCCCCTGTCCCAGAGGGCTGCCTGGAAGTCAGGAGGCCTTGCCTGGAAGTCAGGGGCAGTGCCCCTACAGACACGCCCCCACCCGTGGCTACGGACCTGACTCTTAGCCAAGACCCACACTTTCCCTTGGCCTTTCATATCCAGGGAGTCAGGAGTTACACAGAAATTGGAGTCAGGGATCCATTAAACTGAGAACAGACTAAGAGCTTGGCAATCAATCTGCCCAAAAGCTTTAACACCATGCAATCTATTGCCGATTCAGCCAAAGCCAGCAAACTAAGTGTTCAAGCACTATTAATATAAATAAATAAAAATTTATTATTATTATTACTACTATTATTATTACTATTATTCGTTTTTTCACCAGGCCTTTTTTCAACAAGATATGGGTAGCTTACACACCTGGTGGGTTAGAACATAGCATACAGAGAACAAACGACTTACGAATGCCTAATGTTCCAGGCACCACTCGCTCACTTTCAAATGTTTCGCTACCCATAAAATCTAGAAACTTGGACTGACCACAAAAAGAAAAGCTCTGTCTGCTAAACTCCTTGTTAGAAACAGCGTTCTGAGGGGGAACCGGCAGCCTCAAGGAACAGACCAATTCATAACCAATTTTAAATATAAAACCTTGAGGTTCAAGCCAGTTGGTCTGCAGTGAAACAGCTACAAGATGCAAGTCCACCTGAGAGAGCAAGATTTTTGGGGGGGAAGCGGAGTAGGAGTTTGAGAATCAAAGCTGCCCAGAGGTGTCTGGCAAATGGAGCTCTTATTCCTGAAAACTTATACTCTGGAACTTTCTTTGATCTCTGAGGAGCCGGTGGACTTTGACCTAGGAGTAATCCAAGTAAAGTTAAGCCATTTTTCAAAAAAACTGGGCCCAGAAGTATTTAACAGCACTGTGCCAACAGCAGCCATGCCAGCACATTACCTATCATTTCCCCAGGTGATCCAGGTTACTTTTTAAAATCTTCTTGGGGACTTCTCCAAGGCTGCAGAAGTTCTGTACCGATGTTACCTGGAACGCTTTGAAATGAAGGCCAGGATCACGCACAATCACTATTGTGGGGGTGGCCGAACTTGCTTAATGTAAGAGCCACACAGAATAAATGTCAGATGTTTGAAAGCCACAAGGAAGGAAGGCAGACAGACAGACAGACGATTTATATTCTGCCCTCCATTCTGAGTCTCAGAGTGGCTCACAATCTCCTTTATCTTCCTCCCCCACAACAAACACCCTGTGAGATAGGTGGCACTGAGAGAGCTCTCCCAGAAGCTGCCCTTTCCAGGACAATTGCTACGAGAGCTGTGGCTGACCCAAGGCCATTCCAGCAGATGCAAGTGGAAGAGTGAGGAATCAAATCTGGTTCTCCCAGATAAGAGTCTGCACACTTAACCACTACAATGGGAGGGAGGAAGGAAATGGATGGGGAGGGAGGGAGAAGTGGAAAGAAATATACAGTACTTTAACTTTAAATGCACTCTCCAAGTCACCAGCTGGCTTGGCAAAGTGATTTAAAGAGACAAATGCCTTCTCCAAGCCAGCTAACAGGGCAGTGGGGATTTCAAGAAACTTGGACTGACCACAAAAACAAAAGCTCTGTGTTAGAAACTGCGTTCTCACGGGGAAATTGCAACCTCGAGTGACAGACATGTCCATTCGCAACCAATTTTAGATACAAAACCTTCAGGAGTAACTCAAGAGAGTTTTGAGAGCCACACGATATGTGTGAAAGAGGCATATGTGGCTCCCGAGCAGCAGTTTGGCCACCCCTGAGCTACTAGTAACCCCCAGGTCCTTGAACTCAAACTGCACTGCCCAACAGGCTGTGGCACAGTGGAACAGTCCCCTCTACTCCAAAGCAATTTGGGGCCAGTCTCCATCAGCCTGACCTACCTCAAAGGGTTGCTGTGAGGACACAACACAGCTCCTTAGCTGAGATCAAAGTGCACTGGACAGAAGAGCAGATCAACACAGCAGGCAGGCGACCCCTCCACCCCCAGCCCCCAGGGCTGTGGCGGCACGGAGGCCATTGGGCGTGGGGAGAGCCAAACTCACTTAATGAAAGAGCCACATAAAGTAAACATTCGATGTTTGAGAGTTGCAAGACATGCGCATCAGGGGAAGGAAGGAAGGAATCATAGAATCCTAGAGCTGGAAGGGACCTCTAGGGCCATCTAGTCCAACCCCCTGCACAATGCAGGAAACTCACAAACACCTCCCCCTAAATTCACAGGCTCTTCATTGCTGTCAGATGGCCATCTCGACTCTATTTAAAAACCTCCAAGGAAGGAGAGCCCACCACCTCCCGAGGAAGATGGGGAAGGAGAGGTGGGAAGAAAGCAACTTTAACTTTAAATGCATTCTCCAATCTGCCAGCTGACTTGGCCCGGAGAAGCGATTTAAAGAGAGAAATGCCTTCTCCAAACCACCCAGTGGGGACTTTGCGAGCCGCACCAGATGCGTAAAAAAGCCACATGTGGCCCCCGGGTCGCAGTTTGGCCCCCCAGCTCCCCGCCAAGTCCTCCCCTCGGCTGCGCCCTCCTCAGCTGACCTGCGGTGTCCCAGAGGGAGATGTGGTGCGGCCCCCACTGCTTGAGGAAGAAGGCGCCGCCGACCGTGCTGACCGTGCCCTGGAAGCGGCGCTCCATGTAGCGGTGCAGCAGCGACGTCTTGCCCACGTTCATGTCGCCCAGCAGCACCACCTTGCCGTCGGGCTTCATACCGCCCCGAGAGGGACTCAGGCAGGCAGCCCGGGACGCTCGAGGGCCCCTCTCGCCCTCCTCCTCCTCCTTCCTGGCGGCCGGAAAGGGAAAGAGCCGGGCGGGCCCTCCGGAGACCTCCGCGCTGCCCCGGGACTCCAGCTGGGAAGTTGGGCGAGTGGAGACATCCGGAGGGCGCCTGGCGGACGAGGCGGGGCGGTGGGAGGGGAAAGGCGGCGGAGGTGCGCTGCCCTGGCCGCTCTGGAGTTGCGAAGCTGCCCCCATCGACGCCGCCCACCAGTCCCCAGGAGCCCGGGCGGAACGAGCGCCCCGAAGCGGCCCCTTTGGAGAGAGCGCCTTTCTGCCTGCTATTTATAGAAAAGCTGGAAGAAGGGCGCGCGGAAGAGCCGAGGAGGGGGAAGAAGGGGCACGTAGGGTTGCCAATCCCCAGGTGGGGGCAGGGGATCCCCCGGTTTGGAGCCTCCCCCTTCAGGGTCATCAGAAAGCGGGGGGGGGGGGGAGGGATGTCTGCTGGGCGCTCCATTATTCCCTATGGAGACTGATTCCCATAAGGTATAATGGAGAATTGAATTGCAGGTATCTGGGGCTCTGGGGGCGCTGTTTTTGAGGTAGAGGCACCAACGTCTTGATATCTAGAACAGACGTCTTTGGAAGGGCTTTTTTTAGTTGCATGAACTAAATACTTGGACGATTGTCATTCCCTTGTGATTGGAAGGACTTCTTTTGAACAGTCTTCTGTTTATGTTTTTTTTTTTGCTACATGCTTTCTATTTGAAGTTCTGTGTGTAAGTTTTGTCAGTACACCACTGACCTCTACATTACACTGTTTTGTTGTTTAAATTTTATGGTGTCTTGTAGCGGTTTTTTTATTTACACAGCTGTATGCTAAAATCCTATAGTTTCGCTAATCCCCCAGGGGGGGGCAGGAGATCCCCCCCCCATTGGAGCCCCTCCCCTCGCTTCAGGGTCATTGGAAAGCAGAGGGGGGATGTCTGCTGGGTGCACCATTATTCGCTATGGAGACCAATTCCCATAAGGTATAATGGAGAATTGAATTGCAGGTTTCTTTGGTTCTGAGGGTGCTGTTTTTGAGGCAGAGGCACTACATTTGCAGCATGGCATGGCATCCGCTGTCTCTCCTCAAAATACCCTCCAAGTTTCAAAAGGATTGGACCAAGGGGTCCAATTCTAGGAGCCCCCAAAGAAGGTGCCCCTATCCTTCCATTATTTCCAATGGAGGGAAGGCATTTAAAAGGTGTGTGGTCCCTTTAAATGTGATGGCCAGGACTCCCTTTGGAGTTCAGTTATGTTTGTCACACTCTTGCTTCTGGCTCTACCCCAATGTCTCCTGGCTCCACCCCCAAAGCCTGGCTCCACCCCCAAACTCCCCAGATGTTTCTTGAATTGGACTTGGCAACCCTAAGGGGCAGCCTGCCAGAGAGGAGGATAAGTAGAGAGTTTTGCCCCAAGTAAGAGCTTGGGTGGTTTCCCTGGTGTACAGCTGCCCATGAGGAGCAGCAGGCGCATTTCTGCATGTGAGGTTTCCCTTTCATTTTTCTGCCTTGCTCCATCCCACACACACACACACACACACACCCCGAGGCCATGACTCAGGTTGTCAACTGTGTGTGTGTGAAGTATCTCAAGCAGTGTTCCCTCTAAGCTTTGGAGTCTTGTGAGCAAAAATTCCACTTCATGAGGTACTGACATTAAAGTTGTGAGTTACTTTATAAATTAGTTTGCTCTTGGGGCCATATTTCCTGAGCTAAGGCAAAAATATGTGAGCCAGAGCTAAAAAACTGTGACCTAGCTCACACTAACTCAGAGGGAACACTGCTGAGGAGGCAAGGGTGTTGCTGTTTTCATCATTCAGGCAAAGCAAGTTTTCATTGAGTAGCATCCCTTGTCATTCCTGCATGACAAATTTCTCCTGGCAAAATGTTAGGCCTAGCCCGATCTCCTCAGTTCTCCAAACTTTAGCAGGGTCAGTCTAGTTTGTATTTGACTAGGCTAGCCTAATCATATCAGATCTCCGAAGCTAAACTCGGTTGGCCCTGGTCAGCATTTGAATGGGAGACCCACCAAGGAAGTCTGGGATCACTATGCAGAGGAAGGCAATGGCAAACCAGCTCTGTCTCTTGCCTTAAAAACTTTACAGAGATGCAACCAAAGTATAAAGTATTGTAATAGCGGCTGGATAACTACAAGTACTGATATAGGGTAAATGCAGGTTTGTTTTTGTTTTGTTTTAAAAAATAGACTGAATTATTTCAGTAATTGTGGGTGGTGCAAGATTAGTGCTTCTCTCCCCCCCCCTTTTTTTACTGAGTGGAAGGCTCCAATACTGAGGGATTCATTTGAATTTTGTTCCTTGCACAGCTACAAGAGCTACCCCCTCAAGTGTTTCGAGAGGAGCTCAGAGTGCACATTACACATTCTTCCAAGTTTTAATTTAAATGATTTTTCTCTCCTGTAAATGTAGCCTCTGGGACTGGTTTATCAAAGAGAACCTCATGAGGGAAGAGTGAGAAAAACCAATTCTTTTATCTCCTAAGCAGCTCTTACCCTTGCTGGCAAAATCGTACATGTACCCATACATAGTGAGAAATTAATTTATTTCACTCATTCCCCACCTTTCTCCCCAGTGGGGGCTCAAAACAGCTTACAGTGTTCTCCTCTCCTTCATCTTATCCTCACAGCAACAACCCTGTGAGGTAGATCAGGCTGAGAGTCATTGTTCCCTCTAAGCCAGGGGTGTCAAACGTGCAGTTCAAGGGCCAAATCAGGCCCCCGGAGGGCTCCTATTAGGCCCTTGAGCAACTGGCTGTCATCTGCTTCCTTCTCCCTATATCTTGCTTCCTTTGCCAGGCTTGCTCAATAGCACAGGAGCTACCTATTTTCACCATTGGCTGAGGCTCCTCTCTTGGGGAGAAGGGGGGAGGGAGAGCTTCTTTGCCAGGTTCTCTCAATCACATAGCAGAGCTACTGAGCCAAGGCTCTCTTCCTTCTGTTGGCTGAGGCTCCCCCTCCATTCCCCTGAGGAAGGAAGGGAAGAGCCAGAGCTTCCTTTGCCCAGTTCCCTGGATGCCATGGGAGAAATACAAAGAAAGCATCTTTAAGACCAATGACTGCTAACGTTTTAAGTATGTTTTAATTTTTTAATATATATATATATGTGTGTGTGTGTGTGTTTGTCTGTGTTCTTTATAAAATGTATATCTCTGCTACCTAATCTTAAATAGGTAAACGCATGGTCCGTGCTGACATGGCTCGGCCCAACCCAACATGGCCCGTCCCAACAAGGTCTCATTTATGTCAGATCTGGCCCTCATAACAAATGAGTTTGACACCCCTGCTCTAAGTGGAGTTGGCGTGAGCTAGCTCACAGATTTTTAGCCTCCAGCTCACACATTTTTGCCTTAGCTCAGGAAGGAGGACCCCAGAGCACACTAATTTATGCAGTAGCTCACAATTTGAATGCCAGTAGCTCACAAGGTAGAACTTTTGCTCACAACACTCTGTGGCTTAGAGGGAACATTGCAGGATGCACAACTGACCAGAAAAAGTAGTTGCAGCCAGACCTCAGGCTAGGGTTTCGGTTGTCCATATGGTGGCTGGAGATCTCCATGAATTACTGCTGGTCTCCAGACAACCGAGATCAGTTCCCCTGGAGAAAACAGCTGCTTTGGAAGGACTCTATGACATCATGTCCTGCTGAGGTCCCTCCCCTTCCCAGGCTCCACCCCCCAAATCTCCAGGAATTCCCCACCCCCCAGCTGTCAAATCTACCTCAGGCTTCTTCTAAGTCTGTGAGCATTACAGAAAGCCTGAATTTTTACAGAACATAACAAGACTTTGACTTAGGGTTCCCAACCTCCCATTGCGTTTGGGGTTTCCCTGGTTTGGGGCCCCCAACCTGCCAGCACAGAGCTGGCCAGGGGGGAATCCCCACCCCCAAAGAGCTCCATTGTGTGCGATGTACCCAGCGCGATGTCACCTCTGGGTGCTGTCATTGCGCCAGGCACATTGTGTGGGGGACACTCTAACAATTTAAGTAAAAACTGTATGACACTGCTAAAACTGTGTGGCACCGAGAACCGCTAATGCCTGTTTGGAGTAACTGACTAACTGCATGCGTACTGTGACAGAGCATTGGTTCCAGATTATTGAAGTATTTTGATCAGAGGAAGTTGGGATCGAAACACGTACATTTTACCTGGGAAACGTGTTATCAATCATACTTCTTATTCGTCTTCGAGTCTTCACCACACTGCAACATTGTTGTTCAGAGTTTGTCAACAGTCATTTTGTTTTTCCACGGAGAGGTCTCAAAACGGCTACTTCAGCAACCCTTCCTGGGGTGGACTCTTCAAGTGACCTGTTTTTCTGTATGATTTGTGACTTTGTAATTTTGTAAATGTTTTGTATAAGTGGTATGAGTTTGTAAAAAATAGGCGTTGTGCCTTTAACGAGCTCACAGCTTTACTAGTTAGACTGGCAGTAAAAACAATTTTTGGCATTGAGCCTGTGTAACTCTTTGAAGTTTCGTATCAGTCCTTAGAGACTTTTTTGAGAGGTTTACCATCTCTTTTGAACATGATTTTTGTTAGGCTTCCCACCTGGGGATTGGCAACCCTACCATACAGTGATGATGTCACTTCCAGGTGACATCATTGCGTCACCTAGTGAATTTCCCTCCGCCTGAAGCCAGGTAAGGCCTCGCAACCCTACTTTGGTTTAGAAGGAGCTGGCACACTTGGGAGTCTTTTTGTTTGGCAGTCAAAAGACCAACATTCATGTCGGAACCATATAGAAGACTACAATGGGTTGAATATTTATGCTGAGGAGTGCATGTTTGGATTATGTAAACTCTGATAATGCGATTGGGAAACACAGTAGAAAGCAAACAGGTTCTGCTGAGTTAGCTGAGTTGCCATTGGTTGGAATATCAAACTGAACTGCTGCTTGGACTATTTGGACTAATTCTAATATGGAGACGAACTGCACAACGGTGGGATGCCAGTGATATATCGATCTTGGGGCAGGTTCTCATTTTAAGAGACTATGTTCAGAGTCATTGGATTATAGGTTCCTACTGCGTGGTGTTGCGTTTTCACTGTATGTGCTGATGGTGTGTTTTGAATATATTCTTTAAATGATGCGTCTAATCAATTTAATAACACATCTAAGAAAGGTAAACTTGTGCGTCTCATGACTTTATTATACAGAGCCTGAGAGTCTTTTCTTTGCTCATCACCTGGCAGTTGGCAACCCTAGATACAAGTCAGGATGAAGTGGTACAATGCAAAATGATCGCTGCTAGGAGGTGTGCATAATGGTGAGTGTTATGTATTGGGTCTTATTGGGTTCTTGTTGCCTGAGCTTGAGGCAGGCACTCCTTGCAAATCAGGATCCTGAAGCCTGGTCGAACTGGCCAGTCAGGACACTAGGCAAGCAATAACTTATAACAAAGAGATGCAAATGAAGGATCCTGGAGAGAGCCAATAGGAGTAACTGTTGCCTGCTGGGGAGCGTGGTTAACCATGGCCAGATTGTATATAGTTCACTGTACTGCCAGTTTTTCTGGTGACTGTTTCTTCTTGCAATAAAGTGTCCTTGGTTGATTCAGAGCTGGCTGAACTAACTTTATTTCAGTGAGCAATGCAGAAAACAAGCATCTGTAATGAGATAAGAATCCAGTGTCCCTAATAAACTAAAACTCATTAACAAGCTCTGGACGATGTACCCCACACCAACCACACGCATACGCGCAGCTGGATAGGAACATTACAGGGCTTTTTGGATAGCAGGGACTCCTTTGCATGTTAGGCCACACGCCCCTGATGTTGCCAGTCCCCCTGAAGTTTACAGTAGCCCCTGTAAGAAAAGCCCTGTAAGCTCTTGGAGGACTGGCTACATCAAGGAAGTGTGGCCTAATATGTAAAGGAGTTCCTGCTACAAAAAAGCCCTGGGAACATAGGATTCTTATAACGCTTTTTTGTGCGTGTGCTGTCTAGTCACAACTGACTTAAGGTGACTCCAGAGGATTTTCAAGCCAAGAGATATTCAACAGTGGTTTGCCATTCCCTCCTCTGCATAGGAACCCTGGGCTTTCTTGGGGGTCTCCCATCCAAGTATGATCCAAGGCCAATCCTCCTTAGTTTCTGAGAGATGATGAGTCTGGGCTAGCCTGGTCTATCTGGGTCAGGGCTCTTACAAATGCTAATTTTCTGCAGTGTCCACTTCTGTGCGTATCTCATAGCTGTAACCAAGTTCTTTGCGTTTTTGCATCTTGACCCCACCTGGCCCGCTCTACCTACAGTGTGGCCAAATCTAGGTGAACAATATAATCTGTGAGACCACTAAGGGCGTAGCAAAGGAATAGAAAACTGAGATACGGAGAAACCGCCTTTGTTATGAAATCTTTTTATAGCACCTAATAATGTAGTTTTTAAATTGTGTGTGTATGTTTTTTATTCTTTTATCATTGGAATCTGAATTGTTTTATCTTGATCGTTAGCCACCCGGAGTCCGCTCGCAGAGTGGGCGATGTATAAATCTAAAGAAAGTAAGTAAGTAAATAAATAGGTAGAGAAATTCTTGGAGATTTGGGGGGGGGGTGTCACCTGGGGAGCAGGTTTGGTTGGGGAGAGGCGTCAAAGCAGCCAAAGCCGCCAATTTCTCCACAGGAACTGATCTGTATTGTCTGGAGATTGGTTGTCATTCCGAAAGGCCCCACCTGGGGGCTGACAATCTTGTTTGTAGCACCCCTCCCGCCTTCTGACCTGGACCTAAGGGCTGACGGATCTTCACTCTTACTTGTATCTGATGTAGGCTTGCCAGTCCCCAGGTGGGTACATACAATAAACAATAAATTCAACTAAACAAACAATATTTCTGAATGACAACTCAGTATCTTATTATGATATTCTAGAAACTGTTTTATAAACCATGTGAAATTTTCAGTATGTGCAGCTGTATCAATCCGTGAGTAATGGCTTCCGCAATCCTGTGTCGTACTGTCTCTTTAAACAGGACTTCAAAATTCATTCCTCATTTGCCGCCTTTGAAATTGTCCAAATTGTCCACAGTTTCCTGATGTTATCAGTGTGTGTGGGGGGGGGGGGGTGCCAGAAGTTAGCCTTGCCTAGGATGCCAGACAGCAAGGAAGAAACAGTAGGTGCACAGGAAATGAAAATATACTCCAGGAGAGAATGAGAGACTAGCGAAATCTAGACATTTATGGCGGTTTTGCAACCTTTGTCCACTCTCTCTCTCGCAATAAATTCCTTTCACGGAGCCACAATTTACAGTCTCATATAAAGGATCAACTTATTCTCTTCACTAATCTGTCCCCGGCTCTTTGAAGAACTGTGGACAATTTGGACAATTTCAAAGGTGACTTTTCCTCAGTCTTCTCTTCTGAGGGAAACGGTGCTCAACATGGCAAAAACAGAACATATAAGGAGGGTATGAAGTTCCAACCTAGGATCAGCGTAGGGATAGTACATAAACACCTAGTTTCTTTTAATGAAACAAAATCCTCAGGGCCAGATGAATTGCATCCAAGGGTTCTAAAAGAGCTTGCGGATGTACTAATTTCTGAGCCTCTGGCTATTATTTTTGAGAATTCTTGGAGAATAGGAAAGGTGCCAGAAGATTGGAGGCGGCCTGTTATGTATGTGGACTCAAGGGAAGACTTTGGACGTTCCCACCGGGCTCATTGGAGCCAGGCGGACTGAGCTTGGGAACTTGGGAACAAAGGGCTGCAGGATTCAAACCCCTGCAGCCCTAGACCAATCACAAGCCCCCACTGGTTTGAATGACTCAATGATGTGCTAGCGCGGGAATCCAGAGATGTATATAAGTTGGGCCAGTAGGCCCCATCCCCAGTCTTGTACTGCAACCTTTTACTATGTGATTCCTATTAAAGAACTTGTTATCACTTACTCCAAGTCTCTGCCATGCATAGAACCCACTATATTATACAGGTGAATGTTGTCCCCATCTTCAAGAAGGGGAAAAAAGAGGATCGGGGTAACTACCGACCCGTCAGCTTTCTATACCTGGAAAAGTTTTAGAACAAATCATCAAACAGTCGGTCCTGGAACATTTGGAAAGAATGGATGTGATTACTAAGAGCCAGCATGGTTTTCTCAAGAACAAGTCATGTCAGACTAACCTGATCTCTTTTTTTGAGAAAGTGACTACCTTGCTGAATCAGGGGAATGCTGTAGACATCGTTTATCTTGATTTCAGGAAGGCTTTTGATAAGGTTCCACATACTATCCTTGTTGACACGGTAAAATGTGGTTTGGATCCTGTTACCGTTAGGTGGATCTGTAACTGGTTGACAGATCGCACCCAAAGAGTGCTTATGAATGGTTCCTCATCCTCTTGGAGAGGAGTGACAAGTGGAGTGCCTCAGGGATCTGTCCTGGGACCTGTTTTGTTCAACATCTTTATCAATGATTTGGATGAAGGAATAGAGGGAATGCTTATTAAATTTGCAGATGATACTAAATTGGGAGGGGTTTCAAACACAGAAGACGACAGAAACAGGATACAGGATGACTGTGACAAGCTGGAAAACTGAGCTAAAACCAATAAAATGAATTTTAACAGGGATAAATGTAAAGTTCTGCATTTAGGTAGGAAAAATCCAATGCATGGTTATAGAATGGGGGAGACTTGTCTTAGCAGTAGTATGTGCAAAAAGGATCTAGGGGTCTTAGTGGATCAGATGCTGAACATGAGTCAACAGTACGATGCAGTGGCTGAAAAGGCAAATGCAATTTTGGGCTGTATCAATGGATGTATAGTGTCCAGATCACGTGATGTGATGGTATTGCTTGACTCTGCTCTGGTAAGACCTCATTTAGAGTATTGTGTTCAGTTTTGGGCACCACATTTTAAGAAGGATATAGACAAGCTGGAACGGGTCCAGAGGAGGGCGACGAAGATGGTGAGGGGTCTGGAGACCGAGTCCTATGAGGAAAGGTTGAAGGAGCTGGGGATGTTTAGCCTGGAGAGAAGGCGGCTGAGAGGTGATATGATCACCATCTTCAAGTACTTGAAGGGCTGTCATATAGAGGATTGTGTGGAATTGTTTTCTGTGGCCCCGGAAGGTAGGACCAGAACCAGTGGGTTGAAATTAAATCAAAAGAGTTTCCGGCTCAACATTTAGGAAGAACTTCCTGACCGTTAGAGCAATTCCTCAGTGGAACAGGCTTCCTTGGGAGGTGGTGGGCTCTCCTTCCTTGGAGGTTTTTAAACAGAGGCTAGATGGCCATCTGACAGCAATGAAGATCCTGTGAATTTAGGGGGAGGTGAGTTTCCTGCACTGTGCAGGGGGTTGGACTAGATGACCCTAGAGGTCCCTTCCAACTCTATGATTCTATGAAATGAGGCATGAATTTTGAAGTCCTAATTAAAGAGACAGTACAACACAGGATTGCGGAAGCTATTACTCATGGACTGATATAGCTGCACATATTGAAAATTTGACATGGTTTATAAAATGGTTTCTAGAATATCATAATAAGATACTGAGTTATCATTTAGAAATATTGTTTGTTTAGTTGAATTTATTTTTTATTGTATGAATCCCCGGTTTGGAGGCCCTCCCCCTGCTTCAGGGTCATCAAAAAGCGGTGGGGTGGAGGAGGGAAATGTCTGTTGGACACTCCATTATTTCCTATGGAGACCGATTCCCATAAGGTATAATGGAGAATTGATCCATGAGTATCTGAGGCTCTGAGGGGGCTATTTCTTGAGGCAGAAGTACCAAATTTGCACAATAGCATCCAGTGCCTCTCCCCAAATTACCCTCCAAGTTTCAAAAGGATTGGACCAGGGGGTCCAATTCTATGAGCCCCCAAAGAAGGTACCCCTATCCTTCATGATTTCCAATGGAGGGAAGGCATTTAAAAGGTGTGCAGTCCCTTTACATGTGATGGCCAGAACTCCTTTTGGAGTTCAATTATGCTTGTCACAACCCTGCTCCTGGCTCCACCCCCAAAGTCCCCAGATATTTCTTGAATTGGATTTGGCAACCCTAATCTGATGGAATGAGCTTTATTTTATGAAAACTTATACCCAGGTCTGTCAGGTGCTACCTGACTCGTAATTTAATTCTTAGCCCTGTTTTCCTTTTCTTCTGTTCCAGTTCCATGTATCACATTGTTCCTCTGCATCTTGTTTTGCAGCCCAGTATATACTTTCTTTCCTGGTTCTGCAAAAGATTGCCCATTGGACAGGAGGGAAAGGATGTCTCTTCAGGTGTGGGTTAGTGAATGGAAGTAGGCATATGCAGGGGTGGAATTCTAGCAGGAGCTCCTTTGCATATTAGGCCACATACCCCTGATGCAGCCAATCCTCCAAGAGCTTACAAAAAAGAGCCTTGTAAGCTCTTGGAGGATTGGCTGCATCAGGGGTGTGTGGCCTAATATGCAAAGGAGCTCCTGCTAGAATTCCACCCCGGGCATATGAAGCTTTTCACAGCATGAAGCTAAACTACATCACCAGGAAACGGCTTGCAGATCAAACTGATTCTAAAAGGACATCTTGAGGAACCAGTTTAAAAGTTAGCAACCTTCATTCTATAAGCCACGCTAATATGTCTCTCTCTCTTTCATGGTCTCTTCTGTGTTATCTCCCCTCCCTTCTTGCATGCCAACAGTCCCCCCTATCTCTTTTTCCATAATTTTCATTTTCCTCAGCAGCCCTCCGCTCCTTTTTGTCTACCCAGCCAAAAAACATTTAAATTAGCAATCTGCATATGCAGCCAAACTCATTATCCTACATGATGGCGCTTCAGGCAAAAACATACCAATATTACCTCTCAGGAAGGTAATATTGGGAGGCAGTGACAAGAGAATATATGTTCAGTGTACTGGCTCAGCACCATACAAACAGACGGGTTAACAGAAATGCTGAATGAGCAAGGCAGTACAGAAAAAAAACAGACACAGCCAAGTCCTTGGAGACGAGGGATTTCTGTGCTACACAGTTCATCAGCTAATAGACTGTCGCTCCCTGCAGGTTCCCATAGCCTCAGCTAAAGCCAGAAGTGGATATGCTCCAGCTAGAAGATTCTGACTCGAAACCAGAGAGGGAAAAATGAAGAAACCTGTCTCTTAAAGTAGAATATCTTGGGGAGCTTTGTTTTCTGAACCCTCAGCCTTTTTTCCATCAACTGACAGTAGAAGCAGCTGCAGCTGCAGCTATTTGTTGGTCCAGTTGCTATGGTGACAATACATTGTGTACCTCAAGAAGCTCGCTGTGCATTGGCTAATTTGATAGGAAGCGAGGCAGGCGCTGCTGGGTGTAGTAGTAATTGATAATATCTTCGGCATCCTGCCTCTAAACGCTTGACGGATGCGTGGCTGTCAGGAGGGATAACATGACATGCTACAAGCATCTGAGTTTAGATTTGGCTGCTAAATAACAAAAGGCCAACTTTCTGCACAGCCGTAAAGGTTGCCTCCGTGTTTGGTGAATGGAACGGGCTGGAACATCTGGAGTGGGCGACAGTTGAGTCTTCCTTTTACCCTTTGTCACTGTGGTAGCACCAGTTGAATGAGAAACATTCAAGGATGCGGGCGACGGTAAGTATATGACACTAGGTCTTTTCGAAATGGTTTCCTAGATGAAGCAAGTCCCTCGACTTGATTGCATTCCATTTAGGAGCCAAGATTGGCTGGGAAAGATAAATAAAATGAGTGCATGCCTTAATGCTCGTGAGTTTAGCGTACGTTTTGCTGCAATTTATTTTTTGGGGGGGATGTGTGCATTTGGCAGGTGAGAGAAAACTGATTGTGGTTGCATTTCATCCGTCAGAGAGAAAGCAGCTCGGGATGCTAAATGAGCAGCTTTTAGCTGATTCTCAGGAGCTGAGGGTGTCAGCCACATCAGCAGTAGCTCTGGAAATTAATCTTAAAATTAATTTGAGCTGGCAGACTTCACCCAAATCGCTTCTTGTGAACAGTAGGTCCCAATTATACCCTTGCAGCATTTCTCAGACAAAGCTGTGCTCTAGGGTTGCAGGATTCTGCTTTGATAAGGAGTCTTTCTTTTCCATTTGCGGGTTTTTTATTGGCTATTGCTCCCTTTTGTTCACTGACCATAGTAAGAAGAAATGGAGTTGTTTGCTTAGAGAAATATCAAAGTTGCGGTCTTTATGCCCAGAGTAAAATAACCCAGGAAAAAATGCTATTTAAAAAAAAAAAATCTTATGCAGAATTTGATTCTTTTAAAATGTGGGCTTAAAAGCTCAGAACATCCACATTTGATAGTTCTGTTTCCCTTCGTAAACAATACCCTGAACACGTATGAACATGCATGAAACTGTCTTATACTGAGTCAGAGCATTGTCCATCAAGGACAGTATTGTCTGCTCAGACTGGCAGCGGCTCTCCAGGGTCTCAGGCTGAGGTCTTTCACCATCACCTGCTGCCCGGTCCTTTCGAGTGGAGGTCCTTCTGCATCCAGCAGTCGTTTTGATCTTTCCCTATTCTCCTTGTTTTGATTAAAGAGGTTTGGAGAGAGCATTCGGCATTATCCCTCGTGCAATCTGGCGTGAATGCAGAAAGTCTTGTCACTAGTCTATAAGATGCTGGGTCGTCGGCATTGGCCTGAAGTGTATTCCTACATTGCAGTGGTAGGATTTGATACCAGAATTTGCTGTGCCAAGACCACGTGTTGGGGTGGGGGGAGAGAAAGGGCGACCTGTAAATATTCCCATTGATGAAAGAGCCTGTTGGGTTGCAAACTTTTAGGGAGGCTTACAACTGAGCCTGTAAAATTAATATAAAGCTATAGCAGGGGGGGCCAAATTGTGGCTCTTTCACCCTTATTGTGTGGCTCTTGAAGCCCCCACCACCCTATCAGTTAGCTTGGAGAAGGCATTTCTCTCTTTAAATCACTTGTCCAAGCCAAGCCAGCTGGCAGCTTGGAGAATGCATTTAAAGTTGCTTTCCTTCTATCTCTTCCTTCCCCATCTATTTGCTTTCCTTCTTCCCTCCCTCTCTTCCTTCCTGTCATAAGGCTCTCAGACATCTGACGTTCATGTCTTGTGGCTCTCAGCCATCTGGCATTTATTCTATGTGGCTCTTACGTTAAGCAGGTTTGGCCACCCCTGAGCTATAGTGTGATCCAAGGGTGAGCAGGAGCGATTCAGACGCTTTGGAAAGCCCGAGAGCTCCAGCACCTAACAAAGGTCATTCTGCCTTCTCTGTAATTCCCAAACAATCGTCTCTCTCCAGATAATCCCTGTCATGGAAAAGAGATAGAATGTGCTTGCTTGCGATTCCTAGGCTGATTCCTAGGCAGCTTTCTCATCTTTCAGGGCGAACTGAGAGAACACACTTGGTTCATGAGTCACAGGCAGGCATATGATGCTAAGTACGAAATTGCGGCGTTCGGTCTCCGAATCCCTGCTCTTGGAGTAGGAGTGGTTTTTTTCCAAGGCGTTGATGTTTTAATACAAACTGACAGTTATGTTTTGAAACATGCTTTCTCTCCCTTGCAGCCCAATTAGAAGGCGGTTGGTAGCTTTCGGCGTGAACAAGAATGGGTGTCTTTGGGGTTTCCTTATCCCAGTCATTTAATTATCTCTACCAAAATACGGGGTGGGGATGGAATCTCTTCAGTATACAGAGTGTGGGCATTCCTTCTCTGAGTTCAAACACTGTTACCTGGAGGCAGGGTTGCCAGCCTCCAGGTGGGACCTGGAGATCTCTCACTTTTACAATTGATCCCCAGAGAAGAGAGATCAGCTCCCCTGGAATAAAGGGCTGCATTGGAGGGTGGATTCTGTGGCACTGAACCGTGCTGAGGTCCCTCCCCTCCCCAAACCCCTCCCTCTCCAGGCTCCACCCCCAAAATGTCCAGGAATTCCCCAACCTAGGGCTGGCAACCTAAATGTTGGGTTGCCAACCACCCAGAGAAAATATGTCCTGCCCCCTTAACCAGGGGTCATTTTGTAGGGAAAAAAGGTGGTGGAGCTCATCCAGGGATTGTTATGCAGCTGCACCTACTATTCAGTGGACAAGGTGGGAAGGAGAAGGTGGAACTCTCAGAAAGGTTCAGGAGCTGTGCTCTTGTGAGCTCCTGATGAATCCAAGGCCTGCCCTTAACAGAGACTTAAAAGGGATGTTATTTACCAGACTGTTATTTACCTCCATGCCACAAAAAGTTTCAGCTGCCCACGCTAAACCTCTATTCAAGGGCAACTTCCTAGGGTGCCAGCCTTCTGGGGGGCACTGAATTGGATGCCCCCCCCATGTGACTTGGTGATGTTATCAGTGGAGGGGGGGTGTCAGAACTTAGCCTTGCCTAGGGTGCCAGACAGTCCCTGTATCAAGGGGCAGGACTCTTGTCTCCCAAGGATGTTGGCAACTCTACCCAGAGGTGAGGTTCTGGAGAATCTCTGTCCATCAAAGTTAAAATAGTTCAGAAGAGGGTAAGTTCCTGTGGGACTCTGCAATGTAAAGTTCAGCACTGTTGGTTTGAAAATTGTCCCCATACCTCGAACTTGCTCTTTATATGTAGTGTGTTCAGTGCCATCTGGTGATACGCATGGTTCTTCTCTCCTCCTCTCCTTTTACCTTTATTTCTTTGTTTAATTTACAACCTTTATTACCTGCATTTCTACCTTGTGGAGCTTACCTCAACAGGGCTTACAATGTGAACTAAACAATAATTATGTTAGAAACACATAAAAAGCCAACATTTAAAATCTCAGGGCCGCCAATAAATATAAACTAAATTAGTCAAACACAGTTCTAAATAAAGCTATCCTCAACCCCCTTCTGAAGATCGAAAGTGAGGGGGGCCAGTAACACCTCCCTGAGGAGGTTGCTCTATAATCTTCACATCTCCACTCCTCTTATTTTAGCTAACAGTTCTGTGAGGAAGTCTAGCTGAGGAAAAAGTAATTCACTGAGGTCGCAGTAGACTTCATGGCGGGGTGGGAACTTGAACCTAGGTCTCTTGAAATGTCGTCCAGTGCTGCAACCATTATTCAAAGTCTATCCAAGTCTGAGGGGTAGCCCTGGCCTTTGCTTCCCATGCTCAGGGTGAGGTTGGCAACGCAACCCTGACCATCCCGTATCAGACAGGACAGGGGTGTGATTCTGGTGACTGCACATTTGGGCAAAACGTGTGGATCCCTTGTTATAGTGATGCAGGCAAGTTTCTGTCATGGTGGATTACTGTGTGGCTCACACCGAGCAAAGCCCAATGGGCATAGAACAGGGTGTCAAATTAATTTTTCACAAGGGCCGAATCTGACATAAACAAGATCTTGCCGGGCCAGGCCACGAGTGTCATAAAATGTAATGCCAGGTAGCAGAGAGATAAACTTTATAAAGGACACAGACAAACTCAAAGATTTTTTTAAAACTTAAAATAAAACATGCTTAAAATATTAGCTCTTGTTGGTCTTAAAGATGGTTTCTTTGTATCTCTCCTGTGCAATCTCTCAACCCCATCTACCTCACAGGGTGTCTGTTGTGGGGGAGGAAGATAAAGGAGATTGTGAGCCATTCTGAGTTTTAGAGTGGAGGGCAAGATATAAATCCAGTGTTGTCTTCTTCTTATTACTACATTGTAATATCTAATGAAATAATTATACAACTCACGGCCTGGTTGCTAACAGGCCACGGAACGGTACTGGTCCACAGCCCGGGGTTCGGGGACCCCTGCTCTAAGTGGCAGCCTTTCAAATATTTAAAGAGAGCAATCCTGTCCCCCCTCAATCTCCTCTTCTCTAGACTGAACATTCCCAAGGCCCTCAGCCTTTCCTCAGAGGGTTCTTCCTCCAGGCCCTTGAGCATCCTCGTTGCTCTCTTCTGCACCCGCTCCATTTTGTCCACATCTTTTTTGAAGTGAGGCCTCCAGAATTGCACACAGTATTCTAGGTGTGGCCTGACCAAGGCAGTATACAGCGGAACTATGACCTCCTGTATTTTTGATGTAATAGGCCTTTTGATACAACCCAGGATTGATTTCAAAAAGGGGACAGCAGGGGCAAGGAGATGCCAGACTCCATATCTTCCTTTACATGCCTCAGGAAGAAGCAAATTGTACAAATTCTGAAACAAAATGCACAAAGCTGCTGATCTGCAGGGAAGTACCTACTTCGCAGGTCAAGTGACTTGGCGTTTTTTGTTTTGCCAAGTCCTCGGGAGTAGGGTTGCCAACTCCCGGTTGGGAAATTCCTAGAGATTTGGGGAGGTCAAGGTTGGAGGCGAAGAAGGACCTTGGTTAGGTACAATGCCATAGAGTCCACCCTCCAGTTTGGTGCAGTGGTTAAGTGCGCAGACTCTTATCTGGGGGAACCAGGTTTGATTCCTCACTCCTCCACTTGCAGCTGCTGGAATGGCCTTGGGTTAGCCATAGCTCTTGTAGGAGTTGTCCTTGAAAGAGCAGCTTTTGTGAGAGCTCTCTCAGCCCCACCTACCTCACAGGGTGTCTGTTGTGGGAGAGGGGAGGTAAAGGAGATTGTGACTGTTCTGAGATTCAGTGTATAGGGCGGGATATAAATCCAATATCATCATCTTCTTCTTCTTCCAAAGGAGCCATTTTCTCCAGAGCAACTGATCTTTGTTTAGAGACTGGTTGTAATTCCAGGAGTTCTCCAGATCCCAAATCCTATTTGAGACTTATGAATTTTAGCCATCAGGGAGGCACAATCCAATAAGGCAGGAGATGTTTTGACTCGGATGTGGGCTTCCATAGCTTTGCTGATAAGATTTTCCAAGAATCCTTTTCCAAACGACTTCCACTTCTGAAGTGCGATGCTATGAGGAATTACTCCAGTCTAATCCCACTGATTTCAGCTGGCTTAGACTGGAGAAACTTTGCATTGGATCACACTGTTGGATAGCTGCCCTCAAAGGGGGCCTTGATTTAAAGCCCTTGAAAGAGCTGGCGACCATTCCCCTACTTACACTTCCATAGTAATTTCTCTTGAAGGAGTTCTGAGGAGCAGGTAGTCCAAGGTACTGGCATGAAGTCAGAGAGAGAAAGAGAGACCGATTTCCCACTAGCCTTATGCTGCTCTCACTCACCTCGTCTCTGCGGGGCCTCCGTTGGATTTCACACTGTCTGCCCTAGGGTTGCCAAGTCCAACCCCAGAAATATCTGGGGACTTTGGGGGTGGAGCCAGGAGACTTTGGGGGTGGAGCCAGGAGACACTGGGGTGGAGCTAGGGGGGAGGGGGGAAACGGCGCCGGGGAGCGTGGCCAGCCGCCCCCTCTCGGAGCGGGCGACGCCGCCACGCCCGCTCCACTCCGCCTTTGGGGTGGAATCGGGGGGGGGGGGTGGAGGCGGGCCGGGGGCATGGCGAGCCGCGAGTCTGGGTCCTAGAAGGGCCCGGATTCGTGGCTCGCCATGCTCCTGGCCTGCCTCCGCCCTCCCCTGGTTTTGCCTGCGCTGCTGCCGCCTCTTGGCTGCTCCTCCAAGATGGGCTCAGCCTGGGCCCATTTCGGAGGAGCAGCTGCGGTGGGCAGGGAGGGGGCGGCGGCCTCACCCGCTCCGGGATGGGGCGGCTCGCCATGCTCCCCGGCGCCGTTCCCCCCTCCCCCCGCTTTTGTTTTTTTGGGGAGCGGGGGAAGAGGGTGGAAATTCTGGGGTCCCCCGCCAGGGCGGGAGGGTTGGGAAGCCTAGTCTGCCCCAAGGCTACAACTTGCTCCACCTCTTTTGTACAGCAAACAAGATCCTCTAAAAACTAGTTTCTGTTTGCCGCACAAAAAAGGCGAAGCAGCCCCAGGGCAGCCCCAGTTCTGCTGAAAAGAGGAGCATGACAGCGGCATAAGGCTAGTGGGGAATTGGCCAGAGAAAGAGAGAGAGAGAGAGAGATCCTGTTTGTTAATTGGGAAGAAAGCAGCATGTCGAATAACTATGGTATCTAATTCTAAACATTTTATCATTTTGAAGGTTATTCTGGTCCAAGTTAATCCAGGGGAAGCGTTTACGATAAGAAGAGAAGATGGACAATTTCAGTGCATTACAGGTACAGTCTTTGCATCTTGCAGATAAACAGGGTTGTTTTTAACCTTTTCAAAAGCTGAGGTAATTTGAATGCATAATTAAGCAACGTTGTGGTGGTTAGGAAAGAGGCTTTGTACCATTCACATTTCTGACAGCGCATCAACACACGGATGGAGTCCGAGCTTTTGCTAGAAAGTTGCTGGCCATGAGAACAATAAGTGTTGCTCCCTGTGGAAGGAGTCTGTGTCCTCATAGAATGTTAGTTAAGCAGTGCAGCCTGTGCCCTATATATATATATGCTCAGGTAATGAGATTCTAGCAGGAGCTGCTTTGCATATTAGGCCACACACCCCTGATGTAGCCAATCCTCCAAGAGATTATAAGGCTCTTTTTTGTAAGCTCTTGGAGGATTGGCTTCATCAGGGGGTGTGGCCTAATATGCAAAGGAGCTCCTGCTAGAATTCCACCCCTGTGCTCAGTCCATCACATTTTTTCCTCAGTGGGAACTCAACCTGGCTTAGATTGAACCTCATGGGAAACAATACAGGAAGAATGGATTACGCTTACCCACTCCGACAGTTTGGTGTAGTGGTTAAGTGCACGGACTCTTATTTGGGAGAACCGGGTTTGAGTCCCCACTCCTTCACATGCACTTGCTGATGTGACCTTGGGTCAGTCACAAGTTCTCTCAGAGCTGTTCTGCTCAAGAGCAGTTCTGGGAGAGCTCTCTCAGCCCCACCTACCTCGCAGGATGTCTGTTGTGGGGACTGTAAGCTGCTCTGAGACTACTTTGGGTAGTAGAGGGCAGGGTATAAGTTCAATATCCTCCTCCTCTCTAAAGTCCATATTGTGGGCTTCGTATTTTCATAATGTTTGCTGTTTGGTTATGTACATTGGTTAGGGCTAGAGATGCCAACTGCCAGAGAAGAAAAAAAACATCCTAAATGTCTTTAGCAGATTAGTGGAATGTTGTTTACCGGGGTGGAATTCTAGCAGAAGCTGCTTTGCATATTAAGCCACACCTCCTGATGTAGCTAATCCTCCAAGGCTCTTTTTTATAAGCTCTCGGAGGATTGGCTACGTCAGGGTTTGTGTGGCCTAATATGCAAAGGAGCTCCTGCTAGAATTCCACCCCTGTTGTTTACCATGACAAGTTTCAGCTGCCTATTCTCATATATTACTCCTAGCCACAAAGCCTTTGTGAAAACTTTGCTGGAGCAGGGCATGAACCGTCAGTCTTCAAGCCTCCCTCCTCCTCCATTTCCATGCTTGATAAGGAGAAGGGCATTTGAGTCTTTCTCATGCTTTTTACTGCTTAAGTGTGGGGAAAGTTTTGGCAGAGAAACACCACAGACCTTGCAACCTCTAAGCTGAGTTAGTGTGAGCTAGCTCACAGATTTTTAGCCTCCAGCTCACACATTATTTTCTTAGGTCAGGAAGGATGACCCCAGAGCACACTAATTGATGCAGCAACTCACAACTTTAATGCCAGTAGCCAGGGCATTTTTTTGAGCAGGAATACACAGGAACTCAGTTCTGGCTGGCTTGGTGACAGGGGGTGTGGCCTAACATGGAAATGAATTTGTGATAGGCTTTTGCACTGGGCAACACAGTGATGATGTCAGGAGGTGTGGCCTAATGTGCAAATGAGGTTATGTTGGGCTTTTTCTACAAAAAAAGCCCTGCCAGTAGCTCACAAAGTAGAATTTTTGCTCACAAGACTCCACAGCTTAGAGGGCACACTGTTTTGCAACCTCTGCAGATTTCACATTTCTTCTAGGACTCAGAGCCAGTTTCAGCCTCATACGAAAAGAGGATTTCATAGACACCTTTCGACAGAGAACAGTGACATGCTATGGTGGTTGTTGACCTGAGAAGCCCATACAGCTCCAACATTATCTTTGTTGTACATTTTTATTCGCATGGCACATATTTAGTTATGCAGTGCCTATGTATCTACAGTGCAGGGGTGGAATTCTAGCAGGACCTCCTTTGCATATTAGGCCACACACCCCTGATGAAGCCAATCCTCCTGGAGCTTACAAGGCTCTTTTTTGTAAGCACTTGGAAGATTAGCTACATCAGGGTTTGTGTGGCCTAATATGCAAAGGAGCTCCTGCTAGAATTCCACCCCTGCTACAGTGTATTCATTACTTTCCATCAGTCAACTGGTAGCTCTCTTGGCCTCAGTCTTCCTGTGATATTTTGGAATAGTTTTGTGACACCTAGCCCATAATCCGTGTAGACTCAGAAACATTTGATGATTGAACTCTGCCAGTATGTGTAGCTATTTGCAGGGCTTTTTTGGTAGAAGATGCCCAGCAGGAACTTATTTGCATATTAGGCCACACACCCTGATGTCACCATTGTTTCACATAGGGCTTTCTATAGAAAGTCCAGCAGGGATTCATTTGCATATTAGGCCACACCAAGTCAGCTGGAAGTGCGTTCCTGCTCAAAAAAAGCCCTGGCTATTTGATAGGAAAAACAAGCAGTAAGGGGAAGGGGGATTAGGCATTTGGTAGTATAACCTCTGCCCATCTGAGTTCTGTGGAATTAAATTGAATGTAACATGCAAGGCAAGCTAATAAATTTCTTTGTCAGGACTTTCCAATTTCCTTGATAGCCCAGGTGAGCCCGATCTCCCCAGATCTCAGAATGTGAGCAGGGTCAGCCATGGTTAGTGCTTGGATGGGAAGTCCAGGGTTGCTACACAGAGGCAGGCAAAGGCAACCCACCTCTGAACATCTCTTACCTTGAAAAACTCAGCAGGTTTGCCATTAGTTGGCAAAAAAGAAAAGACAGGTCGTTGTTCCATGGAGTCTTCTCTAAACTCGGAAAATAAAAACATAAGAGAAGCCATGTTGGATCAGGCCAAAAAACCAGGTGCCATCAGGAGGTCCACTAGTGGGACCAGGACACTAGAAGCCCTCCCACTGTGGCCCCCCCAAGCACCAAGAATACAGAGCATCACTGCCCCAGACAGAGAGTTCCGTCTATACCCTGTGGCTAATAGCCATCGATGGACCTCTGCTGCATTTGTTTATCCAGTCTCCTCTTAAAGATGTCTAAGAGCCCCATGGCGCAGAGTGTTAAAGCTGCATTACTGCAGTCCTAAGCTCTGCTCACGACCTGAGTTCGATCCCAGCGGAAGCTGGTTCAGATAGCCGGCTCCAGGTTGACTCAGCCTTCTATCCTTCCGAGGTCGGTAAAATGAGCACCAGCTTGCTGGAGGGAAAACGTAGAGGACTGGGGAAGGCAATGGCAAACCACCCCGTAAAAAGTCTGCCATAAAAACGTTGTGAAAGCAATGTCACCCCAGAGTCGGAAATGACTGGTGCTTGCCCAGGGGACCTTTCCTTTCCTTTCCTGAAAGCTGTCTATGCTTGTAGTTGCCACCACTTCCTGTGGCAGTGAATTCATGTGTTAATCACCCTTTGGGGGAAGAATTACTTCCTTTTATCCGTTCTAACCCGACTGCTCAGCAATTTCATTGAGTGTCCACGAGTTCTTGAATTGTGAGAAAGGGAGAAAAGTACTTCTTTCTCTACCTTCTCTGTCCCATGCATAATCTTGTCAGCCTCTATCATGTCACCCCGCAGTCAATGTTTCTCCAAGCTAAAGAGCCCCAAGTGCTTTAACCTTTCTTCAGAGGGAAAGTGTTCCAACCCTGATAAAGAGAGAGGATAAAAAGGGACTTCGGTCAATAACCATGGGGGCAACACATTGCCACCTATGAAAGCCGTTACTTGCAGAGTGGTGAGCATGTCTTTTTGGTGGTCATCTGTGACTCACTTTTGAAGAAGAAGAAGAAGAAGAAGAAGAAGAAGAAGAAGAAGAAGAAGAAGAAGAAGAAGAAGAAGAAGAAGAAGAAGAAGAAGAAGAAGAAGAAGAAGATGATGATGATGATATTGGATTTATATCCCACCCTCCACTCCAAATCTCAAAGTCCCAGAGTGGTCACAATCTCTTTTATCTTCCTCCCCCACAACAAACACCCTGTGAGGTGGGTGGGGCTAAGAGAGCTCTCCCATAAGTTGCCCTTTCAAGGACAACTCCTTCAATAGCTGTGGCTAACCAAAGGCCATGCCAGCAGGTGCAAGTGGAGGAGTAGGAAATCAATCCCGGTTCTCCCAGATAAGAGTCGGTGAACTTAACCACTACACCAAATTGGCTCTCACTTTTTATGCTGGCCCACTGTGATCCAATTCTGCTTTTAAAAGCTATATTGTTAAAGTTTTTGGCAGTTTGCAGAGTTTGATTGTGCTATATACAGGCCTTGAATTCAGCAGGAGCTCACAGGAGCGCAGCTCCTGAACCTTTCTGACAGCCCCCTCTCCTCCTTCCCACCTACCTTGTCCATTGAATAGTAGGTGCAGCTGCAGAGCGATCCCTGGATTAGGAGAGCGGGCAGCCAGCCAGCCACCAGGGGCTTTGCCACACCCCCAGCAGCCCTCATTAACCCCTGGAGAAGCCCAGGCCACCCCTTCTCCACTTCTTATGTGATTTTTGGCGACAGGTGGCTTGCTGGCCTTTTGACTGGGGGGTGGTGACCAAGGAGAGCCCCAGGTGAGTGAGGCCTGCTTGGGCTGACTGGATCTCTAGCCAGCCCAAGCAGGCCTCACTCGCTTGTGGTCCTCCTTTCTTGCACCAGGTTGCTTTTGGCTGGTGGGGGCCAGCATATGCTAATGAGTTATGCTAATGAGCTCCTCCACCTATTTTTCTACAAAATGACCCCTGGCTATATATATACATTTATAATGGCAAGAAAGCTATCCTAGGTTTGCATCAAGTACTGGTGAGCTGTGGATTCTTCTTTATGAAAGTGCAGGAAGCGTTTCTGATTCCTCTTCAAGCCATCAAAACGCTTATTTGTCATTTTGTCAAACTGGGATAAAAGCAGCAGGGGGAAAAAAATCTTATGTGGCAGTTTTTCTCAGGTGGTGCTACTGTTTTGTGAAGGTTTGTTATGTGAGAGATGAGTAATTACACTCATTAGAATGATTCAGAAGCCAGGTTTAGAATGAATGAGACCCGTTTGCAGAAGTGAATGGTACCGATCATCCATTCAAGAATTCTCTGTAGTGCGATGAGTAAGATGACTCTTCATGAACACATTTTGTAACAGGCACAAGTTGTCATGCTATTCAGTTCTCTTTGACATTAGAATGGCTGCAATATGTATGGATTTGTTCCTAAAGGAAATGCCCGCATTCATAATCAAATGAGGAAAATATGCAGATTAGAATGCGTCAAATTGGTTCCTGTTTCAAAATGAGTTTTAATTTTGGTCGTGGCTTCAGAGAGGGGAAGGGGGGAAAGAGAAAGCAAGCCCTGCTCTTGTTTCGCCATAAAACAACGGTTTCCAAATTGGGCAGATGGTACTTGGGGGGGGGGGGGGGCCATGAACATGTGCCTGTAGCAGCTGCCCTTTCCCCCTAAAAATAGCACAGGAGTGACGTATCTGACAACTTCAGCATAATTTTCCATACTGCCCTTTCAAGTGGGCCTGAAGAAGGAGTGAGGGGGCGGAAGGAGAGTCAGTAGTAACTTCATGAAACAGACAAAGAATTTGGCAATCAAGAGGTCAGGAGGACCTGAGCAATGGCTGACCTCAGGGGTCATTTTGGAGAAAGATAGGTGGTGGAGCTCATCCAGGGATTGTTATGCAGCTGCACATACTATCCAATGGACAAGGAGGTGGAACTCTCAGAAAGAAGAAGACATTGGATTTATATTCCGTCCTCCACTCAAAAGTCTCAGAGCGGCTCACAATCTCCTTTATCTCCCTCCCCCACAACAGACACCCTGTGAGGTGGGGGGCGGGGTGCTGAGAGGGCTCTCATAGCAGCTGCCCTTTCAAGGACAACCTCTGCCAGAGCTATGGCTGACCTAAGGCCATGCCAGCAGGTGCAAGTGGAGGAGTGGAGAATCAAACCCGGTTCTCCAAGATAAGAGTCTGCACACTTAACCACTACACCAAACTGGCTCTGATTACAGGCTCTGTAAGTTCTTGGAGAATTGGCTACATCAGGGAGGTGTGACCTAATATGCAAAGGAGCTCCTGCTACAAAATGAGCCCTGCTTGCCTCAGTTCTCTCCCTCTCTTCTCTTTCTTCCTCAGTCCTCCTTCTCCATCAACCCTTTCCATTTCCTTCATATTTCCATTTCCTGCAGACTCCATAGTGTCTGTCTTTCAGTTTACCTAACTCCTAGAGCCTCTCTCCTAGATGCCCCATAAAGTTTTTCTAGTTCTTGAGATATTAATTCCAGCCAAACTGGCAATGTTACTTCCCTCAGATAGAGCGTATTTTAAATATTCAGGCAACAGAACTGTATGGACTCCTAGAATGTTTGTGAAGTATCTCAGCCAATCACTGTCAGAGATTTCACCACCACACCTACCATACAGTAAAGGCAGAACAGGCTGTATAAATCTGAAGTATGTAACCAATTATGGTTTAAAACTAGTCTTGTCAGAGTCCAGCTGGTTTTTTGTGTATACCATCAGTTCTTCAGAAGTGAAAATGTAGTCTGTATTGAATGTTGATGTTTTCCTTGCTGCACATTTCCACAAATATACAGCTGTCTACAGCTCTGTTGGACATTTTTTTGTTGTTTATGAGGTTATAGCTTCCTTTTATATATAGTATTCTCAGTTTTATGGTCAAGATATAAAAATAATCAGTCTTCTAGCCTCACTGTTATGGTGTGGTGTTAACAGAATACCCTTATTCTAAAACAGTTTCGGAAAAGATTAGAATTGTTGACATAGGGAGCTTTGAGTCTTGGAAGCTTATACCCAGAAATTTGTCTTGGTCTCTGAAATGCAACTGGGCTCAAACTAGGGTTGCCAAGTCCAATTCAGGAAATATCTGGGGACTTTGGGGGTGGAGCCAGGAGCAAGGGTGTGACAAGCATAAATGAACTCCAAGAGAGTTCTGGCCATCACATTTAAAGGGATCACAAACCTTTTTAAATGCCTTCCTTCCATAGGAAATAAGGAATGATAGGGGCACCTTCTTTTGGGACTCATAGAATTGGACCCCCTGGTCCAATCTTTTTGAAACTTGGGAGGTATTTTGGGGAGAGGTTCTGGATGCTATGCTACAAATTTGGTGCCTCTACCTCATAAAACAGCCTCCCCAGAGCCCCAGATACCTGCAGATCAATTCTTCATGATTTCCTATGGGAATCGGTCTCCATAGGGAATAATAGAGTTACCTGCAGACATTTCCCTCCTCCCCTCCCCCCGCTTTCTGATGACCCTGAAGCGGGGGGAGGGCCTCCAAACCGGGGGATCCCCTGCCCCCACCTGGGGATTGGCAACCCTAGCTTGAACCTAGCTCTTCTATTGCAGACCAACATAGTCACCCTTTGAAATTCTTCCCACTTTAGGGTTGCCAGGTCCCCTCAGTGCACCGGTGAGAGGATTTGGGGGGGCATTCTGGGACATCCCTAATGCTATGACATCACCCAGAAGTGACATCATCACATTGGGGACATTTTGCAACCATGTTCTGGTTTTTGGGCAAAACTCTATGGTAAAACTGGCTTCAAACCATAATTTTGCCCTCAAACCAGAGCATCACTGTGCGATGTCCCCAACATGATGATGTCACTTCTGGGTGACATTATTGTGTCAGGGACATTGCATTGTTTCTCTCACTGGCCAGCTAGAGTGGCAGGCAGAAACCCCCAAAACTGGTGGAACCCCCACCAGGACCTGGAGACTGGCACCCCAACCCTACTTGTATCTCATGAAGGGAGCTATGACTCACGAAAGCTTACACCCCGGAAATCTTATTGGTCTCTAAGGTGCTATCTAGTGCTTCTACTGCAGACAACATGGCCACCCTTCTGAAACTAAATTCTCCCCCTGTACACTGTTCTTCCTTCTATATCTTCAGATTCCCATATGCAGCTGGGTGAAAGACCACTCATGAGTGGGGGAAGGGGGTACAGGCAGCAGAGGAGGTGTGTGGGTGGGGCAGTAGGCCTTGCCAGAAGCCTGGGGACCCAAGACTGTAGAGTTGCCAATTAAAGAAATATCTGGGAACTTTGAGGGTGGAGCCAGGAGACCTTTGGGGTGGAGCCAGGAGCAAGGTTGTAACAAGCATAATTGAACTCCAAAGGGAGTCCTGGCCATCACATTTCAAGGGACCGCACACCTTAAATGCGTTACCTCCATTGGAAATCATGAAGGATAGGGGCACCTTTTTGGGGGCTCGTAGAATTGGACCCCCTGGTCCAATCTTTGTGAAACTTGGAGGGTGTTTTGAGGAGAGGCACCGGATGCTATGCTGAAACTTTGGTGCCTCTACCTCAAAAAACAGCCCCCCCCCCAGAGCCCCAGATACCTACATATCAATTTTCCATTATACCCTATGGGTTTTTCAAACAATTTTATTAGTAACATGTGGTAATAAATTTCAATTTCTTACTTCATTAATAATTACTTTTTTTTAATCTATCCCATATATTACTTTCTACCCACCCCTCCCCCGGTTACTTGACCCCCGCCAGTGTTATATACTTAAAATCTTAATATTAAAGGTACCCTTAATTAATAAGAACCAAAATTAATATCCTCCTCCCTCTTGTACTTAGTCATTATCAAAAATTGTCCAATGTCCTTTTATTTTCCACTCTTTTTCTACATATCTTCTAAACTTTTTCCACTCCATCTTAAATACTTCTAAATCATAGTCTCTTAAGGTTCTTGTTAACTTGTCCATTTCACTCCATGTCATAATTTTTACAATCCAATCCCATTTCTCTGGTATTTTTTCTTGCTTCCACGACTGCGCGTACAATGTCCTAGCAGCTTAGAGCAAGTACCAAATTAAAGTTCTATCTTCTTTTGGAAATTTTTCCATTTGTAATCCCAACAGAAAAGTCTCTGCAACTTTGTTAAATTCGTATCTCAAGATCTTAGAAATCTCTTGTTGAATCATCTGCCAGTACTTTTTCGCTCTTTAACAAGTCCACCACATATGGTAGAAAGAACCTTCATGTTTTTTACATTTCCAACATCTATCTGGCATCTTATTGTTCATCTTTGCCAACTTTTTAGGAGTCATATACCATCTGTACATTATCTTAAAACAATTTTCTTTAATTCTCTGACATGTTGAGAGTTTCATAGAGTTCTTCCACAAATATTCCCATGTGTCCATCTGTATTTCTTTATTTACATTAATTGCCCACTTAATCATTTGAGATTTCACTACTTCATCTTCCATAGACCATTTTAAAGGTAACATAGATTTTCGAAATTAATTTTTCATTATCTCCAAGCAGAACTTTTTCAATTTCTGTTTGTTCTCGTCGTATTCCTTCAGTTTTAACATCGCTTTCCACCAAACTTTTTATTTGTTGCATTTGAAACCAATCATATTTATTATTCAACTCTTCAGCAGTTTTCAATTCTATTTTACCGCTTTGTATTTTTAGTAATTGATTATATGACATCCCTTTTTCCTCTCCTGTCTCAGCTGTTATTCTTATTACTTCTGCTGGCACTATCCATAGTGGTTTTCTCTCATCGCCATATTTCTTATACTTCATCCAAATATTTAGTAGATTATTTCTTATATAATGGTGAGAAAAAAAACCATCCGATTTTTTCTTTCCATAGTACATATAAGCGTGCCAGCCGAATTTATTTCCTTGACCTTCCAACGTTAAAAGTTTTTTATTCAACAGCGTCACCCAATCTTTTATCCACACTAGACAAACTGCTTCATGATATAATCTTAAATCTGGTAGTTGAGATCCTCCTCTTTCTTTAGAATCTGTTAAAACGTTCATTTTAATCCTTGGTTTTTTCCCGGCCCATACAAATTCTGAAATCTTTCCTTGCCATTTATTAAATTGCTTACTGTCTTTCACAATCAGAATAGTTTGAAACAAATACATTATTATTGGCAAAATGTTCATCTTAATTGCAGCTATTCTACCAAGCAGTGACAAATTAAGTGTGTTCCATTTTATCATATCTTCGTCCATTTTACGCCATAACTTTTCATAATTGTTTTTAAACAAATCAATATTCTTCATTGTTATTTCCACGCCCAAATATTTTACTTTAGGGGTAACTTCATATCCCATTAATCTCTGCAATTCCTCTTGTTTACTTACTTGCATATTTTTACACAAAATTTTTGACTTTTCTTTATTAACATAAAGTCCCGCCAGTTCTCCAAAATCTTGTATTTTGGCTAACAACAAAGGTGTTACTTGCGTAGGATTTTCATTTATAAACATTATATCATCTGCAAATGCTCTATATTTATAGGAAAATCCTTTAATTCTCATTCCTTCAATTTCTTCATCATCTTGTATTTGCATCAATAAGATTTCAAGAGTCATTATAAACAACAGTGGTGAAAGCGGACAACCTTGCCTTGTACCTTTGCTGATTATCATTTCTTCTGTAAGATCTGCATTTATACATAACCTTGCACGTTTTTCAGTATAAATTGCTTTTATCATTCTTACAAAGTTTTCCCCCAACTTTATTTTCTCCATTACTGCAAACATAAAACCATTATACCCTATGGGATTCAGTCTCCATAGAGTACAATGCAGTGCCCAGCAGACATCCCTCCCCCTGTTATCTGATGCCCCTGAAGCAGAGGGATGGCCTCCAAATTGGGGGATCCCCTGCCCCCACCTGGGGATTAGCAGCCCTAAATGGCTACCCTCCCCCCCCCCCCAAGTATGCTTATGCCAGATTTGGTAACAAAGGTGTGAAAGTCTGCTTGCTGCCATAGCTTTGCTGTAGTCAGGGCTTTTGGGGTAGAAAAGGCCGAGCAGGAACTTATTTGCATATTAGGCCACACCCCCTGATGCCAAGCCAGCCAGAACTGCATTCCTGCTCCAAAAAAAGCCCTGACTGTAGTTAACTAGGTGGTAGCTGGAGATTTCCTGGGAGTATAGCTGATCTCCAGGTGATAGCGATCAGTTCACCCAGAGAAAATGGCCACGTTGGAAGGCTGGTTCTATGGCATTACAGCCCATTTTAGGGTTGCCAATCCCCAGGTGGGGGCAGGGGATCCCCCAGTTTGGAGGCCCTCCCCCTGCTTCAGGGTCATCAGAAAGCGGGGGGAGGGGAGGGAAATGTCTGCTGGGAACTCTTATTCCCATAGGAAATAATGGAGACTTGATCCGCGGGTATCTGGGGCTCTGGGGGAGCTGTATTTTTAGGTAGAGGCACCCTATTTTCAGCGTGACATCCAGTGCCTCTCCCCAAAATACCCCCCAAGTTTCAAAAAGATTGGACCAGAGGGTCCAGTTCTATGAGCCCCAAAAGGAGGTCCCCCTATCCTTCATTATTTCCTATGAAAGGAAGACATTTAAAAAGATGTGCGGTCCCTTTAAATGTGATGACCAGAACTCCCTCCGAGTTCAATTATGCTTGTCACACCCTTGCTCCTGGCTCCACCCTCAAAGTCTCCTGGCTCCACCCCCAAAGTCTCCTGGCTTCACCCCCAAAGTCTCCAGATATTTCTTGAATTGGACTTAGCAACCCTACCATTGATATACCTCCCGCCCCCAAATATTACCCTCCTCAGGCTCCACCCTCCAATCTCCCGGTGTTCTCCAGTCGTGAGTTGGCAGCCCTGTCCACTGCATTTGCTAGGAAGGAAGGGGATTGTGGAGGAACGCCATCTTAGTTAATGTTGGTGCTTCGTTGGAAGGGAACATTAAACTACTAAAGCAGGCTTTGGCCTAGCCTCCCTTCATCCCCTGCTTCCTTCCAGAGTTAAACCAGCGCCTCTAGGGGGAAAGCCTCCTAGAGGGGCAGGAAGTTCTTTTGTTTTATTTATTTGAGTTAGGCGGGAAAAGGCCAGTTCTCAGCTGGCGCTCAGGGAGAGAGGTTGCCAGCCTGTGGGCTCCTGCCTGTGGGACCCCAGGCAGTCATTCACAAGGTAGGGCCAGTTTACACCAGGGACAAGAGATGCGTTTAAATCCACCTTTTGTTTGTCCTTCTTGTTGCTGTTCAGGTGCTGTGCTAAACTTTTACATGTAACTGTTTTTGTTTTTGTTTTGTTTTTTATTTTCTTCTTATTAAACATTTTTTTTCTGGTTTGAATGCTGGCAGTCAAACTCTGTACCACATAGATCCTGACCGCTTAGACCACGCTGCTTTATGAAGGGGGCCCCGGGGAAGGGGGAAGGCATGCAGTTGGATAAGGTGCCAATCCTCCAGGAGTTCCCCAAAGAAGTGCTGTGGTCTCTGTGATACCCAAGTACAGGGTGGCAGAGGACCTTGAGGCCTGGCCTCATAGCTGGAGAGGGGGATTGGGAGTCCTGTTCCTCTCAATCTGAACCCCTAGACTGAGCAGGTGGTGGCAGCGAGCCCAAGAAATAGCTCCCTCCAGGAGTTGGCGACTCAATAGGGAGTTGACGGGACCGGGTCTGAAGGCAGAATCGGGCCGGTTCCGTCACAGGGTTATTTAGTGGCTTTCTCTCAGGAGAAAGATCTTTCTCCTGAAGGAAGGGACTTTCTAACTTTCTAAGGAAGACCCCAGGATTCGGACTCTCATAAGAACATAAGAGAAGCCATGTTGGATCAGGCCAATGGCCCATCCAGTCCAACACTCTGTGTCACACAGTGGCCAAAAAATTATATATATACACACACTGTGGTTAATGGCCACTGATGGACCTCTGCTCCATATGTTGCCTTCCTCTCAATTTTTGCCTCATCTTGCCTTCCTCTCAATTTTCCTGTGGTTTTTTTCTTGCCTGGGCCAGTAGTTCCAAAGAAGAAGGCAAAGAGGCTGCTGAAGAACTCACACAGAGATAACTATGAGCATAATTTAGATAGGTTTTAATTTCAAGGGTTTTTTTAAAACAAAAATGCAGCTTATGAACAGGTACTACAGAGACTGTTAATGGCAGATGATTTGCTAAACTAGCTTCTCATTAATTAGAGGAGCCAATTTCATTCTTCCATCTGAAGAACGGTATCATTAAAATGAAATTAAACACCATACATTATAATGAAATTCTCTTCCTCATCCCCCCAGCATAAAACATTCGCCCTTTTCAAACCGCCTTTATATTCCGTTTTAGTAACTGGTTGCTAATGGATATTGTCTATAATTTCAGCCAGACCCATTTTAGTAACTGGCTGCTAATGGAATACAATTACCTCTTCATACAAACCCACTTGCATTGGGCTAACAAAGCGTGGTTGAGCCACTTTTGAGGGAAACTGCTTTCTTCTATAGCTCTTCCTACAGTGCTGCTTCCCTCTCACCAGGGCTGGAGCTCCTTTGCATATTAGGCCACACACCCCTGATGTAGCCAAACTTCCAAGAGCTTACAAGGCTCTTTTTTGTAAGCTCTTGGAGGATTGGCTAAATCGGGGGGGGGGGGGTGACCTAATATGCAAAGGAGCTCCTGCTAGAATTCCACCCCTGCCTCTCACCCTTCTCCACTGCATAATCTTCCTCTGACTTTGTTTTTTTTAACATTCCAAGTTAAGCACTATAGCGCTAAACTAATATAGCACTCCAGTGCTATAGCAGCACCTTTAAGATGTCTTGACACTGAGATGTCTTGACCCAAGATGCCTGGACACTATTGACTCATCTCAATGGTGCCACTATAGTACTGAAGTGATATATTGGTTTAGCGCTATGGCACTCAACTTAGAATGTTTGAAGAAAAGTATGAGGAAGACCACACAGCGAAAAAGGGCGGGGAAAAAAGTGGCACTGTTTGGAACGACAATAGCACTTCAGAGACGGCTCGTTAATGGAAGGAAATTCGCTGTATGAAACCACCATCCTTGTATTGCTTTACTTGAAATTGGGCCAACAGCAAATAATATCCGGTTTAGAAAGATAATGTGAAAGGGGCCATTGTAAACAAAAGGTCTTTCCCTCCCTGTTGAACTTTGCCTACTGCAATTAACTTAGATAGACAGATAAATGAAATGAAAGATAAATGAAAGTTTAGTCTGGGAGCGCTAGAAATACTTGTTTCCCCAGACTTCTAAATCTCACAACTCTGGTTGCTTCTCTTACTGCAGTTGCTTGTTTTACCTGTCCCTGCCCACCTTTGGTTAGTGCGACTGACCATGCACTCCCATGCAAAGCTAAATTCAATGGGCTGAGACTTGGGGAACTCTGCATAGAACTGCACTGTTAAGAGGAGGAGAAGATGACTGCAGATTTAAAGCCCGCCCTTATCTCTGAATCAGAGAGAGAGGCTTACAATCGCCTTTATTCTTCCTCCCCCACAACAGACACCCTGTGAGGTGAGTGGGGCTGAGAGGGCTCTCACAGCAGCTGCCCTTTCAAGGACAACGTCTGCCAGAGCTATGGCTGACCCAAGGCCATTCCAGCAGGTGCAAGTGGAGGAGTGGGGAATCAAACCCGGTTCTACCGGATAAGAGTCCACACGCTTAACCACTACACCAAACTGGCTCTGTGCATGTTTCAGAAAACGCATGTTTCAGAAACTTTACATTAGGAAATTTTGAGTCCAGTGGCGCCTTTAAGACCAACAGAGTTTTATTCAAGGTATATGCTTTCATATAGTATGCGTATATAGTATGCGTGCACACAGGGCCGTCCCTGCCACTAGGCAAACCCCTCCCTCTCCAGGCTCCACCCCCAAAATGTCCAGGAATCCCCCAATTTAGAGCTGATAACCCTACACGTTGGGTTGCCAACCACCTGGAGAAAACATGTCCTGCTCCCTTTAATAGAGACTTAAAGGGATGTTATTTACCAGATTATGTTATTTACTTCCATGCATCAAAAAGTTTCAGCTGCCCACTTCCACCTCTTAACCCGCTATTCAAGAGTAGGGCCAGCCCTGCCGCTAGGCAAACTAGGCAATTGCCTAGGGTGCCAGCCTTTGGGGGGCACCAAATTGGGCACCCCTCCCATTTGATTTGGTGATGTTACCTTGTCTAGGGTGCCAGTCTAGGGCTGGCCCTGCGTGCACACAAAACCTTGTACCTTGACTAAAACTCTGTTGTTCTTAAAGGTGCCACTGGACTCAAAATTTCCTAAATGTAAGGCTTCTGAAGCATCTGTTCTGCTGCTTCAGACCCACACAGCTCCCCACCCGAATCCAACATTAGGAAATGTAGCTGAAGGTGAAATCCTGTCTGTGCCGCTTCCGAGCCTCTGTCCTTCAACTGTGTCAAATTACCCGTCGCGTTTGTAAAGGCTAACAGAGCTTGCTTGCGCGTTATAAGATGTTATTTCTGGCAATCCCTGGCAATAACTGTGGTTACTGATAGCTGAAAATAAAATATCCGAGCTGCTGCTGTTATGTAAAAAGCGAGCTGAGAACAACTATTCTTGGCCTGAAGGATGATTGACTCGCAGGATCCCGAGCCGGATGAAGCGCTTCCTACGTCAGCGCAGCGCGCCTTTGTTTCAGCTGCCGTGGCCTTTAGATTTGATCTTGGCAGGGCTTGCGTCAGTGATGCTTATCGCTGCCCGCGTGATGTCAAAATGTGGGTGTTCGGCGAGAGAGGCAAAGGTAACCTAATGGGCTGCAGTAAATCCTGAACACTCTTCCCTCCTGGGAATAACAAAGCAAGAGTGATTCATTGCAGCTGCGTATATTCTAGAAGCGCTCGGGGTCCTGCAGCATCTGCAAAGGGCAAGGCATAATCCTTGCTGTTTCCTTAACAAACCTCTCCCCGAGACAGAGTATTTTTAAAAATGAAGGGGAATTCGCTCCCTGGCAAAAGTAATTCTTTGTAGGACTGTTACAGTGTGTTAAAAAAGCTTTCGTATATACGATGCAGGATATATGAAATACCTATATAAAAATTGGGGACTCACAATATTCACAGGGAGGATTCACACTCCCCCATTGCTGCCGATTCCCCATTTTTCCTGCCTTGCAGCTCGGGGGGGGGGGGGGGCCGGTTAGACATGCAGGGGGGAATCCCTTTGCCAAGCCTGGCATGGCTCCAAGCCCCCAAGTTCAGCACAGCTGCCACCCCCCTCTGCCACCGCAGCCAGGCTCAGCGTGGCTGCTGGCTTCCTCCACCGTGGCTGCTGACTTCCACTTAGGGCTGCCAATCCCCAGGTCATCAGAAAGCGAGCGGGGGGGGGGAGGGGGACTGTCTGCTGGGCACTCCATTATTCCCCATGGAGACCGACAGAGTATAATGGAGAATTGATCTGCGGATATCTGAGGCTCTGGGGGGGGGGTTGTTTTTTGAGCTAGAGGTGCCAAATGTTCAGCATAGCATCTGCTATCTCTCCTCAAAACACCCTCCACGTTTCAAAAGGATTGGACCAGGGGGTCCAATTCTATGAGCCCCCAAAGACGGTTCCCTTATCCTTCATTATTTCTAATGGAGGGAAGGCATTTAAAAGGTGTGCGGTCCCTTGAAATGTGATGGCCAGAACTCCCTTTGAAGTTCAATTATGCTTGTCACAATCTTGATCCTGGCTCCACCCCCAGTGTCTCCTGGCTCCACCCCCAAAGTCCCCAGATATTTCTGGAATTGGACTTCCACTGCCAGACTGGGCTGGAGCGGCTTCCCCCGGGCTCAGCTGGGCTCCTGAGCTGCATGGCCCATCACTAGGGCTGCCAACTCCCTGGGCTGGATGGGGGTTCTCCCACCCTGGAGGTTCCCAACCCGCCGGCCAACATTGGATTGGCGGGGGAACCTCCCTCGACGTCGCTGGCACAATGACATCACCTGGAAGTGATGTCATCATGGCAGCAGCGTCGCTCGCTGGCCACTCTAGGCATTTCCAGGAAAACTCTATGGTTTTCCTGGACGCTCTGGTGATTTGGGAGGGAAAACTCTATGGAGCCAATGGGGGACTTGGGAACCCTACCACCACTGATCATCTGAGGTCAGTGCTTTGGGGGATTTACTTTTCAGGGGATTTAAACCTCTCCCTTGTTGTTGTTGTTTTTAATTCAGTTTTTTCCAAAACTAGGGAGTGCCCCAAGTTTGCTGAAAAGTCTGTTTAGCTTCTGTGTGGATTTAGATATCCACAGAGGGGAGCCACACATGGCTGATAGTATATCAACAAGCAGAGACCACTAGAAACTTGTGAGGAGGGGGCATTTCATCACCTCTGCTTCCTTCCTTCTCCCCTTTCTTTCCATGTCTTTCTCTCCCAAACCAATATCCCTTTCCTTTTCTTTCCCCTCTCACCAAGCCAATCCCCCATCTTTCTGTTTCCTCTCATGCCAATACTCCACTCTGTGTTTCTTTCACTCTTTCCCCAGCCAATCCCTTTGTTTCTCTCTCTCTCTCTCTGTCCCAGCCAATCCTTTTTTTCAGAGCATTTTTTGTAGCAGGAATTCCTTTGCATATTAGGCCAGGCAGCCCTGATGTAGCCAATCCTCCAAGAGCTTACAGGGCTCTTAGTACTGGGCCTACTGTAAGCTCCAGGAGGATTGGCTACCTCAGGGAGGTGTGGCCTAATATGCAAAGGAGTTCCTGCTCCAAAAAAAGCCTTGCTCTTTTTCTTTCTCCCTCCAAACTGAACTTTCTCTTCCTCTCTTTCCTCATGCCAACCCCCCCCCCTTTCTTTCTCTCTCCCAAGCCAATCCCCTCTTTTTCTTCCCCCTGTCAATACTCCCATCTTTCTCTCTTCCCTCAAGCCAACCCCCATTCCTCTCCTGGCATTCCCAGCCCCTGTCTCTGGGCCAAGAAAATCCATGTTCTTTAACATCTATAGTGCATTAAAAATTGTCAATCAAAGGGAACGACAACGTGAAACCAAGGACGACCCTGCCACTAGGCAAAGTAGGTCACTGCCCAGGGCACCAGCCTTCTGGGGGCATCGAATTGGGCACCCCCCCATGTGACTCAGTGACGTTATTAGTGTGGGCGTGGGTGCCAGAAGTTAGCCTAGCCTAGGGTGCCAGACAATCTAGGGCCAGCCCGGTGTGAAACATTTACAAATAAGGATGACTAATAAATTAAGGGGAAATGAATGTTACAGAAATAGAACAGGATCTCAATAAAAGCTGTGAAATCTGTTTGCGTGGAGATTTCCCAAGAGTCTATATTTCAGGATAGTTATAAGAAATTCTGCCACTACAGTAGGTTGGATCACAATACTTTTCAGGAGAAGTTTGTGAGACTTTCCAAAGTATCATCATTACTGACACTGTCTGTTAAAATGTGCAGCTTGTTTTTCTTTTGCTGTCAGAGGAAGTCATTCAGTTGGAAAGCAACTCTAGTTATATTCTGCATTAAATTAATAACTGTCAACTGTAATTTATCTTGTATCTTGATTCCACTGGATTAACTTGCATCTGTCTTCTAAGAAATAATACAGTTCAGAGATATCAGCTCATTGGTGATAATAATACGATGCTGAAATCTTTCTGTAACACCTTTAGGTCCTGCTCAGGTGCCCATGATGTCACATAATGGTTCAGTGCCTCCTATTTTTGTCCCTCCTGGATACGCCCCACAGGTACATCTTTCCGTGTGGTTCTTTTTAGCTCCATGTGTTTAAAAACTCTTTTAGACTACCGCAGGGCTTGTTTTGTAGCAGGAACGCCTTTGCATATTAGGCCACACCCACCTGATGTAGCCAATCCTCCAAGAGCTTACAGTAAGCCCTGTAATAAGAGCCCAGTAAGCTCTTGGAGGATTCACTATATCGGGGTGAGAGGGTGACCTAATATGCAAAGAAGCTCCTGCTACAAAATGAGCCCTAGTACTAGCTTCTGGGGCTTTTTTTTCTGGGGGAAGGTTCCAGAACCTCTTTGTGGAAACAAAATTCTCAAAAAAAAAAGTTCATGAGGGGCACCCGTGTGTTTCTCCTCCATTTCCCTCTTGAGAGTTCCAGCACCTCTTTTTCCAGGAAAAAAAGCCCTGCAGACTGTCATATCCCAGACTAACCTGATCTCATCAGATCTCAAAAGCTAAGCAGCGTTGGGCACAATTAATATTTGGATGGGAGACCACCAAGGAAGCCCAGGGTTGCTACACAGAGGCAAGCAATAGCAAACCACCTCTGAACATCTCTTGAAACCCCATGGTGGGAGTTGCCATGATTGGTTGCATATTAACATACTTTACTTTTATATACGAAGTCGAAATATATATTTCTAATGGGGCTGACTGTGAGGTAACTGTGAATACTTTAAGGGGTGGCCAGTTAGGGGTGGTTTTTAATTTCAGGGTTTAAAATAAAGTAATGGGGATATATCTTTGTTGTGATCTGCTATTTCCATTGTTGAGTCTTTGGGAAAGGGTGGGAAAGAAATTGAAATAACTACATGTATACTTCCTGCCACTGTTATTTTACACTAGTCAACAAAGGTGCTTTACATTATGGTCAGTGTTCCCTCTAAGCTGAGGTAGTGTGAGCTAGTTGCTCACGTATTTTTGCCTTAGCTCGGAACAAATGACCCTCGGAGCAAAATAATTTATGCAGTAGCTCACAACCGGATTCTGTCTTGGAAAAGCATGTGTTAGTTATTTTGAGTTAGTTATTTTTCAGATCCCAGTTCTGCCTTTGAAAAGTGTGTGTCCCCTTGGTACATAGGTTATCGAAGACAATGGCGTTCGGCGGGTCATAGTGCTTCCCCAAACATCAGAATTTCCTCCCGGGAGCCCAGCAGTGCTACAGCAGCCTCCTCTCCCTCCCTTGCCCGGCTTCATCCCTCTTCCAGCCATGATGCCTTCCTCGCTGCATCGTCTGTACTCACCAATTACTGGATGTGGTGATATGACGAACCAGTTTATTCCACAGTATCACATTACCCAGGTATACGGCGATTCAGGTCAGTGGTTTTTGTTCTTCTGTATGCCGGTTCGAACTTTAAATCCAGCCTATAATTACAGCTCAGACACTCCAAAATACTTCTTTACTACGTAAAACTCCAACAATAGAGAATTGTTTATACTTTTCAGAGGAGTATGCAAAATCAAATTCGTAGTGGTGTTATTTTTTAAATATGATCCATATTTTTTCAGCTTGAAAGTTGTAGCAGCAACCAACCCAACACTGATTTCCAGGGCTTTTTGGGTCGAAAAAGCCCAGCAAGGACTCATTAGCATATTAGGCCAAACCCACTGATGTCACCATTGTTTTGCACAGGGCATTTTTGTAGGGAAAGCCCAGCAGGAACTCATTTGCATAGTAGGCCAAACCCTCTGGTGCCAAGCCAGCCAGAACTATGTTCCTGTGCATTCCGGATTTTAAAAAAATGCCATTGATTTCTATGGGGAATTTCAAAGAGTAACTTCCCCACTACTAACCAAAATGGGATTAAATTCTCAGGGATTGCTCCTACACCACAACCTAATCTTCCCAATGTCACCCAGATAGAAGAAACTGTACCCTTTCTATAAACTAGGGGTCCTCAAAGTGATGTCCGTGGGTACCATGGCACCTGTTGACACCTTTCTTGGTGCTAGGGTTGCCAAGTCCAATTCAAGAAATATCTGGGGACTTTGGGGGCGGAGCCAGGAGACTTTGAGGGTGGAGCCAAGATCAAGGCTGTGACAAGCATAATTGAACTCCAAGGGAGTTCTGGCCATTACATTTAAAGGGACAGCACACCTTTTAAAATGTCTTCCTTCCATAGGAAATAATGAAGGATGGGGCACCTTCTTTTGGGGCTCATAGAATTGGACCCCCTGGTACAATCATTTTGAAACTTGGGGGTACTTTGAGGAGAGGCACTAGATACTATACTGAAAATTTGGTGTCTCTACCTCAAAAAAACAGCTCTCCCAGAGCCCCCGAAACCTCCAGATCAATTCTCCATTATACCTTATGAGAATTGATCTCCACATAGGGAATAATGCTCAGCAGACGTTCCTCCACTCTCTTCCCCTCCCACCCCATTTCTGGTGACTCTGAAGCGAGGGAGTGGCCTCTCTACTCATGAGTTGCTGCCAACTTCTTCCAAGTAACACAGACACCCCATCCCAAGAGGAAGCCTTTCCAATCGGAGACTGGAGCCTCCATAGGGGAAAAAAATCACATGGTGGCTTTGGGGGTGGTGCTTCCCCCTGCCGGCCAGCTGACTGGGGGCGGGAAGGAGACTGGGAAAGCAGAAGAACCCCCGCTGGGACCTGGGGACAGGCAAGCCTACTTGGTGCCCACCAAGTGTCTTTAAAATGGATGGGGTCGGGTGGGCCTTTTGTCTAGCAAGTCTTCTGATTGGCCATTGGAGGTATTGGCTGTACAGATTTTAAAAACATTATTTTTGGCAGTGGCTACTACCACAGCACAAGGGTCTTCAATGTGTGAGTGAAAGCAAGGCAGCAACCATTTTGTAGCTGGCTTTGCCTCCTGTGGCAGCTATTTTATGGCAGCCATTTTGTGACTGTGCCCACCATTGTGTATCAGAATTCAAAAGGTGCCCATTAGGGTTCCCAGGTTGCCAGGGAGGGGATAGCTAGGGTTACCAACTCCAGGTTGGGAAACTCCTAAGGTTGCCAGACCCCAGGCTGGAGCCGGGAATCCCCCAATTTTGACGGACTCCAATCTGCTGCTGGCTACTTGGCCAGTGGGGAGAAGTTCTGCCCCCATGACCTAGCACAATGTCCCCATTGTGATGATGTCATGCAAAAGTGACATCATCACACTGGGGACTCTGCACATTGGGGATTTTGAGGGGGGGGGTGACACTCTGGTTTTTGGGCAAAACTCTATGGTAAAAGCTAATTCCACAGCATCACCCCCCAATCTACCTATATCACTTTTTGATCATGTCATGTTAACTTCTGGCATTCCTCCCAACTCCTGGTAAGCGTATCCACCATCCCCCACTTGCTGCTTCAAGGGACCTGGGCACACTAGTAGTAAGTGTGAACTGGCACGTGAGTGAGCCCCTTTGCTTGGGATTCACAAGCAGCAATGTGTCTGTGTGTGTTTTAAAGTCAATGCAGATGTGCTGGAGGCGAAATCCTTTCTTCTTGTCAGGAGCAGGGCTTTTCTTGTAGCAGGAACTCCTTTGCATATTAGGCCACACCCCTCGTATGTAGTCAATCCTCCAAGAGCTTACAAGGCTCTTAGTACAGGGCCTATTGTAAGCTCCAGGAGGATTGGCTGCATCAGGGAAGTGTGACCTAATATGCAAAAGAGTTCCTGCTACAAGAAAAAAGCCCTGGTCAGGAATGTAGATTTCTTAATTTTCTGGGAGAGGTGGGGCAAACCTAGGGAAAGGATGGGATGAAAGGCCCAGATCCAGAAAAAGACAGTTCAAAAATAAATTATGTAAAACATATTTTTTACAGAAATTAACAATAAATGTGTAACTGAAGTATTAATTAGGATAAGCCTATGCATATATTGCAAGGATTATTCAGCACTGAATGTATTGCTTCTCATTCAAGTTCTCTGGATGAATTCATTAGCAGTAATAGTAAGATACATCTCCCAAGAGATCTGTTTTTGTCTGTGTGAAATAGCCATGGGATTAAGCCTGGCTTGCCCCATGTTTGATTGCAGAAACGCCTGCATTCTACAGAGGCATAAGAGTGGTACTTACATAGTTTAGTTTAATAAACTAGTTTAGTTTACTGGATTTATATCCCACCCTCCCCGCCGAAGCAGGCTCAGGGCGGCTGAGAAGCTAATTCCAGAGCATCACCCTTCAATCTACCTACGTAGATCTACCAATCATGCGGACTCTTATCTGGGAGAACCAGGTTTGATTCCCCACTTGCACTTGCTGGAATGGCCTTGAGTCAGCCATAGCTTTTCTAGGAGTTGTCCTTGAAAGGGCAGCTGCTGTAAAAAGCTCTCTCAGCCTCACCTACCTCACAGGGTGTCTGTTGTGGGGGGAGGGGGGGAGGTAAAGGAGATTGTGACCGCTCTGAGACTCTGGGATTCAGAGTATAGGGTGAGATATAAATCCAATATCATCATCATCTTCTTTCTTCTTCTGTCACTACTTCTGATGTGCAGGATGAAACAGGAATAAGTAAGGCCTATTTTAACACTAAGGCTGGCAAAATAAAATCCAGTTGTTTGTTTCTTAAAGACTAATGACGTCTATTTCAACATAAGCTTTTGTGAGTCACAGCTCAGTTCTTCCAATCTGTGAAGGGAAGATCATAATAGGAATTCTTATATGAAAATGGCAGAAAGGGGGAAGGCAGGAACAGAGGCAAAGGCAGGTTTGATGGGAATCCCATCATCTGGGCTGGTTCCAGGCAGAGAGTTCCCAGAGCCCTAATCTTCATACTGGTGGTTCCCATGACCACCAGTATGGTTTAGTGGTTAAGAGTAGTAGACTCAAATCTGGAGAGCTGGGTTTGATTCCCCACTCCTCCACATGCAGCTACTGGACAAGAGAGTGACCTTGGGTTAGTCACAGTCCTCTCAGAGCCGTTCTCTCTAAGCTCTCTTAACCCCACCTACCTCTAAGCTGAGTTAGTGTGAGCTAGCTCACAGTTTTTTAGCCTCCAACTCACACATTTTTGTCTCAGCTCAGGAAAAATGGCTCCAGAGCTTACAACTTTAATTCCAGTAGCTCACAAAGTAGAATATTTGCTCACAAGACTCCACAGCTTAGAGGGAGTATTGCTCATAGGGTGTCAGTTGTGGGGAGGGGAAGGGAAACGAGACTGTAAGACTCTCTGAGACTCCTTTGGACAGTGAAAAGTGGGGTATGAAAACCAATGCTTAGTCTTCTTTTTCTCCCCCAACCAACTGCCTCCCACCTGCCCATTTGTGAGTTCTCCAACCACTCATGCTCACCACTGCCTGTAACCTATTTCTCAGAGGCGCTGGGCAGTGGGTGTAGCCAGGAGCACTAGCAAAGAAGTAAATGGGTAGTCAACAGGATCAGGCCCTGCCAGAAGCCCTGGGCCCTGTCAGTTGCCCCATATCAGGGTATGCTGTAGGTCAAGGGTGTCAAACATGTGACCCGGGGGCCGATTCAGGCCCCTAGAGGGCTCCTATCAAGCCCCCGAGCAACTGGCTGTCCTCTGCTTCTTTCTCCCTCTCTCTTGCTTCCTTCTGCATCACAGCTTGCTTTGCCAGGCTTTCTCAATCGCCCCGGAGCTACAGAGCAAAACCTCTATTTTCTCCATTGGCTGAGGGAGGAAGTGGGGCAGGGAGAGCTTGCTTTGCCAGACTCTCTCAATCATGCAGTAAAGCTACTGAGCCAAGCCTCCCTTCTGTTGGCTGAGGCTTCTCCCCCTCCTGGTCCCTTGGGGAAGGAAGGAAAGAGCCAGAGCTTCCTTTGCCCAGTTCCCTGGATCCCATGGGAGAAATACAAAGAAAGCACCTTAAAGACCAATGAATGCTAATATTTTAAGCACGCTTTATTTTAAGGGTTTGGGGTTTTTTTAAATCTTTAATTGGGTTTTTCTGTGTCCTTTGTAAAGTTTGTATCTCTGGGGTGCTATCTAATCTTAAACATGCAACCCAGCCTGACATGGCCCTGCCCAACAAGGTCTCATTTATGTCAGATCCGTCCCTCATAACAAATGAGTTTGACACCCCAATTCTATCCCCTCAATCCTTTTTCAGACCTGGTGGGAGCCACAGTGTGGCACAAGAGGCAGGGAACTGTGACAGGAAAAACCCTGTGTGGTGGTATCTTAACTCCCCGGAAATCCATCACCATTTTGTCCCAATCATGTTCTGTTTACCAGTTCCACTCCAATCATCTCCATAGAGCTGAACCCAAGTATGAACTAGAGAACACACAGTCCAAGCACTGAAATATACTTTAGCGCCCAGCTGAATAAAGTCTGAAGCCTTCCTTTGGCCTGTGGAACCTTCCTCCAACTTAAATGGCTCATCCGCTGCAGAAAGAGCCACTTAAGTTGGAAGAAAACTCCTTAGGCTTCAGAAAGAGTCTGCAGACTTTACTCAGTGAGGGGATAAAGTACATGGCAGTAACTACAGACAGTCCTCCTTGTTTCATTGGTGTCTATATTGTGTTCACAATCACAAGGGGAATCCTCTTTAATTCACTAGCTACACACTTCTGCAGTCCAATGAACTAGGGATCACAGTGTACCTAAGGCACTAATATTCCCATGCATCTGCCAAGCATGTACACAGACCTGAGAAGGCAAGGGCAGCGCAGTGGCATGTATGCTCCTCAGAGCCTGCTTTTCCTTGCAAGAGAAGGCGAGTTCCAAGGAGAGCACACCCCACCCTGCCGCTCCCACCTTCCTGGGTCTGTGCAAGAGTGGTGGGCAGGGGGAGGGGGCACCCGGCAGTGCCTCATAGGCCTAGACGGCCGCCTACCTGACCTACTCCTATGCACCGGCCCTGCATGTACACTGCGGAGAAAAAAATCAAAGTACACAGATGTACATTTTTTCAACTGAGGGATCACCGGGAAAATACATAGAGATCCTCAGTAGGGTTCTTTAGTGTGTTACAGGTGAAGTCACTAATAAGATATAACTTCACTATCCTGTTACAAAGTACACACTTTGGCAGATGTGCAGAATGTATCAAATGTACTTGCAAATGCTTGTATGTTCATTATCTTATCTTTATCTTGTTGGGGGTATATTTTAGATACAGTATCAATCCATGGAAGGTCCGCTTTTAGAGACGAGCGATCGAGTAAAACACATGAACGATTACAGAAGAAATTAAAAGATCGACAAGGCACGCAAAATGATAAATTAAACAGTCCTTCCTCATCACCTCAGAAATGCCTTTCTCCTACCAATGGGTATAATGGGTTCGCGGCAAGACAAGACTCAAGCGACATAAGCATAAGATATTTAGGCAGTAACCCTGCAGAGGAAAGAAAAGGCAACTCTGTAGAAGGTAAGCCAGAACCCACAATTAACAATGATTCTATCTTGTCTTGGGTCGGAGCACCTCGGGAAATGAAATATTTGGGACAAAGCACTGATTAAAATGGTATTTACCAGCTGCTTTATCCTGTAGTTGTAAGGAAAAATATGTATAAATGAACAAGAGGGTGGGATATTCAAAGCATGACAATGAGACAGTGAATCTTTTTTAAAACCCTGAAATTTTCTGAATATTAGAAATTGATTTAGGTAGGTGCCCTGCTCAATGGATGCATTTACACAGAAGTTACCTCAGTAGTAGATTTACAGGTTCCATTTTAAAAGAGCTATGCTAGAGGTGCCAGCCTCCAGGTGGGGCGTGCAGATCTACCCCTTTTACAACTGATTTCCAGCTGGCAGAGATCAGCTCTCCTGTAGAAAATGGCTGCTTTGAAGGGTGGACTTTGTGGCATTCGACCATGCTGAGGCCCCTCCCCAAACCCCGCCCTCTCCTGGCTCCATCCCCAAAGTCTCCAGGTATTTTCCAACACAGACTTGGCAACCCTAAGCTATGCTTTGATACCTAAATGCTCCAGTCTCATTGTAATCACACTTCATTTTGTGCAGCTAATGTTCCAAGTGCATTAGATGCATCCTTTTGTTCACAAGGAACTGACAGAGTATCATGGCATGCTAAATATATGCTAGATCCAGTGTCCCCGACATGTTGCCTATGGCCTCCAGGGGCCCCACCGACCCCTTTCCTGAGGCACGCCAAGTGTTTTTAGAAAGTGGTTGAGGTCAGATGCCCTTGCTCAGCAGGGCTGCTGAATGGCCAGAAGGGATGTGATTGGTGGTGCAGATTTTAAAAACTTGGCTTTGGCAACAGCTGCCACCACAGCACAAGAAAATATTTTAAAACAGTATATTCATTTTAAAAGGCATCCCGTTGAAGTGTTACTATTAGAATTATGCATGAATTCATGCCTAGATATTTGTGGTTGGCTCCACCCCTTTTAGCAGCCATTTTGTGGTTGTGCCCACCACCCTGTGTCAGAATTGCAGAAGGGCCCACAGGCTAAAAAAGGTTGGGGACCCTTGTGCTACGTGGATTGTGATCTGGGTTTTCAGCAGGGATGCATATGCCTCCTCCCCTGAATTTCTACCTTGATTTTCAGGTTTCATATTATGAGAAACATTTATGGGAGCAGGACTTACAAAATATGAAATCATTGTGGGGTTTTTTAAAGTTGGGTTTCTGGAATGCATGCCATAAAAACAAGTAAAATAAAATTAAGCCAAAATGGATATTTTAAATTACGTTCATTTCTTCTTCTTTTTGTTTTTTTTAAATACAACTTCATATAATTATACCTATAAAATTGTAATTTAGAAGAAAGTTTGTGTAAATAAATATTTGTTTGCCTCTTATGCAAGCATTCTATGCAGGCATTTGCAAAGAGGTAGAAACCTTTTTTATTTCTCTTGGCCTTTGTGAACTAGTAATTCTTTCTTCATCTCCTCCTCCTTATTTTTATCTGCCCTTCTGCGCCACTTTTCTTTGTTTGATTATTACTGCTTTTGATATTTATTATATCTCAATTTGAAATATAATGAAAAGGAATTTATACATATACATAAATATCATATAAATCATATAAATATACCATCAATTGCCACTTTTCAGTTTACTTCTTGTAGAGCTTTTACTGAATGTTCATTGCTTTCATGGGTTGGGGGTTCTTCTTGTTTTTAAAGAAAAGGATGAAGAAACAAAAGCATTTGAAGCTCTTCTTTCTAACATCAGCAAGCCTATGGTAAGAATCTGATGCTTAACTGAAACAGTTCTCAATGATCTTGCTTTCAATGACATTTGACTTTGCCAAGAACTTTTTTTGAGCAGGAACTCACAGGAACACAGTTTCAGCTGGCTTGGCATCAGGGGGTGTGGCCTAATATGCAAATGAGTTCTTGCTGGGCTTTTTCTATACAAAAAAGCTTTGTGTGAAACAATGATGACATCGGGGTGTGGCCTAATATGCAAATGAGTTCCTCCTGGGCTTTTTCTACAAAGAAAGCCCTGATGCCTAACACAGTGAATGGATTATTGAGGGGGTAGACACGGCCAGTTCAAGGTTTGGAGGGGGGGCAGGCAGAGAACATGAGAGAATATCTAGAGGCCCTTTCTCCTCCTCTGACAACCACTGGGACTCCTGCCTACACCTTCCTTCTAGCCCACCCACATATTATCTGTTTCTGGTTTTCATTTTGTCTCAATTTTTTTTAATGGTGATTTTTAACCTTTAAGAGCCCCGTGGCGCAGAGTGTTAAAGCTGCAGTACTGCAGTCCTAAGCTCTGCTCACGACCTGAGTTTGATCCCCGGTGGAAGTTGGGTTTTCAGGTAGTCAGCTCCAGGTTGACTCAGCCTTCCATCCTTCCGAGGTGGGTAAAATGAGTACCCAGCTTGCTGGGAGGAAAGTGTAGATGACTGGGGAAAGCAATGGCAAACCACCCCATAAAAAGTCTGCCATGAAAACATTGTGAAAGCTACGTCACCCCAAAGTCGGAAATGACTGGAGCTCCTACAGGGGCCCTTTCCTTTTTCCTTTTAACCTTTTATGAGTTGCCTTGTGGTCCCATTTTGTTCAAAGTGTAGGATATAAATACCTCCATTTCCATCCCCCCTCCTCGCTTTCTGATGACCCTTAAGCGGGGGTGGGGGTGGGGGTGGGGGAGGGCCTCCAAACCAAGGGATCCCCTGCCTTTATTTGAGGATTGGCAACCCTGGCTGCGGTCACACTTACATTAAATCCATCAGCAACCCATCTTTAAAGCGCCGTTATTTCATATCTCAGATAATCCGCCGCATCCTGTTTCCCGATCAGACAGCATGGAGTTCCGATGCCATGCCGTATTGATCCCGTCCCCTGCTCGATCACACAGCTCTCCCGGAACTTCTTTCAGATGGCGGCAATCCGGATAAGCGCAGGCGCAGTGCTGGGCGGGTTCTCTATTTGCGCAGGCGCACTGATGCGTGCTGCAGTGGGTCCGCGTTTGCAATAGCGGGGTTTCCAACTATTTAAACCTTTTTTTTTTTTTCCCGGCTGCTCTATCGATATATCGATATATCGGCAGGCCCTTTCATGTGGTCTGCTTCGAACCGAGGGCGGGACGTCAGATGTGGTCGAGCGATTCTTTCTGAGAACATTTTTTCTAATTATGCCCCCGAGCTTTTGGTGGCCCCAAAGTATTAATCAGAGAGCCCTTTGAGGCTGGGGCTTGATCTGGACGAGGAGGAGGAGGAGGAAGAGGTGGCTGCAGAGCACGCTGCCCGGCGGCCTCACGGGAAACCGCAACTCCCCAGTTATCCATTCAGCCCACGGACAACGGGCAGTTGGAAGGAGAGCTCGTCGCCGGGATGCACAGGGCCCCACTGGGGAAGCACTGCAGAGTGCGGCTAGAGCTGTCCTCACATCCCCGCCCCTTCCAGGTAGACGATTTCGGTTCTTGATCCCAAATAGTCTACCTGGGAGTAAACTCTCCTTGGCTTCCGCGGCAGCAGAGAGGAAGGGCAGGTACCTTCTGGCGTTTTTGCTTCAGAGGCGGTCCAATGAAGCCCCCCCCAACACCCCCCTGGTTTTACATCGTTCTCCTCGCCTCCATTTCAGCCCTGCCCCGAGGCAATCCCGGGAGAGCGGCACCGACCCAGTGGTACCCAGTGAGCTTCCACGGCAGAGGACTTGAGGTCCACAGTGGAACCTGAGCAGCCCAGCCACGGAGCGGGCTTGCTTCTAGGGAAGGGTCTACTCTTGGAGGTGACAGGCAGACGCGACGCATTCCCAAGGTCCTGCTACGAAAAGGTCCCGGGCAGTCCCACTTGGAAAGGGGCAGTAGGAGCGCTTTCGGGCCCGCTTCGAAGCGAGGCGTCGTGCCTTCAAAGGGCCACCGTTCCCAAGAGCACCCTCCGGTGGCTGGGCTGCAGACGGGAGGGATGCCTGCAACTTTGGTCGGGAAGAAGAACAAAGTAGGAGTCAAGCGGCACCAACATAGTTTTATTCCGAATGTAAGCTTTCGTATGCTCCTCGTATGACGAAGTGTGCTTCGAGGACACGAAAGCTTACGTTCTGAACAAACCTTTGTTGGTCTTAAGGGTGCAACGCGACTCCTGCTTTGTTCTACTGCTTCAGACCAACACGGCGGCCCACTTGGATCTTTGTTCTGGAAGCGGGGCTTTTGCCTCGGGTAACGCGGTACACGCCGGCACCCTTGAAAAAGAAATGGAGAAATAGCAACTCTCTCCGCCCGCCCCCCCCCTCCCCGCGCCCCTTTTCGACTTGTTGGGCGGCTTAGGGGAAAGTTTCGTTGCCCGTCTGGCTCATCTTGCCATGCTCGGGCTCGGCCTTTGGTGCCCACCGGCGCCCTGCTTCCAAAACGCTGCCCCTCCCCGCCCGCCCGCCCGCCCGCCGCGGCCTTTCGGCCTCTTGAGCCTCGCTGTCGGTTATTTACAAGAGGCGAAAGGAACTCCGAGAGCGGGAAGGAAGTAACAATTTGTCGAGCAATAAATCTTTTAATTTATTGTGTCTGTGGCCATTACTGATATTTCGATATATCGCTATTACGCAATAAACTAAATATTAAAAAAAAAAAAGGCCGTTTCGGAAGGCCCCCTTCCTTCCTTCGATGGCGCAGTGATATGCATTTTGTTTGTGGCGGGAAGCAGGAGGCAGGAAGCGCTGTTGCGACTCACCAACGATTGCCCGTTCAGATGCTCCAGAGCGCTCAGGAAGCGCTCAGGAAGCGTCTTGTTCCGGATTAAAAGCAGTAGCAAATTAATCCGCGAGCAAGGCGCATCAGCGTGGGACGGGCACGGGCTAAGCACGCTTCACAGATGTGGGCGTGTGAACGTCCGGGTAAAATCCGACATGCTTGCGGGCTCAACTCATGCCCGTAGCGGGGTTTTTTGGACGTCTGACCGCGGCCCCTATTAGCTATTTCTCAATCCAGTGTTGACAATCCTAAGTCAATCTTATACCACTAGATGGCTCTTTTTGCTTAATTATCTTCTTTTAGTTATCTTCTTTTGGTTGCAGTGAAACTTTCATAGCTCTTCTGGTGTCTCTTAGGCTGATTCTACATTCAGGTCTGGGTCTGATGTTCTGAGCGCTGAAATCGCCTTCTAGAAATGCGGAGTATATTTTTTTCATCTATAATCCAAATTTTGCTCTGGGACTTTCTCCTTTACACTTGCTTGCTTTACTGCGATTCTTGTCATTGAGTTATATAAGTTTCTGCAGGATATGCATGCCAAACTTCAAAGCTGCTTGAAACCATGGAGGGGGGGAGGGGGGCAGGTTTAAAAGTTCCTTTGTTCTTTCTTGAGAAAGGAGCTTATTGCCCTGTTTCCCAGGAAAGATATCATCTTAATGGCCTCAGCACCTTTTGTCCTGTGGAGTCAAAACAAATGCTTTCTTTTAAAAGGAACTACTTTGCCTAAGCATTCTATCCTATATTATCTTAGTTTAGCCATATGCACTACTACTTAAAACTACTTATAACAATGTTATTAATACAAATCAGATTGTCATAGGTGATCTATAAGTCTGAGAAACATCATAGGTACCAACAGCCAGTAGCAAGCGATGCTCAATAGGACATCTGCTGTTGTCAACTAAACAACGTGCCAAACAGAAGTAAAACATTTACATTTATGGCCTTAGATCCAAAGCTTCCTGGAAAACTCTCGTTCAAAAGTAGTCTTTGAAAGTCAGCAGCAACTCAGCGGCAAAAACGTTTTCAGAGCCAGTTCAGGGTTTTAAATGTAAATGACAGTCAGAACACTGGAGCAAAACAGAAGTGAAGGCGGATTGTAATGTAGATGGTCACTTTCAGAAGTGTAGCATTACTGGATCTTCTGCCCAGTGTAAAATCAGCCTTAAACTATGTGCCAAATTCAGTAGGGAAAAAAAAAAACTTTAGCATGGTTTGCTTTGTACAATAAATATTGCAAAATTCTAGTTCAGTCTGCTTGTTTTTTGCATGAAGCTTACAACTCTGACATGCTGTTTTCCTGCAGGTCAAAGATATCCAGGCAAGGACAGCAGAGCTCACATGGTCCCCTCCCTGTAGAGTCATCAAGGGAGACAAAGACAAGTCAGAGGTTTATGCTTATGAACTGCTGATTTCGAACTGTGGAAAAGATGGAAAATGCACATCTGTTTACATGTAGGTATTCTCTCCATGAGGCCACAGCTGCCTTAAATTATTTTAATTAAAAAAATCAAAACTTTGCCTGCAAAAGGGAATTGACTATTGCTCTATATTTCAATTAAGATGAAGCAATTTAAAAATAATTATTTAATTGTCTTATTTAGGTCATTTATACAGTACCCCCCCTTTCCACATCGTATCTCTTTAAGGAAGCTTTAAAAAGAAAGGAAGAATAAAACAGTATCAAGGAAGAAAGGAAGAATAAATCAAAAGAGTTTCCGACTCAACATTAGGAAGAACTTCCTGACCGTTAGAGCAGTTCCTCGGTGGAACAGGCTTCCCTGGGAGGTGGTGGGCTCTCCTTCCTTGGAGGTTTTTAAACAGAGGCTAGATGGCCATCTGGCAGCAATGAAGATCCTGTGAATTTAGGGGGAGGTGTTTTTGAGTTTCCTGCATTGTGCAGGGGGTTGGACTAGATGACCCTAGAGGTCCCTTCCAACTCTATGATTCTAATATAAGATGCACATTTAAAAACATATTTAAAACCTTATCTGAGTTTTTATTTGGGTTTGGCTCTGTGACAGTATTATACATTCTCAATTATATTCAGGACTCTTCAGGAAATGAATGTGCAAATGTTAAGAAGGACACTCCTGGATCAAACCAGTGGTCCATCTAGTCCCGTAATCCCAGTTTCACACAGTGGCTAACTGGTTAGCCCTGAAGGGCCAAGAAACAGAGCACATAGGCTCTGTCATGATGCGTTCTCCTACCACGAGTATTCAGTGGTTGACTGCCTCTGGATGTGGCAGAAACTCTAAAAAGTGGAAGAAATTCTAAATCATAAGAAGCCCCTGTGTGTGTGTGGTTCAGTTCTTGTCATGTCTGGGGACTACCTTCAATAATAATGACTCTCCATTTGTTCAGGATAAGTGTTTATTCTAAGATAATCATGTGGACATTGTAGAGTTTCCAAGTCCTCTTCATCCCCCAGCGGGGGATATTCAGTGGCGCAATGCACGCGCGTGACGAAATGATGTCACCCGGAAATGGCGGCACCCATGCGAGGCTGCTCTAGCATTTCAGAAAACTCTATGGTTTTGCCATTGTAGAACCTGACATTTCACCAGCAGCTGTGACTGGCATCCTCAGAGGTATAACTCAGAAAGGCTAGAGTTCTCTCTGTGTCAAAGTGAGAAGAAGATGGTAGACAGGTAATTTATATCTACTCAGGAAGGTGGGGTAGGGCTAAGTCATTATCTTGTAGGAGTTTCCCAGGCTGTGACATGCGAATGGAGGAGCTTTCCTGAGGAGGTACTTTTGCATGTGGATTGGCTTTTGAAATTTTAATCTTATCTGTAGTGCTGTTGTGAGATGTAGAGTATTTTGTGTTTTTCAGGACTGGAACATGCCCTATTCATTTTTAATTCTCTTATTTCCTGTTGAAATTTATGTTTATGGATTTCAATGGCTTCCCTGTGTAATTTGGCATGGTAATTGGATGTGTTGACCAGCATTACAATGTCTTGGAATAAGATAATGTGTCCTGTTAAGTTAGGCTGTGTTCAGCCACTGCTGATTTTCAGGTTGGCCAAGTCTGCAGTGTCTTTCATGTTATTTTATTATTGTCTTCAGGGATGGAATTCTAGCAGGAGCTCCTTTGCATATTAAGCCACATCCCCTGATGTAGCTAATCCTCCAAGAGCTTACAAAAAGAGCCTTGTAAACTCTTGGAGGAATGGCTACATTCTAGCTCCTGCTAGAATTCCACCCCTGATTGTCTGGATGCTACATTGTCTGATCCCGATGTAAACCTGCCCACAACTGCAGGGTATGCAGTATAACTCCTGCAGAAATGAGGGCGTCTCTTCTGTTTTTTGCTGATTGTAGCATCTGTTGTATTTTTCTGGTGGGTCTGAATACTGTTTGTAGGTTGTGTTTTTTTCATAACTTTTCCCATCTGATCAGTGATTCCTTTGATATATGGCAAAAACACTTTTCCTGCGGGAAACTATTTTTCCTCAGTTGTTTGCTTCACCTTTGGTTTAATTATTCTTCTGATTTAATTCTTGGAGTAGCCATTTGCTTGAAGTACGTGGTTTAGATGATTTAGTTCATCGTTGAGAAAGTGTCAAGCATGCGGTTCCAATGACGAGTCAGGTTTGATACAAAACTAAGTTTATTGATAGACCGATACTTTCAGTGTAACAGATTCTTGAGAGTGATGCTAAAGATACATTGATACAATACTTTAAGGCATACTTCAAAAGGATTCCAAAAGGTGGGGGCGAGAGATGCGCTCTCACACATAAACTATCATAAATGTCTACATTCTCATAGCGTTATCAGGACTCCGTCCTTGCTTTCCCCAGATGTGCCACACTCCCTAACAGGAATGTATGGGAAGGTGCTGATTACTCTTTCTCAGTTAGTTTCGTTTCTCTCTACTTCTACTTTGCAAGCAATAAAGTAAGAAGGGGGAGGGGGAAAGAATAACAGAGTTAATAGACCTTGGTCCTCCATGATATTTCACGGGCCAGCTTTATGGAGGACCCTAAAACAATCAATTACCAATGGAATTCTACCATGCTTGACAGAAAGTGTGGTTCATATATACCTTGCACAGTCTACTAATGTTTTGATTATGCCTCTTCTTTATCGAGGGTGGTGACTGGAGATTTTGTGTAAATAACGATCTGTGTGAGTTGGTTTTCTGTACACCTTGTGATTGAAGGTTATCTTTGCGGATGACCATGATATCTAGAGATGGGAGTTTACCCTCAGTTTCTTTTTCCATAGTGAATTGTATGTTCGGGTGGATATTGTTGAGGTGGTCTAAAAACTCCATCAATTCCACCTCACCATGGCCCCAAATGATAAAGGTATCATCTACATACTTGAACCAGGCTGCATGTTTTTGAGGTGGAGATTCTAAAGCTGAAATCAAAAGAGCAATTAAACCAAAGGTGAAACAAACAACTGAGGAAAATGGCCAGAAATGGGATGGGAATACTCCAATATCTTGCCAACACATGACTTCACTTTATGACACCACCCAGAAGTGATGTCATCACATCAGGGGGCGATGCTCTAGGATTCACCTCAGACTCTATGATTAAACTGTAATGTTTTGGGCAAATCCTTAAACTGGACCCCAGTGTGATGACACTGAAAGTGATTGTGCACACTGGCATAGCACCATCACGTGTCCCCAAATGTCTGTCCCTGCTCCGTCCCCCAGTTTCTCCCAGGGGTTTGCCATCTGAGCCATTTTTTATGGGAAGGGCGGGATACAAGTCATAGAATAAATAAATAAATAAATCTAAAGCTGGCAACTCTAAACTTACTTTTCCTACCACACCCTCAGCTCATAAATTATTGTATCACTCTTTAGATAGTTTCAAAAGGATTTCTAATTCTTTTTGAACAGTGGTACTATAATAGCTCAGAAATTCCTCCAACATATAGTTTCTGTTAGAATATATTAGCAGTGTTCAAGGTACATGCACAGCAGAGCTACCTGTTGTGTGCATGCTCCTGAGGAACCAAAATTACACACAGAGACTTTTCATTTTAGCAAACTTAATATTAGTCCTCTATTGTAAGGAACTCCATTCTAGACAGTATGGAGATAGGATCTTAATCTGGGCAAACTAACTGGGATTGACAGAGGTGTAGGAAGCAGGGGTGGAATTCTAGCAGGAACTCCTTTGTATATTAGGCCACGCATCCCTGATGTAGCCAATCCTCCAAGAGCTTACAAGGCTCTGTTTTGTAAGCTCTTGGAGGATTGGCTACATCAGGGGGGTGTGGCCTAATATGCAAAGGCGCTCCTGTTAGAATTCTATCCCTGGTAGGAAGCATGTCAGCCATAAGCGGGGGGACATGTTAGAAGACAATTGCATAGAAATTCACTTACATTGAAAAGGTATTGTTACATACCTCTCTGACCTTGACATTTTGCTAAAAAACCAATTTTATCATAATCTGATATTTTTCTAAAAGCAGTGACACTCCTTTACTGCATTTTTTGGCTTCATTGTGTATAATTTTGTTTGTTTGTTTGTTTGTTTGTTTTCCCCCTTTCCCCTTCACCCTCCTTTTCTGGGAAGTTAGTTCACCCTATGCATTCCATTCATTCTATAAGCTGAGCCTCTTTTGAACATGTCAGTATGCATTCTCTATACAGGGAGTTTATTTTGCAGCTTTTTATGTTGATCATATTGTATCTACTTCTTGAACTTTGCCTGTCTGAATCTGATCCTAGGTTAATGGTATAGATGTGTTATTATAGGTTTTCGTCTGGGGGAATGGGGGATTTAAAGGGTTCAGATTTTGTGAATATTTGACTGCACTTGTTGTATATCATTGTTTTTTAAGTTTAATTTTAAAAAGAGAATGAAAAAAATACAGAGCATGGTAGAAGACAGGAGGATTCTGACAGTCAAATATCATCCCTGACTGAAAAGACCTTCTATCTCCAGGCTGCTTCAAGATATTTTATCTCCCTAAGGAAGTACAGTTTTACACACACATATTCAGTCAGTTTCTGAACAGGACAACACATAAAAAATATCCAACCGTTTCCTGAAATATAATTGTTAAAAATTCCCTTCATATTAAATGGGCAATATTCAATCATTGAAAGGGATCTTGCTCAGTGGCAGAATGCATTTTAATGGGTGTTACAACTGCACTCCTTTAGGAATAAAAAGACGTTTTCTTGAATCTCAAAGACTTAACAGATTTACTGTAGCATTGATAACTGTTGAATAAATAATTCCATGCTGAATTAGAGCTTGACAAAAGGTATAATTTATTAACCAGTGCTTAAACAGCTGTTGTGAATGGACTCTGTGCTTATCTTATACTTTTGAGTTTGGCACGGAAATATCACCAACTATGCTCGCATTTCTTGGCTTTTTATCTCGCCGCTCACGTTTTTCCTCTTCTGTATCCATGTGTGTGTCCATATACACCTAATAAATAAGATTCTACCCATGAAGTTTATGTTGCAATAAATCTGTGGCATAAGCAGGCCTCGGATTCAGCGGGAGCTCACAGGAGCACAGCCCCTGAACCTTTCTGAGGGTTCCCCCTCCTCCTCCCCACCTTGTCCATTGAATAGTAGGTGCAGCTACGTAACAACCCCTGGATGAGCTCCACCACCTATTTTTCTACAAAACGACCCCTGGGCATAAGACTCCATTTTGGTTGTCCTACAGCAAACTAACACAGCCACACCTCTGAATTATGGCCCAACTTGCATTTAGCATTGATGTTTTTGGGAGAACAGTTTGTGGTGGATTGGGCTGGAAGTAGAATCTGCAAATTCATTTAAAATAATTTCTTTGGTGCCAGGGTTGTTGTTTTTTTGTATGCTACCATAATATATTTGATCAACAATTATGCAGGAGGTGTGTCACTATAACCTTCATGGCTTCAAATCAGATTGAATTACACCACTTGGGGAAGAAAACTTTTTGTGAAGCAGTTGTTTTTATCTTTATTCCTCATAGATTCTTGTATAGCACAAAAGGCAGGGGGAAATGGAAGGATGTTTGGAGAGTGTTTTCTTATGGCTACCTGGAGGATAAACAGAGAGGAGGAATCCAGAACTGGTCAGACAGTGGAAGGGGGAGAAGGGACAGTCTTCTTGAACATATGAACATATGAAGCTGCCTTCTACTGAATCAGATCCTTGGTCCATCAAAGTCAGTATTGTCCACTCAGACTGGCAGCGGCTCTCCAGGGTCTCAAGCTGAGGTTTTTCACACCTATTTGCCTGGACCCTTTTTTGGAGATGCCAGGGATTGAACCTGGGACCTTCTGCTTACCAAACAGATGCTCACCCACTGAGCCACCGTCCCTCCGCAAAATTATGACTGCATTGGTGGTGTCCCCCTTGTTATGCTGCCCTGCTTCATGAGAATGCCCTCAGCCACATTCCCCATGTTTGCTGTGGGAAGAGAAATGATGTCAATAAAATTCTCCATGGCTGACTCAGGGGTGTCGAACTCATTTGTTATGAGGGCCAGATCAGACATAAATGAGACCTTGTTGGGCCAGGCTGTGTTGGACCGGGCCATGTGTGTACCTATTCAAGATTAGGGAGCAGAGATACAAACTTTATAAAGGACACAGACAAGCACAATAAAGATTTTTTTTTAATCAACTTTAAACGTGCTTAAAACATTAGCACTCATTGTTCTTTAATTTGCTTTCTTTGTATTTCTCCTATGGGATCCAGGGAACTGGGCAAAGGAAACTCTGGCTCTTTCCTTCCTTCCCAGGTGACCAGGAGGGGGAGGAGCCTCAGCCAATAAAAGGAAAAAAGACTTGGCTCAGTAGCTCTGTTGTGCGATTGAGAGAGCCTGGCAAAGCAAGCTATTCCTCCCCTCTTCTGGGCCTCTCTAACTGGTCCTGTGTGTGAAGTAGCCTTCCCAACCCTCCCGCTCTGGCGGGGGATGCCAGGTTTTCCACCCTCTTCCCCCCGCTCCCCCCAAAAAACAGAGGCGGGGGGAGGGGGGGAAACGGCGGGCACCCCATCCCAGAGTGGGCAACGCTGCCGCGCTGCTGCCACCCCCTCCCTCCCCGCAGCTGCTCCTCCGAGATGGGCCCAGGCTGAGCCCATCTCGGAGGAGCAGCCAAAGCAGAGAAGGGGAGGGTGGAGGCGGGCCAGGAGCATGGCGAGCCGCGAATCCGGGCCCCTCTAGGACCCATACTCGCGGCTTGCCACGCTCCTGGCCGCCTCCACACACACCCCATTCCAACCCAGAGGCTGAGCGGAGCGCGCGACGCTGCCGCGCCGGCCCCCCCCCGGCAGCTGCTCCTCCGAGATGGGCCCAGCCTGAGCCCATCTCGGAGGAGCAGCCAAACCAGAGAAGGGGAGGGTGGAGGCAGGCCAGGAGCATGGCGAGCCGCGAATCCGGGCCCCCTCTAGGACCCGGACTCGCGGCTCGCCACGCTCCTGGCCCGCCTCCACCCCCCCCCCCCATTCCAATGCAGAGGCGGAGCGCGCGACGCCGCCACAACGCCTCTTCTCCCCCCCCCCCCCCCCGGGCAGCTGCTCCTCCGAGATAGGCCCAGCCTGAGCCCATCTTGGAGGAGCAGCCACGGCAGCGCAGCGACGCTCCCCGGCGCCCTTTCCCCCCCTCCCCCTAGCTCCACCCCAGTGTCTCCTGGCTCCACCCCCAAAGTCCTCCTGGCTCCACCCCCAAAGTCCCAGATATTTTAAAAATGGGACTTGGCAACCTAGTGTGAAGCTGACAGCACTTCTGAGAATGCTACCTTTGAGGTGCTGGCCTTTCACTTTCTACCTAGAAACCTACATTTTCCTCCAGGACCACACAACTTACATTTCTCAACGTCATTGGTGCCAATGTGCACCCTGACTGCTGACTCCTCCCCAGCATTGTCTATTAACCCAAGGGTGTTAAATGTGCAGCTCGGGGGCCCATGAGCAAGTCTGCTTCCTTCTCCTTCTCTCTTGCTTCCTTGCATCCTCCACCCCCACCCCCAATACCGCCTGTTGCCATGCCACCGTCATGATTCTCCACCCAGCTGCACCTACTATTCAATGGACAAGGAGGTGGAACTCTCAGAAGGAGGAGGTGGAACTCTCAGAAAGGTTTAGGAGCTGTGCTCCTGTGAACTCCCACTGAATCTGAGGCCTGCCAGTAGCTCACAACTTTAATACCAGTAGCTCACAAAGTAGAATTTTGCTCACAAGACTCTGCAGCTAAGAGGGAACGTTGCTTTACTACATTAGGCAGTAACGGCACCAGGTCTTTGCCCCTGATTGGTTGCTTTAAAAAAAAAAAAATTGTTGGGTTGGCAAAGGCAGTTCACTGTGACAATGCAGAAGAACAGGGAAAAGAGGGGTGAGCAGAGCTTTCTTCATAGAAAAAGCCCAGCAGGAACTCATTTGCATATTAGGCCACACACCCCTGACATCACCATTGTTTCACACAAGGCTTTTTGTAGACATAGCCCAGCAGGAACTCATTTGCATATTAGGCCACACACCCCTGACATCACCATTGTTTCACACAAGGCTTTCTGTAGACATAGCCCAGCAGGAACTCATTTGCATATTAGGCCACACACCCCTGACATCACCATTGTTTCACGCAAGGCTTTTTGTAGACATAGCCCAGCAGGAACTCACTTGCATATTAGGCCACACCCCCTGACATCACCATTGTTTCACGCAAGACTTTTTTGTAGAAATAGTTCAGCAGGAACTCATTTGCATATTAGGCCACAACCCCGATGCCAAGCCAGCTGGAACTGTGTTCCTGCTCAAAAAGAGCCCTGGGGGTGAATGAATTCTAAGTTGTAAATAATACGCTGTATCTTTGTTTCTGATGCAGAATACAAGAGATAAAACTTTATGGAAATTGTACAGCTTGCAGCTGAATTAAGGAGAGAACTGTTTTTTACTACAAGAATGCAAAAGATGCAATAAATGTTATTTTGAGAGGAAAATATGCCCTGCTTTTGAAACTTATTGCAGCAATTGTATCAGCACTGCCATTTTCCTTGAGTGTGTTTCTGCACCTATTAAACTAAACTGTTATTTTCTTTCAGAGGCGAGAAAACTTATTTCACCATCAATGATCTTATACCAGCAACAGATTATCATGCAAGGTAAATAACCTGTCCCTGTATGTGAAATGCATGCACCGAAAATCTGTTTACACAGTAGGAATAAAAGTGGTCAGATGTGATTTCCAAGGCATTATGATTTGCAGAATTCTTCTTCCTTATGCAAAACCCAATAATTTTGTTGTGTTAATATTGCCATAGTTAACAATTGCAGGGGTAGCAGAAACAGGAAGAAATCTTTTTTATTTCTTGGCATCTTCCGGTAACTAGGGCTTTCTTTTTTTAGCAGGAGCATACGGGAACACAGTTCCGGATGGCTTGGTGTCATAGGGGGTGTGGCCTAATATGCAAATAAGTTCCTGCTGGGCTTTTTCTGCAAAAAAAGTCCCATGCAAAACAATGGTGATGACAGAGGGTGTGGCCTAATATGAAAATGAGTTCCAGCTCCATGTAAAACAATTGTGATGTCAGAAGATGTGGCCTGATATGCAAATTAGTTCCTGCTGGGGTTCCCTACAAAAAAAGTCCTGCCAATAACAATGAGTTAGCCCCATTCCTCCAGCACAAATCGTATTGCTGTTCTTGGCCTTCCACTGGGCAAAATGGAGGGTTGGGAGGATGCTGTCACACACAGCCCAAAAAGCCCCTGTTAACTGTTCTTGCATCTCTTCCACATTATTCACACACACAATGAGTGCAATCGGAGTGAAAATCAGCCCAAGACATGGCAGTAATTATTGGATGTTTCACTGGTATAGCTAATGTAGCATGATGTGTAACAGCGTACTACTGCTCTACAGGGGTGGCGAAACTTGCTTAATGTAAGAGCCACATAGAATAAATGTCAGATGTTTGAGAGCCACAAGATATGAACGTCAGATGTTTGAAGGCCGCAAGAGAGGAAGGAAGGAAGGAAGGAAGGAAGGAAGGAAGGAAGGAAGGAAGGAAGGAAGGAAGGAAGGAAGGAAGGAAGGAAGGAAGGAAGGAAGGAAGGAAGGAAGGAAGGAAAATAAATGGGGGAGGAGGAGAGGTGGGAGGGGAAAAGCAACTTTAACTTGAAATGCATTCTCCAAGCCACTGGCTGGCTTGGCTTGGAGAAGTGATTTAAAGAGACAAATGCCTTCTCCATGCCAGCCGAGGGGCAGTGGGGGCTTCAAGAGACACACAGTATGTGTGAAGGCATAGTGAAGTGTGCAGGCGTGAGGCAAATATTGTATTTTAGCTAGACGTATTTTTCTTCCATAGTTAACAGGCTATGCAGTTAACAGGTGCTTCTAGGGTGGTGCATGACAGCATCTTCCTGACCCTCCATTTTGCCCAGTAGAAGGCCAAGAACAGCAACAGGATCTGGGCAGGAGGAATGGGGCTAACTCTTTGTTATTGGAAGATGCCTATAGTATTATAATTTCCAACATGAAGTTTAGTTTCCTGTTTTGTTGTGTTTTATTTCAAGAAACAGAGGAAAGCAAAAGGAACAGAACTTTGCAGTTTCCCTTGGTTTTTAAAATGGTTTATATGCAATGTGTGATTAAAAAAATAATAATAGAACTATATTTGCTGCCCTAGGGTTGTAGCACAATGCAACGACATAAAAGGAACTCCATCCGAAGCAGAATGTTTTACAACAATGAGTTGTGAACCTGAAACTCCAAATTCCCCAAAGATAATTCATCGGACCAAAAATTCTCTTACTTTACAGTGGAAGGTAAGCATTTTTTTTTAACCTATTCTGAAGGTTTTTATGCATTCTCATTTTCCTTGCTTGTAAATTCCTATTGCTTCAGGGGGGCAGGTTCTATTCTGGATGTGTTTTGCTCCCTCTAGGGGTCAATTCGATATTACATTGGCTTATGTCTGGCATAATAATCTGCAGTTTAGATCTGCAAGGAGATATACCAGACATATAGTGAAGTAATATCAAATTGACCACTAGATCAGGGGTGGCCAGAACTGCTTAATGCAAGAGCCACATAGAATAGACATCAGATGTTTGAGAGCCACAAGGAAGGGAGGGAGGGAAGGAGGGAGGGAGAGAGGAAGGAAGGAAGGAAGGAAGGAAGGAAGGAAGGAAGGAAGGAAGGAAGGAAGGAAGGAAGGAAAATAGTGAAGGGAGAAGAGGTGTAATGAAAGCAACTTTAAGTGCATTCTTCAAGCTGCCAGCTAGCTTGGCAACATGATTTAAAGAGAGAAATGCCTTCTCCAAGCCAGCTGATCAGGCAGTGGGGGCTTTGGGAGCCACACAATATGTGTGAAAGAGCCACATGTGGCTCCCAAGCCACAGTTTGGCTGCCCCTGCACTAGACGGAGCAAAACACATGTGGAAGAGGAACCTCCCTGCCCCCCAAGCCCAAAGCAATAGGAACTTACAAGCAAGGGAAATGACAAAAAGTCCAACTAATAGGTTTCTATTTATATCTTTTCCCTGGGCTTTAAATACAGCCTTCAGCTAAGCTAACAACTTGCTCTAATTCAGAGCAAAAGTTAATTTACTGGCTCAAAAAATGTACTAGTTGTTTATGCAGATGGATAACCACAGATATTTCTCTTGTTCAGCTAAGGTTGCCCATTCCAGGCTGGGAAATACATGGAGATTTGGGGATGGAGTCTGGGTAGGGTGTGGTTTGGGGATAGGAGAGAGCTCAGCAATGATCTGAGTCCACTTTCCATAGCAGCCATTTTCTCTGGGGGAACTGATCTCTGTAGTCTGGAGATCAGTTGTAATACCATGAGATGTCCAGGTTCCACGTGGAAAATGGCAACCCTGCGTTACATTTATGGGTGTGCTTCAGACACAAATGTGAAATTATATTTTATTTTATCCATGGTCACCTGTGAAAGCAAGACTCACCTTGCAGATGACTGCTCATATTCTGGTACTCTTCAACAAATGCTGCTTTTTGTTATATTTGCTCTGTAGCCGGGGAGGGCTGGCTAGGGAACAAACCAGGACATTGCCAAGTCACACCAAGCCATAGTTAAGACCAGGGCTTTTCTTGTAGCAAGAACTCCTTTGCATATTAGGCCACACACCCCTGATGTAACCAATCCTCCTGGAGCTTACAGTAGGCCCTGTACTAAGAGCCCTGGAAGCGCTTGGACAATTGGCTACATCAAGGGTGTGTGGCCTAATATGCAAAGGAGTTCCTGCTGCAAAGAAAAGCCCTGGTTAAGACCAACCATGGCTAACAAACCATGGTTTTCTATGCTGGTTGAATGGACTTGAACTAAACATAGTTCACATTCAAACCAACCATAGTTAATGGTTTTGTGTGATGTCTCAGTTGAGCTGTTGTAATATTTTAGAAAAAAAAATTTCATTTAAAATTGAACATTCATTGATTCTTCTGGACAGTTTCTTAAAAACATGAGTCCAGATGGACTGTGGATAGGGTTCCAAGTCTCCCACGGCCTCCAGCGGGGGACTTTTTTCACGCGATGATGTCACCCAGAACTGAAGTCATTGCACTGGTGCTACTGCATGCTGGCCGCTCTAGGCGTTTCTGGGAGAATGGTTTTCCTAGAAGCTCTACAAATTGGGAGGAGAAAACTCTATGGTACCTATTGCTAGAGCATCAGGGAAAACCATAGAGTTTTCTGGGAAATGCCTAGAGCGGCTGGCGTTGCCAGAGCAATGATGTCACTACTGGGTGATGTCATTGCACCGGCAGCGTCAGGGGAGGTTCCACATTGGGCCAGTGGGTTGGGAACCTCCAGGGCGGGGGAAACCCTGCCCGGCCTCTAACCCACAAGCATGGAGATGGCCAGAGGGGGAAGCCCTGCCCTCGAAGATCTCAATCTTTGATTGACGTGCCTGGTGAGATGATGTCACACAGAAGTGATGTCATCGCACTGGGCACATCACGCAGTGGACGCTCAAGCATTTATTTTAAAAAACTGTAGGTGGGTGCCATAGTCTCCCACTAGCAGCCAGGTAAGACCTGGCACCCCTAGGTGGATTCTATGGCACTGTACCCCACTGAGGTCCCTGTCCTCCCCAGGCCCCACCCCCCAAATCTCCAGGAATTTCCCAACCAAGGTCCAGAAGCCCTGTCCCCCTATCCCCCAATGATGGCCAGGGATACTTGGCAACCCCACCTATAACACTGTAATTGCAGAATCAGTATTGAGGACCATATGTGTGCCTATAAAATTTAAAGGTAGTGCCGTGCCATAGCCATTAATATTCCAGTTATTTGTACTAACATGTAAGACTTTCTAAATTGTAAACAATATTTTTAATTTTGTTTTTGCTACTAACAGAAGAGACTGTCAGAGTTTCAGTTGTCAAAACTTAACATTTTATATTAATTTGGTAGCCCTACCTATATTGTTTATAATAACAGTATTTGCAAAAAAGTTATATACCCCTGCCAAATCAACTTGTTATTTTGCAAAATAACACATTTTATGCTTCCTTTTAATAAACCCTGGGCTATACGTTCCGTTTTTACAGGACAAGGCAATTCTGGGAAGAAGTCACATCTGAGAGGCAAACAAAGGCCTTGTTCACATGGCCATTTTTTACTTGGAAAACTCACCGTGAGGTGATTTTTTCCGGCAATTTGGGTGTAGTGAAGCAATCTTGTGAATTCTCCACCACATGATGAAATTTCAGCTTAGCCACATCTTAGAGGTAAGGACACTATGTCCTGGAGAAACCATGTCCTGGGGGTGATGCTCCACCATGTGACAAGATCGCAAATTTACCAAATCCTGACGCATTTGGCAATTTGCATTCTCACTATGTGGCAGAGCATTCACAAGACCAATTCACTGTGCCAGATTTGTGAGGTAAAGCCACCTCGAGGTGACTTCCTCACATCAAAATGGTTGTGTGAATCGGGATGAAGAAAGAGTTTACTGAGGTTGCCCTTTTTGATTGATTCCTTAAAATGTCAGATCTTTATGAGTTCTGCAGTTTGGGGTTTACTTTCTGAAAATGGATAAAATCATCTGCTCTGTGTATTTCTCAGGGTAACTGGGAGAAATTGAACCATAAAGGGTAACGAAGTTTAAATGCACAGGGCTCAGGTTAATAAAACTATGGAATGCCGTAACTTTGGAAGGTTTTTTCCTATTACTTATTAGGCCATTAACTCCTTCTGGTAATATTACATTTCTGTTGGCTTCAGACTAAATAGCTGAAGTGCTCCATAGTGTCACGACAACATAGGACTTATTTATTTACTTTATTTATTTAGCTAATTTCTATTCCGCCCTTTCCCACAAAAGGCTTAGGGTGGGGTACAACATACAAATAAGAATAATAGTAAGTCAGAATAATTATCATCCATATTTTCGTTAAAATTCAAAGGTGGATTAAAGAATCCAGATAGGGTTGAATCTAGTGGCACTGTTCCATGTGCATAGCAGTAGTTTTGCTGGTGTACAGGCATTTTCATTGGTGGAAGAGAGGGGGTGATTTCTACTGAATCTACCGATTCCCACCTCCCATTGCAGAAATTAGGTTTGCCAGTCCCCCACCGACACTGGTTGTGCAGCTACCTTGCTTCCAGGAGGGGAAATGGAAGTGATGTAGGGTAGCTCTAGGAATCACCCAAAACTCTATGGTTTCACCATAGACTAGTATATGAGACCATACCAAGGATTGGATGGATTGTAGAAGGTGTACTACTGCTAAAACAAAGCCATTCTTATGACAGTTGAAGGATGGGAGACTGCTTACAAGAGAGAGCTGGGTTTGTGAAAGGTCTGTGTTGGAAAATTCCTGGAGACTTTGGGGGTGGATCTGAGAGAGGGCGGGGCTTGGGGAGGGGAGGAGCCTCAGAGTGCTACAATGCCATAGAGTCCACCCTTCAAAGCAACCATTTTCTACAGGGGAGCTGATCTCTGCCAGCTGGAGATCAGTTGTAAAAGTGGGAGATCTCCAGGCCCCACCAGGAGGCTGGCAACCCTATAATGTGAAAATAAACTTAAGGGAAACACATTGAATGCTCTGCAAGTGATCACTCTCTCCTTTTTTGTTGCAGGCACCTTGTGACAATGGTTCTAAAATAAACAATTATCTTTTAGAATGGGACAAGGTAAGCACACTTAAAATATTTGGTAAAGAACATGTCTTTGTAAATGGCAAGATATATTTTTAAGTTTATGGCAGCAAACATATGTTTTCTAGTTATATCAAAACTATTAACATGTCTCTGCATTTTGCTACCTTGTTTGAATATCGTTTAACGTCATTATGTTTGCATTGCTATGTTGCTGTTTAAAGCACAGTTCCTGTCTGATATCATAATTATTTCCTCAAAACCTGCACACATATAGTGAGATGCATACAGATGGCTCCTGCCTTTGCAGAAGCACTTTCTCCCAATTTCTGCACCACTTAAAAGTATGAATTCTCAATCAGTATCCTTTCCCTAAAATCTGTCAAGGAGAAGGGGTATGAAATAAGCAATTAAGGTGGGGGTCTCCAACATGGTGCATCATTGCGCCCATCAAACATTTTCTGGTGCCCACGAATTACCAATTTACTAATTGTCCAATTAATTACCAGTCGGTAGGGCTTTTTTTGAGGAATGCACAGGAACGGAGTTCTGGCTGGCTTGGCATCAGGGGGTGTGGCCTGATATGAAAATGAGTTCCTGCTGGGATTTCTCTACAAAAAAAAGCCCTGTGTGAAACAATGGTGATCAGGGGTGTGGCTTAATATACAAATGAGTTCCTGCTGGGCTTTTTCTACAAAAAAAACCCCGCCAGTAGAGTGGGAATAATAGAAGGTCTCCCTTAATCTAAATTTACCAATCAATTCAATAGCTCAATTAATCATAAATTCTCAATTCGGTTTGGGGCTTGGGAAAATCTATCAAAGGAGGAAAGGAAAAATAACACAATACCAACTATGGGCAAATCACAAGTTCTCTAATCATTCCCTCCCACTACCTAATCCCTACCCTTTACTAATCACCCAACAAATTGATTACTAATAATACTACAATATAATCCAATTAATCAGTTTACAAATTCATTCCTAGATTAATTCATCTGTCATCAAATTAAATTCATAGGGCTAACCTACAAGAAGTCAGGGACAGATATATTGTATTCAGTGTTCCCTCTAAGCTGTAGAGTCTTGTGAGCAAAAGTTCTACTTTTGTGAGCTACTGATGTTAAAGTTGTGATCTCCTGCTTCAATTATTGTGCTCTGGGGTCATCCTTCCTGAGCTAAGACAAAAATGGGTGAGCTGGAGGCTAAAAATCTGTGAGCTAGCTCATGGTAACTCAGCTTAGAGGGAACATTGATTTGTATAATGTCTTGTTTGTAACCGGCCCTGAGCCTGCTTTTATTTTTCTCTACATCTTCTATCCATGACAATTTCTTAGGAAGGCAGTGCTGTAATTCTGTTATTCCTTTTAGGGAAATGGAAGTGGAAAGTTTGAGCAGTGTTATTATGGTCAGCAGAAGCAGTACAAGATCACGAATCTGTCGCCAGCAATGGGATTCATGTTTAGGCTAGCTGCCAAGAATGACCTGGGCATGAGGTCAGTATGGTTTGTCAGTGAATATTCTGCAATATGCATTTTAAAATGAGAACATAGCAATATGCTTTTGTAATAAAGCAAAATAATATACTTACTTGGGGGAAAATATCTATTTCAACACTGAAATATAGAAATTTTCATTAAGGGAAATATTTTATGTTTTTCATTGCTGCTATCATTTTGCCAAGATTTTCATTACAATTGAAATTGTGGCTTATTTTGAGATAATTGAAAGGTAGAAGGAGAAAAACCAGTCTACTCTTATTCAACTTCAGTGTGCTATTTCAAATATGATAAATAATGCATTTGTCTTCTGCTTCAAGTGGAAGAGCATATCCAGTTATTCTGAGTTTTTTTTCCAGTGAATATGTCAATTTTGGCAGGACCTAGGATTTTAATTAACCACTCCTTAACTGATGGGCACTCAGGATTTTTCCAATATCGTCAGTGCTACCTTTACAACCAATATAAGATATAGAATGAGCAATCTAACAGTATAGGATATATTCTCATTGAGTATATTCAACAGTGCCAACTAATCACTATGGTTATCCATCCTCAGTACGGAAAATAATACTTAATGTAGGAAACTTTTGACTCTGAATAGATGGACATATTGGGGGGGGGGAGAAATATCACATATGGGGGGTGGGGAATCAGCCTTTTCAGCAAAACACTTCCTATTAGCAGAGGATATGCTATTTGTCCAGAGATAGATCTCATTACTATTGTATAGTTCAGGGGTGGTCAAACTTGCTTAACTTAACAGCCACAGATGTTTGAGAGCTACATGACATGAACATCAGATGTTTGAGAGGAGGGAGGGAGGAAGGAAGGAAGGAAGGAAGGAAGGAAGGAAGGAAGGAAGGAAGGAAGGAAGGAAGGAAAAGGGTGGGGCAAGAGAAAGGGAAAATCTATGCAACCTTCAGCAAAAAGCCAACAGGTACATTTGGGTAGAAAATCTACACTGTAAGTCCTATTTAGCCTGTTTAGTTTATGTGCAATTTGTTTTTAAACAGTGGCTTTAGTGAAGAAGTCCTATATCATACCACAGGAACTGCTCCAGCTGCCCCGTCAGCTCCTGTGCTGCTTGAAGCTGAAGTTACTCGGCTATCCCTGCAGTGGGATAGACCCTCAGGAACACCATCGGATGAAGAGCTCTCCTACCACTTGGAAATGGAAGATGAGGACTTGGTAAGTTGAGGGACAGACGAGCTAGTCTGTTGCTGAGGAAACATCTTTCCTCACCTGAAATTCGTTAGGGTTGCCAACTCTGATTTGGGAAATTCTTGGAGATTTGCAGGGTAGAGCTTAGGGAGGTTTGGGAAAGGGATGGGCCTTGGCAGGGTCCAATGCCGTAGATTTCACTCTCCAAAGCAGCCATTTTCTCCAGGGAGACTGATCTCTATCACCTGGAGTTGTAATAGCAGGAGATCTCCAGGCCCTTCTGAAGGTTGGCAGCCCTACTGGCAACCTTAATTAGGGTTGGATCCTGTGGCTGTTCTGAGTACAAAAGAAAGAGGGGTCATTTCACCCAGCTGCCCTCCTCGCTGCAACCCTTGCATAGCTTTTTGAGGGGGAGGGTGACTGGGATCTGCTGGAGGAGGAAGAGGAAAGTGGAGGTATCAAGGAGTCCAAGGCTGAACCCCGTGGGTCCCCAGGGCTGTTGTACACAAGGAACCAAACCCTTCTTTATTTTTTTAAAATGACTTGGTTTTCTCTAATTTCTGTCAAACGAAATCACACAGCAAAAAAAAGAAAGGAAGAAAGAAAACTAGCTTAACTATCTAGCATGTTTTGAAGACCTGTGTTAGATGGCACATAGCTTAAGTCCAAGAATCAAAGGCCAGATATATGTTCTCTACATTGCTGCCTATTGCAATATAAGCATGTCATAGTCCAGGCCATAGGTTAATGTTTAACGTTTCTTCATGTAAGAGACACCTAGAATAAACGTCAGATGTTTGAAAGCTGGAAGAAAGGCAGGCAGGCAAATAGATGGGGAGGGAGAGATGGAAAGGAAGCAACTTTAAATACATTCTCTAAACCACCAGATTACTTGGCTTGGAGAAGTGATTTAAACAGACAAATGCCTTCTCCAAGCCAGCTGACGGGGCAGTGGGGGCTTGGAGAGCCTCACAATATGTGTGAAAGAGCTACATGTGGCTCTTGAGCCACAATTTGGCCACTGGTCCAGGCCGCCAATCCATCATAATCCAAGATAGCTTATTTTCTCTGGGCTCTTAGCTCATTTATAGGCTTTTGGCCAAACAGCATGAGGTGATGACGACACCCAAAAAGGACATATTTCTGCTGGAACCCTCTAGAAAATTGCCTCATCATCACCTCAATTCCTCTTCTCCCATCCTGCGGGCCACAGGTTCTCATAAGAAGCTAATTACCACATTTCCAGCTCTGATCTTGAAGATGATAAGGGCTGTGTAGGCAGAAAAACCAAGTAGCAACACCTGCAGAATGAAACAAGCCTGTTAAGATTTGCATTAACTTTTGAGGGGGTCAGGGGTACTTTGCCTCACATAGGGTTTCCAGGTACCCTCTTTGCTCTTGCAGGGAAATTTGGTTTGGGAGGGGACAGACCTTGGCAGAGATGTTCTGGGACATCCCTGACATGATGACATCACCTGGAAGTGATGTCACCCTGTCAGGGGCATCACATGGTGATGCTCTGGTTTTTGGACAAAACTGTATAGTGAACCTGGCTTGAAACCGTAGAGTTTTGCCCTCAATCAAAAGCATCACTGTGGAATGTCCCCAATATGATAATGTCACTGCTGGATGGTCCAGGTTTGCCTGATCTCATCAGTAGGCTCACAATGAAAGTTCGTTGTGAATTTTGGATGGTTCGTGAACTGAAGAGTCACCAGGAACTTTCACGAATTATAAGGCCATTTGTGGCGGTTTGTGAAAAACAGAAAGCTCCAAGCCATTTAAACCCCTACTTTCTGCTGTCCACTATTCAAGGCTTAAATGGATCACAGCCATTTAACTCCCTTTTTCTGCTCCCTGTGAAAAGTAGCAGGGAGCAGAGAGCAGGGTCATGAACTGATACAAACCTGTTTGGTTCGCAAACTGATTTGTGGTTTGCCTTGTGGTTCAGCCATGAACAACAAACCAAACCAAACAGCAAAAATGTAGTTCGTGCCTATCCCTGCTCATCAGATCTTGGAAGCTAAACAGGGTCAGCCCAGGTTAGGAATAAGAGACCACTACGGAACTCTAGCATCCCTAAGGAGATGGCATACAACAGCAAACCACCTCTGAACTTCTCTTGCCTTGAAAAACCTACTAGATTGCCATAAGTCACCTGTGACTTGATGGCCCTTTTCAGGGGTGGAATTCTAGTAGGTGATCCTTTGCATATTAGGCCACACACCCTGAGGCAGCTGATCCTCCACGAGCTTACAAGGATATTTTTTGTAAATTCTTAGAGGATTAGCTACATCAGGGGTGTGTGGCCTAATATGCAAAGGAGCTCCTGCTAGAATTCCACCCCTGGCCCTTTTCATTACCACCACATATCACCTAAGCAAATGAATTCTCACTCATTTTACAGGGGAGTGGTTTCAAGCTCAAATACAGTGGTGATGAAGTGATTTACACAGTGACGGATCTTAAAAGAAGTACAAAGTACAAATTTAGGGTAAGATTTTTGTTTTGTAAATACTTATTCATTAAGCACATATTCATCACATCATGCCCATCACTTCAAATAACAGTTGCTAAACTGTACATTTGGTTGGATCCAGCACAGAATTTCTGCTTGACCTAGAGCTCTTATGCAAACGAAGAAAAGAACTGTGCTGCCCTGAACTGTACAGCCCAGACAAACCTGATTCCATCAAGTTTTGGAAACCAAGCAGGGTCAACTCTTAGTACTTGGATGGGAGACCTCCTTGAAATACCAGGTCAAGAAGACAGGGCCAGGCTTTATTCAGCCACCTGTCTGAACACCCTCCAGGCCCCCAGTAGGGGTCAGTCACCAGAGGTTGACATGACTTCCAGGTGCAGACATATACACAAACCAAAAAAATAAAGAGAGAAAGAAGAGAAAGAAGAGAAAAAGACTGTGGAAGTATTCCAAATATGGCTCCATTGAACTTCAGATAAAGAAACACCTAAATCCTTATGCCAAGCATTTTGGTAATTATGTAGGAAAGGAAGTTTTGGGCTTGCCAGCATGTTATAAATTTTCTTAATTAACCCTTTAATGGTGGTCACATCAAAATATAATATCTTTTTGAAATCAGAAATATACGGAATCTGGATTTGCTTTGAAACAGGATAAAGAGTTTATAATGACTTTACTCACTGCAGCTAAAGCGGTTATTGCTTGTAAATGGAAAGATGAGCAATCTCCTAGTCTATGGGCTTGGCATCTCAAAGTTTGGGATTACTTTACATTAGATAAAATTACTGATGAGGTGCAGTCATGTGCTAATATACCTCAACAAAAATCTGTAATGGAAAAATGGTCTCCTTTTTTAAGAAACCATTTTGCTAATTACCGTATTTTTGGACCATAAGACGCACTTCCCCCCCCCCCAAAAAAAGTGGGGGGGAAAGTGTGTGCGTCTTATGGAGCGAAGGTACCTTCCTCCAAGGGGGGCGATCCGCTACCTCCGCCTCTGATTCCCGTGCTTCTCCCGCACCTGCCTGCCTGGCTCCAGCTTCTTCCAGCAAGCTCTGGGATCGCTCCACGCTGCCCCCACCGCAAACCCAGTGCTTTGCGAGCGCTGGCTGCGGAGGGGGCAGCGTGCTTCCTCCGTGCCTGTCTGCCTGGCTCCAGATCTGATGCTTACAGCAAGCGCCAGGATCGCTCCCTCCGCCCTCCAATCCCGGCACTTGCTTTAAGCATCAGAGCTGGAGCCAGGCAGACAGGCACGGAGAAAGCACGCCGCCCCCTCCACAGCCGGCGCTCGCGAAGCGCTGGGTTTGCAGAGGGGGTGGGTGCTTCCTCCGTGCCTGTCTGCCTGGCTCCAGCTCTGATGCTTAAAGCAAGTGCCGGGATTGGAGGGCGGAGGGAGCGATCCTGGCGCTTGCTGTAAGCGTCAGAGCTGGAGCCAGGCAGACAGGCACGGAGGAAGCACACTGCCCCCTCCGCAGCCGGCGCTCGCAAAGCGCTGGGTTTGCGGTGGGGGAAGCATGGAGCGATCCCAGCGCTTGCTGGAAGAAGCTGGAGCCAGCCAGGCAGGCGCGGGGGAAGCGCCGGGATCGGAGGCGGAGGCAGCGGATCGCCCCCCAGGAGGAAGGTGCGTCCTATGGTCCGGAGCGCCTTATGGACCGAAAAATACGGTATATAACTTTGTCTTAATTTGTGTAACATTACTGGTGAGTTTATATTGCTTCGTATTTTGGAACTTTATTGTTTTTCTGTTTGAGTTTATAATAAAGAAAAAAATTATTTAATTAAAAAAAAGACTGTGGCAACTGCTTGCACTAAATTAAAATTACCATAGTCGAGGGGGGGGGGGGTTGTGCACTCAGCTCCCACCTGTCAAGCACCATGGTTTCTTAGAGATGTAATGGCTGAAGCATTGTCAAATAAGGGCTCTGGGTACCATTCATTTCCAACCCCCCTTTTCTCACATCTCTGTACCCATCTGGCAGAGGATGTTTACCGAGCGGAATTGACTTGCTTTGTTTTAGTACCTACACTCCCCCCTAATATTCCCAGACCTTCACAGGTCTTAGCTTGGTCACAGGTTGGCGTTAGAAAGCTATTGCTAGGTAGAGGAAAATTACTGCTTTGCGCTTTGAACTCAGAATTCCAAACGTGTCTGTTTGTATCTATTTAGTAGGCTGTAACCCTTTTTCTTCAGTCGTCTCAAAGACAGTGCCTTATCTGCAACTTGGAGTTTAAATAAATTTATTTATTTAGGATTTATATCCCGCCCTTCCCACAAGTGGCTCAGGGCGGCTGAAGTAAAGAAGTAACTTTGATTGAAAATACAAAGGACTCTATTATTGAACTACCTGTGCTTGACACCACGCTTGGATGGTGTGGTTTTAGTGCTGACCCAACAGGTGAAGAGTTTGGGAGTGATCCTGGATGCCTCACTCTCTATGGAGGCCCAGGTTACGGCAGCTGCCAGGTCTGCCTTCTACCATCTACGGCAGATCAGGCAGCTAGCACCATATCTATCCCTCCAAGACCTGGCCACAGTGACCCATGCAATGATCACTTCCAGACTGTAATTCGCTCTATGCTGGCTTGCCCTTGAAACTGATCCGGAAACTGCAGCGGGTGCAGAACGCGGCAGCTCGCCTGCTAACTGCATCACCTATATGGGTGAGCATGCGGCCGGTGCTGCGTGGCCTGCACTGGCTGCCCATAGGGTACCGGATTCGTTTCAAGGTGTTAGTTCTGACTTTCAAAGCCTTACACAGCCTGGAACCAGCATACCTGCAGGACCGTCTCTTCCCATATATGCCCTGGAGGTCGCTTCGTTCGGCCTCCCAAGGTAGGCTGACTGTCCCCAGCCAAAGAAATGCCCATCTGGCCTCTACCAGGGCCAGGTCTATCTCAGTTCTGGCCCCAACCTGGTAGAATCAGCTCCTTATAGAGATCTGGGACTTACCTGGCTTGTTAGCCTTTCGTAAGGCCTGTAAAATGAAGCTGTTCCAACAGATCTTCGGGTGAGGTGGTGGGCATCTACCCATTAGATCAGTTGGCCTCCCCTACCGTACTGTCTTATTGTGCTGATTTGTTGCACTGTCCTGCTGCACCATCTAATCATATTGTTCTGCTGGGCTATTTTGTTCCATTGAAAACTGTAATTGACTTTTATTATTATACGATCTAATTGTGATTTTATTATTTATGTCGTGCTCTGCCCTGAGCCCCTAAGGGGGAATGGGTGGAATATGAATAAACTAATAATAATAATAATAATAATAATAATAATAATAATAATAATAATAATAATAATAATAATAATAATAATAATATATCCTTCACTTGTTTTTCTGCTTCTGCAAGATCTTGTGAAACCACTTTGGGGGCAGGCCTAGGTAATTGCCTAGGGCACTGGCCTTCTGGAACTGCCGAACTGGGTAACCCCCCCATGTGAATGGTGATGTTATCAGTTGCGGGGGGGTGTGTGTGCCAGAAGTTAGCCTTGCCTAGGGTGCCAGACCGACTAGGGCCAGCCCTATTTCAAAGCACTATAATATATCAAGAGGATCGCCGTAGGTACCGCATAAGATCTTGTGCAAGCAGAACTGCACTACTTCCATTTATGTTTCCACTTGCATGTTGCTGGATCCAAACCCAGTATCTGTCTTGGCATGAAAATCATCCTAGTAGAGAGAGAAGGAGCTGCTTTTAACATTGCTGGGCTTTACATGCAAGAACTTCCTAAGCAAGGGGTCTCCCACGTGGTGCCCTTGGGTGCCAAGGCACCCGCTGACACCTTTTCATGGCACACAAGTATTTTTAGAAAGTAGGTGGGCCCTGGTGTGCTTCTGATTGGTCAGTAAATATCTGATTGGCTATGCTGACTTTTAAAAAGCTGTTTCAGCAGCAACTGCCACCACCACATCATAAGTATCTTCAACGCATGACTGAAGTAAAGCTGTGTGTATTCAATAAAATATTTTTAAATGACGATAATGGTCACTTTTAAAAGGCATCCTGTAAAACAGAGTTTCTGCCTGCAATATTGAAAACCATAGAGTTAGTTTCCCCAGAAATGCCTAGAGTGGCCACCACACAACATTGCCGGTGCGATGACATCACTTCTGGGTGATGACATCGTGCCGACAATGTCGGGGGAGGTTCCTCCCGCTGGCCAAATGTAAGCCAGCTGGTTGGGAACCTCCCAGGCAGGGGGAACCCCCACTCAGAGAGGGGCTTGGCAGCCATAGGGTTTTGTTAAGAGACGGAGGGAGGAAACTTTGCTCCCCCCTCACTTCCCATTCCGGAAAGGAGTGGGGAGATACCTCCTCCATTCGTCTCTTAACAAAACGCACAGGCACCAGCTGTGAGAAGCCAGTAGGGCTCAGTTTTAGTTGTGGCAAGCTACGGGGCGGGGGGAGGGAGTGAGCGGTGGCAGAAGGCGAGCAGAGTGCACTGGGGGATGGGGGGGCCCTGCCTAGGATGCTATTCACTCCAGAGCTGGCACTGATGTAAATGAGCTCCTGTTGGGCTTTTTCTACCAAAAAAGCACTGATTTTGTGTAAGATGTTCTCATATTTATTATAACTTAATGTGGATATTCTTCATTTTCAAATAATTTGCAAATTCTTCCAGCTATCAATGCATGAAATAACTATATTTCTTGCCCTTGCAAAACTGTTCCTTCCATGTCAGTAAAAAAAAAACTGGCATGTTTTTCCAGACCAGCAGAGCAGTGATAAACAAAGGATGTGTTTAACTTTGTTCTTAAAAGCTTGTTCCTTCTAGTTATCTGTAGGAATATACAGATGTTTTCAATGATGTTATCTGTTTTTATAGGTCATTGCCTGCAACTCAGAAGGAGAAAGCAATCCAAGCGACGTAGTAGAATTCACTACACAGCCAGATAAACCCGGAGCTCCTTTGAAACCAGTTGTCAAAGGGGAAATTCTTGCACAAAGCGTGGAAATATGTTGGGGTACAATTTTGTCAGTTTCTCAGTTAGGCTTTGGTTGTTGTTAATGTGGCAACGTGTAAAGGCTAGCTTCTGGTTGCACCATCCTTCTGGAAACAGTGCTCTCATTCTGGATTGGCTCTGATGGCAATAAAGCACCCAAAAATACATCAAAACAAAGTTATAGGAAATATGGCTTTTTTGTTTGGCTTTCAAGAGTTAGCTTCAGAAACAGAAGTTTGCTTGACCAGCCAGCACTTAAATGTTTGAAGATCAGGATACCATTTAGGGATGGGCATGGACTAGAAAAACAGAGGTCTGTGAAGGTTTGAGGATCATGAATTTCATGAGCCACAAACGTCTGTGGACTTTTCTGGTATATGAAAGAGTTTGTGGTTCATGAGGTCTGTGGGGACCCAAAAGTGGGCTCAGAAGGCATTTAAATGTGGACTCTTGTGAGCAAAAATTCTACTTTGTGAGTTACTGGCATTAAAGTTGTGAGCTACTGCATAAATTAATTTGCTCTAGGGCCATTTCTCCTGAGCTGAAACAAAAACGTGTGAGCTGGAGGCTACAAAATTGTGAGCTAGCTCACAACAGCTCAGCTTAGAAGGAACATTGCTCGCCACCTCCCAAGGAAGCCTGTTCCACTAAGAAAACGCTCGAAGTGTCGGGAAGTTCTTCCTAATGTTTAGTTGAAAACGCTTCTGATTTAATTTCAACCCGTTGGCACTGGTCCAACCTTCTGGGGCAACAGAAAACAACTCTGCAGCATCCTCTGTACGACAGCCCTTCCAAGTACTTTGTAGGCCTTGAATTTATATATTTCTATGGGGAAAAAATTATTCAATTAATTTCATTCCATAGCTGTTTCAAGATTGATTCAGGCAGATAGTCATGTTGGTTTGATTGATTCAGGCAGATAGCCATGTTGGTCTGAAGTAACAGAACAAAATTTGAGTCCAGAGTAGGGTTGCCAAGTCCAATCCCAGAAATATCTGGGGACTCTGGGGGTGGAGCCAGGAGACTTTGGGGGTGGAGCCAGGAAACACTGGGGTGGAGCTAGAGGGGAGGGGGGAAACGGCGCCGGGGAGCGTGGCGAGCTGCCCCGTCTCGGAGCGGGCGACGACGCCGCGCCGCTGCCGCCCCCCCCCCCCCGCCCCACCGCAGCTGCTCCTCCGAGATGGGCTCAGGCTGAGCCCATCTCGGAGGAGCAGCTGCGGTGGGGGGGGGCGGCAGCAGCGCGGCGGCCTCGCCCGCTCCACCTCTGGGGTGGATTCGGAGGGGGGGTGGAGGCGGGCCGGGGGCGTGGCGAGCTGCGAGTCCGGGTCCTAGAAGGGCCCGGATCCGCGGCTCGCCATGCTCCTGGCCTGCCTCCGCCCTCCCCTTCTCTGGTTTTGCCTCGCTGGTTTTGCCTGTGCTGCTGCCGCCTCTTGGCTGCTCTTCCAAGATGGGCTCAGCCTGGGCCCATCTCGGAGGAGCAGCTACGGTGGGCGGGGAGGGGGCGGCAGCGGCGCGACGGCCTTGCCCACTCTGGGACGGGGCGGCTTGCCATGCTCCTTGGTGCCGTTTCCCCCCTCCCCCCACTTCTGTTTTTTTGGGGAGCGGGGGAAGAGGCTGGAAATCCTGGGGTCCCCCGCCAGGGCGGGAGGGTTGGGAAGCCTAGTCCAGAGGCACCTTTAAGACTAACAAAGTTTAATTCTGGGTATAAGCTTTTGTGAGCATGCTAATACCCAGAATTAAACTTCGTTGGTCTTAAAGGTGTCTCTGGACTCAAACTTCGTTCTGTTGTTTTCAGGATTAATGTAATTTATAAAAACACAAATCCACGTCTGCATATTTTTTTTCTGGTATTTTTTATTTTGTATTTCCTTGTTGTGTTCTTTTTTTGGCAGTGCCACCCATGGACAATGGAGGAGCAACAATCACTAAATACATTTTAGAAATTTCTGAAGGCTTAAATGGTAAGCAATGATACAGGAAGATTTGAAGTATGTCGTGACAGTCTTGTTATTCTGGGCCCTTTTCTCTTTGCTGTTTCTAAAATATTCCTAATGTTTTGTAGCGGTGGCTGCAGGGGTTTACAGTAGGCCCTGTAAGAAGAGCCATGTAAGCTCTTGGAGGATTGGCTACATCAGTGGGATGTAAAGGAATTCCTGCTACAAAAAAAGCCCTGGGTAGCTGTATGTAGCTAAGCCTATTTTCAGGCTTCCAGTACAAAACCTTAAGCACAGTGTAGCCCTTTAAAGTTGACTTCAAGAGGCCTAGAAGGGTACAACTTTGATTAGGCAGCGGCGTCCCTAGGGCGGGGCCAAGGGGGCCATCGGCCCTCCCCCAGAGCATTCTCATTGGCCCCAGGCACTGACCCATGACCCCCCCCAACAGGAAGGGGCTGGCCCTGGGACTAGAACGCTGCTGCTGTGTGTGGGCTGGCCGGGATTCTGAAACCAGGGCCGCGCTGCCGCCGGCTCAGCTAAAAGCGTGTGGGTGAGTGGGGGAAACTTAAATGCTGCAAAACTGGTATCTTGGATTACGGGGGCTGGTCATGTGACCAGAGGGTGGATGAGGGAGGGGCCATCTGAAGTGGGCGGGGTTGTGTGCGGAGGGGGTGACGCAGCCCTCCAAAAGCGGTGATGCCCAATGGGGGGGGTGACTTGAATCAGTTACACCCCAGGGTGCAATCCACCCTAGTGACGCCTCTGCCTGTAGGCTGTTGATAGAGTGTTGCCAACCCCCTAATGGGCCCTGGAGGCTTCCCAGAATTTCAAAAGATTTCCAAACTACATATATCAGATCCTCTGGAGAAAATTGCTTCTGTGGTAGACTCACTCTATGGAAAAATACCCCAAACCTTGCCCTCCCCAAGTTCCACCCCCAAATATCCAGGAATTTCCGAACCATAGTTGGCAACCCTATCAGTAGTGCTGGGACTATTTAGATTACTACCTAATTTTGTAAGAGTGTGGAGAATGCGGTAGAATAATTGATAGAACTACTATTAGTCAGAAATGGGCCCAGAGTATGTGGTTATTTCCCGCCATCTTCTTTCCCCCCTCTTTAGCTGCACTATTCAAACATCTGCTCCTTTCCACATTTTCAGCGTAAAAGCCCACAGTTTAAAAATATTCAGAGGCTAACAGCAGAGAATCCAAAGAACCAATCAAAGTTTGAGGAGAAATTGTTTTCCTCTTTTCAGTATATAACAGATGAGGAAAATGACTTTTGTACATTGCCAAAAAAAAATTAGACTTTGCTTTTTATTGAAGATTGTAAATAAATTATACCATAATTTTCTTTTATAAAGCAATAACTTTGAAATAACAGTAGATCAGACATATATCAGATGCTCTGATTTATATGTTAAAGAAAAATTGTTATGTTGTGTGTTTGATATTTATGCATGTTATGCTTTGAAAAAAATTGAAAAAGTTATAATAAATAAATAGTTATAAAAATATTCAGAGGTCGAGAAAGTCAATGTGGTAATTGACTGAAGACAAAAATTAAGTTGTTACCCGGTTTTGTTTTGTTTTTTTTTGTAAATGTTGAATTTCGTGTAGGACTAAGGTGTACTTCATGGAGGATTAATTTAAGTAAAAATGCTCACATAGATTGGTTTCTTTCATACTGACTCCATAAATGTCCACTTGGGTTGTGATGAACTTTCTAGACACAATGTCTGCTTACAGACAGGTGGTTAAAACCACCCTGGGGTCGGCAGGCAGGCGGATCTAAAAAGCACATCTACACCAGCACATCTGCCTTACCGGGAGCTGGCTCAAAAAGGCATCACTTTGAAAGTGGTGCCTTTTTGCTGGGGTGCCTCTGAGGTGCCTCCCTGGCCATCTGGGAAGCAACTGGAGAGCACCTGGGAAGCTGCGGACGGGGCGCATGAGTGCTCCAGACACTCTACAGGACACCTGCAACCCATCCCTCTTCCACGGGCTAACAGGACACTCCCTGGCAATCCTTTTCTGTCCGGCTCACTTCCAGGTCAGCTTGATGCTGCCCTGAGCCGGCCTACTGTTAGCAGCCAATGTGTGTTAAATGCTGTCAAGTCGCTTCCAACTCAGGGCAACCCTATGAATTAATGACCTCCAAAATGCCCTATCATTAACAGCCTTGCTCAGGTCTTGCAAACTGATCTAGATACAATAAGTGACATGTTTCAGAATTAGGGTTGCCAGGTCCAATTCAAGAAATATCTGAGGACTTTGGGGGTGGAGCCAGGAGCCATTGGGGGTGGAGCCAAGATTAAGGTTATGACAAGCATCACTGAACTCCAAAGGGAGTTTTGGTCATCCCATTCAAAGGGACCGCACACCTTCTCTTCATTGGAAATAATGAAAGATAGGGGCACCTTCTTTGGGGGCTCGTAGAACTGGATCCCCTGGTCCAATCTTTTTGAAACTTGGAGGATGTTTTGAGGAAAGGCACTGGATGCTTGCTGAAAATTTGGTGCCTCTACCTAACAAAAAAAGCCTCCCCAGAGCCTCAGATATCCGTGGATCAATTCTCAATTATACCCTATGGGCATAGGGAATGATGGTGTGCCCAGCAGACATTTTCCTCTCCCCCCCCCCACTTTCTGATGACCCTGAAGCGGGGGGAGGGTCTCCATACCAGGGAATCCCCTGCCCCCACCTGGGGATTGGCAACCCTATTTAGAATAGCTAGTCAAGGAGCTGAGCAGTTGCCAGCCACGCTAATACCAGTGAGTACCACCACAAAAAGAAAAAAGCCCTGAATGAAACTGTATGGTAGGATGTTTGTCTCTTTCTCTGGGGGCCATTTCTAAAATTAAAACTGTCCACTCGGATCTACTTTTGGCTGGGGGCAGGGTGGGGAGGGACATGCTAAACACATTCATTTCTTTCCCCATGTGGATTTCAGTAAAGGCCCTAGCCCAGGGGTGGCCAACGGTAGCTCTCCAGATGTTTTTTGCCTACAACTTCCATAAGCCCCTGCCCTAGTCCACAGGGGTGAAAAGACAAACTCTGCCTGCTATGAAATTCATCTCACAACATCCCAAAGCGGTTTTGAGGGCTTTTCTTTTTTTTAAGCCTTAATGAAATCCTTCATGCAGCTGAGCAACCCATTCACTATTATTGTGTGTTTAGGATTTCAGCCTTTGTCCGTGTTGTGTATAGCAGTGCCCCCCAACCTTTTTGGCACCAGGGACCGGTTTTGTGGAAGACAATTTTTCCACGGACTGGTGGGGAAGGATGGTTTCGAGATGATACAATTGTGCACTTTATTTTGATGTGGTGGTTAAGTGTGCAGACTCTTATCTGGGAGTACTGGGTTTGATTCCTCACTCCTCCACTGGCAGCTGCTGGAATGGCCTTGGGTCAGCCATAGCTCTCTCAGGAGTTGTCCTTGAAACACCACTCTCAGCCCCACCCACCTCACAGAGTGTCTGTTGTGGGGGAAAAGATATAGGTGATTGTAAGCCACTCTGAGACTCTGAAATTAGGAGTGGAGGGGGGGATATAAATCCAATGTTGTCTTTTTCTTCTTACATTGTAATACATAATGAAATAATTATGCAACTCATGGCCCGGTTGTTAACAGGCCACGGACAGGGACCGAGCCACGGCCCAGGGGTTGGGGACCCCTGGTGTATAGAACCTAATGTATAGGACTCAATTGGGTGTTCCCGCCTGGCTCATTGGAGCCATAGGAACGAAGCTTGGGGAACCGGGAACAATGGACAGCAGGATCCAAATACCTGCTGCCTTGCACCAATCACAGGGCCCCTGCCGGTTTGAATGATCCAATAATGTGCTTGTGTGGGAACCCTAAGTTGTATATAATTGAGGCCCCAATGGCCGGCTGGGCAGTCTTGTAGTGCAGCCAGCTACCATGCTGTACTCAACAGAAGAGCTTGTTATCACTACCGCCTCGCCTCTTCAATGCCTATATTATATTATACTATATTATAGCCAGGTATATCCGACTCCTGTTTGGCACAGCAGAATCAAGCAAGTTTATCAGAATTACAATTTAAATGTGGCCTTGTTATATAAAAATTAAATATTGTGTTATTTGATTAAAATCTATTATTTAATTGAACTTCCTTCCCCACAGGCTGCTTTGAATATTATTTGTCGTCATTTGTATTATAATCTTATTATCAAGATGCTGAGCGCAGCAAAACTACTGCATTGCAAGCAAGCTGTATTTCTTTACCTTGGCTAATTGACACAGAGCTGTCTAGCAAACCAGGCTTTTGAAAACTATGGTGGTTTTCAGTAGCTTCCAAAAGTCCAGTAAGGTCACGCAGCATGGTCTGTAGGCTCATGAGGCAACAACTGTGCTAAAGCAAAGTTGATCTGGGTCTCCTCATTTGGTCGGATCCTACAGATTTGTTCCACTACGGGCGGGACCCTTTCCTGCCACAAGGTGTCTTTCTCTGATGCAAGAGGTTAAGGTGGAATATATCTGTGGAATTTAACCTAATGCCTGGATGGAAGCTAGCTAGGGTTGCCAAATCCAATTCAAAAAATATCTGGAGACTTTGGGGGTGGAGCCAGGAGAAAGGGTGTGACAAGCAGGATTGAACTCCAAAGGGAGCTCAGGCCATCACATTTAAAGGGACCACACACCTTTTAAATGCCTTCCTTCCATAGGAAATAATGAAGGATGGGGGCACCTTCTTTTGGGGTGCACAGAATTAGACCCCGTGGTCCAATCTTTTTGAAACTTTTAGGGTATTTTGGGGAGAGGCACTGGATGCTATGCTGCAAATTTGGTGCCTCTACTTCAAAAAATAGTTCCCCCAGAGCCCCAGATACCCGCAGATCAATTCTCCATTATTTCCTATGGGAATAAATCTCCATAGGGAATAACAGAGTTCCCAGCAGACATTTCCCTCCCCTCCCCCCGCTTTCTGATGGCCTTGAAGTGGGGGAAGGGCCTCCAAACCGGGGAATCCCCTGCCCCCACCTGGGGATTGGCAACCCTAAAGCTAGCCCATATGCACTTCCTTAAATTTAGCTTTCCCATTCACCTGCTTATTTGCAGAAGACTTTCAGGTAACTGTAGATTTTTCCTGCTGATGCTTACCTGATCAGTGGGTGGAAACTGCAGCCAAACGGAGGGAGGGGGGATATTTAAAGAATTAAAAAGAACAGTAAGGCCTTTTCTACTTACAAGAAGTTGTCTACTTACAGGCAATTCCTAGAGCTACCCAGAAGCAAGATTATCATGGAGTTTCTGGAGATTCCTAGAGCTACCCTTGTAAATTCTGGGCAGCTCTAGGGATCACCAGGAACTCTGTGGCCAGAACTTCCTGTAAATCAATGAGGCCTTATTTTTAGTGCCAATAAAGGTAACTGAATGAACAAGCCCTTATTTTTCTTCTTAGTTTTTCTCCTGGGGCACTGTCCCCCTTACAACCGTCCCACCAGTTGCCGGGCACTTCCTTGCAACCTTCTTCAATTCCGTGGAACTGGAAATAATAAAGATAAAATGCTTTTCTGGGGTTTCTGAAGTACCTGCACTGTCTCATACTGACTTGTAAAAAATTATGCCTTGGATGACTGTAAACTCTTCCAGGAAACCAATGGGACATGATGTACAGTGGAACCGCTACGGAATATTCATGCGATCATCTGAATCCTGGTCACTCTTACCGCCTACGGGTATCTTGCGTTGGAGAAGGAGGGCAAAGTGTGGTAAAGTTAATATTTTATATGACTTACGTTATGTATATGAATCAGTGTGTGATCAATGGTGTTCCTGCCTGACTCATTGGAGCCTGAAGGACTGAGCTTGGGGAGTTGGGAACAATGGGCAGGAGGATCCAAACCCAGGCTGCCCTGCTCCAATCACGGACCCCCCTGCCAAATTCGTGCTAGCGCAGGAACCCAGTGTTGTACATAGTTGGCCCAGCGGGGCCCATTCTCCAGTCTTGATTGTGCAGCCCTTACCATGCTGTACCTAATAAAGAGCTTGTTATCACTTCCACCTTGCCTCTTTGATGCTTAGAACCCACTATATCATAGCTTACATTTTAGGGGAGCTTGTTTCATTTCTAAAAGCGCTAGCCTCAGCAAAATGGCACCCTTCAAAGTCTGTTGACTTCAATGGATGTAGGGATGTGCAGCTCTTCTTAGGATGGCGGTGTGAATCCCATCTGTTTGTTAGTCCGACCGTGAGATCACCATGAGGACTTGCAGCTATTCAGAAGCTGTAAGTTCCCTGTGGGAACTCAGTTCTAAAGCGGTTCAGGGTCCTGATGTAAACTGGGTCCCAACGGCACTTTAGAACTGAATCCCTGTGGAGATCATGTGTTCAATGCAATATAGGGTTGCCCCGTCCTTCCTGGGGAGAGGAGAGGACTTACTGGGAGCAGCAGGAAGGCCCAGCCTACATAGAGTAAGATGTCTGTGTCACTGTCCATGTGACCCGGAAGTGACATCATCAGTTCTGGAACATCGGGGTGACACTCTGGTATTTGGACAAAAACGATGGAGACAAGGCCAGGCCAGGCAATAAAAAATGATCCTAGTTTCTGAATCTTTGTGCTGGTGGAGGGGAAGTCACGACTTGCAATGGAAAGCACAGTGATGCACAGGGTGTGCTAGAGCTTTTTTTGTAGCAGGAACTCCTTTGCATATTAGGCCACACACCTCTGATATAGCCAATCTTCCGAGAGCTTACAGTAGGACCTGTAAGAAGAGCCCTGTAAGCTCTTAGAGGACTGGCTACATCAGGGGTGTGTGGCCTAATATGCAAAGGAGTTCCTTCTACAAAAAATAAAGCCCTGGTGTGTGCTATAGAGAGGATTCTCACTCTTAAAACAGCAATAACAACAACTACTGAAGAAGGAAGGGAACATGAGCCACTGCTGCATCCATGTATCAATATCACATGAAATCCAATCATTCCTTCTACCAAAGTGCCCATCCTTCTCATCAACATATCTGTCTCATACTTGCTGAATGACCATTCTTCTGTCCTGCAGAACCAACCAGTCTCCTATCTCACAGTATTTTTCACATCACACCCATTCAAAAGCAATTCATTTATACCATATTGCAGGGGTGGCCAACGGTAGCTCTCCAAATGTTTTTTGCCTACAACTCCCATCAGCCCCAGCCATTGGCCATGCTGGCTGGCGCTGATGGGAGTTGTAGGCAAAAAACATCTGGAGAGCTACTGTTGGCCACCCCTGCCATATTGTGTTCTCAGGAAAAAAGTGGTGGTATGATCTCTTTTCCCTCTCTACTTTTTTTGGTAAATAAATTATAAACTGTTTTTAAGGGGTAATTCCAAAGTACTCTACAACACACTTTTTCAGTTTGGTGTAGTGGTTAAGTGCGTGGTCTCTTATCTGGGAGAACCAGGTTTGATTCCCCACTCATCCACTTGCACCTGCTTGGAATGGCCTTGGGTCAGCCATAGCTCTGGCAGAGGTTGTCCTTGAAAGGGCAGCTGCTGTGAGAGTCCTCTCAGCCCCACCTAACAGGGTGTCTGTTGTGGGGGAGGAAGATAAAGGAGATTGTGAGCCGCTCTGAGAATCTGAGATTCGGAGTGGAGGGCGGGATATAAATCCAATATCTTCTTCTTCTTCTACATAATGTGGGTGATATGTGACAGGATCTCTTGAGGTTTGCTTTAAGGTTACAGAGTAGGCAAGGGACATAACTGGATCACGACCTCCGTGCTGGGGGAGAGAGGTAACTATTTCCCTCTGCAGTTTCCTCAGACAGAAACTGCACCACTGGCAAGCTACAGTGAGGGAAAACAGCAGGGCTTTTTGTTGTAGCAGGAACTCCTTTGCATATTAGGCCACACACTCCTGATGTAGCCAATCCTCCAAGAGCTTACAGGGCTCTTAGGACAGGGCCTACTGCAAGCTCAGAGTGTTTCAGAGTGTCTGTTGTATATGGCCTCTGGAAGGTGGGCTTGTTGTGCTGGTCTTCTAAAGCCAGGTCCTCACATTCACCTCCATGTCTATATTCTAATTCAGGGGTGTTGAGCCAGAAACTCTTTTGATTTAATGTTTGGTGTAGTGGTTAAGTGCATGGACTCTTTATCTGGGAGAACCGGGTTTGATTCCCCACTCCTCCTCTTGCAGCTGCTGGAATGGCCTTGGGTCAGCTGTAGCTCTGGCAGAAGTTGTCCTTGAAAGGGCAGCTGCTGTGGGAGCCCTCTCAGCCCCACCCACCTCACAGAGCGTCTGTTGTGGGGGGAGATGATATAGGAGACGGTAAGCCGCTGAGTCTCTGATTCAGAGAAGAGCGGGGTATAAATCTGCAATTCTTCTTCTACATGTTATTTCACCTTGAATTTACTTGCATACAAAGGAAATCATTATGCAAAATACTTTTTAAGTGTTTGTTGTGTGCCGTTGTTGGCCAAGTATCCATGCCGAATGCCCTGAATTGCTACAGAAACTAGGGATGGGGTCGTGGTTCATCCTGGCTGATGACATGCCCCCCCCCCCCTGCCCCAAGATGCACAGACCTCCAGAAACCATGCAGAGGGTCATGAGGCGAGATCACATGAACCATGAACCAGGCGATTTTAGCTGGAAATTTAGCTTTGTGGGCAGGTTCATGTCCATCCCTAACAGAAACCAATGGTGGAGGATACCAGTGTCCTTTGACATTTATTGAGGAATAGGAATGGGAAAGAGATCAACATTCAATAAGCTTCACCAATGCTTGGAATAAAATTAGGGTTGCCAACTCAAGATAGGAAAATTCCTAGGAGATTCAGAGGTGGAACCTGAAGAGGGCTGGATTTGGGGAAAGGAGGGAACTCAGCAGGGTATAATGCCACAGAGTCCATTTTCTCCAGGCGAACTGACCTTTGTAATCAAAGATTTCAGATTTTCACGGCTGGTAACATCATTAGGGTTTGTAGAATCTTCCGGGCTCAAGTGCCGTGTTCTACTGGAGAAAGTTTTTCTTCCAGACGTTTCGTTCTCAGCTGCGGAGAACGAAACGTCTGGAAGAAAAACTTTCTCCAGTAGAACACGGCACTTGAGCCCGGAAGATTCTACAAACCCTAATGACCTTTGTAACTTGGGGACTCCCCACCTAGAGATTGGCAGCCCTAAAAAAAGATTAAGCTCAGGTCTACAGCTATTTGTGTGATAATATGATTATTTTTTACTGTTATTACAGGCATCTGACTCATTGCTGGTACAGACACCACCTCTGTTGCCTGGCCCATGTCAGCCTCCCAGGTTACACGGTAGACTAAGATCAAGAGAGATTCCATTACGTTGGGGTAATGTTCTTTAATACAATAAACATTTGTTCATTTTAACATATCTGAACAATTTCTTAATTGGTTTTTTTCCCTCTTGTTTCAGGGCCTCCTGCTATAGATAATGGATCACCAATAATTTCTTACAGTCTAGAAATGTCTCCTATGGAAACAGATGAACCTCAAGAAGTTTATTATGGCCCTGATGAAGAATTCACAGTCAGCCATCTACTCCCTGGAACAACATATAGCTTTCGACTGAGGGCTGCAAATGCAGCTGGGGTGAGGAGGGAACCCAGGCAAAAGCAATCAGTTGGCATGTATATGGTCTCACAAATGTACATAAATAAGTAAAACTATAATTTATGACATTTTTATCCTTGCTAGGGTAGCCATATGCCTACTAGAGGAAGGTGATTTTCCACCCCCAGGAGTGTCACCCACCAGCACTCCAGCAGCCAGCAGAAAAAGAATAATAATAATTTTAAAAACTGGCAGCAATGCCAGGATGTCACTTCTGGGAAAACCAGCCTGGCAACCAACAGGAGACCGGGGTGAGTGGGGAGGGACTGTATATGGTCATCAGCAACGGTGTATGTAACATCATTTCTAGGGAAACCTGGAAGTGACATCAAGCCTCTCTAGGAATTGCCAGAAACTCTAGTAAAAATATAGATGATGATACTTAGAGAGGACTGATGTCACTTCCAGGTTTCCCCAGAAATGATATATTGCTGTCTCTGAGAACCCCTGACTGCCAGTTTCCTGCTAGTTGCCAGGTTAGGCCTGGTAATTCTAATCCTTGCCTTTCTTCCAAAGAGCCCAGGATAGTGAACGTGATTTCATCCCTAATTTATAACAGCCTTGTGAGGTAGCTTAGAGAATGAGATGATAACGACTCGTCTAAGGTCACCCAGTAGGTAAACAGGGGTTTGACTCTGGACTGCCTCACTCCAACACTCTATGCATGACACCACATTTATATTCTTGAAGATTATTGACATGGTGGCCAAGTAGTCTAACCATATCTTTGAACCCAAATCTGTTTGGCTTATATGTAGGGTTACAAACCTCTAGGTGATGCCTGGAGTTCTGTAGACAACAGGTAATGTAAGAATCCCCTCCCTTGCTTTCACCAAGAAACAAGAGTACAGCTATGCCCTGCAGCCTATATAGGACATTTATTTTTATGTACTTCATTTATACCCTCTCTCTCTCTGTGAGACTCAAGGGGAATGGCAAAATATAAATGTAATATAAATATAAAACAATAATTTGATCAGGCAGCATAAAGCATCTCATAAATGATGCAGTAGGACTAGAATTACAGAACTAGAAAACAGTGCAACCAAACAAACAAAAAGTCCAGCCCAAACCTCTAGATGACTTCATGCAGAGGTTTCATGTAGATCAGGGGTGTCAAATGTGTGTCCCAAGGGCCAGATCAGGCCCCTAGTGCGCTCCTATCAGGCCCATGAGCAACTCATTTTCATCTGCTTTCTTCTCTCTCTCTGGCTTCCTTCTGCATCACAGCTTGCTTTGCCAGGCTGGCTCAATTGTGCAGGAGCTACAGAGCAAAGTCTCTATTTTCTCCATTGGCTGACCAGCACATGAAAGCAACTTATGTACAAAAATTCACAATGCACAGCCATTTCATGTTTTCCCCTGGGTCTTAGGCTCAAAGTATTGGCCATGAGAGTTCTGTGATGAATGTCATTAAATCAAAAGTAAGTTTGCAGCTTAAAGACACACACCTGAACAACACTTGAACAGCATACTCAAGATTGCTACAGAACAGACATTGTCTCCAGATTTCTGATGCAATAATTCAGAACAAGAGGTGTTAGTTATCAGAAACTGTTAAATAAACAAAATATTGCAGAAGTGCTAATCTTTTAAGCATATTTTATTTTAAAGGTTTTTTTCTTTAATCTTTAGTACGAGCCCCATGCGCAGAGTGTTAAAGCTGCAGTACTGCAGTCCTAAGCTCTGCTCACGACCTGAGTTCGATCCCCGGCATAGCTGGGTTTTCAGGTAGCCAGCTCGAGGTTGACTCAGCCTTCCATCCTTCTGAGGTCAGTAAAATGAGTACCCAGCTTGCTGGGAGGAAAGTGTAGATGACTGGGGAAGGCAGTGGCAAACCACCCCGTGAAAAGTCTGCCGTGAAAACATTGTGAAAGCAACGTCACCCCAGAGGCAGAAACGACTGGTGCTTGCACAGGGGATCTTTCCTTTCCTCTTTAATCTTTAATCTTTAATTGTGTTTGTCTTTTATAAAGTTTATATTTCTGCTACCTGACATTACATTTCATGACACACATTGCCTGGCCCGGAAAGGTCTCATTTATGTCTCATCCAGCCCTCATAACTAATGAGTTTGACATGCCTGATGTAGATGTTAAAAAGCATAGGGAACAAGATGTAAGTTTGTGGAATCCCACAATATATGGATGAGACTCTGCTCTGTCTCATACTTCCAGCTGATCCCTGTGAGGCTTCTTGCAAAGTCCTCATAGGTACCCTAAAGGACAACACCCAACCATCAACAATCTGTACAAACCCTGTACAACCATCTGCACAAACCCTGAACTGGTGCCAGGAGGCAGTTTTGAAGTGGATGCAGGTTAATAAATTGAAGCTTAATCCCAAGAAGACAGAAGTACTGTTGATGGGGAGAAGGTCTGACCTGGGATTTAAGGAGTCACCTGTTCTAGATGGGATTTTACTTTCCTCTAAGTATGGGTTTGTAGTCTGGGGCTGCTCTTGGACCCAGTCCTCATGATGAATAAGCAAATAGCAGTTGTGGCCTTGCAAATCTACCCAACCACTGCAGTCAACTTTGAAGGGTCTACTTTGGGTGTCCCCAACCTGTTACTGGGTTCAGTTCAAGCTTCTGGCTATCACCTTAAAAACACTTAAAAGGCCTTGCATCCACATACCTTAGGTTTGTAGCTCCCCCTCCCCCAGCCACTGGCAGGGAATCGGGGGGGAAGGGTTGCCAGATCTAGGTTGGGAAACTCCTGGAGATTTGGGGATTGAGGCTGGGGAGGAAGGAGACCTCAGTGGGGTCCAATGCCAGAGAGTCCAGCCTCCAAAGCATCCATTTTCTCCAGGGAAACTGATCTCTGTAGTCTGGAGCTCTAATTCTGGGGATCCCCAGGTCTCACCTGGAGACTGGCATCCCTCATGTACCTGCAGACTGCCTCTCTCCTGTTGTGCTCCGCAGCAGCAGCAGCTTCATTTAACTAATCAAAGCTTTCTGAAGGTAGCACTGTGCTAATGGACTAAAAAGAAATGCTTCCACGCCCCCCCAAAAAAACTTTAAATGTTTATTTTCTTTGAAATACAAGCCCCCCCTAAAACAATCAATATTGCACAATAAAAGAATACCAACATAGTACCATTGACAATGGATTGAAATTACACCTTCAGTGCAATATTGAATCATTTGCTTAACATTACTACTTAACTAGTAATAAGAAAAGTCAGTTTTTTTTTTTTAATTATTCGTTGCACACCATCATTACCATTTCCAAAAATCAAAAAAGATAACCATTTTTTCTAGGAAGTTATTCTTGTAGGTACTTCAGCAACATAGTTTTGGGCAGCTAACTTATCCATTGCAGCTACTTCCCGCCCCTTGGCAAACCACTGCCGTGACGTTGGCACTGTGTTCTTTCTCCATCGCTGAGCTAATAAGGTCTTGGCTGCAAGTAATAGTAAAGAGGCCAGTTCCCTTTTATATTGTGAGATTTTTAAGGGAGGCCAGAAATTCAGTAAGATTGATTCTGGCCTTAAGAGGAAGTATTCAGCTTCTTAACTGACTGGGGGAAAAGGATCAGAATAGCTATGAAAAATCTTAATGAGCTTTGAGGTTTCAGCCCACCATTGTAGCTCAGTGTAGCAGTTGGAGTATTGGATGAGGATCTGAGAGGCCCAGGGTCAAATCCTCTCTGTGCTGTGAAACTCACTGGGGAGCCTCTCCCTCAACCTAATTACCTCATAAGGTTGTTGTGATGAAACAGAGAAGGGGGAGGTATGTTGCTTTGAACTCCTTGGAGACAAGGTGAGGTGAAAATGTACTAAATGAATACTCTGTAGTTGTATAATTCTGAGTGCCAGACTTATGAAACACATGTAGCATTTTCTAGAACAAAATGATAATTATGTCATCTCCTTTATCAGCTTGGCCCTTATTCAGAGAAGTGTCAACACACCACAGCCCCTGGCCCACCAGAGCAATGCAGGCCGCCAGAAGTGACATACAAATCTGCAACATGCGCTGTCATATTGTGGGAGGTAGGAATGTTGTGTTGTTTACTTTATAACATGCCTTTCTTGCTGAGGCTCATGGCCAGAGACACCCTCTGAGGCAGGTGAGGCTGAGAGAGTTCTTTCAAGAACTACTCTCGAGAGCACAGCTCTTTCAAGACCAGCTCTTTCCAAGGTCACTCAGCAGGTGTATGTGGAGTGCGGAATCAATCCCGGTTCTGCCAGATTAAAGTCTGTGCACTTAACCATTACACCAAACTGGCTCTCCAGGTCCAGTGAAGTGACTGGTGATCCAGTCCTGCTAGTTTTGGGAAGCAGAGGTAGGGTTGCCAGCTTTGGGTTAGAAAATACGTAGAGATTTTCAGGGGTGGAACCTGGAGAGAGAAGGTTTTGGGAAGGACAGGGACCTCAGCAGGGTATAATGCCATAGAGTCCATCCCTCAAAACAGCAATTTGCTCCAGGGGAACTGATCTCTGTAGCCTGGAGGTCAATTGTAAAAATGGGAGGGCACTTCTGGAAGCTGGCAACCTTACAACCCAGATTAGGGTTGCCAGGTGTCTTCTGCCTGCCAGTGGAGGTATTTGGGGGGCATTCTGGGGGTGGGCAGGGGCATCGGCAACAAGCTGAAAGTGGCATCATCGCAGCGATGATGTTAGGGGCGATGCTGTATTTTTGTGTAAAACTCTATGGTTAAAACCAGCTACAAAGCGTAGAGTTTTGCCCAAAAAGTAGAGTCACCCCCAACATTGCTGACACAATGATGTCACTTCTGGAAGTGACATCGGCGTGTTGCCAACGACACATGGGGACAGCTGTTTGGAATGGGGTTTCTCCTGCTGGCCTGCTGACCGGCAGTGGCCAGGGGATCCCCCAGCCCACACTGGGGAACTGGCAAGCCTAACCCAAATAACTTTATGTGAAGAAAATGACTTCTTATCAGTGCTCCTGTTTTAAGGCCTAGTTCCTCTTGATTCTGAGCCCTTCAGAAGAATTATAGCAAAACTGAAACCATATCCATGTGGGGGATCTATTCAGGGATCCCCCAGGTTTTGGGGCTTCTGCCCACCACCAGGGAAACCCTACCCCCAAACAGCATGATGTCCCCAACACATTGTTACACAGAAATGATGTGATTGTGCTGGGGACGTCACATGGCATTGCTCTGGTTTTTGGGCAAAACTCTATTGGTTTGATGGCAATTTTACTATAGATTTTTGCCCCAAAAAGCAGAGTGTCATCCCCAGTGTCACATGATATCATTTCCTGGTGACATCAGTGAGTCATGTGACATCACTGCCCACTCTAGAATGCCCCCCAATCCCTCCGCTGTCCCAATGATCCCACCTGGCAATCCTAATCCACTGAGTTCTAGACATCTGAGTTCATTCTGTTGTTTACAGTATTATGGGTCATAACGCCAACATTCTCATTCTAAGTGTTTTCATGTTGACCTAGCAAGTCACAGAGGGCTTATCTACATGATCTCTTTAAATTATGTTCTCAGAAGTTATATTCCTCTGGAATTTGTGTCAAGCACAGTTATTTGTTCACTAAAATGGTTGAAGTATTGTCAAGTAAGAGGCCTGGTTATTCTCCATTACCTACAACCCCTTTCTCACGTCCCTGAAGCCATCTGGCAGAGGATGTTTATCTAACAGAATTGGTTTGCTATGTCTCAGTACCCAAACTCCCCCATTTCAATCTCAAGCCCTTTACAAATCTTATCTTGATCACGAGTTGTTATTAGAAGGCAATTGCTAGGTAGAGGAAAATGACTGCTTTGCCCTTTGAACCCCAGATTCCACTGGTGTGTGTTTGTAACTTTATGATACCCTATATAGCATCCTGTAACCCCTGATAACTCAGTCTTCTCAAAGACAATGTTCTGTATGCAACCTGGAGTTAAATAAAGAAGCTCACTTTGATTTAAAACAAAGGACTCTATTATTGAACTACTCGTGCTTGACAGTTTGCACTTGCAAAATAGAAGTTTTGGGGCTTCCTTTTTCTGCATAACCATTCTATGGCTGGCTTCTTCAGATCTACCATTGTTATTCTTAATATTCCTGCAATGCTTAGAACTTTAAATACGATTTTTAAAAAACCCTGGATTTTTGTTTAAGAAGATTTATATTTTAAAAGGATTCACCAAAACTAAAATTTACACTGCATTCTTTCTTTCTTTGAGCCACAAGTTTCCTCTTTTGCTTTTGCTGTAAACTAACACAGCTGTCTTGCCAGAATTTGCTCCTTTTAAAAAAACAGACACCTTTCAAGACTGGTTTGATTTTATTAAATGACTAATTTTAATGCCACTTGCCTATAATGTTTTGAAAGGTTCCCAGTAGCAATGGAGCGGACATCACCGAATATCGGTTGCAGTGGGGAACGACAGAAGGTAGCATGCATATCTGCTACTGTGGGCCAGGACTCAGTTATGAGATGAGAGGCCTCTTGCCGGCAACTTTATATTATGCGAAGGTTCAGGTAAAAAAAACGAACAAGAGCTGCAAGCTAGCTTTCTGATAACCTCAAATCAGGGGTGGAATTCTAGCAGGAGCTCCTTTGCATATTAGTCCACACCTCCCTGACGTAGCCAATCCTCCAAGAGCTTACAGGGCTTTTAGTACAGGGCCTACTGTAAGCTCCAGGAGGATTGGCTACATCAGGGGTGTGTAGCCTAATATGAAAAAGGAGCTCTTGCTAGAATTCCACCCCTGCCTCGGGTCCCAGGGTTTACATGGCCTATCTTTCTTTCTGTTCTTCATTGCAGGCTGTAAATGTGGCTGGTGCTGGGCCTTTTAGTGAGGTGGTGGTGTGTTTGACGCCATGCTCTGTCCCTGCCATGGTGACTTGCCTCCAGGAAGCCAAGATGGAGAACCCCCTCTATTCACCTTCCACCTGCCTTGCCATCAGCTGGGAGAAGCCCTGCGACCATGGAGCCGAAATAACGGGATACACCATAGACTACGGGGAAAAGCAGCCCATTACTGTGGGGAAGGTGACAAGCTTTTTCATAGACAGTTTGCAGCCAGACACAACCTACAGGTATGACATGCAAAACTGGCAATGGGGAAGCAGTCATTCAGCTTAGCAATGCTGCAAATTTCACCACAAATTACTTATCATGTTCAAAGATGCCAATAAGATATATGCTGATCACCCAGCCCAAGGATCCCCAACCATTTTCAGCCTGTGGGTGTCTTTGGAATTTTGGCAGTGTGGTAGGCAGAGCCATAGAATGGCTGCCACAAAATGGCTGCCACAGGAGGTGGAGCGAGTAACAAAATGGCTACTGTAGCAGTTTACCTTCAGCCACATAGTGAAGATCCTTGTGCTGCAGAGGCAGGTGCTGCCAAAGCAATGTCTTTAATAATCTGCACAGCCAATCAAATCTCCGATGGCCAATCAGGAACCTTGCTGGGCAAAAGCCCTATGTTGCCCTGCCCACATTCCGGAAACATTTGGTGGATGCCAGGACAGGTGACCCCCTGGCCACCACATTGGGAACCCCTCATCCAGCCTGTTGAGTTTGTGCAGCTCACCCACAAAATGCCTGGTGAAGAGGGTTGCATCAGGTGACTTTTGAAAAACGATATATGTGCAAAGATATAATTGATTCAAACCAGTTGGCAGCCATTAGCATTGCTAGGGACTACTTAGATGAACATCAAAGGATCGGATGTTATTGAAACACGGCATTCACTTACAACTGGTATATAGGATGTGCAACCGATTTAATCATTTATTTACATCACTGCCTGCTTAGTCAGCAGTTACACAGTAAGGATGGAGAGGGGTATTAGACTAGAACTGAGCTATGTGGGAACAGACATGTTGTAACCTGCCCTGATGCTTATAGGAGGGCGGGATAGAAATTGAAATAAATTAATAGCCAGTTAACTATAGTGCATGATTTGGAGGGAATATGGTACAGCAGCCTGCCAAACCAGGGGTGGAATTCTAGCAGGAGCTCCTTTGCATATTACGACACATACCCCTGATGTAGCCAGCTTAAGCTCTTGCAGGACTGGCTACATCAGGGGTGTGTGGCCTATTATGCAAAGGAGCTCCTGCTAGAATTCCACCCCTGTGCCAAAAATCTGTAAATGAGTTGACAAACAAGAGAACTGATAGTCAACAAATTAGCTCCCAGTTCATGACAAGTGAGCCAGCATGTGAACTGAGCTGGAGGGTGTTTGAGCATTCCGTAATTAGGGGTGATCGTCATTCTTCGGGTTCCTCCAGCATCTCCTTATGCTCTATAATTAAAGAGGTTGTAGGCATTACAGTGGTATAGAGAGACCTCCATTCCTGAATGCTATCATGATACTAGCCATGATTCAGCATTTGGGGACATCAGTGGAAATGAAAAGGCTGTTCCTGTTGTCTTGTTTTCTACTTAAGCTGCTTCTGCCATATCAGTGAATGGATTGGTGGAATTAAGTAGGGGGATTTCTGGAAAAGTCAGTTTCACCCTGGAGGACATCTTAAGTGACAGTAATTTCTTGAATTGTCAGATTGCTTCAGAGAGAGCTAGAGAGAGCATGTTTCACTTTTTGCACAAACACTTACACACTTCAAAAATGCTTCAAGTCCATCAAATAAAAGCATGGTCTTTCTCTCACTCAAAATAATGTTTACAGACATCTTTTAAAATGACTCCCAAACTGTTTAAGGGTAGGAAGTGTTATGTATTGGGACTAGAACATTCCTGGCTGTTCTACCAAAGACTTTGCTGAGCCTGAGGCTCCAGAACAATAGCCTAGGGCTGCCTGTCAAGCATGAAACTTTTATATGCTACTTCTAATGGTGTTCAGCAGACAAGCCAGATACAAAGCAGAACACTCTTCATGCTCTTCCCCCCCCACCCCCCCTGCTTTCTCCTCCTAACCAAAGGGTGCATAATAAATCCATCTGGACCCAGGATGTTTAGAGTAACCTTGTGTTAACGGTGTAGAGTGCCTCTCCCCCAGATTCACACAGCCAGGTCTTATCGGTTCCCAGAGAATGTGTGAGAAAGGGAGATGTTTTTATTAGCTGACATTCCTTAGTCATAAAGAGATTCTCGTGAGTAGCCTTTGAACCCTCAACTCAATTTGCATCTTTGTTATCCTTTTGAAGTTATCTGTAACCATTCCCTTTGAAGCATGCATGTAAGTTACTATGCAATGCTATGTATGTCATTACTTCCAAGGAGTCCGTCCTTGAGCAAGCTGTGGAGTTTTAACAGTAAAGCAACTTTTGATTAAAGAACAAAAGCTTGATTATTGAGAAATATCGATGCTTGACACTGCCAAGGCGCCGGTCCGGGTGGGGATTCCCCCACCCGGGAGGTTCCCAACCCGCTGGCCCATGTTGGGCCAGTGGGGGAACCTTCCCTGACATCGTTGGCGTGACGACATCACCTGGAAGTGACGAAATTGCACTGGTGACATCGCGTGGCGGCCACTCTAGGCATTTCTGGGAAAATGCATTTCTGGGAAAACTCTAGCCATTTGGGAGGGAAAACTCTGTGGTACAATAGGTACCATAGAGTTTTCCCCTCCCAAATGGCTAGAGTGTCTGGGAAAATCAGAGTTTTCCTGGAAAAGCCTAGAGCAGCTGTGAGCGACATCGCTGGCATGATGACGTCACTTCCGGGTGATGTCATTGCTTCACGTGCGAACGTCCCCTGCCAGACATCGCTGGGGATTTGGTAACCCTACAATAGCCACCTGGACTCTGTGAGGTGCCCAATCAGGAGTTAATGTGCCGGCCCTTGTACTATAGTTAAGAGCGGTTGGGTTTTGGGTGGGGTCATTTGCATGCATTTAAGCAGGGCCATTGGCCCTGGGTTTCAGTCTTCTTGATGATTTCACTAAATAAAGCAGAGCTGTTAACTACAATGAACCCAGTTTTTAATAGAAGCAATGACTCCTCCAATAGCTGCCAATAGCAGTCACACCAAAAATACATCTATTGCACCAGCCATTCCCACAAAATCCTTAAAGCATTATAGTAGTAATTGGGTTGGATCTTATCATTTTTGTCAATGGAGGTGATTTTCTTCAGATTCCCCTTTCTTCCTCTAGCAGCTTGCTGCATCCCTTGAAAAACCACTACTGAGGGGCATGAGACCTTCCAGAACTGGATGCCATGTGATGGGGGGTGATAGAAGAAGAGAAACTAGGCGAAGAAGTTCTCCCTCCTTGTTGTGTAAACGCAACTAGGACTCACTCCATTCACACAGGGGGGGTGAGACGGCAATTCTTGTTAGGTCTTCTTGTTGCAACTCGTGTGCCTCATGGCATCTTGTTCTGGAGGGTCCCTGGACTTCCGGCAGTGGCCTTTGGGGGTCTCAGGAATTTGCTGCTAGAAGGGAAGCTAGTGGAACTTGTTTCCAGGAACCCACTCAGTGGACTTAACTGTAGGATTGCATTGTATAGGATTACATCATAACTGTGCATTGATTATGCACAGTTGCAATTCTTGGTAAGATCAGTATTCCAACTCTGATATGAAAGGCCTGTTTCACCCTGAAACATCCCAACATAAAGGATAAAACGCAGTGTATACTGTGCTAGGACGGAAATCTCACAAAACCCTTTTCTTCCCTTTTCTGATGATTAGAATACGAATCCAAGCATGGAACAGCCTTGGAGCAGGTCCTTTCAGCAACATGGTGAAACTGAAAACAAAGCCACTCCCTCCTGAGCCCCCTCGTCTAGAGTGTTCGGCGTACGGCTCTCAGACTCTGAAGCTGAAGTGGGGAGAGGGGATTGGAAGAACACTTTCAGATTCCACTCAGTATCACCTTCTAATGGATGATAAGGCCGGAAGGTGAGTACTCTTCATCAGGGCCGGCCCTGCCACTAGGCAAATTAAGCAATTGCCTAGGGCACTAGCCTTCTGGGGGTGTCGAATTGAGCACCCCCCTCCCCTCACGAGACTCAGTGACCTGGGCTATCCAGGAGCAATTTCAAGTTTTGTGCTTTTCGTTTTCCCCACAATTCATCTGTTTTTGAAAATTGGTTATCAGTGCAGGGTGGGGGTGGGGGACGTCAGAAGTTAGCCTTGCCTAGGGTGCCAGCTAGTCTAGGGCTGGAGCTGCTCTTCATGATTAGGTTCCTTCCACAGGGATGTTTGCTTCAGTTTGGCATTAAAACTGGAACAAGTTTTTATCCACGTGACATCATCTCCTTTCCTCTACTTTGTTCAAATGTTTTCTAAACTTGGTTTGATACACACTGTCATGATCTGTGGTGTGCTGTGAGACAGAGGCCTAGTGGGCCTAGGGAGCCTGTGAAGCCTGCGTCTCAGTAGAAAGAGACAGCATGCAATCCCCAGAATGCTTGGCACTGGTTTCAGCCAATTGGCGTCCAAGTAGGCTCTGAGGGGAATTGCTTAAAAGCTCTTTCAGGAAACAGACACTGTTCTTTTCCTTCTGAGAGGCCAAGCAGGAAGGAAGGCTACTGTTCAGGATAGGGTTGCCAAGTCCAATTAAAAAAAAATCTGGGGACTTTGGGGGTGGAGCCAGGAGACTTTGGGGGTGGAGCCAGGAGACATTGGGGGTGGAGCCAAGAACAAGGATGTGACAAGCATAATTGAACTCCAAGGGAGTTCTGGCCATCACATTTAAAGGGACAGCACACCTTTTAAAATTCCTTTCTTCCATAGGAAATAATGAAGTATAGGGGCAGCATCTTTTGGGGCTCATAGAATTGGACCCTCTGGTCCAATCGTTTTGAAACTTGGGGGGTATTTTGGGGAGAGGCACTAGATGTTATACTAAAAATTTGGTGCCTCTACCTCAAAAAATAGCCCCCCCCCCCAACGGATGAATTCCCTATTATTCCCTATGGGAATCGTTCTCCATAGGGAATAATAGAATGCCCAGTAGACATTTCCCTCCCCCCCACACGCTTTCTAAAAGGGGGGAGGGCCTCCAAACCAGGGAATCCCCTGCCTCCTCCCTCCCTCACACACACACACACACACACACACACACACACTTACCAGATCTTCTTCCGGAGAACTCTTGCTGTGAAAGTGAAAGCAAAAGAAAGGGCGGGGCTGTTCTCCCAAGCCCTTCCTGCTCCCTGCCCAGCCTTAAAGCGGCAGACATTTTACAAACGGCTCAGGAGCTCTATAATGAAGCCTACAGGTATGTTCTCCCCCCCCTCCACCCCCCACCCCCCGCTTCTCACTTCTTGAAGACCAGGAGATGAGGCTGCAAACCCAGGGGACTCCCGCCAGAGCGGGAGGGTTGGGAAGGCTAGTTCAGGAGGAAGACCCTCACTCTGAGGGAGAGAGTGAACAGGCCAAGGCCTGGGGCCTAACAGACTAGGGACAGTTTAGTCATGTTAGGGACTATGTTTATTTTTCTTCACCCACGTTACTATAGTTTTAAAGCACATTATCTGTTCACTTCCCTTTTATTGATTTTCCTGTGTAAAATAAACTTTTTTGTTGTTCTTTGTTACTCTGCCTGGTCTACACGCCTATTTTCTTGGCCAAAGCAAGGGGAATCTGAAGGGCTTGGGAGGGGACTCTGGGCCTTCCCCCTAATTCCAGAGTGGTGGCAGCGTCAGGTGGCACCCCCATCTGGGTCATGACACACACTTTAGAAAAAATAACCGTCAAAACATATTTGCATGCCGCATGAACAGGAAGGTGCACATTTTTTGAGGTCAAAGCGGCATCCTTTTCCTTGCATCTTCCTTCTCCCCACAGCCACTGTTTCCCTCCTTCCCACTGGAGGAGGGGGAGAGCTTACATAGACAACTGATAAATCGATAATTGCTAGGGTTCTCATTTGCCTACTTACAGCAGGAGATCTCCAGCCAATAGTATCCCTTGCCTGCCAATGCTCAGCCAATTGATGAATGGAAAACTGGGGCCAAAGGGGGGGGGTACAGTCATATTGGGGAGAGAAATTAGAAAGAAAAATAAGGGCTGGTCTACTTAATTTAATTTAATTTAATTTTTTCTATTTATACCCCGCCCAATCCCGCAAGCGGGCTCTGGGCAGCTTACAACATTAAAACCTTACAGAACATTAAACAAACCATATCCAGATTAGACAATATCGTAAGTACAAAATCTGTAAAATTACAGAATTATCTAAGTAGTAGTTTTCATTTAACTCATGTGGTACCAAAGCTGTCAACCTGAGAATCCACTCTGCTTCCCTTCCCCACAACAGTGCAGATACAGGTAGCTGGGTATTGGGCTGAAGTTTGAAGGAGGGGTCAATGCTGCTGTAGTGCAGGCATGGCTGGCTGTATAGGAGTGTCTGCTACTTCCAGGCTGCCTGAAAATGGAGCTGAAGGAGGCAGCATATTTTTAATCTCCCAAGTGGTAACCACCTGCTGTCCTGGTCTTAAACTATGAAATATCAAGAGGCCTAGTTCAGATTACAGCCAAGATGTGGGCTCTGCTTCTAGCACACCAGTTGATTATGGCGTAAGGAGTGAAACAGGCATAATTCGGGCACATCCCTTCCTTGGAAATGGGCTTCCTTGTCAAGAGGCCTTGAACTTCTACAGGAATATCTCTTGCCATTGCAAAATATAGATGATCCCTTATTTCTCCTTCATGCAGTGGAGAATCTGATACGAATTTATGGCGGGAGCAGGAAAGCGGGGCCGTACAAGAAGCAGTGGGGCAGATTCAGAAATGGAGAAATCCCTGCGCATGACCAAAGCGTGCGCACTGCTCTGTGACCCATCTCACTGAACAAACTTACAAGCTCTGACTATAAAGTTTCTGGTAAATCCTAGAGCTACCCAAAAGTGGTAAGGGCAGCTTTAGTAAGCACCAGGAATGCTATGGTAACGTTACCCCCTCAACCCTCCTACCGGTTGCCAGGTGTTGCCTGACAGTCCTAGCAATTGCTTGATGGCTATATTGTTATAACCACCTACTCACAGTACTCTTGGTTCAAAGAAATTAGTAGGATACTGATTAATCAGAACTCTGTTATTGCCTTCAGGATCGTGTCCATCTACAGGGGATCCTGTCACACTTTCAAAGTACAAAGACTGAGCGAATCAACGTCATACAAGTTTTATATCCAGGCTTGCAATGAGGCTGGGGAAGGTCCTCTTTCCCAAGAATACATTTTCACCACTACGAAATCTGTACCACCTGCCTTGAAAAGTAAGAATGTACACTTAAGTTCTATTTCTTAGGAGGTAACCAGTTCATTCCAGCAATTCTGAAAATTTACAATGCTAAAATCCTCCCTCAGTTGCTGTATGGAATACCTTTGCAGATTGGAGTCTTTAGTCCCTGCGTGGAGAATGTGCAATCATCATTCTGCCGTCAGATTTTAGGTGCTCCCAAATGTGTCCCCTACTCATCCATTTGTGCAGAGCCAGGTTTACACCTTCTAGAAACCAGAGCCTGGATTATGGCTTTTAAGTTCTGGATAAAAATTCATTTCAGAACGGATTCAGGAAGTTTATTACACTACCTGATGAAAGTCAGGCATAGCATTACTTGGCTCTCTACATTTACCCACAAACTACAAAAACTTGGCATTGAGGTGGACACTCTTTTCTTATGTGACGGATTATATATCTTAAGAACAATCCAACTAAGGCTTATGGATAGGGTTGCCAAGTCCAATTCAAGAAATATCTGGGGACTTTAGGGGTGGAGCCAGGAGCAAGGGTGTGATAAGCAGAATTGAACTCCAAAGGAGTTCTGGCCATCACATTTAAAGGGACAGCACACCTTTTAAAATGCCTTCCTTCCATAGAAAATAATGAAAGATAGGGGCACCTTCTTTTGGGGCTCGTAGAATTAGACCCCCTGGTCCAATCCTTTTGAAACTTGGGGTTTTTTTTGGGGATAGGCACTAGATGCTATACTGAAAATTTGGTGCCTCTACCTAAAAAAACAGCCCCCCCAGAGCCCCCGATACCCGCAGATCAATTCCCCATCATTACCTATGGGAATCATTCATGGAGGTGTATAATGGCTGTGGGGGTGGGGCTTCCCCCGCCAGCCAGCTGGCTGGGGGAGGGGGGAAGCCTGTAAAACCCGGGGATCCCCCGCTGGAACCTGGGGATTGGGAAGCCTACTTATGGATCACGAATACCAAAAAGTGTTCCCCTCACATTCCCGTTTGCTCTGCAGCCAATCTAGGTATACCCCAAAGACATGGGAAGATACCCCATTATTTTTTTACTTTAGACTCCCCATTCCATCGTCGGACTTTTACTTTGGCACAATTAAATGCCTTCCCATCAACAGTTCTCTATGGTAGGTTTAGACAGATACCTCTCCAAAATAGATTATGTCCATGTGAATTAGGGGTCCTTGATTCTATATCCCATATTATTTTAGAATGTCCTCTCCTGGCCTCACTACGTAGACAATTTTTAGCTGAATATCTCCAACACAATGTATTTACTAGAAGGCAAATTCTATCCTACCTTTTAGAAGATGTTAATCCCCATATTACTACATGTGTTGAGAACTTCTTAGTAGAAGCCTATACGATTAAATCTAGACATACTACTGTATTTTAATTGCTGGGTGTCTACTCTTGATTAGTATTATTGGCTGCTATTTTAATTGATTGTTTATGTATTGTTCTTACTATATTTCAGGCCTTTGTACCTACTTTTGATTGTGAATCATTATTGCTCTTATGCCAATAAAGGTCTGAACTTTGATATACACTTTGATCTTTCCAATGGTGCACCGAAACCACTGAATGCAGCAGTGCTGATTTATTCTTTTTCTCACTGCTCTTTTCTTGTGCGTTTTTCAAAATTAATCCTCTTGTGCCCTTCACTTCGACTCCCTTTGTGTGTGGCTCTGCCTCCCATGGCAGCCATTTTGTGGTTGGCTCCACCTCCCATGATAAGCCATTTTGTGGTTGTGCCCACTACTTTGTGTCAGAATTCCAAATGTGCCTGCAGGATCAAGAAGGTTGAGGACACCTGCCCTAAGCATTTCTCACACAAACACCCAACCGCTAATGTAACGTAGCTCACAGTATCCTAAGTTGAATTGTTATAAATTGTTATGAATTGTTATGACTATGCAATCAATATATATGATGCTGTACAAAGAAACAAACTAAAAACATTATGTGGTTGCTGCTTTTGTACAAGGAAAGCTAAGTATTACTGCTAAAATAATAACTTTCATCATATCTATAAATGAATATGAATGAATGGATGGTGGCTCAGTGGTAGAACCTGGGTAAGCAGAAGGCCCCAGGTTCAATCCACGGCATCTCCAACTAAAAAGGGTCCAGGCAAATAGGCGTGAAAAACCTCAGTTTGAGACCCTGGAGAGCCGCTGCCAGTCTGAGTAGACAAGACTGACTTTGATGGACCCAGGAGGGTCTGATTCAGTAGAAGGCAGCTTTATATGTTCATATGAATGAAGATAATAATTTATCCATCTAATAAAAATGTAATACACAAAATTCACCAATAATAGCCCTAACAGTAACTGATCATAGTTACCTACTTTGCAACATTTTAGTAAATTTCCTGCTCAAATTAAGAAATGCTACACTAAGTAATGCATTCCGTTCATCTTTCTTTAGCACTGAAAACTGAAAGAATTAATGATCACACTTGTGAAATAACATGGGAGATGCTACAGCCAATGAAAGGGGATCCTGTTATTTACAGTCTTCAGGCGATGATGGGAAAGGACTGTGAATTCAGACAGGTATGTGTATAGCAAAATGGTTTTGGAAGAAATAAGCATTCTCTCTCTTTCCGGCTCTACACGCTGGCCCACATCATTTTTGGCAAGACACTGATCTTCATGAAATTTAGTTTTCTGTTTTTAAAAACACAACCCAGCTTTTGGTTGGTTTTCAGAAAGAGTGTTACATAAAGACTGATTTCTCGCTAGCATTGCTCCACCCCCCAGGCTTCTGTTTCCCCCCAGTGCGAGCGATTGATTTCCCACCAGTTGCTCCGTGGGCTCATTTTGATGCGGGGCTTCCTCCAGTTCCCCGCACAGTTTTGTGATAAGGCTGCCAAGCTCCCGGGCCAGGCAGGAGTTCTCCTGCCTGGGAGGTTCCCAACCCACTGGCCCACATCGCCGACATCGCCGGCACGATGACATCACCCATGAGGGACGTCATCGCACCAGCCACTGTAGGCATTTCCAGGGAAACTCTATAGTTTTCCCAGGTGCTCTAGCATTTTGAGAGGTAACAGCAATAGCTACCATAGAGTTTTTCCCTCCCAAAATGCTAGAGCGTCCGGGAAAACAGAGTTTTCCCGGAAACGCCTAGAGTGGTTGGCGTGCAACGTTCCCGGTGTGATGATGTCACGGGTGATGTCATCATGCCCAGCGCACTTTGTGTACGCGAAAACAGTCCCCTGCCGCAGGGGACTTGGCAACCCTATTTTGTGATGCTGTCCTTTAAAGGTTACAATGCCGCATAGGGAATTGGAAGGAGCCCCATGTCAAAATGCGCCTGCAGAGCAACTGGTGGGAAATCGATCACTTGCACCAGGGGAAAACAGAAGCCTGGGGGCAGAGCAACACTAGTGAGAAAGTGGTCAGAATGTTCAAACCTAACCTCTAGTTTCACTACGAGGAGTAAACAGTATTGTCAGTAGTTCAATAATTTCTTGTTTTCCTGTAGACCTCCTGAGTGATTTCCATCGTTCTTGATTATTACTATTTAAGCTTTCATATTTATTGAAGCCTTTTTGTTTGTTTTTTACACCATTTTGAGATCATGTACAGCATAGTGACACTGTGCTAGTCTTGGACCAGAGAAGCAGGGGTTCAAACCCATAAACAAAATTATGGGCGGGGGGGGCGGTCAGAAAGAAGCGTAAAAAGATCTGAAATAGTAGCTCTTCAGATGTTATGTTCGTGCGTACTGGGAGGCCAGCAACCTATCTTCATTTAGTATTTCGGCTTACATTGTAATTGAATTATTGATGAGCAACTAAATTTAAATTTCTTTAACCCCTCTTATTACTTATAATTCTCACATTAATTTTCCAAAAATAACAATAAATCATAAAATTTCAAAATAACAAAAATTAGCCACCAGCTTCTGCCATTCAGTTTCCCTAATTTTTTTCCTGTGCATTATTTAATAACATATATGTTTTAGTTCAGCTGAGCTATGTGGTTTCTTCTTCTTCTTTCTCTGGTGTCTTAATTACCTCAAAGTAAAACTCAGGAATGTTTCTGCTAGTCTGGGAAGCATCTCTGGAGCAGGGCTGTGTGTTCCCTGCTTGCTCCCTGCCCCGCGCAAACTTGAGCACCAAGAACAAGACCGGGGCAAAGGCTAATGCAGAATCGGTCTGAGTCATTTGAGAGCCAATGTGGTGGAATTGATGGTGTGTTGGACTAGGATCCAGGGAGACCTGAGTTTGAATCCTCATTTCTACCATAGAACCTCACTGGGTGACTTTGGATCAGTCACCTACTCCCAGCCTGACCTGCTTCACAGGATTGTTGTAAGAAAACGGAGGAGGGAAAAACAAAGCTCTAGGCAGCTTTGTGTTCCAACTGGGGAGCAAAGCAGATATAAATATAAATAAATACAAAAAATGCATATTACGTTTGGGTATTAGCTGCATCTGAAGACTGAAGTTTTAGCTCATGGGACCAGCCAGAATACATTAATAGGGTTGCCAGCTTTGGGTGGGGAAATTCCTGGAGATTTGGGGGGGGGGGGGGGTGGAGCCTGGGGACAGCAGGATTTGGGGAGGGGAGTGACCTCAGCAGGGTACTGAGCCATTGACTCTGCCTTCCAAATCAGCCATTTTCTCCAGAGGAACTGAACTCTCTCATCTAGAGATAAATTAAAATAGCAGGAGACTTTCCAGACCCCATCTGGAGGTTGGCAGCCCTATTAAATATCCTTACTTTTGAATGAATCTTTGAAAGCAAAGACCATAAAAATTTTGTGAACCACGTCAAGGAGATCCATTTGACATATGGATTGCGCTGCCATTTTCAACAGCATTAGCTTTTAAAAGACTGGACTCTAGCATTGCTCCTGCCTATTCTTGCGGCCTCCAAGGCTGGCCCTAGGGCACGTGATGCCCCAGGCAGACTCACAGCCCACTGCCTCATGGCGCCATGCCCCACTACCCACATGGTGGACAAGTGATAGGGAGGAGGCAGGGCGGGCGAGCTACGGAGGGGAAGGGTGGGTGGAGGAAGATGATAGATGGCAAGGAGGAGGCGGGCTAGGCAAGCTACAAAGGAGGGGAAGGGGTGGGCAGGCAGAGGAAGACAACAGATGGCAGGGAGGAGGTGGGCCAGGTGAGCTATGGAGGAGGGGAAGGGGCAGATGGGCAGAGGAATACAACGGATGGCAGGGAGAAGGTGGGCCGGGTGAGCTACAGAGGAGGGGAAGGGGCGGGTGGAGGAAAAGGCAAAGTAGAAGAAGAAGATATTGGATTTATATCCCACCCTCCACTCCGAAGAGTCTCAGAGTGGCTCACAATCTCCTTTACCTTCCTCCCCCACAACAGGCACCCTGTGAGGTGGGTGGGGCTGACAGGACTCACAGCAGCTGCCCCTTCAAGGACAACTCTGTGAGAGCTATGGTTGACCCAAGGCCATTCCAGCAGCTGCAAGTGGAGGAGTGGGGAATCAAACCCGGTTCTCCCAGATAAGAGTCCGCACACTTAACCACTACACCAATTTGCCTCCCCCTGCCCTGCCGGCACCCTAGGCACATGCCTAGTTTGCCTAGCGGGTGAGCTGGCCCTGGCAGCCTCAGACAGCAGACTTCTTCTTCCCAAATCTTTCCTTCTCTGGCTTTAAAAAAAATATATAGTGTGTGTGTGCTTGCATGCCTGGAAGATGTGACTATAGCTGAGCGAAGCAAGCTTCAGTCCATCTCACTCATTCACCAAACCTTTACTGGCATAACAACAGTAGCAAATCAAGGAAACAGAAAAAAAATTAGCAAATTTAACATTCTAAACAGATGTCTCCTCCTGTAAGCACAGTAAAGGAAGTTTGTCATCACTTTGGTGGTTTCAGCCTTATTTGAGGCTAGTAGACTCACTATCTTTCTTTCATCAGATTTACCCTCCAGGGATTGCAATACAAGGTCCAAATATAAAGCATGTAAATCACAGTAGAACCCCTAGGATAAACGTACACTGTCTGTTCCTTCAGTTGCCTTCAACCCACAGGTACAGAGCCTATCGCAGAATAGTATTTTTTAAAATCTCCCATATAACACAGCAGAAGGAAGCACATTAAAGCGGGCCGACATAAATGCGCTTCGAATATGGGGATCAATCAAACAAGAAAAATACTCTGCAAGCGAACTGCTAAAAGGAATCCCCCATTGCATGGGAGAGCATTGCTCGGAAGCAAGGCTTCTGAAGTCTTGAACCTCTGTCTATTAATCTCTGTTTAATTATGACAAAAGCCTGCTTCTCCAAAAAAAAGGGTTGTCCATCTCACTCAAATAATTTGCTGTTCAGACAGTTTAGATTATGCTATAATTTCAAGCTTTTCATTATAAAGAATTAGCATAAGGAAATCAAATTACAAAAGGGGGGGGATTACCAGTGGCCTCTTCTTCATCTCCTGGTCTGTTCTCCCAATAATGCCTTGAAAATTGGTGCGTCATTATGCTTGTAAACATTGCTTCCCACCAGGAAACAGATTTCCAGAAGGGAAGGAAGCACAACTTCGTGATTTCATTATAGCCTTAAATTAAATAATAGCTGCTTGTATTCTCATACAGTCTAGAGCTGTGTCATCTGTTTCCTAGAATATGTGCTTACATATGCCTTCCATGTTACAACTGCAGTATACAACCCACATTGTAGCCATGGCATTTTTATTATAATCTAATTTATCATAATCTAAACACTTTGGGCTAGTGCTCAGGCCAGGCCTAGCCTGTCTGGCAACCTGGGCAAAGCTAACTTCTGGTGCCCCCGCCCCCCAATGATAACGTCACCGAGTCACATGGGGGGGTCACCCAATTCTGCGCCCCCAGAAGCCCGGCGCCCTAGGCAATCGCTAGTTTATCTAGTGGCAAAGCCGGCCCTGCTAGTGCTGCATATTGATCCTGGCAGAATTCAGTTTTCTCAGCAGTTCTGGTGATGTTCAACTTCAAGTCATCAGTTGATTCATCATTTGAACACATGAAGTTGCCTTACGCTGTGTCAGACAATGGGGCCTTCAACATCAGTATTGTCCGTTCTAGGGTTGCCAAATCGAACTCCAGAAATATCTGGGGACTTTGGGGGTGGAGCCAGGAGACACTGGGGTGGAGCTAGGGGGAGGGGCGGAAACGGTGCCCGGGAGCGTGGCGAACCGCTCCGCAGCCTCTTCTCCGCTCACCGTGCTGCTCCTCTGAGATGGGCTCAGGCTGAGCCCATCTCGGAAGAGCAGCCATGGAGCGGAGCAGAGGCTGCAGCGGCGCGGCGGCCTCTTCTCCGCTCGCCGTGCTGCTCCTCTGAGATGGGCTCAGGCTGAGCCCATCTTGGAAGAGCAGCCACGGCGAGCGGAGCAGAGGCCGCCGCGCCGCTGCCGCCTCGCCCGCTCCACCTCTGGGATGGAAGCGGAGGGGGGGATGGAGGCGGGCCAGGGGCATGGCGAGCCGCAAGTCCAGGTCCTAGAAGGGCCCAGATTCGCGGCTCGCCATGCTCCTGGCCTGCCTCGCTGCGCTGGCCTCGCTATGCTCCTGGCCTCCCCTGCGCTGCTGCCGTCTCTTGGCTGCTCCTCCGAGATGGGCTCAGCCTGGGCCCATCTCGGAGGAGCAACTGCGGTGGGCGGGGAGGGGGCGGCAGCAGTGCGGCGGCCTCCGGGCGACTCGCCATGCTCTCCGGTGCCGTTTCCCTCCTCTCCCCCCGCTTCCATTTTTTGGGGGAGCGGGGGAAGAGGGTGGAAATCCTGGGGTCCCCCACCAGGGCGGGAGGTTTGGGAAGCCTAGTCCGTTCAGATTGGCAGCAGCTCTCCAGGGGGTCTTAGGCAGAAGTTTTTCACAATACCTACTGCCTGGACCAGGGCTTGGGAGCCACGTGGGGCTCTTTCACACATATTGCATGTGCAGCTCCCAGAGGTCAAGGAGGAACTTAATGCAGGCTTATTCTTGAGTAAGCATGTGCAGCGTTGGGACCTCAGTGCGCCTCTGAGTGCTGACCCATAGGTAGGCGGCTATTTTAGCTGTGTGTGAATTAGGGAAGGAGGGTATAATATAGTGGGTTCAATGCATAGAAGAGGTGAGGTGGTAGTGAACATCAGCTCTTTATTAGGTACAGCATCAGGTAGACGCCGGCACTTAAAAGACTGAGGAACTGGGCCAATGGGGCCAACTATATGCAACTCAGGGTTCCTGCACAAGCATGCTATTGGGTCATTCAAACCACCAGGGGGCCCATGATTGGTGCAGGGCAGCAGGGATTGTTCCCGAGTCCCCAAGCTCTATTCATATGGCTCCAATGAGCCTGGCAGGAACGCCCGTTTCAGTCCTCACTTGAGTCCGCACACACAACAGAGGGGGAAATAGGCAGGCTTGCAAGCTGTTCCCCTCCACCGCAGAAGTCAGCCAGAGACCTAGAGCGGGGAAAGAGTCCACAAGAGTCTGGGGAGAAAAGCAAGCATGTAGAGGAGGGAAGCCACTGACTTCATTGCTTAGTCCAGTTGAGTGCACTGCCGATGCCAGTATCAGAGTTTTAATAAAAATGCATATGTGGTTTTGTTCATGTCTTGCAGCTCTCAAACGTTTGATGTTTATTCTATGTGGCTCTTATGTTAAGCAAGTTTGGCCACCTCTGACCTGGACCTTTTAACTGGAGTTGCTGGGGGTCGAACCTGAGACCTTCTGCATGCCATGCAGATGCTCTACCACTGAGCCACAGTCCCTCCCTCGAATTCTAAAAATCTAAGTTCCTGCTACAAAAAAACCCCTTGGTTCCATGCACCCATGTTGTATGGTTTTATATACTTTGTATCCAATATTTATGTATTATACATACAGAATATGCAATCTATAGGTATAATGTGCATATGCTGATTTATGTATGTGCCAACGATGTTGAACATGCATATATGAGCCTGCCTTTGGCGGGGGAGGGCGGGATATAAAAATAAATTTATTATTATTATTATTATTTTATATATTTTACAGAGGGAATCAATGTGAAGAAACAGAAAATGGCATGAAAATCAGGAATCATGTATTTCACAGACAAGGGAAAAATAAAATCAGAATAGAGTTTGGGTGACCAAAATAGCAAGAATAAGAAATCTGAAACCATCCCAGTTAGCTTTTTATATGATGCTTAATACCATCAAGTCATCAGATGCAAACATAGAATTCGGCTGATTTAAGCATGAGTAAATCATCAATAATAGCACTGGTGGAGCACAATTCAAGAGAAAATGAGATTTCTGAATGCATTATTCTTTAGCTAGTGTGAACAACCTCTGTAAGAAACAAGACAGTAATCTCTGGTTGTTCTGTGTGTCTCTTCATAGATTTATAAAGGTCCTGATGGGTCATTCCGTTATTCCGGCCTCCAGCTGAACTGTGAGTCTCGTTTTCGGGTGTGTGCCATTCGGCAGTGCAGAGATTCTGCTGGCCATCGGGATCTCGTGGGTCCTTACAGCGCCACAGTCTCCTTCATCCCTCAAAAGGCAGAATCAACCATTGGCAAGGATGCTGCGAAAAACACACAATGGACTCTTAGCGACGAACAGTGCGCAACGGTCATCCTTCTTCTCTTTGCGGTCTTTTCCATTTTAGTTACCTTTATAATTCAGTACTTTGTAATCAAATGAGAAAACGGCTTTTGCTTTTCGCGGCTGCTTGTTACATTTCACATTTATCACCACCTAAAAAGAAAAGTTAAAATTGCTTTCTCAAAAATCTGGACTTTGGCACATTTATTAAACAACCGGAAATGCTATCATTGGTATGCATGCTTATCATCTAAGCCGCTGAGGAGTTTTCTTTTCTTTCTTTCTTTCTTTTTTTTTTGCAATATACTCCTTTTTAGAAGAATGAAATACAATTTTTGAAGCAGCAAATGTTAGTACAATAATAGCTACATTTCGTGGGTAAGGTCCATGAAGCAGAATGGAAAGGAGTGTAAACTGTATATCCAGATTGCATAAAATGCTCATGTGAAGCAGTGAAAATGATCTCCCACTGTACTCCTACATGGACACCATGACTTAACATGATTAAAGAGACTTTCCTCAAGCAGTAAACAATAATTCAGATGGGACTAACTGGATAAGCCCTGACCCGAATAGCCTAGGGTAACCCCATCTCATCTGATCTCAAAAGCTAAGCAGGGTCAGCTCGGGCTGATTTGCAAGGGAGACCACCTAGTATGCAAATGAGTTCCTGCTGGGCTTTTTCTATATATTAAAGAAAAAGCCCTGGATACCAGGATAGCTACGCAGAGGCAGGCAACTGCAAAGCACTTCTGAACATCTCTTGCCTTGAAAGTCCCAGGAGGTCGCCACAAGTCAGCTGTGATTCGATGGCAGTTTTTTTTTTTAATTGATAAACTGAGCTTAATAAAACAATGTGTCATTTGAGAAGAAATGACAAATGTTGCTCTCACCTTAGGTGAATTTTTTTTTCCACACAAGTGATACCTCTTCAGCTTCTCAGTAACAAGAGGAGTCTACTTGCATAGACATGCACCTCTTTGTAGAAATGTGCATGTCCTAGAAGGGCCATAGGGTTGGGATACCAATCTATTAACCAGTCAAATATTGCCAGTCGCCAGCTATCAGGCTACCTCTGCTTGGGCTATCCCAGAAATTCTGTGATAAGTGCCAGGAAGGTTTGTTTAGCTTCTTAAATACAATTAATGTAAATTTCATTTGAATATATTTGCTTAACATTTTAGTTACAACTCACAATGAATGACAATTTCATAGGTTAACTTTCTCTGCTTGTAATTAAGTTTTCAACAGTGCCAGGCTGGCATTTTTATCATCTGCTCCGAGCCCAGCAGCTGATCCCCTACCTGTCTCGTTCCGACCTAGCCACTGTAATCCATGCAACAGTCACCTCCGGGTTGGATTATTGTAACTTGCTCTACATGGGCCCACCCTTGAGACTGACCCAGAAACTCCAACTGGTGCAAAACGCAGCAGCCTGGGTCCTGATGGGGGCTTTGTGCACAGCATGCATCTCTTCTGTGCTATGGGAGCTGCAATGGCTTCCAGTGGAGTACTAGATCAGGTTCAAGGTCTTGGTGTTGATCTTTAAGGCCCTTAATGGCATAGGACCTGTGTACCTTTGGGACAACCTTTCCTGGTATACCACCGGGAAAGCTTTGCACTCTGTTGACCAACAGCTGCTGGTGGTCCCTGGCCCAAGAGATGTCCAGCTGTCCTTAACCAGGGACAGGGCTTTTTCTGCCTGGCCCCAGGGGTGGAATACTAGCAGGAGCTCCTTTGCATATTAGGCCACACACCCTGGATGTAGCCAATGCTCCAAGAGCTTACCAAAAATAGCCTTGTAAGCTCTTGGAGGATTGGCTACATCAGGGGTGTGTGGGCCTAATATGCAAAGGAGCTCCTGCTAGAATTCTACCCCTGCCTGGCCCCAACCTGGTGGAATGCTCTGTCACCTTCGATCAGAGCCGTGCAGGACCTTTCACAGTTCCACAGAGCTTGCAAGGCTGAGATGTTCCACCAGGTTGAGGACATTTGGTTGAGGACAGCTTCCATCTTGGCACTTCCATCTCTCTGTTCCCCCCCACTCCATGAGATAGCAATCTCTCTGGTTGTGATGCCATCTTTAAGAATTTTTAGGATTGTTAGGTTTTTAAGTCAATGTGTTAATGTTTTATTGTATTTCTGATCTTTGTGGTGTTTTGATGTAAACCTCCCTAAGCTCAACTGGGAAGGGCAGTTATAAATCTAATATAATAAACAATAATAATAATACTTCCTGTCCTAGGGCTATTAATGCATGACCAACATTTGAATAGATCTGACCAGTCAGCTGATCAAATATGTGTCGATCAGCCAAAGGACCAATCCTAGAAGAGCATCACTGATTGTTGTCCTTGTGTCGTCCGCATCAAATTCCGGTATTGCTATTCTTTCCTTCTTAGGCCACTAAATTAAAAAAAAAATCCTAATGTTTTTAACCAGAAAACTTGCTGCTTCTTGGTTAATGTTTAATGTGAAATCTTTTTTGATACAAGATCAAATTGTAGGCTGCATGTCATTAATATTGCATCGAGAGTATAAACTGCCGATGGTTTGTGAGCTTGCGATGCGACTCTTTAAGTTCTTGAGTAGCTAGCTCAGCCATTATGAAGTCAACTGACCATTTTGTTGGATATCGTGGCTTCCAAATGGGCATCCATACAAGGAACTCCCAAAAAGCCGTCTGATCACATGGTCTGTGATGCACTTTGTAACTTGCTTTTTGAAATTTATTTCTATTATGAGAGGATGCTGATTTTTTGTCATGCGGTTAGAATGTCAAGGGCATTATGCATTTCTCTTCTGTTCAAGGGGATATTTTGTACCTGTTCCTGTGTCTTGTTACATGTGGTAGAGTTTAATGTTGTGAGTTGGGAAGAAAATGGATGCGGTGAGAACTTCAAGTAGTAAAGGTGACCCTTTTGTTTTTCATCAGTGTGCATTTGTATTTTTAGTTTGTCGTTCCAAGAAATTGTTGAAACTTCCCATAAAGTGTCAGTTTGGCCGTGTGGATGGCACTGCATAGCAGTCCAGAAATTTCTATGTGGTTGCATGTCTAAAATAACAGGAATAGTGTCTGCAGAGAACCTTTATGGTCTTATTTTCCATGATAAAATGCAAATGAACTATTTTTGTAGCAAAGAGAATGATGTATTCCTCACTAGAGGTTCACTACAGGTTATTGCTTTGTGTACAAATTTGACTGTAACCTTGGTCCACTTCAGATCCTACATTCCAGAAACCCTTGCATTTTTGGAATATTGCCTAGCCTACATACATATCATTTCAAAACTGTATGACCTCGTATCAGCAAAACCGAACAATTGCACAGGATGTATACATAAACTATGTAGAGAAGACTCTTTAAAAATCTGTGGATAATAAAGTATTTTTTCCAATAAATTTTTCCTTTGGTGCTTCAATTACTGAATAACGTCAGGCATTTTTCATTGCTCCGATGATATTATTATTTGATAATGCTTCTGAATGTATCAAGTAGTATTCTAAGCCTGCACTTTGCTAATGCTAATATGGGAGCTGGTTGCATTCAGACATTATGAGATCCCTCTGCTTATGTCCAGCAAAGGTAGGGTCTGTTGCTCGTGCATGCATGCATTTTTCCTTGCTTTCTCTTGCTTCTGCTGTGCAAATAAAAGCTGCTTAGTTCTGGAAGCCTTCAGTCAAACTCTATGCTATGATCTCCTCAGTGCAAGGGCCTGGTCTATCTGGTTTCCTTCCCACAACCTGGTTTCTAAACTGGGATTCAGTCTCTCTAAAGAAAAAAAAGAACATTATTCCTCTCCTGTCCATGTTGCAAACTGTATGCAATTTCGGGCTGTATCAACAAAAGTATAGTGTCCAGATCACGTGATGTGATGGTATTGCTTGACTCTGCTCTGGTAAGACCTCATCTGGAGTCTTGTGTTCAGTTTTGGGCACCACATTTTAAGAAGGATATAGACAAGCTGGAAAGGGTCCAGAGGAGGGTGACGAAGATGGTGAGGGGACTGGAGACCGAGTCCTATGTGGAAAGATTGAAGGAGCTGGGGATGTTTAGCCTGGAGAGGAGGCGGCTGAGAGGTGATAGGATCACCATCTTGAAGTCATTGAAGGGCTGTCATATAGAGGATGGTGTGGAATTGTTTTCTGTGGCCCCAGAAGGTAGGACCAGAACCCGTGGGTTGAAATTAAATCAAAAGAGTTTCCGGCTCAACATTAGGAAGAACTTCCTGACCGTTATCGCGATTCCTCAGTGGAACAGGATTCCTCGGGAGGTGGTGGGCTCTCCTTCCTTGGAGGTTTTTAAACAGAGGCTAGATGGCCATCTGACAGCAATGAAGATCCTGTGAATTTAGGGAGAGGTGTTTGTGAGTTTCCTGCATTGTGCAGGGGGTTGGACTAGATGACCCTAGAGGTCCCTTCCAACTCTATGATTCTATGAGTCTATGTATAATCCACTTTGATTCTTAGCAAGAAAGGTGGCCTATAAAAGACACCAATAACAATTAATAGGGACTATTCTTTATCACCTGCTCTCCACCCCCTCATGCCTTAATTACTTAACTATGCATCAAGATGTCACCTAACCTTAACCCAGGTTTCTCCTGAGTCAGATTTTTCCTGTAGTGAAGATGCTTCTGAGTATGCAATGAGTGCCTTTCTCGCCCCACTAAAATCTGTCTCCTGAAGTCCCAGGGTGCCTTTGGGCGTGCTGGTTTAGGTACACTTCCAGTCATAAGGGCTTCTCTGACCCTTTTCCTACTTCCAGCCATTTAACCAAAAGAAGATGGATATATGTAATATTCATTTGCAACTAACCAGTATAGACAAAGGAGGCAATCTCGTTTTTTAAAACGTTGGTTTGGAGGCTCTGTCAATATGTACGTGCAAAAAGATGAAGAAAGCCCTTTCCCCTCGTCTCTGCCTGATCCCTCAGCCTCCCTGTCTTTCTCTGACGGGAGATTGACACAGCCTGCTGTGAACGCATTTAATTCACAGTTAACATGGAAGCTTGCGGGAGGAGAATTCAGAATTCATATTGCTTAAATATGTAGGTTTCTGGGAAGCAGGACTGGGCAGCTGGAGGGGAAGGCTAAGTTCGTGGACAGCTGTGATAGACAGCTCTTGAAACAGGCTTCAAAATGCTGCACTAAGAGTTCCGGGAGGTGAAGAATTAAATCTCCTCAATAATGGAGAGCTTTGAGTGACAGGCTACTCCAAGCGCTCTGATTGGGCAGCTACAGCTAAGGGCAGAAATTCCTATTAGCTGGGTGCTGAGAGGGGAAGGGGCACAGATTGCTGATTTGAGAGAGAGAGATGAATCTGTACCTTAGCTGTTGAAAACCTTGGCCTGAATTCAGGAAGAATTCAGTTGAACAACTGAAAGAGTCAGGGACCAATTTCACTCTAGCCTTATGCCACTCTCACACTCCTCTGAAGGGCTTTGGTCGGATTTCACACTACCTGCCCTGGGGCTACAACTAGCTTCATCTTTTTTGCGCAGCAAGCAGAAACTGGTTTTTAGAGGCTAACTCTCTGGTGTAAAAACAGTTGTTGCAGCAGCTGGAACCACCCTTGCGGTGAAAGGAAAGGGTCCAGATGCTTCTGACCTTGTCCAGGGTAGGAACTCGCAGCTTCTTCCCAAACTGACCCTGTCTTGTAAAGCAACGGAATGGCAAGCGCCAAAGGAGTGCTCCAGAACAGACTCTACATCAGAAGTTTCCCTCTCCTTCCACATGCTCCTGTCCACATCTGAAGTCTTCTATCAGAGGGATTCCCCCCTCCCCTGTGATACCCTGGTAGAGGCTGCACTACGCAGTCAAAGGTGCACAACCCTTCCCTTTGGTGCAGCACAATGGCTAGAGAGAGATGGAGAGGGAGGAGAGAGCTCTCTTGCTCACTGCACCATTCCTTTTTGCTCTGACGGGAAAGCACGCACAATGCATTGGCTCTAAGAACAGATTATCTCAAAGCTGCACAAGCGGAAATTTTAGTTGCCAGTCTCCAGGTGGTGCCTGGAGATCTCCTGCTTTTACAACTGATCTCCAGCTGGCAGAGATCAGTTTCCCTGGAGGAAATTGCTGCTTGGAAGGGTGGACTCTGTGACATTGTGCCATGCTGAGGCCCCTCCCCCTTTCCTCCCCCTCCCCAGCCCTCTCCCAGATCCACTCCCAAGTCTCCAGGTATTTTCCCACACAGACCTGGCAACCTTAGTGGAAACAGACCACATCTGTATACTCTTCTCTCTCTCTAGCACACAATTTCTGGTAGATGGATGAGGTCAGGTGATGACAAGTCGCTCGGGTACAGTCCTGTGTCCTGATCCAAGCAAGGGAAAGAGTTCCAGCCACAACTATACCTGCAAGGAGGTCTGTCTCCTTCGAAGGGCTGGCCCTAGACTGTTTGGTGCCCTAGGCAGGCCTAACAAGGGTTGCCAAGTCCAATTCAAGAAATATCTGGGGACTTTGGGGGTGGAGCCAGGAGACATTGGGGGTGGAGCCAGGAGCAAGGTTGTGACAAGCACAATTGAACTCCAAGGGAGTTCTGGCCATCACATTTCAAGGGACTGAACACCTTTTAAATGCCTTCCTTCCATAGGAAATAATGAAGGATAGGGGCACCTTCTTTTGGGGCTCATAGAATTGGACCCCCTGGTCCAATCTTTTTGAAGCTTGGGAGGTATTTTGGGGAGAGGCACTAGATGCTATACTGAAAATTTGGTGCTTCTATCTCAAAAAACAGCCCCCCAGAGCCCCCGATACCCATGGATCAATTCTTCATAATTCACTATGGGAATCGTTCATGTAGGTGCATGATGGCTCTGGGGGCGGGGCTTCTCCCGCCGGCCAGCTGGCTGGGGGAGGGGGGAAGCCTGTAAAACCGGGGGATCCCCCTCTGGGACCTGGGGATTGGGAAGCCTAGGCCTAACTTCTGGTGCCCCTCCCCCGCACTGATAATGTCACTGAGTCATATGGAAGAAACACAATTCAGAAGGCCGGTGCCTGGTTTGCCTAGTGGCAGGGCTGACCCTGCTCCTTCGGCTCATCAGCTTCAGCAGATGAGACAGCAAGCAACCACCATTTGAAGGCAGACCACCATGGCCATTTTGGGAAGGTGATTAAGGCAGGAGGACTGTGAAGCTTTATCCTTGGTAATAGTTGCCAGCCTCTGGGTGGAGTCTGGAGACTTCCCCCCCTCCCCAATTATATAGCTGATCTGCAGGCCTCAGAGATCATAGAATAATAGAGATGGAAGGTACCTCCAGGAATGTCTAGTCCAACGCCCTGCGCAATGCAGGAAATTCACAAATACCTCCCCCCTCACACACACACCCAGTGACACCTGCCCCATGCCCAGAAGATGGCAAAACAAAAACAAACAAACAAAAACCCTCCAGGATCCCTCGCTAAACTGGCCTGGAGAAAAATTGTGGCCTGACCACAAAATGGCGATCAGCATTACCCTGATCATTCGAGAACTGGTCATGGGAACTAAGCACTGATACAACTCTTCCTGCCCTCCTTCTTATGATCTACCTAAGTTCACAGAATCAGCAATACTGTCAGATGACCATCTAGCCTTTGTTTGAAAACCTCCAAGGAAGGAGAGCCCACCACCTCCTGAAGAAGCCTGTTCCACTGAGGAATTGCTCTGTCAGGAAGTTCTTCCTAATATCTAGTTGAAAACTTTTTAAATTTCAATCCGTTGGTTCTGGTGCAACAGGAAACAGTATCCCTGAAGAAAATGGCTGCTTTGGAGGGTGGACTTGGTAGAATTATGCCCCGTTGAAGTCCCCTCCCCAAATCTCTAGGAATTTCCCAACCCAAAGATGGCAATCTTATCCTTGGAGGACTATATCTCCATGGATTCTCCCCTAGGAAAACCAATCCCCACACTCCTGACAGCATCGCTTGATTTTCACAGACAGTCCAAATAAGAATTCCTGAATCAAGTATGGAAGACAGTTGCCATGCCCACTAAACTCATTAGGTTGACATAGATGTCTGTCCTCCAGGAACCATGTTCCCATCCTGCATGACAGACAGGAAAGCACATGTGTGCCAGCAGGAACACAAAAATACAAGTACAGAGGGGGGCCAACAATGTTGCTCAATGTGGAAGATGTGCAAACCTTGAGGGTCCCAGTCATAGGGTAGGAGAGGAGTGCATAGCCTCTGAAAAACCTAAGATGTGCCAAAGGTAGGGCAGAAGAACCGTCTTTGCAAATTAAAAAAAAGAAGGCACTGGAAGACTGCTCCAGTATTGAGGGGCAAGGGTCCACTGAATGAGAGGGTTCCCAGATAGGTTTCACACCAGAGGTCACATTTCCTGCTTTTAAGAACATTAAACATGCTTTTTTCGACTTGCTTCACCACCATTTCCACTTGTTGCTAGGGCGCAAAAATAAAAGCAGCCTGGCTTCGGAGTGGATATGAAAGCCATGACTCTCCATTGGCTGCTCAGTCTGAAGGAGTTGCCTTCTAGTGGCTGTGGGTCTCTATCCATCAAGGCTTGAAGTGTTGACACTTCGTTTCCCCGCCCAGGGAGTGATTTGTGGTTAAAAGATAGGCGGCATCCAGGAGTCTGCAGAGGCTGAGAACACATCGACAGAGAATGCTGTGAGGGACCACGAGAGCCGCAGGAGAGCTGGAACGCAGCATTGACTCCTTGGGGAACTGAGCCAACCTTTAGTCCGGCTTGCAATGGCTTTGGGTGTTCTGTGAGAGCCACGCCAGGGGCTGGCCGCAGTGCCGCCTGCAGCATGAACTGCAGCAACGCCAGCAGTCCTGCAGCATGCCAAGAACAGGAGGAAGAGTGGCTGGTGCTTCCGCTGTGCAACAAGTACATTTGCCCATTGCTGCCCCTGCGTGTCCTGATCCCTGTGACCGTGGTGTGCCTGGCACTGCTGGTGCTTGGCGTGGTGGGCAACGTTCTGACCGTGATGGTGATGGGCCGCTGCCGGGAGCTCCGCAACACCACCAGCCTCTACCTGGGCAGCCTGGCAGTCTCCGACCTGCTGCTTCTGCTGCTGGGGCTGCCTCTTGACTTGTACCGGCTGTGGCGCTCGCGACCGTGGGTGCTGGGCTCTGTGATGTGCAGCGTGTGGCACTGGTCCAGCGAGGCGTGCGCCTACTGCTCAGTCCTGCACTTGACGGCGCTCACGGCCGAGCGCTACCTCGCCATCTGCTTCCCGCTGCGAGCCAAAGTGTTGGTGACCAGACGCCGCGTCAAGGCGCTGCTGGTGGTGCTCTGGGCAGTGGCGCTGCTCTCCGCGGCCCCTTTCCTCTTCTTGGTGGGTGTCCGGCAGGCTGGGAATGTCAGCTTCAGCCGTGAGTGTGGCCCCACGGCGCACGCACGGCAGTCGGGACTCCTGAGTACCATGCTCTGGATCACCACCTGCTACTTTGTGCTGCCCGTCCTCTGCCTCTACGTCCTCTACAGCTTCATTATCAGGGAGCTTCTGCACAGCAAGAAGGCGCACCTTAGTGGAGCCTCACATCGGAGCCACCAGCAGACGGTGCGCATGCTGGGTGAGTGAGCCTCTGGCGTGTGGTCATGGGGAGGGGGGCAGAGAAGGTACTGTCTTGGAAAAGACACGTGGAGTTAAAGTAATATTACTCCCCTCTGCATCCTGGAAGAGGTACATTTTACACCCCCCTTGTGTATTTGCCCTCAGAATATGTGCTTGTAGGAGTCGGGAGCAGTGTTCCCTCTAAACTGAGTCAGCGTGAGTTAGCTCACAGATTTCTAGCCTCCAGCTCACACATTTTTTGTCTTAGCTCAGGAAGGATGACCCCAGAGCACACTAATTGATGCAAGTAGCTCACAACTTTAATGCCAGCAGCTCACAACTTTAATGCCAGTAACTCACAGCTTTAATGCCAGTAGCTCCCAAAGTAGAATTTTTACTCACAATACTCTGCAGCTTAGAGGGAACATTGGTCGGGAGATGCCAAAATGCAGCTATATTAGTCTGGCACTTAATGCCACAGCACTGAGAGCAGGATTCAAGCCTGCATATGAGGGTCAAACCAGATGAGACCAAGTGTACAAATAAAAAAGCCACCGATGCACAAGAGGAACCCAACAATTTCTGATACAACATACAAAAATAGGAAAGAGAATGGTGGAACGTGAAATCAATTTGAATCATGACAAAGCACCCAGCCATCTAAGAACATAAGAGAAGCCATGTTGGATCACGCCAGTGGCCCATCCAGTCCAACACTCTGTGTCAAACAATGGCCAGAAAAACCAAGCACCATCAGGAGGTCCACCAGTGGGGCCAGGACACTAGAAGCCTTCCCACTGTGCCCCCCGCAAGCACCAAGAATACAGAGCATCACTGCCCCAGACAGAGAGTTCCAACAATATGCTGTGGCTAATAGACACTGATGGACCTCTGCTCCATATGTTGATCCAATCCTCTCTTGAAGCTGCCTATGTTTGCAGCTGCCGCACCTCCTGTGGCAGTGAATTCCATGTGTTAATCACCATTTAGGTGCACTTCCTTTTATCCGTTCTGACAAGACTGCTCAGCAATTTCATTGAGTGTCTGCGAGTTCTTGTATTGTGAGAAAGGGAGAAAAGTACTTCTTTCTCTACCTTCTCTATCTAATCTAAATCAAGATTATGTCACCATTTGCAAAAGTCAACATATAACAAAGGATTTAACTAATCCACCTGCCGTGTCCCACTGAGGTAACTTTGGGTGCACGTGTGTTAAGGGGCATTCCAACTTATAGTAACCGTATGAATTACCGTAATAACCTCCAAAATGTCTTATTCTTCAGAAGTCAGGTGATTCCTTTCTCCTGTATTGAAATGCACATTATTAAGGCCAAAATACATATCACGTGAGACATGAACCAGGTTGCAGGTGCCTGACCTGACCGAGATGCATGTTCACATGAGGTCTTAACTTTTAAAAACCTCTCTGTAGTTCTACACTGCTCCAAAGGCAGCAAGAAGGGGGTGAAGGGGCTTCTGTTTTCCCTCCCCACACCCAGGGCTGGATTAACAATTAGGCCAAGTAGGCACTGGCCTATGGGCCCCCATGATTTTAGGTGCCCTGGGCCAGCTCCACCCCCCCCCCCCCCAGTTTTCCCCGTTTGCAGCCCTCCCAGCCAGTATGTGCAGCCAGCAACTGAGTCTCTCCTTGCCCGACTTGCCTGGTGCGGCTGCTGCTGGAATCATCGCCAAGTTTGCCTCTCTCTGTCTCTCCCCCACAGCTTTGTCAAAGGGGCTTTTGAGAAGGTGCCTGCAGCCTCCAGTGGGGTGGTGGAGCAGGAGTTCCAACTCTGAGATAATTTGTGAGGGGGCCCCTGAGATTTTGACTGCCTAGTGGCCTCCACTGCCCGCACCATTTCCATTAGCAGAAACAGCCATGGAAAAGTCTGTTTGCCCTTTCCATGAACTCTGTGTGTTCTGGGATGGACATGGTCCAAAAACCTTCTCCTGAGAGGTATGAAAGTGATTTTGCTAGTGGAATGGATTCACACAATGGAACTCAATATTTCACAATAGCTCCACAATGGCCAGAACCAACTTTCCCGTGACGGAAATCAATCAAGTAATTTTCTTTCTTGCTTCCCCCCCCCCCCCCCTCGCAGTTGTGCTGGTTCTGGCTTTTGTGATTTGCTGGCTGCCCTTCCACATCGGCAGGATCATATACATCAACTCTCGAGATTCCAAGATGATGCACTTCTCCCAATACTTCAACATTTTCGCCCTGCAGCTTTTCTACTTGAGCGCTTCTATCAACCCCATCCTTTACAACCTCATCTCCAAGCGGTACAGGGCAGCGGCTTATAAACTGCTGATGACCAACAGAGCTGGAGAAAGGGCTTCTACGATCATCAGAGAAACTGTTGGCTACACAGAGACCAGCAGTAGCATCAAAAAGGTGAACCTCGGTTATTTGTGAGACCTTTTTCCGGCGCTGTCACTAACACCTTTTTAAGCAGCTTTGTCAGATTAAGGGCAGTTAATGTTTAGCCTTCCAGTTTTTAAAGAGTTGGAATTTATCGGTCTCTTATCAAGGTCTGTCGCTGTGGAGCTTTATCGTCTTCGGAACAATTCATGCTTCTAGTTTGTGTTATTACATACCGGAATGTCCATTTTGTTTCTGACGGGAGATAGGGAAAATGTCTAGATTTGTAACAATGGTAATTTCAGCCACTTAAGCGTGGGCCGTAATGGATTGCTCTTTGAGAATGGAAAAGGGAATAGGCTGTGGATTATAGACTCGTTACGAAAGGGTACAAGAAGGCCATTTACTTTTCTACACTGCCCATGTTTGTATAAAAGTTTCTAGTATCAAATGGGGAAACCTCAGTTTAAACCAATCTGTACAAGAAAATCCCATCGCAGATGACTACAATGATAGCACAGTATCCAATGAAGTTAATTTACCAGGTTCCCCTATGTCGAGGGCTGGTTTTAAATAGATTCAATAAAGGAATTTGCTGTGTACAGAACCCTGACCCAAAATAAGGTGGTCTACAAACGATTTAGAAATGGGTTCAACGGCGTTACTATCAAGCAAGTAGCCATGCTAGTCTGTAACAGCAGAACAAAATCCAAATCCAGTAGCACCTTAAATACCAAGTTTTAAGGTCTTAATAGCGCTACTGGACTTGAACACTGCTGTCCAATGAAGTGTAGATGCAGCCTGTGCTCATCTCTGAGAGGGCTAATAGGGATGCCAGCCTGCAGGTGGGACCTGGGGGTCCACTGGAATTACAGCTTGTATCCAGAATACAAAGAGAGCATTTCCTTTGGAGAAAATGGATGCTTTGGAGGGTGGACTCTACAGCCTTGGACCCCACTGAGGTCCCTGTCCTCCCCAGGCTCCATCCCCAAATCTCCAGGAGTTTCCCTACCTGGATCCGGCAACCCTAACCCTCCATTCCCTGCTGGTGGCCAGGGGGACACACACACACATACACATAGGCCACTGTGTGACACAGAGGCCGTTTTCCCACTCACGTTTTACTGGCGCCACGACCATCCTGACGCCGGCGAATCTGCCTGGATTTCGCAACAGAAGCGCCGGCGCTCCCAGAAGCACCGGCGCTTTCCGTCGCTAAGCCAGCGCAAACGTTTTCCTGCATCTTTGCGATTTCCGTTTGCGCTGGCTTAGCGACGGAAGTAGCCGGCGCTTCTGGGAGCGCCGGAGCTTCTGATGCGAAATCCAGGCAGATTCGCCGGCGTCAGGATGGTCGTGGCGCCAGTAAAACGTGAGTGGGAAAACGGCCACAGTGTTGGACTGGATGGGCCATTGGCCTGATCCAACATACACACACACTATGGCTAATAGCAACTGATGGACCTCTGCTCCATATTTTTATTTAACCCCCTCTTGAAGCTGGCTACGCTTGTAGCCGCCACCACCTCCTGTGGCAGTGAATTCCACATGTTAATCACCCTTGGGGTGAAGAAGTACTTCCTTCTATCCATTTTAACCTGACTGCTCAGCAATTTCATTGAATGCCCATGAGTTTGGAGAGCTTTAGTTTGGAGATGCCAGGGATTGAACCTGGGACCTTCTGCTTACCAAGCAGATGCTGTATCACTGAGCCACTGTCCCTCCCCTAACAGCAACCTTAGCTATGTACAGCTGGCTACTTCTAAAATGGCTTTTCTTTGGGCAAAACAGACGGGGCTGCCAAGAGTCTCCACAGACCTCTGGACAATGATCACTGCTGCCGCTGCCGTTATATGACCCACAGTCAACGCAAATACCAAAGGAAAAGCAAACCGTATGACTTGCCTATGTGCCTGTGTCCCCCAGAGTTACAAGGAATCTCAGAACTTTTTCCTCCTTAGTCTTCCCCTCCCCACCTTGACAGCTCTGAAACGACATATCCAGACAGATCCTGTGCATATTTAAATGGAAGTAAGTGCCACTGAGTTAGATGGAAATTTATCTTGAATAATTATAGCAGGGTTTAGGATTACTTGGCAGAAACAGTCTTTGGAAGAAGCATAAAATATCCTAAAACATGTGCAGTTTTGAGACTAACTTGTAGACAGAAAACAATATAACAATGAGGAATGAAGAAGCAACGGTGGCATTTTCTGCACTAGCACATCCATAGCTCTTGGAGAAATACCTTTTTAGTCTTAAGGGCATCCCTCAGACAATGATACATATAGCACTTTAGAGTGGTTTAAAAAAATCTAAAGAGGAAACAAACACTATAATGAAAAAGTAATGAAGTATTCTTTACAAAGTGAGAACATTGCAATTTAATCTTGTACAGACAGAAGGTATCAATAGAGGACAATAACACCTTAGAGACCAGCATACCTCTCAGCATATGAGCTTTTGAGAGTCAAAGCTCCCTTTTGTCATCTGAGGAAAGCTCATATCCTGAAAATCTTGTTGGTTTCTAATAGGGTTGCCAGCCTCCAGGTGGGGCCTGGAGATCTTCTGCTTTTACAACTGATCCATGGAGGTAAATGGCTGCTTTGAAGGGTGGACTCTAGGGCACTGCACCATGCTGAGGCCCCTCCCCTCCCCTGGATCCACCCCCAAAGTCTCCAGGTATTTTTCAACCCAGACCTGGCAACCCTGGTCTCTAAGGTGCTCCTGGACTCGAATCTAGCTGTTATACCTATTGTTATAAGATATCAATGCTATTCTAATGCTATTAAAAAAAAAACCATTAAGAGCCCCACAGGCTAAGGTGAGGGAGGCTGGCACAGGGTTGCTTGCTCCAGGTTGTGAAATACCTGGAGTTTCGGCGGGGTGGAACATGAGGAGGGCAAAGTTTGGGGAGGGGAGGGACTTCAAAGTTTGGGGTATAATGAATGCCACAACGTCCACCTTCCAAAGCACCATTTTCTTCAGGTGAACTGGTTGTCCCCTGGAGATCAGTTGTAAGAGCAGGAGATCTCCAGATGTTACCTGGAGGTTGCCATTTTAAGAAGAAGACTGCAGAGTTATACCCCACCCTTCTCTCTGAATCAGAAACTCAGAGCAGCTTACAATCTCCTATATCTTCCTCCCCGCCACAACAGACACCCTGTGAGGTGGGTGGGGCCGAGAGGCTCTCAGAGCATCTGCCCTTTCAAGGACAACTCCTGCCAGAGCTATGGCTAACCCAAGGCTATTCCAGCAGCTGCAAGTGGAGGAGTGGGGAATCAAACCCAGTTCTCCCAGATAAGAGTCTGCCCTCTTAACCACTACACCAAACTGGCTCTCAGCTTTTCTCCAGGGGAAATGATCTATCTAGTCTGGAGATGAGGAGATTCCCAGGATCCAACTGGAGGCTGGCATCCCCATGTGGAGAATTTTACAAATAGCATATGGATGGAAAATTTAATTTTCGGATATTCTACAGAAAGATAACGCCATTGTTTTCTGTTGTGGTAGGATAATTTTCTTCACTGAGCTTGTTAACGAATATTAGTGATTACTCCCAACAAAACTGGCAATGTTATTAGTTGAACTATTTAAAAAGACAAGATATTGTAAATGCTGTGAAAACAGCATCTAATCTAATGGGGCTCTTGCACACTGAAGGGAAAAACTGGACATGAAAAATCCCAGGAAGGCGGGAAAGCAAAGCAACGCTTTTTCATTTACCCAATCATCCAGACAAGAAGTATGATTTCTCTTTTTGAAAGAGTGTTTTATTGTAAGCAAAAAGTAAATGAGAAAGAACAAAGAAAAATTATTATTATGTGTGTGACAAGTTTGTTATTTTCAGCTGTAAATAAATCATTGTACAAAATCTGAAGCATGCATTTTCTCCTTACGTTTTATACTGCCATCTTACAGACAGTTACATACTTCTAAACCCACTGAAGTCAATAGGTGTGAAAAGGTGTAAGTCTGCTTATGATTGCACTGCTAGATACCTCACACCATCTAGAGAAACTGTAGTGCTTAAGAATGTTGAACTAGTATCTGGGAGACCTGGGTTCCAATCCCTACTCATGCCGTGGAAGCTCACAGGGTGACCTTGGTCCAATCACACTGTCTCATCCTAACCTACCTCACAGGGTTGTTGTGAAAGTAAAAACGGAAGAGAAGAGGGCGATGTAAGTTGTTTTGGGTCCCCACTAGGAGAAAGGGAGGGTATGAATTAAATAAATACAAAAATAAATATCTGGAGTTTAATGCTACATTCAGTTCCAAAGTTTTCTGAGTGAGGACAATACTGAATTTATTTTCATGGGATTTAGCTCTTGAAGGGGGAATGGGGATGGGATCTGAAAGATAGTTAAATGCTTCTTTTAATATTTTAAAAGGGAAAAAATACATGTTGGAAAGAGGGGCAGTTTTAAGAACATAAGAACAGTTCTGCTGGATCAGATCAAGGTCTGTGTGGTTCAGCATCCTATTTATCTATCCCAGGGATGGCCAAACTGTGGCTCAGGAGCCACATGTGGCTCTTTCACACATATTGTGTGGCTCCCAAAGCCCTCACCACCCTGTCGGGCAGCTTGGAAAAGGTATTTCTCTCTTTAAATCACTTACATAAGAACATAAGAGAAGCCATGTTAGATCAGGCCAATGGCCCATCCAGTCCAACATTCTGTGTCACACAGCGGCCAAATATATATATATATATATATATATATATATATATATATATATATATATATATATATATATATATACACACACACACACACACACACACACACACTGTGGCTAATAGCCACTGATGGACCTCTGCTCCATATTTTTATCTAACCCCTTCTTGAAGGTGGCTATGCTTGTGGACGCCACCACCTCCTGTGGCAGTGAATTCCACATGTTAATCACCCTTTGGGTGAAAAAGTACTTCCTTTTATCCGTTTTAACCTGTCTGCTCAGCAATTTCATCGAATGCCCACGAGTTCTTGTATTGTGAGAAAGGGAGAAAAGTACTTCTTTCTCTACTTTCTCCATCCCATGCATTATCTTGTAAACTTCTATCATGTCACCCCTCAGTCGATGTTTCTCCAAGCTAAAGAGCCCTAAGCGTTTCAACCTTTCTTCATAGGGAAGGTGTTCCAGCCCTTTAATCATTTTAGTTGCCCTTTTCTGAACTTTCTCCAATGCTATAATATCCTTTTTGAGGTGCGGCGACCAGAACTGCACACAGTACTCCAAATGAGACCGCACCATCGATTTATACAGAGGCATTATGATACTGGCTGATTTGTTTTCAATTCCCTTCCTAATAATTCCCAGCATGGCGTTGGCCTTTTTTATTGCAAACGCACACTGTCTTGACATTTTCAGTGAATTATCTACCATGACCCCAAGATCTCTCTCTTGGTCTGTCTCTGCCAGTTCACACCCCATCAACTTGTATTTGTAGCTGGGATTCTTGGCCCCAATGTGCATTACTTTGCACTTGGCCACATTGAACCGCATCTGCCACGTTGACGCCCACTCACCCAGCCTCAACAGATCCCTTTGGAGTTCCTCACAATCCTCTCTGGTTCTCACCACCCTGAACAATTTAGTGTCATCCGCAAATTTGGCCACTTCACTGCTCACTCCCAACTCTAAATCATTTATGAACAAGTTAAAGAGGATGGGACCCAGTACCGAGCCCTGCGGCACCCCACTGCTTACCGTCCTCCACTGTGAAGACTGCCCATTTATACTCACTCTCTGCTTCCTATTACTCAGCCAGTTTTTGATCCACAAGAGGACCTGACCTTTTACTCCATGACTCTCAAGCTTTCTAAGGAGCCTTTGATGAGGAACTTTATCAAAAGCTTTCTGGAAGTCAAGGTAAACAACATCTATCGGGTCTCCTTTGTCCACATGTTTGTTCACCCCCTCAAAGAAATGTAACAGGTTAGTGAGGCAAGATCTTCCCTTGCAGAACCCATGCTGAGTCTTCCTCAATAACCCGTGTTCATCAATGTGCCTACTCATTCTGTCCTTGATAATGGTTTCTACCAACTTTCCCGGAATTGAAGTCAGACTGACTGGCCTGTAATTTCCCGGATCTCCTCTGGAACCCTTTTTAAAGATGGGGGTGACATTTGCTACCTTCCAGTCCTCAGGAACGGAGGCAGATTTCACTGAAAGATTACAGATTTTTGTTAGAAGATCCACAAGTTCAACTTTGAGTTCTTTCAGAACTCTCGGATGTATGCCATCCGGACCCGGTGACTTATTAGTTTTTAATTTGTCTATCAGTTGTAGGACCTCCTCTTTTGTCACCTCAATCTGACTCAGGTCTTTCAACACCCCTTCCAATATTAGTGGTTCTGGGGCGGGCAAACACTTCTCATCTTCCACGGTGAAGACGGAGGCAAAAAATGCATTCAGCTTCTCAGCCATTTCCCCATCCTCCTTCAGTAATCCTTTTACCCCATGGTCATCCAAGGGCCCCACTGCTTCCCTGGCTGGTTTCCTACTTCTAATATATTTGAAGAAATTTTTATTGTTGGTCTTTATGTTTTTTGCAATATGCTCCTCATAGTCCCTTTTTGCCTGCCTGATCACAGTCTTGCATTTGATTTGCCACTGCCTGTGTTCCCTTTTATTAATCTCACTTGGACTGGTTTTCCACCGCTTAAAGGAGTCCTTCTTACCTTTTACAGCTTCCATTACTTTGTTTGTTAACCATGCTGGCCTCTTCTTATACCTGTTTGTGCCTTTCCTAACTTGTGGTATGTATTTTATCTGAGCTTCTAGGATTATAGTTTTAAATAGTCTCCAAGCTTCCCCAAGGGTTTTGACCGTATTTACCTTTCCTTTCAGTTTCCTCCTCACATGCCTCCTCATCTCAGAGAATTTACCCCTTTTAAAGTTAAATGTGGTTGTGGCGGTCTTTTTGGGCAACTCCCTATTTATACAAATGGTGAAATCAATAACATTATGGTCACTGTTCCCAAGCGGCGCAATCACTTTTACGTCTCTCACCAAGTCTTGGGCATTACTTAGGACCAGATCCAGGATCGCCCCACCCCTGGTAGGTTCTGACTTAGCTTCTCCAAGCTAAGTCAGCCAACAGCTTGGAGATTGCATTTAATATTGCTTTCTTTCAACCTCCCCCATATATGTTCTTTCTTTCTTTCTTTCTTTCTTTCTTTCTTTCTTTCTTTCTTTCTTTCTTTCTTTCTTTCTTTCTTTCTTTCTTTCTTTCTTTCTTCCTTCCTTCCTTCCTTCCTTCCTTCCTTCCTTCCTTCCTTCCTTCCTTCCTTCCTTCCCTCCCTCCCTCCCTCCAACATCTGACATTCATGTCTTGTGGCTCTCAAACATCTGACATTTATTCTATGTGGCTCTTATATTAAGCAAGTTTGGCCACCCCTGATCTACTTGTTGCAGCATCACATTTATTTCTCACTTTGCACTTACTGCTTGTCTGCAACCTTTGTAATTCACATTGTGGTAGGTCATGCACTATTTATTGGATGTCTGATGCTTTCCGACTGCATTTAAAAAAAAAAAGGTTTTGCTGAGTCCCAGTGCGAAAGGTTATAACTGAAATAAATAATATTTCTCATAAGGGCATTTCAGATGCCCCAGAAGGTCTACATGGAGTAGAGTGAGAAGCCAAAGCCTCTCCCTGTTGGCACACCCAGGAACTGGCATTCACAGAAACACAGAAGTTTTATTCAGCCATCACAGCTAATAATCATGGACCTATTCTCTACAAATTTGCCTCATCCATTTTCCAAGCCATCTAGACCAGGGGTGCCAAATGTCCATCCCGTGGGCCAGAACCAGTTCGCTCAGGGCTTTAATCAGGTCTGTGGCTCTTTTCTCCCCCTTCCTCCCCTGTCCTTACCCTTTGATGCTCCAAGGTTTCAGCAAGAAACACTTCAGGGCTTGCAAAGCTGCAAGGAAAACATGGTATGGATTTTCCATTAGCTGAGGCTACGGTAATGGAGGCAGATAATGGAAGTGAGAGGAGCCTCCTTGCCCACCTCTGGTGCTGCTGCCTCAGCGCCCTCCCTGAACTTTCCCCTTGGCTGCTGACCTCCAAGACCATGGTGATGGTGGTGAGCAGGGGTCATTTTGTAGAAAAATAGGTGGTGGAGCTCATCCAGGGATTGTTATGCAGCTGCAGCAACTATTCAATGTACAAGGTGGGGAGGAGGAGGGGGAACCCTCAGAAAGGTTCCGGAGCTGTGCTCCTGTGAGCTCCTGCTGAATCCAAGACCTGGTGGTGAAGGCCAAGTGGGTGGGGAAGGAGGAGCCTTCTCACCCATCTGTGTGCTTCCAGCCTCGCGGACTCCCTCTGTATGGGGAAGAGGAGTCTCCTAGTGCTCTTCCTCTTCCCCACTGCAGCAGTGGTGTCTTTGGGAGGTTTAAACCGCTCCCTTTCAATGGGTTTTCCCCACAAACCTGGTGGTCCTCTACCTCTGGATTTAAAAAAAACTCCCTTCTGTTAATGTGGCCCCGTTCTGTGGATTTAAGTATCTGCAGATGTGTCCGTGAGTGGTTATTAGATATATTAGTAGGCTTGCCAGGCCCCTGCCACGGGCAGGAAATCCCCCACTCCATGGCCCTTTCCCCTGGCACTCATGAACTGGCCACCAGGGGACTTACCGGCAACAAAAGGAGACCTGGGTCTGCATTGCTGGCAATGGGGCAATATTTCTTCTGGTGCATACCAAAAGTGATGTCATCATGTTGCTGGAGATGCAGAGGCGTTCTAGTATTTGAGTAAAAATTCTATGGTAAAAATGATTTGTATCATAGAGTTTTTACTTAAATACCGGAGTATCTCTGCATCACCAGCAACATGGTGTCACTTCCAGAACATGCTGGAAGTGATGCTATCTTGTCACTAGTGACATTGGCCTAGGCCTCTCTTTGCTTCTGAGCCTGTTAGGGGAGGGTGGGATATAAATTTGATAAAATAAAATAAATAAAATAAAAATAAGTCTCCCCTAATAAGTCTAATTAAAGAAAGACTTTAATTAGAAATGTCATACAGTCCGCCCTCCACAATGGATATTTTCTCCAAATGAACTGATCTCTGTCACCTGGAGATCAGTTGTAATAGATCTCCAGCCATTGCCTGGAAGCTAGAAACCTTTGGTACCTGGCAACTCTATATGCTGATGATTCATTGGGGGGGAGGTATTATCTCACCAACGGTGGCCAATGGTAGCTCTCCAGATGTTTTTTGCCTACAACTCCCATCAACCCCAGCCATTGGCCATGCTGGCTGGGACTGATGGGAGTTGTAGGCAAAAAGCATCTGGCAAGCTGCCGTTGGCCACCCTTGCCTTAGGAAGTTTGTGGTGCCCAGGGCTTTTTTTTGTAGCAGGAATTCCTTTGCATATTAGGCCACACCCCCAGATGTAGCCAATCTTCCTGAAGCTTACAGTAGGCCCTGTGAGGAGAGCCCTGTAAGCTCTTGGAGGATTTGCTACATCAGGGTGTGTGTGGTCTAATATGCAAAGGAGTCCTTGCTCCAAAAAAATGCCCTGCTCTGGTGCCACAATCAAAATTGCAGCTACATGGCAATCTACTTCACATAAATCGTTGACCATATGGAGGAGGCTCTCAGTCCCATGCCACGCGGACATCAAGATAGATCCAAGTGGGCAGTCGTGTTGGTCTGCAGCAGTAGAACTAAATAGGAGTCAAGGTGCACCTTTAAGACCAACAAAGTTTTATTCAGAATGTAAGCTTTTGTGTGCTCTAAGCACACCATCAACTTGACTCCTACGTGGACATCAAGTTAGTATTATGTGTGAAATGGGTCTCTGAGTTCCAGTAAAATAGGAGCAATAATGAAAGCAGATATATATTATATAGAAGATAAAATGTTACATCACACAACTCATGAGCACAACTGAGATTAATCAGAAGTGCTAAAATAGCAGAGGTCTGCTATTATCGTGCTGATCCTGTGATAGCAGATTTGCTCTTCATTTTGTAAAATGAGAATGGGTCTGCATTCATTTGAACTGTGCATCCTTGAAGATTCAGGCCTAAAGCAGGGTACTTTACAGTTGCACTAACCACAGGTCAGCCAGAAACTCCCCTTCACCTGTTTTAGAAAGAAGCAGTCAAATCTGTGCTCACCCATTATCTGTAAAATGGGTCTTGGGGAGGGGGCAAGCCTTTTCCTGGAAAATAAAATGGGCAAGATAGACAAATCACAACATTCTTGGTCTTTCCCCCATTTCTTAAATAATCACCTGGCTCAGAAAAGTGCCCCTTTCAGGAGAACTATGACCAAGCTTCTTGTTGTAAGTCCATAAGTGCAGTCAGACATGTGAAATGGCAGGGCTTTTTTTTTTAGCAGGAAGCACAGGAATTCAGTTTGTTTGTTTGTTTATCAGATTTCTATCCCGCCCTCCCCCGACAGGCTCAGGGCAGCTAACAACAGTTTAAAAACATTAGCAGTTTACAAACATATTAAAATTAGATCTATAAAAAACATTTCCATATATATTAAAAATCCGAGATGGCAAGCTTCTGTTTTCCATTATATTAATTCAGTGAGATTGTCGATGCTGAAGGTAATAGCCACCTCCCCCTAACCATTAAAGGCGAGTTTGAAAAGTTCGGTCTTACAGGCCCTGCAGAACTGTGGCAGGTCCCACAGGGCCCTGATGTTTTCGAGACTGGCTTGGCATCAGGGGGTGTGGCCAAATATGCAAATAAGTTCTGCTGGGCTTTTTCTACAAAAAAGCCCTATGTGAAACAATGGTGATGTCAGGTGAAGCCTAATATGCAAATGAGTTCCTGCTGGGTTTTTTCTACAAAAAAGCCCTGTGAAATGGTAATCTTTTGCATCATTACTTGAGACTGAGTCATATCAAATGCACATAAGCACGTATAAGATTGCTCTATAAGCACATATTCAGCTATGACCTTTAATCACAGATAATTTTTTAAAAATACACAAAACCACATTATTGCATTCACACACCTTGATTTTTCTTTTCACATGAAGAACTATGGTTAAAAGTACAGCCATGTTATCCAAACACATGAGCGCATGGGGCTAACCAAACTTAACCCCCTTGCTCACACGAAACAGGATTTTAAGCCTGGATGGATAGGATCCCGGTTAATGGGTAAGAGGGGGCGGGGACTAAAGTCCAGTACATCAGGTATATCATGGGCAGCTAGAGCTAGTTTCAACCATGATCCAAAAGGTGAGAAAGAAGTGAGGAGAAAAGGGGAGAAAGATGCACATGTAAGTACAGTACAAGCTGGATCTGTGAACATTTTTCCTTAACCACAATTAAATGCGGTGTCTGAATATAGATTAAGCATGTATACGTTCACAGTACCCAATACTAGCAGCTGTGCCATTGGGTTTAAGACATGCCTTCTGTTTTCTGCAAACAGTTCTACTAAATACAAGTATTCTGGCTGGCAATCCATGTCATGTACCTGCTTTTGTGAAATTGTATAATTTCCCTGCTCCAGGTTTCATTGTGTACATTTTAACAGGTTGCTTCATACATCAAATATGCCACTGTTTATTTCAAGGCTTTTACGCAGCAGATATATACCTGCCATCTGTATGGCTATCTGTAACTGATCAAAATAAACAGGTTTTTTTTTTTAAAAAAAAGATATTAAAACCCACTAGCCATTCATCATTAACTGTACAATACTTGTCACCCCCTATCCAAAATATATCATTTAATTCTTCCTGAGTATTGTATTTGGTCATTTGACAGTAGAGAAAACAGAGGACATCAGATAAGAAGTAAATTTGGTTTTACAGCTGCATGGTTTTTAATGGACCTTAGGAAACCTAAGTAGATATATAGTAGATTAAATGTCACACCACACAATATGAATAGATCCCCACATTGCTAATCTTGTTTCTCTGGAATAACACGTGCTCTGACCAGCTTTTCTGATGGTGAAAAAAGGGGGGAACTTTGACTATCCAGAGACTATAAGAAGAATACAGGACCCAAAATCACAAATACCATTTGATATGTGGGCTGTAATAAGGAAGAGAACTGGTTAAGATTGAATGGGAAGGAAAATCTGGTTGGATCTCCCCCCCTCATTATGTTCACCTTTCCATTGTAGCCAGGGGTCATTTGTAGAAAAACAGATGGTGGTGCTCATTAGAATATGCCGCCCTCCCACCTGCCAAAAGCAACCTGACAGAAGAAAGGAAAGCCCCAGGTGAGTGAGGCCTGCTTGGGCTGGCTAGAGATCCAGCCAGAAGCGGGCCTCGAGTGCCTGGGGCTATCCTTGGCCAGCCGCCCCACAGTCAAAAGGCCAGCAAGCTACCTGCCACCCAGAATTACATAAGAAGTGTAGAAAAGGGTGGTGTGGGCTTCTCCAGGGGTGAGGGCAGCTGGGGGTGTGGCAAAGCTCCTGGTGGCTGGCTGGCCACTCTCCTTATCCAGGGATTGTTACGCAGCTGCACCTACTATTCAATGGATAAGATTAAGTGGGGAGGAGGAAGGGGAATCCTCAGAAAGGTTCAGGAGCTGCGTTCCTGTGAGCTCCTGCTGAATTCAAGGCCTGATTGTAGCTACCATAACGAAACTATGCCTTTTCTTTTTAGTCATTAAATTGCAGCCAACTTATGGTTATCAGCGCAAGAGGGGGGAAAGGTGGATTGCCATTGCCTGCCTCTGCGTAACAACCCCGCATTTCCTTGGAGGAATCCCATCCCATTTTGGAAGCTAAGCAGGGTCAGTCTTGGTTAATACATCCAAGTATTAACCAAGACTGACCCTGCTTAGCTTCCAAAATTGGACAAGATTGGTTTAATCCAAGCTATCATGGGTGTGGCGGGACCGGCCCGATTCTGCCTTCAGACCCGGTCCCGTCAGCTCCCTATTGAGTCGCCAACTCCTAGAGGGAGCTATTTCTCCTCCTGCCCCTTGGGCGCGCTGCCACCACCTGCTCAGTCCCGGGGTTCAGATTGAGAGGAACAGGACTCCCAATCCCCCTTTCCAGCTGTGAGGCCAGGCCTCAAGGTCCTCTGCCACCCTGCACTTGGGTTTCACAGAGACCTCAGCGCTTCTTTGGGGCACCCCTGGAGGATTGGCACCTTATCCAACTGCATGCCTTCCCCCTTCCCCGGGGCCCCCTTCTGGACACAGCGTGGTCTCAAGCGGTCTGGGGATCTAGGTGGTACAGAGATTGACTGCCAGCATTTAAACAGTAAAAATATATTTATTTAAAAAGAGAAAAAGATAGGAAAAGAAAAACAAAACAAAAACAGTTGCGTTTAAAAAGTTAGCACAGCACAGCACACGCACAGCAAACAGCCTGACAAACAAAATGTGTTATAAACGCGTCCTGCTGGCCCTGATCTAAACTTGCCCTGTCTTGTGAATTACTTACTTAGTCTGCCTGCCTGGGGCCTCCCAGGCAGAAGCCTCCATTGCTCACCACATGCTCGCTCGAGCGCTGGCTTCCAACTGCCCTTCTCTTCCTGCTAACACACATGCCAAGAACAAAAGCACTTCCTGCCTCTCTAGGAGATTTTCCCCCCTAGCGTTGTTGGTTTGGCTCTGGAAGGGAGGGGGGGAGTGAGGGGAAGGCTACAAAGCCTGCTGAGGGATTTACTGACCCCTGCCAAATGAAGCACCACCACTGACTAAAATGGCGTTTCTCCACAATGGGTTAGAGCATATCTGTGTCAGGGTCAAACATAAGTGGTTTTCGGGATATGAAGGTGGGAAAGAGGATCGTTTTCACTTTCTCTGTTAAATACCCTCCTCCCTAGCATTTGTATTAAGTTTTCTGGTTTGTGAGACTCGTTATTTGAGGATGACAAACTCTGAATAAAAACCCTGTAGGATAATGATCCAGTCCAACCGACAGTGTTGCATACTGTGGGTGTTTATTTTGGTCTAAACCTTCCTGTGTGATCTGCTATGTCATTTCTCCTTCAACATGTATTCATTAACACTGGTGCTTTGTTTCAGATTTCTGCTGGGGTTTTTTCTTCTGCAACCCTAATCCTGGTACACTGCTTATAGGTAGGGTTGCCAGATCTGGGTTTGGAAATACCTGGAGATTTTAGAAATGGAGCCTGGGAAAGGTGAGATCTGGGGAGAGCCCTCCCTGGGGTTTAATGCTATACAGTTCGCCTTCCAAAGCAGCCATTTTCTCCAGGGAAACTGAATTTTGTAAGCAGATGTAATTCCTGGAGATCTCCAGACACCACTTCAAGACCAGCAACTCTAACAGGATGTCCCATTCTGCTGATTTGCACTGACTTATATTTCATAATCTGCCTTCAGTCTCAAGGGAGAAAGTCTGATGATAAATAGTGCAAATTTAAAACAAAATACACATAATGCCCATTCTGCCTGCGCTAGAGCAGCAACAGAAGGCAGCTGCCTGGAGGCCTGACAGTAGGGTTGCCAGGTCTGACTCAAGAAATATCTGGGGTCTTTGGGGGTGGGGCCAGGAAACTTTGGGGGGGGGATGTGATTCAATGCTGTACGCTGTGAACTTTGTGTCTGTATGAAAAGTCATTGAAATCAGGTTCCATTTAACAGCCTGACAACTGAAGAACAGAACTGAAATGTCTTGAATTATCTAGAAGGGGCGTCTGTATGAAGGCTGTAAAGATTTCCTGATCCTTCTTTTGGACAAGATTTTTGCACATCAACTGACCGTGTTATGGACCTTAATTTTTTTGGAGGGTTGTAAGAGAAAAAAAGGTTGATCCTGTGATTATATACACCGTTTTGTATAGTTATGTTGAAACTGAATGTATTCGCTCTATAGCGATAAAAAATTGTTTCTTAGTCGTTTTCTATATCAGACTATTTTCAACACTAAGACCCCTAGTTTGTGGTTTCCCACCTGGGGACTGGCAGCCCTATCTGACAGTTTAGGGCAGTCCCACATTTTCCACTTGCAAAATGCCACAGCTGAGAGAAAGAAAGCCAAGCTGAGCTTGTCGCAGATAAGCCTGCCCTGGAGCAGCTCCTTGTTGAGACTGGAGGGATGCCCACCGCAGCCACCTGCTCGAAGGCAAGCTTCAAGAAGAAGAAGAAGAAGAACTGCAGATTTATACCCCGCCTTCTCTCTGAATCAGAGACTCAGAGCGGCTTACAATCTCCTATATCTTCTTCCCCCACAACAGACACCCTGTGTGGTGGGTGGGGCTGAGAGGGCTCTCACAGCAGCTGCCCTTTCAAGGACAACCTCTGCCGGAGCTATGGCTAACTCAAGGCCATTCCAGCAGGTGCAAGTGGAGGAGCGGGGAATCAAACCCGGTTCTCCCAGATAAGAGTCCGCACACTTAACCACTACACCAAACTGGCTCTCCCAATGGGGACACACGCGGGGGGGGGGGGCAGTGTTTCCTCTAAGCCAGGGGTGGCCAAACTTGCTTAATGTAAGAGCCACATAGAATAAATGTCAGATGTTTGAGAACCACAAGACATGAGCATTAGATTTTGAGAGAAGGAAGGAAGGAAGGAAGGAAGGAAGGAAGGAAGGAAGGAAGGAAGGAAGGAAGGAAGGAAGGAAGGAAGGAAGGAAGGAAGGAAGGAAGGAAGGAAGGAAGGAAGGAAGGAAGGAAGGAAAAATAGTTGGGGGAGGGGGAGAGAGGTAGAGGTAGAAAGAAAGCAACTTTAAATGGATTCTCCAAGCTGCCAGCTGGCTAGGCTTTGAGAAGTGATTTAAAGAGATAAATGCCTTCTCCAAGCCAAGTGGTGAGGGATTTGAGAGCTACCCAATACGCATGAAAGAGCCACAGTTTGGCCACCCCTGCTCTAAACTGAGTTAGTGTGAGTTAGCTCACAGGTTTTTAGCCTCCAGCTCTCCCATTTTTGTCTCAGCTCAGGAAGGATGACCCCAGAGCAGAATAATTTATGCAGCACCTCACCACTTTAATGCCAGTTGCTCGCAAATTAGAATTTTTGCTGGCAAGACTGCAGCTTAGAGGGAATATTGGCGGAGTGGGGTGCGTGTGTGTGCGTGCTGGGGTTATATTTTTTAAAAGGAAACTCAGCCTCTGATTTGTCCTTCTGGAAGAGTAATCCACTCCGCCCTTGGCCCCTTAGCAGTTATCGCGGGATAGCGGGGGGAGGGCCCTATTACCTCCCCGCTACAAACACACATCACAAGGTGGCAGAAGCGGTCGCCGCCGCCGCCGCCTCACGCAGGCAGGGCCCAGGCTCGGGCCTGAGGCCTAGCGCTCTCCGCAGCGGCCAGTGGCGGCCCAGCGCGCCAATTCGGGCGGCTCCTGCCGCGGGTTGTCCGGGCGACGGGCCTTCCCGGGACGGCGCTCCCCGCCCGACTCTCTTCCCCTCATGAACAGCGCAGCGGTGGCGGCGGAGGAGCCTGGCGGGGACGGGGCGCGCAGCGTGTGCACGCAGACCGACAGCCTGACAGGTGAGGAGATGCGCGGGTTCTCGCTCTGCCGGCCCAGCTCCGTTCGGACACGCTCTGGGGAGCCCCGGGTCCTGAGCCTCACGGCGGTGCGAGCGGCATTTAAAAAGGCGTTTCGAACACGGAAGCCCCAGAGGCCGTTTAGGTGACGTGAGAATGGCCGTTAGTCGGCTGCGGCGAAGAGGAAGAGGAGTCGCCTGGGTCGGGGGGACTTTGGGGCCGCCTGGTCAGATGCGTTTGACCTTGCTGGGGCCGCTCGTAAAGATAAGATAAAGGGAAATGAACAGCAGGCTGGAAGGGCTGCGAAAGGCAGGAAGGACTGGCTGAGCTCATTCTCCTTGGTAGTGAGAGGGCCATGGTCAGTGTCCCCTCTAAGCTGAGTTAGGGTGAGCTAGCGCACAGATGTTTAGCCTCACACATTTTGGTCTTCGCTCAGAAAGGATGGCCCCAGAGCACACTAGTTTATGCAGCGCCTCACAACTTTAATGCCAGTAGCTCAGAAAGTAGGATTTTTGCTCACAAGACTCTGCAACTCAGAGAGAACATTGGTCATGATTTCCATAAACAAGGTGGGGTTTTTTTGGGGGGGAGGGGGTTGTGTGTGTGTGTGTTTGTGCATAGATGTTAATTTCCTGAAAGTTAGACTTCTGCTGTAGGAATGGATTTATCTATAAAATGCCCCTTCCAACCATTCATGGCCAGGAGAAAAATGAAAAATAGGAGTCTTCTCATCTGCTGACACTTCAATAAACAAATCTGTTCTGATCCTAAGCTTTCCTGTTGGTAGGAATAGTTGGTAGGTTTTTTTTTTTTTAAATAGCTGAATATGTTAATCCTCTCCTTCCTGACAGTTTTCAGGGTGGGCTAATATAAATATGCAACTTATTACTAAAATATAAAACAATAAACTATTAAACCCCCAATTCCCAGATCTTCCCCGAAAGCTAGACGACTTCTGTTGTGGATTGATTTATCTCTAACATGCCCGTAGCAACCATGCATGGCCAGGAGAAAAATGAAAAATAGGAATCTTCTCATCTTCTGACATTTTGATAAACAAATCTGTTCTGATCCTAAGCTTTCCTGTTGGTAGGAATAGTTGGTAGGTTTTTGTTTTCTTTTCTTTCTTTTTTTTAAATAGCTGAATATATTAATCCTCTCCTTCCTGACAGTCTCAGGGTGAGTTTAATATAAATATGCAACTTATTACTAAGATATAAAATAAGAAGAAACTATTAAACCCTCCAATTCCCAGATCTTCCCTGAAAGTTAGATGACGTCTGTTGTAGATTGATTTATCCATAACATGTCCATTGCAACCATTCATGGCCAGGAGAAAAATGAAAAATAGGAGTTTTCTCATCTTCTGACACTTTGATAAACAAATCTGTTATGATCCTAAACTTTCCTGTTGGTAGGAATAGTTGGTAGGTTTTTGTTTTCTTTTTTAAAAAAGTAGCTGAATATATTAATCCTCTCCTTCCTAACAGTTTTCAGGGTGGGCTAAAATAAATATGCAACTTATTACTAAAATATAAAACTAGAATAAACTATTAAATCCCCAGTTCCCAGATCTTCCCTGAAAGTTAGATGACTTATGTTGTGGATTGATTTATCTATAACATGCCCGCTGAAAAATAGGAGTCAGAAACTACTGGTGCTTGCACAGGGGACCTTTCCTTTCCATCTTCTGACGCTTCGATAAATGCTTTGTTCTATTCTGATCCTAAGCTTTCCTATTGTCATGAATAGTTGGTAGGTTTTTGTTTTCTTTTTAAGAAATAGCCAAATACGTTAATCCTCCCCTTCCTGACAGTTTTCAGTGTGGGCTAATATAAATATGCAATTTATTACTTAAAATATAAAACAAAAGCAAACTATTAAACCCCCAAATGAAATGCATAAAACTGTAGTAGAATTACATAGGTAGATTGTGTGCGAGGGAAAGGTGAATGCCAAATTATTTTGCAAAACATTATGTAAATAAAATAGATTTAATGTTGCCTTGGGGAGGTGAGGAAGGTGCCAAGAGAGCATTGCATAACGTGGATACTTCTGTTTGCAACTTGCTTGATAGTATCTGTATAGACTGTGAAATATTAGCATAGTCTGGCTACAGATTTACTCTGACCCCTTTTGCATTATGAGCATTGGGGCTCACTGTTTACAACATTGGTCCTCTATACATGTGTGTATCTTACCAAATGGAGCCAACAGTTGTGAATCTGGTGCTTCATGCAAGCTATAAAACAACTTTCTTTTAAATTAGGAAGAAATTTCATCTGCTCTTTTTGGCTGTCACTTTCTTCCTCTTTGCTGAGCTGTATCTCTGAGAAGGGAGTATTCTGATGCAGTGCCGTCTTCCTGTGTTTTCCTAAAACCTTGACAAGAGTTCCCAGCCCTTGCAACACCCACAGAGTGCTGTAGCTGCCACCGCTGTGGTTGTGCCCTTCCTCACTTCTTCTGTGCCTGCTTACCTGGGCAGCAGGGTACGGCAAATGTGAGCGAAAGAAATTGTGTGGAGGGTGCAGCATAGTGTGAGTTTGGCAGCTGAGTCATTTAAGTTAAGGGACACTGAGGCGCTTCAGAAGCCGAGCTGATCGTTGACGATCAGCGGTGGGAAAGGTGAATGGTATCCCCTCCAAGGCCTATTCCTTGGAGTGACCAAATAAGTTGAATTGGCCCTAGTGGCTGATAGCATTTAAAAAAAAATTGCTGTAAAGTCACAGCTGATTTATGGCGGCCCCGTGGGGTTTTCAAAGCAAGAGACATCCAGAGGTAGAAGAAAGTAGGAGTCAAGTATCACCTTTAAGACCAGCAAAGTTTTATTCAGAATGTAAGGTTAATATGCATGCATACGAAAGCTTATATTCTGAATAAACTTTGTTGGTCTTGAATGTGCTACTTTCTTCCTAATTTCTTCTACTGCTTCAGACCAACACGGCTGCCCACCTGGATCTATCTACATTCAGAGGTAGTTTGTCATTGCTTGCCTCTGCATCATGATTCTGGTATTCTTTGGAGGCCTTCCATCCAAATACTAGCCAGGGTTGACCTTGCCTAGCTTCTGAGATCTAAGGAGATCATGATTGCCTGGGGCTCTCCAGGTCATGGTGGTGATAGTTATAATTTATTAGACATTGAGTGCTGTACTTGACTGCAAAAACCCATTTTAGGCAGTGGGTACAGAAGCTCAGAAATACTCCTGGAAGGTCACACAGTAAGAACTCAGTGTGTTGTTGATAACTTTTTTTTTGTTAAGGTGGGTCCTGTGATTTTAGTGGGAGCGTGAGAGCAGCTCAACAGTTGCCCCAGCAGAGATGTAGGGCAGTGTTTGGTGTTATCCATGGAAACTATCAGAAACTGATTAGAAAAGTGAACTAGTACACAAGTATGTCTGCTCAGTTGATGGTATATTGTTTTCATGACAGGCCAAGTACCGAGGCTTTCTAAAGTGAACCTCTTTACTTTGTTCAGTCTTTGGATGGAACTTTTCCCCTCAGTTGAACGACAGAAGAACTCCGAGGTAAGGTATACTGATTGGCAGATCAATGTTTTCTTGTGGACAGCTTTTAACAGTGCTGTTGAATAAACGCTTTTCTTTAAAAAAAAAAAAAGCCTTCAATTTAGAGGATTGTGTGAGGGCTCATAATGTAGTCAAGAACTTAAGAGGAACCCTTTTGGATCAGACAGTAGTCATTCTAGTCCATAAGCCTGTCTCACACAGTCCCTCTAAAGCAGTGGCCCCCAACCTTTCTGGCACCAGGTACCAGTTTTGTGGAAGACAATTTTTCCACGGACTGCTGGGAGTGCTGGTTTTTTTGCTGCCCCCCCCCCACCCCATCCCTGCCCCCTCCATGGGGGTCTTTAAATGAAGGGTAGGGGAAGATCACTGCCACACTGCCCCTTCCGTCCAGGAACCAGGTGAATGAAAGTGATAGTGCTTCAGAGTGAGGCTGAGAGGGGAACTGCAAAAATGCCAGTGGATCATCTTTGATGGAGATGTTGATCCTGAATGGGTTGAGAACTTGAACTCCGTTTTGGATAAATGCAATTTTGTCCACCTGGGACCCGAGCAAGCGAAAAGGACGACGTGGTGCGGTGCCTCTGCCTCACTCCGCGGCCCGGTACCGGACCACGGCCTGGGGGTTGGGGACCCCTGCTCTGAAGGTCCAACAATAGGCAAAGAGACTTTCTCCTGAGATTGCCTTCTGTTACTGACATTCAGTGGTTCTCAGCCAAGCTATCCAGATACCTTGGTTGTCAGCCTTTAGTCCATCAGAAAAGGGGGAGAATCCATGAATAGGATTATTTTCCTACAGAATAAAAAAGGACATGAAGCATTGTGTCATTTGTGTGTGTGTTTTTAAAAAATTATGAAATTATGAAATTCTCTATAAAAATAAGTGGCAGGCTTTGAGGAACAAGCATGGATAAAAGTAAAGTTGACTCTTTGGCATCATCTCAGGCTCTCTGTCCTCCTAGTGCATGCAGTGTTCCACAAAGCTTCACGGAGCAACACGCTAGGATGTTGCAACTCCAGTGGCGCAAACAATTTCAGCAGGCAAGATTAGCTCCTTCAGACAGGGACAGCGTGACCTCCAGAAACTCTGCAGTCTGTATTTTCTGAAATGCCGTCACATACAATGGAAGCTTTGAAGTCCTCCGAAGCCAAAGTAGTCAGGACATCATGGATGTTCCAAGGCAGGGGTGGCCAAACTGTGGCTTGGGAGCCACATGTGGCTCTTTCACATATATTGCGTGGCTCTTGAAGCCCCCCTTGCCCTGTCCCCTGGCTTCGAGAAGGCATTTGTCTCTTTAAATCACTTCTTCAAGCCAAAACAGCCAGCAGCTTGGAGAATACATTTGAAGTTAAAAGTTGCTTTCTTTCCACCTCTCCCTCCCTCCTCCCATCTATTTGCATTCCTTCCTTCCTACATTTGACGTTCATGTCTTGCGGCTTTCGAGCATCTGATGTTTATTCTATGTGACTCTTATGTTAAGCAAGTTTTGCCACCCCTGTTCTAAGGCATCCCGCTGTGGCCAACCAAGACAACCGATGTTGGCTGTCATGGTTGACCACAGCAGGATGCCTTTGAAGTATTCACTTGTTTCATATGCTATATGCACAGATGGAAGTGCTGTTGGAAACCCTGTTTGAACAGCACAAGATCAGTTGGTAAGTAACTCTTATCTTGTCATTCTAGGTGAAGAAGGCAGGCCTGGTTGTCGTGAAGAATATGAAAATAGTTGGTCTTCATTGCTCCAGTCAAGACTTGCACGCTGGTCAAATTGCACTCATTAAATATGGGTCAAGGCTTAAAAACTGCGACCTGTATTTTTCAAGGAAGCCATGTTCAAGGTGTTTAAAAATGATTGTAAATGGTAAGTTAAGGGCTGCAGCAGAGGTTATGATCCAGGCACTGAGTAATAACAGCAGTTGCTCTCGGAAGCAACCATGTGCCACATGGGAACTTAGATGGGATTGTATTTGCACTTTGGGTTTTATTGAGTGGAAAAACTGGGTTGATTCGTAATTTGTTTGTTTTTTCACTTTATAAGTTGGTACTAAATCTAGAGCTGCGCTCGTGTTCTGTTGGTCAGCATAGAAGATTTCAGCACATTCCGCTTAAACACCATAATTGGAGTTTTTCCTGTTCTGTTTATCAATTAGCAGACGTTATTATTGTGTAGGTAGAGAAACTGAGACTCTGAACTGTATGGCTAATATGGGTCCTTACTTGTATGGGCAGTGGTTAATTTTGCCCATTTGCCAGTTTGCCAGCAGCAAGAAGGCCCTGCTCATATGAAGAAGAAGAAGAAGATATTGGATTTATATCCTGCCCTGTATCTCAGAGTCTCAGAGCAGTCACAGTCTGCTTTTACCTTCCCCCCCCTACACACATACAACAGACACCCTGTGAGGTAGGTGGGGCTGAGGGAGCTCTCATAGCAGCTGCCTTTCAAGGACAACTCCTGCAAGAGTTATGGCTGGTCCAAGGCCATTCCAGCAGCTGCAAGTGGAGGAGTGGGCATCAAACCCGGATCTCTGCACACTTAACCACGTCACCAAACTGAGTGAAGTTGCCCTGGGAGAGCGATGGTCTGTCAGATATAAGGGTTCCAAGACCTTAAATTGGTTGATTTTGAGGGGAGGCCAGTGTAAAGTGCATTACATCAGTGCTGATGTTACTGTGGGTGGATCCAGGTGGCCAGGTTGACTGTGTCAACAAGGCTCAGAGCTGAAGTAAGGATACCAAAGGAAATTCTGGTGTTTCTCCTGATGAAAACAGAAGTGAACATTTTAGATCTGTAACGTCATGATCATATTCCTTTTAGAATGTGTGTTTTGTTTCAGCTGGAGTAAACAGGATTTCTTATTGGCCCGCGGATCCTGAAATAAGCCTGCAGCATGAAGCATCTAATGAAGATGCAAAGCTAGATGCCAAAGCAGTGGAAAGACTGAAGTCCAACAGCCGCGCTCATGTGTGCGTCTTGCTTCAGCCGCTAGACTGTCACATGATGCAGTTCGTGGAGGAGTCGTGCTACAAGTGTGACTTTATTCAGAAAATTGCTAAAATGCAGCCTGGATCGAACACTGGGTTCTATACAGAATGCAGGCAAGAGTTAATAAAGGAGTACGAGAGTCTGTTCCTGATTCCAAGTGAAGAAACGCACAAGCAGATATTAAACACGGTGGGACTGGAGAACCTTTGTGAAAATCCCTATTTTAGCAATCTGCGGCAGAACATGAAAGACCTGATCCTCCTGTTAGCTACGATAGCCGCCAGCGTACCTACTTTCGGTCATTTTGGGTTTTACTGTAATAAAATGGAGGGCACCGGTGACGCATATGACCAGAGGTTGCCCCAAGAAGTAGCGAGGCACTGCATAATTCAAGCCAGATTGTTGGCCTACCGCACTGGTGAGTGACTGCCATGAAGCACAAAAACCTGTGTCTGTGATGGTCAGTTAATGGAAGTAAGGGGATCTAAGTGTTACCCCAGGGGCGGCCACGCAGAATAAACATCAGATGTTTGAGAGCTGCAAGACAGGAAGACAGGAAGAAAGGAAAGAAAGGTGGAAAGAAAGCAATTAGATGAGGGGTGGAAGGAAGGAGGTAGAGGTGGAAAGAAAGCAACTTTAACTTTAAACGCATTCTCCAAGAAGAAGACTGCAGATTTATACCCCGCCCTTATCTCTGATTCAGAGCGGTTTACAATCTCCTATATCTTCTCCCCCCACAACAGACACCCTGTGAGGTGGGTGGGACTGAGAGGGCTCTCACAGCAGCTGCCCTTTCAAGGACAACTCCTCCGATAGTAATGGCTAAACCAAGGCCATTCCAGCAGCTGCAAGTGGAATAGGCAGTCATTGGAACTGATAGCAAACATTGAAACATACATGGGTTTTAAGGCCTTTCATCAAAGCATTCATAAACAACCCTACATTCTCACACTCTAATGTTGCAAGTAACACTTTCCCTCCTTCTTATCACTTGCGGCTCCCTTTCTCACGGAGGAGTCCTGCTGGCTCTCCTTGAGGATTGCTATCTTCAAAGGGCTGTTGCTTTGTTAGTGTTATGCAGAGGAATTCACAGCCGGGGTTAGTAACATTTCTAAGACTGTTTGATATGCAAGGTCTTCTGCTTCATAGTTAGTAATAGGAGTTCAAAATGGAGTTAGTCATGTCAAGGAACAAGTTGCAGAATACATTCAGCATAATGACACAGTAATACTCTCCAATGTCTGACATGGAGAAGTGCCTGCATCTCCTGTGCCTGTTCTCCAACTGACTGGACCACGGGCAAGACATAGGGCATATGTACCTGTACAGCAGTGGGCACGAGAATGGCTCTCTCTCAACAAAGGACTTGACCCACACTTGTCTAAATAGCTGTCCTCCCATGTCCCATTATTTTCAACTGGACTTACTTCCAAGAAAATGTGGAGAAGTGATTTAAAGAGAGAAATGCCTTCTCCAAGCTGGCCAATGAGGTGGGGGAGGCAGCGGGCGGCTTTGAGAGCCACACAATACATGTGAAAGCCGCATGTGGCTCCCCAGCCACAGTTTGGCCACCCCTGTGCTACAGCATTCCTCTGTGAATATGAACTAGTGGTTTAATGGCTGGAGACCCTGGTATCTGCAGGTGCAGTATGTGAATAGCAAATCTAAAGAATATTAATAAGGCAATCAGTGTTTTAAGCTGCTTTGATAGAAGGCATTATGCTGTATTTAGACCAGGTGTCTCCAGTGTTGTGTCTGTGGGTGTTGTGGTGCCCGCCAGCACTTTTCCTGGTGCCCAACAAGGAATTTTAGAAAGTGGGAAGGGTCTGGTGGGGCTTTTGCCCAGTAAGGCTTATGATTGGCCACTGGAGGGTTGGCACTACAGATGATTTTTTTTTTTCCATCACAGCACTGAGTGACTGAAGGTAAGCTGCAGCAGCCATTTTGTGGCTGGCTTCAGCTCTTGTGACAGCCCTGTTGTGGTCCTGCACCCACCATGCTGTGTCAGAATTCCACGCTGGCGCAGAAAGGTTGAGGACCTCTGATTTAGACCTTTCCCTTCCAGAAATACTTCAGAGGAGGCAGCGAGGAAGGCAGAAAATACGTCTCAAATAATGTATTAGCATTTTTTTTTAAATCATTCCTTCAAGAGGTTTTAGATACAAGGAGATCATATCTGATACCAAACAGTGATCCTTTCAATAAGGATGTCATCGAATGGTAACTTTGAATACTTAGGCATACTGTAATCTTGTTTTTAATCCCCCATGGGCTGCATTTACACACTGTGATAAACTGTGCTTTGATTAAACCCTCTGCCATTCTCTGCCCTGACTCCAACCTGAGGGAACTCTCTGCCAAATAACACCTGTGCGTTGTGGAACCTTGTACAGTTCTGCAGGGCCTGTAAGGCGGAGATGGTCCGCCAGGAATTTGGTTGAGGGCAGCGACAGATCCATCCTTCTGGCAGTCCCATCCCTGCCTCCCCGTGAAGCCAATGACACCATTAAGAAAAATGTTATCGCCAGCTTTGGTTACTTTTTACTTTTCGTTTGTTTTAATGATGTTTGCATGAGATTATGTTGTACAAAGCTCTGGTCCCGGTCTTTCCGGGGGAGGGCAGTCTAAAATCAAATATAATAAATCATAACTGCTGTGGCCAGTCCCAACGTGCTTCCTGGCTTTGCGTGCTGCCAGTTTGACGATACCAAGTAAGTGAGTTGTCTGGGGGGGGGGGGGCGGAATTCAAACCCCTCAATGTATTTTTTTAAGAGTTCAGATTTTTCTGCAAACCTGTGGTTTCCCCTCGGCTTACAGGAAAATCTGTTTAGTGTTGGTGTGGCCACGATCTGCGGATTCAGATACACACCGGATTCAGATACATTCAGATACACACACATTGCTAATAGATACCTAGATGCCACACTGCTGCTGGATTCAACTGCGTTTCTTTCTCTCTGCAATAGAGGGTCATTGCTGACAGACAGGTGTCTGGGGCATGCTGATGTATGTTAGAAGATTTGGTCTTATTTCAGATGCTTCTGAAAAATAGAGGAGCAAATAATTTTGTTTCAAGGTAAAGATACTTGGGAGTTTACCATGTAGCAGGCCTGTATCTGCTGGGGGGGGCGCTGTGGGCCCCTGACTCAGAGCCCCCAACCTGTGGCCTTCCCTCCCTGCTGCTGCTTGAGGGTTGCCCCCTTCCTCTTCTGTGATTCAAATTACGCTGGAGGAGTGTGCAGGAGCAGCCACCGCCCCTCCCTTGTGATTTAAAGGGCCTGCTGATCAGCAGGCCCTGTAAATTGCATAAGAGGCCAGTGGCTGCTCATGCCATCCCTGTTGCACAAGTTGAATTGTGGGCGGTGGAGAGGGCAGCCCTCAAGCCACCGCAGCGGTGGCAGTGGCAGCAAGGGAAGGCCGCAAATCAGGGTATGGAGCCCTTAGTGTTTCCAGCTGTTTGCAGTGATTTCCTCCAAAGAGAGGACTGCTGAAGAGCTCTGGAGAGAGGGAGGAAGGGCACTGGTGTCTGTCTTCAAAGCGACCCCTTCTTTTTGGGGGGAGTGGGGAGGATCTGGAGAAGCCAGGAGAATGGGGATGCGACGTCTTCTCCCAGCTCTGGGGTGTTTGCAGCTTACCTGGCTGGTGCACCCAGCCAAGCCAGCGCAAAGTCCCCCTAGGTGCCTAGCAATGGGATGTCACCTGGCAGCTCACACTTCTCCCAGCTGTCAGTCCTGGCTGGTGGCGATGGTAGAAGGTGGAAGTGCCCAAACGCCTGGGCTGGTTCTTCCAGCAGGCCAGCTGCCACCATCTCTAAAACCCTGAGGCCTCACCCCTCCCTGCCCTCTCCCTCCACCCTCAAGACACTCTCAGGAAGGGCCCTCAAGTGGGGGTGGGATGGAGGAGACAGAAAGGGGGGGAGCCACTAAATGGTCCCCAAAAACTTAAATGCCCCTGACTTAAAAAATCCTGGCTACAGACCCATCATGTAGTGTAAAAAAATCAAAGTTTGTTTTTCTATCTCTTCCAGAAACATCACAATTGAGTGTAGACATTTGTTTGTTTTAGACACGTTAAAAGATACCATCAGCAATACAGTTGTAGTAGTTATATAATTGCTGTGATTGCTCTGCCACATAAATTGTCTTTACACTGGAATTTGTTCTCAAAGGGCAATATCTTGAGTGATCAAAAGCATGTTGTTAAGTAATATGTAATATTCAAAATATTGCCAAAGCTCAGTAACAAAAGTAGGGTTTTGAGGTAAGATCTGAAACTATGATTAATGTTTACATTATTCCTGGGTTTTTGAACCTTCTGAATGTACATATGTTCCTCATCAAATTTCATTTGTGTCTAGTTTAAAAAAAAAACAGTCATCAGGTTGACAGGTATCTTCAAATAAGTTGCTGCCACTGTTGCAAAAATGTTTAAAGGTATCTGAATGCCTTGAGAGTTAGGAAAGGGAGTTTTGTGACTGTGTTTACTTATCCTGATATTTATTACAGAGGATCACAAAACTGGTGTTGGAGCAGTCATCTGGGCAGAAGCAAATGCAGTAAGTATGGGAGAATGTCATGACCTGTTACTGGGTGCTGGGACATCTATTGTCCTTCATAGTAGGCAGGTTTTTCGGAAATGTATATAACAAACCGGTGTGATGGCCTGTTAGTGGTTTTTGCTGCATTTAAAATAGGGCCAATCAGGAGGAGAGCCAGTTTTCACAAATATTTTCAGTGGTGTGGATAGGCATCCACCTTCTGAAAGAATTTTGATGCATTCAGGAAGCATATCCCTCATTTTGATTTGGCTTCAATTGTCCCCTGTGACCCCTTGCTAGGTCTCACTCACTGCTACATTTGTCTTCAGTGCTGCCAAACGTGTTAAGCACATTGAGGGACAAAGCTTGCTCGGGGGAAATCAGCATGGCTTCAGCAAAGGGAAGTTCTACCTCACCAACCTTCTGAAGTTCTTTAAAAAGCATGTGGATAAGGATGATCTGGTATATCCTTGGATTTCTAAAAGGCTTTGGACAAGGTATCTCACCAAAGACTGCAGCATAAGATTAGCTGTCATGGGATAAGAAGTCTGGGATCGCTTTGGGGGAGAAAAATAAGGGCTTCAAAGAAACCACCTGCATTCACTGCAAAGCAGTTCAGATCTGTGTCTCTTTCAAGACACTTCAGTTTAATCTGGTTCTTACCGTTCGGTATTTTTGCACTCAGCGACATTAAGGATTCTTAGTGGTGGTATTACCCACTCTTGTGGTTTACTGTGTTTCCATTCAAGATCAACAATCTCTCAAAAAGCTGAGTTCAGCATGGTTGTTGTAGGCAGAAATGGATTAATCAGGATCTGTAATTCTGCCCCCTAGTATTTTAAAACAAATTATATTTTTAATCTCCCCCCAAACTGTTAAATTTCTGTTTTTTTAGCATACTTAGCTATTATCTGAGCAGAATAGTACATTCATTCTGTACATCATAACTTTTCATTTTTTTTAACATTTATCTTGGGAATTGCCTATGAGGCAGGACCCCTAACACTCTTCCAGTAGGATTGGGACAGTCTTCCAGTAATAAAACAGATCAATAATAGGAAATCACTGAAGTACCACAACCATTATCTGGAATGGTTCTTTCTTAAGTCTCCTGGAACAATAAAATACATTAAATAACCATGGAGCCAATGTTAAAAAGAAAATTAGGTGGACGAGAACATCACTAGGAAATACATGTCCTTTTGTTTTACCTAGACTCAGGGCTTTTTTTTGAGCAGAAATGCACAGGAACACAGTTCCTGCTGGCTTGGTGCCAGGGGGTGTGGCCTAATATGCAAATGAGTTCTTGCTGGGCTTTTTCTACAAAGAAAGCCTTGCCTAGACTTGTAGCAAGAGCAATTAACAGGCAACTTTTATTCCCTTTTATTGGTTTCCCATGCAAATGCTGTCCAGACCAAATGGCCTTTCAATTTATTACACTCTTTTGCTATTGGAACCTAACTTTGTATCACTTTGCATTCTTAACCACTGCCCGCCAGCTGTATGTAAGTTTTGCTCACTGTACCCCATTCCCTTGTCTGAAGAAGTATGCATGCATATGAAAGCTTACATTCTGAATAAAACTTCATTGGTCTTAAAGGTGCTGCTTGACACCTTTTACATAACCATGTTTTGTTAGAAATGCTTTATGTTTGTAACTTTCAAATGACAAGGTTTACTGGTATTAACAGTCTTGTTTATTTTGCAGGAAAGTTGTGATGGCACAGGAGCCTTGTACTTCATAGGGTGTGGTTACAACGCCTTCCCTGTTGGGTCTGAATATGCTGACTTTCCACACATGGACGATAAGCAAAAAGAGCGAGAAATCAGAAAGTTCCGCTACATCATACATTCTGAGCAGAATGCTTTGACATTCAGGTATTGAAATGTGCTTCTAATCACTGGAGGGAGACAGATAACCTGGAAACGAAATTCTCATTTGTAGGTGTGTTGTGTTCAATAGATTAGGTGAATTTATCAGGCAGACGGGGGAATTGGAATACTATCCCTTCATGCTATGCTGTAGAGAACCATTCATACCTCTGGCTCTGTCCTGGTTCAGGGAGGGAACTGCATAGCTTTGCTCCTTGATGTGGTCCAGAATTGTGTGAGCACAGTCACGTGCATGCAAAGCCAGTGCTGTAAGGTCCCATGAAGCTTTCCTCTTCCCTTGGCAAGTACCAAGCAAAATTCCTGTTGAAGCACTGCATTGGAGAGGTTAATGCCCACCAGCCTCTTTGTGAATAAAAGTCGGTGCCCTGTGGTGCAGACACCCAGGATGAAAGGGCTCAATTGGTGCCTGTAGCAACCTCTCTCTGGGCTCATGGCTAGTTTTGCAAGGTTTCTAACCAGAGATGGAATTCTAGCAGGAGCTCCTTTGCATATTAGGCCACACACCCCTAATGTAGTCAATCTTTTTTGTAAGCCCTTGGAGGATTGGCTACATCACTGGTGTGTGGCCTCATATGCAAAGGAGCTCCTGCTAGAATTCCACCTCTGGTTCTAACCATGACAAATGAGGCATGGAATAAAGGTAGAGATGGGTAGCAACTTTTAAGACCAACAAAGTTTTATTCAAGGTTTGTATGCAAGTACATGCCACTAGACTCCAGCTTTATTCAGTTGCTTCAGACCAACACAGCTACCCACCTGGATCTGTCTAAATGAGACATGGTTTCCCTCCCAGATGGTGCAGTAACCAAATCCGCCCCCCCCCCCATCTTTCAATGTACTTGTATATAAAGAACTGTTTGCTCCATTGGCATGTTTCAGAGTTTTCTCTTACTTACCTGTAGGTGTCAAGAAATAAAACCAGATGAGAAGAGCATGATATTTGTGACAAAATGCCCATGTGATGAATGTGTGCCTTTAATTAAAGGTGCTGGCATCAAGCTGATCTATGCAGGAGATGTTGACGTTGGAAGGAAGAAAGCAGATATATCCTACATGAAATTTGCTGAATTGGAAGGCGTTAGGAAATTTACGGTGAGTAGCCTATTTTTATCCTCTTATTTTTCAAGAAGTGCAGGGGTTTCTAAAGAGGAAGTAATTAACTCTTGTTTTCTTTTTTCAACACTTTGCCTTTTTTGGTCAGTCTTTCAGCATTGCTGAGCCCAGCCCACATCTTCAGACCTTACTCATTCTGCCCTGTTCAGTTTCTTAAGTTATTTGTGCACAGGGCTATATGCCAGAGGCAGGGAGCTATGTGGGTCCGAGCCCCAAAACTTTGACTAGTGGGTAGAACTCTTTTTTTTTAAAACAATTCTGATCAGTGCAAAACTTGTATGATTTCCTGAAAAACACATTTTTTTGTGCAAGAACCATCAGAAAAATGGTGAATTTTTTTTTCAGAGGTCCCTAGCCTTTCTGAACCTCTGGGCCCCTTTGGAGATCTGACATGGAATGGTGGGTGCAGCAGCAAAATAGACCCTATAGAAAGAAGTGACATTAAAAAAATGTGGGCAGCCCTTAGAAAAAAAAACAGCAGACCAGTATCTTGAATAGAAATGTTGTTTTCCTTTATTGGAATAACTCTGATAAGAAATGAAATGAAGTAAGCCTTTCCTCTCCCTTTTCCCCCCACAGTGGCAATTGAATCCATCCTACGCTTGTGTTCCAGAACATGAAGATCTCACAAATGAGGAAAGCTGGTACTAAGCTGCCTTTTTTATTTAAGGCAAAGGGCGGGGTGGGAAAGAGAAGGTATTTCTGGAGGTACTCTGGTAACTTACCAGGTACTATGGAATTATAAAATTTCCACCTATTTAAGTCTCTGTATTCATTTAAGCCCCAAAAAGCCCTGTGGTGCAGAGTGGTAAGCTGCAGTATTGCAGTCCAAGCTCTGCTCACGACCTGAGTTCAATCCCGGTGGAAGCTGGGTTCCGGTAGCCGCCTCGAGGCTGACTCAGCCTTCCATCCTTCCAAGGTTGGTAAAATGAGTATCTAGCTTCCTGGGGGAAAGTGTAGATGACTGGGGAAGGCAATGGCAAACCACCCCATTAAAAAAAAGTCTGCTGTGAAAACATCGTGATGCGACGTCACCCCGTGGGTCAATAACAACTCCGTGTTCCCACAGGGGTAGACTACAGGGGTGGTTTGCCATTGCCTTCCCCAGTCATCTACATTTTTACTCCCAAGCAAACTGGGTACTCATTTTATTGTCCTCGGAAGGATGGAAAAGTTGAAACATACTTTTTGATAGTTGAAAGAAATTTTGTGAATCACTGCTCTTGTGGGCAGGCCGCTTACCTGTTGTCTAATTCTTATATCAGCCAGCACTGTGCAAAATCTAGCATTTTTTTTTCTGCAGACCTGGAAAACAGGTTTCTCTGGGCTCAGCATGTAAGAGGAAACTTGGACAAGCACTCCCCCTCGAAGTAGTGCTTCCATACCAGGAATCATCTCTCAGATTGTATATGTCTGTATGTACCACTAGACTTCATTGAAGATATAACCATGTCTATGATTTGCTTTCTAGATGGTGAGCATAAAACTCCATTGGCAGAAGAACGGGAGCTCCAAGACAAAGCATCATTCTGTGATATGCTCATCGTCCTTGCACAATTTTAAATTAATTTTTCATGGAAGCTTAATTTATTACTGTCTCAGATTAAATTATTTTAGCTCTGTTGTCAAAATGCTGCTCAGATTACCTGCAAAAGGCTTTTGAATGAATGTTATATACCAAAGGAACAAACTAGCTGTAACCCTGGGGGAGAGGAATTGTGTGTTCTCTTCCCCACTTGCAGGGCAGGAACTGAGGATGTCTTGATTTTAGGGGAAGCTAATTGCATGGCCCAGGCTAGTCTGACTGTGCTAGACCTTGAAAGCGAAGGATGATCAGCCCTGGTTGGTACTTGGATGGGAGACGGCCAAGGAAGTCCAGGGTTCCTCGGCAGCGGCAGGCCACGACGGAAGGACTCCTTCCTTGAAAGCCCCATGAGGGGTCCCTGTGACTTGACAGTACTTCATGCAACCAAGTGCATAGCCAAAGGAAACTAAAACCTTTCTGCTGTCCCCTTACTTCAGGCAGCAGATATTTTTCTCCCAGCCTGGCTGCCGAGCTCAGACTAAGCCAGAGTGGGAGAAAGGTGCTTCAGACGAGAGAGCGCCATGATATTGAACAGGGGCAGTGGGCAAAGACAACAAGGTTTAGTTCCTATCAGCCCCCGCCCCATGCAGTTTACTTGTGAACAGGCAGAAGGTGAACATGAATAAACACAAACTAAGAGGTGTTATTACACTCTCAGTCTAGTAGTAGAGTTAGATTTATTCCTTGCCATCTCAGAGCAGCTTACGGACGCCCCGTGAGGTAGGTGGGACTGAGAGAGCTGCTCTTGAGAGAACAGTTCTGGGGAAACTGTGACTAATCCAAGGTCACCTAGCCGGCTGTATGTGGAGAAATGGGGAATCGAACCTGGTTCTCCAGATTAGAGTTCCCTGCTCTTAACCACTACATCAAACAGGCATGTCAGCATGAGCTGCAGAACTTTCTATGCTGAACTAAAGTCAGCATGCTGAATCCAGCCATGGACTGTGAAACACCTCATGCTGAAATGCATTGTCTGGTAAAGAGAATATAAGAAGCCACGTTGGATCAGGCCAGTGGCCCATCCAGTCCAACACTCTGTGTCACACAGTGGCCAAAAACCAAGGTGCCATCAAGAGGTCAATCAGTGGGGCCAGGACACTAAAGCCCTCCCACTGTTGCCCCCCCTCCCCCCAAGCACCAAGAATACAGAGCATCACTTGCCGTAGAGAGCTCCAACAATACGCCATGGCTAATAGCCAATGATGGACCTCTGCTCCATATGTTTATCCAGTCCCCTCTTCTATGCCTGTAGCTGCCAATGCCCCCTGTGGCAGTGAGTTCTATGTGTTAAATCACCCTTTGGGTGAAGAAGTACTTCCTTTTATCCATTCTAACCCGACTGCTCAGCAATTTCATTGAATGCCTACGAGTTCTTGTATTGTGAGAAAGGGAGAAAAGTACTTCTCTCTGCCTTCTCTGTCCCGTGCATACTCCTGTAAACCTCTATCATGTCACCCCGCAGTCGACGTTTCTGCCAGCTAAAGAACCCCAGGCACTTTAACCTTTCTTCATAGGGAAAGTGTTTCGACGCTTTAGTCATTCTAGAGCACCATCCTTGTGTGAACTCATGAAGCTGCCTTATCTTGAATCAGACTCTTGGTCTATCAAGGGCAGTCTCAGGCAGAGGTCTTTCACATCACCTCCTACATGGTCCTTATTTTTTTAATTGGTGATGCTGAGATTGAATGTGGGACCTTCTGCATGCCAAGCAGGTGCTCTGTTGCGGAGCCACCGACCCCTTCCATTTCGTGAGGTAGAGAGACGCGGCACACATACTCTCACACAGCAGACATATGCACGTTTTCCCATGGAACAAAGTAGGAGACCAGTAGCACCTTTAAGACCAAGAAAGTTTTATTCAGAATGTAAGCTTTCGTATGCATTCTGAATAAAACTTTGTTGGTCTTTATGGTGCTACTGGACTCCTACTTTGTTCTACTGCTTCAGACCAACACGGCCACCCACCTGGATCTATCTATGTTTTCCCATAGATAAGTATGAAGAAGCCAATAGGGATGTCCTCCTGACCATTAGTAGTAACCTGAAGGCTTCTTTCTTTCCTCCCTGCCCACATCATTAACTGCTTCAATTACCACAAACCACATGAAAGAGTAAAAGAAGAGATACCAGGGGGTGCTCCAAGTTAGCAAGGGACCAGCAGGTCATTGGAGGAACAGGTAGCTTTATGTATGAAAACTGAATGACTAAAATGTTCCTCAGAGTAGCCAGGCATCAGCTTACTCACATGCTCCCCACCACCAAGTTTAAGTCCAGGAAATAGCAAGGAAAAAGAATATGTATAAAACTGTTTTCCCCTCTGGTCTAACTGGGGAAGAATATGGCTGCCTGAGAATATTAAAACTGTTTTTTGGATGAAGAAACCTTTTATTAGGCTGGCTGAAGTCCTTTACAGCTTGTGTTCGGGGACAGAGCTAAAGCGATAGCAGCTTGTATTAATACTGCTTTTCTTGCTTCTGGTGTTTAAATACTTCTAACTGCGGATCATCTTTCCTGGGCCCAGTAGTTTGTGCAGCTGCAGATCCATCAAACGGGCAGGTGCCCCCAACTCATCAGTGCCCGGAGTTTCAACAGCTGAAGGTGATCATGTCCTGCAGTAACCTTCCTGGGGTCCACAGTCTGCACTATGATTAGAGAGATACAAGATTTGTGTGGAGATCAACTGTATTTGGCACGGCAACTATGACAGTCGGTAGGAAGGTGCTTGTGTTATATCCTACCTAATTTGTGGTAAGGGAGCCCCGTGGTGCAGAGTGGTAAAGCTGCAGTCCGAGCCCTCTGCTCACGACCTGAGTTCGATCCCAGCAGAAGCTGGGTTCAGGTAGCCGGCTCAAGGTTGACTCAGACCCCCATCCTTCCAAAACGAGTCCCCAGCTTGCTGGGGCAAAAGTGTAGATGACTGGGGAAGGCAATGGCAAACCACCCCGTAAAAAGTCTGCCTTGAAAATGTCGTGATGCGATGTCACCCCAGAGTCGGAAACGACTGGTGTTTGCATATGGGACTGACTACCTTTACCTTTTTTTTTTTAAATTGCGGCAAGTAATCTGCATTCCTTGTATGGCTGTAAATCCTGAATTTTTCCCCACTGGCGCTGTATGACAGTGTAGCAGCAGAAACTGAACAAGAAAAAAGATAGCTGTGGAGATCCCTAAAGACTTCATATCCCTGCCCCCCCCCACACACAAAGAAAACTAGCCAGGTGTTTTAATTAAGGCTCAAATGTAAGCTTTGATTTGAAGTGGAGAGGTTCATGGAATGGCTGTACAAGTTACAATCCTTCAAGATGCTCAGAAGTCATCTACAGCAACCCATCAGAATTAGCCCGCCTGGGACTGAAAAATGAGGCGGTTATCAAGCAAGATACAGGCGGTTGTGCAGGCATCTGTGGCATTCATCTCCACCTTTCCGGTTCATGGTCCCTCCCTCTCCAAAGAGAGAAGTTACACTCCCCCTTCTCTAGGTTCACAAGTGTCTGTCAAAGGGCTCTTTTGACTGTGAAGATGGAGCTGGTTCTTCAATAAAAGGAGACAGAAGGTTGAGTTCTGGTCTGATAGCATTGGGGAGCATGTGGTTCTACAAAGGCACCTTGTGACTGAAAGGTGGGTTCTGTTTTAAGTCTACAATGAGACATCTCTCTTGGATTAATGGTTGTGACAACTGGGAGGAGTTACTTCTCTTTATTGACGTTATTGAGGGTTAATGTGCAAGCACAGTAGAGGGGAGAAGAAAGAGATGGAACAGCTACCAAACAGGGCTGTATAATCATACCTCTAACAGCTAGGATAAATTTAAGCCCATATGGTATAAACCAGAGGTCTCCTCCCCAACCTTTTTGAACCTTTGGGCACCTTTGAAATTCTGATCAAAAATGAGTACCATCCCAAAATGGCAGCCACAGGAGGTGGAGCCTAATGCAATACTCCCTCCTTACATCTCCTAGAAGAAAGAAAGCTCAGGTCCTTACCAGTCCTCATCATCCAGTGGAAGACCCTTTCATTTGAAGGAGAGTCATCAACAGGCCTGTAGCTACAGCGGGGGGGCCAGGCCCATCCTTTCAACCCCCCATTCCAACTATATGGCTCCTCCATTGGAGGCCCCCAATCTGTCCCCTTTGCTCACTGCCACTGTCAACAAGTAGCCTTGCTGCTGGTCTTTTTGCTTTTTTCGCTCCCCTTCCCTTACACAGCGTGCAGCAGAGCAAAGTGGGGGTGGGAGAGTCAAGAGGTCTTTATCTCTCCGAGAGAGAGGCACATGAGAAGGGGGGGGGGAGCAGAGCTGCTGTGACTGCCTAGGCGAAGGGGGGTTAGCTTGTGGAACTCTGTGCTGAGAGCCCAGGGCCACCAAACCAGGTGCTCTCCCCTCCCAAAACAACAAATCCTGCTGTGGGCCCCACCAAACATGAAATCCTGGCTATGGCCCTGGTCATCAGTAACAATCCCTGTTTTACAATGGCCCTGCCCACTTTCAGAAAAGCTTGGCAGATGCCAAGGGAAGTACAGGCAGCTGCCCACGGGCACCGCATTGGGGAATGCTGTTTTTCTAGTTTTCAAGTCTTGTGTAAACCTTTCCAACATGATCTATTTGCAAATGTACAGAACTTTTAAGCCCCTGAAATTGATCAACTTGAAGGGCAAAATCTTTGTATCTTAAGTATTTCACTGAATATTTGCAGTCTAATTCAGAAGACCTTTGTGTCAGGAAACCCTAAATTATTACCCTTCCAGCACCCCAACCCAGCTCCCAATATCAAAAGGCTGCAGAAATATTGCTTAAAAAAAACATAAGACATGCTCCTGTGGGAACATTTTTTTTATTATTATTAATCACAAACATTACAGTGCAATGATTTTTCTAAATCAGCCTTTTACAAAGCTGGATTCACATTCTTAACATTCAGATTATACACTCAAAAATGGTTAATATTTTCCCATACAAAGTCTAAATAAGAAACAGGCTCAAAACAGTTGCTCTCTTGTGGGGAGGGGGGAGGCGGCATCTGCATCAGGCCAGGCAAGTACAGCATCCACAGACACATCCAGGGGCCCCTCCCTAAAAACAAAGTGCTCATTTTGGGGGAAGAAAAAGAAAAGGTGCCCTTTTTACAAAGCCAACTGCTGTTCCTGTCTTGCGCTTCCTGCCATAAATCAGCCAAACTGCTCATTCCTTGCTCAATTCCTATTTCTCACACCTGTAACATGAGCAACTTGTATCTATCAGCCATAATATTGAATATGAAAACACACGCAACCTCAATGAGAAACTCAAAAGATATAGTACAACAGTTTGGCTTCACTGAAGGGGGCTATTTGGTCCCTCCGGAAAGAAAAGACACAGGACTAATTTTGATCTGGGTGACAACCTCTTTAAAAAGCCTACCAGTCTACAAACTAAGACCATCGTATCCTTGACTCTGTATCTACCCTCCTCTCAGAAGTGCTGATCCACAAAAATGTGGGTTGGAACAGTGAGGACAGGAATCTCAGCTGTGTAGAGGGAGTGAGAACACAGAAATAGTTTACACCAACTAGGAATGAATGTAAAACAAAATATCGCCCTTATTTCCTTGGCTTCAAACTGCACTACCACACAGGAGGCAGAGCGCACAACACCATACTCGCAATGCAAAAGACAGTTACCCAACGTTGGAGCTTTAAGGTTGCACAAATCATTCACCTGATCTTGTTAAAGTAGTAGCAAAGCGGCCTGCAGCCAGTGGGACGATAAGATTCACGTCTGACTGACAAATAATCATAGGCTTTGATTAAAATACATAATTCTGGGACCGCATAGCTGTGTAAAATTGCTACCACTCTAGATACTGGCTTTAGCAAAGGAAAAAATGGCACTTCGCAGTGCACTGTGAGTTCCCCCCACCCTGACCCAAACAACACAGACAGAACGAGATCAAGGCTTCTGGTAGACTAGAAAAGGAGACCTTCAGGGTGCTGCTGGCTTTCTCAGATCTCGGATCTGCTTGATCAGATAGTTCTTCTCATCCGTGAACTGCTCGTCGTCTGCCCTCTCCGTCTGGAAGTTGCTCAGGAACTCGATGAGCTTGGGCTGGTTTTTCAACAGGATGTCCACGATGGCAGGTGACTTGTTTGGGCTGGCCACAAAGACCTGAGAGAGAAAGACAGAGGATGAACCCCTGCAGGCTTGTGTTGCTGTTGGTCTGGGCGCTTTCCACTAGGCCAGAAGAACTCCAGCTTAATGAAGGTGGGGGAGGAAGTTTCCAGCCCTCATGGTAGTAATTTTAAGCTTGAATACGTGGTAGTTTTAAGCAGGGGAGGAATTCTAGCAGGAGCTCCTTTGCATATTAGGCCACACAGCCCTGATGTAGCCAATCCTCCAAGAGCTTACAAGGCTCATTTTTGTAAGCACTTGGAGGATTGGCTACATTGGGGGGCGTGGCCTAATATGCAAAGGAGCTCCTGCTAGAATTCCACCCCTGGTTTTAAGTAAAAGAAATCTAGGTTGACAGTCTCTGAACAGCTCACACTATCAAAGTTCTAATTTATAAAATTGTAAATTTAAGGGGTTTTTTGCTCACACGAACACAGAAAGCTGCATTATACTGAGTTGGACCACTGGTCCACTGGGGCAGGACTGTCTTTTCAGCCTGGCACTGGCTCTCCAGGGTATCAGGCAGAGGTCTTTCACATGACTTACTGAAGATGCTGGGGACAGAACCTGGGGCCTTCTGTCTGCTGCACCACTGAGCCACGGCCCCTCAAAGCAGCTGCAGCCCCCCTGCATAGCTAAGAAGGGAACTGGAAAAAAGCCCACGGGGAGAAAAACCCACATGGAAAAATAGATTTTTATAATTGTGGATAACCATTAATAATATTTTGTTATTTTAGAATTCACATGCAACAAAAAGTGACCGTTTTGTTATTTTTATATTGTTATTTCAGGATTAAAATAGGATTCTCTTCCTGCAGGCTTTTTTCCTGCTCTCAAACATCTGATGTTCATGTCTTGCAGCTCTCAAACATCTGACGTTTATTCTATGTGGCTCTTACGTTATAAGCAAGTTTGACCACCTCAGGGCCATACACTGTAAGAAGAAAATACAATTTAAGAATTAAAAATCACAATACAACAGAAGTTTACCATGTCCGCAATACAACATCTACAACATCTACTGTTCAGAAGTTGTCTTAATCTTAAGGCATCAGAGAAGGCTGAATATTTTTGTAGCCATTTCCTAAGAAATTGTTCTGTAGCTACATTATGCTTTGGACAGTAAAAGAAGGTATGAGGCAAAGAGTCAACTACAGTCAATGAGCAGTCACAAAAGCACTGCTCTGAAGGTGTCTTCAGGAAAGAGCCTTTCACCTGGGCTGTTGGCAACACACTCCAGCATCATGCTTTGGACATGACTGCCTCAATTTCGGGATGTCCCGTATGTTGAAATAGTGGGGCAGGTCAAATTGAGTTGAAAATTTAATTTCCGGGCAAAGGGGAACATTTCTGGCTAGTATCTTTTTGTAAGGAATCTCAGTCCTTGAATTATTTTTTTTAAAAAATCCATCTACAAAAAGCAGAAATATTTGCACTGTATGCTCCCACCCACCCCTTCCCCCGCACTGCTTTGTTGTGGTTTCACGCTGAGCGCTAAACACTATTCTGTTCAGGGCAGCAGAATCCATAGCCTTCAAGGCTGCTAGAAGCGTTCCTAACAGGTCTCCTCCATTCATGGCACTTTGTGAAACATTAAGGAGAGACGGGAAAGAGGAACTCTGCAGATGAGTACAAAGCCAAAAATGTAGATCCTTCAACCATCTGGGGGTCCTTTTCTTGCGGCAGTTACAGGCCCAATGATGATTATTGCTTCACTGATTTCCCCATTCAGTTGGGGTTTTTTGGCACTGATAAATCATGAGCAGAACCTCAGCTATATTAAGCCAGAAGTGCCTCTGGAACTTGAAGCACATGAGGAAAACAAAGAACAAATGAGACTGTGGTGAGGGAATGAGCATCTAATTTCCGCCCCCAGATGGCTCTCAGATCTAGACGTGACGCTTCCCTGCCTTCTCCTCTCTCCCGCTGCTTTGTCATGCCTAATTCCTTCCTGGAAAGAGGCAATGGAAATCTACCAGAGTAAAGGCGTTCCAGTTTAGTCTATTCAATGATCTCATAAGAACAGTTATTGAAGGCAACACAGAGAATACAGCATCTCATACAAAATAAACAATTTCACTTCGATGGGAGAATCCTATTTGACCTAGGAGGACTGTAGCTTTGAATCTGGCTCAAAGAGGGGATTGGATAAACATATGGAGCAGAGGCCCATCAGTGGTTATTAGCCATAAGGTACAGATGGAACTCTTTGTCTGGGGCAGTGATGCTCTCTGTATTCTTGGTGCTTGGGAGGGGCAACAGTGGGAGGGCTTCTAATGTCCTGGCCCCACTGGTGGACCTTCTGATGGCACCTGGGTTTTTCTGGCCACTGTATGACAGTGTTGGGCTGGATGAGCCACTGGCCTGATCCAACATGGCTTCTCATGTTCTTATGAATCCAGAATTACCTTTAGGTTGGACCACCACCACTCAAAGCAACCTCAGCCATTGACATCTACAGGGAGAATTATAGTAGAAATTGCAAGATTTTGCCTCTCATTCCAGTGAGGCTCAACAGAGCACCACACAACTAAACAAGTTGGTATACTACTTAAACAGGTATTTAAAAATAAAGGTTGCCCTGGAATCAAGCAACTTCATACGAAAATAAAAATAAGAACCATTCTGAAAAGCACTCCCATTAAGATGACCAGGGAAACACCTACCAAGAATTCCACACAGCCCCATTTCAGGTGGTGCTTGACTTCGTGACTTGTTTCCAACTCTGCTTCGGAATACAGTGAAGTTATAAAGAAGCAGGTTGGTGAGCATGTACAGAGTGCCAGCTGCTCCATAAACATAACCAATCCCTACACATCTGGGAACACGGATTTCAGATCGGGGGATGTCAGATCTTTGCAAGTCTCAAGCGTGACACCTCTTGTTTTCTATTAAATGCTGGGTTTGGCATGTAGATGCTAACTCCCAAGGTCATTCTTGAACAATGATGAGGATTTCAGTAGGCCAGAGGGTTGAAAATGCTGGTGAACAGAAGACTAGAACTAGCTTTAGGCACTGCAGGCCAATACAAGCCTCCTGAATTCTACCCAGAAGGATCCTTGAAGTACGCTCCACCAGAACACCCCTTGGAAATGGATATACTTCGCCAATTGGAGCTTTCAGTCTCCAAGGGTGGGCCCATGCTTTGCAGATGTCTTCTGTATCTGTAACTGCTCAAGGCACATCGATCATGAGCAGTGAAGATACGGCACCCTGCAGGTCTGTGTCAGGGAGAGACTGCAAACAGAATACTCGCCATCACTATCGGCTATGAGGTACACACAGCACAGGTGTTCCAAGTTGTTCTGAAGCATACAGACCAATCAGGTGCCAACCATGCTTTCAATGCTTCTGCCAGACCAAAGCCAGCAGCAGAAGTACAGAGGTTAAGTATCGTTCATGTGCATATGATGCTGCAGGGATAATAAGCCATTCAACGCCCCCCCCCCCCCCCACAAATGGAGGACAGTAACTCAGAACAGGAGAATACTATCAGGTTAAAGTAAAGGTAGTCCCCTGTGCAAGCACCAGTCCTTTCTGACTGGGGTGATGTTGCTTTTACGATGTTTTCATGGCAGACTTTTTACGGGGTGGTTTGCTATTGCCTTCCCCAGTCATCTACACTCCCCCCCCCCCCCCCAGCAAGCTGGGTCCTCGTTTTACTGACCTTGGAAGGATGGAAGGCTGAGTCAACCTTGAGCTGGCTACCTGAACCCAGTTTCCACCAGGTTTTAACTCAGGACGTGAGCAGAGCTTCGGACTGCAGTACTGCAGCTTTACCACTCTGCGCCACGGGGCTATGTACCATCAGGTTAGGGGACTTCTATATGCAACTTCTGCAGAGTGAAGAACGCTCATTCAGATACAATCCAATCACAAATCATGGTGCTCAGCACCACCACGATTTCTAATCTGTCTTCACAGCACGCGTTCCCATGGAAACATAACCAGTACAGCAAAGTGTAGCTGGCACACAAAACCCTGAGGTCGCCTATAAATAACCGTTCTCCTGTGGATTTCTCTCTCTACGCTTCCAGTTTTGTGTTAAGCATGCTGCGAGCACCCACACAGTCCTCGGAGATCTATGGAACTGAAGGCACTGTGGGCAGCTCAGCATCTGCACTCCCCGACTTAAGCATGCACCAGCAGTCTCTGGCTTAGATCCACTGGAAATTCTCTATAAATGGAAGGATTTCTGCCCGCAGAGTGCACTAGCTCTATCACTCCATCTCTACAGACTGTGAGCACTTCTGGTGTTATCAGAACAGTTCTTGGGACTTCATCAGACTGCAGGACCACACAACTCAGTATCCAAACTGAGGATATACAGACGAAAAGGAGGGACTGTGGAGACAGGGACTGGCGCAGTTGCTTCCACTAAGTTCTGCAGGACACAGGGATGCATGAAATACGTGCCCACCCTAGGGATTCCCCCTTACCCAATCCACCATCATAATAATGGGCATTCACTTAAGTTCACAAACAAATGGCACAAGATAGCTCCAAGCGGGCAGCCGTGTTGGTCTGAAGCAGTAGAACAAAGTAGGAGTCAAGTGGCACCTTTAAGACCAACAAAGTTTTATTCAGAATTTCAGCTTTGGTGTGCTCCAAGCACACTTCATCAGACGAGGAATCGGGTACAGCTGGTAGGCGGTGGTTAGAATGCAAAATGATATAAATTTAAGATCCAATGACTTAAATTTGTACCATTTTGCATTCTAAACCACTGCCTACCAGCCATATGTAGCTCTGCTCACTGTACCCGATTCCTCGTCTGATGAGGTGTGCTTGGAGTACACCAAAGCTTACATTCTGAATAAAACTTTGTTGGACTTAAAGGTACAATCTGACTCCTACTTTGTTCAAAAGGCACAAGAGTTAGTCTGATGGCAGATGCTGAGCGTTATTCGTTCACAAAGCATGCTTCAAACAGGCTTTCATTCGCTTATCTTTTAGCTGCCAAAACTTCAATAGAGGAATTACGCAGGTAGATAATCTCAACTGCTCAGTTCTTCAGGCTGAAATGATTTGTGAAACAGCAACCGCTATAACTCAATTGCTGGGGAAGGAAAAGGGATGGCAATCGCTGTTGTGGGAAGAGGATGGAAACACTCGACCCACTTGTCACACAGCAGGGGCCTAGCGGGGCCTTCTACTGGCTGCCACCACTCTGGAAGGGGTCTGCATGGAAGGTCCCAGAGCACCCAACCACGCCTGTCTTCCTTATTCATGACTCTTAACTGTGACCAAGGAGACATGAGAACCCAGGCAGTATAACAACAAAAGAAGTTTATTATTAGTGCTCTAAAACAATAAGTGAGTGATAAAGATTTAGTGCTATAGTGAATATGAAACAGTAAAGGTTGGTGCAAAGAAACAAAAGCCCTGATGCGTTTAACAATACAATCCCTACTCTAATACCAAAACTCACCCCCTTGGGTAAAGGATCTTGTCCAACTGCCTGTTCCAGAGAGCACTCCTTGCCTGTCTGCAACCTCTCTAGGCAGAGAACCACTCTGCCTACAGCCTCTTCAGGAAAGAACACACCCCGTCTGTCCTTGGCTCTTTTATGCTCTCCTCCCAGACCCCACCTCTCTCTGGGAGAGTTTCCCTCCAAACCCTTCCCACCCAATCAGAGGGACAGAAGGGATCCTGGGAAATGTAGGCTTTCCCCAGTAACTCCTAGGCAGGCTTCACTAGGCCCAGGATTAGGGTTGCCAAGTCCAATTCAAGAAATATCTGGGGACTTTGGGGATGGAGCCAGGAGACATTGGGCAGAGCCAGGAACAAGGGTGTGACAAGCATAACTGAACTCCAAGGGAGTTCTGTCCATCATATTTAAAGGGACAGCACACCTTTTTAAATGTCTTCCTTCCATAGGAAATAATGAAGGATAGGGGCACCTTCTTTGGGGGCTCATAGAATTGGACCCCCTGGTCCAATCATTTTGAAACTTGGGGGGTACTTTGGGGAGAGGCACTAGATACTATACAGAAAAATTGGTGCCTCTACCTCATAAAACAGCTCCCCCAGAGCCCCCAAAATCTCCAGATCAATTCCCCATTATACCCTATGAGAATCAATTTCCACATAGGGAATAATGACGTGCTCAGCAGACGTTCCCCCCCCCCCCCCACACACACACACCACCACCTCCATTTCTGGCAACTCTAAAGCGAGGGATTGGCCTCTCTACTCACGAGTTGCTGTCAACTTCTTCAGTTACACAGACACCCCATCCCATAAGGAAGCCTTTCAATTGGAGATTGAAGCCTCTGGGGGTGGAAAGGCACATGGCCCTCTGGGGGCGGGGCTCCCCCCCCCCCCCGCTGGCCAGCTGACTGGGGGTGGGAAGGAGCCTGGGAAAGTGGAAGAACCCCCGCTGGGACCTGGAGATTGGCAAGCCTACCCAGGATCATGACACCACTGGATCACAAATTATAACCGGCCCAAGAGACGAATAGCTGCCAAGATTAGTATTTTCAAATCAAGAACCTCCAGAAGAAGAAATGTTTTTCCAGAGCTTCATACCTCTTTTCCATCCCTTGTTACAACCAAAGTATGCCCCCCCCCCCGACACAGCTATAGCCCTGGGAAAACCCTATTAAACCTAAATTAAAACATGCTTAAAACGTTAGCACTCATTGGTCTTGAAGATGCTTTCTTTGTATTTTTCCCATGGGGCCCAGGGAACTGGCCAAAGGAAGCTCTGGCTCTTTCCTTCCTTCCCCAGGGGACCAGAAGGGGAGGAGCCTCAGCCAATAGAAGGAAGAGAGGCTTAGCTCAGTAGCTCTGCTGTGCAATTGAGAGAGCCTGGCAAAGCAAGCTCTCCCTCCTCCCCAAGGGAGGAGCCTCAGCCAATGGAGAAAATAGAGGTTTTTTTCTCTGTAGCTCCTGTGCAATTGAGCAAGCCTTGCAAAGCAAGCTGTTATGCAGAAGGAAGCAAGAGAGAGGGAGAAGGAAGCAGATGACAGTCAGTTGCTCGTGGGCCTGATAGGAGCCCTCCGAGGGCCTAATTCAGCCCCCAAACTGCATGTTTGACAGCCCTGCTCTATTCGGTATCATGTTTGTTAGTGTGAGGAGAATGGACACAGCTCCCTTCTTAATCTCACCCTCCTGGGAGGCTAACAAACAGCCAAGTCCACACTGCAGCTGGGAAACGATGACCCTCGACCCAAAGAGCTGCACCCACTCATTTTGCCCTCAGGGGCGGCTTCGATCTCAGCTTTACCTTGAAGACGTGGAAGGCCTCGAACTGGATGTTGGGGCTTTTGTCACGCAGCATGTTCATCATCAGCTTCAGGTTCTCCGGTCTGCTGATGTACTTGGTCATGATGGCAAAGTTGTGCCGGTCCAGGATCAGCTCGCCCAGCAGCTACGGAAAACATGGCAGAAACAAGCTCTCGGGGAACTACTTGGAAGCCAGAGGGCAAGTCAGTTTTCTCTGTCTGTCAGAACACCTTTGCACCCAAGACCTCACACCTGCCTATCACTGCTGGTAGCAAAGTCAATGGGCAGGGACGCTGGCACCTGCTCATCCAATGCAGCCTTTGTTTGTTTTAATTTTATTTATTCATTTCATTTATACCCTGCCCTCCTCCACAGTGGGGGCCCAAGCACCTTACATCATATTCCTTTTTTCCATTTTATACCCCCAGCTTAAGCAACTACCTGATGTTTCATGGTTTCAGTCCCCTTTGATACACCTGTGGGGGTCAAGTTGTTATACTCAGGCCTTGAATTCAGCAGGAGCTCACAGAAGCACAGTTCCTGAACCTGTCTGAGGGTTCCCCCTCCTCCTCCTCCCCTTGTCCATTGAATAGTAGGTGCAGCTGCATAACAATCCCTGGATTAGGAGAGCACGCAGCCAGCCAGCCACCAAGAGCTCTGCCACATCCCCAGCAGCCCTCATTAACCCCTAGAGAAGACAACGCCACTCTTTCTCCACTTCTTATGTGATTTTGGGCAGCGGCTGGCTTGCTGGCCTTTTGACGGGGGGAGGGGGTGGGGGGTTGCTAAGGAGAGCTCCAGATGAGCAAGGTTTGCTTGGGTTTGCTGGATCTCTAACCAGCCCAAGCAGGCCTCGCTCACCCTGGGCTCTCCTTTCTTGCACCAGGTTGCTTTTGGCTGGTTGGGTGGGGGGAGGCATATGAGTTATGCTAATGAGCTCCACCACCTATTTTTCTACAAAAGGACCCCTGGTTATACTACTAAGAAGAAGAAGAGAAGAGGAAATTGGATTTATGTCCCACCCTTCCCTTGGAGTCTCAGAGCAGTTTACAATATCCTTTCCCTTCCCCACAACAGACGCCCTGTGAGGTAGGTGGGGCTGAGAGAGCCCTGACAGGAACTGCTCTTGAGAGAACAGCTCTTAGTGAACAGTGACTGATCCAAGGTCACCCAGCAGCTGTATGTGGAGTAGTAGTGGGGAATCAAACCTGGTTCTCCCAGATAAGAGTCTGAGCACTTAACCACTACACCAAACTGGCTAGAACTGTACCCTGAACATATATACCAAATGCTCAAGAGGAGAATAGTATTTGCAAACAAGGAGACAGAATCCTAGTTTGACAGCTCAATCGGATGCAGCATTTTCCACAGCCCAAAAGAGAAACACAGTTAAAAGGCTTTTTCAGCAAGACCTTTCCAGGTTCACCTTTCATTTGGAAGACGCAAGGAATTCTTGAGGGGAAAAAACCCATATAAAATCCTTCAAGGACAATCGGATACACGGAGAGTAGAAATTCTAGGACTGGTTTTCATATGCCTCGAGATATTGCAAGAAACAAACCAACACAAAAATTGCCTTGCATTTTAAGATCTGAAGTGTTGAAGACAGGCAGCAGTGACAACAAATCTTACCTTTAGAGATTGTCTCTTCGTCACGTAATTCTCAGAATGAAGCAGCTTTTCATAATCCTCGAAGAACTAAAGAAAGGGGGAAAATGTTACTTCCCAGACAACTGGCTCTCTTTCCCCCCTGTCAATAAATAAAAGAGAGAAGGGGAGCGAGGTGTGAGAGAGGCCCAGCCCCGCTGTGCATCCTGGGAGTACCACAACAAACTCCTGAAGCTGCCTTATACTGAACCAGATTATTGGTCCACCAAGGCCAATACGGTCTACTCAGTCTGGCAGCAGCTCTCCAGGGTCTCATGCCAAAGTCTTTCATATCACCTACAACTGGATTCTTTTAACTGGAGGTGCTGAGAACCTGGGATCCTCTGCATACCAAATAGAAGCTCCACCACCGAGCCATGACCTCTCCCCATAAGAAGTTGACTTATACTCAGACTCTTGATCTATTCAGGTTAGTACTAACTACTTAGACTGACAGTAATCTTTCACATCACGTACTGCCTGATCCTTCTAGCTGGACATGGTGGGGATTGAACCTGGGACCTTCTGCAAGCCAAGCAGCGGCTCTGCCACTGAGCCATCAGCCCGTCTCAGTCACTTCTGGAAAAGGAGACCAAGTCCTATGAGGAAAGGTTGAAGGAGCTGGGCATGTTTAGCCTGGAGAGGAGGTGGCTGAGAGGTGATATGATCACCATCTTCAAGGATTTGAAGGGCTGTCATATAGAGGATGGTGCGGAATTGTTTTCTGTGGCCCCAGAAGGTAGAACCAGAACCAATGGGCTGAAACTAAATCAGAAGAGTTTCCGGCTCAACATTAGGAAGAACTTCCTGACCGTTAGAGCGGTTCCTCAGCGGAATAGACTTCCTCGGGAGGTGGTGGGCTCTCCTTCCTTGGAGGTTTTTAAACAGAAGCTAGATGGCCATCTGACAGCAATGCTGACTCTGTGAATTTAGGGGGCGGTATCTGTGAGTTTCCTGCATTGTGCAGGGGATTGGACTAGATGACCCTGGAGGTCCCTTCCAACTCTATGATTCTCTTCTACCATATGGCTTCATTTGTTACTGAAACAATGGTGGATCCCTTTGTGTCAAACAGTTAAGAGGAATACAGCAGCGCAGACTGAATTTCTTTTTGGTGTAAAGATCCAACAATATTTTATAACCTGTCAGAGTGGCAGCAGATTTTTGCTGTCTGCTTTTTTGTGTTTGGATAAAACACTGAAAGCCTACCTCAAAAGCAGTAGCCTCACTAAGCAGTTCCAAAAATGAAACTGAAAACAAGCCCCCACCCCCCACCCCCCGGCCCGGTTCTTACCATGTCATAATTTTGTTCTAATAATTCTGCTACCAACACTTTGTGTCTTGTGAGCAGGTCCTGGAGAAAAAAAATGGCAAGCAAAGAATGAAATTGGCTCCACACGACATAAAATTCTCCCCTTCCACTCTTTTTCGGATAACAAGTTTTATTAAATTTAACAAGGAAAATTAGGGAACTGGGGGAAGGATCAGGGATAGGGTACAGAAAATAGAATAGATTACAGTTATTACTTCATCAAGAAAAACAAAAGAAAAAGTATAATTATACCGGCAAGTACATAGATATTACCTTTAAAGTCTACAAATATTTTATGATCTTTTGATATTACTGTAAAATCCTCCTGTTTTACCAACTATTTAGTGGCAGATTCCAGATTCTTCTCTATCATATCTGTGATCATACAAAACCAAATCTATGTATCTTTAATCTACATAAAGCAACAGAAGGAAGAAAAAAAAAGAAGAGAAAGGAAGGTTCAAATTCTGGTCTTCAGTACTAGCTTATTAACCAAGAGGTTTCATATGTAGCAACAGCTGCTGCATCTCTATCTAATTTAGAAAGGAATCTAAAGGCTAAACAAAAATAAAACAAACTTCTCATTAACCATGAAAGGCTTCTGAATTAGGTAGGTACAGTTATGGTATTCATGTTTTATTAGCAAATGTTGATAACTTTAGGCATCTACTTGAACAGTTAGCTCTTTAATAAACAAAAAGGATGGGTTTTCAAAAAAAAGAGAGAAAAAGTAAGCAAGGGAGGAGAAGAAAAAAAAACCCCATGGAATGGTGTTTTTACAGCAGCCCTCATCTCAGAAGGCGCTAGCCATTCCCAATTGCTCCCACAACTTCACACTAAACAGAAAGGGGAACTTTGATCTATAGGGAGGGATGGTGGCTCAGTGGTAGAGCATCTGCTTGGGAAGCAGAAGGTCCCAGGTTCAATCCCTGGCATCTCCAAAAAAGGGTCCAGGCAAATAGATGTGAAAAGCCTCAGCTTGAGACCCTGGAGAGCCGCTGCCAGTCTGAGAAGACAGTACTGACTTTGATGGACCAAAGGTCTGATTCAGTATAAGGCAGCTTCATATGTTCATCTCACTCCCATCAAATTGTACTCATTTACTTCCCTGAAAAGCAAATGTTGTAAGCCGCCCTGAGCCACTTCGGTGGGAAGGGCGGGATATAAGTCTAAATATAAATAAAGAAAGAAAGAAAAAAGCTCTTAGTGGATTAATTCATTGGCAGACATCTCCATGCATGGGAATGAACAAAGGGCACCTCCTCACCAACCATTCAAGAAAAGCAAAATATTAAAGGTATGTACACACTTTCCTTATATATATGTATGTGTGTATGTAATTCTAGCTACAATAGTCCAAATTCTAATTAAACAGATTAACTTTTTAGCCTTACATTAGCGTATATTTAAATTTTAAAAAGTTTTACAAGTTGTTAGAGTAAATAAAACTCCCTCTTTTTAGCAACAGATTGTTAAACTTCATTATGATTTTGAGCTTTGCAGAAAATCACACCAAACCAAACAAGCTGCCCATTCAATCTGAAAAATAAAAAAGCAAATAATCCTGCTTTAGGTTTAAAGAAACCCTCAAAAAAAAGGGGGGGGGGATTCAAAATTAAGTCCCATAATATTGTGCCTGTTAGAGAATAGTCTTATAATCTCTTCTTATAGTTTGAATAAAAATGAAGATCCCCTAGTTCGAAAATCAGAATATCCATTCCAAGATGTTATGTCAGATCCATAATATTATGCTCATGTCAAGCCACTGTATGGTAAGAGTTTATATTCTCTTCTTCCTGAAAGCCTCCCAAGTCATAATCCTTGTTGTTGGACTTGCTCTGAGGCTGTAGATTTTACTTGAGTCGACTGATTTTTCCCTTTCATTGCTGAGCATTTTTGCAAAAAGCTTTGGAGCCAAATCGATGTTATTCCCCCCTTTCTTTGTCTCAGTGAACTGTAGGTTTCGTTTCTCCTGCATAAGTGCATAAACTGCATTCATTTTAAAATCAGGCAAGGCAATCTCAGGCAATTGTTGTTTCGCTTTTGCCCGCTTCTCAGGCAGATTTTGTGCTCCTTGATACCTCTGTTCTTGTATATTTTCCATTTCTTTACAATTCTCCAGGAATTTTCCCATCTGTTCCTTTACCAATTCTGTTAAAATACCAAGTCCCTGCCTTATGGAGAGTATAGTAGCCATAAAATCTTTTGAATTATTCATCTCTTCCCTGCTGTTATAATCAGTACGATAATAGAAATCAGAGACTAAGTTCAGAGTGCCAGGTTGAAAATCCAGCTTCTCTCATATAAAGTCACATTCCACCTTTGATCAAGTTTTGTATAGTATGTTGGTAGTCCAATTGTCACTTATTTAACTTTAAACCAGATCTATATTTTAAGTTTAAACCACAACTATATACTCAGTCCAATTCCTTTTACTTGAAATAAAGACAATTGTTATAAGCTTGTTCTTTTAATTTTAGAAGCTTTTCTTTGGGAGGGGGGGTCTTTTAGCCTCCTCCCCCTCTTTTTGAACAGTCAAATTTGGTTTTATAATAGGACTTCAGTTGATAGATTACATTCCAGAGTGAACTTACTTGCAAGGTATAGTTCGTTAGTTGAAGTAGAAAGACGATTAGACGAAAGTATTTTGTTACCAGTAGACACAGCTAATGCCATAGAAAATGGCAATTGTCACTGTGAGGTTTCAGGATAGACAAAGAACCAGGCTTCGCCCACCAACAAAATCACTGGGAATGTCGTTTCCCATGCCGTCAGGGCTCCCCCTCCAGGGTTCCCCTCAGGTATCTGGGCTTCCCAGATCCCCTCAATCTGCTCATTTCGGGGAGTTCGCAAGAGTTGCGATTCCCCCCACCTTGCTGAGCTGAAGCTTGAACCCCTTCCACTCTTTTTCGCTAGTACATGCTCTGAGGAGGAGGCTGGACAAGGAGAAGGAAGAAAAGTCCAGCCCTTGCGCTTTAGACCACATCGTAAAGACTAGAGCACTGCACTCCCTAGCCAATTCCAAATGGACCTTGAAAAGTATGTCAGGCTCCCAGGGACAAGATGTGCACGTTAATTTTTAAAGCTCTCAAGTATTTTTTATAAAGACACATAAAATATGTATACATTGGACATTTATAGTGCAATCCTAAACAGAGTTGCCCCTTTCTAAGACCACTGAAATTGATTAGTTTAGAAATTTGAATTCAGTGGCCCCTTCAAGACAAAGTTCAATTATGGGTATAAACTTTGTTCTCTCATCTGCTTGTTACCTCCTGCATTTGTGTGCTAATTTACTGCCATTCACAGAATTTACTAATTGCTTTAATCCAATCTCAGCTCTAATCACCCAGTATTTGCATCTTCACTCTAACTGGCCCTTCCTTACAACCAGCTCACCCACCCGCCCCTCTTTCTATATGTTATGGTTGAAGAAATTCTGTTTCACTGTATCTGAGGAAGTGTGCTTGGACCTGAAAACTTGTACTTTGAATAAACTTTTGTTGGTCTTAAAGGTGCCTATACAACTACTCACCTGAATCTTTTTACGATTCCATTCTCACCTTGTTTAAGGCCTACCTGCATTCAGACAAACAATAAAGCTTTTTATGGGGAAGGAGGTACCTCTACACTAGGTATGTCCAATAGGTAGATCGCGGAGTGTTATTGTCTACTTTATAACGCCGCTGTATCCTTGCCCAAAAAGGGTAATCTGGAGCATCATTATAAGGCTTTGCATAGCAATAAATTTGATGTGGTTTTCCACCCAAAAGTGAAATTCGTAAACTGAAGCTCAAAGAACTTAAATCTAAATCGGCAACCTTGGCATCCTTCAAGGTCAGAAACCTGATCGCAAAGAAATGCAAACCTTTCAATGAAGGAGAATTTGTAAAAGATTGTTTTCTTGAAGCAGCAGATAACCTTTTTGAAGGATTTAAGAATAAGAAAGAGATCATAGCTGCTGTTCAAGATGTACAATTGTCAAGAAACACCGTTGTGCGGCGAACAGAAAAGATGTGTGGAGACACAACTGAACAACTGTTGGAGGATGTTTCAGTTTGTGTTGCTTTCTCACTCCAACTGGATGAATCTACAGACATAAGAGACATAGCCCAGTTACTAGTCTTTATCCGGATGGTTTTTGAAGGCTTCAGTGTTAAAGAAGAATTACTTGGAATGATTTCTTTAAAAGGGAGAACTACCGGTCAGGAAATATTCAGCTCTTTCCATTCTTTTGTGACAAAGTGTAATCTTCCGTTGCAGAAATTTGTTTCCATCACTACTGATGGAGCAAGAGCAATGACAGGTGAGGTTAATGGTTTCATAGGCCTCTGTAGACAGCAAGACAACTTTCCAGATTTACTTTCTTACTACTGCATCATTTACCAGCAAGTTTTGGCAAGCAAGAGACTCAATACAAAGATAGTCATGGACATCACTTTCAAAATTGTAAATTCAGTTTGTGAAAGATCACTTCAAAGACAGCTTTTCAATCTTACTCTTGATGAAGGGGCAGGGGAAATCATTTCGCACACAGATGTAAGGTGGCTAAGTAGGCACAAATTTCTGCAAAGATTTCGTGATTTGCTGAATAAAATAAGGTTTTTGAAGGAGCGGGGAGATGACAAGGCAGATGAGGAGTGGTTATGTGATCTGGCATTTCTCGCTGACTTTACAAGTGAACTAAGTGATATGAACATTGAACTACAAGGTAAAATGCATTGGTGAGTACAGTTTCATCCTACAAGAGCAAATTTGAGCTAATGATGACTGACCTTGCAAACAACACTTTTGATCATTTTCCTAATATGCAGGACTATCCGGGACAATGTTCAAATTTTGTTTTTCAGAATGATAAGTATGTGACAGAAATCTGCTGTGCTATCCAGGAATTCAAAAAAATATTCTGTGATTTCCAAAGAATTGAAAAAGTTGTGGAGTACTTGTCATACTCCACAACACAAAGCAGATATGGACATTACGGAAACTGCAGCTGCTATCATTAAAAATTACTCATTGAATAAGGCATCTCTTGAAAACAAAATAGTAACCCTTAAAAATGACATTTTTTTCCAAGATCATCCAGTCCAACACTTCGTGTCACACAGTGGCCAAAAACCCCAGGCACCATCAGGAGGTCCATCAGTGGGGCCAGGACACTAGAAGCCCTCCCACTGTGCCCCCCCCCCCCTCCAAAGCACTAAGAATACATAGCATCACTGCCCCAGACAGAGAGTTCCATCAATACGCTGTGGCTAATAGCCGCTGATGGACCTCTGCTCCATATGTTTATCCAATGCCCTCTTGAAGTTGGCTATGCTCTTGAAGCTATCTTATGCATGTTAGGGGGCTGCCTTTGTCCAGTCTCTCAAGTCTCTTCAATAGCCACTGATCTAATCTTGCTGAGCTCTGAGAGAAACTATCACAAAACCAACATGCTACAGTCTGTATGACTGAAATCTTCTTCACGAGAGAGAAATGATGAAAAAAGCATCTGCTACCATTAAATCAACAAATGAACCTTTTAGTTCATCTTTGTGGCTTCTGTGCAGGCCCACATGGGGCTGCCGCAGAAAAGATTTCCAAGCTTTCTAATAGACAAGGAGCACCCCTCCTCCCTCAGGCCCTTTCCCGCCAAAAAGATCACCTGACTGGGAGGAGGGATGCTACTCCCTCAGCTCTTTTTGCCGCGCGGAGAGAGGATCTCCACTGCTGTTCTCTGTGTTTTTCCTCACCTCAGTTTGAGGCTGAGGAGATTTTTTTTTCTCTCAATGATTTTTCCTTTTAGATCTCATTTCCATTTCAGTTCATTTTTTAATAATCCCGATGATGGAGTTTGCCTTTTTCATCACCACTGCATACATGCCAAGTCGACATTTCGTTGAGATTTCTACTACAACCCCGAGATCCTTTTTTGGGAAGTTCAGACCCCATCAATGTATTTCAAATTAGGATCTCTCCCCCCTGCCCCCAACATGCATCACCTTGCACTTACCTACACTGCCCTTCATGTGCCACACTGCTGCCTGCTCACCCAGTTTAGAGAGATCCTCCCAGAGCTCTTCACAATCTGCTTGAGTTTCACCATCCTGAATAATTTGGTACTATCAACGTAACTGGACACTACACTCTCATTCCAGATGATCTGTGAACAAATTAAATAGCACCAGCCCCAGGGCTTTTTTTATAGCAAGAACTTATTTGCATATTAGGCCACACCCTGATATAGCCAATCCTCCTGGAGCTTACAGTAGGCCCTGTAAGAAGAGTCCTGTAAGCTCTTGGAGGATTGGCTACATCAGGGGTGTGTGGCCTAATATGCAAAGGAGTTCCTGCTACGAAAAAAAGACCAGACCAGCCCTAATGCTGATCCTTTTGGGACCCCCAGGATCACTTCTGGTCATCTCAAGAACTGTATGCTGATTCCTACTCTTTGTTTCCTGTTTAGCTAATTTTTAAATCTTAGCCCAAGACTGCTCAGCTTCCTCTGGAGTCTTTGCTCCAGAATGCTCCTTGAAGGTCTCAGAAAATAATTTATTTTGGATTGCCCTTATCCACATGTTTGTAAATAAGTTTATACACACATTAATTGCATCGCTGTAAAATCCTGGGGCAATGAAGCATTTACCTTAAAAGTAGCAAAAGCATCAGAAGCTATGTCGAAGGTTGACATTCCCACGTATTGGAAAAAATCTCTGAACTGATCCGAGAAGAGGACGATTTTGGCCAAAGGCTCGTGCCGAACGCATTCTCTCAACATAATTCCACAACGTAAGGCGATCTGAGGTGTTTCATATCTAGAATTTTTTGGGGGAAAATCCTTTTAGGCATAAACAAAACACAAAAGTACAAATACGTAATCTAATGCATGAGTGGTCTTGTCAAATCTGAACTTCTTAAGAATCTCAAGGGTGAATTGCAGTTTTGGCTGCAGGGATCTCTTAGACATCTGAACTTCTCCAGAGTTTAGTCTAAGAACAGTGAAAAGAATGCCTATGTAATATGGATTTCCCCTCCCCTTCTGGAATGAATGAAATGTACTGAGATAGCACAGGGTGTTGAAGTTTGCAGCTCTCTCTTTCATTTCATTACCGGATAAATTTGCAGTTATCCTTGTTAAAAACTAATGCATTTAAGCTCCATAAGCATGCCAGTTAATACAGTTTTATGCACTAACTAAACCATACTTTTGGTGGTGCTAAGGCAGGAAACATTATTTCATTCATATGTACCTCAGTTTTCTCCACAAATGGGGACTCGAAGTGGCTTACGCAGGGCTTTTTTTGTAGCAGAAACTCCTTTGCATATTAGGCCACACACCCCTGATGTAGCCAGTCTTCCAAGAGCTTACAGTAGGCCCTGTAATAAGAGCCCTGTAAGCTCTTGGAAGATTGGCTACATCAGGGGGATGGAACCTAATATGCAAAGGAATTCCACCTACAAAAAAAAGCTAGGCTCATGTCATTCTCCATTTTATCCTCACAACAATCCTGTGAGGTAGGTAAGGTAAAGAGAATGCAACTGGCCCCCAGGTCACCCAGTAAGCTTCAATGGCATGAGTGAGGATTCGAACCTGGGTCTCCCAAATCCTAGTCTGACACTCTAACCATAACTCCACACTGGTTCTCAAAAGAAGGTCTATAAATGTCATTTCTCCCTGAGATTTCCATTTTCCCACCCCTAGAAAAATTAAAAAACATTTCCCATGCCTTCAGAATTTCTGGAAATGTTACACTCTCCAGGGCTTTTTTTGTAGAAAAAGCCCAGCAGGAACTCATTTGCATATTAGGCCATACTCCCTGACATCACATGGTTTCACATAGGCTTTTTGGTAGAAAAAGTCCAACAGGAACTCATTTGCATATTAGGCCACACACCCCGACACCAAGCCAGCTGGAACCGCATTCCTGTGCATTCCTGTCAAAAGAAAAGCCCTGCATCTCTATATGAAAGGGTCATATAAAATAAAAAAAATTAGCTGACCTATGCATCTGTGCATGTTTCTAACCAGTGCGCAGAGCACACCATCTAGTATTGTACTATCCATCCAGGAAAGTTGTGAGAGACTGACATGACCCGAAAGACACCTAAGAGTTACAATGGGGGTGGGGGAACACCTGTTGAAGGACAGATCCCAAGAAGGTTTTTACCTCCCCCGCCCCGACATCTCTCAGCGTGGCACCTACCCTTTGAGCAGCATGAACAGGATATGTGGATGGGCACTAACATATTCCACTGTGGGACTCCGAGTTCCAATCTGTCTTCTTAAGATGTTGTTGAATATTTGGGAGACATCCTTTTTGCCCTATTGAAAAAAAAAACAAAAACCCAAAGCACGTTTTCCAAGGCTGGAGATGAAACCACAGTGGTATGCTCAGAGCACGATTCTGCAGCACTGCATCCTGCTTGGAACCCTTTGCCATCTCAGTTCCTTGCAAGTTTCCTATTTGATATGCACTAAATCATCCTGAGAATCATATTTCACATTCTCCAACCAGGGCTTTTTTTTGTAGCAGGGGCTCCTTTGCATATCAGGCCATACCCCCATGATGTAGCCAATCCTCCAAAAGCTTACAGTAGGCCCTATACTAAGAGCCCTGTAAGCACTTGGAGGACTGACTACATCAGGGGTGTGTGGCCTAATATGCAAAGGAGTTCCTGCTACAAAAAAAGCCCCGTCCCCAACAATACTGAATGTGAGCAACTGTAGGCAAGCAGCCAGGGGACTCACCTGGACATGGCACTCATGTGGAACAAGGGTTATAGTAAGGAGAGGAATTGGGTACAAGTGAACAAAAAACAAAGCTAGCTGGAGCCAAGTAGGTTAAGGGTGTTTGTGTGCCTAATGTATATGAGAAAGGTAACCAGAAAGGTTGAGACAACCCCCCCCCCAAAAAAAACTATACACACAACTAAAATATAGCTATGCACGTAGTGTACAAAATATCATATATATTTAATTATACATTCAAAAGCACTAAAATATCATTTAAAAACCATAATCCTATTATGCATATAAGTACTTATTCTGAACATAAAGACAAATGTCCAATCATATAAATACAGGTTATAAGGTACAAATCATATCCATATATGAGAACCAATACTGAACTTGTTTTGGCTAAAAGCCAAACTGAACAGTTTGCAAATTTAGCAAAAATATACACTAAACTCATCATATACAAAATGGACCTAAAATGAGAGGGGGGGGGGAGGAATTATCTACACGCCTGTTAAGCAACAATTTATTTTTATAAATTAAATACTTTGAAGTATATGGAACTGGGATAACTACCTTACTCACACCGAGACCCATGGAGTAAGTGGTGATAATATGCTTGAGATGCAACACGGCCAACTCATCAAGATGTACAAAATTTGAAAGGCCTTTGTCATCTATGCTGGAAACCTACCTTCAGCACCTCAGCTTGTGGTATTATGAACTCTTTCCCCCCTGAAAGTTTGACCAGCTATTTTCCAACTCAGCCAATATAAATTTGGCCAACCTGCCCCGAGTTTATTCAAGCCTCTATATCAGGGGTCCTCAAACTACGGCCCGCGGGCCAGATGCGGCCCGCTGAGGACGTTTATGCGGCCCGCCGGGTTATGGCAAAATCAGACCGGAAGTGACGTTCGACCTAAACTCGCGTTAGCAACGCACACTTCTGGCACTGGGCTGAGGCGGCGGAGACAGAGTGTGAGGTGATACCGAGGTGAGGTGAGTTCCCAGGCCGGGGTGTGTGGTGTGGGGAAGGGAGAGAGATGCAGAAGACGGAGAACTGACGGCCTTGTACAGTAACGGCAGTCCGGCCCTCCAACAGTCTGAGGGACAGTGAACTGGCCCCCTATTTAAAAAGTTTGAGGACCCCTGCTCTATATGACAAGCAGGGGTGAAATTCTAGCAGGAGCTCTTTTGCTTCTTAGGCCACACACCCCTGATGTAGCCAGTCCTCCAAGAGCTTACAAAAAAGAGCCTTGTAAGCTCTTGGAGGATTGGTTACATCAGGGGTGTGGCCTAATATGCAAAGGAGCTCCTGCTAGAATTCCACCCTTGATAAGGGAATTCTATTGGAACAGAGGCAAATCGAAACACGTGGTTTAGCAGAGACCATAGATGACTTAAAAGGCAGATTCAGTGGAAACATCAAGAATGTCAAAGAATTAATACAAATCCGAGAGAGCTGCTAAAGAAAGAGCTACAAAGACTTAATTATAAAGTAAACAAACAGAAGGCTCTGGCTAGAAATGGAGTCGATTTCTATCCACAGTTAACAATGACATCACCTTTTGGTGTGTTGTTTAATCCTGCCATCAACCCACAATTTAAAATTTCCTCCTACATTGCTGCACACATCTGGGAAAATCATTTTAAAATGCCATTTTCAGATCGCATCTTTCTCTGTTTCTCTTGATACAGCCCCCACTCCACCCACTGGGCAGACAATTCTAACAATAAAGCTGATCTTTCCATCCAAGCTCTTTGGTCAGACAAAGCTCATGGACCTCACTTAATCCTTAATAAATTATTTAACGCAAACCCTTGCTGGCAGGCCAAGGTTTTAGCACTGGTCTTTACCTCTATTGATTCCTCTGGCCTGATTCCCAGATCTTGAAAATGTGCTGTATTATTCCGATTAAAAAAAAAAAAAAAAAAGGAAATAGATCAGACCTGTGTTGTCACCACCCAATTACTTTGCTTCTTTGTTGGGTACATTATATTTCCCCTTTTTATTTTGTCAGCTTTGGGACTGGGTTGAGTCTGAGGCCATTTTAGGGAATGAGCAAATTGGGTTCAGAAGAGGCTGTTCAACCTTAGACCATGGTTTGATTTTGCATTATGCAGGTGATAAACAGCTAAGAAGGTGCGGATGATTGTATGCAGGTTTTATGGACCTTAAGGTGACCATTTGACTCTGTTGGCTGGGTTAAACTGTGGGGAAAGTTAGGGACAACCACCACAGATAAAAGATTACTAGGCCTCGTTCAATTCTGATCCAACTCCCCAAGTCCACTGTGGAATCGTGGCTCATTTATCAAACTCATTTAATTTGGACAGAGGAGTTAAACAAAGTTGTTTACTGTACCATTTACATTTAAACGCCCTTACTTTAAATTTTGACAAATCTTGCCATTTCCCTAAACTCACTAACACTAGCATCTCTATTTTACTTTATGTAGATGATGCTGTTATCTTGAGAGCCAGTTTGGTGTAGTGGTTAAGTGTGTGGACTCTTATCTGGGAGAACCAGGTTTGATTCCCCACTCCTCCACTTGCACCTGCTGGAATGGCCTTGGGTCAGCCATAGCTCTGGCAGAGGTTGTCCCTGAAAGGGCAGCTGCTGTGAGCACCCTCTCAGCCCTATCCCACCTCACAGGGTGTCTGTTGTGGGGGAGGAAGACAAAGGAGATTGTGAGCCGCTCTGAGACTCTTGAGTGGAGGGCGGAATATAAATCCAATGTCGTCGTCGTCTTCTTGAAAGATCTTTAAAAATCTTCTCTAACTATTGCAAGAATGAAACCCTATCAATCATTTATAATAAATCTAAGATCCTCGTGTTCTTTAAAAGAAGATAAAATGGATTATAGATGGATATATAATTGAACAAATAAACCCTTTTTCTTATCTAGAAATTCTGTTCTCAGCTGATCTATCCTGGAAATCTCACTTTAAAGTTGTGCTTAATAGGGCAAAACCGCTCTGGAGCTATCAGAAGTTTCCTTTTTTTCCAAAGGAGGCAGATATGTACCCAGACTTCTTCAGGTTTTCAGCCTGAAGGCTGATCCCTTTGTGCTTTTTGGATCTGCGATTTGGATAAATACAGTTACAGAGAAAACTGACATTCCACTCTCCCAGTTTCTGAGAAAACTAATGAATATTCCCTATTTTCTTTCCAATGTTGCCTTCCAGGCAGAATTTGGACAGAAGTCATTAGAGGTTAGAACAGAGGTGAACAAATTGTGGCTCAGGAGCCACATGTGGCTCCTTCATACAGATTGTGTGGCTCTTGAAACCCCCACTGCCCTGCCGGATGGCTTGGAGAAGGCATTTGTCTCTTTAAATCACTTCTCCCAGCCAAGCTAGATGGCAGCTTGGAGAACGCATTTAAAGTTGAAGCTGCTTTCTTTCCACCTCTCCCTCCCTCCTCCCTCCCCCATCTTCCTTCCTTCCTCCTTCCGTTCCTCTCTTGTGACTCTTAAACATGATGTTCATGTATGCTCTCAGACAACTGATGTTTATTCCATGCGGCTGTTATGTTAAGCAAGTTTGGCCACTTCTGAGCTCCTTGCTTTTAAGCAGAGGATAAAAATTCTGTTCTCTGAAGACAACCTACTTGCGCTTCTGGGGAAATGCTCCTTTAAACCTACAAGGCTGAAAACATTAGATTACAAACTATTATTAATTGGTATGACCCCTCCTTCCCACAAAAAAAGTTGGCCTGGGGAAAGCATGATTCTCTCATCTTGATTAGGAAACATGCCTTGGAGACTGACAATGCAGTATCTTAGCGAGAGGCCGCCATGTTTCATGGCATCCACCCCTCTAATGTGCTACCTTCTTATTTCTATTATCTCTCAGTTCCATGGTTTTGCGGGGCATTCTTGTTTGCTAAGCTGAACATCATCCTTCCAGTTTTACTGGGCAGATTTGCTGGCAAGTTATATTCTGACAGACTCTGGCTTTGTTGCCTGCAAATGATTGATATGCCTTTCCACATTTGGCCTGAGGGCCCTCTGTTTGTGCCTCTCAGGAACCACTATATGAAGCTTCGATTCAGCAACCACTTACCTCCCTACTCTTCAGAAACTGTTCTCTTCTTACTCAAAGACAATGACCTGAAAATTACATTGGGCACGGCTAAATACGTATCACTCCTTTTAAATCTTGGCTCCAAATAGAATAAGCTAGAAATTTTCTGCTGCTCAAGATTATATGTCTATGAGCTTCTGGGGTTGAAAAGAAAGAAATGATCATTAAATAAATAGGGCAGGATTACACGTTTTTCTCCACCCCATCCAACAATATCAAGAACTTTCCCCCCTCAATTGCTGCTTTTCTGAAAAATCTTTGAAGAAAGTGAGCTCTGCCTTCCCAGTGGCATCGTTCTGCATATCTAAAGATTGGGGTGGAATTCTAGCAGGAGCTCCTTTGCATATTAGGCCACACCCCCTGATGTAGCCAATCCTCTGAGAGCTTACAAGGCTCTTTTTTGTAAGCTCTTGGAGGATTGGCTACACCAGGGGGTGTGGCCTAATATGCAGAGGAGCTCCTGCTAGAATTCCACCCCTGCTAAAGACACATTGCCCTGAGCTGAACAACCCAGGCTACCTTGGTCTCATCAGGTCTTAGAAGCTAAGCAGGGTCAGCCCAGGTTAGTACTTGGATGGGAGACCACCAAGGAAGACCAGGGTTGCTACGCAGAGGCAGGCAATGGCAAACCACCTCTGAATATTTCTTGCCTTGAAAATCCTACATGGATGCTGTAATTTAGCTGCGACTTTATGGAACTTTCCACCAACAAAGATACATTACCAAAGCAATGGAAGGGGAATTGTAAACACAAATTCAAACTAAATAAAACGAATTACTGGCTACCACTTGCCTTTAAAACCAGACATTTATCTATTACACAACTAGAAAGATCTCTTGCTTAGGAAAGGCACTTCTATTTTAGTAAATATCCTAACTGCAGTCGCCAGACTTTCTATAGCAGCTACGTAGCTGGGTAAATTCCTCTCCACCTTCTTTAGAAAACTGATTTCAGAGATTATGGGAACTGTTTGTAATTAACAAAATTGCATGTAACTCATTTGAATTATCTTTAGAATGCTATGAAGAGTGTTTTGCATCTGTTTGGTTTCCTCTGACTTCTTATTTAAGGGAACATAATATTGTACCTCAGAATTTATTTTACAAGAAACTGATTTATTTTTGATATTGAACTAATTTTGTTTATTCTGCTATATTGACTGCTTGACCTTGTAGTTGTCATTAACATTAGACTGATCTTGTCTTTGTAAAATGTACAGACATGTCATCGCTGCATTGATAATCATTCAATAAAGTTTATTTATAATTTTAAAGAGAGAGAGAGCGAGAGAGAGAAAGAGAGAGAAGGCTTACAAAGTATTCAAACCATTGTTTTAACACTCACACCCCACCTGGGCCAAGCAAAAGCCAAACCCTTGAATCATAACAGGATTTTTAGCGTCATGCTGGCTTACCTCAAAGTCGATGAGCTGCAAGTTGGCTATGAGGCTGACCAGCAGGCCGCTGTTGTACAACTCTTGAGCTAACTGAGCCACAACCTCCGTCGGGGGCTCCTTGTCAGTGGTGCCGCACAGAATCTCCTTCATCGCTTGGAGCGATTTGGAAACTTCTTCTGATGCCTGGAAAGTGAGAGCAGCTTAGAGACTAGACAATGGATGCTCCAACAAATGTGGCTAATGAGACTGGCTGGCTTCTGTGCAACACGGCTGGTTACTGAACTGCTGCGCATGGCTGCTTGGGTGGTGCCTAGGAGTGGAAGTCGCCTAACAGCTGTCATTGCTTTAGCCTCTAAAGAGGAATAACGGACTCTATACCCTCAAAAAGACAGTGGTTCTTGAAAATCTGGGATATAATTACTATGGACAAGATAGCTTCTCAGCTGCAACAGACAAATTCCGATGTTGATTCCAATGACGTTTGAGTAAAATGGTTTCATTTATTTGATTATGTTCAAACACAGCAATCTACTCTATGCAAACTTCCCAAAAAACACTGACATTTTGCTTGCTACTAATTAGTATTAAGTAAATCAAAATAGAGGTCTTATGGCTTGGCAGACCAGTTTCTGTTCTGTATACTTGTTAAATGTTTTTTCTTTTCTCAACTTGTATTAGAGGAATACTTTGCCGACTTTGTAGACAAAAAACTACATGTTTTCGAACTATTGTGAGTTAAGCATGTATTATAATAAAAATCTGAAAATTGGAGAAAAAAATGATCGACACCTGAATAGGAATCAGGGATGCCAACTGACCACCACTTTTGGAACTGCCCAAGTCTCTTTGGGATTTTTTTGCCAGTTCTTATGCACTTAACTTTTGGCAACATCCCTTGACCATTAACGACCAAGAAAACCTTCCTAGCAGTTAATGGCAGTTAAGGTTTTAAAATTAAACATGGAAGAAACCAATACAGTTACTTGAGTCCTGCGTAGCACAGACTTTAGAATGGACATGAAAACACTGAAGTCTAAAGGAAGTAAGAGCCTCAGAGAAGTAAGAGTAAAGACTGATTTCCTAAACATGCTGGCATTATAGTATACATCAGTAAGTCAGTCACTTACATGTAAACATGTATAAGGGTTCTCTATATAACTTAGGTGTAGAACAAGAACTATGGGCCCCGTGGTGCAGAGTGATAAGCTACAGTACTGCAGTTCAAGCCTTGCTCGTGACCTGAGTACAATCCTGGCAGAAGCTGGATTCAAGTAGCCAGCTCCAGGTTGACTCAGCCTTTCATTCTTCCGAGGTTGGTAAAATGAGTCCCCAGCTTGCTGGGGGTAAAGTGTAAATGACCGGGGAAGGCAATGGCAAACCACCCCGTCAAAAGTCCGCCAAGAAATTGTTGTTGGGTAATGACTCAGTGCTTGCACAGGGCACAGGGCTTGCAAAGTGCTTGCACCTTTACCTTTTTAGAACAAGAACTATGCGCACTAAAGTACTTGGTTCTACAATGCACGATCACCACTCATAAATAAAGCCAAAGAAAATTTATCGTGCTCTGCCATAACGTTACACATGCACATAAGAGCCATCACAAATAATTGTTTTGCAGCAAGAACCACCACAAATATAATTGTTTTGCAGCAATTTCAACCCCTTTAAATGACCCCTCCCCCATCTATGAAACAGATTTTGCCATTTTGACACATTACCTCATACCTTGTCTGTTTTTTTATCCTGCTTTTCCAATATGGCCAAGTTTTCTTTCAGAGATTTCACAATCTCAGCAGGGTTTTTGTACGATTTACTAAACAAAGGCATTTTTGTTCTTTGTTTCTTCTAAGATCTGACGTTTGCTCTAAACAAAACAGAGACAAACATTCATTAGCAGCCTGCAACTCCACCCACCGCTTGGTCAGTCTAAGGATCAATGCAGCCAACGTTACGAGAGAGAGATTCATTGCTCATTTTGAAGTAATATAAAGTTACACAAAGATACCAAAGTGTTCATTCTGAAGAGTTCAAAACCCAACAAATGCCAGGAACTGGCATTTATTATCCATATAAGCAAGACATGCCCTGCAAGTTCTATGTTCGACGCTTCCAGCAGATTTTTATAAACTCAGTTCTCAAGTCGTGTTAGTCCCAAGAGTCAAGGTGTTTTGAATGCCTAATAAGCTTGGCTCATTCATTTGGGCTGCCTGGCTGAAGTCTCTCTTTCCCGGGCACTGGAGAGTTCTGCCAGTGCGGCCTGCTGGAGTCCACCAGTAACCGGCCCCCTTGGCTGGAGGTTCCTTTTCATGTTCTCTCCAGGATTTCACCACGGTGGCCTTAATGGAATCGGGCAGGTTTATAAAGAAGAAGGAAGCCAGTTCTTCAGCTCCTCTAGTCCCGGACTATTTGGGGCTTTATAGGTCAGAAGGCCTGCCTTGGATAGCCCAGACAATCCTGATCTCATCAGATCTCTGAAGTTCGACAGCCCTGGTTAGAATTTGGATGGGAGACCTCTTTGGAATACCAAGGTCAGGATGCAGAAGAAGACAACGGCAGATCACCTCTGAATGTCTCTTTCCTTGACAACCCTACAGGGTCACCATAAGTTGGCCACAATTTGACAGCACTTTTCGCTACCACCACCGATTAGAAACAGCACCTTGAATTGTGACTGGAAACTATGTGGTAGTCAAGAAAAACTGCCTTAGCTTGGAGAAGTGATTTAGAGAGAGAAATGCCTTCTCCAAGCCAGCCGATGGGAGAATGGGGGCGTCAAGAGCCACACAATATTGTGAAAGAGCCACAGTTTGGCCACCCTTGGTTAAGACATTGCTTTGGCAAGCAGCCACCACCCAGCACAAGGGTCTTCACTGTGACAGTCACGTTGTGGTTGGCTCCATCTCCCGTGGCAGCCATTTTGTGGCTGGGCCCACCATGCTATGTCAGAATTCCAAAGGCCCCCAACAGGCTCAAAAAGGCTGGGGACCCCTGGGTTCAACTGTTGTTTATACATCCTTTTTTAAAAAAAAAAAAATTGCCACTTGTGGGGCATTTTATAATATTGCGTACTTGAGGCCTGACAGCAAATTAAAGGTTAAGGACCACTGAGGTACAGGATCGGGCAGTTCCACTTAAGATCCTAGAGAGCCATGGCTAGTTAGAATAGACAGTTCTATACTTCATGAGTCAATGGTATAACTAGCATAAAACAACCCCATGAGTTCATTCATGTGGGTGCATTCACTTCCCCAGTGGTAGATGCTTGGAGGACTAACTGAACAACAGAGGAAGAAGCCATGACTGACCAGCTTCTCATGCCACTGAACAGCTATCGATGGGGCCGATATGAGGGGTCACTTGTTTGATGCGAGAATTTAGTAGACAACTGGAAAGTTGGCTTTGGTCGTTGCGAGCTTCTGCAAAACACAGTAATTTGACTGTGCCGGCTCTGCCACTAGGCAAACTGGGCCAGTGGTCCCCAACCTTTTTGCCACCAGGGACCGGTTTTGTGGTGGTTAAGTGTGCAGACTCTCATCTGGGAGAACCAGGTTTGATTCCCAACTCTTCCACTTGCAGCTGCTGGAATGGCCTTGAGTCAGCCAGAGCTCTCGCAGAGTTGTGATTGAAAGGGCAGCTTCTGGGGAGTGTTCTCTCAGCCCCACCCACCTCACAGGGTGTCTCTTGTGAGGGAGGAAGATAAAGGAGATTGTGAGCTGCTCTGAGACTCTGAAATTCGGTGTGAAGGGCAGGATATAAATTCAATGTATTATTATTACTACTACTACTACTACTACATTGTAATATATAATGAAATAATTATACAACTCACAGCCCGGTTGCTAACAGGCCATGGACCGGGGGTTGGGGACCCCTGAACTAGGCGGTTGCCTAGCACGCCGGCAGATTGGGTGCGTCAAATTGGGCTCTCTTCACGTGACTCGGTGAGGCAACTACCCAGTGGCTGCCTCCCCATTCTGTCTGAGCTTCTCAGGACTCTCCTGAGAGGTGCAGGCTGCGGGGGCTTTTTCTCTGCCTTTGCACCCCTAGGTTGCAAAAGCAGGAAGAGGATCTCCTCTCCCTGTACCTCCCCGGAGACTCCCCAGAGGTGTGAGGGGCGGGCGCTTTCTCCCTGCATTTACAGCCCTGGGGGTGCAAAATCAGGGAAAGATCTCTCCCCACCCCCTCATGGCTCTCTGGAGTTTCCTGAGAGGCAGGGGCTTTCTCCCTGCCTTTGCACCCCAAGCAGGGAGAGTTGAACATATGAAGCTTCCTTATACTGAATCATACCCTGAGTCCATCAAAGTCAGTATTGCCTTCTCAGACTGGCAGTGGCTCTCCAAGGTCTCAAGATGAGGTTTTTCACACCTATTTCCTTGGACCCTTTTTAGTTGGAGATGCCGGGGATTGAACCTGGGACCTTCTGCTTACCAAGCAGATGCTCTACCACTGAGCCACAGATCTCCCCCCTCCCTGCCTCTCCAGAGTTTCCTGAGAGGCTGCGGCTTTCTCTCTGCTTTTGCACCCCCAGGGGTGCAGAAGCAGGGAGAGGATCTCCCCCCCCCCTTCATTATATCCTATTGGCCCATTCTCTCCTAAGGGCCCATAGGATAGAATGGAGAGATCGTGGCACCTCTGTGGCGCGGCACCAGAGAAGGGGTTTAATGTTTAAATCTCCCTCTCATAGTGTCTTTTCGCAGAGGCTGCATGATCCCTCCATTCTATCCTATGCGGCCATAGGAAAGTATGGAGTCCATTCTATCCCATGGCCGCATAGGATAATACAATAACCTTTATTGGCACGATATCGAACGCAACAGGGAACCAACCCATCCATCAAATGGCGATTTGCAAATACATTAAGCACCTCCTAGAAGCTAGATATAAAAAATTTGCAACAGTTTCAGTTACCAATTGGTTACGAGTTAACAACAAGACGACAATTTTATATTTGTCGGGCTTTGCTGTTTGCTCACTCGCTATTTAGACAGAATGGAGGATCCTTGGTCTGCTGCTGCCGCTCCACTCTAGAGAAGGGGATTTAAACTTTAAACCCCTTCTCCCTGCATTTACAGCCCTGGGGGTGCAAAATCAGGGAAAGATCTCTCCGCCCCCCATGCCTCCAGGTATCTTTTAACACAGAGGGGTGGGGAAAGTAAGTTTTGCCTAGGGCACGAAATGCTCTAGAGCCGCCACTGGTAATGGGCCACCCCAGAGGACGCAGAAACTTGTTCAGCCTGTCTCTACACATCGCCTAGGCGATACATGGACTATTTAATTTGCGACCAGGAACTTGAATGCGAACGCCAGCTCGGCCTGGTTTATTTTGATAGCTCCGCTTCCGAGCCTCCTTCCTGGTCCGATGTTGAAATCTAAGCTGCCGGTGCCCTGGATCGTAAAGGGGCAGCAGCTTTAGAAACCGAAATGGTGACTCAGAAATCCACAGAAGTTGAGGCAACATCTCTGCGGGGGATTTTCAAAAGTAAATCAGGAGGGTAAAGAAATGGTTTGAAAGTTGCAAGCCAGGGCAAAACCATCATGATTTGGGGGGGGGGGGGGGGGGTTAAGACTAAGTGTAGCGCATGTATCTGGGACTTTGCTGCATATACGTGGAACTGGATATTTCTCACAACTGCAGAGAAATGCAAGACAGATGGCTTCTTTAAGGTCCTGATGGACTTCTCCATACTCACAAGCTCGTAGCCTGCGGGAAGTTATCGGAGAGCATATTCCACTCCCTTCAGGTCCGGAACTGCAGGTATTTGCTCGTTCCAGCAAATCACCACTTGCAGAATCCTGATATAAGTTGTTACAGAGTTCCCAGTACAGTTGCCAGCTTCCAGGTGGGGCCTGGAGATCTCCCGCTTTTACAACAGATCTCCAGCTGGCAGAGATCAGCTCCCCTGGAGGAAATGGCTGCTTTCAAGGACGGACTCTATGGCACTGTATCCTGCTGAGGCCCCTCCCCTCTCCAAACCCCGCCCTCTCCTGGCTCCACCCCCAAAGTCTCCAGGTATCTTCCAACACAGACCTGGCAACCCTAGTTCCCAGCCATTATTTCTAGCTGCAAGAAACTATATTCTAATACACATTCTAACACAGGGGTGTCAAACATGCAGCTCGGGGGCCAAATCAGGCCCCCGGAGGGCTCCCATTAGGACCCCAAGTAACTGGCTGTCATCTGCTTCCTTCTCCCCCTCTCTTGCTTCCTTCTGCATAACAGGTTGCTTTGCAAGGCTTGCTCAGTCACACAGGAGCTACAGAGCAAAACCTCTGTTTTCTCCATTGGCTGAAGCTCCTTTCCCTCCTGGTCCCCTGGGGAAGGAAAGAAAGAGCCAGAGCTTCTTTTGCCCAGTTCTCTGGATCCCATGGGAGAAATGCAAAGAAAGCACCTTTTAAGACCAAAGAGTGCTAAAGTTTTAAACATGTTTTAAGGTGTGTTTTTTTTTTAAATCTTCAATTGTTTTGTCTGTGTCCTCTATAAAGTTTATACAGCTCAGCCCAACATGGCTCGGCCCAACAAGGTCTCATTTATGTCAGATTCGGCCCTCATAACAAAATGAGTTTGACACCCCTGTTCTAACACGTAGCAGTTTGTCCCTGTTTTCATAGCTTTCTTTTTGAAATAACGGCTGCAGCACCAAACAGCCAAAGCAAATGACATTGAAAAGAGATTTTCTTTTTTTATTAGGAATGCTCTATTAAACCATAATCTCAAAAGATATGCCTCGGACACAAAATACTTGGCAAAATAGCCAATGCGTTACATAATGCCAGTAGTAAAGCTCAGAGTTGTTCAGAGTTTTTTTTTGGCTGATGGGTGGTTTTAATTTTTTTTTTTAATGTGGCTGTCAACGAAGTTTGCATAGTTCAAGATAAACCACCCTAAAGGGAACATGAGACAGACAGACAGACCACAAAATGCCTGGCAGCATACAACTTAGAAGCTTATTGCAGAAAACCACTAATAACCTTTTTTTGTTTCTTAACCATATTTGCCTAACTAGCCAAGACATACTTACTGAGCCCAGAGATGTAAGGGAGACCAATTCCCTAGCGAAGCGCTTTCAGAAAAAAGAAGAAAAGAACCCTGGCAACAGTTCCAAGGAAGACTCTATTTACCTTTCATTTACTGCTTCCCCCTCATGAAGACATAGGGCCAAGAGACTGGAGAATTCACCCTTAACTTGGAGAACTACAACTGTGGACGGTCGGGAAACAATGGCCCCTTGCGCGGGCCTGCAAGAAAAGGCTCGGTAAATTTCCACTCTTCTCCAGTGCTCAGGTCCCCGGCTTGGTTTGTCTCTGATCTGCCTGGGGCAGCTGTGTTTCTGGTCTGACCAGCTTTGTGAATGAGCAGCCGGCACCGTCCTCCCTCCCTCCCCCCCCCCCTGCACACCACCCAGCTCTCAAGGTTCAGTCCTGTCAGGTGAGTGCATGAGGCAGCCCATTCTTTATTTAAATATTGTGTTCTGTCAGCCATTTTCACCCAGAGATAAAAGTCAGACTCAGAATAAGCAAGAACGAAAAAAACAAAAGGCAGGAACCAAATATTACCCAAGGGTCTTTTCCCTTTATATTTTCTAGCATTGAAGGGCAGCTGCTCACTTCCCACCCTGTTCTGTTACTAGCTCTTTCATCTCACTTTCATCTCAGCCCCCTTCTAAGAGGATATCACGTTTCCTCACAAAACAATAATAAAAGTCATTCATCAGCATGTGAAAACCCTGGCTGGAATGGATCTTTTATACTAGCATCCAAGTGATTTTTTTACTAAATTTTATTACATTTCTCAAAATTAATTATGAACAGTAGCACACGGCACCAATAATATACCTTGTTGCCTTGAAGAACAAAGTTGGAATCCAGTAGCAGCTTTAAGACGAAGGGCTCTTTTTCTCGCAGGAGCATCTCTATATATTTGGCCACGCCCCCCGATGTAGCCAATCTTCCGAGAGCTTACAGGGCTCTTTTTTGTAAGCTCTTGAAGGATTGGCTACATCGGGGGGCGTGGCCTAATATACAGAGGAGCCCCTGCTAGAAAAAGAGCCACAACATTTTATTCAGGGTATAAGCTTTTGTGTGCAAGTACACTTTTTCAGATATGGTGCAACATAATTTCCTCAACCATTACATATAGGAAAGGGGGGGGGCACTCTCTTCCTATATGTAATGGTTCAGGAAATTCTGTTTCACTATCTGAAGAAGTGTGCTTACACACATAAGTTTATACCTTGAATAAGACTTCGTTGGCCTTAAAGGTGCCCCTGGACTCCAACTTTGTTCTGCTGCTTCAGACCAAAACGGCTGCCCGCCTGGATCTGTCTTCGTTGGCTAGAGCTTTTAAAATAGATATTACAGGAATGCAAGAATCGTATATTACATTCATTAAACAAAAGAGAAATTAAAATATTTTGCAAGGAAATAATATGCTATGAACAATCTGATGGGAGTCAAAAGGTGTTTACATCCCCCAGGAATGTCTAACATATATTGCAGACAGAGCGGGGGAGAGGACATATTGCTTTATTATGCAAGGGGGAGGGAGAAGGATAAATTGTTTTACCATATTGTTAAATTCCAGCCTTGTTTCATGGCAAATCTCTTTGCATTGTTCACTATGCCAGCCTCACCTTCCTCTTTGCAAAATGACGAAATGGTTAAAAATATGCCATGTTTAGCAAAGCCTCAAAAGTTAACAATTCCAGTCGGGTTAACTGTTAGTCTGTTACCACCAAAACAAATAATTTTTTTTTAAAAAGAATATCATTGGGACCGGTTTATTGAAGCAAGCTGCAACAGGCAAACCTGAGGTTTTGATATTGGAGCCTACATATTTGTCAACTACTGGGAAGCAGAGGCAGGAGCTGGGAAGGGCAGAATTCAAACACGCATCAGGAAGGGTCTCTGTATTGGGCAGGCATTATCCAAAACATAGAAGCCCAGGGCTTTTTTTTGTAGCAGGAACTCCTATGCATATTAGGCCACACACCCCTGATGTAGCCAACCCTCCAAGAGCTTACAGTAGGCCCTGTACTAAGAGCCCTGTAAGCTATAGAAGCTAATGTCCTCAAGGGTCCCTCAGTTCCAGTACACGAATTCCTTATGTCCACCTCTATTTCTTATTGCTTGTTACCAGGGCTTTTTTACTTCGGGAACGAAGCAGAACAGAGTTCAGAAACCTCTCTGTGAAAATAAAAAATATTTAAAAGCTCATGAGGGGCAGTTGTGTGTTTCTCTTTCATTTCCCTCTTGAAAGTTCTGGCACCTCTTTTTCCAGAAAAAAAAGCCCTGCGTGTTACCACGGTGTGTGTGGGGGACTGAGAAAGGCAGTCAAGAGCCACTCATCTGCCTCAGTAGCACTAGTCGTTTCCCTGCATTATAGCAGGAGGTCAAAAATCCTATTTGTATGATTGTATGCTCTCTTAAACATTTGTGATTTCCAACTATTAGCTAACCAATCCTTGTGGAAACTTTTAAAGAAATCCATGAGAAGCTCTGGCTAATAAAACGCCTGTATCAGATTCTCTCACCCTGAGCAAATCTCACTATCCAGACCGACAGTAGGTTGTGGAAACTATAACGGGGGCCTGATTCAGTTATTTACTTAATTTGTACCCTGCCTTTCACCGCAGTTAGGATCCACAGTGGTTTACATCTTCCTCCCATTTAATCCTCACAATACCCCTGTGAGGTAGGCTAGGTTGAGAGTGTGTGACCAGTCCAAGGTCATCCAGCCAGCTTCCATGGTAGGAGTGGAGATTTGAACCTCACTCTAACCACTATTTCATGCTGGTTCCTGTGAAATGGAGCAAACACTCTTCCCCAGGTTCAGGGTCAGGTTCCTTTTGCTTTAAAATCCAAGACAGGAAGCCCTAATTACTGACCCCCACCAGGAATACTTACATTTATCAACACTCTTTCATGATACAGCGCAAAAGCTGATTTCTATTCTGGAGTGCTTTCAAGCCTCACTGCTAAAGATTATTTTAAAGTGACATTTCAAAAAAAAAAAAGATTGGAACAAGAGAACAGAATGGTACACCTGGGGGAATATATGCTTGCCTATCTTTTAGGACCAATCAGGAATGTTCCTAACTCCAGTTCGTTGTTGTAGTGGTTTAGTGTGCGGACTCTTATCTGGGAGAACCGGGTTTGATTCCCCACTCCTCTACTTGCAGCTGCTGGAATGGCCTTGGGTCAGCCTCAGCTCTCACAGGAGTTGTCTTTGAAAGGGCAGATTCTGGGAGAGCTCTCAGCCCCACCTACCTCACATGGTGTCTGTTGTGGGGGAAGAAGATAAAGGAGATTGTATGCTGCTCTGAGATTCTGATTCAGAGAGAAGAGTGGGGTATAAATCTACAGTCTTCTTCTTTAGTCCCATAACTGCATCAACTATTCAACCGTCACTACAGATACTGTAAGTCTCCAAGCTAATGCTGCAGTCTCCGTGCGAATGGATTTTTATTTTGCAGGAAATAAAAAACTGTGGACTTACACGATCAAGACATGACTGGTTTGTTTTTACAGCTACCATGCAACGAGGCCATTGCTGGGATGTCTCCTTCTCTTCTGCTCTTTTTTAAAATACAACTGCTGGTACCTTGGGAACCACAAAACCTTCTCAGGCCTTTGAACCCAGAAATGTTATATCCAATATCACACCTTTATTGGCATAACAGAAAGAAGTATACAGAAACTTGTCAGCCAGACAACAAGCAATTCGATATATCGGTCCAAAGCATAAAGGCCAAAATAAGATTAAGAATCACAATGGAACCTGCTTAAAATAATTTCTGACAATTTCAGCCAAGAATCTGGCAACAGCTCTTGTGATATCAGCCATGTTATTATTTAGTAAGAAACGGCAACAGAAATGTTATAATTAGGGGAAGGGTCTTTTTTGTAGAAAAAGCCCAGCAGGAACTCATTTTCATATTAGGCCACACCCCTGACATCACCATTGTTTAGCATAGGGCTTTTTTGTAGAAAAAGCCCAACAGAAGCTCATTTTCATATTAGGCCACACCCCTGACATCATCATTGTTTAGCATAGGACTTTTTTGTAGAAAAAGGCCAACAGAAGCTCATTTGCATATTAGGCCACACCCTCTGGTGCCAAGCCAGCCGGAACAGCGTTCCTGCTAAAAAAAAACCCTGATTAGCGGCAAGTAAGATGCAGGTCAGGGAGTAGCATTCTCTTTTCTCCCCACTCCCCAAATCCCTAGATACTCCAAAACAAAATTGGTAATATATAGGATTTTCAATGAGGTTTAAGAAACCAACAGATTTCATTAGTATATATTAGCATGGATATTAGTATATTCATTGCCCAAACTTTCCAAGTCTGAGGCATAGACTTGTTGAAAGTAGCCTCTCTTTGACATCTTAGACCAGTGAAGGTACCCTCACAACCATGAAAGACCCACTCATTTCCCTTTAGGAGAGCTGGGGAAAAAAAGAGTGAATATTGCTTCCTGATGGGAGAGTTAATGAATATTGCTAAGTCGACACTGATCTCTAGCATCTTTCTCTCTCGTATCTGCATGATGAATCCCCAGCACTAGCAGTTCAGTCCTAGACCTGTGAACCTCAGTAGATATTCAAAATTCCCTCTGGGAGGACTTTTGACCCATTAATTCTAAAGTTAAGATAAAGAGCTTGCTGTAGTTCTGCTGGAAAGAGCTGTCAAGCTGCAGTCGACTTATGGCAACTCTGTAGAGCAGGGGTGTCAAACTCATGAGGGCTGGATCTGGCATAAATGAGACCTTGCCGGGCCATGTCAGCCTGGGCTTTGTGTTTACCTATTTAAGGTTAGGTAGCAGAAATATAAACTTTTTAAAGGACACAGACAAACATGAGAGGCTACTTTCAACAACAAAAAAACACCTTAAAATAAAACATGCTTAAAACATTAGCACTTGTTCGTCTTCAGTGTGCTTTCTTTGTATTTCTCCCATGGGATCCAGGGAACTGGGCAACGGAAGCTCTAGCTCAGGGGTAGCCAATGGTAGCTCTCCAGATTTTTTTTTACCTACAACTCCCATCAGCCCCAGCCACTGGCCATGCTGGCTGAGGCTGATAGGAGTTGTAGGCAAAAAAACATCTGCAGAGCTACCGTTGGCCACCCCTGCTCTAGCTGTTTCCCTCCCTCCTAAGGGAACCAGGAGGAGAAGGAGCCTCAACCAAGGAAAGAAATCAAGGTTTTGCTCTGTAGCTCCTGTGTGATTGAGCAAGCCTTGCAAAGCAAGCTGAAATGCAGAAGGGAGCAAAAGTGAAGGAGAAGGAAGCAGACAAGAGCCAGTTGCTTGGGGGCCTGATAGGAGCCTTCCAGGGGCCTGATTCGGTTGACACCCCTGTAGAGTTTCCTATTAGGACATATGGTTAATATAAGAGTTTTGCCCGGTCACAGAAGTGAGATACTGAGCGCAGTGAATAAATCTCCTAAGCAGGATATTGCAAAAGGCAAAAACTTACATTTATTCAAGTAGATTTAATTTCAGGTTGCAGTTAAAAGGAGAGAGAGAAGCCTAATCTAAAAAATACATCCCATACCACAAACAGCCAGCTTGCCCAGCGTCATGTGTATGTGAGTGAGTGAGGGCACTGTTTCTACGGGAGAGACCTGCAGACACATGTGTCTCTATGGAAGGCCATGTAGAGTGAGTGTGAGGACAAGGGGAGAAGGAGACAGAAGGCAACTTTAGGGCTGCCAAGCCCCCAGTCCGAGTGGGGGTTCCCCCGCCCGATGGTTTCCCAACCCGCCAGCCCACTTCCCCCAATATTGCGTTGATGTCACCCGGAAGTGACATCATCATGCCGGTGACATCATGCAGCAGCCACTCTAGGCATTTCCAGGAAAACTATGGTTTTTCCAGACGCTCTAGCCACTTGGGAGGGGAAACTCTACGGCTGCAAGGGACTTGGCAACCCTAGGCAACTTTCACATTAAGACACATTATGAGCACTTTGATGTAGCGCCCCGCAGTGCCCAGGTATGCTGAGTTGCTTACTCCAACACGTTCAAGGCAAGACACGTTCAGAGGTGGTTTGCCATTGCCTCCCTCCTCATCACAAACCTGGTATTCTTTGGTGGCCCCCCGCCCAAATGCTAACTAGGGCTGATGACGCCTTAGCTTCCAAGATTGGGCAAGCTAGAGACATCTAGGGCAGGGCAGAGAACTTGCTATTTCTCCCCACACACACAGACACCAAACGCAGACAGCCATGTAAACAACCCAACCATCCCCAGGCGAAAGAGATGCTGGTCTGGAAATCCATTTGAGGCCCCCCAACACAACTGAATAGATCACAAGCAGGGACAGGAAGATGGCATTGGTATGTTGATTTAGCTCTACTTCTCCTCCATTGGCACAGCATTACATGCCACCTCCCCAACAGGAAACACAATCTGGTGCTTTATTTCCAACTTAAAAACAAGACAAGCCTGCTCTGTCATAAAAAAAAAAATCATATGAATCCATCCGTAACATCCCCACCTTAGACTTAGTTGTGGAATGAGTTGTTTTACCCAGAGCCATCCAGCTCAAAACAAACCACAAGGTTACTCTGATCCAGGGGTGGCCAAACTGTGGCTCGGGAGCCACACATGGCTCTTTCACACATACTGTGCAGCTCTCGAAGCCCCCACTGCCCCGTCGGCCAACTTGGAGAAGACATTTTTCTCCTTAAATCACTTCTCCAAGTCAAGCAAGCCAGCCATGTGGAGAATGCATTTAAAGTTAAAGTTGTTTTCTCTCCACCTCCCCCCCTCCCCCCACCTATTTTCCCCCCTGCCTTTTTTCGTTCCTGTCTTGCAGCTGTTAAAACAGCTGGTGTTCATGTTCTGCTGCTCCCAGACATCTGACTTTATTCTATGTGGATCTTATGTCAAACAAGTTTGGCCACCCCTGATGTAATCTGTCAGGGACTGTGCTTCATGGGTAATAATGGTTCTGGGAGCCTCTCTGCATCTGTAAATGGGGGCTGCCTCTGGGAACCCCCAGGGCATCCTTCCTCCCTTCCCTAGGATACTATTGCTGGGGTGGGGTGGCGTGTGTGTGTGGGGGAGAATCAACCCTACACAGCGATCCTTGCCATTCCAAGGCTCATTGTATGCTGCATGCATTCAGCAAGTCACTAGACTCGTAAAGGCAGCTTCCAACCTGTCCCGTGGCACACACATGTGCCAGTGAACATATTCCCATAATTACTGATAGACAATTAGTTATTCAGGAAACATCTAGTACCTCACCTCAAAGAGAGCCTTCCTGCAGGGCCAGATCTTGGGGGGAGGGGGGGGTCCAGAGGGGGTTCTTGCCCCTGGCAGCGCCAAATTGGGTGTGGAGTCCATTCTATCTATGGGCCCAAAAGATAGAATGGGCCCATAAGGGGGCATCATTTTTTTAATTTTGCCCCCCCTCAAAAAACATGTAGATCCTTCCTGATGTTTAACCGAACACTCTATATCAGGGTGGCCAAACTATGGCTCAGGAGCCACACGTGGCTCTTTCATATATATTGTGCTGTTCTCGAAGCCTCCACCACCCCATTGGCTGGCTTGAAGAAGGCATTTGTCTCCTTAAATCACTTCTCCAAGCCAAGACAGCTGGCAGCATGGAGAATGCATTTAAAGTTAAAGTTGCTTTCTTCCCACCTCTCCCTCCCCTCCATCTATTTGCCTTCCTGCTTTCCTTCACTGCTGTCTTGCAGCTCTCAGATGTTCATGTCTTGTGGCTCAGACATCTGACATTTATCCTATGTGGCTCTTATGTTAAGCTCTATATACTTCCTCCTCCTCACCATCCCACCTTCTGCACCCACTACTGGCTACTTTCCCTCCTTACTGGGAAAGTAGATTAGATCCGATCATTTCAAATGGCAGATGCAAAAAACCATTGGCTCTTCTGGATCCTCACTTGTCATCGCATTGCAAAGTTGATTTCACAGAAGGATTCTGGGTTGAAGAAGCTTTTGGGATATGCCAGCTTTTGGGATATGTGATGTTACAAAAAGAGATTCAGAACACCTTATTATTCTGCTTGTAATATAAATGTCCAAAAAAGTCAAAAGAGGATTTTAAAATCTGACTGCAGCAGCTCCTAGGAACATACGTCATCTTTGATGTTGGAGACGATTCTGTACAAATTTAAGTAAAGCTGGTATAACCTGCTATATAAAACCAGAATCCTAGAGTTGGAAGGGACCTTCAGGGTCATCTAGTCCAATGCAGGAAACTCACAAACACCTCCCCTTAAATTCACAGGATCTTCATTGCTATCAAATGGTCATCTAGCCTCTGTTTAAAAACCTCCAAGGAAGGATATGCTAACATGATGCCATTAAAATGTATTAATATGGCTGTTGGATATTTTGACAGAAATGTGAGGCATAAATGTTTTAAGCTATCAGATGCTCAGAAAGGGATAGTGAGAATAAGTCTAACTTATACAATACAGTTGAAAATAATATGTAAATAACATTATCGTGTAATATGTCTTAGGCTCTCTCGTTTTAAAAAAGATCTGCAGGGTAAAAACAGGCCTGGGGGAAGGGGAGGGGGAAGAACAACTATGGAGATTTATGAAGGTCTGCCCAATATACACAGACTTGACATATCCAGATGTCAGGATATGGGGTTTTGGGGTGCCATCAGGGGATTTGGTTGTCTGGGGGGCGGGGTCAATTTTAACACACGCACACTAAAAGGGAATCCAAAGTGTCTTACACACACATTTTTATGGCAGAATATAAAAACACATCTACGCTGTGCAAACATTTCAAAACAACAACTGCTTAACCGGCAGTAAAATAAATCATAAAGCTCTGAAGCTGCTCCACCCCTAACTTTCTACCAGCTTATGGATATAATGCCACTAACAAAAAGCCCTCTCACACAAAGGCTGCCTTGTGATGTCTTCTAAAAATGAATGTGGAGGAAGGTCTCCCTTCAATAATCCATTCCAGACCATATGGAGCAATGCCTGAGTTCCCCAGAGCTTCCCCCTAAGACCCACTTACTACTTGCAAGAGAAAGAAGAAGATATTGGATATTATATACCCCACCCTTCACTACTCAAAGGAGTCTCAGAGCAGCTTACAATCTCCTTTTCCCTTCCTCTCCCCACAACAGACACCTGTGAGGTAGGTGGGGCTGAGAGCATTCTGACAGAAACTGATCGTGAGAGGAACAGTTCTATGAGAACTTGTGGCTGACCCAAGGTCATACCAGCAGGTGCGTGTGGAGGAGTGGGGAATCAGCCCCATTCTCCCAGAATAAGAGTCCCTGCACTTAACCACTACACCAAACCGGCTCTCGCAAGACAAGTGAAAACAGATGAACAAGAATCTGTCCAGGATAAAAATTTCATATGAAGGTATCATATGTGGAAGCCTTGTCCCTTGTTCATGCCAAGGAAGCCTTGTCTCTTGCCAAGGTGTCTTTGGAGTATCCATTGGGGAAAAAAATCTTCTGACAGGCCAGAGCAAACACACACATTCATTCTGTCCTCTCTATGAACAACAGCAGCACTCCACCATGGTTACTACCACAGAGGAAGAGGAGGAGACTGGATTTATACCCCACCTTTCACTACCCAAAGGAGTCTCAGAGCTGCTCATAATATCCTTTCATTTCCCCTTCCCACAAGAGACACCCTGTGAGGTAGATGGAGCTGAGAGAGCTCTGACAAAAAACTGCTCTTGAGAGGAACAGCTTTGCGAGAACTTGGGGCTGACTCAAGCTCACATCATCAGGAGCATGTGGAGGACTGGGAAACCAAACCCGGTTCTCCCAGTTAAGAGTCTGCGCACTTAACCACTACACCAAACATCCCCACTGGATCAGACCAGTGGCTTATTGACCCCAGCATCCTGTCTCATACAATGGCCAACTAGTTGCTCTGAGAGGTCCAACAACAGGCCAGAGCCCTCTGTTCATGACCTGAGTTCGATCCCAGCGAAAGCTGGTTCAGATAGCCAGCTCCAGGTTGACTCAGCCTTCCATCCTTCCGAGGTCAGTAAAATGAGTACCCAGTTTGCTGGGGGGAAAGTGTAGATGACTGGGGAAGGCAATGACAAACCACCCTGAAAAAAGTCTGCCGTGAAAACGTGAAAGCAACATCACCCCCCAGTCGAAAACGACTGGTGCTTGCACAGGGGACTACCTTTTTATCACAGAGCAGAAGGAACCCCTTTCCATTCCAAAGCACAATTATATTTCAGAATCTGTATTACACCGCCATTTCCCACATGTTTACAGTGACAAAACTGTGTGTGTGTGACAGCTTGCACTTCAGAATTTTATACACCATTTCACAAGCCTGTTCATTGTCCAAAGGGAGGTTATGCTGCGCTCAGTACTCTTTAATAAACCAGAGTGTACTGGCACATGAAAGGCCAACAAGATTTCATCCCAGCATAAGCCTTCATCTGTCAGTTTTTGAGAAAACTAGCTCTGTTTCTCAAAAGTTAGTGCTGAGATAAAGCCTTGTTAGTTTTTCAGCTGCTCTAAGCCCCTTTGCATATTAGCCACAACACAGTAATGTGGCTACCTCTCAAGACAGTAGGCATTAATGAACTGTACTGTGAGACCATCCAAAACTGCATTCTCTGAACCTCAGCCTCTGTGCATCTGAGAATCACTTCTGAATGCATTATTGTTGAAATCTGTATGGGAGCTGACTCCCACAACTGAGAGACTTTAACTTGAGTATGCATACTTGAACACTGATATTGAACTTTTAAAGGGAAAAGTTTCTCATAGTTTGGAGCGTTATATATGTACGCTTAGTCTCTTGTGTTCCATATCTGGTCTTTGACTGCAGACCATATGCTATTATATAATACAGAATATATTTGCATCTTATTGGCAGTTCAGAGATGTTTGTTATAAGCAGGGCTTTTTTGTAGCAGGAACTCCTTTGCATAATAGGCCACACCCCTGATGTAACCAATCCTCCAAGAGTTTACAGGGCTTTGTAGAGGGCCCACTGTAAGCTCCAGGAGGATTGGCTCCATCAGGGGTGTGTGGCCTAATATGCAAAGCAGTTTCTGCTACAAAAAAAAAAAAAGCCCTGGTTATACGTACTTGGTAAATGGTCTATTGTTCAGTGTATTAACACTGAATACCTATATTTGCTGTTATCTGGCAGATTAAAGGCTGGCAACTGAGGTTACTGGATAGTTTGGTAGCTTCCTAAATCCTGGGCTGATTAGCTTTCCCAAAAAAGACATCTGCAACACACACTCCACAACTGTAGGAATAACTTTTTATGTCACACAAATGAGGGGGAGAACAATGTTACAACACTCTGAGATCCATGGAAGAAAAACCAAGGACAATGTACTAAATAAAAACTTTCACCCCCACAATGTGACTCACAGAGCAAAACAGCTCTCCAGATTACAACACAGGTTGCCCTAAAGAAGGTTCAGCACCAGTTACAGCCGCCAACGCTTGAAGTGGACATTATCTCAGAGAAGTGTAATGCTGTCAGCTCCAGGTTGGGAAACTCCTGGAGATCTGGGAGGGCAAAGCCTGGGAAAGGGACCTCAGCAGGATATAATGCCATGCAGTTTCAAAGCAGTCAGTCGGACCAGGGGAAGTGATCTCTGCAGCCTGGAGATCAGCTGTAGTTCCAGATCTCCAGGCCCCAACTGGAGGCTGACAACCCTAGAGCAGGAGTGTCTCCTTCCAGCCTCTCTCAGTAGTGGCTTCTGTACCAAACAACTGATGGGGGCAAAAAGGCAGTGTATAAACCAGTGGTGGCCAAACTTGCTTAACATAAGCGCTACACATGATAAACGTCAGACGTCTGACGGCTTCAAAGAAGGAAGGGAGGGAGGGAGGCAGATAAGGGAATGGGGAGGGAGAGGCTGAAAAAAAGCAACTTTAACTTTAAATGCATTCTCCAAACCACCAGCTGGCTTGGCAAAGTGATTTAAAGAGACAAATCAGCCACTGGGGCAGGGCTTTGAGAGCCACACAATAAGTCTAAAAGAATCACATGTGGCTCCAACCCGCACCTTGGCTACCCCTGGTGTAAACGTTGTAAATAAATAATTCAAAGTCAATAAGAGCAGTTCTACTCTGCAGGGCTGTTGTAAGCCGCCACCCCACCCTGCAACATGGGGCAGTGTCACTTTGGACTAAACTTTTCATTTAGTGCTGCCCTCCCGTCAAATGACATTTTTGCACGCGCGGCAACACCTACGGTTAGAGCTCAGCAGACACCATCCTCTACTGTTTTCTTGCACGGCGGAAGTGACGACACGAGGCTAGCCACGCGCAGTCCGGCTTGTTTCTAGACGGTCGCTGTCAATTTGTAGCCCGCAACGGTAGCACCACAACCCGACGTCACAACAGGCAACAAGGAAGTCCCATCACCACACCAACACAGTCTCGGCCTATTTGGAGCCTATGACGCCTCTCCAGAAGGAAACTTCCTGCTCCGCCTTTTCCGCTCGGCGGAGTAAGCCCTCATTGGCTGAGACGCTCTTAGGCCAACAAAGAACTATTCTCCCCCCTTACTGCTAAACAAGCCTATAGGGCTCGGCTCTTTTGTGTGCGGGCTAGATTTCCTGCTCTAACGTTGAAGGCTTTCCCGTTTGCCCTCAGGGTGGTAAAAGGCGACATCTGCCCATAGGGAACTAAGGAGAAACCCCAGTCTTGCAGTAGGGTTGCCAATCCCCAGGTGGGGGCAGGGGATCCCCCGGTTTGGAGACCCTTCCCCTGCTTCAGGGTCATCAGAAAGCGGTGGGGGGGAGGGGAATGTCTGCTGGGCACTCCATTATTCCCTATGGCGACCGATCCCCATAGGGTATAATGGAGAATTGATCCACAGGTATCTGGGGCTCTGGGGAGACCCTGTTTTTTTGAGGTAGAGGCACCACAATTTCAGCATATCATCCAGTGCCTCTCCCCAAAACATCCTCCAAGTTTCAAAAGGATTGGACCAGGGAGTCCAATTCTATGAGCCCCAAAAGAAGGTGCCCCTATCTTTCATTATTCCAATGGAGGGAAGGAATTTCAAAGGTGTGCAATTCATTTAAATATGATGGCCAGAACTCCCTTTGGAATTCAATTATGCTTTTCCCAACCTTACTCCTGGCTCCATCCCCAAAGTCTCCTGGCTCCACCCCCAAAGTCCTGAGATATTTCTGGAATTTGACTTGGCAACCCTACCTTGCAGTGATGTCGCACATTAAATCACTTCTCCCAGTCAAACCAGCCGGCGGCTTGGAGAATGCATTTTAAAGTTAAAGTTGCTTTCTTTCCACCTCTCTCCCCCTCCTCCATTTCCCAACTATTAATTATTATTTATTACTATTTATACTATTAATTATTATTGATCTATATCTATCAAACTGTGTTGTCCATATTGATCTGGTTTTAACTGTTGTTTTATATTGTTGTTATCCACCCTGAGCCCGTTTTTGGGAAAGGACGGAATATAAATTGTCCAGATAAAAATTAATATAATAATAACAATAACAACAACAACACTATCGCCTCGTCCAACACAGAATGATTGCAAAAATGCAACCCCGGTTTTTCAGAAACCAGAGCCGAACTGGAGCCACGTCCAAGCACGGATGCGGCGCTTTGAATCCGGATTCACAAAATTACACCGGAGATCGTTGTCTACCCGGAAGACAAGATGAGTGCGCAGCGCTCTAGGCTTCCTTATCTCTAGGTCACCCCCTTCCTCGCCGGACTGGGGACGGCGCCGCAGTTGACTAAGCGCATGCGCAGAGCGGAGTGGAATGTCGGCGGGGAATGCTCTTGTAGGTTTTTGGCCGCGAGATCGGGAAGAGAAGAGGGAACCATGGAAGGTAGAGCCGGTATTCTCGCGGGGTGGTTTGCAGAGAAAATGCCCCTTCGTGCAAGGAGCTCAGGGTGCAGTTCTTCCTCTTTGGCATTGCAGCAACTCTGTGGTGTAGGCCAGAGAGAAGCTAGCCCGAGATCACCCGGCGAGCTTGCAGGCAGGGGCGGGCGGGCATCGGGCAGTAAGTAGGTGATAGGAAAAACTTTTGGAGAGCCGCTGCCAATCAGAGAGCCAAGAGAGACCGCGGGGTTAGGGGTCTGGCTCAGGAATACACAGCTGCTCTTATTCATGTGATTAGAACTCAGGTCTCCGAACTCCTAAGGTGACATTCCAGTAACCACTGTGTCACACTTTGGGGGGAATTTAGCAACTTCCAGTTCATCCCAGCTAGGGTTGCCAAGTCCAATTCAAGACATATCTGGGAACTTTGGGGGTGGAGCTAGTAGCAAAGTTGTGACAAGTCTAATTGAACGCCAAAGGAAGCTCTAGCCATCACATGTAAATGAATTGCCACCTTTTAAATGCCTTCCTTCCACTGGGAATAATGAAGGATAGGGGCACCTTCTTTTGGGGCTCATAGAATTGGACCCCCTGGTCCAATCTTTTTAAAACTTGGAGGGTGTTTTGAAGAGAGGCACTGGATGCTATGCTAAAAATTTGGTGCCTCTACCTCAAAAAACAACCTCCCCCCGCAGAACCCGCAGATCAGTTCACCATTATATTCTATGCCAGGGAATTGGTCTCCATAGGAAATTATGGAGTGCCCACCAGACATTTCCCTCCCCCGCCCTGCTTTCTGATGACCCTGAAGTGGGAGGAGGACATCCAAACTGGGGGATCCCCTGCCCCCTCCTGAGGATTGACAATCCTATTCCCAGCTGTGTGCTTATGATGTGCTGAAGATTCAAGTCTGTCTGTCGTCATGTAAGCATAAATCTTTAGCAGATGTGATTTAACCTCTAGTCAAAATTTAAGGCTATTTTGAGCTGGGTTCGTGAATTTGAAAATCAGAGTGCCATCCCACACTACAAGAATTGGTTTGTCTGTATTTCCCAGTAGGAAAACACAAACAAACAAGGGGATCACAGTGTATAGAAATGCAAAGAATAAACTGTCACCGGGATTTAAGGCTTCAAATTCTACAAATGATCAGTAAAGAATGCACTAAAATTCATTCATGGATTAATTCCTTTTTGTAGCTATTCAAACATATTTTTGTCAACATTTGTACAATTTCCACAAAAAATGTATGACCCACATTACATAGTTCAAAGTACTCATTGATCCAAGGTCATTACAAAACAAAGGAGAAGCAATCCAAATACAACTAAGAGTTCCTTTCGGTCCACACATGGGAACCACAAATTTCATGTCCTGGAGGCTTTTTCTTTAAAAGGAAAGTGTCATTACATGCAGCTGCAATGACATGTTAATGGGTCCCTTTAAATGGGGTGACAGGATAGTTTCCACTAAGGAACCTGTACTAATAGTGTTAAGACTATGAAGCTTTTGCTTGGATTGAAGATTAACAGGTGATTCGCTATTACACTGAAGTATTTGAAATATGGGGTAAGCACCAGTGTTCCCTCTAAGCTGAGTTAGTGTGCGGTAGCTCACAGATTTTTAGCCTCCAGCTCATACATTTTTGTCAGGAAGGATGACCCCAAAGCACACTAATTTACGCAATAGCTCACAACTTTAATGCCAGTAGCTCACAAAGTAGAATTTTTGCTCAGAAGACTGCAGCTTAGAGGGAACATTGGTAAGCACCTATTTGCTTTGGCTTTTGAAGAGGGAATTGGTGGCCGCATGTAGTAGGACAGTGTATTATTTTATATGTTGTAACAGTTCCGCACTGGAATGTACAGATGTCCCTTAGAGTCACAACCCTTAAGTTATCAAATATTAACATGCAGATTCTTGGTGGGACTTTTATAAGGTACTTTTAAGGTTGTTTTAAATTACAAAAATGTTCTGGTCAATGACTGTAATAGTAATAAACTGATCTGAATGTACAGATAAGGAAGGATGTTTTGGGGGAGCTTAATTGGCCAGGGGGAAAAAAACTGTATGAAATGAGTGTATACCTGGTTACTCATTGTCGTAGCTTCATTCATCCAGGAAATCTGTGGTTTGTGTGTGTGAGATAGAATGGGGCTCTTAAGGTATTTGGACTGCTTTCCCTTTGTTTTGTAAGTACCATGGATCAGTCAGTACTTAGCATTTTGTAATGTGGGTTATACATTTTGGGGGGAAATTATACAGATGTTGACGGAATACATATTTGAGCAGTTATGAAAAAAACATTAACCCATGAATGAATGTGTAGTACATTCTTTATTAAACTCCAAAGGAAGCTCTAGCCATCACACGGAAATGAATTGCCACCTTTTAAATGCCTTCCTTCCACTGGGAATAATGAATAATGAAGGATCATTTGTAGGATTTGAAGCCTTACATCACAGTGACAGTTTTTCCTTTGTCCGTGTATTTGTCTAGTGTGTTCTTATTTTGTCCTTCTCCAAGGATCATGAAATTATCATATGCATGAGATGCTTACCATGCAAATCTAAGGAACCTTTCCTAAGAGTAAGCCCCACTGAATAGACCTGAGTAGGATGCTGAGTAGACATGCTATCAAAATTGGGCCATTAGCTATATGCTGGGCCATTTCCTATATACGTTAAAAATGATTGTCTTTATTTAAATCCAATAAATTACAAACGGTGCCAGTCATAGGGACTGATTATCAGATTGCATCCTAAATTGTCTGAGCATGTTCATTGCAATTAGAAGAAAGGCAGAACTTTTTTTGTCTTTATGTATTTTATATGTCTTTATGTATTTTGTATGTATTTTTATATATGATGCGACGTCACCCAGAGTCGAAAACGACTGGTGCTTGCACAGGGGACCTTTCCTTTTCCTTTCATTTGTTGAAACATTTTATAAATAAACCATTTAATTTTTTTTTAAGAATTAAATGTGGCAAGTGCCAACACTGAAGCAGAGAGAAGTTTTATAATGGTCTGGCCCAGTGTTCTCTCTATGCTGAGTTAGTGTGAGCTAGCCCACAGTTTTTTAAACCCCCAGCTCACACACTTTTGTCTTAGCTCAGGAAAAATGGCCCCGGAGCAAGCTAACTGATGCAGTAGCTCACAACTTTAATGCCAGTAGCTCACGAAGTAGAATTTTTGCTCACATGATCCCACAGCCTAGAGGGAACATTGGTATGGCCTTACAAGCAATCTGCTTTCTGTGCATCCAGGGCTATCCACCAACAAAACAAACACTGTCAGTGGCTGTACAATACAGAGGTTGACTGTGGCTTTATTGCACACTTGACAACAGGCGAGGATCCCTCTTTTAAAAGGGATCATTTTTATGATCCAAAACCTGCATATATATCAGTAAACATGTAAACACATATATTTGTTAAATATCTGAACACGTTAAATGAAAGTACAAGCATGTATTACTAAAATAAAATCCATTGAAGGGATCTTTTTAATAAGGCAAAACTCTGGAGTTATTAGGAAATACGTCGCGGGGTGTAAAGGGCAGCTAACATGACAGCTAAAACTTTCCTGGAAAAAAACATTCCATTCCAAGAGTCTTCCCCACTGTCCATTTTTCTTAATTTCCAATTTTTCCACTGGGGAAAAAGAATGGAGGGGAAAGTTCTCAAGAGAGTGAGGCAGGGAAGAAAGGAAGAGCATGTAATCTTGAGGGGGGGGGGGAGTTTCTTTCCAGGCCTTCATGTGTCTATGATGTGTTCTTCCAATGCCTTCCAGACACACCCTTCCCTCTGTAATCTGTGAGCTAGCTCATGCAAACTCAGCTTAGAGGGAACACTGGTCATAACCCTTAAGTTATCAAATGTTAACACGCAGATTCCCTCTGTAATATGGGGATCACCAAGCTGGCCTAACTTATAGACCTCAGCCTCCTGTGGCAGCCATTCTGCGGTTGTGCCTGCCGCCCTGTGCCATAGTTGCAAAGGTGCCCACAGGCTCAGAAAAGGTTGGGGACCTCTGTTATAGACCCTTTGTAGGAATCACCGAAGTAATGGTTATCAACGCTCAGGGTGCCATATCAGTGCTATTCTTATTGTAAATACCTCTCCCCCCCCCCACCTTCTTCTTCAGTTGCTGCAAGAACATTCTGGAAGCATATGGGAGACCGAGAAGTGGACCTGGTGTTCGAGCAGCTGCAGACGGTGGTACTGACCCTGAAGCAGAAGATCAAGGATGGGACAGCAACTGAGGAAGGTTTGGCAATGTCTGTTCTTAGACTGGCTGGCTTTAAAAGGTCCATTTCTTCTCTGGCCTGTCAAAGTGGGCATTTGGAAGAGGAACTGGGGCTGAGGAGGGCAAGGAAAAGTGTGGGAGTAAATATGGCCGGGCACGGGAGCCCCCGGAACATGCTCACTGCTTACAGAGAGTGCATATTATATAGCAGCATGGAAATGGCCGCTTTATTTTTCTCTTGTTTATTTTCTGCCTCTCTGTATAACTGTATTCAAGGGAGATTCAGCTGGGTAGCCATGTTGGTCTGAAGCAGTAGAGCAAAGTCTGAGTCCAGTGATTCCTTTAAGACCCAAAATTAACCTTTGTAGGTCTTAAAGCCCCCACTGAACTCCAGCATTGTTATGTTTTCAAGGACAGCTGTGTTGGTCTGCTACATCGAGGCGGCGTGGCGGTGCTGATATTGTTGGATCTGTCGGCCGCATTTGATACGGTCGATCATCAGCTACTGGCCCGCCGGCTCGCCGACGCGGGGATTGGGGGATTGGCCTTACAGTGGCTTTCCTCCTTCCTCGAAGGACGGGGACAAAGGGTGGCCATTGGGGGGGAGCGGTCCCGGAGGCACCCACTAATATGTGGGGTGCCACAGGGGCAGTTCTTTCCCCGATGTTGTTTAACATCTATATGCGCCCCCTTGCCCAGATTGCCCGGAGGTTTGGGCTTGGGTGCCATCAGTACGCCGATGACACCCAGCTCTATCTACTAATGGATGGCCGGCCTGGCTCCGTCCCAGAAAGCCTGGACCTAGCATTGCAAGCCGTGGCAGGTTGGCTCAGACTGAGCGGGCTGAAGTTGAATCCAACGAAGACAGAGGTCCTTTGCTTGGGTCGCGGTCCCCTGGGAAGGGAAATCCCCTTACCGGTCCTTGACGGTGTGCAGCTTAAAGCGGCACATAGGGTCAGGAGCCTGGGGGTTCTTCTGGAGCCTTCATTATCGATGGAGGCACAGATAGCGGCTGCTGCCAAGTCCGCGTTCTTTCATCTTCGACGGGCGAAGCAGTTGGCCCCCTTCCTGGAGCGCCGTGACCTAGCAATGGTGATCCATGCTACGGTCACCTCGAGACTGGACTACTGCAACGCCCTCTACATGGGGCTGCCCTTGTGTCGAACTCGGCGGCTGCAGCTGGTGCAGAACGCGGCGGCTAGGCTGTTGTTGGGGCTCCCAAGATGGGAGCACATACAGCCGGGGCTGCGCGGGCTGCACTGGCTGCCAGTGGTATACCGAGTTCGGTACAAGGTGCTGGTAATTACCTTTAAAGCCCTATATGGCCGAGGACCTACCTACCTGAGGGACCGTCTCTCCCCACACGAGCCCCAGAGGGCACTGAGGTCATCTGGGAAAAACCAGTTGAATATCCCTGGGCCAAGGGAGGCCAGACTGAAGGCCACCCGGGATCGGGCCTTCTCTATCGCCGCTCCAATGCTATGGAACCAACTCCCTGAGGAGGTGAGGGCCCTAAAATGTTTAGATCAATTTCGTAGGGCCTGTAAGACCCACCTTTTCAGGATGGCCTTCAACTAGTGACAGAATCAGTGACAAAGCTAGTTATGCTGCTGGAATGTTCTATAACGCCACACTGTTATGTTAATTTTAATAATTTATAACTGTTTTAATTATGTTTTTATGTTTTTATTATGTAAAACCGATGTAATGTATCATTATGTTGTGAGCCGCCCTGAGCCCGCTCCGGCGGGGAGGGCGGGATAGAAATAAAAAATTATTATTATATTATTATATTACATAGCACCTAGATTCAAATCCAGTAGCGCACTGGAGACAGGCAAGAGTTTCAGGGGTATGAGCTTTTGAGAGTCAGAACTCCTTTTGGCAGACACAAGTCTAAGGTTTTGCCAGTTACCGACTTCAGGAACTTGAGCACATATGAAAATGGTCAAGATTTTAATGAGAGTCAGGTACAGAGCATCGACCTTCTGCTGAAGAGCCGTTGCCAAGAATAACTTGCATACAAACAAGGTAGATAATATAGGAAACAGAAAAAGCATGCAAAAGTTCATTCCCTCCCCAAGTCTGTTACAATTCCCAGGCTTTGATGTAAATGTGGGATATCAAGATTACTCTGCTAATTCCAGCCATTACTATACCAGACAACTAGGTCTCTGCAAAAGCCACCTCTTGCACAATTTGGAAAAATCGTTACCAGCAAGCAGATGCCACAAGACAGGTTGAATGGGTAAACGCTTGGCAAGACAATGCAGTAAATGTTTGCTCAGTGGAATAAATGCAATAAATGACTAGTACAGTGAATATGTGAGAATACAGTGCAAGTATGATCCTGACAACGGATAGAAATGGAGATCTAAGGCTTTTTATCCCAGTTAGAAGGCAATGTTACCCTTCTCCTCCCACCTTCTGACTAGGATGAAGAGCTTCAGGTCTCCTTCCTACTCATGCCTGACAAAGGGAGCTCAGCTTATCGAAAACTCATGCCCTGAAAATCTTGCTAGTTTCCAAGGTGCTGCTGGACCTGAATCTATACATTCCAGCTGTCTCATGACATAAAAGAATAGATTGAACCTCACCCTGGGGTGGGGGTGTGGAATTTTCTAGGAAAAGAGGTGCCGGAGCTCATAAGGCAACTCATTCCAATATGCCATACACCCCTGACATCACTGGAAGGTGTACTAAATTATATCAGCTCAGCATTTACCTTAAAATGCTTCCAGAATTATAATTTTCATAATAAAACGTTACTCCCTTCAGATTTTTAAATGACTTTCTCCTATGTGACCACAGTGGCATGATGAAGATTTTCATCTGTCAGCTTGATAGGTTTTGGTTATTTTCCCTTTTTTATGGGGGAAAAAATTAGAAAGTTTGTGAAATCTTAGAGTTCAGCAAAATTCTCACACGGCCGGAGGGGGGGGGGGGAAGGTTTGAACAATAGAGTCTAGAAGCAAGTATTGGAGGGTGGAGTAAGAAAGAAAGAGCACAATACAATTTAGAGGTTCTGGAGCTCCACTCCTGTGAGCTCCTGCCCAAAATGATACCTGATCACAGGTGAAAAACATCTACAGATGAAACAGCACCAAAACTCTTGGGGATTAAACCAGGGTGCATTTACTTTGTTGGTGTCTTCAGTGTCCCCTCAGAAGACCATGGGCTGGCAAGGAGCCAGTAATAAATACTCCCCAGCTCCATGTTTGCCCTTTGTTGTGCCTTCTTTCAGTCTGTGGCAGGGCTGTAGCCTGGCGTTGTCAGGTTTAGCTGAGCTCAGACAAGGAGCAGCATAAACTGGGAGGCAGCTGGGGAAGACACAGGCGCTCCTCCTTGGGCATTTTATTCTCAGAGCTTAGCTGTTAGTCTGTATAAAATCGTTGCCTTCCTTCCACCTCAGCTCTACCGAATGGTCTAGTGCTATGCAGGGATATCGTGACATAAAAGAACAGAAGAAAAGAACTTCCTCCCCTCGCCTGAAACTTCGTCAGGCGTCTCCAGGGGGCTGGACTAACGTTGTGAGGTTGTTCTTCACTTTCTGTTGTCTGTTGTAACCACCCCCTTCCTTGCCTGTAGCTCTGAAGTAATCTTTGATAGGCAGCCATTTTAAGCGCATACAGTTTGTCTTAGAATCATAGAATTACAGAGTTAGAAGAGACCTCCAGGGTCATCTAGTCCAACCCCCTGCACAGTGCAGGAACTTCACAAATACCTTCCCCCCACACACACATCCTCGGTGACCCCTGCTCAGTGCCCAGGAGATGGCAAAAACCTCTTGGATTCCTTGCCAAACTGGCCTGGAGAAAAAATTGCTGACTGACCCTGAAGTAGCAATCAGCATTTCCCTGGGTGTGTAAGAAAGGTCCACATTCTTTGAACCTGAGAGTGGAGTCTGTTCAGTCCAACCTCTGAAAGGGAAACAGTTGGGGGTTTGCCCGGTTGCTCACTCAGAAGAGAAAATAGTGTGGGCAGCTTGGAAGCGCTGCAGTTTTTGTATAGAAATGCAGGCTCATTGTGGCAAAAGGTTTCCTCCCCCGGGTTAAACTGCCTTATGCTGAATCAGACCTTTGGTTCACCAAGGTCATTATTGCCTACTCAGGCTCGCAGTGGGTCTCCAGGGTCTCAGGTAGAAGTGGCAGTGCTGGGGACTGAACTGGGACCTTCTTTCTGCCAAGCAGATGCTCAGCCCAGTTGCCCAGTTTGTGTACTTCATCCTGGTTCACCCTTCTAGGGCATTGTCAATGTCTTGGACTTTGCAAAGGCTTCTGGGGGAGTTCAGAAAGCCTGCCATACCAATGGCCACTCTGAGCTCTCATTGACTTGTGTGTTCTGAAAGCTGCTATAGCAGGGGTGGCCAAACTGTGGCTCCTTCACACATATTGTGTGGCTCTCAAAGCCTCCACTGCCCTGTCAGCCATCACGGAGAAGGCATTTGTCTTTTTAAATAACTTCTCAAAACCAAGCCAGCTGGTGGTTTGGAGAGTGCATTTAGAATTAAAGTTACTTTCTTGCCACCTCTCTATTTCTCTCCCTCCCTTCCTCCACCCTTGTGCTACAGTCTTTTTCACAGAGCTTTCTTTTCCTTTCTTGGTCCTTGTCGTTGGTACAGAGTGCTTCCAAGCTGTGACACTTATCACCCAGGCAGGCTTGAAGACCCTCCTGCTGCCCCTGCTAAATGGTATGAATCAATTAATTTCTCTACTCCCGGGGTGCTTCTTTAGTCCTACACTGAGTAGGATTTCTGCTGAGGCAGGGGAAACAAGAACTAGATTGGGGGGCAGTCTTGTTTCTTGAAATATCATACTTCTCTGATTTCCTTAGAAAAGGGACTGTTGTGGAGTTTTTACAAATTTATTTGGTTCATTTATACCCCACCTTTCTCCCCGTTAGGAACACAAAGAGGTTCATAGGGCTTTTTTTGTAGCAGGAACTTCTTTGCATATTAAGCCACGCACCCCTGATGTGGCCAGTCCTCCTGGAGCTTACAGTGGGCCCCGGAATAAGAGCCCTGTAAGCTCTTGGAGGATTGGCTACATCAGGGGTGTGTGGCCTAATATCATGGGTGGAATTCTAGCAGGAGTTCCTTTGCATATTAGGCCACACACCCCTGATGTAGCCAATCATCCTGGAGCTTCCAGTAGGCCCTGTACTAAGAGCCCTGTAAGCTCTTGGAGGATTGGCTACATAAGATTTAAGATAAGATTTAAGATATTGGATTTATATCCCGCCCTCCACTCCAAAGAGTCTCAGAGCGGCTCACAATCTCCTTTATCTTCCTCCCCCACAACAGACACCCTGTGAGGTGGGGGGCGGGGTGCTGAGAGGGCTCTCACAGCAGCTGCCCTTTCAAGGACAACCTCTGCCAGAGGTATGGCTGACCCAAGGCCATTCCAGCAGGTGCAAGTGGAGGAGTGGGGAATCAAACCCGGTTCTCCCAGATAAGAGTCCGCACACTTAACCACTACACCAAACTGGCTCTCCACACACATCAGGGGTGTGTGGCCTAATATGCAAAGGAGTTCCTGTTACAAAAAAAAGCCTTGGTGGTTCACATCCTTTCTGTTTCCATTTGATCCTCATAAATAACCCTGTGAGATCGCTTGGGGTCAGAACGTGCGACTGGCCCAGGGTCACTCAGCAGGTTTCCAGTGCAGACTGGGGATTTAAACCTGGGCCTCCCTGATTCTTGTCTGGAGTGGCCATACTGCAGCTCTTTCACACACATTGTGTGGCTCTCGAAGTCCCCACCATCCCGTTGGCCAGCTTGGAGAAGGCATTTCTCTCTTTAAATCACTTTTCCAAGCCAGCCGGTGGCTCATTTGACCAACTTCAGAAGGAGGGAAGGCTGAGTGAACCTTGAGCCGGCTACTTGAGCCCAGCTTCCGCCAGGATTGGACTCAGGTCGTTAGCAGAGCTTGGACTGCAGTACTGCAACTTTACCATTCTGCGCCACGGGGCTCCTGTACAATTAAGAATTACTGTCCTACAATTCTCCCCACACCCTGTCCTGCTTTTTGTGATTTATTTTTGGATGATAAAAACCTCTGTGAGCGGATTTTCTACAGAGTGAGGTCTGACTCACCCATGAACACACACAGGGAGCTGCCTTCTTCTAATTCAGCCCACCAGGTCCACCAAGGCCGGTGCTGTCTTCTTAGACTGGCAGCAGCTCTCCTGGGCCTCAGGCAGAGGTCTTTCATGTCGTCTCTTGCCTGGCTCTTTTAACTAGAGATGCCGGGGATTGAACCTGGAGCCCTCTGTTTGCCCACAAAGGCTTTGCATGCCCAGCAGAGATTCTTCCAGTGAGACACAGCCCTGCCCCTCATGGGAACGAGGGTTCAATGATTAAAGAGTTGGAACACTTTCCCTATGAAGAAAGGTTAAAGCGCTTGGAGCTCTTTAGCTTGGAGAAACGTTGACTGAGGGGTGACATGACCGAGGTTTACAAGATTATGCACAGGATAGGGCAGGTAGAGAAAGAAGTCCTTTTCTCCCTTTCTCACAATACGAGAACTTGTGGACATTCAGTGAAATCGCTGAGCGCTCGGGTTAGAACTGATAAAAGGAAGTACTTCTTCACCCAAGGGGTGATTAACACGTGGAATTCACTGTCACAGGAGGTGGTGGCGGCCACAAGCATAAATAACTTCAAGAGGGGACTAGATAAGCATATGGAGCAGAGGCCCATCAGTGGCTATTAGCCACAGCGTATTGTTGGAACTCTCTGGGGCAGTGATGCTCTGTATTCTTGGTGCTCGTTTTTTTTTTGGCCACTGTGTGACACAGAGTGTTGGCATGGATGGGCCATTGGCCTGATCTAACATGGCTTCTCTTATGTTCTTAACTGAATGCTGGAATAAAAGGTGTTGACCTTTAGGGTGCCACTAGAATTCTGTTTTCTTTTGCTTTCGCTCACAGAGATGCCAACCTTCAGGCGGGACCCTGAGATCCCCTGGGATTACAGCTCATCTCTAGACTACAGTGATCAGTTCCTGTGGAGCAAATGATTGCTTTGGAGGGTGGACTAGGGCATTTTCCCCCACTGAGGTCCCTGTCATCCCCAAATCTCCAGGAGTTTCCCAATCTGGAACTGGCAACCCTGCTTATTCACAATACTCTTACCTTTAGAGGAATATAACCAGGGCTTTTTTTGTAGCAGGAGCTCCTTTGCATATTAGGCCACACACCCCTGATGTAGCCAATCCTCCAAGAGCTTAGAGGGCTCTTAGTACAGGGCCTACTGTAAGCTCCAGGAGAATTGGCTACAGCAGGCGTGTGTGGCCTAATATGCAAAGGAATTCCTGCTGCAAAAAAAGCCCTGGATATAACTACCCATCTGCATTCTGCAGACAGCTTTCAGTCCAGAAGGAGAGCGAAAGATCAGTTTCTTATGTTCTGTTACCCTAATAAACCAGTTTCTAGGGCTGTAAGCATTATAAGAGCCCCGTAGCGCAGAGTGGTAAAACTGCAGTCCAAGCTCTGCTCACAACCCAAGTTCGATCCTGGTAGAAGCTGGGCTCAGGTAACCGGCTCAAGGTTGACTCAGCCTTCCATCCTTCTGAGGTCGGTAAAATGAGTACCAACCAGCTTGCTGGGGGGAAAGTGTAGATGACTGGGGAAGGCAATGGCAAACCACCCCGTAACAAAGTCTGCTGTGAAAACGTGAAAGCAACGTCACCCCAGAGTCAGAAAGGACTGGTGCTTGCACAGGGGACTACCTTTACCTAAATAGCAGTGTGGCTGTAATTAACTTAAATACAATTGGTTTGAATTGCAGTATAAAATGTTTACTACTGAAATTTGTATTTTGTTCTTCCAAGTAAACGGTGCTGAGAAAAATACCCAGAAACGTGAACGTGCTGAACCTTCTCCATTAGCTGGAACAACGGGAAGCTCAGGAGATAGTTTTTCTCTGTAAGTAAATAAATAAGGGTATAAATAATATGTACTTGCTCTCTGCGTGTGTGCGATTGTTTCACTAATTATCTGACACAGAGCTTTGATTCTCAGGTGTCTGGTGAAGGGGGGTTTGAGTTTTGAAAGCTTGTACCCTGAAAATCTTGTTCCTCTCTATGGTGCTCCTGGGCTCATGTCTAGATAGAAACGGAATGCGATGTTTGGGCCAAACTGAGTAAAACTCTGGCCCCAACTGAATCCCCTTTGGTGTCATGGGTACTGGGGACCCTGCAGAAGAAGCTGAGCCTGCAGAAGAAACTGTGCCCCTGCCACCTGTACCAGTGCCCCTGCCTCCTGCTGGAGAAGATCCCAGCCCCCCTGCCTCGCCCTCTCGGGTGGCTCGTGTGCGTGACCGCCTTCGTCAGGACCTCAGGGATCGGAGGAGGGCGGCACGCTCACGAGCAAGACGCGCCCTGAGTTTTGAAAGGATTCTGGTCCTTCTAGGAGTGAGGATGCTTGAGTCTCAGCAGGATCCTGGCTGCCTCTCTGAGCCAGCAATTAGCCCAAATGGGCAACAGACAGCAGAGGGCTATATAGCTGTGGGCTTTGGGAGGAGGCTTTGTGTAAGCAACTAGTCACTTATCTGATGTTCTAGCATCCACTTTGGCTTTTGACTTTGGCTTCTGGACCCCCTGACTTTGGCTTCTGAACCTCTGACCTATGATACCTGGACTGTGATTCGGTTTTTGCGCCTTGGACCCTCTTTGCTCACCAGCTACAGACCTTGGACTGCCCCTGGACTTTGCCTGACCTGGCCCCAGCCCATGACATTTGGGGTGGGGGGGAAGGACAGAGGAATAGCTTGCACCTAGAGCTAGCGTAAAGAGAGCCCCGTGGCGCAGAGTGTTAAAGCTGCAGTACTGCAGTCCAAGCTCTGCTCACAACCTGAGACCGATCCCGGTGGAAGCTGAGTTCAGGTAGCTGGCTCAAGGTTGATTCAACCTCCCATCCTTCTGAGGTTGGTAAAATGAGTACCCAGCTTGCTGGGGGAAAATTGTAAATGACTGGGGAAGGCAATAGCAAACTACCCCGTAAAAAGTGTCTGCTGTGAAAACATGAAAGCAACGTCATCCCGGGGTCGGAAACAACTGGTGCTTGCACAGGGGACTTTACCTTTTACCTTTAGAGCTTTAGAGCATGGTGTAGCAGTTAAGAGCAGCAGGCCTCTCGTCTGGAGAACCAGGTTTGATTCCCCTCTCCTTCGCCTCCACTTGAAGCCTGCTGGGTGACTTCGGGCCAGTCATGGTTCTCTCAAAGCTCTCTCAGCCTCACCTACCTCACAAGGTGCCTGTTGTGGGGAGGGGAAGGGAAGGCGATCATAGGCCGCTTTTGATACTCCTTAAGGTAGAGAAAAGTGGGGTATTTAAAAACTGCTTCTATCTATTGGATGAAAAATAACTATCACGAGGGTAGGACATAATTAAATGACCTGGATGCTGTGATCCAATTTATTATAGGATCAGATGCAGGTTCATCAAAGTGCTCAGGCAACTGTCACAGTGGGCCATAAACAGGGGTGGAATTCTAGCAGGGGCTCCTTTGCATATTAGGCCACACACCCCTGATGCAGCCAATCCTCCAAGAGTTTACAAGGCTCTTTTTTGTAAGCTCATGGAGGATTGGCTACATCAGGGGTGTGTGGCCTAATATGCAAAGGAGCTCCTGATAGAATTCTACCTCTGGTCATAAATATGCCCACTGAAATGTGAGTGAATGTGTTGCGGGATTTAATGAATAACTCCAGTTTTTCTTTTTAAACCAATCCAACCTGTTTGCTGGTTGCCTGGCCACTTTTTCAACTCTTGGCATGAGTGAAGAGCAGCGAGAAAGGAGGTGGCATCTCCAAGAGTTACAGAAGATCCGGCCAGAGGAGCGGAAGTGCCTTCAAGGCTCCCATACCAGCTTCACACCTGCTCCCATGACTGTCTTGTCCCAAGGCCCTGGAGCTCCTACAAAGGTGGGAATCCCCTGAACCTGCCCATGTTGTGTGGCTTCCAAAGGAGGCACGCCAAAGCAGACCTGCACTCCAAGACGCTGGACGTAGCCTACAAAGCCCCTTGCGGGAGGAGCCTGAGGGATTTCAAAGAGGTCCAGGATTACTTGCTCCAGACGAAATGCGGCTTTTTGTTTCTGGATCACTTTTCTTTCAACACTTACGTCCAGGTGTTCAGGCGCTACCCTGGCCGGAAAGGATTTGTGTTCGATCACGATGTCAGCAAAGGAGCAGAAATGACGCCCATTTCCTTCTGCAATGAGGTCGACCACGAGCGGCTGCCTTACTTTAAGTACCGCAAGACCTCTTGGCCCCGTGCACTCTTCCTGAACAATCTCTCTAGCGCGTTTCTTGCCTCATGCAGTTGCACAGATGGCTGCAGGGATGCGTAAGTATTGAGAGAGCGCCTGGGATTGTGAGGATCCTGAAGGGTCTGCTCTCTGATGAACGTTCATTGGCTGCTGAAGCAAGATGATGTGTGTGTGTGTAGCATCTTGCCAGGGCTTTTTTGGTTAAAAAAAGCCCAGCAGGGACTCATTTGCATATTAAGCCATACCCCTTGACATCACCATTGTTTCACACAAGGCTTTTTGGGTAGGAAAAGCCCAGGAGGAACTCATTTACATATTAGGCCACACCCCTGACATCAAACCAGCCAGAACTGCGTTCCTGTGCGTTCCTTCTCCTTCCCCCCCCCCCAAAAAAAAGGGGGGGTTAAAGTTGCTCTGGTTTTGCCCAGAGATTTGCAGAATGCGGTCTGTACTGGAGAATGTATGTGATGGTTGGCTCTTAGAGCACTCCCTGCTGGCAAAACTTTTAATGCCACATGTTGGGACACAAAGCTTTCTGCCCCTAGTTGAACTTAATGGTTAGAACACAGTTAACATCCATTGCATTCAATTGTTTTGGTTTTATAAAAGGAGCAAAATTTGCTGCTGCTAGGATGGAGTCCCACAGACTGAGTTTTTACTACGCTTTTTTTGTAGCAGGAACTCCTTTGCATATTAAGCCACACACCCCTGATGTAGCCAATCCTCCAAGAATTTACTGTAGGCCCTGTAAGAAGAGCCCTATAAGCTCTTGGAGGATTGGCTGCATCAGGGGTTTGCCTTGACCACCTGGAAGAGAGGCATTTGGAGGTGGGGTCATTAAAAGTCAGCTTTCAGGGGGTGGATAAGACTGCTACCTTGTCACTGAGAAAGCAAAAGGGAACTTAGCGTAAATCAATGTAAAGACAGAAGGAAACTGCTAAGCCAGGAGTGGTCAAACTTGCTTAACGTAAGAGCCACATAGAATAAATGTCAGATGTTTGAGAGCCGCAAGACTTTTACTTTATTGATATTGCTTATCCAGCCAGTTTGGCTCTGAGTGCTGCAAGACAGGAACATCAGATATTGGAAGGAAGGAAGATGGATGGGGGAGGGAGAGATGGAGAAAAAAGCATCTTTTAACTTTAAACGCCTTCTCCAAGCCAGCTGATGGGATAGTGGGGTCTTCAAGAGCCACATCAAGATGTGTGAAAGAGCCACATGTGGCTCCCAAGCCATAGTTTGGCCATCCTTGCCACCAGCCTTCCTCTCTCCGTAATTTTTGCAATAACAACATTTGTATGATAGGAAAGGTGTGATGGCTACTGTTGAGCGGTTTCTTTCTGTTTTCACCTTCTTGCCACTGGCTGAGCGATTTGCCTGGAGAGGCCCCTGGATTTTCACGTGATCCAGTATGACGTGTGGCCTTCATTACCGCATGGAAAAGTAGTGGGGGGTAAATGTTCTGTGTATGTGTCCCAAAAATAAAAATCTGAGGAAGTGGCTAAGTTCCTCAAAAATTAATTGCCCCCCCAGGCAATACTCCCTTTAAGCTGTGGAGTCTTGTGAGCAAAAACTCTGCTTCATGAGCTACTGACATTAAAGTTGTGAGCTACTGCATCAATTAGTTTGCTCTGGGGCCATTTTTCCTGAGCTACAACAAAAATGCGTGAGCCAGAAGCTGTGAGCTAGCTCACACTAACTCAACTTTGAGGGAACACTGTCTCCAGGTATCCTGAGAGGAAATGGGCCTTTGAAGGAACACTGTCTCCAGGTATCCTGAGAGGAAATGGGGCTTGTGGCTTTATTTCATATCCTTATTTCTGCCAGACCTCCTGTGTGCTTTCTAGGACAAAATGCGCCTGCCGGATTCTGACTCAGAAGAACTGTAGGGAAACTTCCTCCTCTCCAGAAAATGAATCCTCATGTGGATACAAGCACAAGAGGCTGGATTGGCCCATTTCTAGTGGGTAAGGAACTCTTTTTAAAAAATAATAATAATTCAGGTCGCAAAAGGCTACCCTGTTGTTCAACAGGGTCACGATTTAGACATGCAATTTTTTCTTCTGTCATTTTTGCATTACTGTTCTGTGTTATATATCATCTTACAGAAAACGAATGAGAAAGTACAGACTAGCAGGCACCTCTTAGATTAGGGGTCCCCAACATGGTGCCTGCAGCCATCTTTCCTGGTGCCCACCAAGTGTTTTTAGAAATTGAGCAGGGCCAGGTGGGGACTTTTGCCCAGCAAGGCTTCCGATTGGCCACTGGAGATTTGATGGGCTGTGCAAATTTTTTAAAACGTTACTATGGAAGCAACTGCCCCACAGCACAAGGATCTTCACTGAGTGACTGAAGGTAAGCTGTGGTGGCCATTATGTGGCTGGTTCCATATCCTGTTCAGCCATGTTGTGGTAGCCATTCAGAGGCTGGCTTCTCCTCCTGCGGCAGCCATTTTGTGGCTGCGCCTGCTGCGTTGTGTCAGAATTCCAAAGATGTCCACAGGCTCAAAAAGGTTAGGGACCTCTGCCTTAGATGATAATGGGCTGTGTGCCTATGAATTCACGGTGTTTAGATTGGAGGCAGAAAACCCATATTTCTGACCCACTGGCAATTTAGTTTTAGTAACCAACTAAGCTTTCTGAGTACAAGGGTGCCAGGGCTGGCGCCAGGCTTTTTGGTTCCCTAGGTGAGGTTAGGAAGCCTGTGTCTGCCTGCCCGCTATGCCCCTGCCTACCTCCTTCCTCACCTGCTGGCCCATTTACTTTGGCAGGCCCCACCTTGGCCATCAGCTGAGGGAATAAAAGGCAGCCTCACCTTGGCGGGTCGGCCTTCACCATTGGCTGCAGCCATTGCCACTTTGGCAGTGGTGGGGGGGCGTGACATGCAGGGCACAGGAGATGCTTCTCCCAATTGGCTGCAGGGCCTGGCTGCACTGGTGGGGCTGGAGGAGGTGAAGGCCAATCGGGAGGCCACCAGGGTGCCTCGCCCCACTTCCTCCTGTGCCACAGCATCCTTAAACCTTCTGATCCAAGAGTGGTGGAGGTGACCCCAACAGCGCTGCAAGCTTTTGGGCAGCAGCAGCATGAAATGCTTCAAGGCAGGGCTTTCGTGGGTGTTAAGGAGCCTGCCCCTGTGGCCAGACAGCGCTCTAGGCAACGGCCTACCTCACCTAGCACAGACCCTGAAGAGTGCAGCTCTTTCTCAGAAACATTGGCAGGCGTTAAGGGCTCCGGGAGGGGTTTGCTGTTCTCCCCTGACAGCTGCTGGTCAGCTTTTTTTTCCTCTCCTCGCTCAGAACTGTGTCCCTTTTTTTTTCCTGTGACAGAATTTACGAATGCAACTTGTCCTGCAGCTGTAACAAGATGATGTGCCAGAACAGAGTAGTCCAGCACGGCCTTCAGGTTCGGTTGCAGGTCTTCAACACAGGGAAGAAGGGCTGGGGAGTTCGTTGCCTTGACGACATCGACAGAGGAACATTCGTTTGTACATATGCAGGTGTGTGGCTACAAGTAGTCCTGAAAGAGTGCGTGGGAGCTGGGATAGGAAACAACTTGGGAAAGTAACAGTGGCTTAGGTCCAAAGGGTGGGGAGTGGAATGGCGTTTTCAGCAGGTGATCTTTGCTTGAACCATCTAGGCCCACCACACAAAAATCTCCTCAGGAACAAGGAGACAGCGGGGAAGTGCAGAGAGAAGGGAGAACCTGTGAAAATTACGTCACTTACCCAGCTCTGTCCTAAATGGAAAACAAAGTCAGAAATGAGTATTGGGTGGGTTTCGTACTGATTTCTTCTGCGGCCATTCCCAAAGAGACCCAATGCTCAGAAGCTGCTTTTGAGGGTAAGAAAGGGTAATGATCCCTTCTGTGAAGCCCATTTGTAGTAATAGCTCATCTGGGTAATAAAAATTACAAAATTGCATCATAATTACTGGAAAGGATAGGGCAGAGCTATTTTATGATTGTTCCAGTGCTGGATAAATGCTGTCTAGTTTCTAAAGAATTTGTTTTATTGACTCCAGGTTTATATTCTGATACAGTGTCATTATTTTACCACCTTTGAGGGGGAGGGGAAGTACTCTAAAATTGGTGTTTCTTTCACTTCTATAAAAATTCTTGTGCATTTTCAACAAACTTGTTAGTGCAGATTTCAATTCTGTCCATCCAGTAATCAAAGAAGAATGTTGTTTGATTTTTTGTGACAGAAAATTCATAGTTATTTTTGCTTAACAGGAACTCAGGTGGAAAGAATAGTGCAGGCCAAAGTGAGCATTAAAAAAGGGTAAAGCGTTGTGAATGGAATGTGGGGCATCTCTTGGACAGCAGGCATGTCTCAGCCACCCCCGCTCATGTTTTTTGGGAAATTTGACCTGGCTGGTGAGAGAATTAGGGAGGAAACCATCCCTTGAGTTCATTTAAACCCAGCCTTTGTTTCCCAGTGGGGACCTATAGGGGCTTAATTAACATGTGGAATTCACTGCCGCAGGAGGTAGTGGCAGCTACAAGCATCACCAGCTTCAAGAGGAGATCGGATCAACATATGGAGCAGAGGTCCATCAGTGGCTATTAGCCACAAGGTATAGATGGAACTCTCTGTCTGGGGCAGTGATGCTCTGTATTCTTGGTGCTTGGGGGGGGCAACAGTGGGAGGGCTTCTAGAGTTCTGGCCTTGCTGGTGAACCGCTTGAAGGCAGCTTTCTTTTTTGCCACTGTGTGACACAGGATATTGGACTGGTTGGGCAATTGGCTTGATCCAACATGGCTTCTCTTACGTTCTTGTGTCATTTTCCTCTCTTCCATTTTATCCTCACAACAACCCTGTGAGGTAGATTAGGCTGAGAGGGTGTGACCAGCCCAAGTATCATCTAGCCAGCTTCCATGGCAGAGTGAAGATTTGAATGGGTCTCCTGCATCTAGGCAGGGCTCACTTTGTATCAGGAGCTCCTTTGCATATTAGGCCACACACCCCTGATGTAGCCAGTTCTCCAGGAGTTTGCAGTAGGCCCTGTAAAAAGAGCCCTGTAAGCTCTTGGAGGATTGGCTACATCAGGGAGGTGTGGCCTAATATGCAAAGGAGCTCCTGCTAGAAAGTGAGCCCTGCCTGGATTCTAGTGCAACATCCTAGCCACTGCAACACACTGGCTGTCTTGGGCCTCCAGGTGTTTTGTCCACAGGTTTTCTGTGATCTCCAGCATTGCTTTTGGGGGATGAGGGAGCAAATGCTGTTCCTCTAAAACAACTGGAGGACATTGTGTGCTCATGCGTCTTTCAGTCACAATCAAACCTTCCCCTGAACCTGCATTTGGAAGTGGTATGTAGTCTGTCATATCTCACTGCACGAGAAGTGTTGCCCTAAACATTTTGCTTTCCGTTCAGGCAAACTGATGAGCAGAGCTGAACCTAAGCAGGCTGAAGTTGGGAATCGTGAAGCCAAAGTGGAAGACCCGGAGAACAGTGACAGAAGCCATGCCCTGTCCTCAAAGAAGAGAAAGGTGGATTCGGTCTGTTCTGACTCAGAGATCGAATTTGTCCAGACTAGTAAAGGCAGTGGCAGTGGGAAGCACGAATCTTCGCCAGTGGAAGCTGAAAGTCAATCTAATGTGTAAGTAGCAAGCTACAGTAGTAACGTTATGAGTTCTGTTTCTTTGTTCGCTGTGCCCAGATGATTCGATTTCTCCCTGGGGCCGATAAAACTCAGTGTGACGAGAGTCAGTGAAGGCCAGTGACAGGTTTTGATACCTTCTGCAAGAGCACGTTCTAGTGTTATTTGCATTGCTGCTTGGGGCAGGAGGCTGGGCACCCTTGGCCCGTCTAACACCTTAGGCTGGGCAGAATCCCTTCTGTGTAGTTCTATCCCATTATTGGCACAAAATTGCCGATGGCAATTTGCCAGTGGCAGTTTGGTGCCAATAATGGGATGGAACTACGCAGAGGGGGTTCTCTTGGTTAGGTTGTGGTGCAGTCTTGTACTGGGCCAACTTTGGAAACTTAGAATCATAGAGTTGGAAGGGACCTCCACGGTCATCTAGTCCAACCCCCTGCACAATGCAGGAAACTCACAAACACTTCCCCCTAAATTCACAGGATCTTCATTGCTGTCAGATGGCCATCTAGCCTCTGTTTAAAAACCTCCAAGGAAGGAGAGCCCACCACCTCCTGAGGAAGCCTGTTCCACAGAGGAATCGCTCAAACCGTCAGGAAGTTCTTCCTAATGTTGAGCCGGAAGCTCTTTTGATTTAATTTCAACCCATTGGTTCTGATCCTACCTTCTGGGGCCACAGAAAACAATTCCACACCATCCTCTATTTGACAGCCCTTCAAGTATTTGAAGATGGTGATCCTATCACCTCTCAGTCGCCTCCTCTCCAGGCTAAACATCCCCAGCTCCTTTAACCTTTCTTCATAGGACTTGGTCTCCAGACCCCTCACCATCTTTGTCAACTTTTTGAACTAGAAATCTGTCTATCTCCAATGTCAAAAGGACTTGTGTAGAAGACTGACGCAAAGCCTGCAGGCTGCTTACACCACCCCCATTTCCAGCACTCTGCATAACAAGCAATTAAGGAGCAAGAGCAAGCTGAGGTCTCCCCGGAGAGGGTATGAGCTCTCCTGTGAGTAGCTCTTTGGATGAAAGCAAGCAGCCCTCTCTGTCTTGAACTACCTCATATAAAAACCCTGTTGCTGAACATTTCTCTCATCATGAGACCCTCTCCCTCTTCTATTTGTAGTCATGGAAGTTAGGTTTGTGCCTCTTCTTGTTTTTTAAAAGAATATATTGCCAAAGAGATAAAAGAATCTGTTAGCTTGCTTTATAGCGTGCATGGGAGAGAAAGCACCATTGAAGCAAGTACCCACCCTAGGATAATCGTGACTGCACATAGGCCCCATTTTTCCCCAAAGGATCTTTGGATTACACATTTGAATCTGCCTTATACTGGAAGAATAATCAATATGCGTCTACTGTGTATAAAACTGTATCAAAAAATTAAATCTACTGTTTTTACTCAGTATTTATGAAATGCTGAATAAAGTTTTATTTTCTGCCTTTGTGAGCGTTAGAAGTTTTTCTTTTCACTGGCGAGATGGTATATATCAAGGGTGGCCAAACTTGCTTAATGTAAGAGCCACATAGAATAAATATCAGACATCTGAGGGAGGGAGAGAGACAAATAGATGGTGGAGGTAGAAAGAAAGCAACTTTAACTTTAAATGTATTCTCCAAGCTGCTGGCTGGCTTCACTTGAAGAAATGATTTAAAGAGACAAATGCCTTCTCCAAGCCAACCAACAGAACAGTGGGGGTTTCGAGAGCCACACAATACGTCTGAAAGAGCCACATGTGGCTCCCGAGCCACAGTTTGGCCCCTCAGGTATATGTGAAACAAGCATATTCTGGGCTCCACAAATAAGACACTTGCATATGTGTTCTCTGATGAAGGACTGATCTACCTGGAACTCTTGTCAGACATTTAAATATATTGCAAGACTGTCTGCAGATGCACTCTAATCAAGAGCCAACATGGCCAGATTTTGATTTCATGCAACTCACTGGAATGGTCAGTTCTGAAAATTGTTATGAACTTTATATATGAACTCTGCTAATGGCATTGTTGTTCTCTGGGAAGAGAGTTACTGGAAACCAGAGCTTTTTTGTGTCAAGAACTCCTTTGCCTATTAGCCCACACACCCCTGATGGAGCCAATCCTCCTAAAGCTTAAAGTAGGCCCTGTACTAAGAGCCCTGGAAGCTCTTGGAGGATTGGCTACATCAGGGGTGTGTGGCCTAATATGCAAAGGAGCTCCTGCCACAAAAAAAAGCCCTGCTGGAAACTCTCATGAATTGTTCTTTTAAACGATGGAGTGATAGAATTGCTTATAATCTGCTTCTTAATAGAAGTTCTTAATAAGTTCTTACGGAACTTATTAAGTTCTTAATAGAACTTAATATCCAGCATTTCATAAATATGGATTAAAAACAGCAGATGTAATAATTTGATACAGTTTTATACACAGTAGATGCATATTAATTAACATTTTTACACTGTGTCCCTGTTATATATTTGGATACTGAAATAGGCCTTTGGTCTATCGAGGTCAGACCTGCAGCGGCTCTCCAGGGTCTCAGACAGAGGCCCTTCACATCACCTACAACCTCATCCTTGTAACCAGTGTTCCCTCTAAGCTGAGTTAGCATGAGCTAGCTCACAGATTTTTAGCCTCCAGCTCGCACATTTTTGTCTTAGCTCAGGAAGGATGACCTCAGTGCACACTAATTGATGCAGTAGCTCAGCACTTTAATGCCAGCCGCTCACAAAGTAGAGTTTTTGCTCACAAGATTCTGCAGCTTAAGAGGGAACACTGCTTGTAAGTTATAACTGGAGATGCCGGCAGTTAAATCTGGTACCTTCTGTGTTCCAAACAAAACATCAAACCTCTCTCTGTGCAAAAAATGTATAGCAACTCGAAACTCTTTATAACAAATCTCTGTATTCAGTAACAAATCCAAATCTCAGTATTATAAATATTGTAAAATTACAAATTTCGAGAGACCGTACAATGAGTTCTCCTTCCACAGAACACTGTTATTCCTACTGTCTCTTCTGTGACTAATGTCAACATCAATTAATAATCATAAATAAAGTCCGAGGATCACGAAAACCGATCCTAAAGTCGTTTCGAGCCTCAAAGCTCTCCTTCCAGGGACTGTCTTCTCCAGTGTGCCGTGCAGTAGGTAAGTAGTGTCGGAAAACAACTTTATATATCTCAGTATGTCTCATTCGTTTTGCCTTACTGTCAACAATTTATAATACATTGTTATGGAACATTTCTGCAAATTTAATTCATGTCTGCTTCTCCAAACCGCTCCAAATCGGATGGAGAACTCATTGTATGGTCTCTCTAAGTTTGTCGTTTTGCAATATTTATAATATTGAGATTTGGATTTGTTACTGAATACAGAGATTTGTTATAAAGAGTTTCTAGTCGCTATACATTTTTTTGCAGGGAGAGAGGTTTGATGTTTTGTTAGCAGCAGTTCCTCCGTGGTCCCGGTAGTCCGTCACACCTTCTGTGTTCCAAGCAGATGCTCAGCCATTGAGCCTGCAGCCCTGTGGATGGCCAGTGTCTCTGGCAACACAGCAGTTGCTTGGGATTTGAACTCTTTTGGGGTTGAGGGGAGGCGCTTCCCAGAGCCTGCATCGCCCTAGAGACAGCAGCGATCAACGCACAGAAGTATCAGCCTGCTGCTGAATTCTTGGGTCTGTCATGCAAAGTTTCCAGCAAATGCTGGGTAAAAGATCTGACCTTCTTTGAAATTACAACATTGATCATGAATCATTTCCTGCATTGAATTTTCCTGCATTGTGCAGGGGGTTGGACTAGATGACCCTGGAGGTCCCAACTCTATGATCATAGTAGGTTTGCACTGTGTAAAAACCCTCTTTTTTCATTTCCCATCAGAATTCAGACTTCGAACGACGGGAATTGGAGCAATGAAGATATAAAAAGACCTCAAACCCAAACGCCCATTCTTCAGAGTCGCCGGAGAAAACTGGTAAAAAAAACCTCAGAATGTATTTACAGCCCAAATTGTGGGTTTTTCATCTGGATTTCAGTGTTCATTTCTAGTTTCCTAGTTGCATTGGAGGGTGCAGCTCAATTTGTCGCTAGCTCGAAGAAAGGTTACGCCATTCCTTCCTCATGGGCGGCCTCTTCAGTCCAACACCAAGCAAGGTCCTTTGTGTTTATTTCATGGTCTGCCTTTCTCAGTGAGGCTCAAGGTGGATTATGGATTTACAGAAGACAATTCAGTAACAACAGAACAGTACATACCAGAAACAGCGCAAGGCAACTGGATTGCATGAACTAAAGAACAGTAAAACACAAGCAGCAGGCCTTGAATTCAGCAGGAGCTCACAGGAGCTCCTGAACCTTTCTGATGCCCTCCCCACCTACCTACGTTGTCCATTAAATAGTGGGTGCAGCTGCATAACAATCCCTGGATTAGGAGAGCAGGCAGCCAGCCAGCCACCAGGGGATTTGCCACGCCCCCAGCAGCTCTCTTTAACCCCTGGAGAAGCCCACACCACCGTTTCTCCACTTCTTATGTGATTTTGGGTGGTGGGTGGCTTGCTGGCCTTTTGACTGGGGGTGGGTGGGCAAGGAGAGCCCTAGATGATTGAGGCCTGCTTGGGCTGGCTGGATCTGAACTATATGCAGCAGGGGTAGCCAAACTTGCTTAACCTAAGAGCCACACAGAATACACACCAGTCTTTTGAGAGCCGCAAGACATGAACAAATATTACACACATGTCTTTATGAAAACTCTTAACACAATCTTTGCACAGGAAGATAAAATACATTATCTATGCACTATATAACATGACCATGTTAGGAGACTTTTTAAAGTACAAAAGCTGGGAATAACAGTCCCCATAAAACCAGCATAGGGAAGACTTGAGATTAAGTCTGCACTAAGTTCCTCCTTGACCTCCAGGAGCCACATAATATGTGTGAAAGAGCCACAGTTTGGCCACTCCATATATACAGCGTAGATTCAGGTGGTTAGCCATGTTGGTCTGAAGCAACAGAACAAAGTTTGAGTCCACGGGCTCCTTTAAGACCAATAAAGTTTAGTTCTGGATATAGGCTTTCATGTGCATGGATTGCACCTGGGACCTTCTGCATGCCAAGCAGATGCCCTGCCACTGAGCCACGGCCCCTCCCAACCACCTCTTCAGTTTTCAGCTTGTTCCTCTTCACTCAGCTAACCATAGCAGCCAGGCATTGCTTAAAGACAGCTGGATTGGTGCCAAGTGGTCATTAAGCAATGAAATGCAGAACTGGGTGTCACCCAGGCCTCGGATTCAGTGGGAGCTCACAGGAGCACAGCTCCTGAACCTTTCTGAGAGTTCCACCTCCTTGTCCATTGAATAATATGGGCAGCTGCATAACAATCCTTGGATGAGCTCCACCACCTGTTTTTCTATAAAATGACCACTGGTGTCACCAGTGCATTGATGACACCTGACCCCAAACTCATGAGTGATCTCTCCTAAGGACTTTGCATACAGAGAGAAAACTGAGCCTTGGTAATGCCACAGCGGAAGTCCTGCACCGCTAACTACCGGTCTAACACCGCTAACAGAGCACCGCTAACACCGCTAACAGAGCAGCTGTTGTCCTTAAAGGATGACTAAAATCACTTCCAGCACAGCTCTCAAGTCTAGTCTCCGCTTCCAGATTAAATATCACAACATTATTATATGAAGGAGCACAGAGGAGTGGATTCATGCTTACTACTGAAGAACATTTCTTGAATTGTGAAACTTATTTCTTACTACTTGTATCTGAATCACTACCACCAGTTCTATTTCATTTATCTGTATTTACTATGACTATGTTTCAATAGACTGATGTCTACTGGTACTTGTGAATTCTGGAGAGTTTTTTTATGGTCCACCCTTGCGTTTTCTGTCTTTGCATATTTCACATGCTAGAAAGCTAAACAACCCTCTTGTTTAGCTTTCAAGCTTTTGGCAAGCTTGGGCTAAACCAGGCTTTTCAGACTTTTTTTTTGTATGGATAAGTGTATAAATGCCATAAGAAAACCATAGAGTATTTCAGCAGTATATTGAAATATTTAGTCTATTAAATGTTCTCCTAGCTGTTATTGTTCCATGACTCCCCCCTTCCCATCTGAGCCCATTCATGGCATTTTCTTAACCCAGGGAAAAGCATTCATCCTGTGCCATGATTTGCCAAGTCTGAGCTACAGCAGCTTAGCTTGGATCCAGCAGGCAAAGCATGTCATCTCCTGCATTGCTGCTGACCAGGAGAAAGTTGAGCCCCTGTGGCATTTGGCCCCCTCTTCATAGTACTACTTGCCCCTCCCCAGCAGCCCAGAGGCTGCTACCCAGGGCTTTTTTTTTTTAGCAGGGATGCACAGGAATGCAGTTCCTGCTGAATTGGTGTCAGGAGTGTGGCCTAATACGCACATGAGTCGCTGCTGGGCTTTTTCTACAAAAAAAGCCCTACATGAAACAGTGGTGCTGCAAGGGATGTGTGGCCTAATATGCAAATGAGCTGCTGGGATTTTTATCCAAAAGAAGCCCCGTGCAAAACAATGGTGCCACAAGGAGGTGTGGCATAATATGCAAATGAGCTGCTGGGCTTTTTCTACCCAAAAAGCCCTGCTGCTATCTGGCATCCTCTTTAAACATGTCCTTGAATCACTCTTAAATTAAATCGCGTTTTTAAAAAGGGAAGCATAACTAAAATGCCCTTTCCCTTTTCTGTCTAAGTGCAATGTGTTGCTGAACTATAACAAAATGTTCCAGATAACAGTTTCAAGTAAGAGTGTATTGCAGTGGAGAAGGCGTCGGCTTGGAGAAATTTATGCTAGCCTGGTCAAAAAATCTCGTATGGAGAAAAAAAGACAGTCACATATGGCACAAAGACCCTTGATGACTTTCTTCCTTAGGGAATCGCTGATGCCATTTCTTCTGAAGACGAGGGTGCTGGGTGCCACAGTTCAGCAAGAAGACGACTGATCGTGGGAACCAAGAGAGGGAGCAAACGTAGGTTTGCGGGGGTTTTCTACGGGGTGTGCGTTCACATACATAAAACAAATTCAGATTTTATCAAAGCTGACGGGAACTCACATTTGCAACTTTCATATCTATCAATTCAAGAATCATAGAGTTGGAAGGGACCTCAAGGGTCATCTAGCCCAACCCCCTGCACAATGCAGGAAATTCACAAATACCGCCACCTAAATTCACAGGATCCGCATTGCTATCAGATGGCCATCCAGCCTCTGTTTTAAAACCTCCAAGGAAGGAGAGCCCACCACCTCCTTAGGAAGCCTGTTCCACTGAGGAATTGCACTAACGGTCAGGAAGCTCTTCCTAATGTTGAGCCAGAAACTCTTTTGATTTAATTTCAACCCATTGGTTCCGGTCCTACCTTCTGGGACCACAGAAAACAATTCCACCCCATCCTCTATATGGCAGCCCTTCAAGTACTTGAAGATGGTGATCATATCACCTCTCAGCTGCCTCTTCTCCAGGCTAAACATCCCCAGCTCTAATAATCTAATTATAAATTCATGGAGAAAGTCTAATTCAAGATCAGTGGGTCCTCCAGTCTGTCCGGGCCTTCATCTGACTGTGCAGATTTTTTTTTAAATGGCTTCAGCAGGAGCCGCTACAATACAGGCATCTTAGTGGGCACCAGAAACCATGTTGGGAACCTCTCTTTATCCTTTTAGCGACATGTCCTTGTCCTATAATTTAGAAATAGTAAATAGGTACACATAATTAAATTTTTTATGTGTCTGGGGGGGGGGTGGATTTTGAAAATCATTTTAATAAAACTCAAAATATATTGGCTGCCAGGCCCGCAAATACAAAACACTGGACTCTGCGGACCTGTGGTTTCCTGAATGATGAGTGCCATAATGTAGAAAGTCTGAGAAAGTTGTTAGGAAGTCGTTAGTTTGGTAGAAATATGTAAAACAAGTGAGAGTTCCTACGTGGAATATAGTAGAGTGTGGGATTCATACAAGTGCAGGAACACAGATTCCTAGTAGACTGTGTGAATTGTGGAGTGAGAATGAAAAGTAAAATTTTGAGTGGATTGGCTAACTTATACCTCACCTACTACTCTCGTCACATTATAGTTGAAATATTTGGCAGCGACATTAACTGAAATCATAGAATGGTACCCGACTGAAAACCCTCAGTGATCTATACAAGAAAAAAAGTAGGAATCAAGCGCTCATTTTATTTCGTTCAAAGATATGTCTTTATTTTAGAAAAGGATCTTTAGTGTCATCCTTCTAACCCTCCCTACACACTGCGCAGTCTGTCACACTGCTGCCAGAAAAGGAATAAATGAAATGCTCTGTTGATCCATTGATTAAGAAGGATAGAAGGGGAGCTGGTGAGGTGCATACCTCTGGGGGCAGCAGGAACCCAGTAATAAGAAAAGTAGCAGAAAATGAGATTTCCCTTTCTAAACTCTCAAAAGTCAAAGCACTACAGGGATATGATCACCATCTTCAAGTACTTGAAGGGCTGTCATATAGAGGATGGGGTGGAAATGTTCTCCGTGGCCCCAGAAGGTAGGACCAGAACCAGTGGGTTGAAATTAAATCAAAAGAGTTTCCGGCTCAACATTAGGAAGAGCTTCCTGACCGTTAGAGCGATTCCTCAGTGGAACAGGCTTCCTCAGGAGGTGGTGGGCTCTCCTTCCTTAGAGGTTTTTAAACAGAGGCTAGATGGCCATCTGACAGCAATGCTGATCATGTGAATTTAGGGGGAGGTATTTGTGAGTTTCCTGCATTGTACAAGGGGTTGGACTAGATGACCCTGGAGGTCCCTTCCAACTCTGTGATTCTATGACATCAGTGATCAAATGGGAAATGGCTGTATTTCACCCGGTGTCTGAGAAGTTTAGAAAAAGGGTACTGATAATGTTTCTGGAGGTCAATGTGTCTATCTAGATGAGATAACTGGTGCTATATGAACCATCTTTTCCCCACCCCTGAAATGTTTTGTGGACAGAACCAACCATACAAGGAGAGTTCAGGGAACAAGCAACCGCCAGACCTTTGGAAACCAAGGCAGACCAGCCTAGCAAGAGCCCTTTATCCAATCTCAGTTTGGCTTGTAAGCCAGTTGGGCGGGAGGAAGGAAACATTCAAAAGCAGCCCATGTCCGTCTCCGGGATGGACACTGCATCCAAAAGGGAAAACAGGAGCAGCGGACAAGAGCTTGCTCTGAAGCAGGAGACTTGCCTGAAGCAGTTTGACAGAGAGGATCTCTGTTTGCTGGATGCAACCAGGGAAGGCAACGTGGGCCGGTTTCTCAATGTAAGTAAGCAGCAATCTATCTCTTTGTTTCAATACCTGGATACAGAGCTGACTCACCCACTAGGCAAACTAGGCTGTTGTCTAGGGTAACGAGAGGGGATGTGCCAAATTGGGAGGCCCCCCTTCCGGTGTGCCCAAGACAACCACCTAGTTTGTCTTCCCCCCCCACACACACACACCTCAGGGCCATGCAGAGACTAATACACTGAATCCCTGCTCACATGGTATCCTGCTGCTGAAAATGTTTCGTTTTGCCACCTTAAATATAATGCTGTTAAGGTGGGGGTTTTTCCCCAAAAGGAAGGCAGATCTTCCTGTTTAACTTTCTGTCCTTCTCTTTTGTTTATAGCATAGCTGCTGCCCTAATCTCTTTGTGCAAAGTGTGTTTGTTGAGACCCACAACAGGAATTTCCCCTGGGTCGCATTCTTCACAAACAGGTTTGAAATGTTTTGCGTTTCTTCCATTCATTAGAAATGTCAACTTCACAGAGAGAGAAGGGGTAGACACGGGAATTCCCCAGTAAGAAAAATTATATCAGACTTTAACCCTCGGTTGCTGCATTAAGAACATAAGAGAAGCCATGTTGGATCAGGCCAATGGCCCATCCAGTCCAACACTCTGTGTCACACGGTGGCCAAAAAAACCCAGGCGCCATCAGGAGGTCCACCAATGGGGCCAAGACACTAGAAGCCCTCCCACTGTTGCTTCCCTCCCAAGCACCAAGAATACAGAGCAGCATGTGCCCCAGACAGAGAGTTCCATCAATATGCTGTGGTCAACAGCCACTGATGGACCTCTGCTCCATATGTTTATCCAATCCCCTCTTGAAGCTGGCTATGCTAGTAGTCATCACCTCCTGTGGCACATAAGCTGCCTTCTACCGAATCAGACCCTCGGTCCAACAAAGTCGGTATTGTCTACTCAGACTGGCAGCAGCTCTCCAGGGTCTCAAGCTGAGGTTTTTCACCCCTACTTGCCTGGACCCTTTTTAGTTGGAGCTGCTGGGGATTGAACCTGGGACCTTCTGTTTACCAAGCAAATGCCTACCACTGAGCCACTGTCCCTCCCTGCACTTCCCAGCAGAAGATCACCAGAGTGTGGGCTGAGAGCCAGCATGGTGTAGTGGTTAAGAGCAGCAGACTCTGATCTGGAGAACTGGGTTTGATTCCCCACTTCTGCTTCACATGAAGCCTGTTGGGAGACCTTGGGGAAGTCACAGTTCTCTCATAACTCTTTCAGCCCCACCTACCTCACAAGATATCTTCTGTGGGGAGAAGAAGGGAAGGCGCTTGTAAGCTGTTTTGATACTCCTTAGGGTAGAGAAAAGCAGGATATGAAAACCAACTCTTCTTCATTGGTGGCTTTTTGAACAGTGTGTAAAAATTCGAAGCAAGTGCAGTAATAGCACCTAGTAACTTTTTAAACACCAGCTCAAGCATGCGGCCCCGTAGCACAGAGTGGTAAAGCAGCTGTACTGCAGTACTGTGGTCTTAACTCTCTGCTCACAACCTGAGTTCGATTCCGGCGGAAGATGGATTCAGGTTGCCGGCCCAAGGTTGACAGCCTTCCATCCTTCCGAGGTTGGTAAAATGAGTACCCAGCTTGCTGGAGGAAAGGTGTAAAAGAGTGGGGAAGGCAATGGCAAACCACCCCATAAAAAGTCTGCCGTGAAAACGTGAAAGCAACGACACAGAGTCGGAAATGACTGGTGTTTGCACAGAGGACCTTTCCTTTCCAAGTATGTGTGCTTATTATTTTAAATTCTCCTAATATATTCTTTCAGTACAACATTCAAGCATACATACATGCAAAAGCTAAATTCCACCAGATCTAGGAATGTCACAAAGTCTTCAAAGCACATAAATACAATACATTATTATATGATGCAAAAGTCCACACCAGTCCACTCGGGATTCCTAGATAATAAGCCCAGGGGTCGTTTTGTAGAAAAATAGGTGGTGGAGCTCATTAGCATAACTCATTAGCATATGCCGCCCCCCAGCCGAAAGCAACCCAATGCAAGAAATGAGAGTCCCGGGTGAGCGAGGCCTGCTTGGGCTGGCTAACAATCCATGTGTGGGTCAAAAAGCCAGAAAGCCACCTGCCACCCAAAATCACATAAGAAGTGGAGAAAGGGTGGGGCGTGGGCTTCTCCAGGGGTTAATGAGGGCTGCTGGGGGCATGGCAAAGCCCCTGCTGGCTGGCTGCCCGCTCTCCTAATCCAGGGATTGTTATGCAGCTGCACCTGCTATTCAATGGACAAGGTAGGTGGGGAGGAAGAGGGGGAACCCTCAGAAAGGTTCAGGAGCTGTGCTCCTGTGAGCTCCTGCTGAATCTGAGGCCTGAATAAGCCTGATCCAAAGTGTCTTCCTCAGGCTACACCACATTGGAATTGTTAAGCTTCATTCTATAAATAAAAAAATTTTGGAGGGTGCCTTGCTCTTAAATAATTAATTTCAGTAATGGAGACGCAGAGGCTTTTTGTGGGCATTTAAATAAGTGATGCCTTCGTCCCTGAGGGTCCACCGAGGAAGACACACATACTTGAGCTGGTGTTTAAAAAGTCTGTTAGGTGCTATTGCAGCAATTGCTTCTAATTTTTCCATGTTTTGCTAGCTGCATTCCTTCGTATAACCATACTTGCTCTTTCTGCAGTGCCCGCGGGACTGTAGGAACAGCCTGATCAGCCATAGCTGGAAGTTGTCCTCCAGATAGAGTACGAAATCATGGCTTGAAGAGGACTGGCAAGCCATTATTCAGTGTTTATATGGCTTACTTCTCCAGCTTCTCTGGTATTTCCATGGAATAACCAAAACTGGGACCAGGGCTGGGGGGAGAATGGCTTCTAGCTGGACTTGCTAGCAGTTGTGGCATCTCTTTCAGACCCAAAATGTAAGTGCAGCTGTTTCTTTGATTCTTGCTACTAATTAGGTGATCTGTTTGCTTCCCAGGCATATAAAAGCTGGAACCGAGCTCATGTGGGACTACGGTTACTTACCCGGAAGTATGCCGGAGACAGAGATCCCCTGCCAGTGCGGGTCTCATAAGTGCAGAAAGAAAATCCTCTAGCATAGACTGGTTTGGCCTTTGTTTACAAGAAAGAAGGCATCGTGTGTTAAGGGGGCCAGTTGGCATCAGTCAGCACGTTTCTAAAAGAAAGTATTGTCTGATTGGCTGCTTGAAATGTTAGTCACAGGCCCCCTTTTCTGTTTGGAGTTCGGCGCACAGCCCGGAGGCAAGCTGATTGGCTGATTTCACCTGTCACTTAGCAGATGAATTGAATGTTCTAAATGCAGTTAGGACAGGTCTTCTCATAGAACTGTTTTAGTCTAGTGGGGAGTCAGTGTTGCTTAGTAGTGAAAAGGTCAGATTAGGATTTTGAGTGACGTGGGTTCAGATCTGTGGAAGCTCGCTGGGTAACCTTCGGCCAAGCCACCCTCCCTCATCCGCACCTCCTTTGCAGGTGGCGGTGATGACAAAATGGGAAAGAGGGACCCACGTACGCCGTGCTGAGCTTGTGGGTGAGATAAAAAATGGTCAAGTTTTACCTAGAAGAGGCTAGAACAGGGGTGTCAAACATGCACCCAAGGGGCCGAATCAGGCCCCTGCAGGTCTCCTATCAGGCCCGCGAACTATGGGTTCCCATTGGGAAGAAAGGCGGAGTACAAATGATGTCAGTAAGTAAAAACTATAAAGAAATCTGGTGTGCTGTGAAAGAAATACAACATTGGATCATTTCCGCAACAAAATAGGTACAAGTACAAGTGTTGAAAGACATTTGAAAGACCTTTTCTATGATGCCTTGTCATACTAAACGAATATCAGTGGAGAAATGCCCAGTCCTGGATGCTTCTGGAACAAGCGTTGACTGTCATTTTCCCTAATGTGTATCCATTTTGAACGGCACTAATGGATTGCTGAAGTGGATTTGGGTCTTAAGATGCCTGCAATCAGGGCCGGGCTCTTCCACTAGGCAAACTAGGAGCTTGCCTAGGGCGCCCCTACCTTTTTGTTTAAAAAAACCCTGCCCGCCCTGATCGCTGCTTCTTCCCTCGTTGCTCCCGCTTCTCCCTGCCTCCTTCCCCTCCCTCCCTGATCACTGCTTCTCTCCCCCACATTGCCTCCTCTTCTCCCTGCCTCCCTCCCTGTCCCAGTCACTGTTCTCCTCACCTCCTTCTCAGTCCCGATTGCCGCTTCTCTCCACTTTCCCTCCCAGTCCCGATCGCCGTTCTCCCCACCTCCCTCCCAGTCCCAATCACCGTTCTCCCCACCTCCCTCCCTGTCCCGATTTCCTCGCAGCGAGCACGGGGGGGGGGGGGGGAAGCGGGCCACAGGGGTTGCCTGTTGCCTACTCGCGAGTAGGCAGCAGGCGCAGGGACTCAGGCCAGGGGCAGATTTGTGCTGCCTAGGGTGCCAGAAGGGCTCGGGCTGGTCCTACCTGCAATATTTTATCTTTTTATCTTTCTTACCCCATTTTTCTTCTTCTGTCACTGGAGAATTATGGATTCTCTAGCATCCAAGTTCTTAGTGTATTGGCCACATGTGGTCCCTTCCAGTCAGAATCCATTGGTCTCCTTCAGTGGCTTTGGAAACTTTAACTGGTAATGGCTCTTGTTCATTTAAGATTCCCTGTGATTGCCTCAGGGGGCAGGGGAACACTCTACCTGGGGTCTCCGAGGTCTTGAAAGCACCAGCCCAGTCACCTCTTTTTTTGCACAGGTTGTTTTATTTTCAAGTTGACCATTCCAAGCACTTGAAGATGTGGCTTGCTTCACCCATTTCACAATGCCTTAAAAGGGAGAAAAGCTATGGTGCAATAACCTGCCCTTTGGCTAGGCACCTCCTCAAAACAACTCCTCTCCATCTTTGGCTTCTCCTTTTTCTTCCTAGCTGTCTGTTTCCCTTCCTGTAACCTTCTCCCTCAAGCCCTCTCCTTTTCCTCTCTCTTCTTAAGCTCCACACTCCTCTTTCCTGTTCCCGGCCATGTAGTCAGCTCCTGCTCTGCATAGCCATGCCTGACTAAACCTCTTGGGCCTAGAGAACCACTGCTTCCTCATCAAGGCTCTCCTGCTACCTCCATGCCTTCTGAGCTTCCCTGTGCAGACTGTGAAAGCTGGCCTCTTTGCTGAAGCTACCCTGGCTGCACCCTTCTGCCCTTGCTCCATTCACTTGAGTCGTGTTGCTGGGCCCAGGGGTGTGTCCTGCCCTACTGGGCAGGTCACAGAATCATAGAGTTGGAAGGGACCCCCTGGGTCATCTAGTCCAACCCCCCTGCACAATGCAGGAAATTCACAGACACCTTCCCCTAAATTCACAGGATTTTCATTGCTGTCAGATGGCCCTCTAGCCTCTGTTTAAAAACCTCCAAGGATGGAGAGCCCACCAACTCAGCCTATTCCACTGAGGAACCGCTCTGACTGTCAGGAAGTTCTTCCCAGTGCTGAGCCGGAAACTCTTCTGATTTAATTTCAACCCATTGGTTCCGGTCCTACATTATGGGGCCACAAGAAACAATTCCACACCATTCTCTATATGACAGCCCTTCAACAACTTGAAGATCATATCACCTCTCAGCCATCACATCTGCTGCTCCTTGTCAAATAGCCTACTGTACTCCCCTTTTGTTGGGATTGGCATTATATGTTAATGTCCTCTTAATTTTATGGACTTAGCAGTAGACAAGTTGCACCTTTAAGACCAACTAAGTTTGATTCAGGATGTAAGCTTTCGTATGCTTTAAGCAGACTTCATCAGGCAAAACTGGAATGGCAAACCATTTTTAAATACAGAGAAAGTGGGCAGTGGGTTGGTATGTAGAGTTATATGCCATTCCAGTTTTGCCTGATGAAGTCTGCTTAAAGCATACGAAAGCTGCCATCCTGAATAAAACTTAGTTGGTCTTAAAGGTGCTACTTGTCTACTGCTTTGTTCTACTGCTTCAGACCAAGACGGCTGCCCACTTGGATCTGTCTTTTATGGACTTGTAAGTTGTCACACTCACGTCATTTACTTTTGTTTCACTGGTTATTTGGTTTGCTAATAAATATTCAGCTGGCTGATTCCTGAGTGCCACAAGTGGAGCAAAGCTCAAGAATGGGACTTTCCCCCCTTCCCCCTCATGCTGCCGTTCACTGAGCCCCTCCCCCCATGTGTGATTTTGGGCAGTGTGGAGCTCTGCAGCTGGAGAAGAACAGCGGGGTGGGAGTGTCCCCTTCTTCCCTCAGTGGAAGTGCTGGAATGGTGGACGAGCACCTTTGGCTCCAATCTAGTAATTTACCCTACATCAGGGTTTTTTTTTTGGCTCTGCATCAGTTTTTTGGAGGGGTCTTATCCCAGAAACCAATACTGAAAAAAAGGAAATAAATAATAAACTGTTTCCCCTTCCTTGTTACTGAGAGCCAGTTTGGTGTAATGGTTAAATGCGCAGATCCTTATCTGGGAGAATTGGGTTTCATTCCCCCACCCTTCCACTTGCAGCCGCTGGAATGGCCTTGGGTCAGCTATAGCTCTCGCAGAACTGTTCTTGAAAGGGCAGCTTCTGAGAGAGCTCTCTCAGCCCCACCAGGGTATCTGTTGTGAAGAAGGAAGGTAAGGGAGATTGCGAACCACTCTGAGATTCAGAGTGAAGGGCAGGGTATAAATCTAATTTCTTCTTCTTCTTCATGGGAGTTGTTCCTTTTAATTCTGTCGCTGGAATATAATCAAATGCCAACAGTTCATACAAAGCATTTTCTCTTTTCTTGGCATTACAACCTGGAGCATGTTTTATTATTTTATACTGCATCTAACAATAGCAAATATTGTTGATTGACCCATTCTAGATCCTGCTTTCAATGTTACTTCCAATGTGTTACAACTTCCACTGTTTCCATTTCTGGTTTCTTGATGTCTTCTGTATTAAAACCGTGCTTCTCAACTTCTGGTTATCTACTGATTTTCAAAATATTATGCTACCTTCTTCATGCACATATAAGCATATGAGGTTGCCTTCTAGTGAATCAGGCCCTTGGTCCATCAAAGTCAGTATTGTCCACTCAGACTGGCAGCGGCTCTCCAGGGTCTCAACTTCAAGCTGAGTTTTCATGCCTACTTGCCTGGACCCTTTTTAGCTGGAGATGCCAGGGATTGAACCTGGGACCTTCTGCTTACCAAGCACATGCTCTACCACTGAGCCACCGTCCCTCCCCTCCATCATGCACAAAGCATGATGGAGGGCTTCCTGCTTTCAGAAGACTTCAGTCTCCAGTTGGCCAAGACATCCGAATGTGGGCAGCTTGGCAAACTACTTCTCTCAACGAACTGGGAATCTGAACACATCTAACCGAGTTTGTCTTTCAACATATTTCACAGCTGTAACTAAATGCATTTCTCTCTTGCCTGGATACAAATTTTGGAGTTCCTTTTCTGTTTGTTTTTTCCAGACTGGGCGGGGAGGGGGGAAGCCTGATTAACCTTTAAGGACAAGGGTCCCTAGCCTTTTTGAGCATAAGGGCACGTTTGGAATTCTGATACAGGGTGGTGGACACAACCACAAAATGGCCGGTGCAGAAGTTTAAGACACACACAGACGAAGCTCTTTTCTTTACGCACTGCCTTTTCCCTCAAAAAAAAATTATTGACTCTAAAAATGCATAAAAGCCTTTTCCCTTTACCAACTCAAGGACAGTCAAGTATTGCACCCTCTAAAAAAACCCGTGGGATTCAGATGTTTAGAATTGTTTTGGGGAATGCATCCCTTTTGGGGGAATAACTTTCCCTATTGCTTCTTAAGGAGGTTGGTTACAACAACAACACATTTTATTTATATCCCGCCCTCCCCGCCGGAGCAGGCTCAGGGCGGCTCACAGCAAAATTCATTTAGTTATACATTGAGTTAAAATGCATTAAGTTATAACTAACAATATAAACCAACAGGTAGTTAAAAACTATTACAATTCTAAAAACAATAAGTAAATATTAGTAAATTGATATATTGGTGCTATTCAGATGGTGAATTTACTTAGCAATTTACTCAGTGAAAGCCATTCGAAAGAGAACGGTCTTGCAGGCCCTGCGGAACTGTTCAAAGTCCCACAGGGCCCGCATTTCTTCTGGAAGCTGATTCCACAGCTGTGGAGCCATAACAGAGAAAGCCCGAGTATGGGTACCCTGGAGTTTTACATCTTTTGGCCCGGGAATAGTCAGCAGGTTTTTCTCTGCTGACCTCAGTGCTCTCTGGGGTTCATACGGGGAGAGACGGTCCCTAAGGTAGGCAGGTCCTCGGCCATATAGGGCTTTAAAGGTGATAACCAGCACTTTGTAACGAATCCGGTATATAACTGGCAGCCAGTGCAGTTCGCGCAGCCCCGGCTGTATGTGCTCCCACTTTGGGAGCCCCAACAACAATCTGGCAGCCGCGTTCTGCACTAGCTGCAGCTTCCGGGTTTGGCACAAAGGCAGCCCCATGTAGAGGGCATTACAGTAATCTAATCTCAAGGTGACCATTGCATGGATCACTGTTGCCAGGTCCTGACGCTCTAGGAAGGGAGCCAACTGCCTTGCCCGCCTCAGATGAAAAAAGACAGACTTGGCAGTAGCTGCTATCTGGGCCTCCATTGATAGTGAAGGCTCCAGTAGGACTCCGAGGCTTCTGACTCGGTGCGTCGCTTTCAATGGTGCCCCATCGAAGACTGGAAGAGGTATTTCCACACACACACACCCCCCAGAGCGCCCCGACCCAAGCAAAGGACCTCTGTCTTCGCTGGATTCAGTTTCAACCCACTCAGCCTTAACCAAGTTGCCACGGCCTGCAGTGCCAGGTCCAGATTCTCTGGGACGCAGCTAGGCCAGCCATCCATTAGCAGATAGAGCTGGGTGTCATCTGCATACTGGTGACACCCAAGCCCATACCTCCTGGCAATCTGGGCAAGGGGGCGCATATAGATGTTAAATAGCATCGGCGAGAGAACTGCTCCCTGAGGCACCCCACAATGTAGTGTGCGTCTCTGGGAGAGCTCACCCCCGATTGCCACCCTCTGTCCCCGATCTCGAGGAAGGAGGAAAGCCATTGAAGGGCTGACCCCCTAATCCCAACATCGGCGAGGCGGTGGGTCAGTAGCCGATGGTCAACCGTGTCGAATGCGGCCGACAGGTCTAACAGCATCAGCACCGCCACACCACCTCGATCCAGATGCCGTTGAAGGTCATCTGCCAAGGCGACCAGCACTTTCTCCGTCCCATGGCCTGGGCGAAAGCCGGACTGGCAAGGGTCTAGGACGGAAGCGTCATCCAGAAAGCCCTGCAACTGCAGCGCCACTACCCTCTCTATAATTTTACCTAAAAACGGTAAATTCAAGACCAGTCGGTAGTTTGCCAATTCGGCCAGGTCTGCTGTACTTTTTTTCAGGAGGGGGCGGACTAGGGCCTCTTTTAAGGGCGTTAGAAAGCGCCCCTCCAGGAGGGATCTATTTATGATGTCCCGTAAAGGACATCTGAGCTCCCTCAGGCAAGATTTAATTAGCCAGGAGGGGCATGGGTCCAAATCACAAGTTGTTGGGCGCGCAGAGGAGAGAATTCCGTCAACTTCCTCCAGGCTGAGTGGGTTGAAGCGATCCAGAACTAAGCCAGAAGACAGGCACGGAGCCTCCAGTTCATGTACTGTATCCAATGTGATGGGCAGGTCCTGGCCGAGCGACGTGATTTTGTCCGCAAAATATTTCGCAAAAGCCTCACAGCCTATTTCCAATTCTCTAACGTTTGGCCTGCCCTGGGGCAGTGTGGTTAAACATCCAATTATTTTAAACAATTGTGCTGGGCGCGAATTTGCGGACGCAATCTTGGCTGTGAAGTAATTTTTCTTCGCAGCCTTGACTGCCATCTCATAAGATCTCATAAATGCTCTATAAGATGTTCTCGCCGCTTCGTCACGAGTGCGCCACCACTGCCTCTCTAGTCGTCTAAGTCCTTGTTTCAGCTGGCGTAACTCCAAGGTGTACCATGGAGCCAGCTTCAAACGAGGGCGCAGAGGACGTCGAGGTGCGATCTCGTTGATTGCCCCAGACAGCTGACCTTGCCAGGCATTAACTAGGGCATCAAGGGAATCGCCAGGGAGCCAGGGATCCCGAAGAGCCATCTGGAACCGTTCCGGGTCCATCAGGCTCCGCGGGTGAGCCAAAATAGGCTCTCCGCCCTTACAGGGTTGGAGTGGCGTCTCCACACGGGCCTTGAGGGCTAAGTGATCCAACCATGGCACCGCCTCCATTGCGATATCGTTCACCCGAATCCCTGACACAAAGATCAGGTCTAATGTGTGCCCGGCCTGATACGTAGGGGTCGTAACAAATTGAGAGAGTCCCAGTGTCGCCATGGAAGACACTAGGTCCATTGCCCAATTGGAGGCCGCGTCATCGGCATGGACATTGAAGTCACCCAGGACCATAAGCCTCGGGTACTCCAATGCCCAGCCCGACGGAAGGATTCTCCCTTTCCAATCCTCCACCCTTTCCAGTTCTGGGAAATCCCAGAATTTCTGTTTTTAGAGCCACCTCAGCATACGACCTGGCATCAATTAATGTCCTTAAGCCACCAGGACAAGTCGGAACCGAGAATCCACTACTCATTTCTCCAAGTAGTTCCAGTAATAACCGCACCCCAAGTAATTCCCTGTTCCACAGAGTTTTATGAGGTACTTTGCATGGAATATTATAGATGCTTCTCTTCTGACATGATTTGGGAATTCCTCAGGGAAGAGCAGCACAAGAGGGACTCAAGCCTGGTTCTCCTCCTATAATGACAGGGAGGGAGGGGGAGAACAGGAAGTTTAAAAGGCGCTAACTGAACTGGAAGTGGGGGGAGGAACGAGTCAAGAGTCAAGGGATGGTGGAAAGCGTGAGAGTGCTTCTATCTGAAGAAAAATAAACAGCGAGGATCAGTGCTCTTAGGCAACTGCTCCATGTCCTCTCATTGATCGCAAAGGATAAGAGAAAATTGCACTTTCTCGTTTGGAACTGCTTCTAATCACAGCAGCTGTTTTTGTTAAACCAATTCTGGCCTTTTAATGCTTTGTTTCTCCTTTTCCCCTAAAAAAATATTGTTATGGAAGAGCCCATTTTTTGATTTTGTTGAGCTCAGTCTGTTACACTCAAGACAAGAGTAAGTTTTATTTAAAAAAGAGAGAGAGCAGACTTTCTACAGGGTGGTTTGCCATTGCCTTCCCCAGTCATCTACACTCGCCCCCACAGCAAGCTGGGTACTCATTTTACCGACTTCAGAAGGATGGAAGGCTGAGTCAACCTGGAGCCGGCTACCTGAATCCAGCTTCCACCAGGATCGAACTCAGGTCATTCACAGAGCTTAGGACTGCAGTACTGCAGCTTTACCACTCTGTGCCATGGGTTTTACTACAGCATACAATGCATATCTGGAAAAACAGCTTAACGCAAATCCACATATGTTTGATTGCAATGTCTGGTTCAGTGGGATCCATTTAGTTTGTGGGGTAAATAGTCCCCTTTTATACTTGTGACACCCCTTCTTCCCTCGCACACTGGTCTCTACACCTCTCTCAGGTTCAGGATTGCAAGCAGATCATGCAGTCACACATCCTACTTTTCTTGTCTCTTTTAGAATGTCTAGGAAGTCATGACCATTTTACTTCTCCCTGAGACATCAGCAGACAAGCTAGCCCAGCTCCCTTTACTAACAATCCCTCACTCAGACACTTCAGAATTATTGGGTTTGGGGTTCCCTTCACATGCTGCCACCATTTTCTCAGACACAGACAGCTTCACTAGTGCGTGTGTTATTTCTTTCCCTGAGACACACAGCCCACAGATTTAAACAGGTTAACTTTTATTTATAGTTTGAACATAACAGAAAAGAGAGTAAGGCAGATGTTACAGCTTTTAGTTTCCAATTGAACTTTTGAATGATTCCCCTAGGCCAGATATTGGGATCCTTTGTTATAAATTGGCTCTTTTCACCCAGCTCTAAGCGTCTCTTCTGCAAAGTTTTACTCCATGAAACAAACGGCTCCCTAATCTGCTGTTTTCCAGCTGTTGGCTCACTAACATTCCATCGGCTTTCATTGGTTGCTCCTAGGGAGAGGAGGAACCTAATTTGTCCGTCACAATGTTGGCTTCCAGTGACATGCTCACAGCTGCACAAACCTTACAACCTGCCTTTCTGGCCACTGATTGGCCAGTTTGAACGGCAGCTTCCAATGGGCAGTTGTAGCTAGCTGTTAGGGCTGCCTGACTGGGAGTGGGGAGACCTCTGCTTGGAGAGAAGCCAGGAAGCTCAAGGCTGTCTGGACCTTAAACGGACAGATGAGATAATCCCACACATCTGTTGATAGCACAAGGAACTAATCTTTATAATAGATCCAAGCGGGCAGCCGTGTTGATCTGAAGCCGTTGAACAAAGCAGGAGTCAAGTTGCACCTTTAAGACCAACCAATTTTTATTTAGAACGTAAGCTTTCGTGTGCTCTTAAGCACACTTCATCAGATGAGGAATCCAGCACAGTGAGCAAAGCCATACATAGCTGAGCAGAGCCATACAGAGCTGGTAGGCAGTGGCCCAGAATGCAACATGGTACAGATTTAAGAACCAATGATAGTGAAGAAAAATTATCTGGTAGGCAGTGGTTTTACTGCAAAGGTAAAATCGTACAATGACAGAATAGTAAAATTAACAAATTGAGCGAACCTTTGATCTGAGTAGCATGATCATGCAAAAGCAACAAAACAGTATGCAGTAAAATTGACAAATTGAGCAAACCTTTGATCTGAGTAGCATGATCATGCGAAAGCAACAAAACAGTAGTATGTCAAAATGTGAGATTGTCTGTCAATGACAATGGGAGATGGGTTCAATATATGTAATGGGATCAGCAACCAAAGTCCCTGTTTGGGTGTGTCAATACAGCTAAAAGAGAAATACATTGGATAATGATGTTCTCGTCCACCTAATTTACTTTTTAACATGTAAACATAATTCTAGTTTGCCATAGGAAAAAGGAATACAATAAAATATAGTGAAAATGGGTAAAGCATATGTAATGAGATATACAGCCAATATCCCTATTTTGAGTATGTCAATACAGATAACTATACTGATACACAATTCTAAAAGAGAAACACATTGGAATACTGTGGATGTATAGCTATACTCACAGAGTGGGTTTAGTATCTGTAATGAAATAAAAATCCAATATCCCTGTTGTCCTGGGGAGGTGTTTGTTCCAAGTTTCATAATAATTTGTAATTCAGCAATTTCTCCATTCTGTTCTTGAAGTTCCTTTGCAGTAAAACCGCTACCTTGAGGTCACCCATGGAATGCTTTGGAAGGTTAAAGTGTTCTCCCACAGATTTCTCAGTTCTGTGATTCCTAATGTCAGATTTGTGTAAATAGTAGTTGTGTTGATCTGAAGCAATAGAACAAAGTTTGAGTCAGTGACACAAAGCTTTAAGACCAATGAAGTTTTATTCTGGGTATAAGCTTTCATGTGCATGCACACTTGTATCAGAAGAAGCATAAAAGCTTATACACAGAATTAAAGTTTGTCAGTTCACTTAAAGTGGGTGAGAGTTACCCCCATCTGCAGAGATTTACCATGGGATACAATAAATGGGCAATGGTCTATCTCTAGATCACTGAAGGGGAAGAACATATTTTCTCTTTTGCTTATATAAATATATCCAGTTGAATGCCTTGAATGTATTATTGTATTCATATTTAATCTGATACTGTAATAAAGCCAATTTCTTTTACTTTGGTCTTGGTTATTTAAAGAAGAAGAAGATGATATTGGATTTATATCCTGCCCTCCACTCCGAAGAGTCTCAGAGCGGCTCACAATCTCCTTTACCTCCCTCCCCCACAACAGACACCCTGTGAGGTGGGTGGGGCTGGAGAGGGCTCTCACAGCAGCTGCCCTTTCAAGGACAACCTCTGCAAGAGTTATGGCTGGCCCAAGGCCATGCTAGCAGGTGCAAGTGGAGGAGTGGGGTATCAAACCCGGTTCTCCCAGATAAGAGTCTGCACACTTAACCACTACACCAAACTGGCTCTCCAGTTTATAAAGAGCCGTTTCTTTTGAAACAACCCTATGTAAACATTGGTTTGCCCTTAAACTACCAGCTAAGCCTCACAACTAAATCCCCCACCTTAAGTGAGGAGGGCAGTTTGGCTAACACAGGCAGTGTACAGTTGCCAGCTCTGGGAAATCCCAAGATTTGGGGTCCAGGCCTGTAGTGGGTGGGTTTTGGAGAGGCCCTCAGCGGGATATGATGCTATAGGGTCCACTTTCCAAAGCAGCCATTTTCTCCAGGAAGATAGTTTTAGAAGGTAACCATGCTGGTCTGCAGTTGGAACAGTTAGATTCAAATCCAGGATCAGTAACACGGTTTTCAGGGTCTACATTTTTGAAAGCCTCAGCCCCCTTTGTCAGGCACAAGCAGAGTAGAAATGCAGATCTCTGAAGGTTTTCTTAAAAAAAAAAATCCTAGTCAGAAAGTGAGAGGGGTGGTGGAAACAATGTTTATAAAGCATGCAAAAGTGATGAGCAATAGTAACACCATTTTTGAGAGATTTTGCAAAGTTGCTGCAGGCAGCCAACATCAGGCTGGGCTTTCACTCAACTCAGTGAACTTTTATATAGTTTTTTTGTGTAAAATAAGAGACAAGGGCATTCTTGTGAGGTGGGAGGTATTGAGTACAGAAGAACAAATTGTCTCTGTGTGAAAAGCTTATCTGTTGGCTTGCTGACACATAACTAGACTATAAAATGTGCAAGAATAGAATAAGTCCGTGCATGGAAACGTGCTGAAGACGAAAGCCATTCTTCTGTGGCAGTTGTGTTGATGGCCACAGTAGCATTTGTTAAGCATAAAGGAAGGTGAGAGAACAGAGGGAACTTGACAGAGGCCCAAAAAGGTGAAGATTTCTTCACTGAAGAAGATGTAGTTCCTCTTGTTATCTAGGTTGCTAAATGAGCAACACTCTTATCAGTAAAGAACAGTAAAGAATACCTGTAGTGTTCAGTCTTGATTACGTACTATACAGGCTAACATCATGATATCTTAATCAGGCCCTCTGTGCTGTTGTCTGATAGGGGTCTCCTTTATCCAAATAAAGGTCCACTCTGCAGGGAAGGAATCCCTCCTGTTGTGTTACACACCAGGAAAACAGCCTCTTTGGCATAGGGTTGGCAGGTCCAACTCAGGAACTATCTGGGGACTTTGGGGCTGGAGCCAAAAACAAGGTTGTGGCAAGCACAATTGAACTCCAAAGGGAGTTCTGGCGGTCACATTCAAAGGGACTGCACTCCTTTTAAATGCCTTCCTTTCTTTGGAAATAATGGAGGATGGGGGCACCTTCTTTTGAGGCTCATAGAATTGGACCCCCTGGCCCAATCCTTTTGAAACTTGGGGGATACTTTGTGAAGAGATACCAGATTCTATATTGAAACTTGGGGGATACTTTGTGGGGAGATACCCGATTCTATATTGAAAATTTGGTGCCTCTACCTCAAAAAACCACCACCCCCCAGAGACCAATGGATCGATTTTCCATTATGCCCTATATATAATGGAGTGCCCAGTGGACATTCAAACCCCATCCTACCCCCTTCTCCACTGGCACTGGGGAAGGGCCTCCAAACCAGTGGATCTCTTGCCCCCAACTGGGAGATTGGCAACCCTACTGTGGCATACAAAAGTACAGAACATACTATCATGACCTTGATTAGAACAGAGGGAAAACGCTTGGGGAACTGATCTCTGTAGTCTTGAGATGCCTTACAATTTTGGGAGCTCTCCAGGTCCCCCCTAGAAGTTGGTAACCTTACTGAAGGTGCGAAAGCACTTGACCTGTTTGGCTTTGGCTTCTTCTACCCGCCACAAAAAGCGGCTGGCCAGCATGAGCATGCATTGCCCAGTCAGGCAAGAAGAGCCCCTCCCACTCTATGCTGTGGGAAGTGTGGCACCCACAGCTGCTTTGCATGGGGGGCCGACTCAAGCCCCAAGCTCGCCCCACAGGGAGCACATTTCTCGCCAGCCTGCCCTTTCACTCACACCTGCTGGGTTGGACGGGGCAGGGAAACCTGAGGGGAATGGCACTAGGGCAGCTTCCTGCACGGGAGGAGGAGGAAGAAGAAGGTTTTCATTGCAGCCGTTTTTGTCCTTCAATGTATTTCCGTGGAGCCCACGCAAGTCAATTGACAATCTTCTCTCCCATTATATCCTATGGACAACCCAGCGTCTTCCATTGTTTTCTAATGGGCAATCTTGTCATTCCTTTTAGTGCATCCGGAAGCAGCAGCAGCAACAGCAACAGCAGCCTCTTGCAAAGGGGAAGTCACGTTTGTCAGCTTCCCCGAAAGCAAAGGGGTGGGTAGGGCGCTCATGGCGGGGACTGGAGGGAGAAATTGGCTTCCTAACGAGGAGAGGAGGAATCTCCCCCCACCGGGCGAGAGGTGGAGCTCTGGGCGGCGCTGAGGCTGTCGGGCCTGGCAGGAGAAGAGGAGCTGCGTGAAGACGAGGAGGAAGAAGCTGCTCCGTTTCTCTCGTGGGGTAGGAGAGATGCAGGGCCGCCTGGGCAGCTCTCAGGGGAAGGGAGAAAGGCCCCCGGGTCGCCTTCAGAGCCGGTCCCATGGAGAGAGCTCCGGCCGCCTCTTCCTCCGCGGCCGCTGCCCGGGGGTGGGAGGCTGGGGGTTGCCTGGCTGCCTCTCCTTTGTCGTCCCAGTTGGGAGGCCTGCAAGAGGGGAGTCGCGTCGTCGTCTCGGCTTCTGCCCCCTTGAGAGTTTGGGGGGCTCTGCCTGGGAAGGGAAGGGAAGGCGGGCAGGGCTGGGGAGGGGAAACTAGTGGATTTCGTGGTTTTGGGCCACCGGCCCAGCCGCCTCCCAGGAGCCAAAGTTTTGAGACGGTTCTGCTCCTCTGCAAGGCGGGTGGGAATGCCGGCTGTGGGGCAGCCTCGGCCTCTGCAGGGTGTGTGTTTGCAGGGCGAGTGGTTGGTCGCTGGGGGAAAGGGTGATTAACATGTGGAATTCACTGCCGCAGGAGGCGGTGTTGGCTACAAGCATGGGCAGCTTCAAGAGGGGATTGGATAAAAATATGGAGCAGAGGTTCATCAGTTGCTATTAGCTACAGTATGTGTGTGTGTGTACACACATATATTGGCCACTGTGTGACACAGAGTGTTGGACTGGAGGGGCCACTGGCCTGATGCAACAGGGCTTCTCTTATGTCCTTATGTGACACAGAGTGTTGGACTGGATGGGCCATTGGCCTGGTCCAACAGGGCTTCTCTTATGTCCTTATGTGACACAGAGTGTTGGACTGGATGGGCCATTGGCCTGGTCCAACAGGGCTTCTCTTATGTCCTTATGTGACACAGAGTGTTGGACTGGATGGGCCACTGGCCTGATCCAACAGGGCTTCTCTTATGTCCTTATGTGACACAGAGTGTTGGACTGGATGGGCCACCGGCCTGATCCAACATGGCTTCTCTTATGTTCTTATGTGACACAGAGTGTTGGACTGGATGGGCCACCGGCCTGATCCAACATGGCTTCTCTTATGTCCTTATGTGACACAGAGTGTTGGACTGGATGGGCCACTGGCCTGATCCAACAGGGCTTCTCTTATGTTCTTATGTGACGCAGAGTGTTGGACTGGATGGGCCATTGGCCTGATCCAACATGGCTTCTCTTATGTCCTTATGTGACACAGTGTGTTGGACTGGATGAGCCATTGGCCTGATCCAACAGGGCTTCTCTTATGTCCTTATGTGACACAGTGTGTTGGACTGGATGGGCCATTGGCCTGATCCAACAGGGCTTCTCTTATGTCCTTATGTGACACAGTGTGTTGGACTGGATGGGCCATTGGCCTGATCCAACAGGGCTTCTCTTATGTCCTTATGTGACACAGTGTGTTGGACTGGATGGGCCATTGGCCTGATCCAACATGGCTTCTTTTATGTCCTTATGTGACACAGAGTGTTGGACTGGATGGGCCATTGGCCTGATCCAACATGGCTTCTCTTATGTTCTTAAGGGGACTGCATGGAGCGCTAGGCCTAATCCAGCAGCCAGCAGGGCTCATCTAGTGTGCAGAGATAAGAGTGCGGCCCAGGATAGGTGGCAGGGGGTGGCCCAGAGCAGGGGTGGGCCAACTGTGGCTCAGGAGCAACATGTAGCTCTTTCATACATATTATATGGCTCTCAAAGTCCCCACTGGCTTGGAGAAAGTATTTCTCTCTCTAAATCATTTCTCCAACCCAGCTGGGGGCTTGGAGAAAGCATTTAAAGTTGATTTTCCCCCACCTTTCTTCCTTCCCTCCCTCCATTCCTCAAACATCTGATGTTCCTGTCTTGCAGCTATCAAACATCTGAGGTTTATTCTATGTGGCTCTTACATTAAGCAAGCTTAACATAACGGCTGCGCACCTGGGCTTATGTTAAGCAGGTTTGGCCATCCTTGGCCCAGAGCAGACCCCCCCGCCCTCCAAAAGCCCACCTGATCAGTCTTTCATTAAAGCCCTGTTCACATGGTACAGCGAACCTGCATATATCCTGCCTATACAGGTACATTGTAAGAAAGCGCCATTGTGATTTTTTTACAAATGAAACCAGCAACCCTACCTGGATAAAAGGTGGGGTTTCGATCACATGTTCAGCTTTACATGGGTTGACTGTAACATGAGAATCATTCAATGCATGTGTAAAGAATAAGTGAGCGTACACTGAATGCATACATGTATTCAGATGTAACTTATGAAGAGCTTTTTAAGAGCATCCCAAATGACATGCCTACCACGTTTGTGTTCCTGTGGTGCCAAGGGGTTGTTCCCAGAAAGGGAATAAAGCAAAACCCCAGTGTCACCTTAAAGTCTAACAACATTGATTGTAATAGGAGCTTTACCTTTTTCAGCCCACTTTCTCAGATAGATGAGAAGTGGGGGTTACATGGGCTGTCTGGAAAGGGGGCTTTGACTCCTGAAAGCTGTGCTATTGCAATCAATGTTGTTAGGCTTCAAGGTGATACTGGGCTTTTGTTTAAATTTTTCTATGTCAGGCTAACTCAGCTACCCCTTTGCAACTCACACGGGGAGACTTCTTCCCCATTATTATTTCCCACAGTTGACTTTAGCCTGTCCATCTGTATCCTCAGGTGGGTCACAGAGTCCTTCCTGTCAGGTCATGGCCCCGTTTAGGAAAGCCATATTTATTTGTGCTCGTTTTTGGAAGGTCTGTTTATTCTTTTCTTTAGGGGCTAAACTCTTTGAACTGTGTACAGAGGCACTGTTGACACATGATGGCATATACCTCACTGGAGGATGTTCCTAAGGAGAATATGCTCAAAGGTGATGGTTGACTTATACCAGGGCAGAAGGACTAGTGTGGTGTAATGGTTAAAATGCTCTGCTGGGAACAGGGAGACCCAGATTTTAATCCCCATTTTGCTGGGTACCAATCACTGCCTTTCAACCAAACCTACCTAACAGTGTGATGTGATGGCTAAAAAGGCAAAAGCAATTTTGGGCTGTATCAGCAGAAGTGTGGTTTTAAACAGTTTTTATTGATAACATATGGTAACAATTTCCATTAATAACTTCTTTTCATCTATCCCATATGCTTCTTTCTAATCACCCCTCCCCCCGTTACTTGACCCCCGCCAGTGTTATTTACTCAAAATACTAACATTAAAAGGTACCCTTAATTCCTAAGAACGAAAATTAATATTATTCTTTCTTCTAAAGTTTAATCATTATTAAAAAGCCGTATATGGCCTGGGACCTGCCTACCTGAAGGACCGTCTCTCATCACACGTTTCCCAGAGAGTACTGAGGTCTGGGACTCAAAACCTTCTCACCATCCCCGGGCCTAAGGAAGTCCGTCTCAAGACAGCCAGAGACAGGGCCTTCTCCACAATGGCCCCTACATGGTGGAACCAGCTGCCGGAAGAGGTGAGGGCCCTGCGGGACCTTGCTCAGTTCCGCAGGGCCTGTAAGACAACCCTCTTCCGGTTAGCCTACGCCTGACTGGGAAATAAATGTAGCTTATTAGACTTCTGTGACTCATATGGTATAGATTTAATGTTAAAATTTTAAGGTTTTTAGGTTTTTAAATGTTTTAACTTTTAAATGTAATAATTTTGAACTTTGTTTTATTGTTTTATTGGTTGTTGTGAGCTGCCCTGAGCCACTTTGTGGGAAGGGCGGGATATAAGTTATAGAATAAATAAATACATAAATAAATCATTATTAAAAATTGTCCAATGTCCTTTTACTTTCCACTCGTCTTCTACATAACTTCTAAATTTTTTCCACTCCCTTTTAAAATCTTCTAAATCATAGTCTCTTAAAGTTCTTGTTAATTTGTCCATCTCACTCCATGTCATAACTTTTACAATCCAATCCCATTTTCTGGTATTTTTTCTTGCTTCCATAACTGCGCATATAGTGTCCTAGCAGCTGAAAGCAAGTACCAAATTATAGTTCTATCTTCTTTTGGAAATTTTTCCATTTGTAATCCCAACAGAAAAGTCTCTGCAGCTTTCTTGAATTCATATCCCAAGATCCTAGAAATTTCTTGTTGGATCATCTGCCAATACTTTTTCACTGTTTCACAAGTCCACCACATATGGTAGAAAGAACCTTCATGTTTTTTACATTTCCAGCATCTGTCTGGCATCTTGTTATTCATCTTTGCCAATTTTTTAGGAGTCATATACTATCTATACATCATTTTAAAACAGTTCTCTTTAATACTCTGACATGTTGAAAGTTTCATAGAGTTCTTCCATAAATATTCCCATGTATCCATCTGTATTTCTTTATTTACATTTATTGCCCATTTAATCATTTGAGATTTCACTACTTCATCTTCTGTAGACCATTTTAAAAGTAACATAAGTTTTTGAAATTAATTTTTCATTATCTCCAAGCAGAACTTTTTCCATTTGTTTGCTCTCGTCTTATTCTTTCAGTTTTAATATCGTTTTCCACCAAACTCTATTTGTTGCATTTGAAACCAATCGTATTTGTTATTCAACTCCACAGCAGTTTTCAATTCTATTTTGCCACTTTGTATTTTTAATAATTGATTGTATGACAGCCATTTTTCCTCACCTATCTCAGCTGTTATTATCACTTCCTCTGGCACTATCCATAATGGTTTTCTTTAATCACCATATTTCTTATATTTCATCCAGGTATTCAACAAATTATTTCTTATATAATGGTAAGAGAAAAAACTATCCCTCTTTTTCTTCCCATAATACATAAAAGCGTGCCAGCCGAATTTATTTCCATGACCTTCCAACGCTACAAGTTTTTTATTCAACTGCATCACCCAATCTTTTATCCACACTAAACAAACTGCTTCATGATATAATCTTAAATCTGATCATTGGAATCCTCCTCTTTCTTTAGCATCTATTAAAACTTTCATTTTAATCCTTGGTTTCTTCCCAGCCCATACAAATTCCGAAATCTTTCTTTGCCATCTGTTAAATTGTTGCCAAAATCCTTCTTTGAACTGGTTAAACAAGAAAACCTAGAAGACATATGGAGAAAATTTAATCCTGAAGTACGAGATTGTATCAGCAGAAGTATACTGTCCAGATCACATGAAGTGATGGTATTGCTTTACTTTGCTCTGGTAAGACCTCACCTGGAGTATTGTGTTCAGTTTGGGGCACCACATTTTAAGAAGGATATAGACAAGCTGGAACGGGTCCAGAGAAGGGCAACAAAGATGATGAGGGAGACAAAGTCCTATGAAGAAAGGTTAAAGGAGCTGGGCATGTTTAGCCTGGAGAGGAGGCGGCTGAGAGGTGATAGGATCACCATCTTCAAGTACTTGAAGGGCTGTCATATAGAATTGGTGTGGAATTGTTTTCTGTGGCCCCAGAAGGTAGGACCAGAACCAACGGGTTGAATTTAAATCAAAAGAGTTTCCGGCTCAACATTAGGAAGAACGTCCTGACCATTAAAGCAGTTCCTCAGTGGAACAGGCTTCCTCGGGAGGTGGTGGGCTCTCCTTCTTTGGAGGTTTTTGAACAGAGGCTAGATGGCCATCTGACAGCAATGAGGATCCTGTGGATTTAGGGGGAGGTATTTGTGAGTTTCCTGCATTGTTCAGGGGGTTGGACTAGATGACCCTGGAAGTCCTTTCCAACTCTGTGAATCTATGATTTTACCTCATGGGGTGGTTATGAAAATAAAATATTGAAGAGGGAAAACATGTACACTGCCCTGAGCTCCTTGGAGGACAGGTGAGATGAGGAAAATTGAGGAGGATACTCTACAGCAGGGGTGGCCAAGCTTGCTTAATGTAAGAGCCACATAGAATGTGAGGAAGGAAGGAAGGTAAACAGATGGGGGAAGGAGAGGTGGAAAGAAATCAACTTTAACTTTAAATGCAGAGACAAGCCTGTTGATGGGGCGGTGGGGGCTTCAAGAGCCATGTAATATGTGTGAAAGAGTCACATGCGGCTTGAGAGTCACAGCTCGACCACCCCTGATCTACAGTAACCGTTGAGATTTTCAGATTGTTCTGGGAGATGGATAGGAGAGCAATTATAGATATAATGATGGTAAGGATTTTTGTTGTTGTTTGGCACAGGCCGTGATATCACTCCTCAGCTGTAAAATGCAAAGTAAATATTTGCCAATTTGGATTCCACTTTTATTGATCACATCCAGTGTAAACATTCACAGGAGGTACAAAATAGTGGACCCAAACTGCCTTTTGTAACTTTATACTGGTTTTCTTATTGCAGCAGAGCTATTTGGGAACCGGTGAATTATTTGCAGATGTTCTGAAAATTAGATGGGTGGGAATTTTCTCAGTGACTTGGATGGGAGCCCCATTTAAGAGCAGGATGCAAGTGGGAAAGTCCACTTTGCCACCGGAATGCCAACAAGGAAGTGAAAGGTAATTGACATTCAGTCTCCTCCTCACTGTGCACCCAAGGTAGATCCAGGCGGGCAGCCGTGTTGGTCTGAAGCAGTAGAACGAAGAAGGGGTCCCGTAGCACCTTTAAGGCCAACAAAGTTTTATTCGGAATGTAAGCTTTCCTATGCTTGCATACTTCTTCAGACAATGGAATGGGGTGCAGCGAGCAGAGCTATGTATAGCTGGCAGGGAGTGGTTAAGAATGCAAAGTGGTACGAAGTTAGAATCCAATGGCAAAAGAGTGAAATCACCAAATTGAAAGAACATTTGCTATCCAGGCCAAATGATCTTTCGATTTGGTAATTTCACTATTTTGCCATTGGATTTTAACTTTGCATGCTTAATCACTGCCCACCGGCTATAAGTAGCTCTACTCACTGTACCCCATTCCATTGTCTGATGAAGTATGCCTGCATATGAACGCTTACATTCTAAATAAAACTTTGTTGGTCTTAAAGGTGCTACGGGAGTGGACTCCTATTGTGCACACAAGAGCTTGACTAGCTCCTGGGCAGTGGACCAGGAAGAAGAGAAGAGAGACCTCCCGGCACTTGGAAGGCAACCCAGAATGGTTGGTTTGGGTTGACAGTGCAGGGCCAGGTCACCTCTTCATTCTGGCAGTGCCGCTGAGGCTGCACAGAAGGTTACTTCTGGCTTGACGCTTGGGTATTTGTCAGAACACTGCACTGATCAGCCCAAAGTGTTGGACGTCTGATAGCATAATCATTTGCACTCCCACCCCAATACATGCTTTCCAGGTTATTAGTTGTCCTGCTTACCTAGTATTTAACCTCATAACATAGATTTATATACTGTTCAAGAATTTTGCTTGGAGTGAAATAATATCTTAAATCACACTAAAAGAGGTTGAAATGGAATTTCTTTACTTTTTCAGGCTGGTCTTCAGGCTGAGCTGTCCAGGTCTACATGGTCGATACTTTAAAGTAGGGTGTGCAAGAAACCTGCACTTGCCCATTTACATAGTCAAGCCAAGAGACAGGTACTGTTTACATTGTGAATGAATCAAGCTTCCTTCTAGTGCTTTGAATTTTTGACTCTGTTGAAATGTGACACCACTGGCATAACTGTGCCTTAACTTCAACTTCTGATGAACTGGAGAAACAGGTTAGTCTCCCCCTTCGTCTTAAATATGCTGTGGTGATATAGCATCAAAATAAACTTCCTTTGTGACCATCATAAACGATCTGCTAAATCGTGGCTGCAGAAATATTTCAGATCTTTAAGGTTTCAAATTCCTGGGCACCAGGCATTTTTCTAGGCAAATGCTCTATCCTGGCTCACCTTGGGAAACTGGGATTCCCCTCTGCCACCATTGTGCCAAATGGCTTTCAGTGGATTTTTAAAGTGTGAACTCACTGCAAGATGGTTACAGGATCTGGCAGGTGGTTCTGTAAAGAATGGCTGGACTCTTCTGGACCCTGTTGGGCAAGATTACATAGAGATCTGGAGAGAATTGTCACCACTCTGTTGGATTTACCACTCTTTGTCTGATCTCGAGAAAAGAATGAAACCTTAATTCTCTTGACATTTTGAGTTTCCTGTCTGTTGCTGGGGTTCAGTACCAGGTGCTGGTTCAAAGCCCTTTGCAACCTGGAACCTGCATACCTATTAGGCCATCCCTCCCATTGTGAACAAAGAGCCCCGTGGCGCAGAGTGGTAAAGCTTCAGTATTGCAGTCGGAGCCCTCTGCTCATGACCTGAGTTTGATTCCAGCAGAAGTTGGTTCAGGTAGCCGGCTCCAGGTTGACTCAGCCTTCCATCCTTCCGAGATTGGTAAAATGAGTTCCAAATGTCTGTTCTCCCCCTGCACACCATCCCTGTGGAACTGCCTTCCCGAAGGTGTTGGGAAAGAGATCCCTTCCTAACAAGTTTCAGGTGTATGTGTGTCTGCACCTGGAAGTCATGGCGACCGCCGGCGACTGACCCTTACTGGGGCCTGGAAGATATTCAGAGAGGTGGCTGAATAAATCCTGCCCCTGCCTCCAGGTTCTGGTATTTCAAGGAGGTCTCCCATCCAAGTACTTGCCAGGATCGACCCTGCTTAGCTTCTGAGATCTGACAAGGTCGGGCTTGCCTGGGCTATCCAGGCCAGGGCAACTGATTGCCACTTCTGATTGGCAGACTGGGTGACAAGGAGATGCTCTCTCATTGTTAGTGTGTGTGAAACCATGAGATGCAGTTTGCGGTGTATTCCATACAAAAGATATCCCAGGTGAAGTGACAGCTTATTCATGTCAACTGAGTAATCATCCACTTCTCTCCTGGAGACAGGCTTGCTACTAATCCAGTCTATATTGGAAAGTGTTAGGAAAGATTCCCAACAATTCTCAAAGCAAAATTGTTACTGCTTCTTAACTATGGTTCACCTGAAGCTTTTCATCTACACCCTTTCTCTCTTTCTCTCTCTCCCTCTCCCTCTCCCTCTCCCTCTCCCTCTCCCTCTCCCTCTCCCTCTCCCTCTCCCTCTCCCTCTCCCTCTCCCTCTCCCTCTCCCTCTTCCTCTCCTCTCCTCTCCTCTCCTCTGTTCATGACACATGGGCATTCCTGAAATAGTAGCAAGCTTCCAAGATATTTGGGTGGGACTTCTGTGCTATTTTCTGACTGCAGCTTGTTTTTTGCCCTTTGTCAGGTATGCCTGTGACCTAGCATGTTTCTAACTGTATGTCCCAGCAATATTGTCTTGCTCATGAGGTTGAAGGCAAGTCCCAGGCCACAGCAGCTCGCTCAGCAAGGGTTCTAGGATCCCCATTCCAAGTCATAGTCCAGAAGCACACTCCAGGGTCAGGTAGCAAGGTTCTCAGAGCTTCAACAAGGCAGGTAAGTGGCAAGATTGCCAGCAGCACTGCAGACAAGTTGCTCCCACACTGGCTGCCGCCTTGTATAGGGAATTTCCCTGGGTTTCCTGTTAGGCTTTTCCTCACAAGCTGAGTCAGCATCTCTACTCATGATGAATGCTGAAGCTCAGATCCTGTGGTGACTTACTTGTCCTGGCATTTCTTTAGCAGACGGGGCCGCCAGGCACTCCTGCTCTGGTCTATGCCTTAGCCCTACCCTTTTGTTTTCTCTGCTCCTGGGGTGTTTTGGAAGACCATGGTGGGTCTGGTCGTGGGCAGGTGCATGCTGGGAGGCGCCAGTGCTGGCTCAGGGTCCCCTTGGGAAGGCTGAAGCACTTTATCTTTAGCGGCCCAGTTTGAGGTTGACTACATCCTACCAGCCCGTTGGCTTCAGCTTTGAGACTGTGGTAATCTAGTTATGTCACTATATGTATAAACTGTATGGCTCTAACTGTTTTAATTATTGAATTTTTCATTATTGTGTTATGGGGTGGGGTTTTTTTTGCTATAATCCACCCTGAACTCGCTTGTGGGAAGGGCAGAATAAAAATCCACCAAATAAATAGATAAATAAATTAGAAAGTCTGCCAGGGTAGGGTTAGGGGGTGGGTTGTCTTCTTCCTCCAAGGACTCTTCTTCCCATGGTAAACCAAAGGCGGTCCATGAGAGATATGCCGTTGGTTCTCAGTGGCTCTGAGTCCTGTATATTTTCCCTGTTTGCACAGCTGGGAGCAGCCACCCTCTTGAAGATGCCACATTCATATTTTATAAGAACACCAAAGGCACGAAGTGTTTTCTTCCCTTCTAGAGGTTTGCCAAAGTCTGACCTGGACGCCTGCATTGCTGGTCAAAATGTAATTGTCAGTTAATCAGAATTTCAGAAGCAAGGCTGCTTTAAAGTATCAACGCTAGTAATTTAACTTCCTTGAGCCAAAGGGGGGGGGGGGGGAGATTTACTGTCATGTCAGTCTTTAAAATCTTCTCTTTTTTTTTTCCTAAGGTGAAATAACATAAGAGTTCAGCGGCACCATAAAGATAATGGCGAAGATGTTAAGAAGACAGTGTGCATTTTGCCCAGAGGACGAAGAATGTTCCATTATGTATGTCGCTGAAGGACAGAATCTTGCCGTTCATCAAGACTGCTTGGTGAGGTTTGCAGTGACCTCCTACCTGTGAGCGATAAATGGCTGGAAAACTGAAAATGCCCAAAGGTCTCTTTCAGGACAATCCATGACAAGTGCATATAATTGATGTGTGATGTGCTTTGTAGCGATAGAGCACTGCTACTGGGACAAATAAAAGTGGCTAAAAGGGTCAGGGCAGTGGTGTCGTTGAAACTGGACAGGGGGAGCACCTCATTGCCGCTGATGTAAGTAATCCATGTTGGTTGAAAGGCCAGGAGATGGAATCAGAGCGGGCATGTTGCCTCTCTTTACGGTGCAAAATGGACTTCTATAAGTCATGTAGATTGGCATGACTGAATAGCGGAGAAGACACCTGTTCCTAGTCTTTTGAAGAGCAAAAAATGTAAGCACTGTACAGCTACGCTGTACAAGCACATCCGTTACCCCATCTGTGGTAAATGTGCCCAGTGGTTTGAAGGAGAGGTGAAAAGGTCAACTTCATCAGGTCAAAAGGACAATATATGAACATATGAAGCTGCCTTATGCTGAATCAGACCCTCTGTCTATCAAAGTCAGTATTGTCTGCTCAGACTGGCAGGGTCTCAAGCTGAGGTTTTTCACGCCTACTTGCCAGGACCCTTTTTAGTTGGAGATGCCGGGGATTGAACCTGGGACCTTCTGCTTACCAAGCAGATGCTCTACCACTGAGCCACCATCCCTCCCCTGACAATAGAAGGCATACACCTGTTGAGAAGCAATGAACAGTTTGCATCTAGGTGAAGAAATGTGTCTTAGATTTAAGAGCTGCCCACTATGTCTTTAAAAATACTTAACTTTTTTTTTAGTAGTTCCCAATCTTTCAATTTTTTCCATTGGAAGACTTGGCAGGGGGAGAGCCCTCCAAAAAAAGTGGAGGGGGGGGACTGGTTCCCCCCCATTTTTTTCCCTGGGTGTTTTTCCCCCCTGGGTCTTTGCATCTCTAGGCTGCTCCCTGTATCCTTGCACTAGCTGACTGAAGCACTGAGTCCAGAGGTGGGGGAGATGAAAGGCCGCCTCTGTGAGCAGGTTACCTCAGTTCTTCAGGTTTAGAGTGGGATGAGATGAACACAGATAAGGTGGCTGATTCTTAATCAGACCACGGGTCCTTCAAGATCAGTATTGCCTGCTTGAGACTTTTAGCCACTCTCCAGGGTCTTTCAATTCGCTTACATCCTGATCCTTTTACCTGGGGACTGAACCTGGCAGCTACTGCATGCCGAGCAGATGCTCTGCCTCTGAGCTCTGGCCTCTCCCTCTGAGCAGCTAGATGCTGCCTTGCAGTGCAGTGCATTCTTGAACAAACCCTGAGGTTTTTGGGTGGCTCGAAGTGAGTGAGCCTTTTGCTCCACGGTGGCTAAAATCCAAGAGTGTGTATAGTTTAGAGCAGGGGTGGAATTTTAGCAGGAGCTCCTTTGCATATTAGGCCACACACCCCTGATGTAGCCAATCCTCCAAGAGCTTACAAGGCTCTTTTTTGTAAGCTCTTGGAGGATTGGCTACATCAGGGGTGTGTGGCCTAATATGCAAAGGAGCTCCTGCTAGAATTCCACCCCTGGTTTAGAGTGGTTGTTTGTAGATGAGTAAACTCACCAAAGAAACTTCTGAATCAAAGACAGTGAATTCGAATCCCTTGCAAATTCTAGTTGCTGTTTCTTACTGCTTCATCTTTATAGTAAATCCTGCAAAATTATTATTATTATTATTATTATTATTTAACTTTTGTTTCCATTTTTCTTTTTTTAGTTATATTCCTCTGGATTTGTGGAATCTGAAGAACATAACCCTGAAAACCTTGATATAAGGTTCGATGTGTCCTCAGTTGTGAATGAACTAAAGAGAGGAAGGAGGCTGGTGAGTCATCTACTGGTAGCACTTTAACAGTTAAGCACTGAAGTTCCTAAGGATCTCCTGTAGGTGACTCCTACAACTGACTTGCTGCAGAGTGATTTATTTGTCTCACGTGAGATTAGTCCCATCTCAGTAAGAGTAGTTGGGTAGCGTATGGATTTTCCAGATTCTGATAGACAAGATGCAGTCGCTTTGAGGTAATGAGAATTTTCAGGGAAGGGGAGAAATGGGTGTTGAGCTGATTGGAGGGGGGTGGGGGCTTCACCAAGGGCAATTTCCCCAGAGCCCTGAGGAGACAGCTTCACAACTGTTTTATTTACTTTATCGAAATCCTGTCTTTCTCTCCCAGTGAGAGCACAAGATGGCTTACATCGTTCTCTTCTCCTTCGTTTTATGCTCACAGCAACCCTGTGATGTTAAGCTAGGTTGAGAGCGTGTGACTGACCCAGCAATCTTCCATGGCAGAATGGAGATTTGAACTTGGATCTCCCAGATCCTAGTCTGACACTTTAACTACTAAACCTTGATGGCTTGCTACTCCTGAAAAATCTTTATTTCCTAATGATGGATACTAAACTTCAACTAAATATTAGCCTTGCGATCCCTGTTGTTGCAGATGTGTAATTTCTGTCGCAAGAAAGGAGCCACCGTTGGGTGTGAGGTGAAACACTGTCGCAGGAGTTACCATTATTTCTGTGCTCTGTGTGATGACGCTGCAATAGAAACAGATGAAGTGCAAGGCATTTATCGGTATTTAACAAAACCTATTCTGAATTCTGTACCACCATCAACATTTTATCTCGGGTGGCCTCTTCCATTTATTTGTGGTTTGGAACCATCGCTTTTGTGGCGCTGAATAAAAAATGCTTTCTGGTAAAAGGAGCCTGTTTGATGGCTAGGCAATATCAGTGAATCCAAACAATCCCAGAGTGTCATGAAATAGAGCTGATCATCAGCAGTGTAAATCTTTGGTATCTGTAGAATTAATGCTAAGCCCAAGGCCCTGACTTGGATAACCCAGGCTAGCCCAACCTGGTCAGAACTCAGAAGCTAAGGAGAGCCAGTTTGGTGTAGCGGTTAAGTGTGCGGACTCTTATCTGGGAGAACCGGGTTTGATTCCCCGCTCCTCCACTTGCACCTGCTAGCATGGCCTTGGGTCAGCCATAGCTCTGGCAGAGGTTGTCCTTGAAAGGGCAGCTGCTGTGAGAGCCTTCTCCAGCCCCACCCACCTCACAGGGTGTCTGTTGTGGGGGAGGAAGGTAAAGGAGATTGTGAGCCACTCTGAGACTCTTCGGAGTGGAGGGCGGGATATAAATCCAATATCTTCATCTACTTCACAGGGTGTCTGTTGTGGGGGAGGAAGGGAAAGGAGATTGTGAGCCGCTCTGAGACTCTTCGGGGTGGAGGGCGGGATATAAATCCAATATCTTCATCTACCTCACAGGGTGTCTGTTGTGGGGGAGGAAGGGAAAGGAGATTGTGAGCCGCTCTGAGACTCTTCGGAGTGGAGGGCGGGATATAAATCCAATATCTTCATCTACCTCACAGGGTGTCTGTTGTGGGGGAGGAAGGGAAAGGAGATTGTGAGCCGCTCTGAGACTCTTCGGAGTGGAGGGCGGGATATAAATCCAATATCTTCATCTACCTCACAGGGTGTCTGTTGTGGGGGAGGAAGGGAAAGGAGATTGTGAGCCGCTCTGAGACTCTTCGGAGTGGAGGGCGGGATATAAATCCAATATCTTCATCTACCTCACAGGGTATCTGTTGTGGGGGAGGAAGGGAAAGGAGATTGTGAGCCGCTCTGAGACTCTTCGGAGTGGAGGGCGGGATATAAATCCAATATCTTCATCTACCTCACAGGGTGTCTGTTGTGGGGGAGGAAGGTAAAGGAGATTGTGAGCCGCTCTGAGACTCTTCGGAGTGGAGGGCGGGATATAAATCCAATATCTTCATCTACCTCACAGGGTGTCTGTTGTGGGGGAGGAAGGGAAAGGAGATTGTGAGCCGCTCTGAGACTCTTTGGAGTGGAGGGCGGGATATAAATCCAATATCTTCAATATCTTCATCTTCTATTTGGATAGGAAACCAGCAGAACAGGGTTGCTATGCAGAGGCAGGCGGTGGCAAACCACCCGTGAATGTCTCTTGCCTTGAAAATCCTGTGGGGGTCACCATGAGTCAGCTCTCGCTTAGCGCAAAAAAGAAGCCCATCGGTGTCTTCCCAGCTTTCCTAAACCCTGGATTGCTGTGGATTCCAGCTATGTGGTGGAAGAGATTAGAAGTTAAGAGCTATTTCTGTGCAGATGTCTCACAAGGAAATAAGTTGCAGAGATCTTTGTAAAAGCCAGGAATAAAAGGGATTACTGATTTAGGCTTACGCTAAAAATTGCAGTGAAATGTGCTTATCAAAATGTGTATTAAGTGATACAGCATGAGAAAACGTCGGCCTTGTTAGAAAGGAGAAGGCCTGGAAAAACTGGGAGAGAGAACCCATTTTTTGATCGAGGGAGGCAGGTTTTATTAAATACTTGCTCTTTTAAAATAAGAGCCCCGTGGCGCAGTGTTAAAGCTGCAGTACTGCAGTCCTAAGCTCTGCTCACGACCTGAGTTCGATCCCCGGTGGGAGCTGGGTTTTCAGGTAGCCGGCTCGAGGTTGACTCAGCCTTCCATCCTTCCAAGGTCGGTAAAATGAGTACCCGGCTTGCTGGGGGGGAAGTGTAGATGACTGGAGAAGGCAATGGCAAACCACCCCGTAAAAAGTCTGCCGTGAAAACGTTGTGAAAGCAACGTCACCCCAGAGTCGGAAACGACTGGTGCTTGCACAGGGGACCTTTCCTTTCCTTTTAAAATGGAAGAGATATGTGTTTTCCAAAAGGGTTTTAAAACGTTTTCACTATTCATTAATCCCCTACAGTGCTTTCTTGTAATTGTTTTACACAGTTTCCGGTGTTCTGTGTTTGCAGTCCCTGTCCATTACAGATGCCCACCGCTTCCAAATCCTGTTACCTGCTTCAGATCCCTCCAGCTTCTGTGGCTTGTGCAAAAAACAAAACACTTTTTATTTATTTTTGCAAATAGAGACTCCAAACAGTGAACATGAGAATGTGCAGAGAAACTTATTTTAATCAGTGCGACTCTGAAAAAAAAGTTTAGAATTGGCAACTGTTGCTCTGAATCACACCGATTCTGATTAGAGTAAGACACTTGAGATGGGGGTTATTTACATATTGCGAGATATTGCGGGGTATTACATATTGCTGACATTGCATGATAAAGGTTTCATGTGGCTTATTTTATAGGGCAGGGGAGGGGAACGTCCAGCCCGAGGGCCATTTACAGCCCTCGAGATCACTTGGTCTGGCCCTCAGGGATTGCTGTGCCAAGCTGAGCCATGTGGCAGCCTCCCTGGGGCCCAGCTGGCCAGTGAGGATCGTGGGGTCCAGCTGTACTGTGCAGCAGCCTCCCTAGGGCCTGGCTGGCTGGCAGGGATCATGGGGCCCAGCCATGCTGCATGGCCGTCTCCCTTGGGCCTGGCTGGCTGGCCAGGATCGCTGTGGGGCCTGGAAAAGTCAGTTGATAAATTTTAAGTTGATAATTTTGTATGGCCTGCAAATGATGTTATAAATATCCAAATGGCCCTTGGCAGAAAAAAGGTTCCCCACCCCTGTTCTAGGGGAAAGAGCAAATACAGTGTGACAGAGAGTTAGAATTTTCTTCTTGAACATATGAATGTCTTCTACTGAACTGGACCTTGGTCCATCAAAAACAATATTGTCTATTCTGACTGGCAGCGCCTTTCCAGGGTATCAGGAAAAGTCTTCCACATCTGCTTCCACTTGACCCTTTTTTCCTGGAGATGCTGGGGTTTGAACATGGGACCTTCTGTATGCCAAGCAGATGCTCTACGAATGAGCCACAGCCCCTGTAGCAAAGCAAAGGTTGCTGTTCGCATTTCCTGTAAAGACCTGAGGCAGATCTTTTGTAATTTGGCAGCTGAATAAGAGGGAAATATCTTAACACTCTTAAGCCAAGGGAAATTTCTGAATTTGTTTTTACTAGGCAATTTTTAAGCCTTATTCTCTGGACTCGTGTGGAAACACTTATATGAGCAAGGAGCCAGAGGCCAAGTAGAGCAGAACCAGAGAACGGTTATCAAGAGCTTAGGTGAACGGAGGCTGTGGTCTTGAACACACCGTTTTTTTAAATGCATGGGACGTGCTTCTAATCAAACATGACTAGGGGCAGCCTTGGAGTACTGAATGCTAAAAAAAAAAATACAATGTCATAGTCTAAAGAAATTTGTCGAATTGAAATGAATTTTTAAAAAATGCATTAATCTCTTAAGAAGCGATTGAATCAAATCTTCCAAGGGAATATTGCTAGAATTTTGAGACATCTTGTATTTCCATTGTTGAATTCCTTTTTCAGAATTTTCTTAAAGCAATGAACAGGGGCACTGTACTTGGTTCCTCCTAAGCCAAATGCTTCTTCTACTGAAATAATATCATTTATATATTTGTTTTACTAATCAGTGAGCACTGCTGTATTAATCTTGTGTATTTTCTCTCACAATTTCCCCAACATTTTAGAGTGTTCTGTCCAAATCATGACCCAGATAGGAAGGCCAACCTGTACGGTGAGTTTCTTTTCATTGTAACGTTGTCTACAGTTCGTGTTGGACCAGCTGCTTGGTTTTGAAGCACATTGTGTGGGAAAGTAGGCCTCAGTTGCCATCCAACAGATATGCCCAGGAGGGACGTTTTGATCTCAGCTGCTCTTAAGGAAAAGTCATCTTTTCCTTACTCCCTGTGTTGATGTAGCACTTGGTGTATTTCCTGAGCCAGGCTGCCTTCTCAGGCTTCAGACTCTTTGGGGCTTGCTAAAACAGTCCCCCCCCCCCATTGAAGACACGTGTGTACCCATCACTGAAACTACCTGTCATATAACTGTGTAAAAAACACTCTATGGGCTGTTTAAAACCTAATTTGTATTTCTCCTACTCCACTAAACAACTTAGGAAAACCCAAGAATACCCACTAAAACTTTCCAGAGCCTGGCTTGCTGGAGGAACCTGTTGATTTGGACCAGCATGGGCTTTTCATTGTGGAAGAGTTTCCTTCCAGTGGTGGTTTCTTGTTGTTGTTAGGCTTCAAATCCAAACTAGTCATAACTAGTGGGGTGGCCTGTATATGGGTGATCATATTAGCCATAGTTAGCATAATTTAATCTTGGTTTAATGGGAGGCCTTATCAAGGGGTGTCCAATCAAACACTACCAACCCAAATAAACCAGCCTTAGGTTTCTGGGAACTGAGTGGGAATCTCTGGTTTTGTGAATGCACACACACCCCTCCAATAATTCTTAGTGTTTCCACTCCCAATAATACTGGGATTGGTGATTGTGTCAGGGAGGCAGCTACAGAGGAGGATTATGGGCCCCAAAGGGTCTGTAGCTCTTTAAAGTTGAAAGGACCGTTATTTTTTTTACAGGCTGAGGACCTGATCTCCAGAGTCCAGGTCCACCTATAAGTCCTGCATAGTCCAGATATACCTATAGAAAATAATGGTCCTTGAAAGTTTAAAAGGGCCCATTTGCTGCAGACCAAGTGGAGCAAGGTTCTGGAAGCTAAGCCTTCCTTCCTGCCTGCCTTCCTTCCTTCTCTTCTTACCTCCCTCCCTCCCTTCCTTGTTACTGGGGATGGTTAAGCTCTCCAGAAAAGTCAGAAAGCTAAAGTGGGGCAGCTGCCCTCTGTGGTTTTTATGGTATATCTTGTGCTATGAAGTATTATAAAACGTTGGCCTTTTATACTATACTTATTATTGCTTGTTGACATTTCTAGATGAGGACACTAAAAGGGAAAAGTCGCCCATTACAGTGCAGTCTTCATCTGCTAGGAAAAAAATGGTAAAGTATAGCCAAACACTTACTGAGTTCTTTCTTGATAGCTAGATTCGAGTCCTGTAGCACTGTGAAGACGGACAGGATGGGGTGGGTGGGTAATAAACACCTGAGAATTAGTGCTCCCTTTGCCAGATACCCTTCTTGCTTGACAAAGGGAACTTTGACCCTCAAAATCTTACACGCACACCCAAATCTTGTCCGTCTCTAAGGTGCTACTGGACTCAAATCTAGCTGTTCTACTGCAGACTGATATGGCTGCCCTCTGCAAATGAATTCTTGATGCTGATCCTCTAAGACTCTTCAGCTGCCACATTTTATACCAGCTTCCTCCCTCGGCCAAGCATATATGGCTCCATGTGATACGGTGTTCCCTGCAGCATAATAAAGCAGGGCCCTCCCAAAAGTAATTTGCTACGTTGCTTTTACTCCTGCTGACCAGCCTTACTCTTTTTGTCTGGGAAAAGTTGGGCTGCCTCCCCCCAGCAATACGCATCGGCATTCCACCCTCTGGTTGAGGTAGTCTCCCCCCTCCCCACAATTCTTGGTTAAATATGTCTTTCGAGATCATAATAGTTAGGAGCTTTTTTTTGAGCAGGAACGCACAGAAATGTAGTTTCAGCTAGCTTGGCGTCAGGGGTGCATGGCCTAATATGCAAATGAGTTCCTGCTGGACTTTTTCGTCCAAAAAAGCCCTGGTTACACATCCACCTCTGTTTTATCTCTGGAGCTCTAAACCTAGAACAGGATAAAAGTACATGAAATGAAAGGTTTGGGATTCTCACACTACTTCCTTTGCGGGCGATTCTAAAGCCATTTGTGCTCTTTTAATTAGGAAACACTGTAAAATATTAATATATAACATAATCAACCATCAGTGGTATGTAGTCATTATCCCCATATTCTCAAACAGTTGTTTAAAATTGGAACCGATAGCACAAAAGTGAGCGTTTGCTTTTCCTGCTATCGTTCTGGAATGAGATTTCTCTATTCGTGGTTCAGCCCCCTGTTTTTTTGTGTATAACAGACTTGTTTAGATGCAAGTGCAATCCACCCCAGTCCTTTTCAAGCAATCCGCAATCTTGTGGTTTTTAGTGGTGAATTCATTGAAAATTCCAAATCTGGGAAAGCGAGCAGGGAGGGCATCACTGGCTCTTCCTCCTCCTTTCATCTGCTGAATTGATCTGTGTAGGGCAAGTCACATTTGTGAAATATGCGGACTTCTTTTTTTGATATTGCAAGCTGCTTTGAGCCTGAGAAATAGCAACCAAGTGAAATACACGGGAAGGGGGAAGTCGAAGTCAGATCGGTAGCCCTATGGGTACTGTGAGATGAGAGCAGTCACCGACTCGAAGAGATGTGAAATCATGCAGTGAAGCTTCAAAAAAGCCTTAAAAGGCTTAAGGTTTCTAGAGAAGCCCGTACGCGTCTATGAACTTTTATAAGGATTTTTCTCACCTCCAAGAATCTTCGGACAAGCCTCTGCACTCAGATGCAACGTGAGGAGGTGCGTCTTCTTCACCTCTAATACGGCAAAGCAGGAATAAACACCGAGGGAAGAGAGAAAAGAATTACGGTCGAAGGACTGGGTCTTTAAGAGTGTAACAAGTTTTTGTCGAGTAGCTTATCCTGCTCTTGTATGTTCTGTTTCTGCATGAATATATGTTGTGTATGAAATTTTGGTGAAACAATTTGATATTTAGTTCAAGTCTTTGGAGTGTTCTGCAGTTTTGTGGGACATTTTGCACGGCGGCTTGCTTCCTTGACTTCCCCCTTCCCGTGTATTTCACTTGGTTGCTATTGAGCCTGAGAAATGCAGATGAAGAGTGCCCTAATCTTTCTGAAATATTGACCCTTCTGTGTAGCTGATGCCCTTTCAGTGACCATGGAAGCAGCCTCCGCCTGCACTGCTATATCACCATCCCTTCTGTAGCTCTTTTCAAAGGGGTGCGGGTGGGAGATTTTTCATGCGCCTGAGCAGAAATATTGTGCTGCTGGCCCATGAAGCATGTGTTAGGGATACTCCCTCTAAGCTGTGGAGTCTTGTGAGCACAAGTTCTACTTCGTGGGCGACTGGCATTAAAGTGGTGAGCTGCGGCATAAATTAGTTAGCTCTCGGGCCATTTCTCCTGAGCTGATTAAAAAAAAAAAAGGTGTGAGCTGGAGGTTAGAAAACTGCGCTAGCTCACACCAACTCAGCTTAGAGGGAACGCTAGTAGGGAGTGGAATCCATCCTCCAAAAGGGAGAGGCCAGGAATCAAGGCTACTTGGGCAGAGCTCCAGGAGGTCCATTGTATAGAGGTGACCTTGCTTTCAGCCAGCATTTATGTTAATGCTGCCACCCCTTTTGTTCTTGTTTTTACAGATTGGAACAGGAAATGCACAAGCCAAAATTGCTTGGAGACAGTTTTAGTTCCAGACTGTTGCCCAGAGGTGTTTGTTTGGGGGAAGGGCTTCCCTCGGGAGAATAAGACGTGTCGCCACTGGTAGCTTGGATGGTGGGATGCTAATAAACAGGCAAACTTTATAATTTTTTTGTTGGCAGAGTGAAAAGGAGAAGATCGCAGAGGACAGCCTGCAAGCCTTAAGGAAAAAACAGGAGCGGCAGAAAGGTATATGACAAGGGTGGACAAACTTGCTTAACGTAAGAGCCACATAGAATAAATGCCAGATGTTTTGAGAGCCATGAGACAGGAGCGTCAGATGTTTGAGAGAAGGAAGGAAGGAAAGGAGGGAAAGCAAATAGATGGGGAAGAGAGAGGTAGAAAGAAAGCAACTTTGAATGCATCCAAGCCACTGGCTGGCTTGGCTTGGAAAAGTGATTTAGAGAGAGATTTGCCTTCTCCGAGCCAGCTTCGAGAGCCACACAATATGTGTGAAAGAGCCACATGTGGCTCCCAAGCCACAGTTTGGCCACCCCTGGTCTATGACTTTTGCTATCTCTTGACACTGATGGATCAGAACAGCCTGTGAAAGGACAGCATCTCTTTGGATGGTGGCATCCCATTGTTGAGATCGGTGGCCAGATGTTGCTCTCGCTACAGCACAGCACTGTTCCCAAACACAGCAAGTAAGAATATGACATGAATGAATGAATAGCATGGTGGCACCTGACTAAAGTAAAGGGATGCACTGTGGGATTTGTTGGGGAATAAGGCTATTCTGCCCTTGATTAAGAATCAAGCCTGCTTTCGCCCATTTTACCCAAAGGAGCTCAGCAGTGTTGCATGGTCCTGCTCTCCCCCGTTTTACCCTCACAGCAGCCCTGTGAAGCAGGCTAGGTTGTGTGCCTGTCTCATGGGTAAGGAGCGAGAAAATGAGGGATTCTCTATTGTTTTAGAGTAGTTGCTGTCCTTGAGTAATAGAAAGCCTGGAGAACAGAGAGGGAAAGTGGGTGGAGCTTTGTATGCCTCTGCACTGTGGTTTGCTGTGCCAAGTAAGGGGGGGGGCCTGGCCAATGACAGCCTCAACTCTGATAGGGACAGTCAGTCATAAGCTACTCTCTTGTTGAAACTTAAATGGCACGAGAGGAGGCAGGAAGAGTTTGTTTCTGAACTCCTTTGTTAGCCTTGTGGAGAAATGCAAGGTCCATTGGCAGAACTCTGGCAGAGCAATGTGGTGGAAACAGAAGCCGTTGCCTCTCGAAAGGAAATGTTCCTGGGCTTTTGAACGTGGGCCTTCAAGCATCTCGGAAATCACGTGTGACTTTAGTAAAAGGTTTTCTAACAGCGGCAAGCGACAGAGCCAGGAAAGCGATTCCACTAAAGGTGCATTTCTTTCTGTTACTTAGTCAGGGTAGAGTTCTTGAGGAAATGCAAGCGGGCTGGGCTTCTCGATGAAATCTTCGAAGAGATGCTGGACACCCTACACCTGGCGCAGGAAAAGCTGATGGACGACAACACTCCAGATGCAGGTACTGCAAGCAGGCCCGCTTTCCTCACTGCCCCTCTTGAGGCAGCCACCTGCAAACAAGAGCCTTTTGCTCAGAGGAAGAGAAGGGCCGACTCACCTATCACAGTCTAGCTTCCTGGTCCACACTGAGCAAATTCTGAATGCCTCAAGCGTTGGACTCCTCCCCCCTTGCAGGAACAGGATACGTATCTGCTGTTAAACCAGAAATGAGCAAGTACCCGGTAGTTATTCATTACAAAAGTAAGAGTGAAAACCTCAGTATCTAGATTTCAGATCCCTTTTCTGATAGATCTCTTCAGGGGGTTGGTTTGGGAGGAAATGATTATTTTTGGCCTCACTTAACTTGGGGGAGGTTGAGTTACTGACCTGCCATTATGCAGGGCCTTTTTGGTAGGAAAAAGCTCAGCAGGAACTCATTTGCATATCAGGCCGCACCCCTGATGCCAAGCCAGCCAGAACTGCATTCCTGCTCAAAAAATAGCCTTGCCATTGTGGAATTTGAGTATCTGATGAAAAATTATGGAATCTGAGTGTCTGATGAAAAACGTGTCTGATCTTGAGAGAAGTCTCTCTGGGAACATCTTTGATGGTTTTGCGGGGAGGGGGTATTTTTTGTAGTTTGTGTGTGTCTCTGCACCTGTAAATCATGGCGACTTCTAGTGACTGACCCTTACTAGAGGTCTGGAGGACAGCTGGATAAAGCCTGCCCCCGCCTTCCTGACTTGGTATTTCAAGGAGGTCCTCCTATCCAAAGTACTAACCAGAGTCGATCCTGCTTAGCTCCTGAGATCTGACGATAGAGCTTGCCTGGGCTCTCCAGGTCAGAGCAAATATCTTTGGTGCTTGATGCAGACCAGCTAAAGGCTGGTGTTAAAATGCAGTGACCTGCAGCCATGGAGAGTGCGTTTCCCTTCCGTTGCATTCCCAAATCTGTTGCTTGAGATGGACTGTCTCGCCCTGCCAGCTACTCTGCTCTTGGTCCAGTGAGAAGTGAAACCCACTTAGCAGTCTGGATGGGCAGCCCCAGCCCCTCTTCCAGTAAAACAAAATGCCACCGTTGTTGTTCAGTAGGTCAGCCTGAATATATTTATGTGCCAGATCTGGGGATTGTGCAGCAACCTCAGGCTTGTACCTTTTCATTTTGCCATGGCAGGCAGGGAATATAAATTTTCCCATTCTGCTGGAATATTTTTTGCACGATGAAGCTTCTGGGGCCTTGGATTGATTCCCCACTAGCCTTATGCCGCTCTCACACTCCTCTCCTCTGCGGGGCTCCTGTCAGATTTTACACTATCTGCCCTCGGGCTGCAACTAGCTTCTTCGTTTTCGTGCGGCAAACAGAAACTGTTTTTTTGAGGATCTTGTTTGCTGCGCGAAAGAGGCAGAGCGAGTTGCAGCCCCGCAGAGGAGAGGAGCGTGAGAGCGGCATAAGGCTAGTGGGGAATCGATGTTGATGTCATTGCTACTCAATTTAGAGCAATTCAGCTAAAAAGCATAACACTCGAATGTGCAAGTTTTAGACTACCGTATTTTTCGGACCATAAGGCGCTCCTGACCATAGGATGCACCTTCCTCCTGGGGGGTGATCCGCTGCCTCCGCCTCCGATCCCGGTGCTTCCCCCGCGCCTGCCTGCCTGGCCCCAGCTTCTTCCAGCAAGCGCTGGGATTGCTCCACGCTGCCCCCACCGCAAACCGAGCGCCGGCTGCAGAGAGGGCAGCGTGCTTCCTCCGTGCCTGTCTGCCTGGCTCCAGCTCTGACACTTACAGCAAGCGCCAGGATCGCTCCCTCTGCCCTCCGATCCCAGCGCTTGCTTTAAGCATCAGAGCTGAAGCCAGGCAGACAGGCATGGAGGAAGCACCCGCCCCCTCCGCAAACCCAGCGCTTCGCGAGCGCCGGCTGTGGAGGGGGCGGCGTGCTTTCTCCGTGCCTGTCTGCCTGGCTCCAGCTCTGATGCTTAAAGCAAGCGCTGGGATTGGAGGGCAGAGGGAGCGATCCTGGCGCTTGCTGTAAGCGTCAGAGCTGGAGCCAGGCAGACAGGCACGGAGGAAGCACGCTGCCCTCTCTGCAGCCGGCGCTCGGTTTACGGTGGGGGCAGCGTGGAGCGATCCCAGCGCTTGCTGGAAGAAGCTGGAGCCAGGCAGGCAGGTGCGGGGGAAGCGCCGGGATCAGAGGCGGAGGCAACGGATCGCCCCTCCCCCCCCCGAGGAAGGTACCTTTGCTCCATAAGATGCACACACTTCCCCCCCACACTTTTTTTTGGGGGGGGGGAGTGCGTCTTATGGTCCGAAAAATACAGTATATCTCATCCTTAATAATTCTGGGCCTAAATTTCGTTCCCAGCTTGGATTAAAATGGAACACACCTCGCTAATGCAAATTGATAGTTCCTGACACTAAAGTCAGTGTCAAAACAATACTTTTCTCTGATACAAAAATGTTTCTCTTTTTTTTGTCTTTTTGCCCTCAGAATATGAAGAGACGGTAATATCCCTTTTTGACTGTGGCTTGTTTGAAAACATTCTTGCAAATACACATTCCGGTAGGTATGAAACAAAGTCCATCTCTGCTGCAAGTGTAGAGGCAGGGTGGCCCTTAAATTGCTAGGCTAACCCTGAGGCACAAGGGAGCCCTCGAGCGTATCACTCACTGGCACAACTGAGGTGTTGTGAGATAGTGTATTCTCAAGTCCAACTGAAATAGTGCTCTTCAAGATAGTGGAGTCAGGTTGGCCTCTTCCCCCCAGCACCTGCTGAGTGTTGACATGTTTGTTTTGAGGGCTGGAAACAGGAGCTCTTGCTGCCTGCCAGAGGAATCCTACCCGCTATTTCTGGCATAAGTAGCAGTTTGTTTCCCCGTGTCATGGTTTCCATGAAAGTTTGAAATCTTGAAAATTTCCAGCTTGTCACCATTTGAAGAAGATGACCGCAGATTTATACCCTGCCCTTCTCTCTGAATCAGAGACTCAGAGCAGCTTACAATCTCCCATATCTTCTCCCCCCACAACAGACACCCTGTGAGGTGGATGGGGCTGAGAGGGCTCTCACAGCAGCTGCCCTTTCAAGGACAACCTCTGCCAGAGCTATGGCTGACCCAAGGCCATTCCAGCAGGTGCAGGTGGAGGAGTGGGGAATCAAACCTGGTTCTCCCAGATAAGAGTCCGCGCACTTAACCACTACAGCGAACTGGCTCTCCTTGTAGCTAGTTAATGTGGCTATCTCTAGAAGTCTTATGTCATCTAGCAGTCTATTGATAGTGCTCTTCAACAAATTGCATTGCATTTATTAATAAGCATCTTATACAGGAACAGAGGAAAAAATTCAGGAACTACTGGAAACGCGGAAAAGACTGGATACCCAGATAGAGCTTCTAAAAGATCTGAAAGTTGTGCTACCTGCTCCAGAAGATGCGTCTAACTGTACTTCTGAATAACCAGCATTTTTTTTGCAGTACAGCTCCTGTGTTTTCTCTCGACTTTAGAATACACAGGCGGCCATCTACTGGCTGGCTTTTCATACCTCTTTCGTGCTGTCCTTTCCTGTGGCTTGAGAGAGATGGGTTTTTTTACAGGAAAAAACAATCATTTTGTATGCCGGCTGCCCTGTCCAAGCATTGTGACTCCTTCCTTCCTTCTGTCTACACCCAACCTGACAGGCAATCTGCTCAGTTTACCGCAGGCTGTCTTCTGACCAGTCGTAGAAGATGGTACTGACCAATCGCCTTGGCCCTTGAAGGTCTTCACAAACGGAGCTCTGCCCCGCCACCTCTGTAGCTTGCACCGGAGACTCTGGCAAACGACTTGTGCTAACTTTCTGACACTTCACTTCCTTCCTATTTGTTCCTCAGGACCCATGAACAGGATGTAAGAGAGACGAGGAATCATGCTTGTATGACTGTCCAAAGAGAATCGGTCAAATCTTGCACTTTTTACGTATGTTTTTTAATAGAACGCAATGTGTAAAAATTCAAGTGGTTGTAACTGTGACTGAGGGCAGGGCGTTCGTTGGGTATGGATCCCAGCAACGACTTGGCCTCATCCTGTGAAAATGTGTTTTAAGCAAATCAGAAGTTTACAAGTGTAGGCATTGATGTATTAAAGATTATTATGCCCAGAATCCTTTAAATACTGATGCATTGCTTAGGTATACAATTGCAAAATGTTTAATAAAAGATCTTTTATAATAAAAGTACATGGTAGTTGTTGAGGGCCTTCCAGGCTGTCTTTTAAAGCTAAAGGGTAAATACTGGAACTGTATCCTCATTTTGGCAGGTGACTGATAACATGTAAGGACATAAGAGAAGCCATATTGGATCAGGCCAATGGCCCATGAAGTCCAACACTGTCACACAGTAGCCAGAAAAACAGCTGCCATCAGGAAGTTCACTAGAAGCTGTCCCACTGTGCCCCCCCCCAAGCAGCAAGAATACAGAACATCACTGCCCCAGACAGAGTTCCATCTATACCCCGTGGCTAATAGCCACTGATGGACCTCTGCTCCATATGCTTATCCAATTCCCTTTTGAAGCTGTCTATGCTTGCAGCTGCCACCACCTCCTTTAGATGAAGTTGACAGAATGTCAGCCAGAGCTGTTGGTTTTGACAGACTCAAGCAGCCAGACTTAATGTTTTCTAAGTATGAGCATCAAGCTGATAGGCTCATATGCATACTCTACCAGGCTGTTTCAGTACGGAATGCTAGAACACCCAACTGTGAATGGAGAAAAAAAATCGAATGGCCTTTAAGTTGCTTTTGGTACGGCCAAGACAGTAAACAGATGGGATCTTCTTATTGCAAGTCTAATGACCTGCACACACTACAGGGACTCGCAACTTTGTTGCACCTGTGGGCACTTTGGGAATACTAGAACATTAAAATGAGTGCCATCACAAAACATGAGGTTCTAAACCAAGCATGGTCCTATATTGGAGGCAGCTAATTTCCAAACGGTTGCTCCCTGCAAAGACAGGCAATGTCTCCTGTTCCAGCAAGAGGGTGGGGGGGGGGAGTCAGGATATAATGATAACACTGCCACATTAGGAATCTCTCGTTTATGAGCTATGTATATTTTTTTAAAAAACGTTTTCTGAATTAAGGGTTGCTGACATGAAAGAGAACATGAGAGAAGCCATGTTGGATCAGGCCAGTGGCCCATCCAGTCCAACACTCTTCAGCAATTTGTTCCCGAAGTCAGCTGACACAGAAACAGCCCCTCCCCTTAAAATCGCCATCCCTCTCTAAAAGAATTTGATGCACCAATTTGCAAAACCTGTTTTTATTACGAGGAACTCACACACAATTTCAGTACAGAGCATTTGCCCAGTTATCAGCTTCTCTACACCCTTTTCAGCCCCCCAAAATAGGGCTGTAATTGTTCCCAGTCCAATGTATAATTTAACAGATTATATGGTGGGGGAGGGAGAAAAGTGGCACATTCAAGTTAATTAGGAAACAATGAAGTAGAACTTGCCCAGGTCTCTCTCTTTTTTTTTTTAAATTACAAAGATCAACTGAGACAAAATAACACATTTCCGCCCCCTCCCCACACCTCAGATATCAATATATACAAGTCTGTTCCAGCAGCTACCTTCAAATACACAAGTGAAGCTGGAAGGTGGTACATTTGCATTTTACACACAAGGCAAAAAAAATAAAAACTTGTCCCTTCCTCTTAATTCCATTTGGCGATGCATGTTTGCACCAGATGCTCATGGGGCCAACAAATACACAAGCGTCCCCCCCCCAGAAGTTTATCTGCCAGTTTCAATAGGCTACGCTGAGCAAGCCCAACGTGTAGTCCCAGAAGACTAGTCCCTGTGAAGATCTTGCACCGGCAGTTCCTGCTAATATCTTTTGTTTGCTCAAGAGAAAAGAAGCGCCCTAACAGCTAGGGCTGTCCAGTCTTCGCTGCTTTCGTTGGAAGATCCTCTCAAATCACCGTTAGGGGAAGAGTGGGGGGGGGGCTTTTTAATTTGACGTCTTGTAACTCACTGATACAAGGCAAGAGAAAATTTCATGTTCTGCGCAGGCACGCCAGTGTATGAAGTCACCGTACCAGCTACAGCCGCGCCATCCCATACCAAGACAAGAGCTACGTTTCTCAGTTCTTAAAGGCTCCGCATTTACTGGCTTTAGCAATGAATTCCTTTAGCAGAGACCCATCCATTTGCCAAAAGGCTGTGGTCTGGGTGACTTCGGTCAAATGATTGACACAAAACTTAAAGCAGAATTCTTCTAAGTCCTAGACACAAAACGAGACAAAAAAAAGGCCTTTTTATTAGCTTCCGTCATCTAAGAGAAGCTTTTAAAAACCAAGCAAATCAAATTGTTTTCATACAGGTGTCACCGTCACAGCGCCGCTAAAAGATCACCAATTGGGACAAAGAGTTTTGGAACAAAGAGCTGGTTTCCGAGGCCAAACTAACAGATCTGGGAATCAGTCCCAGAGGCTTTTCTTCATTTGTATCACACATCTAAATGAAGAAATTTGGAAGTACGTTTGCTGCATTTCTGCAGGCCATAGATTTTGCATTATGACGTTCTGAGTGGCTATCACTATAGTTTTCAGCTTTTCTTTTGAGTTAAATTTTCGAGGCTCTCAGCTGAACAGTAAAACAGAAAATAAGACTACAACATACAGCAAATACGTATCATGGGTTGTTTTTATTCCAAGTTTGGGTAATACGAAAAACAAAAGGTTGTATTCTTGATGAACAAAAAGGCTGTATTCTTGACGGACAAAAGGGTTGTATTCTTGAGGGACAATACATTTTAAAAGATCAGAATTCTACAGAGAAAAAAAGAATCAACAACAATCTGTTTTTAAGCATACAGCTGGGTAGCCTGCTGAGAATAAACCTCAACAAAATGTCAACAAGAAAATAAAGACTGATAGCCTCATGACAAGTAAAATACGCATTGCTGAAACTTATCTGCAAACTAATGCTAATGAGGCCTAGAATGCAATAAATCACGCACAGGGGTTTTTTTTGTAGCAAGAATTTCTTTGCATATTAGGCCACACACCCCTGATGTAGCCAATCCTCCTGGAGCTTACTCGGCTCTTAGTACAGGGCCTACTGTAAGCTCTTGGAGGATTGGCTACATCAGGGGTGTGTGGCCTAATATGCAAAGGAGGAGTTCCTGCTACAAAAAAAGCCCTGGTCATGCAGCAATTGACTTCAAAAGGAACACTTGTCTCCTGGTATCTACCTGTCTATTTCCAGTGAAAGAAATGCCCTTCTGCAATTTGGGGGTACAACTTCTGCCAATTCCCCTTTCCAGTGCAGAACCCACCCCCCATGTCTCCGTGTTGTTCACGTACCTCTGCAGACATCCCAGCACAAAAATTGAAAGGGGAACTGAGAAAGTCTCGCTCTGCAAACTCTGCTTTACCCCCAGTTTTTGTAGGATACAAGCTAAAAAAACAAATTAATGGGTTGAAGAGAGAATGTGGTTCATGTTTGTTGAAGGCACGCTGGGGACTTAGCAGGCTGTTCACATCTTACGGATGTTTTATGGAAGCCCCTTTAAAGTTATTCCTTGTGCCGATTCGGCCCGCAGCAATCCATTTGCAGAACAATTCACGGACTTCTGCTTGCTGGCGCCTTTCTGGGATGCTCTAGTGTGGAAACTGAACAGCAAACTCATACAATCTACCCTCTGCCAATGTCTGCCAGGCAGAACAATTTTCAGTGGTCTCCATGTAGGGGCCGTAACAAGATGATGAGAAGGGGGAGGACTTTTTTTGTAGCAGGAACTCCTTTGCATATTAGGCCACACACCCCCTGATGTAGCCAATCCTCCTGGAGCTTACAGTAGGCCCTGTACTAACAGCCCTGTAAGATCCAGGAGGACTGGCTGCATTAGAGGTGTGTGGCCTAATATGCAAAGGCGTTCCTGCTACAAAAAAAAAGCCCTGGGAGGGGGACCTAATTGGGAAGGGGAAATCATGAAAAAGAATCTGTGTTCCTTTTGGTAACTCTTCCAATCCACAGCCCTTGAAAAAAGCACTATGCAATTTGCCTGAAAAAAGCAAGATTATGCGCAGAAGCACCTGAGAGAAGAATTAAATATTCAGCGTAGAAGAAATCAAGTGCGTGGATTTTTCTACGCCGTTACATGGTTAGCCCTAGGGCTGTCACCCTATCTCTACTCATCAGTGCCTTTTTGTAGCTGGAACTCCTTTGCATATTAGGTCACACACCCCTGATGTAGCCAATCCTCCAAGAGCTTACAGCAAGCCCTGTATGAAGAGCCCTGTAAGCTCCAGGAGGATTGGCTACATCAGGGGTGTGTGGCCTAATATGCAAAGGAGTTCCTGCTACAAAAAAAGCCCTGGAGCTTCCCAATCTAATTTTTGAAACAAGCAAAAGCGGGTCTGTAGCCCGTGGGGCACTCAAGATATGCTAGGAAGTGCATGAGACCTGAAGCCAGGGAAGTTGGTGCTTAGTAAGATTCCCAGTAGTCACAAAACTGCAGAACCCTGTGAATCTCCCAGCTGCCTCTGCCACGATTAGTGAAATTACCCAAATCAGTTACTTACGGAATAAGTAACGCAAGAAAAGTTCTGCGGATTTGTCTAATGTGTTTGACAGAACGCAGAATTCGTTTTTTCATTGCAGAATGTGTGAATTACCTCAGATGCCTGGTGAACTGAATAAATTCTGGGCATCAGCGTAATGCTATTTAAACTCATACAGTCTTCACATTCGGTCCTGTGGTTATATTTGGATTTCAAACTACTGAATAGCAAGAGTATTGCTACAAGCATCTAGAATACAGCCTTCAATGAGGTATCCGACAGCTGGTAAAATATCCGGAGACATTTTCTTCTTAGAAAAGGAACCATTTACTTACACTAATAGTTGCATAGTAAAATCTGAAAATGGATTCCTTAGTGGTTTTTCCCTAATGACTTGGAAACTATGCAGTAGAGAGGGTCAGGAGGGCAGGCGCTAGATATGGGGAGCAGAATTAATAGAGTACAGTCTTTGGTGGTCTCTACACTCCAATCCCAGCTCTTCCACCTATGATGTGCCACACTGGCTTCCTTTCCCAGTCAATAAGATTCCATAACATAGTTATCCAAGCTCTCCTGCAAAACGGAGATCAAGGCATTACATTCTGCACTCGCATGCCAGGCTCTGATCACCAGAGTGCGGACATCCAACTGACACCTGGCACCAAACCTTCTTAAAGCAAAAGGGATGGGCACGAACCCATCATACCTCCCATGAACGGCTTCAGAGCTCACTCGGAATGGACCGAACTCCTGAACCAGATGAACCGTGAACCCGTTTGTTCAATGGAAAAGTTTGTTGGAGGTTTGCGGCTCATGAAAACCCCAGACCATGAACCTCTATTTTCCTGGTTTGTGTCCACCCCTAAGCAAAAACATTTCAACATACTAAAACACAAGCCAAATAGACAGCCTTGGCCAAAGAAACCATCCCGCTCCTGCGTTTTAAAGGCACAGTGAAAAGCAGCCAATATTCCCCCCACATACACTGATTGTCCTGGCCTCTGATATATAAGGCTAAATGCAGTCCAGCCTCTTATACCTGTTGTCACCACTAGAGAGGCCATTTCAAGCCACTACAGCATAGCTTCAGATTCAACTTCATTTGAAGATTTAGCTTTAACAGAGCTCAATATGAGGAGACGGAACACATTTCAAAAGTCGCATCAGCTGAGGGATAGCGATGTTTTTAGGAAGGTGTTCCACTGGAACTTCAGACAGACTTGGTTTCAATCAAACAACATCACAGGAAGATAAAATGTGGTTTGCCCCCACCAAGAAGCCAGCTAATCCTAGGGAAGATTTGACATTACGGTTTGGTGCTGGGGACCACACCTGGTTGAAGTGCAACATTAATACGTATGCATGCAACTGACTTCCGGTGAACTCAGCAAGGGGCTTTCTAGGGAAGTGAGAAGCAGAGGTGGTTGCCATTGCCTTCCTCTGCAGAGCCTTCCTTGGTGGTCTCCCTTCCAAGTACCGACCCATTAGCTTTCGAGATTAGCTATACTATGCCACTGTAGCCAAGTGTAATTTAAAGAGGGAGCAACGAAAGTTAGAACAGCAGGGGCCTGAAAGTAAGGAGCCTAGTTGTGCATAGGCAATCTCTGAGCACAATTTAAGATTAAGGCTGCTTTTGAGCAAAACAGGGTTATGTGGAAGGAGGGCTTTGTTTGGTAGCAGGAACTCCTTTGCATATTAGGCCACACACCCGTAACGTAGCCAGTCTTCCAAGAGCTTACAGGTCTCTTCTTACAGGGCCTACTGTAAGCTCCAGGAGGACTGGCTCCATCAGGGGTGTGTAGCCTAATATGCAAAGGAGTTCCTGCTACAAAAAAAGCCCTGTGGGGAAGTACAGTGAACGAAAAGATTATGGGTTTTAAAAACCTATGAGTGGGTTTCTCAGAATCCTTAATTTTTACTCCTCTCTTTCGAGCATTGTCCTTACAACTGTCCATGGTTCCTGCCCACAGAGCAGCCTTCCTCTCTCACTCCCTAGCTTTCGTCCGGCAACCTGTTCTCTTCTCTCCTGTCTTCACGTGCCAAGAAGTCTCTTCGTACAGGATTAGGAACCACAAGCTAGAGTCCCCTCTCATTCCGCCTTTCACTCTGAAGGGGCATTCAGTCAGACAGAAACAACATGCAGGCCTTTAAGCAGAGGAGCACCTACTAGTTATGATGAGCAGGTCGCCTCCCCCTCCAGTAACCACGTGCAGAGCAGCAAAGCAAAATAGCTTGCCCTGCTTTGTCCCAGTAAAATCCCCTCTGCCGATCAGAGGAATTTCTTTTGCAATCGAAAGTATCCCCTGCCTTGTTCGGGATCCCGTTTCATGGACTGGGAGAGGCCTGAGTGTGTTTTGTTCTCAGAAAAGCTTCCTCAAGCAGAAAGGCCAATTCTAGCGCTCCGAGTCTGATAACGGAGTGAGGTTTTTTTAAAGATTTACCTCTGCGTCGTAGCGGACGGCAGCAGACAGCAGCGAAAAGGCGTTTTCCACCGTGATCCCTCTTTTGATAAGATGCTGGCACAGTTTCTTCAGCCTGTTCTCGCAATAGGAAGTAGCCAAGTCCAGAAGCCCTGAAAATGAAGAGGCTGTGGTCAGCAATGCTCTCTCTAAGCTGCAGAGTCTTGTGAGCAAAATTCTACTTTGTGAGCTACTGGCATTAAAGTGGTGAGCTATTGCATCAATTAGTGTGCTCTGGGGTCATCCTTCCTGAGCTAAGACAAAAATGTGTGAGCTGGAGGCTAAAAATCTGTGAGCTAGCTCACACTAACTCAGCTTACAGGGAATATTTGTGGTCAGTTGTGTGTCTTCCTGCCTCTGGAGTGACACAGCAAAGTTGCCACTGCCCTGGCTTTGTGGCATGGAGCAGGCAGGTATGGTGACCAGGAGAGAAGGCAAGGGACACACAGCCCTCCAAATGTCAACAGAAAGGGCACAGCAAGGGCTGCTTGCACCCACAACCAACTGGCACAGGAATACTGCCACATCAGGGACTACAGATCAAGCGCTCTCTCTGCTACTGAGTCTCTTCTTTTAAAATGCACTATACTTTTTTTTCCAAGCTGGCAGATGAAAACAATGCATCACTGATGGGGTTGCCAAACTTGAACATATGAACATATGAAGCTGCCTTATACTGAATCAGACCTTTGGTCCATCAAAGTCAGTACTGTCTTCTCAGACTGGCAGCGGCTCTCCGGGGTCTCAAGCTGAGGTTTTTCACACCTATTTGCCTGGACCCTTTTTTAGTGGAGATGCCGGGGATTGAACCTGGGATCTTCTGCTTCCCAAGCAGATGCTCTACCACTGAGCCACCGTCCCTCCCCAAACCCCTCTCCTCCCCAAACTTCAGGTAGTAAATCACAAAAAATTACACCAAGATTGAAAAAAAACCACCCAATACTATGTTGCAAGTTAAATGTGTAATAAATTGTAACATTGTGTAATCATATATCCAGTGGTGGAATTCTAGCAGGAGCTCCTTTGCATATTAGGCCACACACCCCCCCCCCCGATGTAGCAAATCCTCCAAGAGCTTACAAGGCTCTTTTTCATAAGCTCTTGGAGGATTGGCTGCATTGGGGGGGGGTGTATGTGGTCTAATATGCAAAGGAGCTCCTGCTAGAATTCCACCACTGCATATAACTAACAATATAAATATCACAAGCGCACAAGGTTGCAGTACGAGTTGGATGAATTATGAAAGGTCAATCCTGCTTCTCTGTTCCCAACACTCTTCTTCAGGTCTAGAGCTGATTAATACTACTAACAAATTTTTACGTCTTCATATATTGGTCAAACTTGACTGTAACACTCAACGGCAAGGACAGATTCATGAGATGACATTTCCATTCTTCAAAAACTTCTCTCAAATTCCTAAATGCAGCAGCAGCAGCAGCTTACGAGTTACCCTTCCATAAATTTGCTGGGACTGTGACCAATCTCCAGTCCACAAAGGTCAGTTCCCCTGGAGAAAATCGCCACTATGGAAGGTGGACTCTATGACATTATACCCCTCTCCCCTCCCCAAACCCTGCCCTACTGAGGTTCCAAAATGGAAATCGCTGCGCAATGGAAACCCAGTGAGGACCACAGTCTAACAGAAGAATAGCAGCCACTAGACGAGCATCTCCAGATACGAGGACCTCGTTTTTGCAAAAAGCTTTGTCCAAGCTTCGGGGAAAAAAAATCATAGCAAGTCTTAGCGATCCAACTACTCCTAACTCTGTCCAGTGACTGTGTCACTATCTGACTTTACTTGTGGAATTTTTGGGATAGCTCTATCTGTTCGGCACTGCATTCATTCCGTGTTTTGCTGTTTAATATTCTAATCTATGTTTAATACTATGAATGTTTTTGCATAAGAGCGTATTTGAATTTGTTATAGACTCAGTCTGAATGTTGTTTACACAGAGGCTTCGCCTTGTTTCCTTTCCCCCCCGCAGGAGGCGGGCTACTCTGGGATGTGCCCATTCCTTCCACCCTTCTTGAAATCATTATTCCCAGGCCCGTAGCTAACCAGGGGCCCATGGGGCCTGGCCCCTTGACAGAGGTTTTTTTTGGGGGGGGGCCCTCACCCCCGGGGCTGCTGCCTCCTGCGTGATTTAAATCACATGGGAGGGGCATCCAGGAGTAGCTGCTGCCCCTCCCATGCCATTTATAGGTCCCAGAAATCAGCTGATTGGTGAGATCTAAATTATGCAGGAGGGGTGGCAGGAGCACTTACCAGCCTCCTGCACGATTTAAAGGGCCCCCTCCTCCATGGCCCCCAGTGGCCCCCTCCCTCTGCGGCCCCTGGCTACGGGGCTGATTATGCCCCCGGAAGACCTCTTTTCTCTGCATAGCAGCTCAAATGCCCAAGTGCTACCTATAGCGTCTTCAGGTGGCAGATCAACGCTGTCTGTATACAGGTACTCAAGAAAGGCACGGTACACCGGGTAGGAAAACTGGTCTATTTCTATCACCTCCTTCATGTCTTCATTCCAGTAAGACTGGAACATGGTGCGGAAGTGCTCGCATCTGCAAGAAGAACGTATGAAAAGTTCAGAACGTCAAGCTAGCTCACACCTCCAGATTCTGCACAAATACATACTTAAGAGCCCAGGGAAACAGAAAGAGCTCTTGCTAGGATTTGTCAATGACAGTTCCCATGCAGATGCCTCCGCCCCATATTTCGATAAAGAGGATTTGGTCATGTGGGCAGGTCATCATATAATACCAGGTGTGGCCAAACTGCGGCTTGGGAGCCACATGTGGCTCTTTCACACATATTAGGTGGCTCCCAAAGCCCCCACTGCACTGCCCCATTGACCATTTTGGAGAATAATAATAATAATAATAATAAAAATTTTATTTATACCCCGCCCTCCCCGCTGAGGCAGGCTCAGGGCGGCTTACAAGGTGTGGCAAAAGCCATGTTAAACAATAGAACAATTGTACATCTCAATACAATTTACAATTAAAATTTTACATAATCTAAAACAGTCTAAAATCAATCTAAAATAGTCTCATCTCTTTAAATTCTCTCTTTAAATCACTTCCCAAGCCCAGCCAGCCGGCAACTTGGAGAATACATTTAAAGTTAAAGTTGCTTCCTTTCCACCTTTCCTCCTCCTTCACATCTTCCTTCCTTCCCCTTTCTCTAATCAGTTGGGGTAGACAACTCCCAAGACAGTCTTCTTTGCATCTGTGTACAATTCTGGTCACCACACCTCAAAAAAAAAAAAAAGAAATTATAGCATTGGAAAAAGTCCAGAAAAGGGGAACTAGAATGATTAAAGGGTTGGAACGCTTTCTCTATGAAGAAAGGCTAAAATGCTTGGAGCTCTTTAGCACTGACTGAGGGGTGACATCATAGAGGCTTACAAGATTATGCATGGGATAGAGAAGGTAGAGAAAAGTACTTTTCTCCCTTTCTCACAATACGAGAACTTGTGGACACTCAATGAAATTGCTGAGCAGTCGGGTTAGAACAGATAAAAGGAAGTACTTCTTCTCCCAAAGGGTGATTAACACGTGGAAATCACGGCCACGGGAGGTGGTGGCAGCTACAAGCATAGCCAGCTTCAAGAGGGGATTGGATAAACATGGAGCAGAGGTCCATCAGTGGCTATTAGCCACAGCGTATTGTTGGAACTCCCTGTCTGGGGCTGTGATGCTCTGTATTCTTGGTGCTTGGCGGGGCAACAGTGGGAGGGCTTCTAGTGTCTTGGCCCCACTGATGGACCTCCTGATAGAGCCTGGTTTTTTTGGCCACTGTGTGACACAGTGTTGGACTGGATGGGCCATTGGCCTGATCCAACATGGCTTCTCTTATGTTCATCTGCTGGCCCCTTCCCAGCCCAGGGTTGGATTTCCACCTGCACACAGCAAGTGACTCCACTGCAATCCTCCCCTCACCACCAAACAGCTTGCAGAGGGTTGGCAGCCCCCTTCACTGCCTTAGCCAGCGTGGTGTAGTGGTTAACAGCAACGATCCCTCTAAGCTGGGGAGCAAAAATTCTACTGCCATTAATGCTACTGGCATGAAAGCTGTGAGTGAGTGATTTGGCTACTGCATAAATTAGTTTGCTCTGAGGCCATTTTTTCCTGAATTAAAGCAAAAATGCACTAGCTCACACTAACTCATAACAACATGAGAAGCCATGTTGGATCAGGCCAAAGGCCCATCCAGTCCAACACTCTGTCACACAGTGGCCAAAAAAAACCAGGTGCCATCAGGAGGTCCATCAGTGGGGCCAGGACACTAGAAGTCCTCGCACTGTGCCCCCACCCCACCCCCCAGCATCAAGAATACAGAGCATCACTGCCCCAGGCACAGAATTCCAACAATGCACTGTGGCTAATAGCCACTGACGGACCTCTGCTCCATATGTTTATCCAATCCCCCAGTTTAGAAGGAATGCTGGTTAAGAACAGCAGGCTCTAATCTGGAGCGCTGGGTTTGCTTCCCCACTCCTCCTCCACTTGAAGCCAGCTTTGTGATCTTGGGACAGTCCTTGTTCTCTCAGAACTCTCTCAGCTCCACCTGCCTCACAGAGTCTGTTGCGGGGAGAGCAAAGGAAGGAGATTGTAAGCCACTCTGAGACTCCTTCGCTTAATGAAGAGCGGGCTATAAAACCAACTCTTCTTCTTCTGAGCCTAACCAATGGATCATGTAATCACTGAATGCTTACTAGTCCTAAGACAGTAGGCATTCCCATCTTCCCACCCCTCTAAATATCCGCAACCCACAAAACAGACACTGCTGGCATTTATTATTTTTCAGAGCCATCCTATCCAACCCCCTGCAGAGGTGTTCACTGAGGACTCATCAACCCAAACAGTACCTGATTTTCAGAACGGCTTTGTGCACATAGATGAACTTCCCATCCACTCTGAACTTCAGATCTGCAGTTTCTGGACTATCGAACTCTCTTTTCAGAGACTCTGCTACTGTTAAATAGTCCTCATGCTCTGCAAAAATAAAACATTGTCCTCTTAATATTCACACACGCAAAGGGACCTGATGTTTAACCACCACCACATCTGGCAGCTCCCACAACAGCACATTTACCCCTGGCTCTGCAAACGAAGTAACTGACTAGTGATCTAGGTATATCCACAGGGGAGGGGAGAAGATCCATTTCCTCAGGGAGCTCTTCAAATAAAAGAAACCATGGCAAGAAAATCCTTGCAAACTGGCCGCCCCTTACAACAGCGGTCCCCAACCTTTTTGGCATCAGGGACCGGTTTTGTGAAAGACATATTTTCCAAGGAGGGGGAGGGGTATGGTTTCAGGATGACACAATTGTGCACTTTATTTCTAAAGTGTTTGGTGCAGTGGTTAAGTGCGGGGACTCTTGTCTGGGAGAACGGGGTTTGATTCCCCACTCCTCTACTTGCACCTGCTAGCATGGCCTTGGGTCAGCCATAGCATCTCATAGAGATGTCCTTGTAAGGGCAGCTGCTGTGAGAGCCCTCTCCAGCCCCACCCACCTCACAGGGTGTCTGTTTTGGGGGAGGAAGGTAAAGGTGACTGTGAGCCGCTCTGAGACTCTTCAGAGTGGAGGGCAGGATATAAATCCAATGTCGTCATCATCTTATTATTATTACTACGCTGTAATATACAATGAAATAATTATACAACTCATGGCCCAGTTGCTAACAGGCCATGGACCCTTGCAAGACGGACCATCTTGTCTAGCCTATGAGAAAGCAGCAGGTAGGAGGACTTCCCTTGCTATTCTCAATGCACAATCCCCACCCAACCCCTCTGTGCTGTATCAACCATCCCCAATAGCTTTTGGAATGGATGCCCAAGTTCAAAGATCTGGATTTCAGGGGCATAAGCTAATCTAGTGCAAAGGAAAACTCACAGAGAGAAGAATAAGAAGCGAATGATATTGGATTTATATCCTGCCCTTCACTCTGAGTCTCAGAGCGGTCCCAATCTCCTTTTACCTTCCTTCCCCACAACAGAAACCCTGGGAGGTAGGTGGGGCTCATATGAACATATGAAGCTGCCTTATACTGAATCAGACCCTCAGTCCATCAGTCAGTATTGCCTACTCAGACTGGCAGCGGCTCTCCAGGGTCTCAAGCTGAGGTTTTTCACACCTATTTGCCTGGACCCTTTTTTGGAGATGCCAGGGATTGAACCTGGGACCTTCTGCTTACCAAGCAGATGCTCTACCACTGAGCCACCATCCCTCCCCCAAAGAGAGTTCTGACAGAAGCTGCCCTTTCAAGGACAACTCCTGCGAGAGCTATGGCTAACCAAGGCCGTTCCAGCAGCTGCAAGTGGAGGAGTGGGGAATCAAACCCAGTTCTCCCAGATAAGAGTCCGCGCACTTAACCACTACACCAAACTGGCTGGGGAAATGGGTACTGCCTCAAAGGGAATGAGAAGAACTGTGACACAGAACAGCCTTCTAACAATCGCCAACCTTTGGGAGGTGCCACCCACTGCCCTGAAAGCTCTCCTCCCCCAGCCTGAGCCACGGGGACTAGACACTGGCAATTCCCCTCTCACCTAACGAAAGAAGGCGCCACATCACAGCAGGGGTGGAAAAGCAGGCAAAGACGTCATCTGTGCATGAGAAATGGGTGGCGTGGGGGAGGACCACCGACTGTCCCCGGCACTGGCCCCACATGTACACCTGGCCGCTTTGCGTCTTGGCAGCAGATGTGTGAGCCGAGTGGCAGGCCGCGATCTCTACGACCCTGCAAGGGGAAAGAAGAAGACGACGACGACTGCAGATTTATACCCCATCCTTCACTCTGAATCAGAGAGAGAGGCTTACATTCGCCTTTATCTTCCTCCCCCACAACACACACCCTGTGAGGTGGGTGGGGCTGAGAGGCTCTCACAGCAGCTGCCCTTTCAAGGACTCTGCCAGAGCTATGGCTGACCCAAGGTCATTCCAGCAGCTGCAAGTGGAGAAGTGGGGAATCAAACCCAGTTCTCCCAGATAAGAGTCTGCCCACTTAACCACTACACCGAAGGATGTCAGGAAGCCAAAGGACCTCGGCGTCAATCCACTGAATGACCCCAGACATTTACAATACAGATCCTTGTGCAAAGATTTTGCTAACCCCCCCACTGCCCTGCATCCTGCTGTTCCCGAGCAAAACTCCAAACCCTCCTCCAGGGGTGGCCGAACTTGCTTAACATAAGTCACAGAGAATAAGTGTCAGATGTTTGAGAGCTGCAAGCCAGGAAGGAAGGAAGGCAAACAGATGACGACAGGGAGGGAGAGGTGGAAAGAAAGGGACTTTAATTTTAAATGCATTCTCCAAGCTGCCAAACTTCTTGGCTTGGAGAAGTGATTTAGAGAGAGAACTGCCTTCTCCAAGCCAGTTGACGGGGCAGTGGGGGCTTCAAGAGCCACACAATGTGTGCGAAAGAGCCACAAATGGCTCCCGAGCCACAGTTTGGCCACCCCTGCTCCAGGGTAATGGGACTTCCATTTCAAGGAAAAGCCACTTCCCCAGCCTAGAAGAATACTTGTGTTTACTCCAAGGAAGACGGTGGAAAGGACTGGCCCAGAATAAGCACCCTTAATGTTAACAGGATGAGGTCACCAATTAACAAGCATCATCTTTCTCAGAAGAGAATTTGAACAGGTGTCTCTCTGAGCAAGGCACCCCCATCTCTTTACAACATACCCATCTGATGCAACACAGCTAATTGCACAATACAGGAGAGTTGGCTTTTTATACCCCGCTCTTTACTATCCAAAGGATTCTCAGAGTGGCCGTAACAGGCTTCCTTGTGAGGCAGGTGGGGCTGAGAGAGCTCTGAGAGAACTGTGACTGGTCCAAGGTCACCCAGCCGGCTTCATGTGGAGGAGAAGTAGGGAATCAAACCTGATTCTCCAGATTAGAGTCTTCTGCTGTTAACCACTACACCAAACAAGGTTGCCACCAAGCAGGCTATAAAAAGGGCCTCGTTGCCAATTTCTGCCACACTGCACCAGCCTTTACCTCTCCTTCTCCATCATGATCTGCACTGGGCTCAGCTGGTTGCTCTTGTTGCCTGTCCCCAGTTGCCCGTAAGTGTTCGCTCCCCAGGTGTAAAGCAAACCCTCGTCCGTGAGCGCCAGCGTGTGTGCATAGCCACAAGCAATCTGCAAGCACATTTTCAAGAAAAACCAACAATACACTGCTGTTACACACTTATATCCTGTTTTGACACATTTATTGCTTCACCAGTTGTTCCCCCTTAATTGCAAAAAGCAAGCTCTCCCTCCCCACCTTCCTCCCCGAGAGGAGCCTCAGCGAATGGAGAAAAAAGAGACTTTGCTCTGTAGCTTCTATGTGATTGAGTAAGCCTTGCAAAGCAAGCTGTTATGCACAAGGAAGCAAGAGAGAGGGAGAAGGAAGCAGACGACAGCCAGTTGCTCGGGGGCCTGACAGGAACCCCCCCGAGGGCCTAATTTGGCTCCTGGGCTGCATGTTTGACACCTCTGGTTTATTCATTTGTATTTTATTCTGCCTTTTCTTTTTGAGCAATCTGGCTTCGTTCTACATGCTTTAAAGAAATATTCATTATATTAAACAAAACTCTCAGTTCCGTACTTCAGTTTTTTATTATCGATAATTTGTATGACTGAATCGGCTTCCTGTATTCATGTGGAAGAATACCTGAATATCCTTACAGAATTAATAGTTGTAACATTTTGTGTCAGGAGCAAGGAATAAAACTACAAATGAATTGACACTGTTCTGTGTTTTATCTAGATTTTTTAAAATGTCACAATCCTCTTCTGCAGACTGGATCCCTTGACACCTGTGCTGCCGTCAAGCAACTCAACATTTCCTTCCCATAGCCTCCTAGAACCCAAGGAAGTTTTGCCAGCCCACCCGAAGCCACTGTGTACATCTAACCTGCTCTTAGCTGCGACCTCAGCAGTATGCATCTCCTAGACCAGGGGTGTCAAACATGTGGCCCAGAGGCCAAATGAGGCCCCCAGAGGGCTTCTATCAGATCCCCAAACAACTGGCTGTCATCTGCTTCCTTCTCCCTCTCTCTTGCTTCCTTCTGCATCACAGTTCTATTTTCTCCATTGGCTGAGGCTCCTCCCTTGGGGAGGAAGGGGGGAAGGTAGAGCTTGTTTTTCTAGGCTCTCTATATTACACAGCAGAGCTACTGAGCCAAGCCTCTCTTTCTTCTATTGGCTGAGGCTCTTCCTGATCCCCTGGGGAGGGAGAGAAAGAGCCAGTTTCCTCTGCCCAGTTCCCTGGATCCCATAGGAGAAATACAAAAAAAGCACCTTTAAGACAGAGTGCTAGTGTTTTAAGTTTTTTTTTTTAAATTAATTGTGTTTGTCTGCGTCCTTTATAAAGTTTATATCCCTAGCTATCTTAAATAGGTACACACATGGCCCGGCCCAACACAACATGACTCAGCCCAACAAGGTCTCATTTATCTGGCCCTCGTAACAAATGAGTTTGACATCCCTGTCCAAGACTCTTCCGAAAGCACTCTGGGATACGGTAAAAGATGACAGCAGATTCAACCACGAGGCTGCCCACTTCAGCCATAGGGCCCTTCAAAGGGTGAGCCTCTCCCAGAGTTTGCACCACTCCCTAAGCGCTGCTGCACGCCTTCGTGGCACTGCCAGGTCCAGAAGGGACGGTGACCAGTTCGCCCGATGTGTGAGACAGGACACTAGACTGGATGGATCAGTGGTCCAACCCAGCGGGGCTCTTCTGATGTACGAAGCAGCACCCACAGCCAGAAGAGATGCCGAGACGAGACTGCAGAAACAGCAGCTGAGACAGTCACCCAGCGGCTTCTGTTCTGAGCCCCTTGTTCTGATTTGGCTTGTGTTGACTTTAACCTTGAGACCAGGCAGAAAGCTCAAAATTAGGCAGGTGATGGGCGGAAGCATGTCCACACTCACCTGCATTACGCACATCCCTTGAAGCGCCGCCACCCGGCATGGAGTTAGCTGATTGCCATTGTTCCCCAGACCCAGCTGGCCGTTGCCATTATAACCCCAGCCGTATACCTAGATCAAGGAGACGGGACGGTTAACCTGCAGGCCTTTTTGCTGCAGAAAAATTAATGAAACAGAAGAGCTGTAGTTCAGAGGCAGCTGCCTAGAGCTGCAAAATGCTCTACAAAGAACACTGGGAACATGCGGACACCAGAGAGAACCTTAACCCTGCTGGCCGCATGAATCAAAGCTTTCCTCCTGTTCCATTCTAGACTCTCTTAAAACTCTGGCTTGTTTAAAATGTAAGGCACAGATTCCCCCAGTATGATTTTGCATGGGCTGGGAGAGTCCTTGAACTGTGCTACAGCTAAGATGGCTCAGTTTGCATGTAAGCACAATGTCCCCAAAGGCTACATTTTGCAGGGGCTGCAGCAGGGCTAAAGTGAGACCCTGAGCTTGCGCAGAGCCTGCAAGAGAACCTCCCTGCCTCACCAGGCTCACTTTCAATTGGGTCTTACCAGGGGGCGTTTGGGTAGAAAAAGCCCAGCCAGAACTCATTTGCATATCAGGCCACACCCCCTGCCATCGCCAGAAGTGATGTCGCCCACTCAGTAGGTTACTTCCTGCATGCTGACAAAACAGCACAGTGCCATCAGCAGCATTTCATGAATGTGTGTTCTCACACAGCCCAATGAAACACCTTATTTCACAGCCACCCCAACACGGCTGGAGAGAGAGAGAGCCATGTACAGTGGAGCAGGCAGCGGCAGGCCCAGCTTCTTCCAGGAGGGGCACTCATGGACGCCTCTGAATCTCTCGCTCTATTTGCAAGCCCACTAGAGGTGGCAGAGAGGACAGAGCACACGATCTGGGAATGTGTGGCTGCCTAGTGCCTTCCCTCTGCCTGGAGACCTTTTTTTGAGCTGGCGCCCTGGCCAACCCAGCTGGAACTGTGCTCCTGTGCGTTCCTGCTTAAAAAAAGCCCTGAGCACTGCGGAAAAAAGACCCAATTGCCTGTGTCCTGGCAAAAGAAAAAGACATTATCGGAAGTCTATATTCAGCAGCACCCAAATATGGTCTATAATGGTGCAATGACCCCCGAAACCCAAGGAGTGGCCTGTCACAAGTTCCTCCTCACCCAATACGTTCAAGAATTAACCGGGATATATTTATACTGAGTTATAAAAAAACTTAGAGGGACATTTCTGTTTAACTTGCGCTGTGCAATGTTCACTTAGCTATCGCAGGATGCAAATGGTTTCCTACAAATGCACCCACCTGCCCAGCTCTTGTTGGACTGGATACAGGATATGGAGAAACAGGTTGGCTTCTGTACACTGATGGTCAAGGGAGCAACAATTTTTAAAAAACAATACTGATTCCCAGCTGGGGTTTCCTATTTCAGACTGACCTGGCTTCCTGTCATTAAAGCCCTGAAGAATCCTTTAATGACCGGGCAGCTGTCCAAGCCTTTGAGCACAAATCCTCTTGCATTTTATTCTTCTAAACATTCAGCCTTGGGTCTGAAGCACTTATGTCAGTGCAGGCTAGGAGCAGGCTGAGTGGTCAGCTAAAGACGGGTAAACTAGGGAATAAGATTAGAACTAAAAAAAACGCAATTGATCTTAATAGCCAGGCAGGAAAACCCTAGATCTGTGGGAAATAAACAGTATGCTGTATGGGGAAAATTTAGCAGGAGAAACAACCTATTTGCAACAGGTCATCCTCAACGGCAGGGGTGGAATTCTAACAGGAGCACCTTTGCATATTAGGTCATACACCCCTGATGTAGCCAATCCTCCAAGAGCTTAGAAAAAAGAGCCTTGTAAGCTCTTGAAGGATTGGCTACATCAGGGGTGCTTGGCCTAATATGCAAAGGAGCTCCTGCTAGAATTCTACCCCTGCTCAGCAGCATCCCGCACTAAAACTTGCAGGCCTGAACACTGGTTGCTTGCAACTTCAGTAAGTGTGCACTGAATTTCCTGCGGCTGCTGTCCATCATGGGTTCCTGGCACATCTTGCGGACCCAGGTTGTTCTCCACTCCAGCTTTTCCGTGGGTGTCCTGCTTACCTCGCCGTTGTCTACGACTGCCATGGAAGAGGTCTGGCCACAAGCAATGCTGACCACCACTTTGGTCTGCAGGCAGTTGGAGACTTTGCGAGGAGTTGACTGGTTGGCGGTGGAGCCCGATCCCACTTGGCCACAGTTATTGTAGCCCCAGGCGTACACCTTTCCATAAAGGGAGAGGAAGAAAGAGCAAGTGATGGGACATTCCGCTAGCCGAAATGAAGATCAGATTGTCAATTGGTCCCTTGGCTTTTGAGAAGACAGCACCTAACGCCTACTTTCCAAGAAGGCCCAGCGAAGACTGCCACATTAGGAACATAATTGTTTTCAGAAAACCCCTCTGAACTGAATGGCCTACATTAAAAAAGTATGTAACAGAGGATACTGAAATAGCTAGCAACCAAATGCCTTCACTTTGAAGCCAACTGGACCTGCGGACAGCATCCCAAAAGGCATTTTAATGGAATCTGCTGACAACAGAGCTGCAGCTAGGATTTTAAAAGGCGGAGGGCTTTTTTAAAAGTCAGGGGCACCCTTTCCCATCCCCTGTGGGGCTTGCCACTTCTCAGCTTTCTGGGGTAGGGGCAAAAGCTGGAGGCTCTTAAAATGGTCAGGTTGAGGCAGCCAACTCTAAAATTTGGAATCAAGAAGGGTCTGCTTCATGCATGCAGGCAGGGGGGTTTCCTTCCACCTCCATATCCCCCACCCTGGCGCTTTGCATCTGGCCACTCCATCAGTTCCCCGCCCCTCCCTGGCCCATTCCACGAGGCTTCCTCTGCAACCCCTTCCTCCACCTCCCTCCTCTCCACCCACTGCTTTTGCTGCTGCAGTGCCCTGCTCAGCTCTCCTGGCTCTGGCTGCTGCTACTTTGCCGGCTTAGCCATGGTAAAAAGAAAAAAAAGCAGACTGCACCCTGGAAGTCAGGGGGTGGTGCCCTCACAGGCCCCCCTGTGGCTACAGACCTGTCTGACAACCAAGCCCCATCTACCTGCACAGCCTCATCCCATCACGCCTGTACAAGGAAGACCAGATCCAGAAGTTCTCTGCTATGTGTGTTGCTGGAAGGCAGAAGACAGAGCAGCCTAGCGAATGCTAAGCAGGGCTAGGTTTGGGCAGCATCGCCATGAGATTCAAGGCACAAAGAAAGCATAAACATAATAAAGAAATGAATGAAACAGTCTGGCAGGAGACAGAATGGGGAAGACCTTGTTAGGAAGCTAAAAGTGGCTAGATCTGGCTGAGTTTCTATTTCACGGCTCACAGCCTGGGCACCGTGCCGGAGGTACAAGCTGGAGGGCAAGTCAGGGGGTCTTGCCCTTCATAGCTCAGCCTTCAGTTTTGCATTCAGAAGCCTTAACCCACCCTCCTGCTGCTTGTTTCACAAGGATAATTACACTTCCATGATACGCAATGCTACATATTAAAACTTGACACACCAAGAAGAAAGAGGATTAAGTCTCAATGCTTTTGACTGGTGCCCTCTGGACACACATACCAGAAGAACCCCACAACCTGTACAAAGAAGTACAGTAAATGTATCCACTATTGCTCTTTATGAACATTCCTCGTCAGAGGTGTTCTTGAAACAGGAAGGACTCCGATTTGTTCCTCAGAGGTGTAGCTATCAAGCTTGCAGTGCCATTCATCCAACTTGCTATCTACTCTTTGACTGCTCCAATTTTATTATAAAAGATCTGCAACAGTGAAAGTTTTCCCAAATAATAGCCGCTGGGGGCCTGTTCCTTTTGAAAACATCTTGTTATGTAGCATTAGGCTTTGTTTTAGGACAGGGGTGGCCAAACTTCCTCAACGTAAGAGCCATGCAGAATAAACATCAGATGTTTGAGAGCTGCAAGATGAGGAAGGGTGGAAATATTTAGGGGGAGAAGTGTTAAGAAAGCAACTTTAACTTTGAATGCATTCTCCAAGCCACCAGCTGGCTTGGAGAAGTGATTTAAAGAGAGAAATGGCTTATCCAAGCCAGCTGATGGGGCAGTGGGAGCTTCAAGAGCCACATAATATGTGTGAAAGAGCCACATGTGGCCACTCGTGTGTTAGAAGATGAAGAAGACTGCAGATTTATACCCCACCTTTCTCTCTGAACCAGAGACTCAGAGTGGCTTACAATCTCCTATATCTTCTCGCCACACAACAGACACCTTGTAAGGTGGGTGGGGCTGAGAGGGCTCTCACAGCAGCTGTCCCTTCAAGGACAATTCCTGAGAGAGCTATGGCTGACCCAAGGCCATTCCAGCAGCTGCATGTGGAGGAGTGGGGAATCAAACCTGGTTCTCCCAGATAAGAGGCCACACACTTAACCACTATACCAAACTGGCTCCAGTCAGCCGTGTCATTAGAAAAACACAACCAAGCAATCAAGGGCTACGCCATGTCCAGCTTTCCGAGGCAGTTTACACACCCATAAACTTTAATAATACCAGCAGGTCTTTTGAGCAGCAAGCATCTTTTCAAGATGGACTTACATCTCCATCGGATGACAGGACCATAGAGTGATGGGAGCCACAAGCAACTTCGATTATTCTCTTAATTAGCAAGTTGGTACAGACTTGGATAGGAGCAACGCCCTGGTTGGTGGTGCCATTTCCAAGCTGGCTGTATCCATTGTGCCCCCAAGCATACACTTCGCCATCTAAAGACACAAAAACCACGAACGCATTCACAGTTACTACCGTTTATGTAACCGAAGACACAGATTCCCAGTTCCAAACAAAAACAAAACCAGGCAAAAAAGCAGATAAGGACATTTCAAAGCATTAAAGAAGAAACATCCAAATGGATCATTTTTATCCTTTGCCATTATTCTGCTTAACCAACGCCAGATGTCAAATTCTAATCAGGAGGACAAGAATACCACAGGCCAGACCACCTGAAGGAACAGGTCTGTATTGACGGGAAGACACTGCAGCTACTCCATGACCATAACAATCTTTCCTTCCTTCAAGCTGAAGAGAATTGCCAAACTTAGCATCCTCACTCTGCACCCCACGCTTAGGACAGCTAGTTAAGGCAGACTAGTTTCTAAAGCCATTTCCATACCCCAGCAGAAAACAAGCTGGTTAAAATGTGGTTTATTTTCATGCTTGACACAGAAGCCAGCTTTCCCTGTCACAGAACAAGAACCAGGACTTTTTTTGTAGCACAAACTCCTTTGCATATTAGACCATGCCCCACTGATGTAGCCAATCCTCCTGGAGCTTACAGTAGGCCCTGTACTAAGAGCCCTGTAAACTCTTGCAGGATTGGCTACATCAAGGGTGTGTGACCTAATATGCAAAGCAGTTCCTGCTACAAAAAGAAACCCTGACAAGAACTAATTACATATACTTTCACTACAGCATTAAGTATTCCAAGAATGGTTTCAGTCATTGTTGGACAAGAAGGAGACAGCATCTGCTCTTGGATATAAAGCTCCACTTGATGGGGGCAGGACAGGAAAGTGGGTGAGTTCATACAACACCTCCCCCACCTAGGCTCTGAGGAAAGATCTTAGAGCAGTGGTCCCTAACATGGTGCCCATGGTGTCAGTCAACACCTTTCCTGGCACCCATGAAGCGTCTTAGTAAGTGGACAGGGCCAGGTGGGGCTTTCCCCAGCAAGGCTTCTGATTGGCCTTTGGAGATCTCATTGGCTGCAAAGACTTTTAAAAACACTGTTCTGGTAGTGGCTGCTGCCACAGCACAAGGAAGGTGAACTGTGGCAGCCATTTTGTATCTGGCTCCAGCTTTTACAGCAGCCATTTTCTAGCAGCCATTTTGTGTCAGAAGTACCCACAGGCTCCAAAAAGGCTGGGCACATCTAGCCATTCATATACTAAGCATAAATTTGGATCAGGAACCCTGAAACTGGTTGATATAAAAATAATGTTACTAAGCATTATTTTTTTACCATAATTTCTGCCAAGGAGAATCATTCTCAGATCATACTAACCAGAAACAATTCATAACAGTATTTCTCAAGAGCAAAAGCCTTCTTACCTTCTGTACTAAGTATCACATGAGGTCCACTTCCGTAACTGAGGCTGCGAATCTTCTTTCCACACAGAACATCAAGTTTCTTTGGGACAATGGTGCTTTGGTTATCTCCAGTCCCCAGGCAATTACTACAGTTTAGTCCAAAGACAAATACCTAGGAAAAAGACCAAGCTCACATTTTAATACATGCACCTGACAGGCTTCATGACTGAAAGGGTTTGTTTTTAAAACTCAATTCACTTTACTTTTACATTTCAGTTATATTGTTTCAGTGTGAACTGGGTCTCATTTGTACTTCCAAGTTTTTAATGGTGAATCCAGATGACTCACTGGCTTGTCTTTTAAACCTACAGACTTTGAAAATACCAGGAGATTTTGAGGGTGGAGTTGGGGAAGGAAGGTACTGGTAAAGAGAGGGACTTCTGTAAGGTATAACTGACATAAAGACCACTCTCTAATGCAGCCATTTATGACAGATAAACAAATCTCCACTATTTGGAGGTCAGCTGTAATTCCGGGAGACCTCCAGGCCCCACATGGAGGTTGGCAACCCTAACTGTTCCTGAGAATCTGATGACCACCCCCAGGAATAATATTCTGGGCTGTTCATGGGTTGCTGCAGCAGAAAGGGGGGGGGGGGGAAATGGCAGAAATCTCTGCCCCCTCATAAAACAAGGAGGTACTTTATATTCTCTGCTGTTAGATACAAGCTCCTGTGGGTAAACACAGTGGGAGGGGAGTAGATGATTTAAGAAACTCATGCCTTAAAAACAAAACAAAACAATAACCATACATTTCTCCTCAGCCCCACCTACCTCACAGGGTGTTTGTTGCGAAGGAGGAAGATAAAGGAGATTGTAAGCCACTCTGAGATTGATTTAGAGAGAAAGGAGGGGTTATAAATCTATGGTCTTTTTTTTTTAAAGGTTACATTAAGTGCGACGTCTGAACTTAATACTATTATAGACCCTTAAAACTGAATTTAATTACTTTTGTTTTAGAGAGGCCATGTTTTGTTTTAGAAAAACAACAACAGAACAACAATGGAGTTAGATTCAGATCCCACGGTCTAATTCAGAATAAAGGAAGCAGGCAACTATGAAGATTCTCACTACATCATCTCAATTTGGACATACACAGATGTTTTCTGTAATCATCACATCTGCCACACATGAGACCACCTTTTCATGGCGAATGCAACATTATACTGCAGGGGTGGCCAACGGTAGCTCTCCAGATGTTTTTTGCCTACAAATCCCATGAGCCCCAGCCAGCATAGCCAATGGCTGGGGCTGATGGGAGTTGTAGGCAAAAAAAAATCTGGAGAGCTACCGTTGGCCACCCCTGTTATACTGCATACTCCATCAGCTTGACAGCGACAAAGGAAGCTGTAGTCCAAAATATTTTTAAGACATGAATAAGCCAATAAGTTCATGTCAGGCTGCCTACGTATCCAATTTTAAAGAATTTGTTTGATGCCACTCATAACCAATTAAACCATTCTTCCTTTTGGTCCATCTGAACACATGCAATTCAACTGGATTTCTGTGCTCAGTGCACTGGATAATCCAGGGGTGTCAAACATAAAGCTCAGGGGCTGAATCAGGCCCCCGGAGGGCTATCAGGCCCCGAGCAACTGGCTGTCATCTGCTTCCTTCTCCATCTCAACTTGCTTTGTAAGGCTTGCTCAATTGCACAGGAGCTACAGAGTGAAACCTCGATTTTCTCCATTGGTTGAGGCTCCTCCCACTCCTCATCCCCTGGGGAGGGAGGGGAAGAGCCAGAGCTTCCTTTGCCCAGTTCCCTGGATCCCATGGGAGAGATACAAAGAAAGCACCTTTAAGACCAACAACTGCTTGTGTTTTAAGCATGTTTTATTTTAAGGGTTTTTAAAAAAAACTTTAATCGTGTTTGTCTGTGTTCTTTAAAAAGTTTATATCTCTGCTACCTAATTTTAAATAGGTACACGCATGTCCCAGCCCAACATGGCCTGGCCTGACAAAGTCTGATTTAGGTCAGATCTGGCCCTCCTAACAAATGCGTTTGACACCCCTAGGATAAACAAACAAAAACGTTCCGCAGGGCCTGTAAGACCGAATTGTTTCGACAGGCCTTCGATATCTAACTGAGAGAGAGCTGCCACTGGACATCATACAGAGCACCAAGTAGAGTACTGGTGGTCACCACCGAATTTTCAGAACCGCCTATATTGTACTGTATTAACACAGCACCATGAAATGGTTTTAAATAATTTAAATATGTAATTATGTTTTATATGTTTTATTGGTTTTAATGGTAGTAATGTAATGTTGTGAGCCGCCCTGAGTCCGGAGAGGAGAGGGCGGGATATAAGCTTAATGTAATAAATAATAAATAAATAAAATATTAAGTAATTTCAAGTACAATGATTTGCAATTCACTATGTGGCAGAGTGACTTAATTATCAGCAGTTTGGTTCTGAACACAAAGTAGAAAAGTTAATGGAATTTCTCATTCATTCTGTGGGCTCTCTCAAACTGGGTTATTGCCTGTCTACTCCTGACAGTGAAAAACTATGCAAACCAGGATTTTGGCACAACCATATCTTTATTAAAATCCACCAGGGATCGGGCCTTCTCAATAACGGCACCTTACTGGTGGAACCAGCTGCCGGAGGAGGTGCGGGCCCTGCGGGCCCTAGGGCAGTTCCGCAGGGCCTGTAAGACAGCCCTCTTCCAGCAGGCCTATAACATCTAACTGACAATGAGAATATCTTCCGGAAGGAACAAAAATGCATCTACAGACCGCTGGTTTTATTAATTATGGTTTTAACTTATTTGTAAATGTTTTTAAACTGAAGTTATGTAAATTACAATGTTGTAAGCCGCCCTGAGACACTTCGGTGAGAAGGGCGGGATATAAGTATAAATATAAATAAATAAATAAATAAGTGGATGCTCACATGGCTTGTCTGGTCTTACCTCGTCATTGTGGGTGATGTATATAGCTTCGTTGGCAGACGTTCCAAACACGCATGCTTTTCGGATAGTGGCTACTTCCTGAGGCGAAAGCAGTGTAAATATTGGCCACTTTCCTACATCCACCATGGCTCTGCTGCATTTCATACCACATCTATGGGGTTTCAACAGCCATTCAACTGGAACTCATCTATGAGGTCACCTGGAAAAAAGGAGGGCATGTTTAGATCACAGAATCATAGAGTTGGAACTCCAAGGTCATCTAGTCCAACCCCCAGCACAATGCAGGAAACTCACAAACACCTCACCCCCACACACACACAGTGACTCCATGTCCAGAAGATGGCAAAAACACACACACACGCCAAGATCCCTGGCAAAACTGGCCAGGAGAAAAACTGCTGCCTGACCCCCAAGTGGCAAACAGCATTTCCCTGGGCATGTAAGAAAGGACCATAAGAACTAAGCACCGATGCAACCCTTCCTGCCCTCCTGATCATGATCTGCCTAAGTTCACAGAATCAGCATTGCTGTCAGATGGCCATCTAGCCTCTGTTTAAAAGCCTTCAGGGAAGGAGAGCCCACCACCTCCTGAAGAGGCCTCAGGAAATAGATAAATCACATTTTGCATTTAGGGAGCAATAACAGATTCCTATATTATCACATTCATGCACTGCTACGCTAAACAAACAGTGAAAAACATGTCTGACATCCAGGTGTTAAACTCAGGACATCACGGATCTGGATTCTTATGGTGCTGCGCATTATCTGGAACTAATTCCTGCACAGCCATGAAGACAAGGGAGCCAGTGTGGTTTAGTGGACAGAGTGGTGGACTAGGACTTTAGGCAATCTGGGTTTGAATCCCCACTTCTACCATGGTCACAAATTCTCAGCCTGGTCAACCTCACAGGGTTGTTGTGGGGAAAATGGAGGAGGAAAAGAACAATGTTCTAGGCTGCTTTGAGTCCCAGCTAGAGAAAAAAGCTGGATATAAATAAAGGCCATAAATAAAATCGAGGGCAGATGACCTCCCAGCTCCCTCCCCTGTGCTATTCTCACTCCTAGGACACTGAAAGGCAGCAGTCAGAAGAAGAAGAAGAAAGCGGGGGGGAGGAGATTGGATTTATACCCCTCCCTTCACTTGGAGTCTCAGAGCAATTTACAATCTCCTTCCCTTCCCCTCCCCACAACAGACACCCTGTGAGGTAGGTGGGGCTGAGAGAGCTCTGACAGAAACTGCTCTTGAGCAGAACAATTCTGGGAGAGTTATGACTGACCCAATGTCACTCCAGCAGATGCATGTGGAGGACTGGGAAATCAAACCCTGTTCTCCCAGATTAGAGTATATGCACTTAACCACTACATCAAAAGCACAACCCAAGTGCATTCTGCAAGGAGCAGACGAGAGCCACAGTAACCTCTGAATTCAGAAAGACCAAAGAAGAGAAGAAGAAGAAGAAGAAGATGAAGAAGAAGATATTGGATTTATATCCCGCCCTCCACTCCGAAGAGTCTCAGAGCGGCTCACAATCTCCTTTACCTTCCTCCCCCACAACAGACACCCTGTGAGGTGGGTGAAGCTGGAGAGGGCTCTCACAGCAGCTCCCCTTTCAAGGACAACCTCTGTGATAACTATGGCTGACCCAAGGCCATTCCAGCAGGTGCAAGTGGAGGAGTGGGGAATCAAACCCGGTTCTCCCAGATTAGAGTCCGCACACTTAACCACTACACCAAACTGAGTGGATTCCATAGCATTCCTATGAAGACTGAACACTGTGTGCGTTTTCTCTTTCCCTGGCAGAGACAGGCAGCCAGCAGTACACTATGCTCCATTTCCCAGGACTGACTTTCTGATCTGAACCAGCCCTTGATTTCCTTTCTGTCCCATCCCTCCGCTAGGAGAAAGACTCACAAACACAACTGCCCAAGTGGTGCCTTCTACTGCAGAGCTCCTTTGTGAAGACAGCACATGAGTCTATTCTGCCTTCCTCCTCCACCCCACACCCAAGAAAGGGAGACAGCAGCGGAGGATTTGTGCTCTGAAGGCAACCTGTGCGGCCAGATCTCTTGTCCAGGAGGGGACCAGGTGAGAAGCAACTGCAGGTTCCACTTCCTGCTCTACAGGGCGACGGAACAGACAGTTTCAGCCAGAGGCAAGCCTTACTCGCCCCAGCAATGGACTGGAAGCAAGTCCCATAAAGAAGAATGACTATTCATCATCACTGTACAGGAAAGACAGCTAATGCTCCGAACACGTAGCACGGCTCTCCTGCATCCTTGGGATGCTTAGTATCATGTATGCCCCATGCATTATTTGACAACACACAGAGCTGCATTCTACATGCAAGCATAATGAGAACTGCTAATCTTATCAGACTGACATTTGTCATTCTTTCAGTAGCCACTATTGAAATGTGTGCTATCGCAGCAACATTGCACCGAGGGGACAACAGTCTTGACTATTAGGACAAAACACCCAAGGTAAAGCTATTTATAGTAACCGATGTCCCCTAAACATCCTTAAAATGGCTCAAAGCTCTAGCACATGTCTCCTGAGTGCAAGTTTTGGTGTTCTTAGCAAGATTCGTTTATATTAAACATCATGTAGATGTGAGAATACAGGTGAGCCCTGAAGTATACGCAGGATCGAAGGGGAGACCTCTCTCTTGCTGACATTTTTAATAGTGTAGTGTACAGTTAAAGCAAATCCAGCACTCATCCAAATAAACTGGATTTCTGTTCCAACCAATGTTTATTGGAAATCCTGGAATTTAGTTTGCATTATATTGGAACAATAACTGCTATGAACAGAGACATTTCCTTTGCTGATGGAGCTACCAGTTACAGGGAACAAATCGTGATACTCAGTGGTTATATAATTATCTACAGCTTTTGGAGGATTCAGATCTATAAAGAGATCAGTAGGATTAGACAGAAAGCCAGATAATTACTATTATTATGTGAACTCCATCCCTCCCCAGGACAGTTAAAAACTACTGAATAAAAATTTTATTCTCCCTTATCTCTGGTACAAGACACTGTGGGATGAATTACTGACGGAGGTATTTTAGTTAAGGTATATAAAAGGTTAATCCCCCCCCTTAGAAATGTTTAACAAAATTACTTAGAAAAAATATTAGGCACTGTGGTCTATACTGCTGCGTATAGCTTGTGGAAACTAGGAACCCACTATGGAATTCTGCATCATTTTAGTTCTGCTTTGAGACTTCTGATTGGTTTTACAACCTTAATTCTATTGCATTGTCTACTGAATGTCCCATCGTGTAAGCTGCCTGGAGTCCATGTGAGAAAGGCGGACTATAAACAACCTAAGCAGAATAAATAGATTTTGTATACTTCTTCAAAATATTGATGCTTACGCACTGACTTGGATAGCCCAGGCAAGCCCAATCTCGTCAAATCTTGGAAGCTAAGCAGGATCAACTCTGGCAAGTACTTCTGCGGGAAACCTCCTTGGAATACAAGGAATTGGGGACAGGCTTTATTCAGCCACCTCCCTGAATATCCCCCAGTAGGGGTCAGTCACCAGAGGTCGCCATGACTTCCAGATCGACCCTTGGCACTTACCGTGAGGGGTCCTTCTCCTAAGAGGACAGGAGGACATCTTGGGTGTTTTCCCACCGTCCAATCAGGGAGGCAGGAATCTAAAAGATCTTCCCCTTCCTGTGGCTGTGGGAACCACCCTTCAGTTCGGGTGACTCCGAGAAGCAGTACAAAAAACCTATATCTAGTAAAAAAAAGGAACTTCTCATGCAAACAGATAACGGTACGTCAGGTACAACTGCCTAAACGCGGCAGATTGAAATTCAAGGTAAACCCTAAAAAAGGAACGTAAGAGAGAAAAAACAGGCCCATGACAATGGACATAATTAGTAGAAAGTACCAGCAACAGGTGTAGAATAAAGGAGTAGGAACAGGCTGCCCAAGGTAGGGCGATAGATGGGAGGGCAAGATGTCCTCCTGTCCTCTTAGGAGAAGGACCCCTCACGGTAAGTGCCAAGGGTCGTTCTCCCTAAGAGGCGGAGGACATCTTGGGTGCTCCCAGAGCAGTATTGTTAAGCAGGGTGGGGTCGCCCTACTCGGGCAGGACGTGTTGAAGGATTCGCCTGCCGAAGGCGGCGTCTGCTGATGCGTAGCCATTCAGTTTATAGTGCCGGATAAAGGTGGATATTGAAGACCACGTAGCTGCCTTGCACACCTCCTCGACAGAGGCGTTCTTATTGAAGGCCGCGTTGGCCGCTGAACTCCTGGTCGAATGTGCCGTGATTCCTTGTGGAACTTTGAGGTGCAACGCCTTGTATGCCTCCGTTATGCACTGCTTGATTGCATAACTGATGGCAGACTTGGACATCTTCTGTCCCATTCTGGGTTCTGCCACATTGACAAACATGGCGTCAGATTTACGAAATGTCTCAGTCCTAATCAAGTAGATCTTGAGTGCCCTGCGCACGTCCAAGGTATGCCACGTGCGCTCCTTCGGGTGCTTGGGATCTGGACAAAACGATGGTAGGTTGATCTCCTGGCTCTGGTGGAATCTAGAGGAAATCTTCGGGCGGAAAGTGGGATCCGGGTACAGAACGACCTTGTCCTTATGAAATACGCAAAGCTCCTTCCTGACCGACAGCGCACCGATTTCCGAGATCCTCCTGGCCGAGGTTATTGCCACCAGGAAAATCGTCTTCATGCGCATTATCCTTAATGGTACGGACATTAATGGTTCGAAGGGTGGATTGGTTAGAGCCGAGAGCACCGTGTTCAGTCGCCAAGTTGGAAAGCGATGCGTTTGTGGTGGAGAGCTCAAGGAAGCCCCTCTAAGGAACCGCCGAAGGTGTGGATGGGATGACAGATGTACGCCGTCTACCTGCTGGAGAACTGATGCCAGGGCCGCGACCTGTCGTCTGAGAGTAGCAGGTTTCAGTCCGGATCGGAGGCCGTCTTGAAGAAATTGTAGGATCCTAGGGATCGTAGGCTGTAGCGGGTCCACCTGTTTTCTCCTACACCACCTGTGGAAGGCCTTCCAAGACGCGTTATAGATCCGTGTAGTGGATTCTCTTCTGGAAGCTAGAATTGTATTGGTCACATCACTAGAATAGCCTAGGTCTAGTAGTGATCTCCTCTCAACCTCCACGCGGTCAGACTCAGCCATTCGGGATGGGGGTGCCATACTGGTCCCTGCAATAGCATGTCTGGTTGAACTGGTAGGTGGAGAGGTTCTTCTACCGACATCTGCTGAATTGAAGAAAACCAAGGACGACGAGGCCACCAGGGTGCAACTAGTATGACCTCGGCCCCCAGCCGGCTGATCTTCCTGAGCAACTTGGGAATGACCGGTATCGGGGGAAAGGCGTATAGGAGATCCTGCGGCCATGGAGATGTTAAGGCGTCTGTGGCCTCCGCCCGACTGTGGTAGTACCTCGTGAAGAACCGAGGGAGCTGGTGATTCTGGTGAGACGCAAAGAGATCCAGTGAAGGTGGGCCAAAATGGTTCACTATCTTCAGAAACAAGGCCCTGCTTGAATGCTCTCCCGACTGAGCCAGTCTGCTTGGACATTGCAGGCCCCCTTGATGTGCTCCGCTCTTATTGATTTTAAATGGAGTTCCGCCCATTCGAATAACTTCGCAGCCTCCTTGTAAAGGGAACTGGACCTGGACCCCCCTTGATTGTTTAAGTAGGCTTTCGCCGCTATATTGTCCGTTCGCACTAGCACGTGCTGTCCCGATACCTGGACCTGAAAGTAGAGTAGTGCCAATCGTATGGCCCGGAGCTCCAGAAGGTTGATTGGAAGAGTCGACTCCTTGGCTGACCACAGACCCTGTGTGGGAACCTCGTTGAGAGTAGCCCCCCAACCTGAGAGGCTGGCGTCTGAGAACAGTTGTAGTTCTCTCTCTGCGGCGTAGACTCTTCCCTGCCGAAGGTTGGTGGTCTTGGTCCACCACAGAAGACTCTCCTTGACCTTCATCGGTACCGTCAGTGAGATGGCACATCTCTCCATGATGCGGAGTTGATAGGGTCGTAGAAACATTTGCAACTGTCTGGTGTGATGGCGACCCCACTGTAATGCCTCGAGATTCGAGATCAGGAGACCCATGAGCCTTGCTAGTGTCAGGAGCGTTGATGATGACCCCTGAATCACCTGCTGTACCAGTGTCTTGGTCTTTGAGATCTTGTCCTCCGGAAGGAATATGGAGTTCAAGTTGGTGTCGATTATCATGCCCAGATGTTCCAGTTTCTGGGTCGGATGTAACTGGCTTTTGGATAGGTTTATTAAGAACCCGTGCTGTTGCAGGCAATTGACAGTGCGCTGGACGTCCAATTCCGCTTCCCTCCTCGACGAAGATCTTATCAACAGGTCGTCGAGATAGGGGTGCACGTGGATTCCCCTCTGTCTGAGGTGTGCTATCGGATTCACCAGGACCTTGGTGAACACCCGCGGTGCCGTCGCCAGGCTGAATGGAAGGGCCCTGAATTGGTAGTGCGATCTGTTCACGCAAAAACGAAGAAATCTGCGATGCGCGGGTAGGATCGGAATGTGCAAATAAGCCTCCGTTAGATCCAGTGATGCCATGTAATCTTGGTGATGTAGGGCTTCTGTAATGGACCTGATGGACTCCATTCTGAAGTGTCGAAGTTTGATGTTCTTGTTCAGGAATTTTAAGTCCAGGATCGCCCTCCAGTCCCCGTTCCTTTTGGGCACTGTGAAGAAGATCGAATAGACACCTTGACATCTCTGGTTCAAGGGAACTTGTTCTATAGCTGCGATCTCTAGGAGGTGGTCTATAGCCCTGAGGGTAACATTCCTCCGACCCGGGTTCGAGCGAAGAGGAGAAACGATAAAGCGGTCTGGGGGTGAGCGCTTGAATTCTATCGGGTAGCCCCGAGTAACAATGTCCAGAGTCCATGAGTCCGCCCGTGACTCCCTCCAGGCTTGATGGAAGTGAAGCAGGCGGCCCCCTACTGGGATGAGATCCCAGTCATGCCTTACTGGGCTTGGGGCCCTTCTCAAACTTGTCCGATCGGTTGGGCTGGTTCCTCTGGAATCGGGGGTTGGAGAAGTTCTTGCGGAAAGTTTGTTTGGATTGACTCCAGGATTGTCTTCTGTATTCTTGTTTAGGCTTGGAGAAGTTGGCTGTGTTACGAAAGGAACTAGAACCGAACCCCCGTGTGTCGGGGCGTCTCAGAAACTTTGGCATTGCTTTCTTCTTGTCTCGCGTCTCCACCAGGATCTTCTCCAGTGAGTCCCCGAATAGCTTCTCTCCTTGAAAGGGATAGCCTGACACGATGGATTTTGAGTGATTGTCGGCTGGCCACGCTCTCAGCCATAAGCCCCTTCTCGCGACGGTGTTAGCTGCCATCGCCCTGGCTGAGAACGAAAGGGAGTCCAGTGAGGCGTCCGCTGAGAACTCTGCTGCCCGCATGAGTCTGCTGGTGCCCTCCAGAATCCTCTTATCCGTGTCTGGTACGAGTTGTGCTAAGCGTCTGACCCACACTATTGCTGCTCTAGCCACAATAGAAGTAGCAGTAGTTGCCTTGATGGCTCCTCCTCAAGGCCAGGTCGATTTTCCTGTCCCAACTGTCGCGGACTGAACCCTGACCGTCCTCAGCTAGCAACCCCTGGGACTGTAGGGCTGCCACGGGAGCATTGACCAGGGGAACCTGTAACATATCGTTAGCAAAAGAGGGAAGCTCATACAATTTTTTGACAGAATTGGGAACCTGCTTGCTGACACTTGGTTTGGCCCATTCAGCTTTTAAATGACGTTCAAAGAACTCTGGGAAGGGGAAGACGTTGTCCGAAGCACGGTGCCTTGGGAAGAACTCTGCGTTTCCCTTGGGCTTATTTTTGGGGTTAGTCAGGGAACTTGTAGTTTCCTGTTCCTCAGGTGACCCCTGAAGGTCCAGTGCAGCTAGCACTTTGGGAAGAAGAGATTGAAACTCCTCTGGTTTGAAAAGGCGTGAGGAGGGTTCTGGCACAGTAGTGCTCTCTATTTCTTCATCTGAGAGGAATTCACCCTCCTCCCGTTCTTCCCCATAAGACTCCTCCGATAGAGCTTCATATGGGAGCCTCTCACCCTCCTGGAAATCACTGGCTGAGGGACCCCTTGGAGCCTTAGAATGCCCCCTGGATCTCTTGGGAGATGGGGATCTGGAGGAGGAAGCATGGCTAGGGGACCTTGGTCTCTTGTGGGTGGCTGCCATAACTGCCGCACCCACGGTCTGTTTTATGGAGTCTAAAAATTCTGCAAACAAAGAGGGCCCCATGGTGGGTACGTTACCAGAGCCCCTCTGGGGCTGGTAGGTCTGCGGAGCTTCCTGAGTTGGCTGGTCACTGAAGGCGCTGGGGTCTCCCGCCTGGAGATTGGCATCCATCGTCCCCCGCCACTGGAGGCTGTCGGCCTGCAGGCCCGCTTCCTTTCACGCCTTTTTGTGGCGCTCAAAATGGCCGTCGCGGCCGGAATGCAGCTCTGAGGAGGCCTCCTCCGCTGCAGAAAAAGACCAGCGCCGCTTCCTTTCGTCTTTTCTTCTGCCCCTACAGGGCACGTTGCCGGCAGCCGAGGCAAGCCCCAAGGTCATGCCGGCTCCGGGAAGCGGCCTTTCGGCCCCGCGCGATGCGTCGGGCGCCGAGTCGTCATCTAAAAAAGGATCTCTCCCCCGACGTGCCATCTGGCCTCTATTCGCGCTGCGGCTTGCGTTTCGCTCGCGGTTTCCGCGGCGCCGCTCCTCTCTCCGAAGGAAAATGGAAAGGGGGGGGGGGAGGAGTAGTGAAAGGAAGAAGAACTGGTGAGTGAACAAAGGGCTGCAGTATTTAGACAAAGGGTAAAGTAGAATAATTAGATTAGGATAGGAAGGAGAAGAAAAGGATCTGAGGAAAGTTTTTTTTTTTTTTTTTTAAGAAATTAGTCTCTCTCCAAGAAAAAGAATAGGAGCCTATTCTAAACACTTGCTCTCCCTGTTGAGGCAGGAACAGAACTGAAGTGAAGGGTGGTTCCCACAGCCACAGGAAGGGGAAGATCTTTTAGATTCCTGCCTCCCTGATTGGACGGTGGGAAAACACCCAAGATGTCCTCCGCCTCTTAGGGAGAAGTGTGCATGCACACACACAAACAAACAAACAGAACCCTTCCAAAACTGATGCTTGCTACATGGGTGAAAACCGATGGACAGGTGAAACACACAGACCTTGTTTTCAAGGCAGCCTGCTGCATACTTTGAAACTGCTCCTCACCCAAGGCCGAGAAAGTCACACATATCTACTACTAATCTACTGCTTAATGTTGCAACTCCTGTGAACTGGATTCTTCTAAAACATTCCTAGCAAAGCATTCTTTGAAGCTATCCTCAGCTAGTGATCTAAACACAATCAATCTGCCCTCCACTGTTGTTTCAGCCCAGCTAACAACACTAACAAACACAGACCCCAATTTGTGATTCTTTTAATCAGCTAAAAGCATTTCCGTGACTCTACATACCAACTCACTACCCACTTTCTCTATATTTAGGACCGCTTGCCATTCCATTTTTGTCTGATGAAGTCTGCTTAGAGCACACGAAAGCTTACATTCTGAATAAAACTTACGTAGTTGGTCTTAAAGGTACAACTTGTCTACCACTTTGTTCTATTGCTTCAGACCTACACGGCTGCCCACTTGGATCTAACCAGAAAGAAAAGCTTGGCTGAAGGGCATTAAAAAAAAAAAGGATTAAAGGAGACAGCTTTAGCAAATACACCCCAATATGTAAACAGAACACCTTGAAGGTTTAGAATGTTTTGCATTCCGCTACTGCAAAGCTTACCAGCAGGCTCCAATGCCACATCCCAGGCGACATCTCTGAAGGAGTTCAGCGACGCTGAGGCACAAATGAGCAGAAACAAGGGGCCGTGTGTGATTTCAGTTCTAGTGCAATTCCAACAAAGGGAAGGGTGTTCTCCCTAAACAAAAGGCAGACAGCACAGGACAAACGTTAAAGCTGTCTTGTACAGTACTGATAAATTTAGCCCAGTCTCAAGGCACCAATTTCATTTTTTTTTAAATCCAGTGTTGTATTGAATCGACAGGAAAGACAAAACCTGATGTGCTGACAAGTCTTTCAAATGCCTTAATAAAAAGAACGTTCTGTGTGCTCTCCACAACAAATACTGCAAGAGGCTTCTGTTAAATTGTAAGGGGAAGGTAACCCAGGAAAAGTGTAACCAATACACAACAGCGATTGTGAGAAAAGCCTAGTTTTCACAGGCAGGACTTCAGGCTGCAGGCGGGAGCCAAGAGGTCCCTGAATAGAAAAACAACATCCTCTCTCCACAACAAAACTAGACTTCAGTTCAGACATAATATGAAATCATTACTTAAGTAAAATACTGTACTTAATGTGATTGCTCATGGCTCTTATCGGAGTGAACCAGGTTTGATTCCCCACTCCGCCACTTGCAACTGCTGGAATGGCCTTGGGTAAGCCATAGCATTCGTAGGAGTTGTCCTTGAAAGGGCAGCTGCTGTAAGAGCTCTTTTAGCCTCACCTACCTCACAGGGTGTCTGTTGCGGGAGGGGAAGGTAAAGGAGACTGTGACCACTCTGAGACTCAGAATATAGGGCAGGATACAAATCCAATACCTTCTTCTTCTCCTCACTCCGCTAACCATAGCTTGATAGAGTTTGTCAAACCAGGATCTGAAACCACAGTTTGCAAATCTTTTTACAGCTCTACATGATGTACAAACTTGGGCCTCCTGGCTTGCCCCACATCAACAGAAGCCGTCTGGCCACAGTGACAAAACCAGCACTTGTCAATGTAAACCCAGAATCGAGTAACCAAATGCTCACCAAATCCTAGTTTGGCAACATAAATAAACAATACAGATTCAGGTGGGTAGCTGTGTTGGTCTGAAGCAGCAGAACAAAGTTTGAGTTCAGTAGTACCTTTAAGGCTAACAAAGTGCAGGGCTTTTTTGTAGCAGGAACTCCTTTCCATATTAGGCCGCACCCCTCTTATGTAGCCAATCCTCCAAGAGCTTACAGGGCTCTTATTCCAGGGCCTACTGTAAGCTCCAGAAGGACTGGCTACATCAGGGGTGTGTGGTCTAATATGCAAAGGAGTTCCTGCTACACAAAAAGCCCTGACAAAGTTTTATTCCAGGTTTTGTCAGAAACAGAGCAACTGAGATGTAGAGTTTACCGTCTCAGTCACAATTAGACAAAAAAAACCCTCAAGGGAGCCGGAGGAGGGTGGGGTGGGAAAGTAGAGGGGAAAATATAATGGCTAAATGTCAGAAGAGGGAAATTACTTGGTGACTGGCTCATTTGGACATTATTCAGATACGGGAAAAGACAGTCATCTCTTCTGCATGTGGAGATAGCAGGAATGGATCTAAGTATGAAACTGGGATAGAGAAGAGGCATGTATATGTATGGGAGGGGGGTGAAGCGAAAGAAGAGGGAGGGCCCCCAAGGAAACAGGGCAGCAATCTACCTTCTACAAAGGAGAGGAACTTAAGAGAGGCAACTGTTATATAGATGGTATTATAAAGTGGGGAGCTGTCAATGTTTCCTTATTGTACTGCATATTTATTTTAACTTGATCCCTGAGGGGAAAAGCTTTTTCTTCAGTTCCCCCTTTGACATGTTCTGTTGGTTGCTGGCTGTGGCTGGTTATGGCCTAGCAGGGCCCAAACTAGCCCTTGCCTATGTTAAAAAAAAAATGCTCAAAACTGTTTTGGTACCAGGCACTGAGGTGTTATTATAGATAACTTGAGAGGAAAGCAAAGGGGCATTCAGATCAAGGATCCCAAGAGCCAGAGGGGAAACATGTTGCCTGAGATAAGTAAATGAAAGGCGAGAAAGGGGGGGAATGGACAAGCAGGCTGGGTTAGAGATGGATGGAACAGTGTGTGCCATGTGGTACATATGAAGTGGGTGGTCCAGGGGTAGAATTCTAGCAGGAGCTCCTTTGCATATTAGGCCACACACCCCTGATATAGCCAATCCTCCAAGAGCTTACAAAAAAGAACCTTGTAAGCTCTTGGAGGATCCCTGCTAGAATTCCACCCCTAAGGTGGTCTTTGGCTGCCCAAGAGCACTCCGGCATTCTGTTCATTGGTTCAAAAGAGGCTTTCTAAGTTCAGTTTTATGCCTCTGAAATCCTTTGTTTGGTTTTATTTATTCAAGTGTAAATGCGGAAGGAGACAGATAAATCTGAATTCTGATATAAGGAAAGCAAAGCGTTCCCCCCCTTGGAAATGGAAGCAATTCTTTTTACAGAATAAGATGGCAGAATCTCACCAGTATATTAGCAACAAGAGACACAAACACACACATAAAGGACCAAGTTCATTGTAACTGTTAAGTAGAGTAGGAAAAAACAAGAAAGACAACAGCTTTGCATATGATGTTGCCCATTAACAATCTAAAGCTTTCATTGGCAGACATCATGTATACATATAAAACAGCTTGGCTCCAAATAATCCAACATATTAAACAAAGATAGAATTGCCATTACTTCTAGAAATGTGACTTTTAGGTGAGTGGCCTGAACCTCAGGGAAACACTCAGAAAACTAAAACAATGCATACACTTTCGTCAACAGCACATACTACCATCGCCATGAAATGGATAGATAAATCTATATCCTCCATTTCAACATGGCAATATTGACTATGGGGAAGTTTTATAATGCATAAAATTTCATCTGATCTGTTTACAACATCCTCAGAAGCTTATGAATCTTAATGAATAGCTGCTTGGTATCCTATTGTAGAATAAAGGTAAAGGTAGTCCCTGGTGCAAGCACCAGTCGTTTCCGACTCTGGGGTGACGCCGCATCATGATGTTTTCGCAGCAGACTTTTTACGGGGTGGTTTGCCATTGCCTTCCCCAGTCATCTACTTTCCCCCCAGCAAGCTGGGGACTCATTTTACCGACCTCGGAAGGAAGGAAGGCTGAGTCAACATTGAGCCAGCTACCTGAACCCAGCTTCCACTAGAATCGAACTCAGCTCATGAACAGAGAGTTCGGACTGCAGTACTGCAGCTTTACCACTCTGCACCACGGGGCTCTTATTGTAGAATACCTTACTGAAAATGAAATTATTAAAAAAAAAAAGACTATCAGAGAACGATGTATTTTAATTACTGTTTGAGAGACTAATATTTATATGTAAACTGGCACCTACTTGAGATCTATTTGGATTGTGTTAATGCTATAATACAGGGGTGGCCAATGGTAACTCTCCAGATGTTTTTTGCCTACAACTCCCATCAGCCCCAGTCATTGGCCTTGCTGGCTGGGGCTGATGGGAGTTGTAGGCAAAAAAAAATCTCGAGCGCTACCGTTGGCCACCCCTGCTATAACGATATTACTGGATAAATGTTTTTGTCTATTTGTAAAGGATTAATATTGAGCTAAAATTATAAATTTAAAAAAAAATCCATCTAAAGCTTTATCTGATTAGTATAAACGTTTTATGGTTCCTTATATTTCTAAAGCTGTAAGAGTGCCGTTGGATGTGGGTGGAAAATTATGCCCAAAACTTCCAAGTGAGCTCAAGAAGTTTATAAGCCTACCTGCATACATCAACATATAATGGCCTTCATTTAACTGATGGAGCTTACTCCAGCTAACTTAAAAGCATGCACCCCATTACTGGGATGGTCCTATGGTAATAAAAGGTATTATACAGACTGGTTTCTTGGATTTTGCGGGGATTTAACTCTCTGACTGCTCGCTTAAGACAGAGTTTATGCTTTTCACACACATGTAATTTCCAGCACCTCATAAAGCACTCCTCCTAGTTAAACTCGTTTGACTAATCAGTCTCCATCGCCTAGAGCTATGCTTTCTTCTAATGAGCGCCTCTGTACAGCTGGCTGGCATGCCAGTAAAATTCCTAAAGAGCAACCAGAAGCATTCAATTCTCTGCCAGGAATGCCGGAAGTCCCAGTTCAGTTGGAGGCCTCCAGTGTTACAGAAAGCCCGGAAAATCTAAGCTCATCTACGAGGAACAAAGTTGTGGCGTTGTTCACCTCCAGACCATACTATTTCCTGTAACAAAGGGTGGGGGGGACGACAAACAGAGCGAGGAAAGCACGGTCTGTTCAAGGAAGAAAAACATGCCAGCAACAGAATGAATATAAGGTGATAAGCATGTTAGATTAAGGTGCTTTGATCATTTCCTTTTCATATTATGATGAGGCTTAAACCTCACAGGGCAACTGTGCTGCCCTCACAACAGAGGAGAGAAGGCACAAATTTTATGAATGGAGGGGACTTCTGAAATACAAACTGGGTGTTTTATTTTCCTCCAGCCGGTTCTAAACAGCTTGTTCTAAGCGTAAGGGTTTCTCTTTGGTCTCTCTCCCTCAGCAGACAACTTTACATTACCTGCATGAAAACCATATATTCTAAATATACACACAAACACACACACTACAAGGGGAAAAAATTCAAAAGGGGGGGGAATTTAAAGCAGCAAAGAGGGAGGGGAGGGCCTTGCCTAACCTTGCCTGTCTCTCCTTGTGGCTACCAGGTTCCAAATGTATATTAGCCACCAGGCCGATCGTTTCCTGGGCAAAACAATATGTTTACTGGCTGAAGAGATGTCTGGACAGGGCTGGCAGAAAACAAGCACAAACCCTCACAGGCTTTTGCACACTAGCAGAACGACACAGCTGCTCCAATGTCCTTGCTGTGGGCTGTACCACCCCTACAAAGACCAGGAGACCCAGAACTGTGCAGGATGAGCGCACAGGGACAGTGATGCTTTCATACCTCAGCTGAACTCATATCAGCAAAAGCCCCCCACGTTAACAGCTGCAATGTCCACCCATCGCTGCCAACCCAGGTATCCGAAGCCCCAAAGATCTCCCCTGCTTCTGAAGCATTGACGCATTTGACCAAGCAAAGCCTAATCTTTAAAAAAAAAAAAACCAACCTAAAAATAAAACCTAAAGCTCCCCTGTCAAGATCTGAAAACCAGAGGAGGGAGAAGAGAGAGAAATCCAGCGGCTGAACCTCATTCTACTTTCCGTGCAACACTGTCGACTCTGGCCTGGAAAATTCCAGGAGATTTCAGGGCCTGTTGAGAGTAAAACTGGGGGAGGGATTTAACTCAGACTCGATGGCATCTCATACAGCTTGCCCTTTCATGCTGCTGTTTCCTCCAAGGGCACTGATCTCCGTAGTTTGGAAATCTACTGTCATTCCAGCCCGTACTAACAAGAAAGATGACCGTGGTTCAATGACTAACAATCTAAGAACTGTTTCCAAAAATATATTTGCACTATAAATTCCTATATTCACAAATAACAACATCTTCAGTCCAATAATACAGAGCAATCTGATTTCCTGTAGAACAACAATAAACCTTTCCAGTTCAATAATGTGTCATTTCTTCTGGCTGGTGAGTGGTGCAGCTCTGGAGTCTTGTGATGGACAATTGAAAGACAGTCTCCAATGTGAATATCTGAATTTATAGTGCAAATATACATATATTTTGGAAACGGACCTTAGATTGTTTGTCATTTAACCATGGTCATCTTTCTTGTTAGTATACTTGATTTTGTGGTTCTCTCCTGGAAGGTGGCAACCAGTGTTCCCTCTTAGCTGTGAGTGTGAGCTAGCACACAGTTTTTTAGCCTCTGGCTCACACATTTTTTTTGTCTTAGCTCAGGAAAAATGGTCCAAGAGCCAGCTAGCTGATGCAGTAGCTCACAACTTTAATGTCAGTAGCTCACAAAGTAGAATTTTTGCTCACAAGACTCCACAGCTTAGAGGAAACATTGGTGGCAATCCATGTTATAAGCTGTGGACTCTTGTGAGCAAAAATTCTACTTTGTGAGCTACTGACATTAAAGTTGTGGGCTACTGCATAAATTAGTGTGCTCTGGAAGTCATCCTTCCTGAGCTAAGACAAAAATGTGTGAGCTGGAGGCTAAAAAACTGTGAGCTAGCTTACACTAACTCAGCTTAGAGCAGGGGTGGGGAACCTCTGTCCCAAGGGCCGTATATGGCCCTCGAGGTCACTTGGTGTGGCCCTCGGGGACTGCTGGACCGAACCGAGCCACGTGGCAGCCTCCCTGGGGCCTGGCTGGCCGGCCAGAATTGTAGCAGGGCCTGGAAAAGTTACTGTCACAATTCAGTTTGCACTTGATTATCCCAGATGGTGTGGCTTAATATGCTAATAAGTGTGTGACCTAATATGCTAATATTATGGGATGTGGTCTAATATGCTACTGAGTTCCTGCTGCGCTTTTTCTACAAAAAAGCACTGGACAGCGGGCCGGGTGTGTGTGTGTGCGCCAGATTAGCCTCTCCCCACATGACTTTAATAGAAAAACAATTATTTGCATTAATTTTGCTGGCCTAAATTATTTGCCCTTGGCAGAGCACTGTTTTTTAAGTTGATAATTTTTATGGCCCGTGAATTTTGTTATAAATATCCATATGGCCCTTGACAGAACAAAGGTTCCCCACCCATGGCTGAGAGGGAACACTGGTGGCAACCCTACCTTACAGTGATCCAAGATGCAGAGTCACTCTCGTACAATGGAGCAAACGTACCTGGGATCTGCACAGGAGGAGATCTGGGGGACAACAAAGCCCTTCCTCTTTTTCTCCCACCCCCCTCGTGGAAGGGTCATCCCAAGAGGACAGGGTAGCCCACCATACTCCATACTGGACCTGCACAGGGGCTCCCACCTCGCCAAGACCACCCGCAGCACGGCAAACCGCTGCGTCCCCTCCCGTCCCCGCCTTACCTGACTGTTCCGGAGCGAGAAAAACCTTCCTTCCAAGCCAACACACAACGCCACCTCAGCGCGCATGCGCAAGCGGAGAAGCCCTTTTCCCGGTCCACTCTTTCCCCCCCCTCCACCGGCGCATTGCGTCACACCCAAAGCCTGCCTTCTTCTCTCCGGATTGGCTACTTGACTGCCTTTTATCCAATCAGTGGAAGGAGTAGTTCCAAGCCCCCGCTGCAGGGCTTCGTGTTTCTCTGCGCAGATCGCCGCAGGGTGCTCTGTGCGCTTACTGGAGATGGGCGGCAGGGGGCGCTCAAGAGCACGTGGAAAGGCGGGGTGTTTTTGTAGCCTACTTTCCCGCCTTTTCCGAGGCGGCGCCTGAGAGATGCACGGTTTGAATTTAGAAATATTTGGAGATTTGAAGTTGAAGCCTTGAAGAGTGGGATTTAAGGGGGGAGGGACATTGATAAGGTATAATGCAAGTGGTAAGGCATTATGCCATACAGTTCACCTTCCAAAGCAGCCATTTTTCAGAAACATAGAGCTGGAAGGGACCTCAAGGGCCGTTGAATCTCATCCTCTGCACAAAAGGAAAAGTTCATAGTCTTTATCTGGATAGCCTAGGCAAGCCTGATCTCATCAGAACTCAAAAACCAAGCAGGGTTGACTGTGGTTAGTACTTGGATGGGAGACTTCCTTGAAATAGTCTAAAGGACAGGGGCAGGCTCTGTTTTGCCACCTCTCTGAATTTCCTTCAGCCCCCGCCCCCAGTAGGGGTCAGTCACCAGAGGATGACATGACTTCCAAGTGCAAACACACACAGAAATACCAAAAAAAGTGGAATTAATGTTTTAAATATTTTTTTTAACTATCTGGGTTTAGTCATAATTCCAGGTCTCCAGTCCCCGCCTGGAGGTTGGCAATGAACTGAAGCTGAGATTTCTTCATAGGATGTCAGTCTTTGGGCCAAGGAACAGTCTATGACCCACACTTACCTTGGTTGTGACGGTAATACTCCAACGTCTCGGTCATCTCATGTTACCAGTATATTGTGGGATTTCTGGGAGTGCCTCACTTTTGAAGTTCTTGGTGCCCCAGAACCAGGCTTTTTGGTTCCAGCTGATCAAAAGTGCTCGACATAACTTGTACTGCATGATTATATCTTGACCAGAAGTTTGATTTGATGTCAGCCTTGGTGACCTGAACAGAATCAATTGGTGAAATACAAACCATTAGATTTGAGATGAGGTCCTATGCACCAGCTAATCTACCGGTGTCACAGCCTGGGGTGTGGCAAGAAGCAACAAGTGATGCTCTTGGGCTAGGCCAAGAGGATGATGCAATAGGGTCTTCTTCATGCATTGCTTTTGACTAGCCTGAGCTAAAGCAAGTTAGTGCGCCTACACGTAGCGTTAAAGGAAAAAGGAAAGGTCCCCTGTGCAAGCACCAGTCATTTCCGACTCTGGGGTGACGTTGCTTTCACAACGTTTTCATGGCAGACTTTTTACGGGGTGGTTTGCCATTGCCTTCCCCAGTCTTTTACACTCTCCCCTCAGCAAGCTGGGTACTCATTTTACCGACCTTGGAAGGATGGATGGCTGAGTCAACCTTGGGCCGGCTACCTGAATCCAGTTTCCGCCAGAATTGAACTCAGGTCATGAGCAGAGAGTTCAGACCTTGGTACTGCAGTACTGCTGCTTTACCACTCTGTGCCACGGGGCCGTTAAAGGAATGTCTCAAAACTGCCAGTTGAGGTGAGGTGACATACATCTGAAATGAAGAGCAGCAGAAGTACTCCAAGCCTCAGCAGACTGTCAAACATGAAAAGAGTACTTGGGGTCTCCTGCAAATCATGGCAGAGTACCAAGTTTACATTCTCAGCAGTTCCCTTCAAGCCTTGGCTAGAGGACCACATTAATGGCAGAGACAGAAAAATTGATTTCTTCCACTAAAGATAGAACCATTGCATTAGGGAGTACTAAAAATCAGCTTCTAGGATATAGTGATGCAGGAATATTGTAAACTTGATTGAAATCAAAGATAATTTGTCGATGCATTCTTAAGACAGTTTTGGACCTTTCCCAAGACTACTTCCTGGAGATTGCGAGATACAAAGTGTAAGAAAATTACAATCAACAGAGCCAGTCTTCCATCATACTACACACCAAATGTGAGATCTAGGAAACTAAAAGTCTTCATCTGGCACATAAAGTATAGCAGACTACTAGAGACCAGTAAATATGGCTTTAAAGGGCATTAGACAAATGTATATGGAGGATAGGTCCATCAGAGACTACTAGCCATAATGACTAAAGGAAACCTCAATACGGAGCCAAAAGGCAATATTAGAGGAAAGACCTGGCCTCTATGCTTGTTTGTTGGCCTTTGCATGAGTCAGGGCACTAGATTAAGTGGACCACTGGTTTGATCCTGCACAGCGCTTATGTTCTTATCAGTAAAAATCTGCTCTAGTAGCTGGCTGCTTCCCTTTAGGAGGTAGAAAGCATGCAGAACAGAGTTTTCAGGAGTTGATCTTACATGGCATACAGATTGATGGCCAACTATCATCAATTGTCAACTTTTTCCCCTCCCTTGAACAGCCCTATACTGAGTCCGACCCTTGGTCTGTCAAGGTCAATCATCACCTCCTAACTGACCTTTTTAACTGGAGATGTCAGGGGTTGAATCTGAGATTTTAACCATGCAGGGTGGGTGTTTCACCACAACCAGGACCATTCCTGACCTGGATAAACCAAGCTAGCATGATCTCATCATATTTCAGAATCTAAGCAGGGTCGGCCCTGGTTAGTATTTGGGTGGGAGACCATCAAGGAAGTCCAGGGTCGCTATGCAGAGGCAAGTGGTAGCAAACCGTCTGTGATCATCTTGCGTTGAAAAACCCATGGGGTTGCCATAAATCATCTGTGACTTGATGGCAAATAATAATAAAAAAGGACCATTCCCTTACGAGGGCTGAAGGAAGATTCTGTTGTTTTAGAACAATTTCTAGGATGGGAGAAGGAATTCTTGTCTGGTTTGCTTGGTGGGGGAAATACAATGAGTTGGACTGGCAGAATATTTCACTTCTCCCCTGCATGTGGCTTTCCTCCTACATGAGCTATCTGTTTATTCCCTCCCCATCAAGCCCATTACAACTAAGCTAACTGATGTAGTGGTTATGGTGTTGGAACAGAGTCTGGGAGACCTAGGTTTGATTCCCTACAGTACCATGGAAGCTTGCTTGGTGGTCACACAATTCCAGCCTCACATCCTTCACAGGGTAGTTGTGAGGATATACAGAAACAGGAGAATGATGTGAGCTAATTTGGGTCCCTATAGAGGAGTAAAGAAAATTACTGCCCCTGGTCTTGACGATAGTGCCATCTAGTGGTAAATGTGAGTTATGCCAGCTGCTTTCATAACAGATTACTAATTCCCTCATACCACCCCTCCCATATGAAGAGGCCACTGTTTTTAGTCAAAGAATTCAAACCTCTTGTCACAGGCCACCATTTCCATATGAGGTATTTCCACTTCTTTCCCATTATTGTAGTATCTAAGCCAAAATTGTAATTTGGCTGAAATCATTCCACTCTCCAAGATATAAGGACAGATGAACTCACATTCTAGCTATCTCTAAAGAAGTGAGCAGTTACTCACGAAAGATCATGCCCTGCCATCTGCCACAAATTTTGTTAGTCTTTAAGGTGCTACTGGACGCTCGTTCTTTTCTACTACAACAGACAGACTAACGCAGCTACACAACTTGATCTATCTCCATGGAAGGAGCATGAATATGCCAGTTTCCTTTTTTCCCCCCAAATATAAGCCTTTTTATACAAAATGCAGGAAAAATACAGCCACCCTGAGCCTGCTTCGGCAGGGAGAGTGGGATATAAATGGGAAAAAAAATTTAAACGTTTTTAAAGCATGGTATGTTACAAGTAAATTTTGCTAGTTCTTAATAAATCTAAAAGAGCCCCGTGGTGCAGAGTGTAAAGCTGCAGTACTGCAGTCAGAGCCCTCTGCTCACGACCTGAGTTTGATCCCAGCAGAAACTGGTTCAGGTAGCCGGCTTGAGGTTGAACTCAGCCTTCCATCCTTCTGACGTCTGTAAAATGAGTCCCCAGCTTGCTGTGGGGGAAGTGTAGAGGACTGGGGAAGGCAATGGCAAACCACTCCATAAAAAATCTGCCGTGAAAAAGTTGTGAAAGCAACCTCACCCCAGAGTTGGAAATGACTGGTGCTAATCTAATTTCCTATACACATCTGGTTTTTGGACAGGCAGTATATTTTCTAATAGCTACAAATGTCCTCCAGCTCTTTACGATTTCATTCATGTCTATATATGTTCACCTCACATTTTTTACATCTTCAAATGTTTCTATTTAAATAACCAGAGTTTTTTATTTAATATCAGCGATATAGCAGGCACAGTGATTTGGGATTTATTTTAAAAAGCTTTACTTCTTGCATACCTTTCTCTAGAGCAGCCTTTCCAAGAGAAGAGTAAGGGGCAGATTGCTCCTTCCATGGAGATAGATCATTGCTCATTAGACTAAGGGCTTTGACAGAAACAAGTAAATTAGTGACAGATTACAGCAGAGGAAAAATACTGGGACTACTCTGTAAGAATAGGTTACCCAAATTGGTTATTTATTATTTAATTAGGGACATTAGCTTATCTAGAAGTGGATAACTTGGATCTCTACTGATGTATACCAGGATTGTTCCTCAGGTTAAACTCTTTAAGCAAGTCATGTGTTCAGTGGGTAAGGTTTTTATTCAAAAAATAATAAACATATACACAAAGCACATGGGAAGCACAGAAGTTAACTAAGAAAAATAGAGTGGAGAAAAGCAAGGTAGTTTCAGGGGTGATGTTTACCAGTCTTGGAGATTCAAGTCTTGAGAGAGAGAAGCAACCAGGGTTTCATGGAAGATCGCACTCACAAGTGGGGGTGTGATGTCAAGAACACACACATATGTTCTGGAGATGAGTGCATGTATTTATAGGGAAAATGTACCTTGAGGCATTATGACAGGTCTGCCCCAAAACAAGAGCTTGATGTTTTTACCAGAATTTTCCCAAGGACTTGAACAAATGCTTGATGCTGGTTCTCCTGCAGGGAGGTCAAAGAACTGAGTGGACCTTGATAGCTCACCTGGATCTAGAACATGGCTGTAGATGTGCATTAACGACCTCTTCAGTCTGACAATTGTCATTTTCCAGAATCCAGTAATGGACATTATATGGCAAAGGATTATAGAATAGAATAAAATAATTCACACAGAATATACCATAATTTATTTATTAAAGATTATTTCATTATTATAAACAAATTTACAAATATTAATAAATCAATTTCTGTAAGTATTATACACAGTAGTGGTTTTTTTGTATCATTGTCTATATATGCTGCATTATTTATGGTTTGTATCATTGTCTATATGTCGTTGATGTTCAGTCGCACAGTCGAGTCCGACTCTGTGACCCCATGGGCAAAGTCACACCAGGCCCTCCTGTCTTCCACCACCTTCCGAAGCCTGCTCAGATTCGTGTTTGTTACATCAGTAACGCTGTCCAGCCATCTCATCTTTTGCCGTCCCCTTCTTCTTTTGCCTTCTGTCTTTCCCAGCATCAGGATCTTCTCCAGGGAGTGCTCCCTTCTCATTTGGTGGCCAAAGTGTGTGTGTGTATGTGTGTGTGTGTATGTATGTGTGTGTGTGTGTATATATATATGCTGCGTTATTTATTGGTTATTTATTATTTAATTAGGGAAATTAGCTTAGCAAGAAGTGGGTAACTGAGATCTCTACTGATGTGTACCAGGATTGCTCCTCAGATTAAACTATTTAAACAAGTCATGTGTTCAATGTGAATTACGAAATTACAAATTACGAAAATTGTGATTGTAATTGTGAATTACGAAAAGGCAGATGATGGGAAGAGCAGGCATGTTTAAGTGGCAGATTGAACAAGCCATAGATCAGGGGTGATCATACTGCAGCTTGGGAGCACATGTGGCTATTCACATCTATTGTGTGGAGAGCCAGATTGTTGTAGTAGTTTAGTGTGTGGACTCTTATCTGGGAGAACCGGGTTTGATTCCTCACTCCTCCACTTGCAGCTGCTGGAATGACCTTGGGTCAGCCATAGCTCTGGCAGAGGTTGTCCTTGAAAGGGCAGCTGCTGTGAGAGTCCTCTCAGCCCCACCCACCTCACAGGGTGTCTGTTGTGGGGGGAGAAGATATAGGAGATTGTAAGCCGCTCCAAGTCTCTGATTCAGAGAGAAGGGAGGGGTATAAATCTGCAATTCTTCTCTTGAAGTCCCCACTGTCCTCTTGGCTGCCTCAGAGAAGGCATTTGTTTCTTTAAATCACCGCCCTATTGGCTGGCTTGGAGAATGCATTTAAAGTTGTTTTCTTTCCACCTCTCCTTCCCTCCTCCCTCCCCCATCTATTTGCCTGCCTGCCTGCCTGCCTTTCTGTCTTGTGGCTCTCAAACATCTGACGTTTATTCTGTGTGACTCTTACATTAAGGAAGTTTGGCCACTCCTGCCATAGATGCTAAAGACAAGGCCTCCAAAAGTTTGGGGGAAAGGAAGATGGAGATACAACAGGTTCTGGGACTGAATTACAGGATTATTAAAGAAGCACTTGAGCAATTCATTCCCTTAGTTTAAAGTGGAAGAGAGTGCAACTTGTTTATTGTTTATTATGGAGGATAGGGCTTAGCATTATCTTGACATATTAATTAAATAGCAACAACCAAATTACATGTTGTGCCAGAGATTTGTGATGGACCTTCTGAGGTTTATAAATTTAATGCAGCTGTAGAAGACTTGAAATATAACTGAAGCAGTATGGCTCCCACCAGGGCTCTTTTTTTTAAAAGCAGGAACACAGTTCCAGCTGGCTTGGCATCAGGGGGTGTGGCCTAATATGCAAATAAATTCCTGTTGGGCTTTTTCTACAAAAAACGTCCTGGTTCCCACCATGTAGTTTCCCCCCAAACTACATTAGAATAATAGAATCTAGGGACCTCCAGGAGTCATCTAGTCTAACCCCCCGCACAATGCAGAAACTCACAAATACCTGCCCCTAAATTCACAGGATCTTCATTGCTGTCAGATGGCCATCTAGCCTCTGTTTAAAAACCTGTCGAGGAAGCCTGTTCCACTGAGGAACTGCTCTAACATTCAGGAAGTTCTTCCTAATGTTGAGACGGAAACTCTTTTGATTTAATTTCAAGCCATTAGTCTTGTGAGCAAAAATTATAGACTCCTCCCCCCAAATCTCATGGTTAGCATTATATGTTATACTTCTGTGGGGGGGTTAACAGTAACTGTGTGTGTGCGTGCACCAAAAAGTGAGAAAGACGACTTAATCCTATAATTTAGAAGAGCTCATTTAAACTGAATCCCAAAGATTCAGTAAACCTAGCTGCTACAGAAAGACAGATCTAGCATCTTACGCTTTCTTCTGGTACCAGCGTATCCTTGCTGTTTCCTTGGGAACGCCTTATGTTTCAGGGGCCCAGGGCAGATATCGTACTCCCAGAGGGCTTAGGCTGCAAGAAAATAGTCTGGGCACACAGTTGTATTCTGTATATTGGCAAGTGAACCAGCTAGGCTGGGGAGAGGAGGAATTGTAAATTTTTATTATATGTTCCCTCTAAGCTGCAGAGTCTTGTGAGCAAAAATACTACTTTGTGAGTTATTGGCATTAAAGTTGTGAGATGCTGCATAAATTAGTGTGCTCTGGGGCCATCCTTCCAGAGCTAAGACAAAAATGTGAGAGCTGGAGGCTAAAAATCTGTGAGCTAGCTCACGCTAACTCAGAGGGAACTTCTGTCGCAGTGCCTTGATCACTGATGTTTTTTCCTTTCTGATCTCTCATGATGCATCGCCTTCAACTCTACCCAAGACTGCATCAGCAGAAGTCCAGGAATAACTACCCACACACCGTTGAAAAATACCAGATATACCCAAAGGTAAAGCCAGTTAGTAGTGTTCAGACTGGGGCTTCCAGTGAGCCACTCTGGGCAAAAGGTCATCCATCCACCATACAATTCACAAACACACAATGTTATCTGTATGAAGTGCCTGGAAAGGGGGAGAAAAGGAAATCAGAAACAAAAATACAATGTACATTTCATATGCTGAAAGCACTATTACTGCAGCTATATCTGCTATATCAAAAACATTTCTAACATTAAATACTGAAGGTGAGGGTACCTAAAGGCTTTTTTTGAGCAGGAGTGCACAAAAACACAGTTCTGGGTGGCTTGGCATCAGGGTGTGGCCTAATATGCAAATGAGTCCCTGCTGGGCTTTTTCTACAAAAAAAGCCCTTCTAAAGGCTAAGATATAAACAACCACAATATATGAGATAGTGCTTGTTTTCGCTTCCACATGATGCATAAATCAAGACAGCCTGGGCTTTTTGTGGGGAGCACAAGACAATTTGTAAGAGCTTTCATCTTTTTCTTAAAATAAGTTCAGTTCAGTTAAAATAAGGACTTTTTATAACCCTAGAATGTCTTTTTTTAAAATAAGGGAATTCAGTAATTTAATCAGTGCCCCAAATACAGTCCCCATATATTAGCAATCTTTATACAGACCTCATAAAATTGCATTATTTTGGAGAGTCTCCATTATTGGGATGTGCTGATGCTGAGCTCATGATCAAAGATGTGGCTACTACTCCAAAGCAACAGTCAGAATCAGAATGCTAGAGCATTTTTTATTTTCTATTTTGCCCTACTGGCCAACTTTGGAGGGTCTTAGGTCATGGAAACATTTTGCCAAAACTGATGCATTTTTAAAAAGACATTCACCTGTAATGTTTCTGTTTGAGAATAGCGTAAATGAGGATCAATGCCAAAAGGCTATCTAAAAAAACAGTCAGGATTTCCAGTGAGACAACAGTGGGATCAGAGTGTAGCCACCTTGCATCTGCTATGCCATATTCTTTCCCTACAGAAGATTACAGACATCATTAATATGTAATGAATGAAACAACATAAACTTACAATTCAGCCCTGGAAGGAACAGAAGAGAATGGAGATCTGACATTTAATGCCCCAAATGCCCTTCCTCACAGTGAAGGGTGGTGTGGGGGGTTATGCTTGCTTTGGCAGTACATATACTCACAGTGGGGGAGACCAGGGTGGTGGGGCAATTGCTAATATGCAACCAGGTTGTCAGGGTTATTAGAATCTTTTAAAAACCTATTAAGGGGACAAAGGGACCTGACCCTTTTATTTAATTGCAAAATGTGGCATATTAGAATGGCCTCTCTGGCAAGTTCTATAAACTCTCCAAGAATATTTTATTTCAGCAAATTTTCTCTTACTGTCTTTATCTATGTTGATCTAGGGTTTGAATATTGAGCAAAATTGGCTCCTGTTGGCCTTGGAACGTTACTAACTGCAACTAACTCTCAAGCATACTTGTAGATCATGATTAAATACCTGCCGAAAGCTGTAACTGCTGAAATGCAGCCCTACTTACACCAAATAAGAGTTCCAGAGTATGGCAATAACAAAGAGCATTAGGTCTATTCTGATCTATAATTGCCCTTATAATTAAAATTATGATGTTTGAGTTTCATGGACTCCTAAGTGTGCAGATTTTACAAAAGTTTTCAAAGTCATATAGAACCACAGTTCATATCAGCATTGCCTCAAACTTCTGTTGTTTGAAGCAAGATTTCAATATAGGCAGCAATGTTCAAACCTAGCTACAACCACCTTGAACCTTTGGAATTCTATGTCACCTGAGAAGCCTTAGCGTTTATCTTTCTCCTCTGTTTCAGTTTAATAGAGTACTTACACAGAGATGCAAATATGCTGTCTGATTCTGCAACACTTCCCCTCAGAGACAGGTAAACAAAAGGGCCTTCCTGTGGGCAAAGCACAAACAGACAACAATGTATGACTTCCCAATGGAATGTAAGACAGTCAGTATGGGGGGCAGTAGATTCCAGATTATTTCAGGACCCCTCAGGGAGAAGCATTGCAGTCCTGTGCTGCTGTCCCTGTAGGTGGTACTTTTGTTGTTGTCCAGTCGCACAGTCGACTCCGACTCTTTGCAACCCCATGGACAAAGTCACGCCAGGCCCTCCTGTCTTCCACCATCCTCCGAAGTCTGCTCAAATTCGTGTTTGTTACATCAGTAACACTGTCCAGCCATCTAATCTTTTGCTGTCCCCTTCTTCTTTTGCCTTCTGTCTTTCTGTCTGTCATCAGGATCTTCTCCAGGGAGTGCTCCCTTCTCATTTGGTGGCCAAGGTATTTGAGCTTCAGCATCTGATCTTCCAGTGAACAGTCATAATTTTAATTATATAGATGGTACTTTACCACCCAGTAAATAATTTGGTTTGCCTCATATGAATGGCTGGAAGTTTAGCCTACACTGGCTCAAATAAAGGAGTGACTCAAGGACAGCCTAAGTTGCCTCTGCTGATCCTAGAATCTGTTGATCCCCAGGGGAGTCTCTGCTGGACAAGCCTAACACAAGTATCGTGCTTTCTGGACTTCATCTCACACAAGCATATCAAAAACCAAAAGAAGAAGCTATTGATCAGGGGTGGCCAAACTATGGCTCAAGAGCCGCATGTGGTTCTTTCACACTTATTGTGAAGTTCTTGAAGCCCCCACCATGCTATCTGCTGACTTGGAGAAGACACTTCTCTCTTTAAATCGCTTCTCCAAGACAGCTAGCCTGCAGCATGGGGAATGCATTTAAAGTTGCTTTTTTCCATCTCCCCCTCCATCCCCCTCTCCCCCATCTATTTGCCTCCCTCCCGGCTCTCAAACATTTGACATTCATGACTTGCACCTCTCAAACATCTGATGTTTATTCTATGTGGCTCTTACGTTAAGTAAGTTTGGCCACCCCTACTATCGATTGTTACTACATGTTACAGATTTTGATTGAGTGGAGGTTGGAACTAAAATAAATAAATAAATTTCAAGTCCAGAGACACCTTAAAGGCCATCAAAATCTTCCAGGTATAAGCATTTCTGAATCTGAGCTCACTTTGTCAGATGCAATGAGTCCGGTAGCATCTTTAATAGCAACAAAGTTTTCTTCTAGATACAAGCTTTTGTGTGCATGCACTTCTTCAGATACACTGAAACAGAAGTCACCAGCCACTGTGTACAGGTAGAGGGTGAGGAAGGTGTTGCTAGGAAAGGCCCATTAGAGCCAAGATTAATCAGTTAACAGATCAGTAAATATCAGCAATTAAAATATATATCTAATACTGGATGAAGGCAATTGGTAAGACCTGTGAATAGCAACAAATTAGCATAGAGTATAATAAAGGGGTTTACAGCAGATGCAAGAACTGAATGACATTAGCCTGTTCTAAACTATTCTTGATTACTTTTATGTCTCAATAGAATATATGGTAGAATATAAGGGGAAAACTCAATACTTGCAGGTAGAAAGGATTAGGTATTTTGTTTTGAGGTAAAAATGTAACTGATATATTTGCAGCTTTCTTTGTTTCTGATCTCCCACTCTGTATTTCCCCCTCCCTCTTGATGTTTCTGTACTTGTGCTTATGATTTTTTCTTTTTGTAGTTAAAATTAATAAAAATTATAAAATCATACTTTTATGTCTCAGATGTATATTCTAAATAAAATTTATTTTTATTGGGGGAAACAGTTAATGAATGAAAGAGCTCCCCCAGGATGAGGTAGGTGACTGGAGGACCAGAGAGTTGCTAGGTTTCCCCCTCCCCTGACCACTGGGGAAGGAATATTGGGAGAGAGTACGGTCTAGTGCAGAGGTAGCCAAACTGTGGCTCGGGAGCCACATGTGGCTCTTCCACACATAGGGTTGCCAATCCCCAGGTGGGGGCAGGGGATCCCCCAGTTCCCCCCGCTTCAGGGTCGTCAGAAAGCCGGGGGAGGGGAGGGAAATGTCAGCTAGGAATGCTATTATTCCCTATGGAGATTTATTCCCATAGAAAATCATGAAGAATTGATCCGCGGGTATCTGTGGCTCTGGGGGTGGCTGTTTTTTGGGGTAGAGGCACCAAATTTTCTGTATAGCATCTAGTGCCTCTCCCCAAAATACCCCCCAAGTTTCAAAAAGATTGGACCAGGGGGTCCAATTCTATGAGCCCCAAAAGAAGGTGCCCCTATCCTTCATTATTTCCTATGGAAGGAAGGAATTGAAAAGGTGTGCCGTCCCTTTAAATGCTATGGACAGAACTCCCTTTGGAGTTCAATTATGCTTGTCACAGCCTTGATCTTGGCTGCACCCCTAATGTCTCCTGGCTCCATCCCCAAAGTCCCCAGATATTTTTTGAATTGGACTTGGCAACCCTATCCACACAAATTGTGTGGCTCTTGAGGCCCCCACTGCCCCATCGGTTGGCTTGGAGAAGACCTTTATCTCTTTAAATCCCTTCTCTAAGCTAAGCCTTGGAGAATGCATTTCAAGTTAAAGCTGCTTTCTTTCCACCTCCACCTCCCGCCCCCATCTATTTGCCTGCCTGCCTGCCTGCCTGCCTGCCTGCCTTCCTTCCTTCCTTCCTTCCTTCCTTGTGGCTCTCAAACATCTGATGTTCATATCTTGAGGCTCTCATTTATTCTGTGTGGCTCTTAACGTTAAGCAAGTTTGGGCAACCCCTAGGAGAAGCCCAACCCGGAGCCCACCGCCCACCCCTAGGGCCCTTCCTCCCCTCCCACGCGAGGCGAGCGGCGGAGGGACCCGGCTTCGTTCGCGGCCTCCCCGCTCCGCCTCCTGCGCGGCTCACCAGGCTGCAGTGGACGAGGGCGTCGTAGCACAGCCAGCTCAGCACCCAGCCGTCCCGCCGCGAGCTCCCGTGGCGCCGGCCCAAGCCCCGGCCCACAACCCAGCACAGGCCCAGCTGGGCCGCGCACACCGCCAGCGACGCCGCCGACGCCCAGCCCAGCGGCCCCGGCGACGAGGAGGGACGAGAAGCCGCGGGGCTCGCCATTGCTGCCGCCGCCTCCTCCGGCTTGTCAGCGGAAAGGCCCCGCAGGCTTTTGGGAGCGAAGGCTTTGGTAGGCCGCAGCGGGAGGAGGCGGTTGGGGCCTGCGGTTTTGTCTCTTCTGGAGAAGCCGAGCTAGGGTGGGCGATCTCCAGCTGATGGGGAACCCGGAAATCGATGAGATGTTTCTTGAAGCTTGTTGGTCTTCTAGGAATGCATTGTAAGAGGCTGGGGTCCCAATGAGAAAATAAGCCTCCGAGCTGAAGAAAGGCGGATGAAACGTCTTGATATCTAGAACAGGCGTCTTTGGAAGGGTTTTTTTTTTGCTCTGTGAACGAAATCCCTGGCATCCAAAAAAGGGTCCAGGCAAATAGTTGTGAAAAACCTCAGCTTGAGACCCTGGAGAGCCGCTGCCAGTCTGAGAGGACAATACTGACTTTGATGGACCGAGGGTCTGATTCAGTATAAGGCAGCTTCATATGTTCAAATACTGTAATATGGATATTCCTTTGTGATTGGAAAGTGTTGTTGAACTGCTTTTGAACTGATTTGTGGGAATATCCTTTAAAAAAAAAAGTTTTAAAAATAACTGCCGTTATTATACTGATAACCCAAGTAAACCAGTTCATAGTTAAACAAATAAATAAATAAACCTTATCATTAATATAAATAATTATAATTCATTAACCTTAAATGTTAATTCAAAACACACACACACGTCGATATACTCTTAAAATCCTGGCCATACCTAAATACCAATCATACTGCATATTTAAAAGAATTTCTCCTGACAGAGTAACAAATTTCATAGCCTTATAATTAGTAGTAATTAATTAAATAATAATGCTTTTGAAGCATTTTTTTTTGTTCATTTGAAGTTTTACGTGCAAGCCTGGTCAGAACACCACTGACCTTCACATTACATTGTTTTGTCGTTTAAAAATTATGGTGTCTCTTAGCAGTTTTTTATTTACACAATCCCCAGCTGGGGGCAGGGGATCTCCGGTTTGGAGGCCTTCTCCCCCACTTCAGGGTTGTCAGAAAGCGGGGTGGGGGAGGGAGGGAAATGTCTGCTGGGCACTTCATTATCCCCTATGGAGACCCGATTCCCATAGGGTAGAATGGAGAATTAATCTGTGGGTATCTAGGGCTCTGGGGGGGCCCTGTTTTTTTTAGATAGAGGCACCGTATTTTCAGCAAACACCCTCCAAGTCTCAACCAGGGGGTCCAACTCTGTGAGCCCCAAAAGAAGGTGCTCCTATCCTTTATTATTTCCAATAGAGGGAAGGCATTTAAAAGGTGTGCTGTCACTTTAAATGTGATGGCCAGAACTCCCTTTGGAATTCAATTATACTTGTCACAATCTTGTTCCTGGCTCCACCCCCAATGTCTCCTGGCTCCACCCCCAAAGTCGCCAGTTACTTCTTGAATTGTACTTGGGAAAAGGGTATTGGATAGGGTTGCCAGGTCTGGGTTGGAAAATACCTGGAGACTTTGGGGGTGGAGCCGGGTGAGGGCGGGGTTGGGGGAGGGGAGAGGTCTCGGCATAGGACAATGCCATAGAGTCCACCTTTCCAAGCAGCCATTTTCTCCAGGAAAGCTGATATTTATCAGCTGGAGATTTGTTGTAAAAGCAGATCTCCAGGCCCCACCTGGAGGTTGGCAACCCTAGTTGGAAAATACTTTGGGGGTGGAGCTGGGAGAGGGAAGGGTTTGGGAGGGGTGTTGCAAAGCAGGAACTCAGAATTCAGAGCTACCAGGAAAGCACAGTAGCTCTAAGATGATGATATTGGATTTATAACCTGCCCTCCACTCTGAATCTCAGAGTCTCAGAGTAGCTTACAATCTCCTTTACTTTCTTTCTCCACAACAGACACCCTGTGAGGTAGCTGAGACAGAGAGCTCTCTCAGAAGCTGCCCTTTGAAGGACAGCTCAGTGAGAGCTGTGGCTGACCCAAGGCCATTCCAGCAGCTGCAAGTGGAGGAGTGGGGAATCGAACCCGGTTCTCCCAGATAAGAGTCCACACACTTAACCACTACACCAAACTGTATTCAACTGCACAGAGCATTTATGGCTTAGAAACAAGATCTAGTTTTGAATGGGTTGCATGATGTCTGGAGGAAATGCATTTGTGTGTTTTTCAGTACTTGTTATGAAAAACACGGCTGACAAAAATGTGTGGGAAATGTTCCATTTTTTTGAAATGATCTTTCAGTTAAAATCACATTTATAATTGTTTTGCAGATCCCTAGAACAGAAGTGGAAAGCAGGCAGGCGCTCGCGGTGGTCACTCTTGTGCAGATGCCTCAGTGTGAAGATGAACCTTAACACCCCTTTTGATGGACAGCCACCTGGAGGTTTGCAGGCACCGTCTAAGAGTTCTCCTGGAATTACTCAGGTTCAGCCACTGCTCCAGTTTGGTCAGATCTCACTCTTTGGACCAAACAGTGGAAGAGGGGTAAAGAATCCAGGCTTCACACCCTCATCTGACTTCACAAGAACTTCAGAACTATGCGGTCCGCTGGGTCAAACTTTGGGATTTGGGCAGCCCTTGGGATTTACACAATCTTATCCTTCTGGGCACACGACATCATTCATGGCTGCTGCCAAGCCAACCAGCTCATCAGCTGCCGGATTCAGCTTTAAACTGCCTACAAATCCTGGGACTTCTCAAGCTTCTTCAAAGTTTGGAAATACATCTGGAGAAAAATCAGGCAGTGTTTTTATGGGACAAGATATTAGCTTTAAAACTCCTGAGAATACAGCGTTCAAGCAAGTTTTTGGCTTTGGTTCAGGACCAGAGAAATCGCAAAGCCAAACCATCCTAAATTCATTCACGTTTTCCATTCCAGGTGAGAGCAGGTCTGGAAGACTTGCCCCCTTTGGCATTCCCCAGGAAACCAGCAGCTCAAGCTCTACTACGCATTTCAGCTTTTCAAAAACAGTAAGCAACAGTACGACTCTGTCCTCTTCCTTCCCTGCTACTTTACCAAGCAAAACCAATGAGGATGATAAAAAGGGCCTATAAACCCCTTTATGAATCCTAGTAAAAGCTTTGCTGCTTTTTCTCACTGTCTGGTGGGTCAAGCAGACCAGAGCGTGAAGAATTTGTAGCTCCAAGTGAGCCTGTGGAGAAGGGAACGAAGAGAAAGGAAGAGCACGATCATTCCCCAAGGAGACGAGATTATGATAATGCATACAAGCCAAGGCTTCAGTCAAGGAGTGACTATTCTTCCAATAAGTGTCTGGAGAGGCTGAATTGGCCTCAAATAGGGGACTTCTTCGATGTAACATTGCAAAAAAGCAAAAAAGACAACGGGTGTCATAAGAAAAAGTCCAAAAAAGGCAACGGGTGTTCTGAGAAAGAGTCCAAAATGGAGAGGGTCTCCCTAGAGTTTGGAGAGCTGGAACAGAGGAGTGCAGCAGGGGGAAGCCAGTCGGGTTTGGAATTAGATAGAAAGTGGAGGATAATAAGGCGGGAAGAGGAAGAGGAAAAGGCAAAGCAGAAGAAAAGTAAGTTTCAAAGCATGAAATAGTGAACTGGAAGTTCAAAGCATAGTTCTTGCAATGATTTTGCTATGATTTACATCATCATATGAAATGTAGACATTCAAATATGTATGTTTTTTCCCCCCTCATCAAGTTGTATAGTATTTTGAAAAAGTACTTTTTTCCTTTTCAGAGGCTTCTGTCTGAAATCCCTTGCGTCAAAAGCAGAACAGCTGGAGCACAGAGACCCTTGGGGGTTTGCCATCGAGTGAACTAAAAGCCTTCATGTGCAGAAATATTCCTGATTATTTTTTCAATAACAAAAAACGTCTTCTGAATTACTTCAAGATGTTTGTTAAAATCCACAATATTGTTATTGACAGGAAGAAAAAGTGGACAATTGTTCATTGTTTGGACCATGTGAGTTTTTAATGGAAGATTAGTGGTTTATAATTTCTCAAAACTTTGGATGCATGTGATTTTTTTCTTAAAAAATATGTTTCCCAGGAAACAATTTAGGTAAAATTGAAATATATGCAATAGTTATGGTGAAGAGGGGTGGAATTCTAGCAGGAGCTCCCTTGCATATTTGGCCACACACCCCTGATGTAGCCAATCCTTTTAGAGCTTACAAAAAAGAGCTTTGTAAGCTCTTGGAGGATTGGCTACATCAGGGATGTATGGCCTAATATGCAAAGGAGCTCCTGCTAGAATTCCACCCCTGAGGTGAAGCGTAAATTTACTTTGGTACTTGAAGAATGTGAAGTATTTGTTGTGTACCATAATGCCTAAAATTGCATTATTTGGTATATTTACAAACATCAACTGTGTGGATACATTTTTTAAAATTCAAGGTAATTACAGATATATCTGGTGTGAGAGCTGAGACTTTTATAGCTTTCCCCCGTTTCTTTGCCTTTTTTCTGTAGTTCAGAGTGTAGACAAAAAAAATAAGCTGAAATTTGAGCACCCCAACTTTGCACTGAGCAAAGGTGTTATCTGGGGTTAAGCACTGTAGTTCTCAGCATTATCATATGAAAACTACTGAAACATTTTCTGGTGTTCCAAAACAATTGAGATTCCTGTGTGAACTTCAGTAATAAACAAAACCACAAGCCATTAATTAGGCGTACTGTATAAACCCCTCAAAACCCCTGAAATCAACACATCATTAAATTTGGAGAGATCCCTCTCTTCAGTTTAAACATGAAGTAGATAAAAAAAGAAACCAACAGCAAAGCTTGCAATCTTTTAAGTGGACTGGAGCAAGCGTCCAGTAGCACCTAACAAAATGTGTGGGAGGGCATAAGCTTCCGTAAGTTACTGCTCACTTCTTCAGATGGAGACTGAATATGAGCCCATTGGTCCCTTGTATCTTGGAGAGTGGAGTGATTTCAGATGGCAAATGACAACAGCAGGCGTTGGTAATGAGACAGGAAACCTAGGTCTCAGTTTAGTCCTGGAGGATGGATTAAGCTTCATTATCAGTTGCAATTCCTTTGAAATTCTCCCTTTGAAATTCCTTGTGATTTCTACTACTCTTAAGTCATCAACTGAATTTCCTGCAAGCTTAAATGTTCTCCCATTGTTTTTGAACTTTTTGATAGATAGATAGATAGATGAATTTATTGTCATTGTTCTCAACAAAAAGAGAGCAACGAAATGAGGTGCTCTTCCACAAACATACCAACACATCAAACACACATATTCATAAACCATTTAAATACATCTAAAACCATTAAACCATTTAAACCATTATAACCATTTAAATACATCTAAAACGGATAAACATTCATAAAACCATTAAAACCATTTAAACCATTAAATAAACATTCATAAAACCATTAAACATTCATAAAACCATTTAAACCATTAAATACATCTAAAACAGATAATCCTTCATAACCCTGCATTTAACCTAACCACAGCACTTGGATAGAAACTGTCCTTAAATCTGTTTGTCCTAGCCTTCAACACTCTATATCGTCTACCTGACGGTAAGATCTCAAAAAGCAAATGGCCCAGATGTGTATGGTCCCTTAGGATCATTTGTATCTTCCTTTTACATGCCATATTATACAGATCCACCAATGAGGGGAGAGAACATCCACAAATCTTTTGTGCTCTTCTCGTCACTCTTTGGAGCACCCTTCTCTCTGCTTCCGTGCAGCTCCCAAACCACGCGCAGAGGCAATAAGATAAAATGCTCTCAATGGAACTACGATAAAAGGCAACCAGCAGACTCCCTGACAGTTGTAGTGATCTTAAGAGTCTTAAGTAGTATAGTCGTTGCTGGGCCTTTTTCTCTAGAGCTAAAGTATTTGCCCCCCATGTTAGATCCTGTTTCATGGTAATTCCCAGAAACTTCCATTCTGTCACCTGTTCTACCATAACACCATCAATAAACAACGGCTGGGTGTCCAAACTACTCTTCCTGTAATCCACTATAATTTCCTTCGTCTTATTTATATTTAAAATAAGATTATTTACTTTACACCAAAGGGACAGCTGTTGAACTTCCCTCCTGTACGCAGACTCATCATCCTCAGAGATGAGCCCTACCAACGTTGTATCATCTGCATACTTAATGATTTTGTTACTCAGACTGCTAGAAACACAATCAGACGTGTAAATAGTGAAAAGAAGTGGACTCAAGACACATCCCTGAGGGGTGCCAGTATTTAAGATCTTCACGGAGGAAATATATCCATCCATTTTAACCCTTTGTGAACGACCTGACAAAAAATTCAAAATCCACTCACATATAGAGTCCGACAGCTTCAAATCTTTAAGCTTAAACAACAATCTATGGGGTGGTATTATATTAAAAGCAGAACTAAAATCTGCAAACAACATTCTAACATACGTCCCCTTTTTATCCAAATGCGATAAAGCAGTATAAAGAACAGTATTAACAGCATCCTCAGTAGATCTATTTTTCCTGTAAGCAAACTGATATTCATCAAAAATAACAGGAAGGCAGGAAATAATATATTTTCGAACTAATTGTTCAAAACACTTCATTATCACAGAAGTCAAGGCCACTGGCCTATAGTCATTTAAAACCTTTGCTGGCGTCCTCTTTGGTATTGGGACAATAAGGGAAGCCTTCAAACAAGTGGGAACAATGGATTGTGACAAAGAACGATTGAAAATCTCAGTCCACAACCCGGCTAACTGCCCTGCACATTCCTTTACCACACAACCAGGGATATTATCGGGACCTGCAGCCTTTCTAGAATTTACTGCCTTCATTATACACCTAACATCGTGCTCCCTCACAACGAAAGGAGCACCACGCTCGGTCCCCAACGATGATGTTACTAGTAATTCCGCTTCCTTTTGATCCACTTCAAACTGGGCATAAAAAGTATTTAACTCCTCTGCCAGCTCCTGCTTTCCATTCGTACTAGCCTTCAGCGCCTTGAAATTAGTTAACTGCTGAATCCCCTGCCAGGCTTGTCTCAAATTATTCTGAGAAAGCCATTCTTCTATCCTGCCCTTATATGCAGCTTTGGCCTGTTTAATACCCCGCTTCAAATTTGCTCTGGCCACATTTGTTTTCAAATGTCAGACTTATGCCCATTTATTCTTTGCATCTTCCTGGTCTGAATCCTCTTGGACCAAACTGAAACCTAGGTTTCCTTTCTCATTGCTTCCCCTCTACATGTCACACCTAATCCCCTGAGACTACTGGTAACTGGACTCCTGGCTGCTAGGCATTTACTCACCAAACAGTACCATGCTGCCATAAAGCATTTGGCTGCCAGACACAGCAGCTCGAGGTTTCTGTTACAGTAGGGTGGAGGTGTGCTGATGCCTATGGTAGTTCTCTGCCAGGTACTGTTAGTGGGATTTTTCTTGACATCTTCTGTGCTTGGGAGGGGTAGTCATCAGCCTATGAACTTGGAATGAGGGCTGCATTCAGCCTTACTGTGCCTCCCAGTTGAGTTGGGGACAAGAGGAAGGGGATTGCCAACGTTAAAGCCTTACTGATGTATGCCATTACTGACCTCGGCTTAGTAAGCGCATGATCTCTGTTCTGCTGTTGTACCTGAGCAGTCTGTGTGCTGTTTTTCAGGAATCTGCTGCTTTGGCTAAAGGGAAAGCCAAAGAGCTACATGAAGATGTATTGACATTTTGGTACATGAAGCTATCAAGTAGGTTGCTGCCATCTGATTGTTATAACATATTGCTGCTGAGGGGTGGGGTGAGGGGCTGTCAGTTCATGAAATGGTACTTGTGTTTGCAGAGTCCCCTGTAGACTCTGATTCGCTTGCGTTTTGCGGATCCTGGAAACGGATCCACCCTAAGTCCACTTCCAGGGAGGGCAGAGAGTCAGTTAGTTGTAGTGATTAAGAGCACAGGCTCTTATATGGGAGAACCAGGTTTGATTCCCCACTCCTCCCCATGCAACTGCTGAGTGGCCTTGGGTCAGTCACAGTTTTTGAAAGAGCTGCTCGCAGTTCTGGAAAGAGGTTTCTCAGCCCCACCTTATTATTATTATCATTATTAATATTATTATTTCCACTTAATGAATCGCCCATCCTAGATAGTACCAGGCTTTGTGCCATGTACAACGATAGATAAGAATTCCATACATTTAAAACCAATGGCACATATTTTTTGTACAATCATTTCCCAAAAATAATTTTAGGGCAATTCAAGCAAAAGTATATATATGATCCGATAGTGCGTATATAGACCTACATTGTTTCCAACAGGTTGGACTTATATTTCTATTTAATTTGACAGCAGTTTGGAAGTATATAGGTAGAGAGGTGCTCAGTCCATCTCTTTGCAGCTTCTTGCTATATATAGCTTGGGTAATAATGGTTTCACAATTGTGTTATTAAACACAAGAACTGGAAAGATCCTCCTATCTCTCAAAAAGGGTTTCTTGTGCAGCAGCAATATTGGGAATTTAAGGCTATCAAAGGTCAATGATACCTTTTGAGCTTGACAAACATTATTCAGAAGCTCCACAGATTTTAAATCTATATAGTTAGTTTCCCAAATAATTCTCTTATGTCTTTTAGCAAGCGAGACATTTCTCCAGGAAGGGATGGTAGCTTTAAAACTGCAAATAGTTAGATGCACCTTATGTGACTGCCATACCAGCTGGGAATAGTCTTTAAATTCTTGCCTATGCCGTTGTGTAGTATTTCCCAGTTTGTGGGTTACTCTTTCATATTGGGGGGATGGCTGATGAGTTATATGATGTTGAGTCTGTTGATGAGGCTGATCTAGATATGTCAGTACCCGCAGAGTCATTTCTATTTCCATGTAGCGTTCTAAAAATATCCTCCACTTTAGAGTACATCAATTTAAGATCATTACACATAAAATTCACAATTTTTGCCATTAAAAGGAATAAATCCATTGGAAATTCACTTGCTTCAATGATATTGCTTCCAAGCCTTACATCAGTTGAGTCGATTGCCTCAGCTGTTTCATTTATTGTAGTCTGTAAAAGAACCTCTGATGGAAGGACTCTTATTGTATTATCGGGAAGCTCTGCCAGTAGTGCACACGGATAAAAGAGTTGGTGTTTGTGGAGGCAGGCTATGAGGTGATGAAAAATAACCTCCTATCTTTGATTGTTTAGAGACAGGAGCTGAATTCTCATTGGTTTCTCAACACATATATGAGATCTCATTTCCATTAAATTTCACCAACTACCGATTGTATATATGTTGGATTAGCTTTCGACAGGCCTTTGCTATCTAACCGGGAGAGAACTGCCACCCGACATCATATAGAGTTCTAGGTGATCACTGTCAGAAAATAAGAACTCGCTTATATTGTAGTGACACAGCACCACGAAATGGTTTTTAAAAGTTTAAATTGTAATTATGTTTTTATTGGTTTTTATAGATTTTAACTTGAGAATATGAATGTTGTCAGCCGCCCTGAGTCCGCTTGCGGAGAGGGCGGGATAGAAATTCAAAGTAATAAGAAAAAACAATAATGAGTGGAAGCCTAATTAGTTCTTTATTCTCTTGCTTCCCCACTTTTCACTATTCCACAAATATAGACCATTTATCTGCTAGGCTGGTAGAGACCTTTTATTTATTTATTTCTGTTGCCATCAGGTGTTTTCAAGATAGCTGACTCTTTATCAGAGCAAAGTAGAGATAAAAACTGGCAATGTGATATTACTTACAATGTGATACATAAATACATGCGAAACATTCTTACAAACAGTAATTTCACATCCAATTTCACATTCAAAACATAATAGCCACAATCCTGGATTTCATTGCTGGTAATACCTCTTTAAATCTCACTGCCTGAGTTTACAGCTGGAAGATGTGGCTGAGGGCTGTAGCAGTTTCCAGGGCTGTATTGGGCATATCAAGCGCTAATAACTTCAAGGAGTACTGAAAATCTTTTGTGGAGCAACGAAGAGTGATATAAATAACTATAAGAGTGTTGAAATCCATGGAGAAAAGGACTAAGAGAGAGAGCGAGAGGCCTCACCTTTCTGGATCTCTAAGGCAGTTCTGCGTGCCTTTGACAGCTCGATCCTGATTTAGAACGTGTTTAATTTTTTATGGAGTCACAGAGAAAAATATTTTTATGTGGATTCATGCATGCAATTCTTATTCTCTTTAGGGACCGGAGAGCTGAAACAGAGGACTACAGCAGGGGGAAGGCAGTCTGGTTTGGCATTGGAAAGAAAGTGGAGGAGAATAAGGCAGAGAGAGGAAGTGAAAAAGACAAAGCATAAGGGAAGTAAGTAGCAAAGGATGAACTAATCAACTGCAAATTCAGAGCATAGTTGTTTCAGTGATTTTGCTATGATTTCCATCGTCATATGAAATGCAGGCGTTCAAATACGTATGCTTATTTCTTTTCTCCATATCAAGTTGCATGGTATTTTGAAAAGGTACTTTTTTACCTTTCAGAGGCTTCTGTCTCAAATCCCTCGCGTCAAAAGCGGAACAGCAGGAGCACAGAGAGCCTTGCGGATCTGCCATCGAGTGAACTAAAAGCCTTCCAGTGCAAAAATATTCCCGATTATTATCTAAATAACAGAAGTCTTCTTGAGAATTACTTCAAGTCATTTGCTAAAATCTACCGTGTTGTTATCAGCAGGAAACAAAAGCGGGCAATTGTTCATTGTTTGGGCCACGTGAGTTTTTAATGGAAAATTAAGTGTTTATAATTTCTCAAAATTTTGGATACATGAGATTTAAAAAAAAATACCTTTCCCAGGAAACAATTTAGGGAAAATTTAAATATACGCAATACTTATCTTATGGTGAAGCATAAATTTACTTTGGTACTTGAAGAGTTTAAAGTATTTGTTATTTAACATAATGCTTAAAATTGCATTATTTTGGTATATTTACAAACATCAGCCGTGTGGATACCTTGTTTTTAAATTCAAGATTATTGCAGCTATAATTGAGCCCCCAACTTTGCACTGAACAAAGGTGTTGTTATCTTGAGTTAAACAATCTGCCGTTCTCAGCATTATCATATGAAAACTGCTAAGATGGGTTTCCGAAACAATTTCCAGTGTTCCAAATCAATTGAGATTCCTGGGTGTGCTTGAGTAGTATAAAATACCTCTAACCGTATTAATTAAGCATGCTGCATAATCCCCTCAAATCAACACATTGTTCGACTTGGAGAGATCCCCCGCTCCAGTTTAAACCGATGAAGAAAACATAAAAGAAACCAACAGCACAGCTTGCAGTCTTTTAAGTGGGCAGGAGCAAGAGTCCAGTAGCACCTAACAAAATGTGTGGCAGGGCATGAGCTTTCATGAGTTACTGCTCATTTCTTCGGATGGAGCTAGAATGTGAGCCCATTGGTCCCTTACATCTTGCAGTGGAGTTATTTCAGATGGCAAATGACAACATTTTTTTTTCCATATCATTATTTCCATGACATTATTTTTTTCTCCATATCAAGTTGCATGGTATTTTGAAAAGTTATTTTTTTTTCCCTTTTAGAGGCGTCTGTCTCAAATCCCTTGTGTCAAAATTGGAACTGCGGGAGAACGTGCCTTGGGGGTTTGCCATCGAGTAAACTAAAGGTTTTCCAGTGCAAAAATATTTCTGATCATTATCTAAATAACAGAAATCTTCTTCAGAATTTCTTCAAGTCGTTTGTTAAAGTCCACCGTGTTGTTATCAACAGGAAACAAAAGCGAGCAATTGTTCATTGTTTGGACCCTGTGAGTTTTTTTTTATCAAACATTAGTGGTTTATAATTTCTCAAATTTTGGATGCATGAGATTTTAAAAAAAAAATGCCTTTCCCAGAAAACAGTTTAGGGAAAACTGAAATATATGCAATGCTAACCTTATGGTGAAGCATAACTTTGGTACTTGAAGAATGTAAAGTATTCCTCGTTTAACATAAATGCTTAAAGTTGCATTATTTGGTATGTTTACAGATATCAACACTGTGCATACCTTGTTTTAAAATTCAAGATAATTACAGATATAGCTGATGTGAGAGCTGCCACCTATATAGCTTTTCCCCCTCTTTTTTGTCTTTTTTCTTTAGTTCAGAGTGTGAAGGGGGGGAAAAAGTTGAAAATAGAGCTCCCCAACTTTGTACTGAACAAAGGTGTTGTTATCTGGGGTTAAACAATCTGTAGTTCTCAGTATTATCATATGGAAACTACTAATATGGGTTTCCGAAACAATTTCCAGTGTTCCAATCAATTGAAATTGCTGTGTACTTGAGTAGTAAACAATACTGCAAGCCATATTAATTAGGCATACTGTATAGACCCCTCGAAACCTTGAAATCAACATTATTTGACTTGGAGAGATCCCCCTCTCCAGTTTAAACAGATTAAGAAAATGAAAAAGAAAGCAACAGCACAGCTTGCAGTCTTTTAAGTGGACAGGAGCAAAGAGTCCAGTAGCACCTAGCAAAATGTGTGGCAGCTTTCATGAGTCACTATTCACTTCTTCAGATGGAGCTAGAATGTGAGCCCATTGGTCCCTTATATCTTGGAGAGTGGAGTGATTTCAGATGGCCAATGACAATAGCAGGTGTTGGTAACGAGACATGAAACCTAGGTTCTCAGTTAAGTCCTGCAGGATGGATCTGGTTTCGTTATCAGTTGCAATTCAGCTGTCTTTCTTTCTAATCTCCTTTTGAAATTCCTTTGTAAGAGAACTGCTACTCATAAGTCAGCAACTGAATGTCGTGCAAGGTGAAATGTTCTCCCACTGGTTTTTGAATGTTTTGTTTTCGAATGTCAGACTTATGCCCATTTATTCTTTGCATCCTCCTGGACCAAATTAAGATCTAGGTTTCCTGTCTCATTGCTTCCCCTCTGCATGTCACACCTAATCCAACCAAGCCTGCTATTGTTGCTCACATGCCATTGCCATTAGGCATCTGACTTCACCTTTATAAAGCTTCTCTCTCCTGTAGCTCGTGTTACAATTTATGGCACACATGGCCTGACAGAGTGACATTTATGTCAAATCCAACCCTCATAACAAATGATTTCAACACCCCTGCTTTAACCACAGCACTCCCCCAGCTGTCTGCATTATGCCATTTACAATCCATCTTTGTCTCTGAGACTGCTGGCCGCTGGACTCCTGGCTGCTGGGTGTTTGCTCACCAAACGGTACCACACAAACCATAAAGCATTTGGCTGCCAGACACAGCCGCTCAAGTAAGAGAGGCTTCTGTTACAGTAGGACAGAGGTGTGCAGATGCCTGTGGCAGTTCTCTGCCAGGGACTGTTAGTGGGATTTTTCTTGACTTGTCTTCTGTGCTTGGCAGGGAAAGTCATCAGCCTCCCAACTTGGAACGAGGGCTGCGTTCAGCCTCGCTGTGTTTCCCGGTTGAGTGTTTGGGGACAAGAGGAAGGGGACTGTGAACGTTAAAGCCTTGCTGATGTATGCCAGTACTGACCTCGGCTTAGTGAGTGCATGATCTCTTATCTTTGTACTGTTTTTCAGGCATCTGCTGCTTTGGCAAAAAAGAAAGCAAAAGTGCTACACAAAGAAATAGTGACATTTTGGCTCACAAAGAAACCAAGTAAGTAGCTGCCATCTGATTGTTATAAAATATTGCTGGTGGGGTGGGGGGCTGTCAGTGAAAATGTACGCTTGTTTGCAGAGCTCCCTGTAGACTCTGTGCAGACTTGGAGGTGTTTTGTGGATGCCAGAAATTGGATTTGTATGTTATATTTTAACTTGTATGCTATATTTCAGTTGTTGCTACCCACCCAGAGTTCACTTGCAGGGAGGGCAGAGAGTCAGTTTGGTGTTGTGGTTAAGTGCGTAGACTCTTCATCTGTGACAACTGGCTTTTGATTCCCCACTCCTCCACTTGCATCTGCATCTGCTGAGTGACCTTGGGTCAGTCAGTCACAGTTCTGGAAAGAGCTGCTTACTGTTTCAGAAAGAGCTCTCTCAGCCCCATTTATTTATTTATTGTTGTTGTTTTTTTGTTGTTGTCTTTTCGACTTAATGTATCGCCCATCCTGACTAGTGCCAGGCTCTGGGCAGTGTACAAAAATACATAAAACAATTCCATACATTTAAAACCAATCAAAACCAGTTAGACCAAAAACAAATTGTAAGCCTTGATAGCATCCTATTAAAATTCTTCATCAGGGGTCATTTTGTAGAAAAATAGGTGGCGGAGCTCATTAGCATAATTTATTGGCCTATGCCCCCCCACTAGCCAAAAGCAACCTGAAGCAAGAAAGGAGAGCCCCAGGAGAGCGATGCCTTGGTCGCCTGAAGCTCTTCTTAGCCGCCGCCCCCCTCCAGTCAAAAGGTCAGCAAGCCACCTGCCGCCCAAAATTACATAAGAAGTGGAGAAAGGGTGGCGTGGGCTTCTGCAGGGTTTAATGAGGGTTGCTGGGGGCCTGGCAAAGCCCCTGGTGACTGGCTGGCTGCCCACTCTTCTAATTCAGGGATTGTTATGCAGCTGCACCTGCTATTCAATGGACAAAGTAGGTGGGGAGGAGGAGGGGGAACCCTCAGAAAGGTTCAGGAGCTGTGCTGAATTCAAGGTCTGCTTCTTAACCAGCTTTCTGGATATTGCATGTACCTCACAGGGCATCTGTTGTGGGGAAGGGAAAGGAGACTGTACGCCACTTTGAGCAAAGGGTGGACTATAAATCCAATCTCCTCTTCTTCTAAATTGAACAACAACAAAACCTCCACTTATGGGAGAGCAGGTGGTGCAGGGGCAGAGTTTGTTCCCACTACAACTTTGTCCCCATGTGTTGTGCTTTATTTCCCCCCTCCCCCCATAATATCGACTGGCATGGGGTGTGCTCTAGAATAGAATTTTAGAGACTTTTTTTTAAAAGGAAATAGGCTTTGCCTCCTTCTCTCAGTATTCTTGGTAATTGTAGCCACTTTACTTTCACAGAGCAGTTCTTAGTAGCTGAGAAATATCCACTGTGTTAAACTGACCTGTCACATTGGAATGTTACATGGCAATGATTCAATTTTGGATCGGTTGGTACAGTTAAAGTTCATCTGAATTCAATAAAAAAGCAGGGCAGAGGTGGGGATTGGGGAGAGAAGCTACAGTAAGATTCTGCTGTCACTCTATGCAAAGGTCTTAATAAAAATGTGGCAGACCAGGCCTCTGTCTGTTAGCTGGCACTGGCTTTGCCCACCCGTTCCTGGTATGCTAACCTGAAGTTCCACTCTGCTGCTTCAGGGTATCGCTGCCACCACTGTCCCTGTCTGGGGCTCTGGTTTGGCGGAACAGCCTCTTACCCCTCCCCTCTATGTCACTAGGAACCCACCTTGGGGCTTCCAAGATATCCTTGGGGCTCCCCTGGAGAGGTGGCAACTAGCTATTTTACTTCCTCTACCCTAGGGATTCTCCAATCCACTCCTTGCATTCCAGATAGTTGGGGGAACTATGTGGTACAAAGGGGACTCCACTTTAACAAACAAAATATTTATTTAAAGTTCATAACTATTTTTTTAAAAAAGGTAGTCCCCTGTGCAAGCACCAGTCATTTCCAACTCTGGGGTGACGATGCATCACAACGTTTTCACGGCACACTTTTTACGGGGTGGTTTGCCATTGCCTTCCCCAGTCCTCTACACTTCCCCCTCGGCAAGCTGGGTATTCATTTTACCAACCTTGTAAGGATGGAAGGCTGAGTCAACCTTGAGCCGGCTACCTGAATCAGGTTCCGCTGGGATCGAACTCAGGTCGTGAGCAGAGAGCTCGGACTGCAGTACTGCAACTTTACCACTCTGCACCATGGGACTGCTTTTATTACTATTTACAGGCATTTTATAAGAGAACAGAAGGCATAAATTAAAGCAGGCAAAAACACTCCTACTCTCCCTTCTCTAAACTCATGCCTTAACTAGATGGAATGCAGGTCAGGCACCTTACTTGGTTACAGTTGATTAAAGTGGTTGTTCATACTCTTCGAAATGGCCACTCACTCTTGGCCTAAGGAGCAGGGCTGAGAGTTTCCTGCCCAAATATGCCCACATAAACTGCAGTTCTCACCCAGGAACTGACTTTCCCCCATGCAGCATTCTGGGAGACAACTCTTATGGACTTCCTGTCTGTCTAGGGGGGTTCTCGAATACTTGCTGGTTACAGACTGGAGGGGAGGAGGGAATGAAGAGGAGACTAGGCCAAGGCCTGCTTCAAGTTTGACAATCTCATCCATCTCATATAGATAAACACAAACCAAGATGGTATTTCTTCATAAAGAAAAAGTATTCACCCAAGAAGCAGGCGGGAGATGTGAGTGAAGGGAGGCAAAAAACCGACCAGCCAGGTCATCTGCAGCCTTTGCAAAGCAGTCTTTAGTCTGATCGACGGTTGGTGGGAGCCTTTTGAGCAAAAGGTAAGAAAAATCTTTTTTGCATGAAGTTTATACAGCAGAAGAATAGCCTGCTGCTTCCCTTTCAAGCCAAGGGGCCACTTACTGGTTCCTGCAGTCGCCAGTGCACGAGAAGACTCCTAGCTGGAGTGGGTGGGGGAGGAGAGGCAGAAGCCAGGAAGGCAAGAAGTCAAGAGCAGCCAGCTCTTTTTGAGGAAGGAAGAATGCTTTTGCCTGCCACAGCGATCTCACCAGTAACCTTGGAAGCCCCTCTAGAAATGTTCAGTTTGCAAAACACTTTGATCTGTTTTCTTTTTCATTTATTTAGTGAACTTGTATTCCGCCCTTTGTCATAACAGGCACACAACATAAATTAGACAACAAAAACGCAACAAGTCAAATTTAAAACAATACAATAAAACCAAAACAGCAGATAAAACAAAATAAGGTGCATCACCGGCAGAAAGGGCACATTTCACAAAGTACAGTTTTTGGCCCAAGAAGAAATGATGGTGTTCAAATCAGATGCAGCACCTCAACAAGGCTATATAAAGCAGGATGTCACGACAAGGGAGGCCGACTGATGGAATAGTTGGTGGAATAGGACGCCCGCTGCCTCAACCAAAAGCCCGGCAGAACAGGGCCTATGAAATGGCAGTGGCTCACAAAAATAATAGCCCTTTTAACTGTCCTTTCCCTGCCTTTTTTGCAAAAGTAGGCCAGACATCTCCTGTATCCATTCACGCAGCTTCTTTATTTTCCATTTTGAAGCAAGAACTTTATTTTCCATTTTGAAGCAGCTCTACCCCGGGCTTGGTGTCAGGGGTGTGGCCTAATATGCAAATGAGTTCCTGCTGGGCCTTTTTAAAAAACCAAAAAAGGCCCCGTGTGATACAATGGTGACATCAGGGGTGTGGCCTAATATGCAAACAGCTCCTACTGGGCTTTTTCTATAACAAAAGCCGTGCTTACACACATATATGGCTTTCAGCGTGGTAACCCATGGAGAGGGGGGGTGAAAAAAGCTGAGTGGTATGGGGTACCTGCTGGCTAGCAAAGCACCCCAGAATGGCCAAAATGCTAGTTTGGAGAATAAGACCATGAGGGAGCTGAGAGAAGGAACCACAGAGACCAGAAGAAGCAATGCTGCTATTTGCCAGAAAGAGATGGTCCCTCTTGAGGCAGGAAGAGCAGTGTGAGTCTGAGAGAAAATGCCTTGAGGGTGATAGCAGCAAACAAGCAGGTTGGAGGGCCGCACAGAAAGAGCTCGGGGGCTGCACCCGGCCCGTGGGCCACAGGTTGGGGACTCCTAGAGAATCATAGAATACTTTTAATTGGTGCAGTGAGAAATGCGCAAACAGTCGAATACAGGTTTTCTGTAGTCCTGAGCGTTTACATTTGTCTTGGCCAGGATATAACCCAGCAGCATCTCTGCACTCCTCTGACAGTTTCCTTGATTGAGAAATGCACTCGTTTCCACATCCACTGTTCCCACCACCTGTGCGAAGAGCCAGTGTCCTCTTTTGACACTAAAATCAACAACGAAGATGACGAGGTGCCTCCAGAGACTGAAAGAGAGGTTCAACCTTGCTTCTCTTCAGAGATTGCTGATGTCCTGACCTGTCTCTGAGAACCAGAGGTTGATGCTGAACCTGGCAAACCTGGGGAGCTACACTGGAAACTGTTGAATATTGTATTAGCTACATTGGCTATGCCTAGATTTCTTGTTTTTACCTTCCACAGTCAAATACTTTAAATACCTTTACACTTTAATAAAACCACTATTTTTTAACCTGGTGTGGTTTCTTCTCTCCTGTAGCCTCAAAAGCTAAATCCAGTAGACTTGACCACCTGTCTCGGGTGTTGAACTCATTTGTTATCAGATATGACATAAATGAGACCTTGTTGGCTTTTGCCATGTCGGGCCAGGGCATGTGTGTACCTATTTAAGATTAGTAAAATGAATACCCAGCTTGCTGGGGGGAAAGTGTAGATGACTGCGGAAGGCAATGGCAAACTACCCCGTAAAAAGTCTGCTGTGAAAACGTGAAAGCAACATCACCTCAGAGTCGAAAACGACTGGTGCTTGCACAAGGGACTACTTTTACCTTTTTAGCAAAAATATAAACTTTATAAAGGACACAGAAACACAACTAAAGATTTTTTTTAAAAGTAACTTAAAACATTAGCACTTGTAGCTCTTAAAGGTGTTTTCTTTGTATCCTTCCCATGGGATCCAGGGAACTGTGCAAAGGAAGCTCTGGCTCTTTCCGTCCTTCCCCAGAAGGCCAGAATGGGGAGGAGCCTCGGGCAATAGAAGGGAGGGAGGTAGCTCTGCTATGCAATTGAGAGAGCCTGGCCAAGCAAGCTCTCCATCTCCCCTTTCTTCCCAAGGGAGGAGCCTCAGACAATGGAGAAAATAGAGGCTTTACTCTGTGCAACTGAGCAGGCCTTGCAAAGCAAGCTGATATACAGAAGGAAGCATGAGAGACGGAGAAGGAAGCAGATGACAGCCAGTGGCTCGGGGGGCTGATAGGAGCCCTCGGAGGACCTGATTCAGCCCCCGGGCTGCATGTTTGACCTAACTGGTAATCCTAACCTAACTGGTAACATCTTAGTTTGGGAACTCAGACTACGTCCAGTTAGCACAGCTTTGCTGTTAATTACTGGAGAAGCTCAGAGGCTTGCTTCTTCACTCTGATGCTGGGGGGAAATAGTCAAGAAGAGGCTGGTGGCAGATACCATTTTAGACTGGAGTGAGAACTATTCTCCTTCCAGTAGTTTGGTAATTTGTTTTGCCTTGATGCAAGGTTTCTTCTCGTCCCTATTTTGGGGTAAGGGGAAATGGTGATAATGCTGAGGAGAGGAAAGATACAAATTATTTTTCAAGTGGATCTTGGTTAAAAAAATAGAGCAAGTTTAGAAATGAAACATTCACAAACCACTGCAGTAATCCAGTCAAGATTAAAAATGTATTCACAGGCAAACAAAGTGGATTCATTTAAAGTTACTACATTTTCAAGTTAATAAATAACAAGAATTGAAATGCTTCTAGAAGTGATTTTTGGTCAGAGGTTGTAAATTTGTGCCGGACAATCTGTTGATCTCCTGGAGAATTTGTGCTTCTCTTTCGTACATCTGAAAAGAGAGAGTGACGAGGCAGTGAACACGCACCAATCCTGCCAAGTGTCACAGCAATATCCTGAGGGCAAAATCTTAAATGACTCACCATCTTAAGAGTGGACTGAACTATATTTATGCAATGATTTCTTTTAACAATTAAAAAAAAATGTTCAAAAAGCAGGGAAGGGACTTGCCTGTTGCCACTCTTCTTTTGTGTTGTGTTTGTATCCAAGTAAGTGGCATAAGCCATGCGCAACAGTCACCTACATAAGAGAGGGAGAGAAGTATTTCGGGATGCATCATTCCAAATGGATTAGTACAGGGTGTCAAACATGCGGCCCATGGGCTGAATCAGGACCCCAAGCAACTTACTGTCATCTTCCTTCTCCCTCTCTTTTGTTTCCTTCCACATAACAGCTTGCTTTGCAAGGCTTGCACAATCACACAGGAGCTTCAGAGCAGAACCTCTGTTTTTTCCATTGACTTGAGGCTCCTGCCTTGTGGAGGAAGGGGGGAAATAAGCTTGTTTTGCCAGGCTCTCTCAATCGCACAGCAGAGCTACTGAGCCAAGCCTCTCTTCCTTCTATCGGAAAGAAAGAGCCAGAGCTTCCTTTGCCCAGTTCCCTAGATTCCATGGGAGAAATACCAAGAAAGCACTTTTAAGACGGAGTGCTAATGCTTTAAGGATGTTTTAAGTGTGGTTTTTAAAAAAGTCTTCCACTGTGTTTGTATAAACTTTATAAAGTTTATATTTCTGCAACCTAATCTTAAATAGATACACCCATGGCCCTGCCTGACAAGCTCTCATTTGTGTCAGATTTGGCCCTCATAGCAAATGAGTTCGACACCCCTGGATGAGTAGATCACAGCCAGAGTTAGGAGCCTCAGTTCTCAACAGCCATGCTGAAAACTGCAGAGATGAAGCTGCTATAAACTGCTATCCTAGACATGTTTATGTGGAAATAGGTCCTACTGAATTTAGTGGGGCTTGCCTCCCAGTAGCGAGTATAGGACTGCAGTCCAGTCGTGATTTCTCAGTGCTCAAGGGAGATTCCACAGTCTATTTTAGCATTTTTCTTAGGCCTCTTGCAAACAATTTTGGCATAAGCAATGGTGCTGAAGATCAGCACAGTTTAGAATCGCCAGACCGCTATGCAAGGACATTGGTGTGCCAAGAATTAAGAAAACAAAGACAGTTCAGTTCCTCTGACTCCACTGTTGGGGTGGGACGGTGGCTCAGTGGTAGAGCATCTGCTTGGGAAGCAGAAGGTCCCAGGTTCAATCCCCGGCATCTCCAAAAAAGGGTCCAGGCAAATAGGTGTGAAAAACCTCAGCTTGAGACCCTGGAGAGCCGCTGCTAGTCTGAGAAGACAATACTGACTTTGATGGACCGAGGGTCTGATTCAGTATAAGGCAGCTTCGTATGTTCATATGATACCTTGCTGCTTGCTCTATCACCTTTCCACTCCACACTCTCCACTCAAGACTTTACCCCTTCCTTCAATAAAGAAACTGCCCTCTCTGCCACTCCATTTTCTTCATTCACCTCTCCATCTTCCTGCATTTCCTCAGTCCTTTATTTCCACTTTCCTTTTCATCCCATTGGAGGAATCCTATTGATTTTCTTACTGCCCAAACCCAAGAGACTCTGTTTTGTCTTCCTCCTCAACTGCCACCTTTGAGATTGCAGGAGGGTTAGCTACGTTAAGTCTGTCAGCAACATAAAATACCCAGAGCAGAAATTATCGAGATGTGCCGGCTGCAGCGGGATGATTATATCTGAAACATTTATATTCCATGTTGCTGCAATAGCATTCAAAGCACCTAAACAAAATTAACAATGAATACGAAGACTGAAAAAATAAATTTGTTTTTAATTTGGGGCCTTTTTTGGCTGCCAAGCGGCAAATGGCTGGCGGCAGGTCCATAGCATTTTCAAGGCAAAAGGTGTTGAGAGGTGGTTTGCCATTGCCTGCCTCTGCATAGCAACCCCAGATGCCCTTGGTGGTCTCTCACCCAGGTACTAACCAGAGTTGATCTTGCTTAGTTTCCAAGAACTAGCTAGCCTGGGCTGTCCCGGTCAGGGCGTAGGGTTGCCAAGTTCCGTTCAAGAAATATCTGGGGACTTTGGGGGTGGAGCCAGGAGACATTGGGGTGGAGCCAGGAGCAAGGTTGTGACAAGCGTAACTGAACTCCAAAAGGAGTTCTGGCCATCACATTCCAAGTGACCTTTTAAATGCCTTCCCTCCATTGGAAATAATGAAGGAAACGGGCACCTTTGGGGGCTCACAGAATTGGACCCCCTTGGCCAATCTTTTTGAAACTTGGAGAGTATTTTGGGGAGAGGCACCAGATGCTATGCTGAAAATATGGTGCTTCTACTTCAAAAAACAGCCCCCCCCCTCAGCCCCTGATACCTGTGGATCAATTCTCCATTATACCCTATGGGAACCGGTCTCCATAGGGAATAATAGAGTGCCCAGCAGACGTTTCCTCCCCCCGCTTTCTGATGACCCTGAAGCGGGGGGAGGGCCTCCAAACGGGGGAATCCCTTGCCCCCACCTGGGGACTGGTAACCCTATCAGGGCATTTGGGCTCAAATGACAACTATGTTGCTGCCAAGGAGGCATCCTTGGATGAGGGCATTAGAAAGGCAGAGTGCCACCATGGTGGGGGAGGGGGGGGCTGGTCTGTGATTGCTGCCTGCCTAACTTCTGATGGCAGAAAGATGTGGGACAGTGCCCCCAAAGATTGGAGAAAATAAACATGCATTTACCGTGAGAATACTGCTGTAATCTTCCTTATTCTCCTCGCATTGCTGATAGATATATTCTACTCCCAGAAAAATGTCTCCCAAATTCAATTCGTCTCGGCAGTGAGCCTCTGGCAGCTTTCCGGGTATCAGATTCTATGAGATAAACAAGTCCCAAACCCCAATCCACAAATGAATGCTTTAGAAAATTTGGATATATACACAATGTATTTGCAAAGTTTCTTTTTAAAAAAACATTGTTTATTAAAAATTGTTGATCCCGCTGTGTTATTCTGTGAGTCACCCAGATTTTCACTTACTCTCTCAACCTAACCTACCTGACGAGGTTGTCTGTATAGAAGAAGATAGTGGATTTATATTCCGCCCTATACTCTGAATCTCAGAGCGGTTGCAATCTCCTTTACCTCCCCCCCCCCACAACAGACTGAGGTAGGTGGGACTGAGAGAGTTCTTGTAGCAGCTGCCTTTTCAAGGACAACTCCTACAAGAACTATGGCTGACCCCAGGCCATTCCAGCAGCTGCAAGTGGAGGAGTGGGGAATCAAACCCGGTTCTCCCAGATAAGAGTCCACGCACTTAACCACTACACCAAACTGGCTGTCTCCAATCTGGATTATTCCTGTCTCCATTTTGTTCTCACACTGCTCTGACAGGAAGGGTGGGATAAAAAAAAAAAATAGATCAACAAGGCCCTATTGCTACATCCATTCAGACAATTATCATGAGCTTTAAGGCCTTGAGCAGTCTGGGACCAACATATCTACGGGACCATCTCCTCTGGTAGGTCCCTGGAAAAGGCTTGTGCGCCACTGATAATGCTCTAGTGATTTCTGGCCCTAGGGAGATCTGGCTGCCCTCAACCAGGGCCAGGGCTTTTTTGGTCCTGGCCCTGACCCCGACCTGGTGGAACTCTCTGCCAGATGACCTCAGGGACCTTATGCAATTCCGCAGGGCCTGTAAGGTAGAGATGAGGTGGTGGGCTCTCATTCCTTGTAGATTTTTAAACAGAGGCTAGATGGCCATCTGAAAACAATGAAGATCCTGTGAATTTAGGGGGAGGCATTTGTGAATTTCCTGCATTATGCAGGGGGTTGGACTAGATGGCCCTGGAGGTCCCTTCCAACTCTATGATTCTATGTATCTGCCAGGCTTTTGGCTGTGGGCAGCAAAGGTTTATTATTGGCTGGGACCTCCCATTTCTCTTCCACCCCTGATGCTTTGTGAGATTCCTCCTCCCCAACAGGATGCCCTGACAGTCCAGGATATAGACAAACCTACAGGGCCCTGTTATTATAATTTTAATATAATTTTAATTAATTAATTTAATTAATTTATATACAGTGTTTTAATATATGCTGTACATCAGCCTGACATGAGCTGGGATAGGGCAATTAATCAAGCCTAACAACCACCACAGAAATAAAAAATGACAAAGGAGAAATATCTTTACCTCATGAAAAGGGAATGATAACACATCTGTGGGGGCGTTCTTGGATCTGTAGGTTCTGTTGAGTCGCTGAATGTGGTGGTTACTGATACAGATGACGGCAAGATCAAATTGCTGCACACCCAAAACGTGACGGATCTGGTCTACTCTCTTGCGAAGCAGAGCTCTCCTGACAGGGACGGCTCTCTGCAGATTGCGTATGACGAGGCTCATCTCGTTAAAAAGCGAAGACTATGCAGCGGTTGGCAAAATGCTAGTTTTTCTGAAAGGCCCACCATTAGACGCACCAGGCATCGGTCAGCAGCTAGAACAGCAGAGTCCAGATTTTAGCAAAGCTAGTTTTGAGTAAGACAAAAAATGTTTTTGCAGATCTCCTTTCCCTTTGCACAGGGCTGCCAAGTTCCTTGAGATTTAGACAGTGAGACTCAGGTTGGAGCCTGGGAACCCAAGAGGAAGGGCAGAGCTTGGCAGAGAAAGGGCAGAGCCCAGCGGCCGTTGTATGAGCAGACCCCAGATGGGACTCGAACCCACAATCCCTGACATATTTATGAGAAAATTTCACTGATTGGTTTCAGTATTAATGACTTGGTCCTGCATTCAGAGGGCAAGCTTTCATTCTGATAAAGCAAAGACTTATTGAGATTCCAGAACTGAAAAGTCTTGCCTCTAGCCGTTATTCCCCAGCATATTGGGAGATTTCCTTTGGCACTATCTTTGCTGTATACTTATCTTGTCTGACCAATCCTCACCTCCATAGGGCGTTCACATTGGCTTGTTTTAATGTAATGGTGTTATATGGGAAATTTAAGAAAATTCCATATTTAGATAGGCTGTGCCCATGTAGGATGAATGAGATAGAGGATAATCACCATGTTCTTCTGCATTGTAAATTCTATGACGATCTTCGTGCTGTATCTTTAAAGCCCTTTTTGCAACCTTTGGGGGGTCAATCTGAGGACCATAAGATCTTTTCACTATTAGCCTCAAACAAAGGTGAAGCCATTGAATCTGTGGCAAAATGCTTTCACTATGCTCCCGGGAGAAGATGTTCTTTTTGACCACTGACTCTATTGTTATCTATATGGTGTTGTCTTGTTATGCCAATAAAGGCTCTTCTTCGTGGTCTCTGTGCAGTCCCACACATGGGTTTTCCCGTCAGGACGAACCCTACCTCGGAGATTTTAAAAGCTAGCCTAGGCGTTATTTTTGGCGCGCGCTCCCTTCCGTCCTGGGGAGCAGGCATCCACTGCGCATGCCTGGAACGGGAGGGAGGCGCCCCACCCACCCAGTTTCTTTCCAACCGTCGCCCGGGATAGTCTTACCTCGCTGCGCTCCTCTTTTACCTCAGAACCTAGCCTTCGTTCTTCCCCGTTTTTTCTTCTTCTATTCCACATTATTATTCCATCTTCCTTCTTATATCTTTTAAAATATATATATATATATATATATATATATATATATATATATATATATATATATATATCTCCCTACTTTTTACCTCAGACCTCCCTTCCCCTACCCCCCCCCCCGGGCGTATGGAAGGAAGGGACAGTAAAATAACCTTTAAAAGGTGTTCGCGTTGTAGGGCGAAAATCCCTACATCAGACGGACATTCACTTTGTCTATTTTGCCTGGGAGAAACCCATAAAGTGGACGCCTGTGCGCATTGCCTTCAATTCGGCAAACAGGCGCGGAAAAACAGGGCCGCTAGACTAAGAAGTCATCTTATGGAGTCTGTGCTTCACCCTGAGATGTCGCAATCCTCTACCGCAAGTAAGTCGCCTCCCCTTCTGACTCCCCAAGGGGACGGCGCAAGGTCGGCAGCTTCAGTGGCCATTGTTCCCAGCAAGCATAAGCCCGGCGATGCCGCGAAAACCGGCGACGGCGCGAAAACGTCAGAACAAACGGCCGCGCCTATTAAAATGAAAAGTGGGAAGCACACCAAGAAACACAAGCACTCCGATCCGAAGGGCCCGAGGGATTCGAGAAAAACTACCGACCCGAAGGACCCGAGAAAACCTACCGACCCGAAGGACTCGAGAAAACCTACCGACCCGAACAAATCTTCGGAACAGCAGAAAGCCCACGAGCCCGACAGACAATGTGATCCGTCCACACCCGGATCCAATACCCAAGGATCGGCCACGCCGCCTCCGGAATCACCACAACAGCAGACGGAAGAAGTTATCCCGATTCCGTCCCGATCCCCTTCATTGCAAGGATCCATACAAGACCCTTCGCTGGAGAAGATCCGAGACCCGCTGCAGTGGACACAACAACACATCAACCCCAGATCGTTTCGTGATATGTCGAATCCCATCCAATATAGACAACACGACGCTCATCGGTACTTTGATACTCATCGGTTCCCAGCCAGATCTCCAAGCATCGAGAGACATCGGTACCATCATACGCGTTTCCCAGAAAGATCCCCTAGCAGGGGGAGGGACCGCTACCGCTACAACCCGAGATCTCGGTCTCCATCCATGTCCCCGAGAAGACGCTACTACACTTCGAGGTCTCCATCAATGGATTCCCATCAATGTTGCGGTTACCACCACTCTCGGTACCGTGCCGATTACCACAGGGACCAATCCAAGGAAGCAACTCCCGTTCAACGGAGTAAGCACCCAACGAAACAGCCATCCCCGACTCTTTCCACTTCGACTTCTAAGCCTAAGAACACGAGTCCAACTAGACCGGACCCACAGGCACCCGTACCTGACAACTCTGATGCCGAATCCGAAGCACAATCATCGGAGTCGATGCAATCGATGTCCTCTCCTGGATCCCCAGCTTCAGATATTGCGAAGCCTGCAGATTTGTCACCATCCGACGGAGCCAAGACATATCTGGACTTGGTTGCAAACATGGCTTCTGCTCTTAATGTTAAGCTTACATCAGACGCGCCCAAGGTCACGGATGTGGTTCACGATTTGGTCCATTCAGACCTACCAGCTGGTTCCTTTCTGCCGATGCTTCCAGTACACCTAGATGCCATTAAAGAAGCCTGGGACAAGCCGGCATCTATCCCCCCCACTTCAAAACGAATCGAATCCCTATACAAAATTCAAGCTACGGAGTCAAAGTTTCTATTCAGTCACCCGGCTCCGAATTCAATGATAGTTCACTCTTCCTCCAAATCGAAGCAGACCTGTCATCCCGTACCCCCAGAGAAGGAGGGCAGGAAATTGGACACTCTGGGAAGGAAGATGTATTCCATCTCTACAGCAAACGCCAAAATCAATAATTATTTGGCATACTTTGCTGCTTACTCCCACAATCTATCCTCCCAGTTAAGCACACTTGTCTCTGCCCTGCCAGAACCTTCTCAAAAGCAGGCATGCACATTACTACAAGAGCTCAATAGAGTCTCCAAACAGCAAATAAATACCATTCGTCACTCAGTGGGATGCACCTCCAAGGCGATGGCTGCCTCAATTGCCTTGAGAAGACACGCCTGGCTTCGCTCCTCCTCCCTACAACCCGATATTAAATTTAAAATCGAGGATCTCCCTTTTGATGGCCAAGGCCTTTTTAATGCCACGACAGACGACATACTCACCACAGTCGACGACAGCCGCAAACGGGCAAAAAGACTTGGTGTGATTCAACAACAGCAGCAGGGCTACAAATCCAGACCATGGAAGCCAATGCCATTCAAACGCTCCAGGTCTCCTCGACAATCGGAATACTGGAAGCGTAAGGCTCCTCCATCTAAGCAGCCTTTCAACCAAAGGCAGCAAAGACCGCAACCACCTAAGAAGACTGCAACTTCATCCAAGCAGTCTCTTTGACTTTCCACCTCTAGTACTCCACCACACTTCCAGACTCCTACCGTTCTACGAAAACTGGAAGTTAATTACCACAGACAAATGGGTCCTGAATATCATCTTAAGAGGCTATTCAATAGAGTTTCATTCACCCCCTGCGAAACATCACTTTGTTGCAACCCCTCCATCCCCTCCCCTCCAAAAAGAGCTCATCACCTTAATGGCCAAGGCGGCCATAGAACCTGTCTCAGATCAGTACCATCGGACGGGCTTCTATTCCCGGTATTTTCTAGTTCCCAAAAGGGATGGAGGTCAGCGCCCGATTTTGGACCTCAGGGCTCTCAACAAGTTCATCCACCACAAAAAATTCAGGATGGTTACCCTTCAATCCATCCTGCCCCTAATCCCTCAGAATGCTTGGATGGCGCTGGTAGATTTACAGGATGCCTATTTCCACCTAACAATTCATCAATGCCACAGAAATTTCCTGAGATTTGCCGTGGGAAACAGCCATTATCAGTTTCGAGCGCTTCCGTTCGGACTCTCCACAGCACCCAGGACTTTTACAAAGTGTATGGCTGTGGTCGCTGCATCCCTCAGACAGCGCGGAATTGCAACTTACCCATACATAGACGATTGGCTCCTTGTAGGAGTTTCAAAGTCACAACTGGAAAAAGACATTGCTATAACCCTTACACTCTTAGCAGACCTGGGTCTCCAAGTCAACCAGCAAAAATCGAATCTAATCCCCTCTCAAGACATTCAGTTCATAGGGGCTCGCCTCTGCACCACGGACCACAAGGCTTACCTCCCAACAGACAGGATAGCCTCTATTCATACACTAGCCACAGAAATAATGCAACAGCCCAGACAAACAGCTTTCATCATTCAACGCATGTTAGGACTCATGGCAGCGACAACGGCGGTCTTACCACATGCAAGACTCCGTATGAGACCCCTACAAATCTGGTTTGTCCGTGCATTTCGTCCCCAACACCAATCTCAACAAACCCTCCTAACCGTCCCAAACAACATCCTTCTCTCTCTGGGATGGTGGACAGTACGAGATCATCTGCTAATAGGCATGCCATTCTTAAGGCCAAGTCCGTCAGCGGTAGTCACAACAGATGCATCAAGGTGGGGCTGGGGAGCCCATCTGAACACCCTCTCAGTCCAGGGGCAATGGACAGCATACGAACAGTCGCTCCACATCAATTGCCTGGAGCTCCTAGCCGTACACAGAGCCCTCAAATCATTCCTGCCATCTCTTCACGGCCACCACGTTCAAATAGCTTCAGACAACGTGGCGATGGTATTTTATATAAACAGGCAAGGAGGGACTGCATCTACCCGCCTTTGCAAGAGAGCAATGCATCTCTGGCACTGGAGTATCGCACATCAGATCCATCTCACCGCAGTACATCTCCCCGGTGCCCAGAACACACAAGCGGACACACTAAGCAGGTATCTCGTCAACGACCACGAGTGGTCACTCCACAGGCCGTACCTCCTACCAGTATTCCAGAAATTCGGAACACCGTTAATAGATGTGTTTGCTGCACCAGACAATGCACAATGTGCTCTCTTTTTTATGAGAGGTCCGCCCTCACCACAATCTGCAGGGGATGCCTTCATCCAGAAATGGACAGGTCCGCTGCATTTTCTCTTCCCACCTTTTCCACTGATAACACGATCAATACAGAAAATTCAACTGGACAATACAAATTGCATTCTAGTCACACCGTGGTGGCCGCGCCAACCATGGTTCACAACGCTCCTTTTCCTATCGGACAATACTTACCATCACTTCCCCCGGGCCAAGAACCTCCTCTCACAACAGAACAGCAAGGTTCTTCATCACGACCCGGACAGACTTCGCTTGACGGCTTGGAGGATACTTTCTCAGAATTCCCTGAGGGAGTGAGAAATGTCCTATTAAATGCGCGAAAACCATCAACGAGAAAATCATATTCCATGAAATGGAAAAGATTTTCCATCTACGCAACCAAGCATAACTTCAAACCTCTATCTGCTTCTATGCCTCAAATCTTGGCCTATACATTGTCATTATCGGAAAAGGGGCTAACTTATTCGTCTTTAAAGGTGCACTTGGCAGCGATCTCAGCTTTTCACCCTCACATACAGGGCCGATCTGTGTTTTCACACCCCGCTGCAAAATCCTTCTTGAAAGGAATCTTACACTTGCATCCACCATCACGACAACTGTACCCCAGCTGGAGTTTATCGTTAGTATTAAGTCAGCTAATGAAACCACCCTTCGAACCCATGGCTTCAATACCGCTGCATTTTCTCTCGTGGAAAACGGCGCTGCTAGTCGCACTCACCTCCGCTAAAAGAGCCAGTGATATTTGTGCGTTTAGAGCAGACACACCTTACACCATTTTTCATCATGATAGGGTAGTGCTACGACCAGATCCTACCTTCTTACCTAAGGTAGTCTCCACGTTTCACTTGCACAGGATCACAACTTTACCTGCTTTCTTCCAACGTCCTACAGATAAGGGCCAAGAAGCCCTACACTGCCTAGATGTTAGAAGGGCACTCGCTTATTACATAGATAGGACAGCATCATTCAGAAAGGACTCCAGACTTTTTGTGGCCTATGGACGCCACAATAAGGGACAAAAGATATCTACGCAGAGACTTTCGAAATGGTTGGTTGCTGCTATAACGCTGTGTTACAGACTCGCAAAGCAGCCGGTTCCAACTGCATTACGAGCTCACTCCACAAGAGCTTTGTCAACATCATCTGCCTTTGCCAGAGGGGTCTCCATGGAAGACGTCTGTGCTGCCGCCGCCTGGTCTTCCACCTCGACCTTTGCTATGCACTACGCTCTGGACGTTCGTGCTAGGCAAGATGCCTCCTTTGGACAGGCAGTACTCCGCTCTATCTTCGACTAAAGATACGGCCTGGGTCAGGTAAGTACCAACTTACCTTGGAGTCCAATACTTGTTTGACTGATTTGCATTAACATTGCATTAATTTTTTTCTCCTACTCTAGTGCCAGCACCCACCGCCGTGCAGTTCAGCTTATCAGTCACCCATGTGTGGGACTGCACAGAGACCACGAAGAAGATAAACAGGTTACTCACCTGTAATTGATGATCTTCGGGTGGTCATCTGTGCAGTCACACACGCCCGCCCAACCATCCCCGCTGCTGGCTACTGGTCCTCTACAACCGCTCATCTACTATGTCAGCGGCGGGGAAAGAAACTGGGTGGGTGGGGCGCCTCCCTCCCGTTCCAGGCATGCGCAGTGGATGCCTGCTCCCCAGGACGGAAGGGAGCGCGCGCCAAAAATAACGCCTAGGCTAGCTTTTAAAATCTCCGAGGTAGGGTTCGTCCTGACGGGAAAACCCATGTGTGTGACTGCACAGATGACCACCCGAAGATCATCAATTACAGGTGAGTAACCTGTTTTTTTGTGATGATGATGCATGAGCTGATAACAGCAGCTAGTGAGCTGAAGGGCAGAGGGTGGGGCTTCTAGGATGGAATCCAAGTCCCATGGTTGACCTCAGGGCTTTTTTGTAGAAAAAGCCCAGCAGGGACTCATTTGCATATTGGGCCACACCCCTGATATCACCATTGTTTCACACAGGGCTTTTTTTTTGTAGAAAAAGCCCAGCAGGGACTCATTTGCATATTAGGCCACACCCCATGACACCAAGCCAGCCTGAACTGCATTCCTGTGCGTTCCTACTCAAAAAAAGCCCTGGTTGACCTTGAGGTCCCCAATGTGGTGCCTACTAATACCTTTCCCGGTTTTTGTTCAGCATTCTTGCAGCAGTCATTTTGTAGCCACACCCACCAACCTGTGTCAGAATTCCAAAGCTGCCTGCAGGCTCAGAAAAGACTGAGGACCCCTGGTTTAGCTCACTGATGTCTTTATGCAGCACTTTGCCAAGATTGTTCAAGATAGGCTACTTGGTGCTCTCAAACAGAAAATGCTCTGCCCATTCCCAACCGGAGATTAAGCTTGCTTCTCGGGAGCTCTAGGCAAACAAACACCGCAGCTTCCAAGATCAAAGCCATCCATCGGAGGCTTATGCTCCAGTTCCACAGGTATGTCTCCACAGAGTAACAGGGCTACTGCTTGGCCTTCTGAGGGTCAGAAGATCAGGGTGTGCAACCTCTTAGCATCCAACAGGTCAGGAGAAGAGCCAACAATACATACACCATAAACCAATTACTAAGATAAACTTTAAACAATAAAATTAATTTGCAATATAACAAAGCAGTAGACAAGTGCATCTTTAAGACCAACTTAAGTTTTATTCAGAATGTAAGCTTTTGTATTCTCTTAAGCAGACTTCATCAGACAAAACGGGAATGGCAAGCAGCAATTCTTAATACAAGTGGGCAGTGTGGAATCATGGGAATGTTTTTAGCAGATTTGCAATATGATTCTTATAACTAATTAATTAATAGACAAAATTTATTCACAGTGAACATTTACATAAAATGCAGTTCTTGGTCCAATCACAGTACCGTGCTTGTGCCAGTAGTTCATCATTCTTTCTTGGATAGATAGAAGGACGCCTCAGTTCCGCCTCAACGGAGACGCCAGCCTCTGAATCCGTTTCCATGTCCTTCTTCAAGGAGGGGACTATCGGCACTCAGGCCCCTCCTTGAAGGACTTGGAAACGGATTCAAAGGCTGGCGTCTCCATTGAGGTGGAACCCAGGCATCCTTTTAGCCATCCAAATTGTTGAAAGGCTTATGAACTACTGGCAGAAGCACTTTACTGTGTTTGGACCAAGAACTGCACCTTATGTGAATGTTCATTGCGAATAGATCCAGAGAAGTTAGCCATGTTAGTCTGTTGCTGCAAAACAGTACAGAGTCTAGTAGCACCTTTAAAACTAACAAATTTTATTGTAGCATAAGCTTTTGAGAAACACGAGGAGGGCGGGGCGAGAGGAGGGCGGGGCGACGCGGCAAATGGCGGACGCCTGAAGGAGCCGTTCTCTATCGACTGTCCCTTCGCGCTCCCCCCGCTCCTACTTAACACCTCGTTTTCGCCCGGGCATGGGCAGAAGAATCGTCGGAACACACAGGGCAGCCAGAAAGACCTCTAAATCGACGCAGCAAGTACTAACCTTCCCCCCTGCGACCCCTGAAGCTCCCGCTTCCTTGCCTGGGCCTCTTCTCTTGCCGGAGAAAATGGCGTCCGGAGCTTCCCCCGCTCCTGAAGAAACCGCTCCGCTTACCTCCCAGTCATTTCACGCTGCAATGGCCCAACTGCAGGAGACTATCGGGGAAGCAATCTCTAAGGCCACTGCACCCATTTATTCCGAACTCAAAAAAATTAACGAAACTTTAGCTGCTGCCACTCAAACCGCAGATGCAGCCTTCGAAATAGCTACTAAGGCCCAAGAAGCGGTAGAGAGCCTCCAGCACTCGGATTTGTGGGCGCACGAAAATTTTTTATACTTGGATAATAAACTTAGGGCGGCTAACTTGAAACTTCGAGGCCTGCCTGAACAGGCGGAAGAAAACCAGGAGCTTAAAACCTTTATATCGACCTGGCTAGTCTCTGCCCTCCACCTTCAGGATGGTGTCGCCCCTTTGATCGACTCTGCCTACCGCCTTGGCGTCCTCCGTACCAACTCAAAGCTCTTTCCACGAGACATTTTAGTCACGATCCCAGACTCCAGGACCAGGACTACAATTTTCCAAAAAGCTAGATCTGATGAAGGCCTACTCTATCAAGAGAAGAAAATCCTTGTATTGGCTGACCTTTCTCCCGAGACCCTGCAACATAGGAAAGATATGAGACCTATTCTTGACCTGCTTGCTTCACACAAGATTCGCTTCCGCTGGTCTACACCCACCCAAATCTTGGTGGTTCACCAGGGTCTCCGTTTTACTGCTTCTGATTATGCTTCTGAACGTGACCTTCTCAATCACCTCCACATTGATCCGCCTCCAGCCACTGACTTAAACTCGGCTGATGTCCTCCAGTCATCCAACAAGCCACTCTTCTCCCGATCAAGAAGACGACGTTGAACTTGCTTTATGTGGCAAATCAGCCTACTTGTGTGTTCCCATGCCCATGTTACGTCAATTGCAAGTACCATGCCCTGGCGCTACCCATACAATATGAAAGGAACCGGGGGGAGGAAGAACTTTCCCACTCTTAATTTCACCTAGATAGGGCAGTCAAGAGTCTCCTCCTTCTAGCCCTCCCAACCTGATTAGTGTTCCATTAATACAGGCAAAAGTTTATATTCATTGTCCTCTTTCAGAGCCAATGAATAGTCTAGATAGAGTTATGTTTTATGTATTGTTTATGGTTTATTTGTTTAGAAGGGAAAGCCTTTTGGTGGCATTGTCCACGATACTGTCTGTTTACCTTGTTAACTCTAACCACTTTTGGTCAACCTGGTTTATGCGTAATGGTGACCTATGTGTTAAATGGTTCTCTCTTACTGTGCAATGGTATCTGAATTTTCTGCTTCTATTTCAGGAAAAAAATATGAAGCCTGGTTTGTTTCACGTTGTTAATTTTTACGACCTAGCCTCCTACTCCATGCTCTTATTTCCAAGAGCTGTTGGCTCAAGTTTTCGTTTGTCTTCACCTATTTTTATTCTGAACTCAACCAGTCCTACTTTTATGGATACCATTTTCATTTTATTGAAGACATATGTTATCACAATACAATGTTGGTTGTTTGTTACTGACCTAAAGCCCTTATGCTTGTTTTGGGGGGAATTTGCTTTTTGGCCGCTAGGCCTTCCAAGGTTGACTAAGTCTGACACTTTTACACTTCTTGATTGGTTTTTGTTATGTCAGATCTGAAATTAATTTCTCTTAACTGCAGAGGCCTTAATAATGTTATTAAGGCCAAAAGACTTTCCTCCGCACTAACAAAATTACAACCTGACCTTCTTTTTTTACAAGAAACTCATATTAAAAAGTCAAACTTCAATATCCTCCACTCAAAATGGTTCCATACACAATTTCTAGCTCCCGGTTCTTCAAAGTCACGTGGAGTCGCTATTGTGTTATCTAAGAGAACAAGATTTGCCCCTATGGCCCAGGAAATAGATCCCCAGGGAAGATATATTTTCGTTAAAGGTATGCTCAACGGCTCTTTATTTACTTTGGTCTCCCTATATGCTCCCAATGCTGCACAAACTACTTTTATAAAATCTACCCTGCAGAAGCTTGCCCTCTTCCAGGAGGGGGAAGTGGTCATAGGCGGTGATTTCAACCAGATAATTGACCCTATTTGGGACAGATCCTTCAAAACACGCACCCCCACAGCAGCCCCCTCCGCTCCTCTCCAAACTATTTTCCAAAATTATAATTTACATGATATTTGGAGGATTCGCAACCCAGGTGCTAAAGACTATACATACTTTTCTGCTGTCCATAATGTTTTTACAAGAATAGACTACTTCCTTATATCCCCCTCCCTACTAAACCAAATTTCCTACGCCAACATAGGCCTTAGAACTCTCTCAGACCATGCCTGGTTAGAATGTACTCTAAGAGTTGCCCCCCAAGATAAACCTTGTTACAATTGGTCGCTGAATAGATCACTCCTTTTAAATAAAGAATTCTGCACGCAGATTGAAAAAGAGATCAATTTTTATTTTGATAAAAACACTGATTGTGGGGTCTCCCCCAATATGGTCTGGGACGCAATGAAGGCAGTCCTACGGGGTAAATGCATCTCCCTGAATTCGGCCTACAAAAAAAGGAAAACAGAACTCAGTCAACATATACTAGACAACATTAAGCTACTAGAACAGAAACACAAACAGACTTGCTCAAAAAAGATTTACCATAAACTCCTACTTGAACGGAAAAAACTTGAGTTACTTGATACCTCGACCATCAGGAATAATCTCCTTTTTTTGAAACAGAGATATTGGCACAACCACCCCCGTTCATTGAAACTTCTGTCCTGGAAACTCAGAAAAGAAATAGGGGAGCGACATATAAATCTCATTTCAGACTCCACGGGCAATAGACACTCCTCTAATAAGGAAATCATAGAAGTTTTTCACAACTATTTTCAAAAACTATATACCTCAACCAATCCTTCTTCTCTTTCAATAGATCACCTTTTACAAGATCATCCCATTCTTAACCGTTTATCACAAAACCACCAACACTTTTTAGAGTCACCTATCTCCCCGACGGAGGTGCTAGATGCTATCAAATCCTCTAAACCCAACAAAACACCCGGTAAAGATGGTCTGCCTTCAGAATTTTATAAGAAATTTGGTTCTTCCTTAACCCCTCATATTACTTCGATTTGTAATCTAGTGCTAGACACCGGTTTTATGCCCCCTTCTTGGTCTCAAGCCAAAATAATTCTTATACTCAAAAAAGAGAAAGACCCCTCAACCACCAAGTCTTATCGCCCCATTTCTTTACTTAATAATGATTATAAATTATTTACGTCCATTTTAACAGCTAGGCTAAATAAAATTATCGGCTCCTATATTCACATAAACCAATTGGGATTCATCCCCAACCGAGATATTACCGATAACACGAGACAAACTATTAACCTGATCCAATACTGCCACTTTCAGAAATTCGAATCCTGCATTCTAGCCTTGGACATCGAAAAAGCCTTTGACAGGGTGGAGCCGCTTTTTCTCCAGAAGGTCCTACACTACATGGGATTCGGTCCGAAATTCAAGAAGGTTATTAGTTCTCTCTATTTAGATCCTTCTGCTTTCCTACAAATTAATGGCCAACGATCTCCTGAATTTCGACTCGAAAGAGGGACACGTCAGGGCTGCCCCCTCTCCCCAATTCTTTTTGCATTGACCATTGAACCTCTCGCCAACCTAATCCGTCTTTCTTCTGAGATTCCTGGAATTTCCGTTCAAGGCTCCTCATTCAAAATCAGCTTATTTGCTGACGATATAGTTCTATCTATTTCCAATCCACTGCAATCTCTAAATGCTATTTCTATTATCCTGGACAGTTTTGGGACGCTTTCTGGACTCCGGGTTAACCACTCCAAATCTATTCTCTATCCAATCAATGTCCCTCCCAAATTAAGAAATGAAATAAATACTAAATACCCCTTCCACTGGGTTACCGATAACTGGTCATATCTAGGATTAAAAATTCCTTTAAACCTCTCCAATCTATTAAAGACCAATTATACTTCCACCTTCTCAGATATTTCCACCAATCTGAAACAATGGGACAAATTGCAACTGTCCTGGATGGAAAGAATCCATACCATCAAATCCTTTATCTTCCCACGTCTACTATACTTATTCCGGGCTCTCCCTATTGAATTACCTCAAAAACTGCTAAACTCCTGGCAACAAACTCTGTCCGCCTTTATCTGGAAATACAAAAAAGCCAGAATCAAACTATCAACAATTTGCCGCTCTAGAGCTAAAGGCGGTCTGGCGGTCCCGGATATTACTCGCTATTACAAAGTTGCCATTCTCTCCCATATGATCAGGATTTTATATCAACATCCTTCCCCTCCACCTTGGTCCCTTCTTGAAGAGGCCCATTTCACTCCCCTCAAATACTATGAGCTTTTATGGCTCAAAAAGCCAGACCGCCCTTTATGGCACTTTGTGAACCCTTTTATCAGAGCACTTCTTTCGGTTTGGGACTCAGAACGCCCTTTTCTAGCTCCAGGCCTTTCCATTATCTCTTCATTTATGGGCCAAAAATGGTTTCCCCCGGCCCAACTCCCTTCTTCCTTTAAAATTTGGCGTGACTCCTCGAAGGTCTTTCTCTTTAACCTTCTTTCTTCCTCCAAACAAATCTTGCCTAAAGACAAGCTGGATCAAGAACTATCAAACCCATCACCTTGGTTCCAATACTTTCAAATTAGACATCTACTTCAAGACCCTCAATTGAAACTGTCACTTACTCGTCCAACAACTGACTTTGAATACTTAATTCTCCACCTACAGGATTCTGAAAGATCAAAAGGTCTCATTTCACAAATATATCGTACTCTTCTATCCAAACTGGAATCTTCACTTCCTTCCTATACAAATTCATGGCATAAAGACTGTGGGTCCACGCTTTCTTCAGACCAATGGGAGGCCATATGGGAAAGTGAAATTCTACATTCTAACGTTATAAATATATCACAACAAAATTTCAAATTAATAGCCCGCTGGTACCTTACTCCCATTCAACTTTCATATATGATCTCTTCGACCTCCCCCGATTGCTGGAGAGATTGTGGCCTTAAAGCCTCTTATATACATTGTTGGTGGGAGTGCCCTAAATTAAGACCCTTCTGGTCTTCAATTTGTTCTCATCTTTCAACCTTACTGGACACTATAATTCCTGAAGACCCTACGATAATATTTCTCAATCACTGGCCTGGTTCCAAATTGTCATCTTCCAAAAGATCCCTATTGGCCAAGCTCCTTACGGCCGCAAAAGCTACGGTAGCTCAATCCTGGAAAAACCCCTACTGCCCATCTCTTGACACCTGGCTCCTAAAGGTCTGGGACCATGTCGCTATGGATAAGATCCAGGCATCACTTGATACTACTGACCCTTATCAAGCCTATTCTAAATACATAGCGACATGGCTTCCTATCCTGGAAAAAATTGATACAGACCCATTCTATATCAACTCTCATGCCAAAAGTAAACTTTATAAAGACTTCTTGTGGCTATAACCTTTCTTATAACACCATATTTCGATTTGGTATATCCCTTCTCTTTTCTTTTCTTATTTATTTTTAGATATATGGTTTTTGTTGGTTAAATTTCTTTTGTAGTATTTGTTTGGTTAAATTCATCAAGCTATGTACATGTCTTATATTTCCTCATGTTATGATTGTTAAAATTATTTTTCAATAAACCATTTATTAATCTGAAAAAAAATAAAAAATAAAAAATAAAATGGAGAATGTAAAAAAAAAAAAGAGAGAGAAACACAGCTCTCTTCATAAGATGCATCTGAGAAAGAGACCTGTGTTTCTCAAAAGCTTGTGCTATGATAGAATTTGTTAGACTCAAAGCTACTACCAGATTCTTTTCTATTTCATTGTGAATCAATTTTGTCTATCATTTTGTTATAAGAATCATATTGAAAATTAATTATATTACTGAAAATTTATCGCAGTAATTTGTTCACAGTGTATGTATTTTTGGCTGTTCTACTTTGGATTCAGTGAATCTCTTTCTTATATTATCGTTTGCTAGAAGTCAGGAGAAGATCTGAGATGTACCTCAGGAGAAGAGCCTTATGGATTTGCACATACATACATATGTATTCACAAAGCATAGCAAAAGCATTACCCAAGCCAAACAGCACGCAACCCACTCTCCATCCTGACCACCCCCACATGAGATTCCATCCCTTCTGTTGGAGGCCCTGCAGTGTAAACAGATATACAAGGCTTGACAACATCTTAATTAAAATGTGTGCTTCGTCTAAATTGATTTTACGTATCCCACAAACAATAACAATAATGAAGGATGACTATTTGTTTACTTGGAAAATTTCTGCAGGGAGCTTGCCCTGGCTTTGAGTATTCAGAAGCAGGGCACAAGAGGGCATAAAAACGTTCAACACTCACACTCCACTATGAACAACACAATGCAAACAAACAGTAAAAAAGAAACCCAGAGGCTTTCTCAAGGATTCCTATTGTTGTACCAACTTCAGGCAATACTTGACCGTAGGGCTGCCAATCCCCAGATGTGGGCAGGGGGTTCCTCAGATTGGAGGCCCTCCCCCCGCTTTAGGGTCATCAGAAAGCGGGGGAGGGAATGTCTGCTGGGCATTCCATTATTCTCTATGGAGACCGATTCCCATAGAGTATAATGAAGAATTGATCTGGGGGGCTGTTTTTTAGATAGAGGCACCAAATTTTCAGCATAGCATCCGGTGCCTCTCCCCAAAACAACCTCCAAGTTTCAAAAGCCCCAAAAGAAGGTGCCTCATCCTTCATTATTTCCAATGGCGGGAAGGTATTTAAAAGGTCCCTTTAAATGTGATGGCCAGAACTCCCTTTGGAGTTCAATCATGCGTGTCATAGGGTATAATGGAGATTTGATCTGCGGGTATCTGGGGCTCTGGGGAAGCTGTTTTTTAGGTAGTGGCACCTAATTTTCAGCATAGCATCTAGTGCCTCTCCCCAAAATATCTTTCAAGTTTCAAAAGGATTGGACCAGGCGATTCAATTCTATAAGCTCCCAAAGAAGGTGCCCTTATCCTTCATTATTTCCAATGGAGGGAAGGTGTTTAAAAGGTGTGCAAGTGTTTCTATGGAGAAACCATAGCCTTGCACTTAGGGCTGCCAATCCCCAGGTAGGGCCAGGGGATCTTCCAGTTTGGAGGCCCTTCCCCGGCTTCAGAGTCATCAGAAAGCAGAGGGAGGGGGAGGGAAATGTCTGCTGGGCACTCCATTATTCCCTATGGAGACCGATTCCCATAGGGTATAATGGAGAATTGATCCACAGGTATCTGGGGCTCTGGGCCCCCCGTTTTTTTAGTTAGAGGTACCGAATTTTCAGCATAGCATCCAGTGCCTCTCCCCAAAATACCCTCCAAGTTTCAAAAGGACTAGACCAGGGGATCCAATGATTTGAACCCCCAAAGAAGGTGCCCCTATCCTTCATTATTTCCAATGGAGGGAAGGCATTTAAAAGGTGTCCGTTCCCTTTAAATGTGATGGCCAGAATTCCCTTTGGAGTTCAATCGTGCTTGTCACAACCTTGTTCCTGGCTCCGCCCCCAATGTCTCCTGGCTCCACCGCCAAAGTCCCCAGATATTTCTTGAATTGGACTGGGCAACTCTACTTGACGGGGTATGACAAGCTGAGAAAGGTATCTCGTTCTACAGGAATGATCCGAATACCTCGGGCTGCTAAGATCCAAAGGCCAGGCGGCGAAGCGGGCGCGTCTCGCAGTCAGGCCATCCCTTTCCTATGTGCTGAGGGCGGAAGAGCGACTCCCACAAGCGGTTTTGAAGCCAACCGGAAGTCGAAGCAGGAAGCTTTCCCATCTCACTATCGAGATGCCATAGAGATGACAACGGAGCCCGTGGAGGTGTTCCGTTTGTGTGGGAAACTTCGACCGCACGCCTCTCTAGCCTGCCTCTTCATCTCTATGGTTGTAGGCGCGGCTGTTCGGAACGGTAGGAAGAAAGTCGCGAGCGACGTTCTTTTCTGCGCATGCGCCCTAAACGGAGGTGGGCCCGCTGAGGCGAGAAGATGGCGCCGCCTCTGCTGTCGCTTTTTAGGAGGCTTTTCTTCGTCTGAGGTGCTGCCAGTTTTGGGGAGCTTCATACTGCCTGAGCGGCTTTTCCGCTGGATTGAGGTCAAGCCGGGCTTTCATGGGGTGGAGGGAGAAAGCACTCTGCACAGCCCCAGAGGCACCCTTTATGTTTTTGTGATGTCTTCCTTTGGAAGGAGGGTGGCCAAATCCGGGAGATTTGTGGGCGGGGCCTAGAAAGGGCAGAGCTGGGGAAGGCATTTCACCTACGACGGGGTGTCGAACTAATCTAAACAGATGGCCTACTACAATCCAAAGCCTTCCAGTTAGATGGAATAGTTTAGACCAGGGGTATTGAACTCATTTGTTATGAGGGCTGGATCTGTCAAAAATGAGACCTTGTCAGGCCGGGCCGTGTTGGAGCGGTGCATATGTATACCTATTTAAGATTAGATAGCAGAGCTATAAACTTTATAAAGGACATGGATAAACACAATGATTTTTTAAAAACACTTTAAAACATGCTTAAAACATTAGTACTCATTGGTCTTAAAGGTGTTTTCTTTGTATCTCTCCCATGTGACCCAGGGAACTGGGCAAAGGAAAGCTCTGGCTCTTTCCTGCCTTCCGCAGGGGACCAGGAGGGGGAGGAGCCTCAGCCAATAGAAGGAAGCAAGGCTTGGCTCAGTAGCTCTGCTGTGCAATTGTGATAGCTGGCAAAGCAAGCTCTTCCTCCCCAAGGGAGGAGCTTCAGCCAATGGAGAAAACAGAGGTTTCCCTCTGTATCTCTTGTGCGATTGAGCGAGCCTTGCAAAGCAAGCTGTGATGCAAAAGGAAGCAAGAGAGAGGGAGAAGAAAGCAGATGGCAGCCAGTTTCTCGGGGGGCCTGATAGGAGTCCTCCGGGGGCCTGATTCAGCCTCTGGGCCAGATGTTTGACACCCCTGACCTAGGATGTCTGGTATACACACCATTGAGTCCTCCCTCAGAAGCTGCTACCACCCTCTGCAGGGGGACTGGTCTCGGTAGCCTGGAGATCTGTTGTAGTTCTGGGGGATTTCCAGTTCCTGAGTGGAAGTTGGCAGCCCTATCAAGAGGTGGCTTCTGGGGCTCAGTGGGGCTTGCGGAAAGGGATGCAGGGAAGCATAAATTGTGCAGCCTCACTGCCCACATGTCCTTTAATGCCTGGCTGGCTCTCTCGGAGGCAGTCAGTGTCTGTCTGGCTTGTGCTGTTTTGGGCTGCATATGGAGGTGTTGGTGGGTTCTTTCAAGGTGTATGTTGAAAGCCAGTGTGTCAGGGAGAAGGCTAGAATCAATCAGAGGCTTACTGTTATATACTCCCTTCACTATTTTGCATTTTGTGGGTCTGCAGTATGAAGCAGAGCAGTCCAATAACAAATTGACCACCCACAAGGTGGGAAAACTTGGCTTTTGTCTGAACATGGGTGGGAAAAGCTTTAATAATGGAGGCTTTTTTCCTGTCTCAGACTGAGTGGTCTTGCCTTATTTTTTAAAAATTATAAGATCTTTATTCAGAATTCCAAAATTACAATGAATGCAACACTAAAAGTTAAACACATAATATTCATGGAATCATGGAAGGGACCTCCAGGATCATCTAGTCCAACCCCCTGCACAATGCAGGAAACTCACAGATACCTCCCCATAAATTCACAGGATCCTCATTGCTGTCTCATGCCCATCTAGCCTCTGTTTAAAAACCTACAAGGAAGGAGAGCCCACCACCTCCTGAGGAAGTCTGTTCCACTGAGATTCATGCTTGTAATACAATTAAACTTTTAGGAGATGGAAGGTTAGTGAAATACCTTTAATGAGACATGCTCCTCTTGAGTCACTGTCTTGAAACAAGATGCCTCATTCATTAGATGGCAGAGTCTGAAAGCACAGTAGATTTGAATCTGGAAGCACCGTAGAGACCAACAAGGTTTTTGGAGTGTAAGCTTGATAGAGTTAAAGCTCCCTTTCTCAGATACAATCAGATTGGAGAGCTCTCAGTCAGAGGTGTGTTGCAAAGAAGGAACTCAGAATGCAGAGCTACCAGGAAAGCACACGAAGAAGAGAGTCATTGACTGTAGAGGGCAATTATAGTTCAAGGGCAAGATCTGCCTTTGAATGGGTCAAATGATGTCAGGATGAAATGCATTTTTGTGTTTTTCAGTACTTGTTGTGAAAAATGCATTGCTGACAAAATGTGTGGGAAATGTTCTGTTTTTCTAAAATGATTTTTCAGTTGAAAACACATTTATCATTGTATTGCAGATCCCTAAAGTAGGAGTGAAAAAGCTGGCAGACGCTCTGTGTGGTCCCTGTTGAGTAGATACCTCATTGTGAAGATGAACCCTAACGCTCCTTTTGGTGGACAGCCGCCTGGAGTTTTCCAGGCACCACCTAAGAGTTCTTCTGGAATGATTCAGGTTCAGCCACCTCTCCAGTTTGGCCAGCTCTCTCTGTTTGGATCAAACAGTGGAGGAGGGGTAAAGAATCTAGGCTTTGCACCCTCATCTGACTTCACAAGAACTTCAGAACTGCACAGTCCGTCGGGTCAAACTTTGGGATTTGGGCAGCCCCTGGGATTTACACAGCCTTATCCTTTTGGGCATGCAACATCGTTCGTGGCTACTTCCACACCAGCCAGTTCATCCGTTGCCAGCAAACAAGGATTCAGTTTTAAACCGCCTACAAATCTTGGGGCATCTCAGGTTTCTTCAAAGTTTGGAAATACATCTGGAGAAATGTCAGGCAGTGTCTTTGCAGGACCAGATTTTAGCTTCAAAACTCCTGAGAATGCAATGTTCAAGCCAATTTTTGGCATTGGTTCGGAACCAGAGAAAACACAAAGCCAAACCATCCCAAATCCATTCACATTTTCCTTTCCCGGTGAGAGTGGATCTGGAAGACTTGCCCCCTTTGGCATTCCCCAGGAAACCAGCAGCTCAAGCTCTACAGTGCATTTCAGCTTTTCTAAACCAGTCAGCAACAGTACAACTCTGGCATCTTCCTTCCCTGCTACCTTACCAAGCAAAACCAACGAGGATGATAAAAAAGGGCCTATAAACCCCTTTGCAAATCCTAGCAGAAGCTTTGCTGCTTTTTCTCACTTGTCTGGTGGGTCAAGCAGACCAGAGCGTGAAGAATTTGTAGCTCCAAGTGAGCCTGTGGAGAAGGGAACGAAAAGAAAGGAAGAGCAAGATCATTCCCCAAGGAGGCGAGATTATGACATTGCGGATGAGCCAGAGCTTCAGTCGAGGAGTGACTATTCTTCCAATAAGCGTCTGGTGAGGCTGACTCGGCCTCGGGCAGGGGGCCTCTTCAGTGTAACGTTGCAGGATGTTCTGAAAAGCAACAAAGACGAGCGTCCTAAGAAAGAGACCAAAATGGAGAGAGTCTCCCTGGAGTCCGGAGAGCTGGAACAGACGAGTGCAGCAGGGGGAAGCCATTCTAGTTTGGCATTGGCCAGGCCATCTGTGTTACAGAAAGAGGAAGAAAATAAGGCAAAGCAGAAGGAAAGTAAGTAACAAAGCATGATTTAGTAACCTGGAGGATCAAAGCAATAGTTCCTATGATGGTTTTGCTATGATTTCCATCATTTATCAATGTGCAGACATATGAAATGCAAGCATTCAAATACATATGTTTATTTTTTTTCTGCGTATCAGGTTTTATGTTATTTTGTAAAAGTGCTTTTTTTTTTCCTTTCAGAGGTTTCCGTCTCAAATCCCTTGCGTCGAAATCGGAACAGCGGGAGCACAGAAAGCCTTGGGGGCTTGCCACCAAGCGAACTAAAAGCCTTCCAATGCAAAAATATTCCTGATTACCTAAATGACAGAACTGTTCTTGAGAATCACTTCAAGAAGTTTGTTAAAATCCATCGTATTTATACCAACAGAAGCAAAAAGCTGGCGGTTGTTTACTGTTTGGATCATGTGAGTGTTTAATGGAAAATCAGTGGTTTATAATATGTGGAAGTTTTGGATGCATGAGGTTTTGGGGGTTTTTGAAAACCTTTCCTAGGAAACAACTTGGAGAAAATTGAAATGCATGCATACTAACTTCATGGTTAGGCATAAATTTACTTTGCTACTTGAAGGCTGTAATTACACACACTAAAGAATGCACTTTCAATCCACTTTCAGTGCATTTTCCAACTAGATTTTCCTGTGTGAACTGTGAAAGTGCATTATCTAGTATGTGTGATCCCAGCCGAAGAACGTAAAGCATGCCTTGTTGAACATAATGTTCAAAATTTCATTATTGGGCATATTTACAAAAATTAACAGTTTGGATTTAGTCAGGTGCATTTAGTGTAGGGCAGCCCAATCCAGACATACGTGGCGGGCAGCCAAAGGGGAGATGGTACGCCACGCTGGGAGAGGGAAGAGGGGCCCAACAAGCGAGAGAGAACCCGTCGCCATGGTGATTCCACCCAGGCGCACACCATTGGCCTGCTGCCGAGGCGGGGGTGGGGGAGGCGCAGTTAGCCTCGCAAGTCAAAGATACTGTCAAAGCAACCGCGAGGTGCAAAACTCGTCACCAACGTGCCTGCCTGTCCCTCACTCTTAAGTCCGTATGGCCGGAAGCTCGCTGGCAAAACTTCCTGCCACGTGCTCCTCTCCCTAACAACTGAGTTATGCGAGGCCAGAGCAGAAGTATTTCTAGAAGGGGGGAGACCGCGATTGGGTGCTGGGGACGGGGCTTATCAACCCGAGGCACGAGGGGATTGGTGAAGCAATTACTTCGCTCCCTAAGGGGTTTGCGAGCTTCCGCAGCGGTGGAGGCAACCTTTGTTTTTGGTTTCAACAAGTGCTTATGGGGCACGCCGCCATTTTTGCAGGTGTAAAGTTGCGCCTCTCGGGGGGGGGGGGGGGGGCGTGTCATGGACCAAAGTGCTCAGGAAGCTACCGAAGCCTGGCTGCGCCCCCAACTCCACTCCCTCCTCTGCCTGAATGCCGTGCTCCACCTCACTTCTACCCACGCTCGGGCGCAGCCCTCTGGCGCAGCTGCCCTCAGGTGGAGCGGCGCTCAGGTGGCCCCCCGCTGACATACCCCCCCCCCCCCGCTGTGGCGGCGCCAGTCGCACATCAGTGCAAACCTTTCCTGCGCCCACGTAGCGGCTTGTCTGCTCCCCAAAGACTTTCCGCCCCCCCCTCTGGATTGTGCTGTTAGTGTAGTTTAATTGTTCAAATATACACATGAGAGGCAGTTTGGTGTATTGATTCCCCAGTCTTCCACATGTAGCTGCTGGTGTGGCCTTGAATCAGCCACAAATTCTCAGCGGCTTGAAGGGCACTTGGTGTAATTAGTCAACTGATCAAGGCCACCAAGTATTACACCATCTTTCAGTTTGCGAAAATATATTATAAGGATTGTGTACAACACATAATAGACAATACAATAATGATAGAGGCCGGCGGCTTCTCAATAAGCTTCTCATTTTGGTGCGATGTTCACACTGAAATGAGAAGCTTAATGCTGTGATTAGAAAATGTGGAACAGGTTTCCTAAATAATTAAACCGTCAAACTGAAGAAAGAATTGAAATATCATCAAAATCTAGAGAGACGTCTTTTTAAGAAAGCGGCTGTGTTGAAGCTACGCTCCTCAGGAAACCCCCCCTTGTGAATTTCTGTTGGACTATTTCCAAGTATGGATTAATATCTATTCATTTGAAGAGGGGTTTTTTTGGCCCCTTGGGGTTTTCTGTTACTTTAAAGGGCCTAGCACCGCTGGCCTCTATCATTATTGCATTGTCTATTATGTGTTGTACACAATCCTTATAATATATTGTTGCAAACTGAAAGATGGTGTAATTCTTGGTGGCTTTGATCAGTTGACAAATTCTCAGCGGAGCTATTCTCTTAAGAGCAGTTCTGTGAGATCTCTTTCAGCCTCACCTACCTCACAGGGTGTCTGCTGTGAGGAGGGGAAGGGAAAGAAGATTATAGGCCTCTTTGAGACTCCGAGTGAAGTGTGGGGTATAAATCCAATCTCCTCTTCTTTCCTTAGGAGTTATTTTTACTCGAATACTTGCCATAGCGTAGATTATTTACAGCTCAGCTCAATGGTATACTCCTTACTTGTGCTGTTTAAATATAAGAGGAGAAATTAAGATCCTGGACACTTTAGAACATGTTAATTTTAGCATCCCCAAAAGCCGTGCGCATGTCAGTGCTCAGATGTTGGTATATTTCCTGTGATATGTGAAATACAAAGGTCTTTTAGTCACTCTTAAACTCATTGAAATCACTGGGACATCAGCATCCTGAACTTCGGAAGCAACTGACTGAATTTTTTTTTTAGGAATTCGTAGTATTTCTTTCTCTTTTTTGTTTTATTTATTTCCTTCTTTTATGCCCCACTTTCCCCTCCAGTGGGGAGCTAGAGCAGCTTCCATCGTTCTCCTCTCCTCCACTTCATCCTGATAATAACCCTGTGAGGAAGCTGAGGCTGAGACTGTGTGACTGGCCCAGGGTCACCCAGCAAGCTTCCTTAGCAGAGTGGGGATTCAAACCTGGGTCTCCCAGATCCCAGACTGACACTCAAACCACTACACTGCCCTGCTTTTCAGAATTATGCCATTTACAGTCCTTACTGATACTGCTGGCAACTGAACTGCTGCTGCTGGGCATCTACTCCCAAAACAGTACCACACAAACCATACAACATTTGACTGCCAGACACAGTGGCTCAAGTAGGAGAGGCTTCTGCTACAGTATGGTGGAGGTGTGCTGATGCCTTCGGTAATTCTCCGCCAGGGACTGTTAGTGGGATTTTTCTTGACTCCCGTCTTCTGTGCATGGGAGGGAAAGTCATCAGCCTCCCAACTTGGAACGAGGGCTGCGTTCAGCCTTGCTGCGTCTCCTGGTTGACTGTTTAGGGGGGAAAAGGAAGGGGATGTAAATGTTAAAGCCTTACTGTTGTAAGCCACTGTTGACCTCGGCTCAGGGAGCACATGATCTCTATGATACTGTTCTTATCTGAGAGGGCTCTGTGTACTGTTTTTCAGGCATCTGCTGCTTTGGCTAGAAAGAAAGCCAAAGTGCTACATAAAGAAATAGTGACGTTTTGGCACAAGAAGAAACCAAGTAAGTTGCTGCCATCTGATTGTTATAAAATATTGCTTGCTGCTATCAGGGAGTGGGGGGGGGGGGTGGAGCTGTCAGTTAGTGAAAAGTTACATATATTTGCAGAGTCTCCTGTAGACTCTGTGCAGATTTGAACCTATTATGCCTCCCAATTCTGGGAGATCAGATCATTCAGGGGCAGGGTTTGTTCCCATTACAACTTTGTCCCTCTGTGTCATGCTTTACATTGACTGGCATTTGCATGAGGGAAGATAAGGGATGTGTTCTGGAATGGAAGTTTAGAAACACCTTTTTTTAAAGGGAGTAGGCTTTGCTTCCTCCTCACAATATTCTTGCTAATTGTAGCCTCTTTATTTTCTCAGAGCAGTTCTTAACTACCGAGAAGCATCCACTATACTAAACTTACCTATATGTTAGAACTAGCAATAATGCCATTGTGGGGAGAAATACAGTGAGTGCTATGGGTGGATGTGGATGGGTGTCATGGCCTTGGGGGTGGGGGAGAGAAGAGAAAGATAGAGGGAGGCAAGGTGTGTGGAGAAGGCAGCTGTTGGGAAGGGAAATGGAGGAAGTGGGGAAATATGGGGTAAGTTTATCAGAGAAGGGGTAAATTGAGAAAGAAGGGTTAGGGGGGCAAAAGAGATGGAGTAGATTGCTTTCCATCTGTCCCCCCTCTGCAGCCTCTTCCTAGGAAAAGTACAGCATGGGCGTTTTCGCACTGACCTTACTCCGGAGTGACATCCCTCTTCACCGAGCAGCGTCTGCGCGGATTTCGCACTAATTGCTCCACAGAACCCGGAAGAGCCGCAAAGTCCCGCGGCTTTTGCGTTGCAAATGTAAACTGGTTTTTGGCGGTTTACATTTGCAACGCAAAAGCCGCGGGACTTTGCGGCTCTTCCGGGTTCTGCGGAGCAATTAGTGCGAAATCCGTGCAGACGCTGCGTGGTGAAGAGGGACGTCACTCCGGAGTAAGGTCAGTGCAAAAACGCCCCATTTCTCCATAGTGGGGACTAAAGCAGCTTTCATCATTCTCCCCTCCCCCTTTTGATCTGCACAACAATTCTTTGAAGCAGGTTAGGCTAAAAGTGTGCAACTGGTCCGAAATCACCCAATAAGCTTCTACTGCAAGAAACTGGGTCTGGGAGACCCTGCTCTGAAGTGCCAGTTACCACATCACACTGTCTTGTCATGGGGGTGGGGGGTGACCTCAGCAGGGTATAATGACTTAGAGTGTGCTATTTTCACCAGGGGAACTGATACCTGCCCTTCTGGAGAACAGCTGTAATTCTGAGAGATTTCCAGGCCTTATCTGGAGATTGGCAACAATGGTTCCTTAGGAGGAAATGGCTGGTTTAGAGGGTTGAGTCTATGGCATTGTGCCTGTCTGAGTTCCCACTCCTCCTCAAACCCCAACATCTCCAGGCTGCACCCCTCAGATCTCCAGGAATGTTCCAACCTGGAGTTGGCAACCCTCTCTCCTTCCCAGTCAATCATCAACCTACCTTTATCTTTCCCTCTGACTTCAGCTTTCCATCTCCTCCCCCCTCCCTGCAGCATCCACTTAGGAAAAGGACAGTCTTTCTCCTCAGTGGGGACCCAAGCAGCTTACATCATTTTCCTTTCCCTCTTTTGGTCTGCACAACAACCCTGCATGGTAGATTAGGCTGAAAGTATGTGGGTGGTCTAAAATCAGTCAGATTACATAGTAGGAATCTTGGTCTGGTAGACCTTGCTCTGAAGCACTGGCTATCGCATCACACTGTCATAGAGAGGCTACTGCTGATCAGCAGCCAGGCCTGGTTAAGTCATGCTAGTCAGATGGCAGGAAGCCACCCAGGGGTTCTGCCAGGCCTAGGGTAGGAAACCTCCATGTAGAGGCTGAAGATCTCTGAACTGAACTCCAGACAACAGGTCTCTCTCCCCATCCTGGAAAATAACTGCTTTGGAAGGTGGGTCTCCAGCTGAGGCCTGTCCTGTCCCCAAAGTTTGGCTTCTGTAGACTCCAGCAAAGAATCTCCAGGAATCTTCCATCCTGGAGCCGGCAGCTGTAGTGAGCAGTGGCCCCAGTGATTTCTCCCTCAGAGGCCAAAATAAGCCTTTATTGATAGAATTGAGTTGGTTGGCTAGCAACAGGCATTGAGCAAAGGCAGCTTCCCCAGTGATCCATATTGTATCCTTCCTACAGGACACCATATTCTCTCTCTCTCGTTAAATGTATTGCTGGGAAGGGATGCCATTTTTTCGTCAATGTCTCTGACTATTTGGTTCCCCAGAGGAGGAGGGGGAGGAGCCCTCAGCCAGTTGAGAGAAGGCTTTCTGTGGCAGTTTCCCTCCTCACTCCATTAGCCAATCAAGGGAAGGCTTTCTTTCTCTTCTATGTGAATCAGCGCCTCGAATCTTAGCTAATAGAACACAACAGAACTTGAGTGGCGGTTAATGGTCCAATGGTTGATACACACCCCTTAACCAATGGAAGAGCTGCACTTGGCCACCCCACAGGGCATTTATTATAGAGAGGATTATAGAGAGGATGTTATATGGCAATGATTAAATTTAGGATTGGTTGGCGCAGTTACATTTTCTCAGTATTCAGTAAACAAGCATAGTAGGGGAGGGGGGGAGAAGAAGCTGTACTATGATTCTGCTGTCTCTATGTGCAAAGGTCCAAATAAGAAAGAGTATTCATCCAAGGAGCAGGAGGGAGATGTAAGTGAAGGGAAGCAAAAAAATGACCAGCCGAGTCATCAGCATTCCTTGCAAAGCAAGTCTTTAATCCGATCGACGGTTGCTGGGAGCCTTTTGAGCAAAAGGTAAGTGGTTTGCAGATTTATTAGGTAAGAAAAATCTTTTGTGATAGGTTTATATAGCTGAAGAATAGCCTACAGTGACAAGATTATTTTGTGGAGCAGTGATGAGCACCATACGGCTCTACGATATAATGGGATTCAGCAGCACATGTGATGCAGCCCATTGTCATAATGAATGGATATTCCCAGGCCTCAGATTCAGCAGGAACTCACAGGAGCACAGCTCTTGAACCTTTCTGACAGTTCCTTCTCTTCCTCCCCACCTATCTTGTCCATTGAATAGTAGGTGCAGCTGCATAACAATCCTTGGATTAGCAAAGCCTGCAGCCAGCCAGCCACCAGGGGCTTTGCCACACCCCCAGCAGCCCTCATTAATCCCTGGAGAAGCCCGCACCACCCTTTCTTCACTTCTTATGTGATTTTGGGCAGTGGGTGGCTTGCTGGCCTTTTGACTGGGGGGGGGGGCAGCCAAGGAGAGCCCAGGTGAGTAAGGCCTGCTTGGGCTGGCTGGAGCTCTAGCCGGCCCAAGCAGGCCTCGCTCACTCGTGGCTCTCCTTTCTTGCATCAGGTTGCTTTTGGCTGGGGGGTGGCATATGTTAATGAGTTATGCTAATGAGCTCCGCCACCTATTTTTCTACAAAACAACCTGGTTATTCCTTTATGTCATAATGCAGTGTGGCTCTCTTCTGTGCAAAGGATCCTCGTAGGGCGTGTAACGGAGCCCTGCTTCCCCCTTCCCTACACATAAACCTTCTCAGGCTATTGTGGGAAATGGGATGCCTGCATGATGTCAAGAAGCATCATTTGGAGAGGTGTGGGTGGCCAGAGGGTAAGGAGGTCTGTGCAGCCTTGCCACTTTTTGTAATGAACCAGGCATGGTGCCTGTACGCAGAGGGAAAGGGGAGGACCTTCTGTCGCCACTGCCAGTCCCATGATGGTGCTGGGTCAAGTGTGTTGCATTTAAAAACGACTTTTTTTCTTTGGCAGCTCTCCAGTTAAGAAGCCTGGTCTTAAAAAGTCTCTACAGTTTGAGGCAGATACCTTTGATCCTGGGTCTGAAAGCCACGGTTTGGAGAACCTGGAAGCATCTGCATCATCTCTCAGTAATCTCATAGGCCTGGTAGCAGAGTCCTCTGAAGATAAATACCGCCTTCTCGACCAGAGAGATAAAATCATGCGGCAAAGTAAGAACTGGTAACACCTTCAGAGGAGAGGCAGAGGCCCTAGGACTGGTCCCACCAATTGTGGTTATGAAACACACACATTCTCTGCACTGGTGGAAAGTGCCACAAAGTCACAACTGACTTGATGGTGACCCCATAGGGCAGGGATGTCAAACATGCGGCCCGAAGGCCAGATCAGGCCCCCAGAGGCTCCTATCAGGCCTGTGAGCAACTCACTGTCACCTGCTTCTTTCTCTCTTTTGCTTCCTTCTGCATCACAGCTTGCCTTGCCAGGCTTGCTCAATCGTACAGGAACTATAAAGCAAAGCTTCTGTTTTCCCCACTGGCTGACCAGCACATGAAGTAACTTATGTACAAAAGCCCCTAGGTCTTAGGCTCAAAGCAGTGACCATGAGATTTCTGTCATTAATGTCAATAAATCAAAAGTAGGTTTTCAATTTACAGACACACACCTGAACAACAGATAAATAGCATACTCAAGATGGCTACAGCAACAGATGTTGTCCCCAGATTTGGATGCAGTAATTCAGCACAAGTGGTGTCAGTGATCAGAGACTGTTAAATAAACCTAATATTGTAGGAGTGCTAATCTTTAAGCATATTTTATTTTATATTTTTTAAAAAATCTTTGTGCCTGTGTCCTATATGAATCTCTGCTACCCGGCATTACATTTTATGGCACACAGGGCCTGGCCCAACAAAGTCTTGTTTATGTCAGATCTGGCCATCTTTAACAAATGAGATTGACACCCCTGCCATAGGATTTCAAAGGCAAGAGACAGAGACAGTTTGCCAATACCTGCCTCTGTGTAACTCTGGACTAACGGGGGTCGAACCTGCTTAGCTTCTGAGATCTGACAAGATCAAACTAGCCTGAGCTCTGACAAGATCAAACAGGTCAGGGCCACATTCTCTGCTGCCATCTTGAATATCATCCTAGACTGGGAAGTGGTACTCGCAGGATTCAGTTATGTGTGCAGAAGCTGGTCTTGAGGACAAAAGGAGATTGAGGAAGAATCGCACTGCTACAGGACCAACCCCAAATCAGACTTTTCCCTGCAGCCGCTGTGGCCGGACCTGCCTGTCCCACATTGGTCTTGTCAGCCACCAGCGAGCCTGCAGCAAACGTGGACTATTGCACCCTTCTTAAATCTTCGTTCGCGAAGCCAAGCCGAGAGAGAGAGAGAGCAGAAGGGGCCTCGGTGGGACTCAAAAGTCTTAAAATGTCCTTCAGTCATGCCGGTTGGTTCTGCCGTAACATCCTATAAAAATGTGGTACTCCCATCTTAGATTTTTAGCAGTAGTTTATTTACTGCTGTTAATTTGTAGTCCGCCCTTTCCCGTGGTGGGCTCAGGGTGGATTCCAACATAGTAAACCATTAAAACTAACAATAAGCAATCTAACAGAGAAAAAGTAAAACAATCAAACTGTTAAAACAAATTAAAAGATTAAAATAAACAGCTCAGTTCGTTCAAAGCAGCATAGATGGCAGTTCAATCATTGAAGGTGTGGACGTAGCACTTAAGGTATACCTGTCCAAAAGTATCAGCTGTATCAGCCCGATCTTAGACAATCAGTGCAGGGAGGCCAATGTAGATGGAATAATAAGATAAGGACGTCCGCCCACCTCAACCATAGGCCTGGCGGAACAGCTCCGTCTTACAGGCCCTCTGGAATGGTAACAAATCCGACAGGGCCCTCGCTTCCACAGGGAGCTGATTCCACCAGGTCAGGGCCAGGGCCGAAAAAACCGGATGTCCCTTGGGCCAGGGATGGTCCGGAGGTGTTGATGGTCAAACACAGCAACCTCCGGGGCTCACATGGGGAGAGACGGTCCCGCAGGTATGCCGGTCCCAGACCGCGTAAGGCTTTAAATGTCAATTCTAAAACCTTGTTGCAGATCCGGTACTCGATTGGTAGCCAGCGCAGACTGCGCAGCATCGCATTTCCCCCCAAGTTGTATCGGAAACTCCCCCTGGCTATCTAAACGCTGATCTCTTTGTCTTTTTAGCTCGAGTGAAACGAACAGATCTCACCCAGACTTTTATCGGCACGTGCCCAGATATGTGCCCAGAGAAAGAACGATACATGAGAGAGACGAGGAACCAGCTCAGTATCTTTGAAGTGATTCCAGGAACCGACAAGGTAGAGGGGGGCGTTTCCTCGTGCTGTGTATTGATGAAAGGTGCTAGTGCCATTTAGCGCGTGTGATCTGGTAGTGTTCAGAAGCTGATGTGGAAAAGTTCTTTAAACACCCTCTATGGCATTTTATCTATTTTTTAAATCTCAAGCTTTGTTTTATCTATTTATTTTTATAAAATTCATTAAGCTCTTAGGTAAAAAATTTGTGCAAGTACCCCAGTAAACTGTGTTTTCAGTATGAGCCTGGAATGTGAGATTCCTGAGGCATCTGACCGACCGCTACCAGCGCTCCCTCTAAGCTGTGCAGTCTTGTAAGCAAAAACTCTCCTTCATGAGCTACTGGCATTAAAGGTGTGAGCTGCTGCATAAATTATTTTGCTCTGGGGCCGTTTTTTCCTAAGCTAAGACAAAAATGTGTGAGCTGGAGGTTAAAAAGCTGTGAGCTAACTCACACTAACTCAGCTTTGAGGGAACATTGACCACTATTGAAAAAAGAACATCGGACTAGATAAGAGAGTTGATCTAATCTGGCAGGGCTCATTGTTGTGGTGTAGTGGCTAGAGCGTAGGACTAGAACTTGGGACGACCGTGCACAGATCGATTTCTCGCTCACGGAAGCCTGCCGTTGCAATCGCTCAGCCTAACCCATCCTCACAGGGTTGTTGTTGCGGGACTTAAACAGAAGAGTGGGGGAATGGTGTGGAAAGCTGCTTAGAGTCCTTGATCAAGGAGAAAAGCAGGATATAAATAAAATAATAAGAACTAGCTCCATTCTTGCAGTCAATTAGATGGATTAGTATTTTTGACTGCAATCAGATGTATGTACTGAAACAGAGGAGTCCATACTTTCTTGTCCCTATGGAGCCAAACAGACACCATGAAGAACTTAGTTCTCTTTCAGTCTGTGAAAGGTGAGTTGTACACATAGCTGTAATGTGGGTCTGAGACTGCAAAGGAAGGGCAGAAAGGACTGAACCCTTCCGCCCCTGCTTCCTTTCACCAAATGGACCCCAGCTGCTGTGCTATCAGGTTGTTAAATTCATGAATAATCAACAGTGGATTAGATGCTGGACTGTGTTAACACCGCATGCAAAATCAGTGCCTAAGAAGCACCCAGGTCTAAAAGCTGTAAAGCCAAGAAACGTCCGTGCATCTGTCTCAAAATCTGTATTTATGCCAGAATGGCTAAGAGTTCCGTGTGCTCTGGCTTTCTTAGTGACAAGAGAGAATGTATAACTGTGGCTGATGTTTAGCGCTCGTCCTTCCTTTCAAACGGAGCATGGCTGAATGTGTCTTGTACTGAGGGCTTTTTTCTTTTTGCTCTCTCGAGGTTGACCACGCAGCTGCAATAAAGGAGTACAGCAGGTCTTCGGCAGACCAGGAAGAGCCTTTGCCGCATGAGCTGAGGCCTTTGGAAGTGCTGAGTATGACCATGGACTATTTAGTCACTCAAATCATGGACAAGGGAGAAGGGAACTTCCGAGAGTGGTACGATTTCGTATGGAATAGGACTCGTGGGATAAGGAAGGTAACTGCTCTGGCTGGGGCTCTTGGGTTGGGCAAGCAGAATATTAGAAAGTGGTGGCTGTTTAGATCTATCTGGCAGTGGAGTATGGAGGACGACAGGATGCCATTGCATATTCCAAGCGGCAGGAGTGAATATTCAGGATTAAATCTATACTCTTAATCAGGGCTTTTTTGGGAGCAGGAACACAGCTGACTTGGCATCAGAGGCCTAGTATGCAAATGAGTTCCTGCTGATTTTTTCCTACAAAAGGTCTGTGCGAAAAAATGGTGACATCAGGGGTGTGTGACCTAATATGCAAATGAGTTCCTGCTGGGCTGTTTCTACAAAAAAAAACCCTGGCCTTAACTAAATGTGCTGTTGTTTTGAGTACACTAGTAGATGGGCTTAAGATAAAAACACCTCGATCTCAAGAATCACAGGATAATTTAATTGGGGCAGTGAAAAATGTGCACAGAGAATCGAATACAGCTTTTCTGTAGTCCTGAGCGTTTACATTTGTCTTGGCCAGGATATAACCCAGCAGCATCTCTGCACTCCTCTGACGGTTTCCTTGATTGAGAAATGCACTCGTTTCCACATCCACTGTTCCCACCACCTGTGCGAAGAGCCAATGTCTTCTTTTGATGCTAAAATCAACAACGAGAACATGACTAAGTGCCTCCAGAGCCTGAAGGAGATGTACCAAGACCTGGCCAACAAGCAGATTTACTGTAAGAACGAACCTGAATTCAGGGGATACAATGTCCTCCTGAACCTCAACAAAGGAGATATTCTCAGGTATATCTTGATACAGTATTGATTTTTTTGTAAAAAAAAAAAGTTAAAGGTAGTCCCCTGTGCAAGCACCAGTGGGTTCTGACTCTGGGGTGACGCCGCATCACGACGTTTTCACAGCAGACCTATTTACGGCAGACCTAATTTTGCCATTGCCTTCCCCAGTCCTCTACACTCCCCCCCCAGCAAGCTGGGTACTCATTTTACCGACCTCGGAAGGATGGAAGGCTGAGTCAACCTTGAGCTGGCTTCCTGAACCCAGCTTCCACTGGGATTGAACTCAGCTCATGAGCAGAGGGCTTGGATTGCAGTACTGCAACTTTACCGCTCTGTGTCATGGGGCTGCTTGCAATTTTTTTGTTACTTGTAACTTTTTTATTAATAATTGATGTTTCAGTTACACAGTTAGACGGATTAAAATATATAAACAACTACAGCATTATAAAAATAATGTTAATTAAAAATAGAAACTTTAAAAACAACGAGCAAAATCTATAACATAGTATAGATAACCCATCACTTTTAATACAATTGCATTCATTCAAAATATTTTATGAGTTCTAAAGGTGCTTGTACCCTGTGTAGTTTGGTCTAATTTCTCTGTTATGGGCCACCATTGTGTTACAAATCTAAGGTATTCCTGATATGGGTCTGCTTGGGAGATACCTACAGTGATCTTACCCATAATGTAGTGGTCCCAAATTGTTAAGTACCATTGAGTAATACTAGGGGAATCTGTAGATTTCCATTTTCATGCTATGAACATATGAAGCTGCCTTATACTTTGGTCCATCAAAGTCAGTATTGTCTTCTCAGACTGGCAGCAGCTCTCCAGGGTCTCAAGCTGAGGTTTTTTCACACCTATTTGCCTGGACCCTTTTTTGGAGATGCCAGGGATTGAACCTGGGACCTTCTGCTTCCCAAGCAGATGCTCTACCACTGAGCCACCGTCCCTCTATGCATGTTTTGACAGCGGTCAATAATACTAAATTCAAGTCTTTCCGGATATTAGGAAGATTGATATATTGCCATTTTCTTAATAAAACTGTATCTGGGTTCTCTGGAATTGTATATCCTGTCAGTTTATTTACTTCCCTGTGGAATTTGGCTCCAGAAGCTTCTGATCACAGAACTGCGCCACCAACAGTGAATTAGGGACCTTACACTGCTGCCGTTTTTCCAACAAATGGGGGAGTCGTTTATTTGAATGATGTATTTGTTGAGGCCCTATATACCATCTTGATATAATGCGTATGTTCTGTTATGATACAGTATTAATTTGGTCTCTTTCATTGGCTGTGTTTTATCATTTGATGCTACATGAATTTGCTCAGACAGAGAGCATGGTCATTCTGTGACTCTGATCACAGGATAACTGCAGAAGTCCAAGCAACCCAGTTTCCTGCTCAGGCCAAAGTCATTCATCCCTTCATTAATGCCCTGACCCGGATGGCCCAGGCTAGCCTGATCCTGTCATCTCAGAAACTAAGCAGGGTCGGCCCTGGTTAGTACTTGGATGGGAGAGCACTAGGGAAGTCCAGGGTTGCTCTGCAGAGGCAGGCAGTGGCGAACTACATCTCTTATGGGGCCACTATAAATTAGTTGCAACTTGATGGCATTTTCCTTCAAGGTAGCGTTCGTAATAAATCATGGACTTATTTATTTATTTATTTGGGATTTATTTGGGATTTATATCCCGCCCTTCCCACGAATGGCTCAGGGCGGCTTACCTTAATCAAAGTCAGCAGTTTAGCTGTATTTCATCCTTTTCCCTTTAGTGTTAAGACTAGTACTCCTGTGAATAAATTGGGCCACAGAAGCACATTCTCAATGTCCACACTGAGTCCAGAAGCAATCATCTCTCTCTTCTTGAAACAACCATTATGATGTCTTATAAGGTCCCTCAGTGGCTATTAGCCACAGGGTATTTAACAATAACAACAACCTTTGTTGGCATAACAGCATAGATGTACACAATCGCCAAGGGAGAAAACATTTGAAACATTCCTCTCCTCTTAGAAGCACAGCACAGATATTTAGCCACAGTCTCAATAATCTCAAGGTTATGAGAGGACAATAGGAAGAGAGTCTTACCACCATCAGATTGTCCCTCATGATTTCGAATAAGAGGATCTAAGTACATGGCACGAATATCACAGGGTATTGATGGAACTCTCTGTCTGGGGCAGTGATGCTCTGTATTCTCGGTGCTTGGGGAGGGGGGCAACAGTGGGAGGGCTTCTAGTGTCCTGGCCCCACTGATGAACCTCCTGATGGCACCTGGTTTTTTGGCCACTATGTAACACAGAGTGTTGGACTGGATGGGCCATTGGCCTGATCCAACATGGCTTCTCTTATGTTCTTAACCAGGGATCTGATGTGTTCAGTAAAGACATGCCCCTCTCCCAGGGAGAAAAAAAACACACCTGAATATCCTTTTTAGAAATTAATGATGTAAACTTTAGAGTACTAATTGGTTTTATTCAAGCACGTAAAATGCTCAATATATGAATACTTCAACTCCATTGAACCGTTTTTAAAATTTAACTGTACAGTTGTTATAAGATATTTTGTCACAGTTTTTAGGTGTTCCTTGCTGCATGGATTTCTGCAAACAGGCCACATGGGTAGCATCCATCATTACTATTCAAATAAGCAGACACTTATTCTTTTGTTCTCAACAGAGAAGTCCAGCAGTTTCGTCCCGAAGTGCGGAACTCCAGTGAAGTCCGATTTGCAGTTCAAGCCTTTGCTGCATTAAACAGCAATAATTTTGTGAGGTTTTTCAAACTTGTACAAGCAGCTTCTTACCTGAATGCATGCTTACTACATTGCTATTTCAGTCAGGTAAGAAATGGTACATATTTAGGTAATATGGGGGTGATCTAGAATCTAAAGTTCTTATGACCTTTGGATACTTTTAACTTAATATAGTAACTTGGAAAAAAGTAACAACAGTCTCAAGTATCAGAGAAAAAGCGTGGCAAATACAGAAAGATGGGACTCACAGAGGATTTGATTTACAAAATGCTGTTTCCTGTAGTTTAACATTCTTGGAGACTTCAAAGATATTTAATGATAGTTTCCAGAAATTTGGGGATTCAGTCAAATAATATATTTGTGTAAATTTATTTATTTTATTTATTTACCTTAAATTTCTATCCCACCCTCTCCGCGAGCGGAGTCAGAAGTGAAATGATGGGTGGTTTTGGTGTCACTGGTGTGAGCAGCCAAATAGTTGTGTGAAAGGACATGCTGTGTATTTCCAACAAAACCAATTAACAGGAGCTTTTAAAACACTTCCAGATCCGCAGAGACGCTCTGAAGTCTCTCAATATTGCATACACTGTGAATGCTCAGAGGTCGACCATCTTTCCACTGGACAATGTGGTTCGCATGTTACTCTTCAGGGACTCTGAAAGCGCAAGTGCTTTTATCAGCTACTATGGCCTCAGTGTGTCTGATGGGTAAGTGCTCATTCTTGGCGCTCACTCAAAGAGGTAGTGCAGGGGTGGCCAAACTGTGGCTCAGGAGCCAAATCAGGCTCTTTCATACACATTGCGTGACTCTTGAAGCCCCCACAACCCTGTTGGGCGGCTTGGAGAAAGCATTTCTTTCTTTAAATTACTTCTCTAAGCCAACTGGCAGCTTGAAGAATGCATTTAAAGTTGCTTTCTTTCCATATCTCCTTCCCCCATCTATTTGCCTTCCTTCCTTCCTTCCTTCCTTCCTTCCTTCCTTCCTTCCTTCCTTCCTTCCTTCCTTCCTTCCTTCCTTCCTTCCTTCCTTCCTTCCTTCCTTCCTTCCTTCCTTCCTTCCTTCCTTCCTTCCTTCCTTCCTTCCTTCCTTCCTCTTGTGTCTCTCAAATATCTGATGTTCAAGTTTTGTGGTTCTCAAACATCTGACATTTATTCTATGTGGCTCTTATGTTAAGCAAGTTTGGCCACCCCTGCGGTAGTGTATCCTAGAGTGAGATAAGCCGAAACTGACATTTTTCCTTCAGGGTGGCAGCTCTCCTTCAGCTGCTTACTTCTCCCTCCCCCCAGGTTAAAACCATCGTATCTTAACATTGAAAAAAATGCAGCATTAGTGTGAGGCAGAGCTCAGTTCCCTGGAAGTGATCAAAATGTGTTACTTGTTGGGCTCAAGAGCTTTGTGGCCTCGGATTCCATGAATCGTGAGGGTTTGGTTATCTATGGAGACATGCAAGTTAAGTGTAGCTGAAACATGATGGGGGAGAACATTAGGAGCTGTTTATCACAGGCATAGCCATGAAGGGAGAGGGCAGAATACGGGTCTTAAAAATGGTTCTTATTTTACTTGTACATGATACAGTAGGTATGTCTTAAGAAATACGGGGAAGTCTTTTATTAAATTTGTGGTTCATCATTACATGCTTTTGTTTTTCTTCTTACAGTTTTGTGGAGTTGAATCGTTCAGCCTTTTTGGAACCAGAAAGCTTACACAAACCAAAGAAGTCGCCATTTGTTAGCCAGAAGCTAAATGGGCTGGTGGGGGAAATTGTCTGTGGGGGACCTCTGCCAGCCGTAACTTGCCATGTACCTGTGTGCAGTTTCAACGGGCAAAACAAATACACTGGGGAGAGTGCTGCGGTGGATTTGGCCAGCAGTAGTCAGAAAGCCAGTGCCGATGCCTCAGGTGAGATGGAATGTTCATGTCCGTAGCCCAGAGGGACTGCAGAAAGTAGCACGAAAAACAGCTGGGTAATGTGGTTCGCATGTTACTCTTCAGGGACTCTGAAAGCGCAAGTGCTTTTATCAGCTACTATGGCCTCAGTGTGTCTGATGGGTAAGTGCTGCTCAGCTATTCACTGTCCACACTGCTCAGCTGTTTTCAGCTGTCTTTGAAGTTTAAAAGGACAACCTCAAAGAGATAGTGTATCCTAGAGGGTTCCAACAAGAATGCGGATTTGGCCAGCGGTAGTCAGAAAGCCAGTGCTGATGTCTCAGGTGAGATGGAATGTTCATGTCCATAAGAACATAAGAGAAACCATGTTGGATCAGGCCAATGGCCCATCCGGTCCAACACTGTGCCACGCAGTGGTCCAGAGGGATTGCAGAAGGTAGCCCGAAAAACAGCTGGGCAATGAGAAGGTGCTCCCCGCCACTCAGCTGTTTTTGGTTGTCTTTAAAGTTTAAAAGGATAACCTCAAAGAGGTAGTGCATCCTAGAGGGCCACAACAAGAATGTGGAAACTTTTCAGAATGGGGGATGAGATTAGCCAAAACCGACATCTTTCCTTCAGGGTGGCAGCTCTCCTTTAAAGCGTAAAGGGACTGTACAAAACAGCTTGAAACAATTGAGCAGCTGTTTGCAGCTTACATGGGGAACAGAAAGCAGGGGTTTAAAGGGACTCTTTAAACTCTTGCTTTCTACTCCACCCACGGACCACCACAAACTGCTTTAAAGTTCATGGATGTTCGTGATGGTAGGCCTGTTTGTAAACCATGAACAGGGCAAAATTTGTGATGAATTTTGCTTTGTGGTTTGGTTTGTGCCCGTTCTTAGTCTTGATCCAACCAAGATACACCAAAATTAACAGCTTTTACTTTTCAGTTGTTTCTGATGGAGGTAGAGACTGGAAGGTAATCCTTCCCAGCTGTTAGATTGCATTCTGTTCTGCTTTCCCTCTTTCTATTGGTAATGTGTTCCCTGTTTTACAGGACTCAGAATGATTTGCATTCAATAAGCAGTTAATGCAGTAGGAATTAAGGGATAGAATGCTAAATGCTGTATCTAAGCATTAAAGGTGTGTTCTCTGTATACCTGGCATATTGCTCAACCTGGAAAAGGAGTGCAGTATACATTCAGCTGTTCTGTGCAAATTGCAGCATTCTGCATCTTGATATGATGCTGTCTCATGCAGCCAGGCTGTTGGTCCCTTTAGCTCAGTATTGTTTTCTCTGCATCCATATTGGCTCTCCATAACCTCAGGGTTTCCCAGCCTGGCTACCTGAGCAGTGTTCCCTCTAAGGTGAGTTAGTGTGAGCTAGCTCACAGCTTTTTAGCCTCTGACTCACACATTTTTGTCTTAGCTCAGAAAGGATGGCCCCAGAGCAAACTAGTTTTTGCAGTAACCAAATCACTGGCTCACAGCTTTAATGCCAGTAGCTCACAAAGTAGACTTTTTGCTCCACAGCATAGAGGGAACATTGTACCTGAGATAATTTTTCTGAATATCCCTGGATACCAAGAATCATAGAGTTGGAAGGGACCTCCAGGGTCATCTAGTCCAACCCTGTGCACAATGCAGGAAACTCACAAATACCTCCCCCTAAATTCACAGGATCTTTATTGCTTGACCTTGAGCCTGGGGCTTTCCTCTCATAAAACCTGGGCCTTCCCCAAGTTTATTGGCAAAGACTCTTAGCCTTGCCTAGTCTCAGAGAGGAAAGCAGATATAAATTGGTGCAATATTCTTTACCTTTCTAAGCAGCTGAATGTTTCCTCTCTCTTACCTACAGAAGCAAAAGCAGAAGGAGATGAAATGGACTTAGAGCCGCGTCAGGTTCACCCCCCACCGTTGGCTTTGCCACTCCAGCCGGCCCCCTTGCCTTGTGCTGCAGTCTCTGCCTTTCAGCCTCTTCCACAGCCAGCAGCACCTCCTCCTCCTCCTCCGAAACCTCGGCCTGCTTATTGTGACACGGTGAGGAACTTCATATGAACATATGAACATTTGAAGCTGCCTTCTACTGAATCAGACCCTTGGTCCATCAAAGTCAGTATTGTCTTCTCAGACTGGCAGCGGCTCTCCAGGGTCTCAAGCTGAGGTTTTTCACACCTATTTGCCTGGATCCTTTTTAATTGGAGATGCCAGGGACTGAACCTGGGACCTTCTGCTTCCCAAGCAGATGCTCTACCACTGAGCCACCGTCCCTCCCCTTCAGGAAAACTTCAGGAAAACTTCTGCCATTCCTTCTGCACTTATTTATTTAAAACATTTCTTTGCTGTCTTTTTACCCAGTCTGGGTTCCCAAGATGGTGAAGAGAAAAAAAAAATTAAAACATTTGAATGCTTAAATGCATTTAAATGAATTAAAAATAATTCAGTGAAAACCCAGAACAGACACTACCAGAGGTGGGCCAATAGCCAAAGAAAGAAAGCTTCACCTGCTGGCAGAAGACACCTACAGAGGGAGAGAGGCAGATCTCTCTGGGGAGGGAGATCCAAAGTTTTGGTTCCATGAAAGGAAAAGCCCTCTCTCAGGTTGCCATCTCTCTAGCCTCAGACGGAAGTGGCAACCAAGGCAGGGCCTTCAAGAAGAAGAACACTGCAGATTCACAGAAAGCTGCCCTTTCAAGGACTACTCTGTGACAGCTATGGCTGACCCAAGCTGCAAGTAGAGGAGTGGGGAATCAAAGATGGTGGGAGTGAGTGGGTAGATCCATAGGGGAGAAGACAGTCCTTCAGGTATGCTGGTCCCAGGCTGTGCAGGGAAAGGTCAATACCAGCACCTCAAACTGAGCCTAGAAGGAAAATGGAAGCCAGTGTAGACGGAAGAAGACCTGGAGTGATATGGTCCCTATGACCCACTCTAGATTACATGCTGGCTGCAGTCTTTAACGGCTATAGCTTCCGGACAGTCTTCAAGGGCAGCTCCATGTGGAGTGCAGTGCAGGAATCTAATGTAGAGATTACCCTGGCAGGCACCACAGTGTAATTTTGAAAAGCAAACAAATGTTTCCTTAAAATTCCATATAAAACAAAGTAATATTTTTTGTACAGTTTTTAGTGGAGTGTTTTCTACAGAATCACACAGAAAATTGTTACAAAAATTTGGCGAGATGAGTGGTTGATCTGAGTGGAAGTTAGGTTTGAAGGGAAAAGATAACAGGATGTGTTGGATAGTAATCAGGGCTTTTTTTGAGCAGGAACACAGTCCCGGCTGGTTTGGTGTCAGGGGGTGTGGCCTAATATGCAAATGAGTTGCTGCTGGGCTTTTTCTACAAAAAAAGCCTTGTTAGTAATTACGTTTGCATGTGAATTTTGGGGGAAAGGCTTATTCTTTATCGGTGATGCTTAGGACTACAAACCTGTAAAGGTGAATTGAAACCTTTTTATTTTTTGCTAATCTGGAGACAGAAGTAAAAGGAATTATATGTGAGAGATATTTTCAGTTGATCGTTGTGTAGCACAGCCACAAAATAGGCAAATGCAATCTGTGAGGTAGGGCCTTTCCTTCTGGGATCAGGGCGACAACTTTCCCAACTACTTGGAGCTGGAATGCAAGTGACTTGGAAGGGAGTGCCCCATCAGGTGAAGGTATGTTCCCTGCGGTGTGGCTCTCATCCTTGAGCCCTGTGAGTGGTTTGCAGACACCTTCGGTACTGAGTTGCCCTGTGGGTTTTTTGCAATTTCCCCCCATTCCTGCATTAAATCATGGAGGAGTGCTGTAGAATGGGTTAATGAGAAGCTGTGGGTTGGGATATTTGGGACACTTTAGATATTAAATATTTGCAAGGTAGAACTGGACTTATATGATACAACTCAGTGAATTTATACAACTCGAGGTATGTGTATTTAATATTGTTCTATTAAGTTCCAGGGAAAAGAGAATGATATTCTTGGGTGCCAGCTGCTGATTCTCAGTGCTTTCGTTTTGTTCCCAGGACATAGTGGGAGTAGTCGAAGAGCTGGTGCATGATGTGCTGGAGGCGGAATGTAGAGAAGTCGGCGCTGCAGGGGCAGCCTACATGCAAGCTGCAAGATGGTAAAGTTACTGTTGCTGTTAGAATACTATGTCTGAGGCACATCATGATCTTGTTAACCTTCCCAGAAGTAGTTGAATACAATAGTTATGAACAAGGCTTTTTTTGAGCAGGAACGCACAGGGACACAGTTCCGGCTAGCTTGGTACCAGGGTGTGTGTGGCCTAATATGCAAATTAGTTCCTGTTGGGCTTCTACAAAAAAGCCCTGCGCAAAACAATGGTGGCATCAGGAGATGTGGCCTAATATGCAAAGGAGTTCCTACTGGGCTTTTCTACAAAAAAAGCCCTGGTTATGAATGTTTTGTTGGTGGTGGTAAACTGTCTGGGCAACTTGCTGTCACATCTGGGCAAACACCCATCAGTGATGTCAGCCAGTGTTCTGGAACAGGGGTCCCCAGGGTGGTGCCCATGAATGTGATCGTGCCAGCGGATGCCTTTTTCTGTACCCGCCTAGTGTTTTTACACCAGGTAGGACATTTGCCCAGCAAAGCTTATGATTGACTATTGGAGATTTGATCAGTTACACAGATTTCTTAAAAGGTTGCTTTGGCCACAGCTGCCAGTAACTGTGTTACTGAAAGCTAAGCTGTGGCAATGACTTTGTGACTGGCTCCACCTCATGTGGCAGCCATTTTGTTGCTGTGCCCCACCCTGCCCTGTCAGAGTCCCAAATGGGCCCGCAAGCCCAAAAAGTCTGGGAACCTCCGCTCTAGAAAATTTAGTAATACCGTAGAGTTTCTAGAACATTGATTGATGCACTGATATCACATCTGGGGGGGTTTTGCCCAGACATCATGTCGGTACATAGTTCAGTGTCATTTCTGCTCCTTTCCCAGCCCTCAAAGCTCCTGGGGCTGGTAGGCCAGCACCTGTCATCCCCACCTACTGGTCATCTACTGTAACTGCAGGCCTCTCCATGTCAAGCATGCTATTTCTAAGTGCTGATTTATCCATACCTTTCTTCTCCTCCCCTTCCCCCTCTCACTCCACTCATTTCCTTCCCCCCTGTGAGTGCATAATAAAACTTTCTTCTCAGAATGTGTAGTGTAAGCTTGCATTAAATGGTGTAAAGTGCCTCTCCCCCAGATTCACACAGCCATGCCTTATCAGCTAGCAGGGAATGTGTGAGAAATGGAGATGTGAACATTCCTTAGTCATAAAGAGATAGTAGTGAGTAGCCTTTGAACCTTCATCCCCATTTGCATCTTTATATTATTCTTTTGAAGTTATCTGTAACCCTGCCTTTTGAACTAGCCTATAAGACACTATGCAACTTTGTATTCAGTATTACTTCCAAGGAATCTGTCCTCGGAGCAAGTCATAGTTTCAATAAAACAAGTCTTTGATTTAAAACAAAAGCTTGATTATTTCGAAATATCTATGCTTGACACTCCAAACAGCCAAACACCATCTATTGCCTACTTACTCAACTCACTGCCTTTGTCATTTGTTTGTCTCTTCCTCCGAGAAGACCTTCCTCCAACAGAAGAGCCTCTGAAGTTGGAGGAGGGAGGCTTAGGCTGGTGGAAGGTTTCAGACTTCAGTGGAGCTGTAAGGACAAGGGTAGGAGCAATGTTCCCTCTCAGCTGCAGGGTCTTGTGAGCAAAAATTCCACTTTGTGAGCTACTGGCATGAAAGTTGTGAGTTGCTGCATCAATTAGTGTGCTCTGGGTCATCCTTCCTGAGCTATGACAAAAATGTGTGAGCTGGAGGCTAAAAATCTGTGAGCTAGCTCACGCTAACTCCGCTTAGAGGGAACACTGGTAGGATGCACCTTGCTCTTAAGGTCTGTTTTAAGGGCATTTAAACAAAAGAAGGAAACTGGACTTCAGTGCCCGGTAAAATCTAATAGTGGACTTGTTCAGAAAATCCTCCACATTTATGGAAACCTAGCCCAGCTTCTGTAATAGTTTTTTACAGTGCTAAAAGTTAACTCTCAGTGTTTTCACAGTAACTTGTTAACTCGTTTGTTTTGTAATTAGATCAAGCCTCTTGGAAGTATTTCTTTAGTAAAGTCAACAGTTTAAAAATACTTGACAAGTATTTGGCTGGTCAGTGGACCAGACCTTGATGAATCCAAAACGCAGTTAACTTGAGCAAACGAGCATCATTAAAAAGCTTCTGGGACAGAGGATGAGAGAAGGATCAGTACTGGTAGAAACCGCATTGTGTGCATACAGGGAAGAGTTCACAGTGATTTCCTTTCTCTGTGCAGGATGTCTGATTCTACTGCAAATGAACTCATGTCAGAAGTGATGCTGGAAGCCTTGAGGAAGATTGCTTCTAATACCTTAAATGCAGAAAGAGAGCGATTTGAAGAGGAAAAACGGCGGGCTGAAGAACAGAGGTAAACGTTCTCCTTCAGCATTTGTAGTAAGGCTCTTAAGATCATTTGAACTCCGCTCAAACATTTGAATGGCTTGTATTTGTTATGGGTCGCTGACTGAGCTGTGGAAGGAATCCATGGCCTCCATACCAGATGACTGGAAAGTAGCAGATGTTGCAACACCTTTAAAAAAGGGATTTCAAGGAAGATCCAGATAATTATTTTTATTTATTTAGTCAGTTTATGAATTGCATATTCCCTATGATGTAAGGCTGTAGGCCGGAAGTGGCTAAACTGCAGATCAGAAGCCACATGGGGCTCTTTCACACATATTGTGTGGCTCTCGAAACTCCCACTGGCCTGTCGGCCAACTTGGAAGGGGCATTTCTCTCTTTAAATCACTTCTCCAAGTCAAGCCAGCCGGCAGCTTGGAGAATGCATTTAAAGTTAAAGTTGCTTTCTTTCCACCTGTCTCCCCCCTCCCTCCCTCCCTCCCTCCCTCCCTCCCTTCCTTCCTTCCTTCCTTCCTTCCTTCCTTCCTTCCTTCCTTCCTTCCTTCCTTCCTTCCTTCCTTCCTTCCTTCCTTCCTTCCTTCCTTCCTTCCTTCCTTCCTTCCTTCCTTCCTTCCTTCCTTCCTTCCTTCCTTCCTTCCTTCCTTCCTTCCTCATTGGAGTCACTGTCTGCCTGCTCTCAAACATCTGCCTTTGCGGCTCTCAAACACCTGATGTTTATTCTCTGTGGCTCTTACATCATGCAAGTTTGGCCACCTCTGCTCTAGGCGAGTTACAACTAATGAAACCAAGTTAAGCTACAGCATTTCAGACAGCATTTCAAATATTTCTTTGCTATCTCGTTCTTGACTGTGCCTTACACTCGCAGGCAGGTGAGGAGTGGGGCAAAGCAAAGATGGAGGGGAAAAGTAAAAAAGAGGAGGGTGTCGGCTGTGACAGAACTATCACTCTGGTGGAGCATCTCTGTCTTACAGGCCCTGTGGAATTGCATCAGGTCCCACAGGGTATCTGGCAGAGAGTTCCATCAGGTCAGAGCCAGGGTCAAAAAAGCCCTGGCTCTGCTGGGGACAGCCAGAGATCTTCAGGCCCAAGGACCCACCAGTAGGTGGTTCTCAGTGGTGGGGTCCCAAAAGGATCAGCACCGGAGCTGACGCTATTTTAATTTCTTCATAAATAACTCGGGATTGTGGGTGAGCCAGTGTAGTAGCCAAGCCAACTTTTTCTCCCTGTCCCATAACTAGAACTCTGAGGCATCCAGCAAAGTTGATGGGCAGTAAATTCTGGATGGTCAAAAGGAAGTACTTCTTAACTCAATGAGTCATTGAATTGTGGAATTCACTGCTAATGGATGTAGTCATGACCCTGAGTGTAGATGGCTGTAAAAGGAGATTAATGTGGGAGAGGTCCATCAGTGACTACTAGCCATGGCGACTGTGGGGAACCTCTACAGCCAGAGGCAGCCCGCTTCTGAATACCAGCATGAGCAGCATCAAGGGAAGGCCTTGGACTCCATGTTTTGTTTATTGGCACTCTGGGTTTATTGGTTTGCCCACAGTGGAAACTGGCTGTTGGAGTGGATGGACCTCAGCCAGCAGGGCTCTTGTATTCTTAATTCCTCCAGGTTAAGCCCATTTTCAGACAGGCGCTTTTCCCTTCCATATTTTTGTGTTTCTGTATTTCAGTTCTTTTTTGAGCTTGTTGCTCTTCATTCTTGTTGAACTTGGACGGTAACTAATAATAAAGTCAACCAGACTTTCATCTAAAGACACCATCCCTGAATGAAATCCAGACAATAGCATTAATATTACCTGTATCCCAAGAATGTTCCTGTTCTGATACATTAATCTTTATATAGCTAGTAATAGTAATAGTAGTAGTAGTAGTAGTAGTAGTATAGAGCCCCGTGGTGCAGAGTGGTAAAGCTGCAGTACTGCAGTTCTAAGCTCTGCTCACGACCTGAGTTCAATCCCGACGGAAGCTGGGTTCAGGTAGCCGGCTCCAGGTTGACTCAGCCTTCCATCCTTCCGAGGTCGGTAAAATGAGTCCCCAGCTTGCTGGGGGGGAAAGTGTAGATGACTGGGGAAGGCAATGGCAAACCACCCCGTAAAAAGTCTGCCATGAAAACGTTGTGAAAGCAACATCACCCCAGAGTCGGAAATGACTGGTGCTTGCACAGGGGACTACCTCTACCTCTAGTAGTAGTAGTATTCTAGATTTTGATGTTAAACTGTTCATTTATTCAGGATTGTGGAATTAGATTCTAGAGAAGAACGGTTTACCTTGTGTGCAGACAGATATAACAGCATGTTCTCCCCACCCCTAAATCTTAGACGAAAGCAAGAAAGAGAGAAGTTCATAACTTTGCTGAGCCAATCTTTGGGTGCAGAATTCACAGAAGAAGTAGTAAAGGAAATTGTGGGAGAGGTTTCAGCTAAAGAGTTACGGTAAGTGGCCAAACACATTAACTAACTGCCAGGTGGATGTGTGTTCATTTATTTATAAGAACATCTGTATCCCACCTTTCCTTGTAGTTTAAGAATGAAATATATATGTATATGAAATGCTGTATATTGTTATCACTAATACAAAGCAGAATAAAGACCTTCCTGTTCTGTTTGGCTAGCTGTGAAACAAACTAACTTAATTAAAACACGGCGCTGCAAACAGATGGTTCTCATTCCCAGTGCTGCATAACTGATCCAGCTGCATGCTAGATCCCTGTGCCAGAATCCCCTTGAAAGAAGTTGTGCCTCAGACACATTCTATTCAGTCACTGTCCTCTGAAGCCTGACTCCTTTTTTTAATCACCCAATGTCAGCAAAGGGGTTAATTGAAGTTCCAAAATGATCAGACTTGTCTTTGTTGAAAAGAAAGTTTCATTTATTGATTACAACAACGTTGCTCTCTACAAGGACTAATTGAAACTGATAACGGCTAGCTGGGATCAGTTGGCATTTATTGGTATACATCAGGGATTTATTAGGGTTGGTTAGCAGTAAATAAACATTTCAAAAACAGTGTTTACTTCAATGGATCACAAAGCTGACACCCATATAAGAAGAAGAAGAGAATATATTGGATTTATATCCCATCCTATACTCTGAATCTCAGAGTGGTCACAGTCTCCTTTATCTCCCCCTGCAACAGACACCCTGTGAGGTGAGTGGGGCTGAGAGAGCTCTTACGGCAACTGCCCTTTCAAGGACAACTCCTATGAGAGCTACGGCTGACCTAAGGCCATTCCAGCAGGTGCAAGTGGAGGAGTGGGGAATCAAACCCGGTTCTCTCAGATAAGAGTCTGCACACTTAACCGCTACACCAAACTGGCTCTCAGTTATAATATTTTATTGAATACTAATATTTTATTTTATTGACTACTAATTGTCCAGAACAACAATAAGACAAACTATAACAAAAATGGCTCATATTGGTTAATAAAAAAAGAATGCCAATATGCTAAGTTGTAACAGCAACTACAAGTTGGTTGACAGCATAAACATTGAGAGTAACCATAGAGATAAATTTTCTTTCCCCTTTAGAAACAAAAAATAATATACAAAGCTCCCTCTATAAATAGCAAACAAAGAGATAAAATCCATATGTAGTGTTCATTGCTTCAGTTATAGAAAAACATTCTTATTTAGATGCTAAATAGTCTAATACAGGAAACCAAATGCCCACGAAAGATAGCCATAAGGATCAGATTCATGTTGATTTAAAAAGTCTGTAACTTTATCCAATATGCACAGGTCTTGTACCTTCATAAGCCAGTCTGTGGAAGTTAATGGTTAATGCTATTCTGGCTGCTGCTGTTAATTTTTCTATTAATTCTAAAGTATGAGTTTAATTTATGATCTAACCGTGGATTCATAACCAGCACTTCCATTGTAAACGATATTCTCTCTCTAGTAATTTCAAAGATTAAATTTGACACAAGCTTCCAAAATGAGTGTACATGTCTGCAGTTCCACCAGCAGGGTTTATAATCTCCCAACTGTGCTGCATCCTTTCCAACAAAACAGGGACCTTTTGAAGCCAGGCTTCTTCACCAGGAAAGTTAAGAGAGGACAAGGAAGAAAGTTAGGCAGAGTCACTCTTGTCTTTATAGACAAATTCCCCCACTCCTTCACTCAATAGTGTAATTGTCTGAACTGGTGTTCAGCAGCTGCACAAGGCATTTTCTCTTCAGATAAACCCATGCAAAGTGAATTAAATCCTTTTAGCCAACCCCTATAGTAACTACTACAATTGAAGAGAATAGAGAGGGATATAGAATATCCCAGAGATGTCAAATGTCCGGCCTACCCAGGGCTTTAATCAAGCCCATGGGGCTCTTTTCTCCCCCTTCCTGTCCTCACCCTTTGAAGCTCCGAGGCTGCCAAAGTTCCCAGCTCCTTCTTCCTTGTATTTGCAGGCTGACGCAGAGTAGTCTACCTGGGCACAGAGACCTTAATGGAAAATCCGTTCCATGTTTTCCTTGCAGCTTTGTCTGTGCTGCAGTGTATTTTAAGGGAGTGGAGCTCAGTTTCACTATTCAACATTGATATGGCCAGTTAGAAGCTGTTCCTTGCTGGAGCTGTGTGACCTTGCAAATAAAGGGTTGATGCTTTGAGCCAGCATGTTTCTGCTGAATGGACCTTGGCACTGGTGTCTACTGAGAACCCACAGGCAAAGGGAGATATTACACTGAAGAGTCATTGCTAATCTGAGTAGACCTGGGGGCAGGGGGAGAAGTTTGCAATGCCCAGCCATTTCCTGTTTCCTATGCCCAGAGCATTTTCATATTTTTTTGTTTATATTTTTAGTTTTTGCTGTGATCCTTGTGCTTTTTCTTGATGTTTTATTTTTAAACTTGTATTGCCAAATCCCACTTTCCATTTTAAACAAAGTGTCGCGAGAGTTTAAAGCATGTTTGTATTTTAAGTAAAAATATCTTTAGTTTGTTTTCCTCTGTATCCTTGATAAAGTTGATGTCTCTGCTACCTGGCATTACATTTTATGACATGCATGGCTTGGCTCCACAAAGTCCCATTTATGTCAGATCTGGCCCTCGTAACAAGTGAGTTTGATACCCCTGAAGTTTCTAGACTTGCCAAGGAGACCAGTGATATTGAACTACGTCAGACCAGACTCAAAACTTTCAGTTTCCCATTTTTTAAATGTTTGCTCTGTCACTAATGCTCTTCGGTTAGAGGTGTCCATTTTCTAAGATCAGATTTTTAAAAATTCTGTCCTAGGTGTGCTTTGGAGGAAGACCACAGAGCACGCGTTGCCCGTTGCTCAAAGGAAGTCTGTGCTGAAATAGTGGGCGTGTCTCTGGAAGAAGAGATTTTCCACTGTGCTAAGGAGACGCTGCAGGAACTCCAGTGCTTCTGCAAATACTTACAGCGGTAGGTTGAATGAAGCCATTCGAGGTCGGCCTCCGCAAAGTGTGTTTGCCTGAGTGGCACATCAGTAGCCTTCTCTTCCTTTGAGGAGCTCAGGGTAGCTCACCTGGAGCCATCCCCTTATCCTTGCAGTTTCAGTCTACCTGTCAGGTATGTTGGGCTGAGAGGTGAAATAAGCTGTGAGGACTGAATCTGTCTCCCAACAGCACTGCTTTTTCTTTCCAAGTGCCTCTGCACCTTCTGATCTCTGCAGGCCATGCTTCTCTGTCCCTCTGTCTGATCCACCCTGACGGCCACTGGGCCATTAGTGGCAGGAAAGAACCCCTCATTTGGCTGCTCTGAGGCTCTCATGAGGCTTGCCAGCAGATAAATCCTTTGGAGATGGCAGATTTGTATTCTAGTGAGTGCATTTATGCTGGCAAGGACCAATGCCTTTCCTTCAGATGTTTTTTACGGCAGATTCCTCCAAATCCCATATAGTGAAAGAGTCTGTCCTTGTGGGGCGAACAGTCCAGATTCCATCCAACATATATTGCTGGACTACCAGCTGTATTCTAACCCCCGGAGGGAACTGTTCGGAAATCTTTCTCTCCTTCCCGGTAACCTAGTGAATGGGATTGACTATCGCCCCCTACTGAAAGATAATGAAATGGAAAGTTTTAACTATAGAAAGTAAAACTGAAGTACTTTCTTTGTAATGAGTTTTTTTTAAATTTATTCCATTGATCTAGTAAAATTGCTTCGGGTTGGAACAGAATATTTACTTGTAACATTATATTGATTATTGATGTTATTTTAAACCAAAATTTTTGTAAAAGTGAACAAGACCACCAGCAGTGAAAGAAATTAGCACCACGACCTCATTGTTTTGGACAATATTGTGAATTAGAGAAATTTATGTGATGTAAAGCAGGGGTGGGGAACCTCTGTCCCGAGGGCCGTATGCGGCCCTCGAGGTCACTTGGTGTGGCCCTCGGGGATTGCTGGGCCAAACCGAGCCATGTGGCAGCCTCCCTGAGGCCTGGCCAACTGGCCAGAATTGCTACAGGGCCTGTCACAGTTCAGTTTGCACTTGGTTATCCCAGATGGTGTGGCCTAATATGCTAATGAGTGTGTGACCTAATCTGCTCATATAGGGGATGTGGTCTAATATTCTACAAAAAAGCCCTGGACCTATGCATTTGCCTAGGGTGGCGGGCTCTGTGTGTCAGATTAGGTTTTCCTTGAAAGGGCAGCTTCTGGGAGAGCTCTCTCAGCCCCACCCACCTCACAGGGTGTCTGTTGTGCGGGGAGAAGATATAGGAGATTGAAAGCCGCTGTGAGACTTTGATTCAGAGAGAAGGGTGGTGTATAAATTTGCAGTCTTCTTTGGTAAAAATGCTGCTGCAGTAATTATTTAAAAAAGGTTTAATGATACAGCTCTGGAAAAAAACGAAACATTTCAATAACTTGAAATGTATCTTCCCTTCCCCTTTTCTATAAAGGTGGAGAGAAGCTGTTATAGCCCGAAAGAAACTGAGGCGTCAGATGAGAGCCTTCCCGGCAGCTCCATGCTGTGTAGACCCCAAAGACAAGCTGAAGGCCCTGCTGCCCAGTGCAGAGTGCCCTACAGCCCAAGAGAACCTGGTGAGAGGGATTGTAGACCTTGGGCGCGCTGGGAAGCTTGGCACCTCTTGCTGCAGGTAAGTTCCTGCTTCAGGATGCTAGAATCAGATGTCTGTTTGTCTTTGCTGTGAGCCTTCCATGTCCCCTTTGCCGCGGGAGAGAGATTGTCCCCCCTCCCCTGGGTCTTGGTACGCTCCGGGGATCTGAGGAGCAAGACATGGCTCTCTGCAGCATATATCAGTAATATAATAGTGGTGCCATCAGTTATGTTATAATGGACATTGTAGTTAGATTTCAATACCTAGATTATTAGATTATTAATTAATTTAGATTAATTTATTAGATTAATTTATTGTATTGTTGTTGTGTTACCGTATTTTATCATGTTGTCGTAACCTGTTCTGAGCCTTGTGTCGAGGTGGAGAGTAGGCTAGAAATCAAATAAATAAATATGTAACAAGGCTTTCAGTTACAGCCCCTTTCGAAAGCAGGTGCTGTCTTTATATGCTTAAAAAGACCTCTCCCATTTTCCTAGCTTACTAACATTTGGATCTCTGCACATACAAGTGTGTACAGCTTTCTCTGCGAGTGTGAAATCAGGTTAAAAAGCCAAAGTAGTCCATGGGTATATGTCTTTACGGCTGACTTAGGGGCCCATTCCCCCCCCCCCCCATGCAGCTTGGCAGACACGAGGACACCAATTGGTAGCTAAACAGGGAGGGGTTCTCAGCGCTTGCCATTCTAAATGCCCTCTGTTTGGTGTGTTTGCTTTTAGACTTGCATGGTTACGACAGAAGGCGAGCCACCAAATGAAAGTGCAGTATTTTTACCAGCAGTTATTACGGTATGTTGGTGTTCCATCACTCCTTGCGGTAAGGAAACCTAGTAGAACCCTGCAGGTTAGTCGGGCAATGAACAGGGGCCACCTATACAGAAAGGATTTGTTCAGGAGACTCTCCAGGTGTATTGAAAAACACTGCTTTTGAAAACAAAATAAAAAGTAAAAGCATCAGTCATGCTTATTTGTTCTATGAGAGCTGTGGAATGTTATTTATTTATTTATTTTAAGATTTATATCCCGCCCTTCCCACTAGGTGGCTCAGGGCGGCTTACAACATATAAAACTAACATAAAATATAAAATTAAACATTAAAATTGACATTTCATAATTTATAGTTAAAAATCTAAACATTTGTAATATACAAATGTTGAGCATCAGTTAAATCAGGGGTGTCAAACTTGCGGTCCAGGGGCCAAATCAGGCCCCCAGAGGGCTCCTATTAGGCCCCTGAGCGATTGGCTGTAATCTGCTTCCTTCTCCCTCTCTCTTGCTTCCTTCTGCATAAAAGCTTGCTTTGCAAGGCTTGATCTCAGAGAAGCTACAGAGCATAACCTCTATTTTCTCCATTGGCTGAGGCTCCTCCCTTGGGGAGGAGTGGGGGAAGGCAGAGCTTGTTTTCCCAGGCTCTCTCAATCGCACAGCCAAGCTACTGAGCCAAGCCTCTCTTATGAAGCTGCCTTCTACTGAATCAGACCCTCGGTCCATCAAAGTCAGTATTGTTTTCTCAGACTGGCAGCGGCTCTCCAGGGTCTCAAGCTGAGGTTTTTCACACCTATTTGCCTGGACCCTTTTTTGGAGATGCCGGGGATTGAACCTGGGACCTTCTGCTTCCCAAGCAGATGCTCTACCACTGAGCCACAGCCCCATTCATTCAACCCCCTCTTCCTTCCCCCTCCTGGTCCCCTGGAGAAGGAAGGAAGGAAGGAAAGAGCCAGAGCTTCCTTTGCCCAGTTCCCTGGATCCCATGGGAGAGATACAAAGAAAGCACCTTTAAGACCAACAAGTGCTAACGTTTTAAGCATGTTTTAAGGTGGTTGTGTTTTTTTTAAAATTGTAATTAGAAACACAATTTCCTTTAAAAAGTTTATATCTCTGCTACCTAATTTTAAGCAGGTATACACATGGCCTGGCCCGACAAGGTCTCCTTGATATCAGATCTGGCCCTCATAACAAATGAGTTTGACACCCCTGAGTTAAATGGAAGGTGGAAGGGGGGGGCTGATTGGGCCTTGGGGGGAACATGGGGCTGAGTCCCCCCCCCCAGCCAGATTCTATAACCTCCTTGTGGCTCTGACCACTTGGTATGTAAAGGGTCCCAGCAGGGAGTCTTATTAGATTCAGAGGGGGGAAAAGGTTCCTCCAGTTCAAATGATTAGACTCTTCTACTTGTGCCCTAAAATTCTTTAAGCTGCAGAGCCCTGATACTTACACTACTTTGAAGGCAGATGCAGATATGTGTGTGTGCGAGAGGAAGAGACAGACTGTTTACTTCTCTCTTCTGCCCCCCCCCCCCCTCTTCTCACATACAGCACAGGAAGTGGGAAATAGTTTACCTCTGCTGTTATTATGTGGCTGACTCGTTAGACCAGGGGTGGGCAAGCTTGCTTAACGTAAGCCACATAGAATAAATGTCAGATGTTTGAGAGCAGTAAGATGTGAACATCAGATGTTTGAGAGCTGCAAGGAAAGGAAAGAAGCAATCAAAATAGATGGGGGAGGGAGAGAGAGAGAGAGAAAGAAAGCAACTTGAACTTGAAATGCACTCTCCAAGCTGCCAGGTGGCTTGGCTTGGAGAAGTGATTTAAAGAGACAAATGCCGCCTCTAAACAAGCCAATGGGGCAGTGGAGGCTTTAAAAGCCACCTAATATGTGTGAAAGAGCCACATGTGGCTCCCAAGCTACAGTTTGGCCATGCCTGCATTAGGCTTTAGTTGATGGTTGCTTAAACGTTTCTTCTAAAAACTGGTTTTATCATTTCTAGCTATTTAAATTTTGTCTGTAGTTTTTGTGCTCACATACACTTTGTTGGTATTAACATTTTAACTTTTTATATATACTTTGCCAAACAGGGAATTAGTTTCTGAATGAGCAGAAGGGTACATGTGTTTGCGGTATTACAGTACAGGGCAAGGCTGTCTTGGCTAGTAGTAAACTTGCTTGCTTTAGAGTAGTTTTGGACACATTCTGCTCGTATGTGGGTTTAGGTGATAACCCGACTTTGCTCAGAAGCATAACTGCAAATAAGTGTGCACAGTATTGAGACATTGGCCTTCAAGAAAATGCTTTTGTTTGGTACCCTCACGTGTGCGCAGAGAGAGCCAAACAGAAATCTGTCTCTTGCTGTCTCAGTACAGACACAGTGATACAAAAGATATGTAGCCTGTATAGTTAAGGCTGGAGTGGCCAGACTGTGGCCTGGGAGCCATATGTGGTTCTGTCACACGTATTGTGTGGCTCTTAAAGCTCCCACCACCCTGTCGGCCAGCTTGGAAAAGCCATTTCTCTCTTTAAATCACTTCTTCAAGCCAAGCCAGCCGGCAGCTTAGAGAAGGCATTTAAAGTTTAAGTTGCTTTCTTTCCACCTCTCCTTCCCTCCCCCCTCCCCATCTATTTTCTTTCCTCCCTCCATCCAACGTCTGATGTCCATGTCTTGTGGCTCTCAAACATCTGATGTTTATTCTCTGTAGCTCTTTATGTTAAGCAAGTTTGGCCACCCCTCGTTAAGGATTTCGGGAATGTGTTTCTAGGATTGTTTCAAAGTCTCTGAACTGCAAGCCAGAATTTTTCAGTTACAATATCAATGTCACAACAAAGTTCGAGTCTGAGGGCACTTTTAAGACCAACAAAGTTTTATTCAGGGTATAAGCTTTTATGTGCATGCGCACTTCTTCAGATACAGCGCATCTGTAATGTCGGTATGCAGGCTTGTTCCAGAAATATGGGGATTTCACAACAGAAAACTTGGGTTTAAACTGATGACTTTTTAAGTTAAAAGAGGTTTACTGTTTTAAGAAATGTAATGTGCTGTATTTTGACAATTCTGTGTATTTCAGTGATGCAGTGTGGACTCCGCTGGACCTGCCATCCTTGGTTGCTGAAAATATTCCAAAGCAGCAAGAAAACGTCTTCTGGAAGGTGCTTTTGGTGCTGCCGGATTACGAGGACCTCCCAGTGGAGGATCACAGCAGGTATAAATTAGACACCACTGGCTTGGTTCTGTTGACAGCTTATACTGCTAGAGTCTTGAGAAAAATGTGGAGGGAAATTATAGACGTTTTTTGTGTTGCTAAACAGTCCCCTGCCCCCCCTTACTGTCCAGCCTACAGTTAAGATCTTCCTTGTAAGCCCCCTTCCTTGTGCCCCTGCCTTAAGAGGTAAAGCAGTTCATCAACTAGAGATAGGGCTTTTTCAGTGGTGGCACCTCACTCACAGAATGCCCTTCCCCTTTGAGGCTAGCCTGATGCTGACCATACTCTCTTTTAGGCCCAGTTCACCTAACTCCTTTAGGCACACAGTCCTGCAACTCTTGAAGTTCTTTTGGCCTCTCCAGTTCGTCTCTAACAGTGCACAGTCTTTCCTGCCCCTGTATCCTTTTCATGAGCTTTCTTCAGCTCCCCCTCATCCCCTTGGACTTCAGCTTCCTACTGCTTCCTCCTCTCCTGATGCTACCTATAATTCTTTGCCTTTGAGTCCATTGCCTGCACTGTTCCCTTTTCTTCAGCCCTTGAATTGTTAGGCTCTGTCCCACCAAGCTTACCAGACAATAGCTTTGCCCGGGGCAGTTTTTGTACAAAAAGCCTAGCCAGGAACTCATTTGCATATTAGGCCACACCTCCTGATGCAGTCCCATAGATACTTTGGTCCCAGACTGGCTCAAGGCCTTAAAGGTCATAACCTTGATTTCCATCGAATTTGATTCAAATAGCAAACATAGTAAAGAAATGGAAGCTAACATAGCAAGCAGTGGTTAAGCAATGGAAAAAGTTTGGGCAACTAGGAAAATTAAATTGATCAGGATTGTCTGCAGATTTATACTTTGAAACAGTTAAATGCTTTGCTTATCAACTATTATCAGGAGACTTGAGCAGAGGTATGGAGTATAGCCATCTTGTGCTAATTAATGTTAGATTGTAATTTATTATTTGATTGTTCTAGGATTGTAATGCATCAGTGTATATTTTCTTATGTTGTTACCCACCCTGAGCCTGCCTTGGTGGGATGGGTGGGATATAAATCCCATCAATAAAATAATAATAAAATAAAATGTTTTGAAGATAACTAAACAAAAATAATGGTGTCGCTCGGTGTTGTTTCGTCTATAACACATGCAGGTTAGTTGACTGTTATTTTAATCCCTAAAATCAGAAAATGTTTGACATATATAATTGTGGCCCCTGCTATCTGTTTACACTGAATGATTGTGTGTGTGTGTGTGTGTGTGTGTTTGTGTTCACAGAGTCCTGGCAGATTGGTTGAAAGCGAAATTCACCATTGGTAAAAATGTCAAGGATCCCGCAGCTAAGGCAGATAATGGACTCCAGACACTTTCTTTACATACCTCTCATCACATGCAGAGCGATCAGGCTGTTTGCGTTAAAGTGTGCGTAAAGGTTGGTGAACTTTGGTCCTGTTTTTCCTTGGTGTTGCAAAATCTGTTATTTTGGCTGTTTGTACTGCCATGTGCTGCATGTGCCTTGCAGCCTGTTTGGAAACTTCAGCTGGTTCAAAACGCAGCTGCCGCTGCCAGGTTACTGCCTGGGCAGGATGGGAAAATCTACAGTGGCTGCCCAGTTCTTTTGATGCAGAATTAAAGTCCTGGTTCTTATCCGTAAGGTCCTAAATGAGATTGGGGTGTTTGAAGGGCTGTATCCTCTCTTACTGTCCAGCCTACCTGTTAAGATCTTCCTTGTAAGCCCCCTTCCTTGTGCCCCTGCTTTAAGAGGTAAGGCAGTTTGGCAACTAGAGACCGGGCTTTTTTAGCAGTGGCACCTCATTTACAGAATGCCCTCCCCTCTTGAGGCTAGCCTGGTGCTGACCATACTCTCTTTTAGGCCCCAGTCTAGAATCACAGAATCATAGACTAGGAAGGGACCTCCAGGGTCATCTAAGAACATAAGAGAAGCCATGTTAGATCAGGCCAATGGCCCATCCAGTCCAACATTCTGTGTCACACAGCGGCCAAATATATATATATATATATATATATATATATATATAGACACACACACACACACTGTGGCTAATAGCCACTGATGGACCTCTGCTCCATATTTTTATCTAACCTCCTCTTGAAGGTGGCTATGCTTGTGGCCGCCACCACCTCCTGTGGCAGTGAATTCCACATGCTAATCACCCTTTGGGTGAAGAAGTACTTCCTTTTATCCGTTTTAACCTTTCTGCTCAGCAATTTCATCGAATGTCCACGAGTTCTTGTATTGTGAGAAAGGGAGAAAAGTATTTCTTTCTCTACTTTCTCCATCTCATGCATTATCTTGTAAACCTCTATCATGTCCCCCCGCAGTCGACGTTTCTCCAAGCTAAAGAGCCCTAAGCGTTTCAACCTTTCTTCATAGGGAAAGTGTTCCAGCCCTTTAATCATTCTAGTTGCCCTTTTCTAGACTTTTTCCAATGCTATAATATCCTTTTTGAGGTGCGGCGACCAGAACTGCACACAGTACTCCAAATGAGACCGCACCATTGATTTATACAGGGGCATTATGATACTGGCTGATTTGTTTTCAATTCCCTTCCTAATAATTCCCAGCATGGCGTTGGCCTTTTTTATTGCAAACGCACACTGCCTTGACATTTTGACTGTCTTGACATCTAGTCCAACCCCCTGCACAATGCAGGAAATCCACAAATACCTACCCTAAATTCACAGGATCTTCATTGCTGTCAGATGGCCATCTAGCCTCTGTTTAAAAATCTCCAAAGAAGGAGAGCCCACCACCTCCCGAGGAAGCCTGTTCCACTGAGGAATCGCTCTAACGGTCAGGAAGTTCTTCCCAATGTTGAGCCGGAAACTCTTTCGATTTAATTTCAACCCATTGGTTCTGGTCCTACCTTCCGGGGCCACAGAAAACAATTCTATATGACAGCCCTTCAAGTACTTGAAGATGGTGATCCTATCACCTCTCAGCCGCCTCCTCTCCAGGCTAAACATCCCCAGCTCTTTCAGCCTTTCTTCATAGGACTTGGTCTCCAGACCCCTTACCATCTTCGTCACCCTAAAACATTCTTTTTTTTATCCAGGCTTCAAACTAAAGCTGATCTTTCAGATTGTTCTACAGTTTTCTCTAGCCTGCTGTGTGAGACTCTTGAAAGCTCATGATTGTTTTATATACTGTACTTACACTCTGGCTAATTTTTTTTGAGGCTGTTTTGTAATAGCTTGTTAGTTTTTAACTGATTTTGTCGGTTGCTGGGTTATTTAGTGTGGGGATTTACTTGTGTGCTTAGAGATTTCTCTAAATAGAGTTTAAATAACCTTTGGCAACTTTTACCTGTGGGAGTTTGGACAAGATTTTTTGCTGTAGCAGCCTGTAGAGTTTGGGTGGTGGGGTTGCTCTCGGCTGTTTTGTAGGGCCTGTGAGAACATGGGAAGGTGCTTTATACTGAATCAGACCATCCATCCATCAGGGTCAGTATTGTCTACTCAGACTGGCAGCAGCTTCCAGGGTCTCAGACTGAGGTCTTTCCCATCACCTTCCACTTGATCCTTTTGTCTGGAGATGCCAGGGGATTGAATCTGGGACCCTTCTGCATGCCAAGCAGATGCTCTACCTTTGAGCCACAGCCATCCGCTCAAACGTTGGGTACCCTTCAGGTTTGGAAGCACAGTACACCTTTGAGTCGATATTGGATATTGGATTTGTATCCTGCCCTATACTCTGAATCTCAGTCTCAGAGCGGTCACAATCTTCTTTACCTTCCTGCCCCCTCCCCCACCCCGCAACAGACACCCTGTGAGGTAGATGGGACTGAGAGGGCACTTACAGCAGCTGCCCTTTCAAGGACAACTGTGAGAGCTATGGCTGACCCAAGACCATTCCCAGCAGCTGCAAGTGGAGGAGTGGGGAATCAAACCCAGTTCTCCCAGATAAAAGTCCATGCACTTAACCACTACACCAAACTGGCTCTCTATTTGAATGGGGATGTCGGTGGTCCCATCATTTGCAGACCATCATTCCAAACCGGCTGCTGGCTTTGATGGCCCTTTAACTTCACCCAGTTGGACTCTCATCCTGGCCTTTTCTGTTCTGCATAGAGCTTAATCCCTTGACTTCTCCATGCAGGTGTCTCACGGAACGCTCAGCCTCCCGGAACTGGAAAAAGTGGAGAATCGGAAAGAGCTCTTCGGCACCAGCGGGCTCATTCTCCTGCTGACCCCTCAAGTGAGGAGCGAGGACATCACCCAGGAAGACGTTTACTGGCTTTCTGCCTTGCTTCAGTTGAAACGGCTCCTTCAGGGAAAGCCTTTCCATCCGGTGGTGCCTCTGGTGGTTTTCGTTCCAAGCCATGGAGGAGGAGAAGCCATCCAAAAAGAAGCTGAAGAAGGTACCTTTGCTCCTCTGCAGTGAAAGAACTGCTAGACTTGAGTCCAGGAACACCTTCAGTATCTGACGAAGGGGACTTTGACTCTCGAAAGCTCATACAACAGAAATCTTGTTGGTCCCTGAGGTGCTCTTGGATTCGAATCTGGCTGTTCTGCCACAGACACCCAACGCAGCTACCCTCTGAAATGTTGGAAGACAGGTCTTCCATCGTTTTAAGGTTTTTTTTAGCTAAGGCAGAAGTGGTGGCAACAGAGCAGAATCATGTCCAGTGTTTCCTCTAAGCCTGAGTTAGTGTGAGCTGGCTCACAGTTTTTTAGCCTCCAGCTCATGCGTTTTTTTGTCTCAGCTCAGGAAAAATGGCCCCAGCGCAAACTAATTTTTGCAGCAGCTCACAACTTTAATGCCAGTCGCTCACAAAGTAGAATTTTTGCTCACAAGAGTCCACATCTTAGAGGGAGTATTGATTACGTCCTATAAATTAGAAGGGCTCGGGAAAGCCATAGGAGAAAGTCTGGTTAACCAGAAGGGGACAAGTTAAGGGCCTGAGTTTTGCTGACTGTCGCTGACTGCAGAGGTTTGTTTTGCTGACTGTCGCTGTCTTAAAAGTTGATGTTTTCTTAGTGGGCTGGCTGCCCCTTTTTTGTTCTGCACCTGTCAGTGGGAATAACTCGGTAGTGTTATTGCAACGGAGTTACGTTTGTGTCCCCCCCCCTTCCATTTCTTTAAAGGGTTGATGCTGCCGGATTTGATTTCAGCTAACCTTATTTCAGACTACATCGTTGTTGAACTGCCAGATTCCGTCAGTGACTTGCAAGGCACCAGCAAAGTAAGAACAATCTTAATTAGTCCTTCACTGGAAAGAATTGTTAGAGTGAAGTGGGGGAGTGTCCCTTCTATAGTTCATGTAACAGTTGGATTTAAAAGGTAAAGGTGCAAGCACTGAGTCATTACCGACCCATGGAGTGACGTCACATCATGACATTTTCTTGGCAGACTTTTTGTTATGGGGTGGTTTGCCATTGCCTTCCCCAGTCATCTACACTCCACCCCCCCCAAGCTAGCTGGGTACTCATTTTACTGACCTCGGAAGGATGGAAGGCTGAGTCAACCTTGAGCCGGCTACCTGAACCCAGCTTCCGCTGGGATCGAACTCAGGTCGTGAGCAGAGCTTAGGACGGCAGCACCACAGCTGACCACTCTGTTGGATTAACTAAGAACAAAACAAAATTCCCTGATGAAAGTGGGTGAAATTTTGGAAACGGGACACGCAAAACTTGTGGCTGTTGCGAATTAAAACTGTCCTTTTATTTTTTTTTCTTCATAGTCTTTTTTTAAAAAATTATACCTGGATGCTTGACATGAGGCAGCGTGGACTGAAGTATTCCTATACCTTAAATGTTTGTGTGCCACCTCTCTCAAGCTTCATGTAACATATAGTAATTAAAACCTCTTCGGGGAGGTCACTATGAAGGCTTGGAGAAATTTTGTTGGAGGCCCTGCTCTTTGCTAGAGATTGTCAGGATCCCCCCCCCCCCCCCCCGAATACTTAATCAATAGGCTTAAGTTGGTTGGATAAGTTCCATTTGTTAGACTCCCAGGCAGGTGCACCAGACAGGCTGTCTTGAGTCAGATCTACCCCATACAGAACATTCACTGGTAATATAGGTTTAAGGAAAGCATTACAAGTCATGGTAACTACCCCCCTCCTTTACTCAGAAGTTTCCCAAGCATCCTTTGGACTGTTCTCACAGCCCACGGTTGTGGTTCTTGTACAAATCGTTACTGAGCTAGACAGTAGTCATAAAAGGAGGCAGGTGTATGAGAAAGCGGAAGAAGGAAAGGAGTAAGGTAGTGTTGGTATGCAAAACAATTAATGCAGCAGTTGTAAGAGAGTACCAGGCAAATAATCTTTCATGGCAAGGCATTTGACAGGGATGTCCTCTCAATGTAGAATGGAGTCGTCCTGCCAGGGCTTTGGTTGAGACAGCAAATATCAAATTATACTGTCCCCCCCGCCCCACCACTCCACCCACTGATGCTATCTGCAGACATTACTTTTATGCCACTACTGGTGGATGTTCTACCACTTGTTAAAATCTGAAACATCTGCGTATACGTGCAATAGCAGTTCTTTGAGAACACTTTAACCGCATTGGAGCCATCGTGTAATTTATGTTATAGCGGTATTATATTGAACGTTATTGTGTTTTTAAAATTTTAAACTTGCTACATTTATGTTGTAATCCATAGCCCTGCTCATGGGGTGGGGGTGAGGAAATTAAAATGGAATAAAATAAATGAGCAAATAATGTGCGGTTGAGACATCTAGAACTAGACCTGAGGACCTGCAGATCATAAACAAAAGCATAAACAAAAGCTCATAAGAATGTAAGAGCCCTGCTGGATCAGACCAGTGAAGACTGCAGATTTATACCCTGCCCTTCTCTCTGAGTCAGAGACTCAGAGCGGCTTACAATCTCCTATATCTTCTCCCCCCACAACAGAACCCTGTGAGGTGGGTGGGGCTGAGAGGGCTCTCACAGCAGCTGCCCTTTCAAGGACAACCTCTGCCAGAGCTATGGCTGACCCAAGGCCATTCCAGCAGGTGCAAGTGGAGGAGTGGGGAATCAAACCCGATTCTCCCAGATAAGAGTTCACGCGCTTAACCACTACACCAGACTGGCTCTCAAACTGGGCCGCCTAGTCCAGCATCCTGGCTCATACGGTGGCCAAAGAGTTTCCCTGGAGGTCCAGCAACAGGGTTTAGAGGCCAAGGCACTGGCCTACAGAGGTTTACTGTCATTGGATGTGGAGGGTTCCCTTTAGTCACCATGATTAGTAGCCCCTGAGAGGCCTCCTATAGGGAAGTGTGGAGGAGGAAGCTGTCAGTGGGCATGCAGTTTCTATAGCTGATGTGGGCAAATGTGTCTTTCTGCTTTTGTCTTTGGTGCTGTAAGCCAGGGGCCTGCCTTGAATGACCATATTTGCTTCTGTGGGGACTTTGTGATAATCACTATTCCCACTGAAATCCCCTGCAGCCCAAAGATCTTGGACTTTTCACGTAGCTACAGAAATTTCTGGGATTTGGGGCAGTCCCTTTGCTAGCAGTTGGTCACGGAGGAGGAAGCAATTTCTTATCTGAATATGAGCTTATTAATTGATGTTGCCTGTTACAAGAAAGAGGGAGAGAGTGTGTGTGTTGTTCTAGACAAGTATAGGAAGTGATTCAAGACCAATGTTGTTTTTTTAAAAACCCATAAATTTGTTACGCTGGGAAGTGTCTCAGTTTAAGACTGAGAAGGCTGCTGTGTCAATGAATTGGCATCTTAACATGAGACCCAGTGGTTTTGGAGTGGTCTATTTATCGGTGAATTAATGGGGGGTACGAATGCTTCTATTCACAGTTGACTGAAGCAGTGCAGTGGCTGGTGGCTCAGTGCCCCAGTTCCCTCCAGCTCGGCTGCCAGACGCTGACAGAGTACGTCGAGGATGGCATTGACCAGGAATTCAACCAGCATTTCTACCAAGACAGGAAGGAGAGGCGTGAGGCTGGCTTGCCCTCCCAGGACCCCAGCACCATCATAGAGCTATACAATAGTGTGATACAATTCCTGGCCGACGTCTGCTCTTCGGAAGAGCTCCATGACCTGTCCTGGCCCGTAACAGAATTTGTGGAACCTGGGGGCAACAAAGCACTTCCCCATCTGCAATGGAACACACCCAGCCATTTGGCCTGGCTGAAGAAAGCGCTCCTGTCCTTCCAGATCCCTCAGATGGATCTCCCTCCTTTGGGTGGTAAGAATAGGTAGAATAACAGGTCTGAGGACGGCTTTCTAAAATGGCTTGAGGCACTGCTCTAGAATCCCAAGCTCTAATTTTTTAAATAAACATTCCTGCATTTTATTCATTTCGTCTGCTACTTTTCACAAACGCTGGATAATGCACTTTCAGTCCACTTCAGCAATAATTTGCAAGTAGATTTTTCTGTTTCACACAGTAAAATCCATTAGCAAGTGCATTGAAAGTGCATTATTCAGTGCATGCAGGGGTAGAATTCTAGCAAGAGCTCCTTTGCATATTAGGCCTCACACCCCTGATTTAGCCAATCCTCTAAGAGCTTTTTTGTAAGCTCTTGGAGGATTGGCTACATCAGGAGGGTGTGGTCTAATATGCAAAGGAGCTCCTGCTGGAATTCCACCCTGAGTGCATGTGAAAGCATGACAATGTGTTTGAAAGAAATCTGGTGCAGTAAAAGTCTCTGAGTTACCCCTTACTCCTGATGCTTTTCATGTTGTTTTGGTTCCAACTTAGAGCAGCTGGTTGGTCTCTCTTCCATTATTTGCAAAGTATTGCTTAACATTTCCTCATTGGGGTTCATTACAACTGCATTTTTTTATGCAGTTAGATGCTTTCTACAAGAGAGGGAAAGAACGGAGCACTTAAAATATTGCTGCAGCTATACTGGCTTAAATTATAATTTAAAGTTTACAATTGCATTATCTGGCAACCTGCAAAGATAACAGGTAATACTGGGGTTTATTTAGATTACAACCCAACTTTTAAGATAAATAATGCTGTGAATCTCATTGCATATTGTGTTAATGGAGAGCGCGCAACAATCATATGGAGTTACGCACACAGTCTTTTAAAATATATATATTTATTTATATATATACCAATAAAGTGGGTAAAAGTTAGCATGAAAGATAAAGCAAATTGTGGCATGTAGTGTATTTTCCTATTTAAAAAGCATCTTGGACCAAAAGAGCAGAGAATTGAAGCACAATATTATTCCACACTCTCATTTTTGCTGCTTATGTGCCTGTTGCTTCTGTGTTTTTTTTTCCTTTTCTGCGTATGTCGTGCTCCTTCTAGTGGTTGATTTGATATTACATCACTGTATTCAGCATGTTTTCCTGCCATTTTAAAGTGCAGGGAAATATGGCAGACAGACAATGTAATATTGAAATGACCAGTAGAGGGAGTGAAACAGGCAGAAAAGGAGGGAAAAGAAGCAACAAGGACACACATACAAGTGGTGAAAACGAGAGTGCAGTAAACACCAAAGAATCAGAAAGCAGAAGGTCTTGGTGCCTGAAACCTCATAAGCTTGGTAGCAGGCAAACTGATGTTAGGGGGGCATTGCAGAGCTGAGGGGCCACCAAAATGAGAACCCTGGTCGCCACCTGAAGGCAAGACAAGCAAATTTAAAAATCTTACCTAGTGCTTTCCTTATTTACATGTGCCATGTCCCCATGTTTTGAGGCTTCTTGGCTCAGCTAATGGCAAAACAGAAGTTACCGTCTCTGGAATGCTGTACCTGTGATTTGTCTTCTCCTAATCGGGCATTGTGTAATGTATGTGTGTGTTTTTTTTCTCCTGCAGCTCCCTGGCGTCTTGTTTACACCATGATTCTCCAGTATTTGTCCCAGACGGCCAGTTCTCCTCAGACCCAAGCAGTCCTTCAGTCTCAGATAGAGAGCTTGCTGAGCAGCATATATGTCAAGTGGAGGGGCAGGATGCCCGTCAGCTCAGAAGACGACGGCCCGTCTGTGGAAGAGATTCCTTGGGACAGTATTTTGGCCCTCTGCATCAACCACAAACTGAGGGACTGGAAACCTCCTCGCTTGCCAGTAGTGCCGGGTAATAAATGTAACAGATTGGTTTTCCTAAGTTTTGCTCTTGTCTTCTTTCAGCAGCTGAAACAAGCAACAAGAGTTGTGTGCATTGCTTATTTCCCCTGGAGGCCTTTTTAAGTGGATTTGTATTTAATGCACACCTTTTGTGGCTTGGGGTCAATGTTCCCTCTAAGCTGTGGACTCTTGTGAGCAGAAATTCTATTTTGTGAGCTATAGGCATTAAAGCTGTGAGCTACTGCAGAAATTAATTTGCTCTGGGACCATTTTTCATGAGCTAAGACAAAGATGTGTGAGCCAGAGGCTAAAAAATTGCTCACACTAACTCAGCTTAGAGGGAACGCTGCTTGGGGTAGACTTTAAAATGGATATTTGCTTTTTTTTATCCACTGCATGCTTATTGGTTAGCGAAATCATCTGCATGACTCGTAGCAACGTTCTTAAAGCAAAGGACAATTTTGCATTGTTCTGTTGACGTGCCAGTATCAGTAGGCCTCAGGAATTAGGAATGCCTCCCCCGCCATGGCAACTATATCTCCAACAGTGCCTTCCTATGTGAAACTGTTCCAGTGTAAATCCATTGAAGTAAATGGACTTAGACAGAGCTTTTTTGGGTAGTAGGAACTCCTTTGCATATTAGGCCACACACCCTTGATGTAGCCAGTCCTCCTGGACCTTACAGTAGACCCTGTACTAAGAGCCCTGTAAGCTCTTGGAGGATTGGTTACATCAGAGGTGTGTGGCCTAATATGCAAAGGAGTTCCTGCTACAAAAATAGCCCTGGACTTAGACTAGAGTAATTCTGTATAGGATAACCCTGCTCATTTCTTCACTAGTTTGACAAATAACATAGTTCTGTAGGTTACTAATGGATGGTGCAGGCTAGCCTGATCTTGTCAGATTTTGGAAGCTAGGCAGGGTTGGTATTTGGATGAGTGGTATTTGGATGGGAGAACACCAAAGACGTCCAGGATTGCTACACAGAGGCAGGCAACAGCAGACCACCTCTGAGCATCTCTCGTCTTAAAAAACCTGCAGAGTCGCTCGCCATAAGTCAGCTGCGATTTGATGGCACTTTCTGACACCACCATAGGTTATAAAACATGTTCTTGAGTAAGGAGAGATAAGTTATCTGGGCCTCTGTAAAATCTTTCAACTGTCTAAATATTTCAAGCAAATACTTTCCATTGAAGGAGTGGGACTTGTGACTGATTCATGTATAAAGCAACGCTTGCTTAATACATGAATCAGTCACAAGCTTCGTTTGGATGTACCTTTTGATACAGAAAACGGTTTTGACCCTTTTCAGAGCCAACAGTGGGCAAAAACTTCATCAGCACTTCAGGGCAACTTCCACCTTGGGATGGAAGGAAAAGGGCGGGAGGGGGGGGGGTGGACTGCATTCACCCACAGAGACATTTAGCCACCCAGCCAGTAATTGCATTCCATGAAACTGGAGCATGCTTTCTATTTCATGTGGAACTGTAAAGATCTGTTCTGCTGCGTTTGATTTGATCTTGTTCTTTTTTAGGGGTGGAGTGGGCTGTCTTACATCTACATTAATTATTAAAAGGAAGTACTTCTTCACCCAAAGGGTGATTAACATGTGGAATTCACTCCCACAGGAGGTGGTGGCAGCTACAAGCATTGCCAGCTTCAAGAGGGGGTTAGATAAAAATATGGAGCAGACGTCCATCAGTGGCTATTAGCCACAGTGTGTATATATGTGTGTGTATATATGTATATTTTAAATTTTTTTTGGCCACTGTGTGACACAGAGCGTTGGACTGGATGGACCATTGGCCTGATCCAACATGACTTCTCTTATGTTCTTACAGAAGCAGTGAGCAAAGATGGGCAGGTGCACGTGTATTTTGTGAAGGAGCACTTGAGAAAATTTGTCCGTCCACCTTTATGGGAAGAAGCTCGACTGAAAACTCAAAAAGAGGTCCAGCGGAGTCGAGGAAGGTGAGGTTTTTGCTGTTTTGTGACATCCATCCGGTTAACAAAGTAGGAGTCAATTTGTACCTTTAAGACCAACAAAATTTCATTCAGAACTTAAACTTTCGTGTGCTCGAAGCACACTTCATCAGACAAGGAATTAGGTACAGTGAGCAGGGCTATATATAGCTGGTAGGCAGTGGTTTAGAATGCAAAATGGTACCACTGCCTACCAGCTATATATAGCCCTGCTGTGCTCACTGTACCTGATTCTTCGTCTGATGAAGTGTGCTTGGAGCACATGAAAGCTTATGTTCTGAATGAAACTTTGCTGGTCTTAAAGGTGCACTTGGATCTATCCCATCAGGTTAGTTCTTCTAGTTCTGTTTCGCTAATGGCACAGCTTTCCTCTGCTGCAGGAGGCTGTTCCCGCTTTTAAAGTCAATGGCCCAGCTGTTCCAGCTTTTTAAATCACAGGTGGAATTTGAGCGGACTGTCCCTGTTGGATGGGGAAGGTGCAAGAGGAACATCGATGCAAGCATCCCGCAGGATTACAATTCGCCTCTTCTAGGCAGCAGAACACTGGGATGCACAGTTACCAAGGCTGGTGGATGAAATCTGTTCTGCCCTTTGATTCTTAACAGGGACACAAGCAGCCTTTACACATCATGGGCCTACGCACTCCCCTGGCAACAGGGAATGCACACAGCTGCTCTCAGACAGATCTGCAGCATGAGCCGATAGTTGGCCTACCCCAGTGCTTGATCAGTCCTTGGGTAGCCATCATAAATCAACCATGGACTGAGGGCAACTTCCGAAGAGGCGATTATCCCTCTGCTGCGTTAAAAAAGAATTGCTGCAGAAAATTTGATCCGGCCTGTTGTTGCCTGGCGTTTGACCTGCCCTTTCTGGGCAAGGTGATGGCGAGAGCAGTGGCGGACCAGCTCCAAGCTGCCCTGGATAATTCATCTTCTCTGGATCCTTTTCAGCCTGGGCTTTGGAACAGAGAGGGCTCTGGCGGCTTTTGTTGAAGACTTTTGTCTGAATGTAGACAAAGGTCACACTTCTTTGTTGTTCCTACTGGATCTGACTAACCTTCAATATAGTAGGCTGTAGTATCTTATTGAGACTCTTGGAGGCAGAAATATAGGTATCAGGGCACACTGCATGATAACTTTAAATCATTCCTTATGGACTGGGTTCCAAGGATTGTCTTTGGAAATGAGTTCTCATCCGCATGGGGTATGTCCTGTGAGGTTTCACAGGGCCCAGTCTGATCCCCCGTGTCATAAAATCTCAATATAAAGCCCTTAGGAGAAATCATTTTAATTCTCAGATCTTTGCATAGTTTTATTGTATTTTATAGTTTTGCTGGTAAAGGTAGTCCCCTGTGCAAGCATCAGTCGTTTCCGACTCTGGGGTGACGTTGCTTTTACGATGTTTTCACGGCAGACTCTTTACGGGGTGGTTTGCTATTGCCTTCCCCAGTCATCTACACTTTCCCCCCAGCAAGCTGGGGACTCATTTTACTGACCTTGGGAGGATGGAAGGCTGAGTCAACCTGGAGCCGGCTACCTGAACCCAGCTTCTGCCGGGATCGAACTCAGGTCGTGAGCAGAGCTTAGGACTGCAGTGTTGCAGCTTTAGCACTCAGCGCTACGAGGCTCTCCCACCTTTTAAATAGAGACCTCTTCAGCTTCCATCACTTAAGATGTATTAATAGAACATGAATCTTATGTTAATTTTTTTCATGCCATCCATACCTGTCCTGGCCTTAACAATCTAGATGAGGCCAGTTTTCCAAAGCCCCCCTCTGATTATGGCTAGGAAATGGCACGGGAATGGGCAAGAGGAGTCAAAGGATGCAGCAGCTGTGCTGGCAGATTAAGTTTTTTTAAAACCCTCTTAACTTGCATGCTGTTCAAACAACTCCTGTTGACTCCCTCCCTTGGACTCTGCTATCATTAGCAATAGCATACCTTTATTGGCATAACCAAAAGAGATCTACAGAGACTTGTCAACCAAACAACAATCCGATATTCTCTTCAAAGCATAAAAGGCTAAAATAAGATTAAGAATCACTATAAAACCTGCTTAGAATAATTTTTGACAATTTCAGCCAAGAATTTGTCAACAGCTCTTGTGGTATTGGTTATGTTGTTATTTAGTTGGAAACTGCAATCAATCCTGTTTTCTTGATAGTAAGGAAAGACTAACCTTCCGGAGATTAGTATACAGTTGGCAGTTCAATAAAATATGCAGGATGGAATCAGGCGAGCTTGACTCGCATAGACAGTGTCTCTCCTTAAAGGGGACTTGAAGAAATCTCCCATAGAGAACATTGGAGGGAAATACATTCATCCTAGCCAGCATAAAAGCTTTCCGATGCTGCGGGTTAGCTAGTTCAGATAAATATTTGTCCATTTTCCTGGCCGTTTGATCAAGTCCCAAGTGAGGCAGGAGAGCAAGTATAAAACTGAACAGGACACAGTTTATGAGATTCCAGATCTAAGAGTCTCTGTTTGATAAATCTGTCTGCTATCTTTGGAGAGCTGTGCCCCACCCTTACTGTTTGATATATTCAAGGTGCCAGGTACAAAGGGCATTCCATCTTTACACAGTAGCAGGCAGGGTTCTCACCAACCGAAGGAGAAGACTTTGGCCCCGTAGATGAAATGGAGCAGGCTGGCTTGGCCAAATTTTTGAAGCTCGGCCAGTCTGGTTTCGTGACATTTTCTAGGATAAACCATGATAAGTAAATGACAGGAGCATGCGGCTGAGTCTCAGCTGCTGAGGGGCAAAAAACGGGAGAAGGACGTCACCTTCCTGCCCTGCTTGTGGCCTTCCCAGAAGCAGGCCTTGGATTCAGCGGGAGCTCACAGGAGCGCCGCTGCTGAACCTTTCTGAGAGTTCCACCTCCTTGTCCATTGAATAGTAGGTGCAGCTGCATAACAATCCCTGGATGAGCTCCACCACCTATTTTTCTACAAAGTGACCCCTGCCTAGAAGCATCTGGCTGTCCATGGTTGGCAACCGTGCTGGATAGCTGCACCCCCATTCTCACCCAGCCAGGCTCTTCTGTTCATAGAGTTTGTGATGGGTACTTCTGGCAAAATGGCGGGTTATAACCCAGTTCTCTTGCACACGGGACAATAGCCTTTTCTTTTTCATTCTTGCCCTCCAGGTCCGTGATGAAGCCTCAGGCTTTCCCGCAGCCGTCTTTTTGCTCATTTTCTCTGGCGAAATTTGATGCTAGTATGAGAAACATGAGTGACGAGGAACTGCGTGCTTCCTCTGCAGCGGATCTCACGCTGACTGTTTCACATCTGGAACATCGCTTAGAGCACCTGTCTGCCATGCTGCAGCTGGAAAAAACGGAGAGCAGGAGGTAAAGGATTGGCGTTCAGTGACGGGGGGCTGTTGCCTAGGAGGACGTGCAGATGGGAAACAAGTTTTTAAGTCCCAAGTTTTCCTCCTCTCCTCTCCCCTCCCCCCCCCCCAGGATAAAGTGTCCCTTCAAGAGCCAAACAACTTGTGGTGGAGCCCATCTTGGGGTTTTCAAGTCGAAAGATGAGCAGAGGTCAGGGGTGGCCAAACTGTGCCTTGGGAGCCGCATGTGGCTCTTCAGCACATATTGTGTGGCTCTTGAAGCCCCCATTGACTGGCTTGGAGAAGGCTTTTCTCCCTTTAAATCAGTTCTCCAAGCCAAGCCAGCCAGTGGCTTAGATAATGCGTTTAAAGTTAAAGTTGCTTTCTTTCTTTCCTCCTTCCCTCCCTCCCTCCCTCCTTGCTTCCTTCCTCCCTTCCTTTTGGCTCTCAAAACACCTGCCATTCACGTCTTGCAGTTCTCAGACTTCTGATGTTTATTCTATACGACTCCTACATTAAACTTGTTTGGCCATCCCTGGCTTAGGTGGTTTGCCATCGCTTTCCTCTGTGTAGTAACCCCAGTATTTCTTGATGGTCTCCCATTCGAGCACTAAGCAGGGGTGATCCTGCTTGGCTTCCAAACTGTTATGAGATGAGGCTAGGCTGGCTTATTTAGGCTGCTTCCCCCACACATTCACACTGCCCAGAATTGCCCATTTCAAGTTTTAGTGTTGTGACTGAGTAAAGAGAGAAAGCAAGCCTCGTATGGTCACGTCAGGATTATAAGTGCTAATTTTCTCATGTTTCACTTTTTGTTGTTGCTGTAGGTTTGATGAGCAGCTGCAGCAGTTGTTAGTGAGCGACCCTGAGCCTTTATGGGAGCCGCAGTCTCTTCCTCTTTACCTTCCTGAGGCTTTGGTATCTATGCCTCAGATTATCCCCCCAGTGGCAAAAAGATCTGCGCCAAGAAGCCCAGAGGTAAAAAAGAAAAAAAAATGAAAATAATTTCTTAGAATAAAATATAAACAATTGTGGTGGTGATGGTGGAAACTTACATGGGGCATTGAAGTCCTTCTGTGGGAAAGTATGTGTGATACTTTACGTGAGCAGTACCGCGCTTAGATATGCTTGCTTTTAGATTTCCTGGAGGTGGTTAACTTGTCGTTCACGATCCAGAGGATCGTGCCCGTGAAACTAACATTACAACAGGACTCAAAGCCGTCACCGGTTTTCCAGAACGCCCAACGCATCTGGATGACTTGTGCGGTACCTCAAGCTGTCGGAATTGTCTGTCGTGCTGTCGTCTTCCTCTTGGAAGGTGTAGGCAGCATCGCCTCAGAGCAAGTAGGTGGCCCTCCAGGACAAGAACAAGAGAGAGCCCCAAATCCTGGCTAGCACTGCATTTGTGGCACCTGTAGAGGGGGCTATCTTACACTGTTACATTTACAGGGTGATTTTTTAAAATAAATTGCATCCTCTATTATATTTTGCTGTCAAGCCATAGGGAAGGTGGTTTGCCATTGCCTGTGCATAGGAACCCTGGGCCACCCTGATGGTCTCCTATTCGAGCACTAATTCAGGGCTGACCCTGCTTAGCTTCCAAGATCTGATGAGATCAGGCTAGCCTGAGCCATCCAGGTCAAGGCAAGAGGTGTTCAGAGGTGGTTGGCCTGCCCCTGTGTAGCAACCCTGAACTTCTTTGGAGGTCTCCCAACCAGCTACTAATCAGGGCAGACCATGCTTTTAGCTTCCAAGTTCTGATGAGACTGGGAGCATTATTAGGACGGCAGTATCTGTATTGGGATCATTATTAGGACGGCAGTATCTATATTGGGATCATTATTAGGACGACAATATCTGTATTGAGATCATTATTAGGACGGCAATATCTGTATTGGGATCATTATTAGGACGGCAGTATCCTATATTGGGAGCATTATTAGGACGGCAATATCTGTATTGGGAGCATTATTAGGATGACAATATCCTATATTGGGAGCATTATTAGGACGGCAATATCTGTATTGGGAGCATTATTAGGATGGCAATATCTGTATTGGGAACATTATTAGAATGGCAATATCTGTATTGGGAGCATTATTAGGACAGCAATATCTGTATTGGGATCATTATTAGGACGGCAATATCTGTATTGAGATCATTATTAGGACGGCAATATCCTATATTGGGAGCATTATTAGGATGGCAATATCTGTATTGGGAGCATTATTAGGATGACAATATCCTATATTGGGAGCATTATTAGGACAGCAATATCTGTATTGGGAGCATTATTAGAATGGCAATATCTGTATTGGGAGTATTATTAGGACGGCAATATCTGTAAAACTGTGGTTGCTTTGCCTCTCTCCCCGCCCCCTGCCCCCCAACGAGAGTGTATTGATCTCAGGTTGCAGACACCATTTCTTCCCCTTTATGGCTATCTTTTCACTCTGAATTTTGACCGATCCCTTCTGCTTCTCTCTTTTTGGATGACACCTAGATCCTGAAGGACACAGAGCCCTCCCTAGCACACAGACTTCAGTATCTGAAGCACCTGCTCAGGGCTAGCAAAGAAGAGGAGGCGACTTGTGGACTCCACCTGGCTACTGTGTTGGACATGACAAATGCCTGATCGGGACTAGCCTAACTGTGTGGGGAAAGAGAGCTCGCTGTGGATGGGAAACCCGAACGAGTGACTCCGAGAAGGGCTTTTGTGTCTCATTGCTCAGCGGGATTTACTTTGTTGTATGAATTGCCTCCACTTGATTCGATTGAACAAATAAGAATATAAATATGCGTTGAGAAGAACCCAGCAACCTCAGCAGAGAAGATGTCACACTGCTTCAGTTCTTTCAGGCTGTTGACTCGCAGGTGGTTGTAGAATATTGTTGGAATTTTCCTCATGATCAAGTCAAATGGGTTTTTGGATTATTTGCGTTCATTTTGTATTTTGGCATGTGTACTTGGAAGGAAGCTTCATCAAACTCACTGGGATTTCCAAGTAACTTTCTTTGTACTAAGTGCATGCTTTTGAAGAGCTTCTGTATATGGTGAACGCAGCGAATCATCTGGCCCCTGGATGGGTTGGATTGTTGCCTTACAGCGGTCTGGCTCAGGCAACTTTCGTGCATCTGACCTCCCAATTACTTAACGTGGATTAGTATTTTTTCCCGTATTGAGAGTCCTGCTTATAGATCAGCATAGAATTTGCTGTGTGTACATGCAACGAGTTGCATGCAGGTATGAAGACCTGATGCAATTGGTGGCCTCTCCAGGGACTGGTTCTCACCCCTCTGTGGAAGGGACTTCCATGTCAGTTTCTGTGCCCATATTGGGATGATCCCCGGGATCTGTCTCAAAGATATTAATCTTTGATATGGTGAGTGGCAGGTGAAGCCGAGTCCCTCGTGCACCTTGTTACAGATCTAATGTTCTCAGCGGAAGTGTCTTAGGAACGGGGATGCTTTTTCTTTTTTCTCCAGAATTCTGAGCAGTTCTTGGTTCCAAAGGGTTTTTTTAAAAAATAAAACTATAAACCTCAGTCCTCAAAGACAAGAGGCTTGAGTGTGTATCCAGATCAACTTGACTCTTAATTGAGATTTGTGCAAGAGAAGACGTAGTTTGTTAATGCAACTTTTGGCTTTTCTACTGGCTGAAGGATCTTAAAGATTGTATTGCTTAAGAGAGAACATATTTTAATCAAGGATTATTTGAACTCCACATGACTATTTAAGTAGGTCCAGTCTAAGGGGGACTTTCTTTGTTAGCGAGAACACCGTCATCACCTGTCCCCATGATAAGAAAATGTAACTTGCTTATCTTCCCCTTCATGGCTTCAAGCACAGGCAGAAAAAAGGCAAGGTATCTCATGCATTTCTTAGGATAGTTGTCTCTCTTGCCCACAGGTAGACACACGTCTCTCCTACGCATTAGTTGAACAGTCATTGAATTGCTGTGTTCTCTTGGGGTCCCCTAGAGGATGTCGGCTCAGTATGAGAGCACCAGTCGGACCCAGCAGCCATTTTACAGCTGGTTCTTCAGGAGCCGAGTTATGAATTTGTTGTTTTTTCTTTAAATGTTTGCTGTTTTGGATTTTTATCATTGGCGCGCTTGCCTTTTAATTAAGCACAATGTGTGCAGATGCTGGTGTTTATATTGTAATAGATAACATAATTCCATGATCCTGGTGTTTTTCTTCAAAGTGGCTTTTTTTGCCCTTAGTGCACCGTGTTGAATAAAGGACGTGCTTTTATTGGCCAGGAAACCGGTGATGTAGAATAAATTAAAAAAATAATAATGATATTTTAAATTATATATATGGACAAGTTTAACATGTAAATATAGCTGGTTTGAATAATTTCTAATGAAAAATGGTATTTTGTTAACATGATTATATGAACAAAGCAGCGTCCAGTAGCACCTTTAAGACCAACAAAGTTTTATTCAGAATGTAAGCTCTCGTGTGCTCTAAGCACACTTCATCAGACAGTAGGATGGAATGGCAAGCAATCCTAAAGAGAGAGAAAGTGGGCAGTGAATCAGCATGCAAAATCATGGAAATGTCCCTTAGCAGATTAAAAGAATCACAAGCCAGGGCCTAGCAACTGCTAGCCTGTGTCCACTGGGCTAAAACAACAAAAACAGTAGTAAACGCCAGAATAGCAGATTGATGTCCATTAAGTATCCTGCAATAAATAAGTCTGGTCTAGGTTAAAAGGGGACGTCACAATGTAAACGGGAGAACAGGGGAGAGACTAAGCCACAACAAAAAGAAAAAACTCTCCGTGTAAAATGCAATTTTAACTTGTTGTGAATAATAAGTATCAAAATACAAAATGAATAATATCAGTACATATCACCAAGTTAAAACCTCATACTCAGTGCTCCTACTGTCCTTATGTGGCTGAAAGCCACTAAATAACATTCAGTCCAGTATTAAAAGTAGGTTGTCCAAAGGAGAACCGGTCCGCTTTGCAAGCCGTTTCAGATGCGGGCGCCTGCATTGCTGATAAAGATAGTACTTACTATGGCATTCCCACTATTATGTGTGCTAATTAGAGAAAGCTAGGAATACTTTTGGCGCTACTGGACCTGGGAAATTGTACAGCACTTATAAGAATGGTCCCTGGAAGAAGGATCTGAGATCCGAAATGGCTTGCAAAGCGGACCAGTTCTCCGTTGGACCACCTACTTTTAATACTGGACTGAATGTTATTTAGTGGCATTCAGCCACATAAGGACGGTAGGAGCATTGAGTAACGTATGAGGTTTAACTTGGTGATATGTACTGATATTATTGGTTTTGTATTTTGATACTTATTATTCACAACAATTTAAAATTGCATTTTACACTGAGAGTTTTTTCTTTTTGTTGTGGCCTAGGTTAAAAGGAGGGCATAAGGTTCTCAGAGGCTTAATTTAAACGTGTAACACACATAAAAAACATCATTCGTTTGCTATTTTAAATTTTTTTGTTGGTCTTAAAGGTGCTAGTTGACTCTGCTTTGTTCTACTGCTTCAGACCAACACGGCTGCCCACCTGGATCTATGATTATATGAAATTGTCCCTAGTGGTGTATTTGTTATCATGGCTGTAGAGTGCAGCCTCTATGGAGAACAGCCAGGGATAAGATGCCTGAAAAAGAGGGGAGACTAAGGACTAGAGGTCTAATATTGTTGGCGTAGAAGGTGTTAAAGGTGCATATTGCAAAAATATAAAAATGGGTTGTAATTACAAAGTTGTGAAGACATCAGCATGTGTCACGGTAACAGTGATTAGGATCACAGAAATTAATATTCTTTTACAACATCAGCAATCACATATAAAATTGTGTTGTAAGAAATAGACAGGATCCCAGCTATACTCCTGTTTTGGTGTGAATCTTCATCAGTTGTAAGCAATGTTCCCTCTAAGCTGTGGAGTCGCATAAGCAAAAATTCTATTTGAGCTACTGGTATTAAATCAGTTTACTCTCGAGCCGTTTTTTTCTGAATTTAGACAAACATCTGTGAGCCGGTGGCTAAAAAACTGTGAGCTAGCTCATGCTAACTCAGCTTAGAGGGAACACTGGTTATAAGAAAACTTTTACAATCAATTTGAAAGACAAGATTTAAAAAAAATAAACAGCGGTATACAGTGCAAACATCAAGACTTCCATCGTCATTAGATCCAAATAGGCAGCCGTGTTAGTCTGAAGTAGTAGAACAAAATAGAAGTCAATTGCACCTTTAAGACCAACGTAGTTTTATTCAGAACGTAAGCTTTCGTGTGCATGCACACGTCTTCAGATGGGGAATGAGGTCCAGTAAGCAGAGACACGTATAGCTGGTGGGGTTTGGAATGCCAAGTGATACAAAGTTAAAAACCAATAGCAGAATAGTAAAATTAACAAATTCAGAAAACCTTTGATCTGTTTGCATTAGTGTGGGAAATGTATTTTTAATATATTTAATGTATTTTTTCCTAATGGCAAACTAGAATGATGTATATATTTTTGTTACATGTTAAAAGGTAAATTAGTTGAACAGGAAAAACTTCTGGGAAAGAAATGCCTTCTTTTTGACCCAGGTTTATTAGCAATAGAATAATTAACAGGCGTTCTCACATTCTGACATGTTACTGTTTTATGGTTTCCCATGCTAATGCAACCCAGATCAAAGGTTTTCTGAATTTGTTAATTTTACTATTCTGCTATTGGTTTTTAACTTTGTACCACTTGGCATTCCAAACCCCACCAGCTATATGTGTCTCTGCTTACTGGACCTCATTCCTCGTCTGAAGAAGTGTGCATGCACAGGAAAGCTTACGTTTTGAATAAAACTACGTTGGTCTTAAAGGTGCAGTTGACTCCTATTTTGTTCCATCGTCATTAGTCACGTGAACTTGCATTGGTAAGGTCCGCTCCGTCCTTTTTGCCAGCCTCCAGTGGGCTGGTGCAGACAATGAGAGATGTGTAGCCGTCCATGAGTGCCCCCTCCTGGGAAAAACTGGGCCTGCTGCTGCCCGCTCTGCTGCCCGCGGCTGTCTCCCTGCAGCTGTGTTGAGGGGAACAATGTCTCTCATTGGCTGTTAGACCCAAGCGGGAGCCGTGTTGATCTGAAGCAGTAGAACAAAGTAGGAATCAAGTTCACCTTTAAGACCAACAAAGTTTTATTCAGAACATAAGCTTGGAGCACACGAAAGCTTACGTTCTGAACAAAACCTTGTTGGTCTTTAAAGGTGCACTTGACTCCTACTTCGTTCTCATTGGCTGTGTGAGAACACATCCATGAAATGCAGCCGATGGCACTGTACTGTTCTGTATCAATATGCAGAAAGTAACCTACTGAATGGGTAATGTCCCTTCCAGTGACATCAGGAGGTGTGGCCTAATATGCAAATGAGTTCCTGCTGGGTTTTTTCTACAAAAAGCCATCTATCTATCTATCTATCTATCTATCTATCTATCTAGATATATCTATCTATATAGTTAGATAGATATATGGCTTTTTGTAGAAAAACCCCAGCAGGAACTCATTTGCACCAAAGAAGAGGTACAAGGACTCCTTGAAGAAATCCCTTGGCACCTGTCGCATCAACCATCACCAGTGGTCTGACCTAGCCTCAGATCGCAAAGCATGGAGACACACCATCCACCAGGCTGTCTCTTCCTTTGAGAACGCACGCATAGCTGGTCTTGAGGACAAAAGGAGATTGAGGAAGAATCGCACTGCTACAGCACCAACCCTAAATCAGACTTTTCCCTGCAGCCACTGTGGCCGGACCTGCCTGTCCCGCATTGGTCTTGTCAGCCACCAGCGAGCCTGCAGCAGACGTGGACTATTGCACCCTTCTTAAATCTTCGTTCGCAAAGCCAAGCCGAGATATATATATATATATATATATATATATATATATATATATATATATATATATATATATATATATATATATATATGGGGTGAGTGTGTGGCGACCTCTAGTGGGGCTTGGACGTTTCAGAGAGGTGGCTTCCTTGCCTACCTCTGCATCCCAGCCCTAGTACTCCTTGGTGGGTTCCCATCCACGGCTTTTTTGGAGCAGGAATGCAGTTCTGGCTGGCTTGGCATCAGGGGGTGGGGCCTAATATGCAAATGAGTTCATGCTGGACTTTTTCTACAAAAAATCCCTGAGTGAAACAATAGTGACATCAGGGGGTCTAATATGCACATAAATTCCTGCTGGGCTTTTTCTACAAAAAAAGCCCTGCTCCCATCTAAGTACCTGCCAGGATCAGCCCTGTTTAGCTTCTGAGATCTGAGCAACCACTAATACCAAGGACATATAAGTTTATGAATTACTTATATTTTAATGAGTTGGCAAAGGACTATACTGTTCTTCATTACAAAGTCTAAACAATCACAGGTAAGTTGTAACAAGAAGACATTCCAACTCCAAAACAGAGACAAATAGTAGTCTTTCTTTAGGAGACAGTAGGCCTACACAGTTTTTCCAAAGACACTGGACCCAAGAAATCCAGAAGATGGATGCAGATGACGTTGAGGTCCCTCTGCCCGATGATCATTTTGATGTTCAAAATAAAGATCTTTTTAAAAGGCTGAGAATAATCTTCTCTAAAGGTGAATAGCCTGGAACAGTGAAGCCATCACAATTACAAAACACGAAGTCTGCACCTTGTCCAATCATAAACCAGCTATCTGCTCTGTGGCAGCAAGAAGCAAAGAGCACCCCCCCCCCCCCATTTCTCACTCTTGGGCAGGGCTGAGAGGAGAACCAGACCACAGTGAATTGGAGACAGACCCTGATTTTAAATACCATGCTTCATCATGTTCAACCCCCAGCATCTCCAGTTAGAAGGTCCCACCACTAGGTGATGTGAAAGACACCCTGGAGAGCCGCTGCCAGGCTGAGCAGGCAATACTGACCTAGGTGGTCCAAGAGTCTGCTTTTGGGAGGCGGACTTGATCCAAGTGGGCAGTCGTGTTGGTCTGAAACAGTAGAACAAAGCAGGAGTCAAGTTGCACCTTTAAGTTTTATTCAAAACGTAAGCTTTCATGTGCTAAAAGCACACTTCTTGTTGGGATTTGCAAGTCTGCAACACTTCAGTAATTATAGAGTTAGCCTTGCTGTTACTATTAGTCAACAGGAAGTCACGTGTGTTTACTGTAACCTGTCTGTTAGCTAGAGAGAAAGTCTGCAGGAGGTCTTAGTTAAATGACCAGTAATCGAGTGCTGTGATTGAAAATCAATGTATTGCCTCTTCTGCATTTTGTGGCATCTCTTCCTGCCTTTGTCTAAGTTTGGCGAAGAGAGGCCATTCCTAGCTTTGTACTCAAAATGTAAAGATGAAGGAGTTAGCGTCTGTTATTTTACTCCCAGTTTACCCTTCTCTTGTAGTTTTAAGTAAAGCGATCGTATTCCTTTTTAAACACACAAATGATCTCTGCGTGTTCTCTGCTGTGCTACTCGCTTCTAACTCCGCTAAATAGTATTTTTCTCTAAGAATACCCAATACTTCTTCAGATGAGGGGATCAGGTACAGTGGGCTGAAAGACCTGCAGTTTGTTGATCAAGAGGGCAAACTGATACAGAGCTGGGATCACACGGTGGAACGGTGTGGCAATTTAGAAGGCCATTTGGCCTGGATAGCCATAAAAGGTAATAAAAGTTGCTTGCCAATTGGTGTTTCTGCAAGTCTAGGTAAATTACAAAAGGACATGTATTTCCTTGTTGTCCACCTAATTTACTTCTCAGCATCAATCTATACATTATAAACATCATTCTCGTTTACCATTAGAAAAAAAATACATAAAATGAAAGTGGGTGAAGTATATGTAATGAGATAAACAGCCAATATCCCTATTTGAGTATGTGTGTCAATATAAAACATCATTCTGATACACTATCATTAAAGAGAAATACACTGGAATACTGTGGATGTATAGCTATACTCACTGAGAGTGGGTTTAGCATATGTAATGAGATAAAAACCCAATATCCCTGTTCAGTCCTGGGGAGGTGTGTGTTCCAAGTGTCATAATAATTTGTAATTCAGTTAATGAAACCAATGTCCAGGGGCGCCATAAAGTTCACATTTTTTCACAGCCCTCTTCATCAGAAATTCTAGGGCTGCCAGGTTTGTGTTGGGAAATACCTGGAGAGTTTGGGGGTGGATCCAGGAGAGGGCAGGGTTTGGGGGGGGGGGGGCTCAGCATAGGGCATAGAGCCCACCCTTCCAAGGAGCCCGTTTCTCCAGGGGAGTTGATCTCTGCCAGCTGGAGATCAATTATAAAAGCGGGAGATCTCCAGGCCCCAGCTGGAGGCTGGCAACACTGTGACCTACGGAAGCTCATGTTGAAATAAATGTGGTTCAGTCTTTAACCTGCCGCTAGACTTGTGGGTTCATTTTGCAACCGCAGAATAATACAGCCTTTGCATTAGCAATCAAAGCCCATGCAACGTTACTCCATACCCGAACACGCCGGGCGCGGAGCCCATTGAAAGCCAGCTCAGTCCACAAACGTCTCTGATTGGCCGCCGACTGGATGGGCTTATAATCAGTCCAGCTCGGATGTTGCGCGCTGCATCTTGGGAGTTGTAGTTCTCGTGCAGTAACACAGCGGCGCTCCTTGCCGTCGAGGACTGCTCTACCCGGCATGCCCCGCGCTTTCGGGGCTGTCCCTATCTAGGCAGTCTGGCAGGGGGAGGCGTCCTGCTTGCAAACCCAGCGCTGCTGCAACTTTTTCACCTGGCTGTCCAGCTGCGGGTGCCATCAGGAGCCAGGATGGCCGAGTCGTGAGTAGGGCAGGAGTCGGGCGCTGCAGGGCAAGGGGGGGATTCACAGCATTCACAGCCTGCCAAGTTTCTAGTCCTCTGCGGCTCCTGGAAAGCTGCTAAGCTTCTCACCTGCTTTTGCTCGGGGGGTGTGGATGGGGGGGGGGGGAATCCTTCCTCTGATCATGCTTGAGCATCTTTCTTTTTTTCAGAAGATGGGAAATTAACTGTGGGGTTGGGAGAGAGAGGGTAGGACTAGCACAAGGGTGGACAAACTTGCTTAACATAAGAGCCACATAGAATAAATGTCAGATGTTTGAGAGCCACAAGACATGGACACCAGATGTTTGAGTGTCGCAAGATGGGAGGGAAGGCAGGCAAAAAATGGGAGAGAGGGAGAGGTGGAAAGAAAGCAACTTCAACTTTAAATGCCTTCTCCAAGCTGGCTGATGGAGCAGGAGTGGGGGCTTTGAGAGCCACACAGTATGTGTGAAAGAGCCACATGTGGCTCCTGAGCTGCAGTTTGGCCACCCCTGGACTAGCATCTGGGGGACATGGATTCGAATCCCCGCTTGTACCATGGAAGCTTGCTGGGTGACCTTGGGCTAGTCACTTTCTCTCACAGAGCTGTTGTGGGAGGATAAGATGAAGGGGAGGAGAATGATGTTAAGCTGCCTTCGGTCCCCTCTGAGGAGAAAGGCAGGGTACAAATGAAGTGAAATGATAAATGTTGATTTCCCCACTTCATAAAACCACACACACCCATGTGAAAGCCCTGGAAAGAACCTGCCCAAGAGTTTGGGGAAAGGTGGATCCTTCTGCTCACAGGGGCTCAGGGCTAGCCCTAGACTGTCTGGCACCCTAGGCAAGGCTAACTTCTGGCATCCCCCCCTCCCGCACTGATGGGAGGGACTGTGGCTCAGTGGTAGAGTATCTGCTTGGGAAGCAGACGGTCCCAGGTTCAATCCCTGGCATCTCCAAAAAAGGGTCCAGGCAAATAGGTGTGAAAAACCTCAGCTTGAGACCCTGGAGAGCCGCTGCCAGTCTGAGAAGACAATACTGACTTTGATGGACTGAGGGTCTGATTCAGTATAAGGCAGCTTCATATGTTCATATGATAGCATCACCGAGTCACAATTTGGCACCCCCAGAAGGCTGGCGCCCTAGGCAATTGCCTAGGGGCAGGGCTGTCATTGAAGAGGTTGAAATCCTTAAAGGAATAAGCCTGCCATGCACACACCCATTCACTAGGGTGGCATCTTCTGTTTTATTTCTGCACTTGCACCCTTACTGTCCCCGGTTGATGGAGGTGTAAACTATCATTTATGATGGGCTGAAAGTTGCTTCTGCAGTCTTGGAAGTCTTGGTGTTGCTTGAATGTGCTTCAAGGTTGCATTCTTTTTGGACACCTCTGTTGGGGCTTCACTGGAGACGTCAGGTGTTTTTGTTTATCTACTTATAGCCTGCCTTTCTTGCTGAGACTCAAGGTGGGTTATAAAACTATGCATTTGGATAGCACGAGGTTTCTCCTAAGCCCATGCGATAAAACTAAGAATGGACACTTGTAGAAATAGGTTTGAAAGAAGGCCAACCTGATAGATCATAAACAATGTGAAATATGGAATTGCAACAGAACGAAGAATTGCAGCGGAACAGAACAAAGAAATTGCAACAGAACCAGCCCGTCCACCTTGATCTATGGAATTGCAACTGTAGAAGATAATGCAGACAACAGCCTCTAATCCTGTTCCCAAGGCTTTTTTTGACTGGGAACGCAGTTCCGGCTGACTTGACATCAGGGGTGTGTGGCCTAATATGCAAATGAGTTCCTGATGGGCATTTTCTACAAAAGAAGCCCTGTGTGAAACAATGGTGACATCAGGGGGTGTGGCCTAATATGCAAATAGGCTCTTTCTACAAAAGAAGCCCTGCCTGTTCCCTTTATGAAAGTGCCTATTTGAACTATTCCATTATAAGCAGTCCTGTTTTCTTTATTAAAATGCTCTCCTGAACAATTCTGTTTTACACCAAGTTTTTTAAAAAACTCTTTAAAATGCTTTTTAAAAAAACTATTATGGGTACATGTATAATGTATCTTGTCTGATTTATTGTGCTATTCTTGTTTATTGGTCTATATGTAGAACTTGGAGAGACTATTTTGTTTGTCTTGTCTGGAAGCTGCTAGTAAAATGTGTGTGCATTTCATATGCAGAGAAAGAATGAATGGTTGATCAGGTTTGCTTGGAATTCTAGGTGCTGTGTGATTCAAAGATTACTTTGGGATGCGGCAGCTATGGGTTCCCTTAATCCTTCAGCCATTTAGCAATCCCAGTGTATGAGATTTCAGGTGTGTGCAGTGTTCTTTCTAAACTGAGTTAGCATGAGCTAGCTCACAGATTTTTAGCCTCCAGCTCACACATTTTTGTCTTAGCTCAGGAAGGATGACCCCAGAGCACAATAATTCATGTGGTAGCTCACATGCTAGTAGCTCACAGCTTTAATACCAGTACTCACAAAGTAGAATTTTTGCTCACAAGGCTCTGCAGCTTAGAGGGAACTTTGGTTGTGTGTGATGTTGTGTTTTGCACAAAATCCACACTTTGGACTGTGCTCCGCTGTGGAATGCTTTTGGGTCTCAAATCTCCTGATTCTATGGATAGATTATTTGCTATGATCCAAACCTCATTTTTGGATGTCAGCTGATGATGGTATTTAAATGTTTGATGGCTGGACTGAAGAATTAGGAAACTGGGGACCAATTTCAGCCTTCTTAGCTGCAGTCCCTTCTAAAGCGCCTGTCATTTTCTGCCAGGACTCTTCTCCATGTGAGAGACAATTTTTCTAGCCCTTTTTTTTTTTTATTGTCCAGCAAGGCAGTTCAATAAAGTTCCTTTCTGTCCACTGTGCATTTCATTCCACAAAGTTGTAAGCATTCTGGATACTATGAAAGCCCCAACAAAGAAACAGTGTTCGTTCTCTCTCTCCCCTCCCCTCCCCCTTCGCTTGTCCCCAGACCTTTCCCCTCTACAGATGGAAATTTGAAATAGGCAGCAGCTTCTAGTTGTATCTTCTCTTTATTCTGCAAATATCTGTGTAATCTATTACATTATTAACCCAATTTTTCTCCAAGGAGCTCAGGGCAGTGAATCTAGCTATTCAGTCTCCACTTTATCCCCAGTACAGCCCTGTGAGGTAGGTCAAGTTGAGAGAGAGAGAGAGAGAGAGACTGTGAGGTCTCCCAGTGAGCTTCCTAGCAAAGTGGAAATTTGAACCCAAGTCTCCCTGTAACTACTACATCTGCACTTTACAACTTACAGGCAGGGAACCCCCAAGCGCTTGTGGGAAGGGACACCTTGTTTTCCTCTGTAGTATGAACCAGTACCGCTGTATTTAAAACTGTTCCTTTGGATCACGAAGCCTACATTTCCTACTGCTCAGCGATTTGTAGCCTGAAACATGCTAGGTGTTCATCTCTAAAAACAAAATGGTTTTCTGTGTCACCCCGCTAGGTGTTTGCGGAGGAGAAGAGGGGGTCCCTATAAAACGGAACCTGCTACGGACCTCACCCGCTGGCGCCTGAGTAATGAAGAGGGTCGGCAGCGATGGCATTATCTGGAGGACGGCGAGGATTGTAGCTGGGAACAGAGTGCGCTGGAAGCCCACTCTCTAGGGCTGGACACGGTAGGGGGCAGATGCTGACGGCCTAGCTAGGGGGTAGAGGACACCGAGAAGTACAACAACTGTGTTGCTGCTTCCTCGTTCTTTTTATTTATTTGTTAAAAAACTTATATCCCATCTTTCCTCTTGGTTCAAGGCGGCTTACGATAAAAGTTTAAAACATTTCCAAAATAAAATAGCAAACCCCAGATCTCTTCCTCCCTGGCAAAGATGGCTTCCTGTCAAATCCTGTCAAAGGCCCTGGCAAACTGACAGGCCTTGTGGTGCCTCCTGAAGATCTCCAGGGAGGTGGAGGTTCCTTCTCAAGGATCCCATTCCACAGAGCTGCTCTCAAGAGAGATCTGCTGCTTTCTGGTTCCAAGAGTGGCTATTCAGTGGCTATATCCCTCCTCCCCAGTGGTAGGCCTCAGCGAGGGAGATCTGGGCAATTACTTTGGGGGTGGGTGGGGGCGCAAGACCCTTTCTGCCATCTTCCAGGTGGGGAATGAGGAAGGCACTGCCTCTGTGAAAATTGTCCTTCAACTAAACTTGACAAGGATTTCCCCGCCCAGGAGGTTCCCAACCTGCCGGCTCACATTGGGCCGGTGGGGGGAACTTCCTCCTACATTGCCGGTGCAATGACATCACTTGGAAGTGACATCATTGCGCTGGCAACACTGCGCACAGCCGCTCTAGGCATTTCCAGGAAAACTCTATGGTTTTCCTGGATGTTCTAGCCATTTGGGAGGAAAAACCCTATGATACAATAGGTACCTAGAGTTTTTCTCTCCCAAATGACTAGAGTGTCTGGGAAAACCATAGTTCCCTGGAAATGCCTAGAGTGGCCGCGTGCAGCATCGACAGCATGATGACGTCACTTCTAGGTGATGTCATTGTGTCGCATGCGCTTCACACATGCGAAAGTTTCCTGCTCCGGGATGAAGGGGACTTGGCAACCCTAACTTAACACCTCAAACAAACTCAGAATACTTAGAACCAGGGTGGAATTCTTGCAGGAGCTCCTTTGCATATTGGGCCACACACCCCTGATGTAGCCAATCCTCCAAGAGCTTACAAGGCTCTTTTTTGTAAGCTCTTGGAGGATTGGCTACATCAGAGGGGTGTGGCCTATTATGCAAAGGAGCTCCTGCTAGAATTCCACCCTGCTTAGAACATAAACATACAACACTCATTCGTACAAAAACAGTTGAATAAATAATTCAACTAAGGCAAACTAAGAACCTGCTTGTGTCAGACACTGGATAGCTTTTATGCTATGATATGATGCTGTGTTCAAACTGCAATGTGTTGCTTGACTTAACTGACTCCATTTTCTAACATTTGTTACTAACCCCAAATAGAAACCTTGCATATCAAAGTAGAAGTGAAGCTGTTACTAACTCTACTGTGAATTCCTGTCCTTAATACTAACAAAGGCAGCAATCCTTTGAAGATAAAATGCCCCAGGGAAAGCCAGCAGAGCTGTTCCTGTGAGAATGGGAACCACAACGAGATAAGGGAAAGCAAATGTGTGAAATGTATCACTCTAGTGTGGGAATGTAGATTTGTTTAGAAAACCTTTGATGTGCATCTAGTTAAAACATCTATGCTCTAGGAGAGAGTATCAGTTCCAATGTATCCATGCTCAGAAACTATGAACTATCAAATAAAGTCTTAACATTGTAACAAATGGAAGTCTGCCTAATTTGAAGTTCCATTGTCTGACAGCTTGGAACTTTGAAGTGTGAAAGAGGTGTAGGATCTGTGAGAAGTCTCTTTGTAAAGAATATAGCTTCTTGCTAAAACAGGATTCTAGCTATTCCTGGAAATATTTGTTAGCTGTGTGGCTGTATGCCTGAAGTTTCTAATTTGCCTGGAACAGAATCCTCTCCTTCAGTGGCTGGAACATGAGTGTTGACGTGTTCTTCAGGGACCAGTGTGGTGTAGTGGTTAAGAGCGGCAGATTCAAATCTGGAGAAACGGGTTTGATTCCCCACTCCTCCACCACCTGAAGCCTCCTGGGCCACCTTGGGCCAGTCAGAATTCTTTTCAGAACTCTCTCAGCTCCTCAGAGTGCCTGTTGTGGGGAGAGGAAAGGAAGGGGATTGTAAGCTTGTTTTGAGGCTCCTTAAAAGATAGAGAAAAGCAGTGTTTGAAACCAGCTCTTCTTTTCCTTTATTTTCCTTTGGCAGAGTAAAGTCTTCCTAGTCTTACCTCAGGCCTGTACCGCACAGGAGGCGGCAGCAAACGGAATGAAGTTTTATTCTCGCCTCCAAGCTGAGGATGGCCACTGGGCTGGGGACTATGGTGGGCCTCTCTTCTTGCTGCCAGGTACGGAATGATGAATAAGGAGGTGAATGGATGAGAAGTGTCTGTCCTACCTCTCCACACATTCAAGGCAGTGAACAGCAAAAATGTAATTGAATTACGTTGCTGGCAACTCCCTATTTTCTCCAAAGGTGAAAGAACTCGCCTGCAAAGGCTTACTGGAAACAGGTGGGGAAGAAACTCTGCAGAAAGCAATAGTCAGAACAGCAACCAAAAAAGGTTATTATTCTCACAGCAGAAGACAGCCAGTTTGGTGTTGTGATTAAGCGCTCAGAGAATCGGGTTTGATTCCCCACAGCTGCTGATGTGACCTTGAGTCAGCCACAAGTTCTGCTCAAGAGCAGTTGTGGGAGAGCCTTCTCAGCCCCACCTTCTCAGACAGTTTGGTGTAGTGGTTAAGTGCGCGGACTCTTTATCTGGGAGAACCGGGTTTGATTCCCCACTCCTCCACTTGCAGCTGCTGGAATGGCCTTGGGTCAGCCATAGCTCTTGTAGGAGTTGTCCTTATAAGGTCAGCTTCCATGAGAGCACTCTCAGCCCCACTTACCTCACAGGCTGTCTTCAGCCATCATGGCTAGTAGCCACTGATAGTCTTATCCTTCATGAATCTATCTAATCCTTTTTTAGAATATTCCTGTGGCCATCACTATATCCTTTGGCAGTGAATTCCACGTTTTAACCACTTGCTGTGTAAAGTAGTATTTCCTTGTGTCCATCCTGAACCAACTGCCCATCAGCTTGACTGGATGCCCTTGAGTTCTAGTGTTTGGGGAGAAAGAGAAAAAAAAATGTTTGTCAGCTCTCTCAGTCTCATGCGTAGTTTTATCAATCTCTATCCTTGCCCCCCCCCACCCCCTTTGTTGTCCTTTGAGCGTGTGAGTCCTTGGTCCTAAACTGCTTTGCAGGTGAGAACCAGCACTTGAATTGAACAAGAAACCAACTTAATTTTTTCAAAATAGGAATAATAAGCTTCTGACATCCTGCATCAGCCAACAAGCAAGCAGCAGTTCAAGTTTCCAACACCTTCAAGGGCAGTCCCATAGAGCACATATTACAGTAGTCTAACTCAGAAACTACAGAAGCTTGGATTAGTGCAGGTGGGGCAACTATGTCGAGGAGGGATATGATTTTATTTATTTACTTTATGCTGTCGGTAACTTCTGGTTGTGTGTATGGCACCGTTGTAAGCTCTCTGCCCTTCCCTTGAACACATGCTCCTCGACTTGTTTGTTTTTGCTGACTGAACAAATGGTGTTGTGATGCTCTTGGTCCTGCAGGGCTCCTGATTACGTGCCACGTTGCCAAGATCCCGCTGCCTGAAGAGAGCAGGAAGGAAATGGTGCGCTACTTGCGTTCTGTGCAGCTCCCAGACGGCGGATGGGGCTTGTGAGTGAAAGGAGGGCGCCATTGCTTCTGAAACAGCTGAGGAAGATGTTTCAAGCTGCTTGCAGATCTCACATTTCAAAGTGGATCGGGGGGGGGGGGCAGGGTTGGGATCAATGTTTCCTCTTAGCTGCAGAGTCTTGTGAGCAAAAATTCTACTTGGTGAGCTACTGGCATTAAAGTGGTGAGCTCCTGCATCAATTATTGTCTCCTGGGGTCATCCTTCCTGAGCTAAGACAAAAATATGTGAGCTGGAGGCTAAAGATCTGGGAGCTAGCTCACGCTAACTCAGCTTAGAGTGAACACTGTTTGGGACTGGGATGAGCTGTATCCTTTTGAGGACTTCCAGGACAGTTTGAAGGCAATTCCACCCCAGTCTGTCATTTCCCTTGCAAACGTCAGTTACTGTCTCTTTCGAGAGGTAGTTGAGCGAGACAGAAATTGCAATCCTTGCTCTTTCTCATTTTGGCCTTTTCAGCTTCCGTAGGTGTTGATGAGCACCAGGCTAGTGGGGGGAAAACAGACTTCTGTCCAATAGAGGCAGCATCAGACTTCCTAATTTTCTTCTAATTTGTTTCCGGGTAGGCATATTGAGGACACATCCAAGGTGTTTTGTACCGCTCTCAACTACATTGCCATGCGGCTTCTGGGAGTCAGTCCTGATGATCCGGATGCAGTTCGGGCTCGGAACAACCTCCACAGCAAAGGTGAGTCACTGTCTGGAGACTGTGAAGTGGCAGAGAAGTAAAGGTGAGGTGGCTCTGTTCCTCTCAGACCTTGGTATTGTTCGGAGCAGTGTCATCAGGGCTGGCGTGTGGGATTCAGCAAACTAGGCAATTGCCTAGGGCACTAGCTCCCAGCGGGGGTGGGCGCCCCCTCTCCGCTCACACCCTCCCTGAGCCTCCTGCTCATTTTTTCTCAGCTCTGAGGGGTCGGAGGAGCTCCCCTGATCCCTCAGAGCCCAAAGAGCAGCGTTTCCCTTCCCCAGCATCCTGAGGACGCTGGGGAAGTGAAGGGCCATGATCTGGCCCTGCTTGGCTTTCCCACACTTTGGGAAGATTTTTTTTTTATTTTATTTTTTATTTATTTATGATTTATATCCCGCCCTTCCCACCAAGGTGGCTCAGGGCGGCTTACAACAGATAAGTCAACATAATATTAAATTGGTATTTAAATATATAAACATTCAAAACATTTAAAACCTTAAAAACATTAAGCATTTCGGCAGTATGCATAGCAAGGATCTGATAGAGCTACATTTAATTTCCTATATCAGTTAGATGTAAGCTAGCCGGAAGAGGGTTGTCTTACAGGCCCTGCGGAACTGAATAAGGTCCCGCAGGGCCCTCACCTCTTCCGGCAGCTGGTTCCACCATGTAGGGGCCATAACAGAGAAGGCCCTGTCCCTAGTAGATTTTAGGTGGGCTTCTTTTGGCCCAGGGATAACGAGAAGATTTTGGGTTCCCGATCTCAGTACTCTCTGGGGAACATGTGGGGAGAGATGGTCCTTCAGGTAGGCAGGTCCTAGGCCATATAGGGCTTTAAAGGTATAACCAGCACCTTGTACCGGACTCGGTATGTTATTGGCAGCCAGTGCAGAGCCCGAAGACCCGGCCGAATGTGCCCCCATTCAAGCGGGGGCATTTGCGCAGAGGGCTCCTCAAGAGGAGCCCTCTGTGCAAATGGGGCCATCTGGAGGGCGGGAGGCGGAGCTTTGCCTGGAACAGCAAAAACTCCAACACCAGCCCTGAGTGTCGTATGCTGTGGGTGTGTAGGTGAGAAAGGACAGAGGCCTGTTTGACTCTATAGTGATGATTCTCATGTCAGGTTTACATCTACCCTTTGGGTTATTTTGTTTTCCCTTTCCGCTTTTGGCTATCCATGCAATAACAGAACCCATTTTCACATGCCTCCAAGCCTTGCAGCTGTTTCATTCCATATTTGCAATAAAAAAACCCAAAGACAGGGCAACAGACCAGCTGAAGGCCTCTGACTACAGCCAGGCTTTCTTCCAGATGAAGACATTTCCAGATTTCAGCCAAGAACGTCTTTCCCTTACTGTTCTGGGCTTCACCTGAGGGTTGAGAAGTTGTCCTAGAGATAGGACATAAAAGTTATAAACGTGTGTGCCATATCCGCAGAGCCTGTTTTACTCTTATGACCTCTGTTTCCCTTGCATGGGGTAGATATTTCCGTGTGTTTGGCTTTTCAGGTGGTGCTGTGGGAATCCCTTCTTGGGGTAAATTTTGGCTGTCTGTCTTGAATGTCTATAGCTGGGAAGGCATGAATACACTTCTCCCGGAAATGTGGTAAGTATTTGTTACTGTGGTATTTGTTGTTGTGGTAAGTATTTGTATAGCCACCTTCAAGAGGGGTTTAGATAAAAATATGGAGCACAGGTCCATCAGTGGCTATTAGCCACAGTGTATGTGTGTATATAACATTTTTTGCCACTGTGTGACACAGAGGGTTGGACTTGATGGGCCGTTGGCCTGATCCAACATGGCTTCTCTTATGTTCTTATGTGACACAGAGCGTTGGACTGGATGGGCCATTGGCCTGGTCCAACAGGGCTTCTCTTATGTCCTGATGTTATGTTCTTACTTACTATTAATAGTCACAAATGACTTATTTGAGGCATTTTCTCTCAGAACCCAGTGACAAGAGACCCCCTTGGGCAGGTGGGCTGTCATGGGGGAGGGGGAGGAAGGGTGTTCTGCTTCAATTTTGAGTTCTGGCACATCCAGTCAAAGCACACTTTAAAAAAAAAATGTATCAAAACTGGCACTCGCAGTAATTTTTTCCTCAAGAAAATTCAACACGTATAACATTAGAAGAAAATACTGCGATAGTGCCAAGGTGAATTAAAATAAATTTAACTCTTAAGTGAAAATACTATAAAGTGCATAGGAGCAAAAATACTACTTATACACAAGAGGATAAAGCATTATTCTTTCTGGGAAATCTAAGGAAGAAGCAAGAAAATATTGGGAGAAGTTATATGTGTGGCTAGATACTTAAGATATACTGGTGTGAACTTTTATCTATATCTTATATGACATTTATTACATATACTATATATACTAGAAATACAATCTAAAACAGTCTAAATGAAGACTTACAATTAGGGTTGCCAAGTCCAATTCAAGAAATATCTGGGGACTTTGGGGGGTGGAGCCAGGAGACGTTGAGGGTGGAGCCAGGAGCAAGGGTGTGACAAGCATAACTGAGCTCCAAGGGAGTTCTGGCCATCACATTTAAAGGGACAGCACACCTTTTTACATGCCTTTCTTCCATAGGAAATAATGAAGGATGGGGCACCATTTTTGGGGCTCATAGAATTGGACCCCCTGGTCCAATCATTTTGAAACTTGGGAGGTATTTTAGGGAGAGGCACTAGATGCTATATGAAAAATTTGGTGCCTCTACCTCAAAACATAGCCCCCCCCCCAGAGCCCCCAATACCCGCAGATCAATTCCCCATTATTCCCTATGGGAATCATTCTCCATAGGGAATAATAGAGTGCCAAGTAGACATTTCCCTCCCCCCCTCCCGCTTTCTAAAGCGGGAGGAGGGCCTCCGAACCAGGGAATCCCCTGCCCCCTCCCTCTCTCATACACACAAATACTTACTGGGTCTTGTTCCTGCAGAACTTTACTTGATCTGAAAACAAAAGCAAAACAAAGGGAGGGACCATTCTCCAAAGCCCTTGCTGCTTCCTGCTTCCTGCTCAGCCTTAAAGGCACATTTTAAAAACGTACCTGCAGGAGCTCTAAAACTACATGGTGATTGTGGGGGGCGGGGCTTCCCCCGTCAGCCAGCTGGCTGGGGGCGGGGAGAAGCCTATAAAAACGGGGGATCCCCCACTGGGACCTGGGGATTGGGAAACCTACTTACAATCTTATAACATTTTACATAGACTATGGTGATGAGTGGTAATACAAGTAATAACATTCTAAAAATATCTTATTCTAATGACTTATTGACATGCAGATTGTACTATAATTGTATTGAGAGTTGTATCTTTACTTTTTCTATTTCCACTTTCCCTGTTGCCTCTTTTTTTCTGAAAACTAATAAAATTGATTTCAACAGAAGCATTATTCCTAATAATACAAAAGTATTTGAGAATAGTTAAATACAAAAAATCATTATGTTTACAAGCTAATACAGCATAAATTCATCAGTAAACATTGCATCAACAATATACTTGTCTGTGCATGAGTTCACTAATTGATAAATTCATCTATTAGCAAATCAAGTTCAGTTGTTCAGTTCACACTTAAATAGTTCATACTTAAACAGTTCCATGGTTCACACTTCAACAGTTCACATGAGGAATCCCAGGTAAAAAACCCATTCCGGCCACCTTCATTAGTGAACCCATTTGCGGTAAGCGCATGATAATCAGACCTATTTTGCAGAGTTCTAGGAATGAATCCACAGGAATTTATAATTTCTTTTTGTAGGCGCCATACAAAATTATTTCAAGCATGACTGAAGCAGCATTTCCCCTTTATGGTATAGCCTGGGAGAAGTTTAGCATTGGGGAATTTCAGACTTTGCCTCCCCCTCAGCATTTTAAAATCCAGAACTCAGTCTTGAAAGAAACCAGAACATCTCAGCACGTGTGCCTGCCACAGGCTAGCTCGAGGGAACTTTGACTCTTGAAAGCTTATAGCCCCAAAATCTTGTGGTCTTTAAGGTACTGCTGGTCTCAAATCTGGTTGTTCTACTGTAAGCCAACATGGCTGCTTTCTGAAATTTTGTTCCTAAGATGTCACAAGACTCCTGTTTGCGTTTGCTTGATGCTAGGGCAAGCAGCAACGTTCTGTCCTTAACCTGAGGTAAACTTTTTGTTTCGTGGTAGGCTGTTTCCTTCCTGGATGCCGGGCCATCCTGCCTCTCTCTGGTGCCACTGCCGTCAAGTCTATCTGCCCATGGCCTACTGCTATGCCGTGCGCCTGACCGCAGCAGAGGATGAACTGGTCCTGAGCCTCCGACAAGTACGTCCTGCCTCGCCTCTTCCTTCCTTTCTGCCCTTCTCTCAGCAAGGCTATTGGCCTTCTGTAATTTCATGGCTACCCATGATGTTACTTATTTAGAATAATGTTTTGTTTAGGCATGATCACAAAACCTTGTTAGCTTAGTGTGGATATTCTGCCCACCCCCCACCAACTACGTCCAAAGCAGGATCCAAACGGTGTCACTCTGCCTAGGATTCTCTGCTTTACTCCCCTCTCCCCACCACCTTCCCCATAGGTTTTGTGGATGAATAGGGAGTCTAAGGGGAGAGAAGAAGACTGCAGATTTATACCCCGCCCTTCTCTCTGAATCAGAGACTCAGAGCGGCTCACAATCTCCTATATCTTCTCCCCCCACAACAGACACCCTGTGAGTGGGGGTAGGGCTGAGAGGGCTCTCACAGAAGCTGCCTTTTCAAGGACAACCTCTGCCAGAGCTATGGCTGACCCAAGGCCATTCCACCAGCCGTGAGTGGAGGAGTGGGGAATCAAACACGGTTGTCCCAGATAAGAGTCCGCACACTTAGCCACTACACCAAACTGGCTTTACACCAAACTTCTCCTGTGCTCCCTACATAGCAAGATTTTGGAAGTGCACTCACGTACTCCTAAAAAAATAATTTTCTCGGGGTCAGTTGTAGGGGGGCAAATAGGAGAAGAGTGTGACGGAGCAGAGGACCGTTTTCTCCCCCAGTGGGATTCTCCTGGGAAGGTGTGAATTTCAGACCTTTTCCACAGTAGTGACATTCCCAGCATTGACTTTTTAAAACTGTCGTCGTGTGAAATTTTTGCAGTGGGTTTTTCCTTACTAGACACAAACCTGAAGTTTTCTCCTTCGAACGCTGCGTTTTCAGATTCCCCAGTTTTAGCATTTTTTTAAAGATGCGAGGTAAGGTGAAAACATCAGGTTTGTGCCTGGTGAGGAAAAATGCACCACAAAAATTTCAACATCGCAGTTTTAAAAACGTCAATGTGGGGGATTTCACTAGTGCAGAAATTGTCTCAGTGAACATTGCTGGAGTGAATCTGGAAGAGAAGCTTCAAATCCCAAAATAAGGACAGAGTTTGGAGAACCATTCTCCCTGTTGTATGGAACACCATTATTTTGGTGACATATGAGAGCGTGTATCCACAGACCCATTTCCAAATTTAATTGCTAGTGATAATTCTGCTCATACTGACAGTGTCCTGTGACCTTTTCTTTGTAGGAACTGTATGTACAAGACTATTACAGCATCGACTGGCCATCGCAGAGAAATAACGTGGCTGCATGTGACATTTATACCCCACACAGCTGGCTACTAAACGTTGTCTATGGTGAGTGGGGCATGACCTCTGGTGCCAACAACACAGCATGATGGACTTTTGGTGAGACCCAGTTTGGTGTAGTGGTTAAGAGCAGCAAATTCTAATCTGGAAGAACCGGGTTTGATTCCCCACTCCTCCACATGCAGCTGCTGGAGTGACCTTGGGTCAGCCACAAGTTCTCAGCAGAGCTGTTCACTCAGAGCTGTTTTCGCAAGAGCTTTCTCAGCCCCACCTACCTCACAGGGTGTCTGTTGTGGGGAGAGGAAGGAAAGGAGACTGTAAGCCACTCTGAACGGAGGGCAGGGTATAAATCCAATATCCTCCTCTTCTTCATTATCCCCTGCTCTTGCTTACTTCCATTTCATAATCCCAACAGTGCCATTGGCTAAGCTGGGATCTGCATCGCCCTTGAGATACAGAAGAAACTTTGCAGGTTGCTCTCTGTTGCGATTCCTTGTAGAGGCGTCCCGGTATTGCTGCAGGTGGGAGCGCAAGCAGTTCCGGGTAGTTTTTATGAGAAAGAACAGAATGCCCAGCCCTCTCCTCATTTCCTTGGAAGTAAGCATTCCATTTGCAGAAACTGATCTTTATGCTCCTTGCAAGGAGTTTGGGCTGGCATTTCTTCTCTTCTCCCTGCCCTGCCTACAACGACCCTGCGAGGTACACTAAGCTGCAAGGTAATGACTGGCATGAGTAGTGTTTGCTTATTATAAATGACAAGTGAATGGTCTGATAAAAGGTTCTGCCTGGGGAGGGGCTGTGTGACTCAGTGGCAGAGCCTTTGCTTGGTATGCAGAAGATCCCAGGTTCAATTCCTGGCACCTCCCATTAAAGATCAAGCAGCAGCTGATGTGAGACCCTGGAGAGCCGCTGCTGGTCTGAGTAGACAATACTGACCTTGATGGACTAGAAGAAGAAGAGTTTGGACTTATGCCCCACCCTTTGCTCGGAGTCTCAGAGCAGCTTACAGTCTCCTTTCCCTTCCTCTCCTCACAACAGACACCCGGTGAGGTAGGTGGGGCTAAGAGAGCTCTGACAGAAACTGCGCTTGAGAGGAACAGTTCTGTGAGAATGGTGACTGATCCAAGCTCACTTCAGCAGCTGCAAGTGGAGGAGTGGAGAATCAAACCTGGTTCTCCCAGATAAAAGCCCACGTACTTAGCCACTCTGAGTGGAGGGCAGAGTATAAATCCAATCTCCCTCTTCACCCCCTTCCACCCCTTGCCCCCTTCCCTGGTTCTCTCAATATAAAGCACCTTCATGTGTGTTTGTAGTCAAAGAATTATCACAGCCTGGAGCTTTCTTTATGAAGTTGTGTTGTTCTGCCTGCTCTGCCTTTCTTGGCCTATCAGTTGAATCTGGACTTTTGTGGAGCCTCCTGAACACCTCAACAACTGGCACTGGGAGAAGAATAAATTGGATGTGTGGTGGTTGTCCTAGGAGAGGGATATTCTTAAAATAAAAATGATTATGCTTTCCAAACCTGTGGAGAGGAGACTTTTTTGTGGTTGCTTGTGCTTTTGATGGTAGAGCTCTGAGTTCACAGCCCTTGGGGCTGAACAACTGGGGCGGGGAAGCCTTAAAGCTTAGAATGGGTTTCTTTCCTGCCATGTGACTTTGGACTTCTCTGGTAATATCAAGGCCCTTCTCTCTGTCTCTCTACTTCTACCGCAGAAAAGGGTTCTTAAAAGCCTCCAAAATGATAAAAACAGCACCTGTTTTAAGATATGAAAGCTATTAGTGACTGTTGCTAGGTAACCCCAATGTCTTGAGTTTGCATATAGAGGTAAATGGGGGGGGGGGGCTTCTTGAGACCCAGAACCGTGCTGTTCATTACCCTTGAGTCTGGCTGGGTCCTGTACACCTCACATATTGTTGAGCTTGACTCTGCTTTTTCTTTGTGTGGGGTGTCTATGTTTGGAGATCACAACAGAATCTAGTTTTAAAAATAACTGAGGTGAATAAACAAAGAACTTTTCTCACAGTGGCAGTCCTTTTTTGTTCTTTACCTCTCAACTGTCATTTGCTCTCTTCCTAGTAGAGCCAGTTTGGTGTAGTGGTTAAGTATGCGCACTCTTATCTGGCAGAACCAGGTTTGATTTTCCACTCCTTCACATGCAGCTGCTGATGTGACCTTGAGTCAGCTACAGGTCCTCTCAAGGCTGTTCTGCTCAAGAGCAGTTGTGGAAGAGCCTTCTCGGCCTCACTTGCTCCTGCTGGAATGGCCTTGGGTTAGCCATAGCTCTTATAGGAGCTGTCCTTGAAAGGGCAGCTCCTGTGACAGCCCTCTCAGCCCTACCCACCTCACAAGGTGTCTATTGTGTGTGTGTGTGGGGGGGAGGTAAAGGAGATTGTGACCACTCTGAGATTCAGAGTATAGGGTGGGATATAAATCCAATATCATCATCACCTACCTCATAAGGGTGTCTGTTGTGAGGAGGGGAAGGGAAGAAGATTTGTAAGCCGCTCTGAGACTTCTTTGGTTAGCAAAGGGTGGGGTATAGATCCAATCTCCTCCTCTTATTTTCTCTTCCCTTCCAGCAATATTCAACACTTATGAGAGTTACCACAGCAAAACTCTGAGAAACCAAGCCGTGGAAGAACTCTACGATCACATCAAGGCCGACGACCGATTCACCAAGTGCATCAGCATTGGCCCTGTAGGTTTCATCTGCGGTTTAGGGTTATAACTAAAGCACTGCAGGGCTGGGCTTCACTCTGCACATGCCAGAGACTCTGCCCTGGTTTTCCTTGCCATGGCTCTTGATCGAGATGCCATTCCTTGATGCGATGGTGGCATTTGGGATGTTTGTGATATGGATGAATGCAGGGGGTGCATGGACTCACTCGGAGTAGCCCCTAAGCCAGAAATAGGTGTTGTAATAATTCGCAACTTGCCACCATGTAACAGGCGTAGCTAGCTGATCAGCTGGGAGTGAAACTGACCAGAAGCGGCAGGGCAGCTTCCCTTGCCTTCGCCAGCCTCCACCACCACTGCAGGGGTGAGGTCACGGGGGTGGGGGGTCTGGCATCTTTCTGAGGTAGGGCAGGGCTCATTGGTGGTGGAGCTCTGCCCCCAAATGCCCTCCCATGTCTGTGGGCCTGCTTCAGAGGCATCTCCCTTGTCTTTGCCCAGCATTTGGCTTGGACATACGACCCGCTGAATTCAGTGCTGCTTTCCTTGAAGTGCCAGAAATTGGGCTTAACTTGCAGGGCTCTTTTTCTAGCAGGAGCTCCTCTGCATATTAGGCCATGGCCCCTGATGTAGCCAATCATCTTGGTGTTTACAGTAGACCCTGTACTAAGAGCCCTCTAAGCGCTTGTAAGATTGGCTACATTAGGGGGGGGGCATGACCTAATATGCAGGGGAGCTCCTACTAGAAAAAGAGCCCTGGGCTTAAGTGTCAGGAAGGATAAGGAGAGACTTGGTTCCAAGTAAGCACCAACTGGCCAGTGGAAATTGCTTCTGTGGGCTGGTCCCTGAATCCATGAATCTCCCCATCCTAAGAAGTTTTGTTTGGGTTTTGTTCTCCTGATTCAAGATTTCAGTTTGTCAAGTGGCACAAATACAGGATTCTTTAGCTGTCCAATAGGAAAAGAACTAACTGTTGCCCTTTTGCTGGCCCTCCAGATATCGAAAACCATCAACATGCTAGCTCGCTGGTATGTGGAGGGGGATCAGTCTTCTGCCTTTCGAGAGCACATCTCCAGAATCCCTGACTACCTCTGGTAAGCAAGAAATTTGGATTCAATCGAAGGGGACCAAATAAGTAAAATTATGTTCAGTAGAAGTAAAGTCTCGATTTGGTTGACCGTGGTCAAGGAAAGTATCTTTACAAAAGTTCAAGGCACTGTCACCTTTACAGGCAAAAGCAGAAGCATTTATAGCAGGGGTCATTATGTAGGAAATAAGGTGCTGGAGCTCATTAGCACAACTTATTTGCATATGCCACACACCCCTGACATCACTGGAAGGTGTGCTAAATTATATCAGCTCAGCATCTACCTTTAAATGCTTCTTGAATTATAACGGTCACAATAAAACCTTACTCCCGTCATACTTTTTAAATTACTTTCTCATCTGTGGCCTTAGTGGCATGATGAAGATTTTCCATCTGCCTGCTTGATATATTTTGGTTATTTTCCCATTTTTTGTGGGGAAAATATTAGAAAGTTTGTCAAATCCTAGAGTTCAGCAAAATTCCCACAGGGGGTTTGAACAAAGGAGCCCAGAAGCAAGTGTGTGTGTGTGTGTGTGTTTGTGTGTGTGTGTGTGTATCCAGGGCTTTTTTTGTAGCAGGAACTGCTTTGCATGGTAGGCCACACACCTCTGGTGTAGCCAATCCTCCTGGAGCTTACGGTAGGCCCTGTACTAAGAGCCCTGTCAGCTCTTGGAGGGTTGGCTACATAAGAAGAGTGTGGCCTAATATGCAAAGGAGTTCCTGTTGCAAAAAAGCCCTGTGTGTGTGTGTAAGAAAGAAAGAGTACAATAAAATTTAGAGGTTCCGGAGCGCCACTCCTGTGAGCTTCTGCCCAAAATGAGACCTGGTGGCTAAAACCTGTAAGCTCACACTAACTCAGCTTAGAGGGAACATTGGCTGACCTGCTTAGCTTTCAAGATCGGAAAAGATCAGGACGTACCATGCTGCCTGCCCACCGCTCCATCCATACAGCTGCAGCTATTTTTTGGGAAGGCTCTTGTACTGCTCAAAGGGTGCTTAGATCATGGGCTGCTTAGCTGGAGCGCTGTTGTCTGGAGGCAGTTCCTTCCACAACTGTTCCATGAATGAGGGGAGCTTGCAAGGTTATGTTTTTTTTCTCTGTGCAATTCATGTATCCTTTAGAAGAAGATGATACTGGATTATACTCACCCTTCACTCCGAATCTCAGAGTGGCTTACAATCTCCTTTACTTTCTCCCCCCACACACACACGCACAACAAAGACCCTGTGAGGTCAGTGGGGCTGAGAGGGCTCTCACAGCAGCTGCCCTTTCAAGGACAACCTCTGCCAGAGCTATGGCTGACCCAAGGCCATTCCAGCAGCTGCAAGTGGAGGAGTGGGGAATCAAACCCGGTTCTCCCAGATAAGAGTCTGCACACTTAACCACTAAGAGTCCGCACACTTAACCACTACACCAGACTGGCTCTCTTAAGGCAGGAGGGCAGCCATCTATCTTCACAGTCACCCTGCAACACAAGTTCAGGGGGGAGAGAGAAGTGAGCTTTATTAGCTGAACAGGAATTTCAACCTGAGCATCCCACATTCTGAACCTGGACTCCTGCCATTGCAGCAGCGGGAGCGTTCCCTCAGCGACTTGCAGGGGTACTCATTTATCTCAGGCCCACCAGGAGAATTCCGTTCACGGCCTTCTTGCCTGTATGGCTCTGCAAAGTTCACGGCAGTTGAGTGGAGGGCTGCATTCACCTGTATTTTTTAAATCTCCCTGCAGGCTGGGACTGGATGGCTTGAAGATGCAGGTAAAGCACTGGCGGACAAAGGAAAAGAGCGTCCTCTGTTTCTTCTTCTTCTTTCTCTTCCTTCTGGAAGGGAGATCTGAGTAAGAGAGGTGGGCCAGGGAGGGAGGGGGCTGCATCCTTCTCCCCCTCCATTTCTCTCTACCAAATTTCTGCCTTTTCCTCTGCTGCAAATGTGGGGGGGAGCCTTTGGGAGGGAGCACAGAAAGGCTAAAGCTGGGGTGTCAAACATACAGCATGGGGGCGGAATCAGGCCCTCAAGAGGGCTTCTGTCAGGCCCTTGAAGAACTGGCTGTGATCTGCTTCCTTCTCCCTCTCTGTTTTCCTTCCTTCTGCATCACAGCTTGCTTTGCAAGGCTTGCTGAATCGCACAGCAGCTACAGAGCAAAACCTCTATTTTCACCATTGGCTGAGGCTCTTCCTTTGGGGAGGAAGAGGAGAGAGAGAGAGAGCTTGCTTTGCCAGGCTTTCTTAACTGCATGGCATAGCTACTGAGCCAAGCCTCTCTTCCTTCTATTGGCTGAGGCTCCTCCCCCTCCTGGTCCCCTGGGGAAGGAAGGAAAGAGACAGAGCCCCCTTTGCCCAGTTCCCTAGATCCCATGGGAGAGAGAAAAATAAAACATCTTTAAGACCAACGTGCTAATGTTTTAAGCATGTTTTATTTTAAGTTTTTTTTAAAAAAATCTTTGTGTTTGTCTGTGTCCTTTATAAAGTTTATATCTCTGCTACCTAATCATAAATAGGTGCACACACAGCCTGGCCCAACAAAGTCTCATTTATGTCAGATCTGACCCTCATAACAAATGAGTTCAACACCCCTAGGCTAAAGCCTTTCTGCATCCCCCTCCACTCGCAGCAGGGGATCAACCAGGGAAGTCAAATTGGCCCTGGAAATCCATCCCCCCCTCCAGTCCATGTTGAGCAACTCATCATTTTTTATTTTTTTAAAAATATTTTGTTTCATTTGTACCCTGCCGTTCTCCCCAGCAGAGACCCGAAAGTGAATTACATTGTTCTCAAAGTACCTGAAGTCTTCTTCAAGTACTTGAAGGGCTGTCATATAGGTGCGGAGCTGTTTTCTAAGGCCCCGGATGGTCAGACCAGAACCAGCAGCTTGAAATTAAATCAGAAGAGTTTTCAACTAAACATTAGGAAGAACTTCCTGATGCTTAGAGCCATTCCTCAGTGGAACAGGCTTAAAGAACATAAGAGAAGCCATGTTGGATCAGGCCAATGGCCCATCCAGTCTAACACTCTGTGTCACACAGTGGCCAAAAAAAACAAGCACCATCAGGAGGTCCATCAGTGGGGCCAGGACACTAGAAGCCCTCCCACTGTGCCCCCCCCAAGCACCAAGAATACAGAGCATCACTGCCCCAGACAGAGAGTTTCAGTGGTTTCCTTGTGAGGTGATGGGCTCGCCTCCTTTGGAGGTTTTTAAGGAGAAGCTAGATCGCCATCTGACAGCAATGCTGATTCTGTGAACTGAGGCAGTTAATGAGAAGGAGGGCAGGAAGGGTCGCATCAGTGCTTAGTTCTCGTGACCCCCCTCTTACATGCAGATGGCCACTTTTGGATCAGGCAGCAATTTTTCTCCAGGCCAATTTGGCCAGGGATCCTGGAGGGGTTTTTTGCCATCTTCTGGGCATGGAGCAGGTGTCACTGGGGTGTGTGAATGGGAGGTATGTATGAGTTCCCTGCGTTGTGCAGGGTGTGGACTAGATGACCTTGGAGGACCCTTCCTCTCGTCCATTTTTTCCTGGGCTCACAGGCAGGAGTCAGCTGTAGGAAACAATATCGGGGAAGAAGTCTCTCCTTGTGGGTTCCTCCCCACCCCACCCAGGACAATAATAAAGTTTATTTATCCTTTGCAAAAAATAATTACAAAGTGTCAACAATTTAGCATACATCAAATCTGACATATGAAAATCACAGTAAACAAGGACAAAACAAAAATTAAATGCAGATCAAAAATAGATGAGAATGAATTGCTAGGTACAATGTCATATTCAGTTAAATATTTTTCCAGAGGAAACCAGACAGCTACCACACGATGTTCATATTGCTCACAATCAAAAGACTTGCATGCAGTTTTATTCAGAACAAACAATTCCCACAGCCTGTGAAGCCATTGATCTAATAAAGGTGGAGAAGAGTTTGCTCGATGTGATTACAGTGTTAGTCTTTTGTAGCTGAAAAACCGCAAAAGCTCAGCATCACTTTGAAGACTAAAAGCAGTTATTACAATAGAAGCATTCAGGAATCACAACCCTCTTGGTGTTATTTATTTATTTATTCATTTCATTAATACCCTGCCTTTCTCCCCAATGGGGACTTACAAAGTGGTTTACGTTGTTCTCCGCTCCTCCGTTTTAGCCTCAACAATCCCTGGGAAGTCAGTTAGGCTGAGAGAGTGTGACTGGGCCAAGGTCAGCCAGCCAGCTTCCATGGCAGAGTGGGGATTCGAACCTGGGTCTCGCAGATCTTACTTTGAAACTCACGACCACTGCACCACTGGTTGAGTCTGAAACCACCGATCCTAGTGTGAGCCAGCTTGATGTAGTGTTTAAGAGCGGCGGACTCTAATCTGGGAGAACAGGGTTTGATTTCCCCACTCCTCCACATGCATCTGTCGGAGTGACCTTGGGGCAGTCACAGTTCTTGGAAGAGCTGCTTTCTCAAGAGCAGTTCTGGGAGAACTCTCTCAGCCCCACCTACCTCACAGGGTGTCTGTTGTGGGGCGAGGGAAAGGATTGGAAGCTGCTCTGAGACTCCAAGTGAAGCGTAGGGCATAAATCCAGTCTCCTCCTTCTCTTCTTCACTTCACCACAGATCCTAGTCTGAGACTCTTGACCACTGTACCATGACATTTGTTGGGTATATGTCTTTTGACATATACCCAGCAAATCTCCATTTGACAAATACTCAAATATAAAATGCATTTATGAATTATAAAATAGTACAATTATACCAAAAACCATTGCATTTACCATCCATGATATAATATACAATCAGTCTCTACACCCAGTCATATAAATATATTCCTTCTTACCTACTACTACTAACTATCCCACAATGCATCACAGGTCCATACAAATAGTACAATAGATGACTTTTAAAGATTATTGTCTGCAGGGCTTTTTTGGTAGAAAAAGCCCAGCAGGAACTTATTTGCATATTAGGCCACACCCCCGATGACACCATTGTTTCACATTGGTCTTTCTGTAGAAAAAGCCCAGCAGGAATCATTTACATATGAGGCCAAACCCCCTGACGCCAAGCCAGCCAGAACTGCATTCCTGTGCGTTTCTGCTCAAAAAAAGCCCTGATTGTCTGTATTCTAAAGAGAAACAAGTCAGAATTTTAAGGGGGGGAAAAAGGTGTGTTTCAACTGTGCTTTCCTTCTCTTTCAGGGTACCAATGGATCACAGGTTTGGGATACAGCATTTGCAGTCCAAGCTTTCCTGGAGGTACTTTTTTACAAGATCTTCCTGCCTGTGTCATGCCATAAGGTCTGGCAAGAGCTTGCGAAACCAGTTTCTTTTCTTCACTTTGGTGGGAGAACTGCTTGAAGGGCTTTATGGGTAATTTTAAGGGAGCTAAAATGCAGCGGCTTGAAGATCAGGATGTGGGCTCAAGCATGGAGAGAACCATTGGGATATTACCAGTTAGTAGGCCAAAGAAGAGGTGAGTAAGAGTTAAGGGACTCCTGTGGACAAAAAGGCCTCTAATATCAGTGAGAAATGCATGTGATTGATCCACAAAGGCATTCATGGAACAAAGCTAAGTAAGAACTAACACTGGAGGCATCACAATAGCAGGGATGCAGATGGTAATTTTGTGTTGAGAGGGTCTGGTGCCTGGTCATCAGAAACAGTGCAAAGGATGGACATCCGGGCTTCGTCGCCTTAAGCTCAGTGGGGGTCTGCAGAGCTTGTCTCTAGTGACCCTCCTGAACTGGGCGGTTGGAGAGGTGCCGCAGTCATAGCATCTCTAGAGAGACCCTGGGGGGGTTTCCTGTTAGCATGGAGCTTTGCAGGGAGCCAGGGAAATGGCAGCTGTTCCCTGTCCTTCTTGTGTGCTCTAGTGCTCTGCCGTCATGGTCGCCATTACAGCAGAAAGAGGTGAACACCCGGCCGCTTGCTTTCTTCTTCTAACAAGCTTCTGATGCATCACTTTTCTACCTTAAGCACTGCAATTCTACTTCGCAAGTAGGTTTGCTCTTCAATACCATCGGCTATTAGATCGTTTTACATAACAACAAATGGGACAGTTCAAAGGAAGGGAAAGAGGTGAATCCCCCCCCCCCCACTTTTCTGCGAGTGTGGCTTCAAAAAGACAAAAAACAACTTTGAGCATTTGCAACAATCTGAATTAGACTGAATATAGATACTTAAATCAACTTGGGTTCTGATTGAATAAGTGATAAGGAGACCATTACCCGGTTATAATTTGGTCTGAAGAAAAACAAGATATATTTTAGAGAGATTTGTGTTTGTTGCCTGAGTGGAACTGAAATGACAACAATCAAAACACATGGCTGGAGGAGATTTGGAAGGATAGACTAACTGGGTTTCTGAGTTACTTTTCAACTTTGATTACTAGGCTAAGTTATTCTATGGAGAAAAATGGCATTGCAAAGCGAAATGTTTCATAAAAAAGATATAATGGATATCATAATTTCTCTAAAGCAGGACCTTAGTTCATTAACAGAGTTGATGAAAAAGCAAATGGGAGCTTTTATTCTAAAAAGCAGCGAAACTTTAAACCTACATTAGCAGAGTGTTAAGGAGATCTTGGTGAAGTCTGTGGAGTTGAGACAAATGGAGAAAGATCCGCTGCGGAAGGTGCCGAAGAAAATTAAAATGGAGCCAGATTGCGCAGTTTTTAAGAAGTACCAGAAATCAAGACTGACTAAAGCTTTTCTGAGAGGAACCGATGGCTTGGGAGCCTTATTATTTTTACCAAGAGGGGCGAATGCACTGAGAGAGGAGGCACATTTCAGTAAAAAAATCAAGATGCGGAAAACTTTCAAGAAGAGGGAATTGTTTTTCTTTCTGTAGGTAATTGGCTAATATGGAACTCTTAACAAGAACTGACAAGCGATTTCAAAAGGCCAAGTGATCCTCAGGACATGGATGCTTCTCTTTTGTCTGTTATTTTCTATATTCTTTTTTTAAATAAAGATAATTAGAGCTATGTATTAGAGAGTGAGCTATAGAGATAATACGTTTGACTGGAGAAACTTTATATTGAGACAGATAAACTATTATGTTTTTTGCTCGCCACTTTTTCTCTCTCTCTACGTTTTATGTTATTTTAAATTTGCTTTCTTTCTCTCCATTTGAAATAAGTTAGAAGGATAAAGAGATGATATTTGTTTTTTATGCTTATCCAAATGATGACATCGCTAAAATAACAAGTCAGCTTGTACTTTTAATATGGTTAAGTTTAGCCAGTTAGTTTGTGTTGTGACCTCTCTGACTTTTTATATCTATATGTGCTGAAGAATCGTTTAGAGTCGTATCTTAAGCAACAGATTAGTAAAAAGTGTATAATGGAAAATGATGACGGTAGAATATAAGGGGAAAATTCGTTGCAGGTAGAAAGAATTGGGTATTTAGTTTTGAGGTAGAAATGTAACTGATATATTTGCAGCTTTCTTTGTTTCTGGTTTCTGTATCCACCCCTCCCTCTTGTTTCTGTATCTATGCATATGCTTTCTCTTTATAGCTAAAATCAATAAAAATTATAAAAACTGGAGAAACAATGCAAAGTATGAGCATCCTGAGCATAAGTCATCTACCATTTTTAGTGTGGCTTAGTTTGCTACATTTTTATCTTGTTGTTCCTCTGAGGGTTTATTTTATTTAATCACTGCAAGTAAAATCCCATCTTTCTTCCCACTGGGGGACCCAAAGAGGTTTACATCGTTCTCCTCTTCTCCATTTTGTCCTCACAACAATTATCCTGTGAGGCTGACGGCTTGTCACTGGCCTGAGGCTCCTTGGTAGGTTTCCATGGCAGCGTGGAGATCAGGGCCTGCATCTATTCTAGTCCAGCGTTCTGATCTTCACGCAACACTGGCCTCCCATGTAATTCTGCCCTCTTCCATCACCAGAACATTATGAGGGAGCGGGGACTGGCCCAAGAACACACACAGTGCATTTCTTGGGCAGGGGGAAGCCGAGCCAGCGTGGTGTGGTAGTTAAGAGTGTCAGATCTGGGAGCTCCGGGTTCGACTCCCCACATGTGCCGTGGAAGCTCACTGGGTGACCTTGGCCCAGTCACGCTCTGCCAGCCTAGCCTACTTCACAGGGTTGTTGTGAGGGTAAAATGGAGAAGAGTAGAATGACATACAGGGGTCATTTTGTAGAAAAAGAGGTGCTGGAGCTTATTAGCACAACTCATTGCATATGCCACACACCCCTGACATTACCAGAAGGTGTGCTAAATTGTATCATGTCAGTATCTACCTTACAAGGCTTCTTGAATTATAATAATTGTCAAACTAAAACCTTACTCCCATCATACTTTTAAAATTACTTTCTCCTCTGTGGCCTCTGGCATGATGAAGATTTCCACCTGTTTGCTTTATAGGTTTTGGTTCTTTTCCTGTTTTTTTTGTGAGGAAGAATATGGGAAAGTTTGTCAAATCTTAAGAGTTCAGCAAAATTCTCACAGGCGGTTTGAACAATGGAGCCCAGAAGCAAGGTTTTTTGGGGGGGCGGGGGGTGGTTAAGAAAGAAAGCGCAAGAAAATGTAGAGGTTTCAGAGCTCTGCTCCTGTGAGCTCCTGCCCCAAATGAGGCCTGATGATATAAGCTGCCTTGGGGGTCCACAATGGGAGAAAGGTGGGAATACAACTAAATGAATTCTACAGCCCAGTCTAACTAATGCACCATACACTGGCTTTTGGTTGATCAAATACAGTTAACAAAATCTACTTTTAACTCCACTTACTGATAACTGTTTCACAGATTGCTCTGGATCTTGTGTGGTCTGTTGACTTCCCAAAACACTCTCAAGTGTTTAAAAACAATATATTTTGTCTTTGTAAAGGCTGGTGCTCAAAAGAAGCCTGAATTTACTTCCTGTCTGCAAGATGCACACACGTTCCTCCGAATCACTCAGGTAAGAAACAAAAGTGCCAGTTGTATGCAGACTCGTGAACTAAATTCTCATCCTTCAGTTCTGATGCCATCTCACCCTTCTCTTTAAAGAAGCAAGTACATTTACATTTTGGAATGTCCTCTGTAGTAGTCCCTGTGGACTAGGCAGGCAGACCCAACCATGACCTCATCTGCCATATCCCACATTTTTAATAATTTTCTGCAGGCCCGACTTATCTATTAGGCACAGTGCCTAGGATCCACAATACTTTTAGGAGCCCATAAAAAGTGTTTTAATTTCTTTTAAATCAGAAGGGGGAAGAATGAACTTTTAGGCTCGAAGAAAATGTTATTTTTTTCTTACCTCAGAAAAAAATAAAATTTTAGGGCCCAGGAAAATATACTAAATTTTGCCTACAGCAGGAAAAAAAAGTTGAAGTTTTTAAAGTTATATCAAAAATAATTTTAATATTGATATGATTATGGTTATGTTCATATTATGATCATATTATGATTGTAATTATTAAATGTTGAAGTATTTAAAGTTATATCAAAATAATTATGGTTATGATCAGGTTATGATTATGATTATGGAGGCTGTCAAAAAATTGTGTCTTACGCAGTAACAAAATTCTGTGTATTAGCTCTTAGAAAGTGAAAGTGTCTGACTGAGGAAAATGTCATATGGATTTCCTTTTATCTGTGATACATTTTTGTATCTTTTTTTTTAAACTGCTTTTTTATCTATTTGTAAACTTGCTGGTCTTTCAACTGTAATAAACCTGATTGTTTGGCGGGAGGGACCCATGAAGGCAAAAGTACCTAGGGCCCACAAAAGTCAATGTGGCCTTGATTCTCCATATAAGAACACACAAGGCTTTTTTTGTAGAAAAAGCCCAGCGGGATCTCATTTGCATATTAGGCCACACACCCCTGACACCAAGAACTGTATTCCTGTATATTCTGCTAAAAAGAAAAAGCCCTGAGAACACATGAAGAACCCTGTTGGGTTAAACCAGTGGCCCATCTAGACCAGCATCCTGTTTTACACAGCTGCCAACAAGTTTCTCTGGACATCCAACAACAATGCATAGAGGCTGAAACCTTCCCCTGATGTTGCCTCCAGGCTCCGGGATTCAGAGGTTTTATTGCCTCTAAATGTGGATGTTCCCCTCAGTCACTGTGGCCTGTAGCCACTGATAGGCCTATCTTCCATGAATCTGTCTAATCCTCAGGGAAACCTCCCTGGTGTTGGTCACATGCAGGAACGCATAGGTCAGGGTGGTCAAACTTGCTTTACATAAGAGCCATATAGAATAAATGTCAGATGCTTGAGAGCTGCAAGACATGAACGTTAGATATTTTGAGAGTTGCAAGGAAGGAAAGAAGGTATATGGCAGGAGGGAGGTGGAAAGAAAGCAACTTTAACTTTAAACACATTCTCCAAGCTGCCGACTGGCTTGGCTTGAAGAAGTGATTTAAAGAGACAAATGCCTTCTCCAAGCTAGTCAACGGGGCAGTTGGGGCTTCAAGAGCCACACAATATGTGTGAATGAGCCCGAGCTGCAGTTTGGCCACCCCAGACCTAGGTCATCAACTCATGCCTGTGAGGCAGAGCACTATGTTGCATCTACTGCTTCTCCCAGCTGAGTAAAAACATTGGAGGAGTTCGTTGCCATTGTGGCCCAGCAGCATCCCTGGTCTCTTCTCCCTTGCCTGTGACACCCAGTTCAAACGAAGACTCCGTGCTCAAATCACTGCCACAGGAGGTGGCGGCAGCTACAAGCATAGACAGCTTCAAGAGGGGATTGGATAAAAATATGGAGCAGAGGTCCATCAGTGGCTATTAGACACAGCCTATTGTTGGAACTCTGTCTGGGGCAGTGATGCTCTGTATTCTTGGTGCTTTCGGGGGGGGGCAAAGTGGGAGGGCTTCTAACCCCACTTGTGAACCTCCTGATGGCACTTGGTTGTTTGTTTGTTTTTTGCCACTGTGTGACACAGAGTGTTGGACTGGATGGGCCATTGGCCTGACCCAACATGGCTTCTCTTATGTTCTTATGTGACACAGAGTGTTGGACTGGATGGGCCATTGGCCTGATCCAACAGGGCTTCTCTTATGTTCTTATGTGACACAGAGTGTTGGACTGGATGGGCCATTGGCCTGATCCAACATGGCTTATGTTCTTATGTTCCTATGTCAAAATGTGTTGATCTTCAGGCTAAAACCTGAAAGAACAAAAAGAAGCATGCTGGTATTGTTTCCCCTGAATATCCAAGAGTCCAAGAGTGTGGGGACTGTCCCTTCCCAAGAGCATGTGGACTGTCCCTTTCTTGATATTTGGGATCACTTCTTTCTGCCACTGTTGAATGTATGGCTGAGGACCTGTTTACCTTAGGGACCGTCTCTCCCCACACGTTCCCCAGAGGGTACTTAGATCTGGGATGAAAAATCTATTAGTGATCCCTGGGCTGAGGGAGGCAAGATTGAAGTCCACCAGAGAGAGAGAGAGAGCCTTCTCGATTGCTGCCCCCTATTGGTGGAATCAGATGCCGGAAGAAGTTAGGACCTTGCAGGACCTCGCCCAGTTCCGCAAGGCCTGTAAGATGACACTATTTCCGCTGGCCTTTAATTGATCTGGAATGACTGATAAGGTAGTAGGGAATGACATCTAATATATACTGAACGCCATCTGAAATGAAACAGTGTTAACTGATATTAGCACCAAATTGTTTTAACTGTTTTAATCGTTTAATTTTTAATTTATGATGTAAATAAGGTGGGTGAAGTGTTTTGATTTTACTGGTTGTGAGCCGCCCTGAGCCTGCTTCTGTGGGATTTAAATCCAGTAAACCTTAAACCTTAACGTAGCTTTGTATCTTTTCCAGATTCCCGAAAACCCACCTGATTATGAGAAGTACTACCGCCAAATGAACAAGGTATCCTCTTGCAAAGAAGGTATCCTCTTCTGTAGATGAATGGGAGCTTCTGAAGGGCTGAACGGGGCAGTAAAAAGAAACCTTCCCACCCCCCCCTCCCCTCCCCTGGTCCACTGTCATGACCAGGGTTGGAATTCTAGCAGGAGCTCCTTTGCATATTAGGCCACACACCCCTGATGTAGCCAATCCTCTGAGAGCTTACAAGGTTCTTTTTTGTTAGCTCTTGGAGGATTGGCTACATTGGGGGGGTGCGGCCTAATATGCAAAGGAACTCCTGCTAGAATTCCAGCCCTGCTTGTGACTAAATGCTAGAATAACCTGGAAGGTGCGCTGGGAAGGAATTGTAGTTCTTTTGCTTTTATCACTCAAATCTCTGGCGTCTGATTTATCCTCCAGGGTGGATTTCCCTTTAGCACCCGCGACTGTGGCTGGATCGTGGCTGACTGTACGGCGGAAGGGCTGAAGTCTGTGATGCTGCTTCAGGAAAAATGCCCATTCATAAAGCAGCATATCCCACCAGAGTCCCTCTTCGACGCTGTCAATGTGGTAAGCACAAGGAAGTGGAAGGAGCATCTTTCATGTTCTGCTGCAGAGTCCATTCTGCTTTCCAGCGCTGAATTCTCCTTGGTCCTTCTTGGTTGGTTAGTGGTCATAAATTGCAGAAAGAGACTTCTGGGCACTCTTCCCTCTAAGACAGGGGTGGCCAAACTGTGGCTAGGAAGCCACATGTGACTCTTCCTACAAATATTGTGTAGCTCTCAAAGCCCTCACCACCTCGTTGGTTGGCTTGGGGGAGGCATTTCTCTCTTTAAATCATTCTCCAAGCCAGCTGGCAGCTTGAAGAATACATTGGAAGGTGCTTTCTTTCCACCCCTCCTTCCCTCCTCTTTTTCCCATCTATTTTCCTTCCTTCCTTCCTGTCTTGAGCCTCTCAAACATCTGAGGTTTGTTCTTGTGGCTCTCAAACATCTGATGTTTATTCTATGTGGCTCTTACGTTAAGCAAGTTTGGCCACCCCTGCTTTAAGAGGAGTTAGTGTGAGCTAGCTCACAGATTTTTAGCCTCCAGCTCACACATTGTTGTCTTAGCTCAGGAAAAATGGCCCCAGAGCAAACTAATTTATGCAGTAGCTCACCACTTTAATGCCAGTAGCTCCCAAAGTAGAATTTTTCGCTCACAAGACTCCAAAGCTTAGAGGGAACATTGCTTCTGGGTAAGATCCAGAGCCAACTCAGTTGGTTTGGTGGCCCATGCATTTTTTTTTTACTGTAGGTTAGTGGGCTATTCCATGTGATGCTGGACCTCCATCCCGTGGCTCTTTAGTGGGGGACAGGATTCTGCCTCTCAGCTGTTTGAGAGATGACATCCTCGCCCTCACTTAGCCACCCACCAGAAATTTTCCTGTGACCTTCCAGAGGCTCACATCTCAGGGGTTTGGCCTAGGAAACTTCTGCTACACCCAGAACAGTGTTCCCTCAAAGCTGGGAGTGTGAGTGGCTGCTCATCAACAACCTTGTTAGCCAGGGCTGGATCTAGGAAGGGGCGGAGGGGGTGCTTGCCCTGGGCGCCACACGAGTGGGGGGCACCAAATTTATGGAGTCCATTCTATTCTATGAGCTCATAAGTGGAATGGGCCCACAAGGAGGGATCATTTTTAAATTTTGCCCCCCCCCTCAAAAAACATGTAGATCTGGTCTTGCCGTTAGCAGCAATTTCTTTCTTTCCATTTATATTCCACCCACGAGTGGGTTCAGGGTGGATCACAGAATAGGTTCTTAAAATACATTGAAAACATAAATTAATTAACAAATTGGATAATTGAATGTAGTTTAAAATGACATCATTTAAACCAGGAAACGCTGATGGTTTCCCAAGCTGGTGCAACGGGGTCTCTGAAGTCTTTCTTGATCTGGCCTGTGTAGAAGAGGTGGGCTTCAGCAGGTCAGATTTTATTGGACGTCTGCAGCGTCAACCAAAGGTCTGGCGGAACACCTCCCTTTACAAGCCCTGCAGAGCGTTAAGTCTTGCAGGGCCCTGATCTCTAACAGGAACATGTTCTATCAGGCCAGGGCATAAGAAGCTCTGGCCCTAGTCGAGGCTTGGGCCGGGGACAACAAGTGGATTTTGATCTGCAGAATACAAGGGGACACATATGGGGAGAAAAGTTTTCCGATGGCTTTCTGAATGCCTCCTTTGCCTCTGTCGGGAGGGAAGAGGAGCAGGTGAGATGGGTGGCCAGGCTGTGGGCCGCAGGGCAGTGTACCCCTTTGCAGGCTGTAGGTTGTACACTCGAGGTCAGTGTGGCCAAACTGTGACTTTTTCACACATACGGTGTGGCTCTCAGAACCCCCCTGCCCCATCAACCAACTTGGAAAAGGCATTTCTCTCTTTAAGTCACTTCTTCAAGCCAAGCCAGCCTGTGGCTTGGAGAATGCATTTAAAGTTAAAGTTGCTTTCTTGCCAGCTCTCTCCTCCTCATTTATCTTCCTTCCTTCCTTCCTTCCTTCCTTCTCTTGCGGCTCTCTAACATCTGACATTTATTCTATGTGGCTTTTACATTAAGCAAGTTTGGCCACCCTTGCTCTAGGTCTACAGTTCCGTTCCTTGCATAAAGGAGACAATTTCAATGGGAGTCATATATGGCAGAAACAGTTTCTATTGCATAAGATTTTTGTGTATCTCCTTACCCTTTCAGTTGCTGAACATGCGGAACGCAGATGGTGGCTTTGCTACTTATGAAACGAAGCGTGGGGGCTGGCTGTTGGAACTGCTGAACCCTTCGGAGGTCTTCGGTGAGAGCGAGAGTTCGGTTTCTGGAATTTGTGCGAGGGTTCAGTTTCTGGAATCTGCAAGGGTTCAATTCCTGGAATCTCTGCGAGGATTCGGTTTCTGGAATCTGTGCCAGAATCTGTGCTCTAGAAGCTTTTGTCTGGGGCTCAGGTTGTTGGGCAGCCAGAATGGGTCTTCAGAGACCATTTCAGGGGGGACCTAATCACATGTCTGTTGAGCAGCCATGACCAGCCGATGACCCATTGGCAGATCAGCTGCTCCTCTTCCTTTCCTTCTGACTCTAGGTAGCTGAATTAAAACTATAAAAATGGGGGTTACAAGTTTCACTTGAAAAATGGCAGCAAGTTGCAAGAACTGAGGATACTTTGTACTTAAATGCATCATCACTTGTGGGTTTTGTGATACATACAGGTGCGTCATGGTCAGACATGCTGTGCCTGTGTGTGTGTGTGTGTGAGACAAGACACCAAAGAGGCTGCCAAAATATATGTCAAAATACCCTTCTGGCCCATGGAGAATGATATCTAGAGAATGTAGTAGTTCACGAGGATACAGCAATTGGTTGTCTTTTATGCAAAGCAGGGTTCCCCAACGTGGTTGGGGCTTTTGCCAAGCAAGGCTTCTGATTGGCCATTGGAGATTTGATTGTCTGTGCAGGTTTTTAAGAATGTTTTGGCCTCAGCCGCCACCACCACGCAAGGGTCTTCTCTATGTGAGAAGGGTAAGCTGTGGCAGCACCCACCACACTTGACCCAAAGTCCAAAAGGTGTGTTTGTCCGCAAAAAGGTTTGCCTGATATGGATCAATGACATTTTTCACATGGTCTCTGCCCCCTCCCTCCCCCGCACTTCTGCTTATGGCTGATTTCTTTTCGTCTGCTTTCTTGCCTGTGGTTTGCAGGTGATATCATGATAGACTACACATATGTTGAATGCACCTCGGCAGTGATGCAGGCACTAAAGCATTTCCATGAGAGGTTTCCTGAGCACAGAACGCATGAGATCAGGTAAAAAAAGGAACAAAAAAGAGGACAGAGACAAATCATGGGGGCGGGTGGGCAGTGGCATGCTAAACAGTCTGTTCAATAAAATCAAGATTGTCAGCAGAGTGTACCAGTTGTGTCTTCATGGTGGGGATTTAGGTGGGGACGTGAACGTTACCAGGGCTTTTTTTGGTAGCAGGAGCTCATTTGCATATTAGGCCACACCCCTGCTGTAGCCATTCCTCCTGGAGTTTACAGTATGCCCTGTACTAAGAGCCCTGTAAGCTCTTGGAGGATTGGCTACATCAGGGGTGTGTGGCCTAATAAGCAAAGGAGCTCCTGCTACAAAAAAAATCGTTCGTTTGATTTTCATACAGTCAATGACCAGCACAAATCAGGACAAGTTAACAAAAGCTAAAAGACCAAGCTAGAATACTTACAAAATATTCAAGTATCACTTAAAATAACAATAGAGGAATATTTATAAAATAACAATTAAAATTTAGCTTCAGAACATAATATATCTTTGTGAACTTTACAAGCAATTGAAAAAAAACTTTGCACATGGACCCGTAATCTGTGGGTTCACACCCAAAAGAAACTTCCTCGTGACCTCAGAACAGAATTGCATCTTGGCCTTTTGACTAAGATTGTGTAGTACAAAAAAAGCCCTGAATGTTACAATTCTTTCAGTGGGAGCAATGAAGGAAAGCCGGTTGACCAGGGATGGCAGTCCTCCTAACCAGGGTTTCCTCTAGGCTGAGTTAGTGTGAGCTACCAGCTCACACATTCTTGACTTAGCTCAGGAAGGACGACCCCAGAGCACACTAATGAATGCAGCAGTTCACAACTTCAATCCCAGCGGCTCACAAAGTAGAATTTTTGCTCCCAAGACTCCACAGCTTAGAGGGAGGGCGCATTGGTCCTAACAGCCCCGACTAGGCTGATCTTGGAAGTCCAGCAAGGTCGGTGCTCAGATGGGGGAACATCGAGGAAGCCCACGGTTGCTCTGGCAGTAGCAAACCACCTCTGCTCATCTCTTGCCCTGAAAACCTCATGAAGGGGATCTTTACGGGGCTGCCATGAGTCACTTCCAACTTGGACGGCACACTTGACCTGAGGCCAGGGATGCGGGAGGAGGTTGGTGGTCGCAAGGGTTTCCAATGACTTCCTCTTTTGCTTAGGGAAACGCTACAGAAGGGTTTGCAGTACTGCCGGAATACACAGAGGGCTGACGGCTCCTGGGAAGGGTGAGTGTCTTTAGGCAGTCCAGTGCCACTTGAAGTGGGCAGACGGTGGGGAGAGTGGCTCTCTAGCAGCCCTTGGCAGGGTCCCAAGGAGCAAGACACTGGCAATTTGAGAATGAGAAATGATCAGTAGTTGGAAGGCCTTTAGAAAGCCTTTTTTTGTGGTGGTTTTATGCAGGGGTCAAAGAGTCCTGTGGCGCAGAGTGCTAAAGCTGCAGTACTGCAATCCTAAGCTCTGCTCACGACCTGAGTTCGATCCCAGCGGAAGCTGGTTCAGGTAGCTGGCTCAAGGTTGCCTCAACCTTCCATCCTTCTGAGGTCGGTAAAATGAGTACCCAGCTTGCTGGGGGGAAAGTGTAGATGACTGGGGAAGGCAATGGCAAACCGCCCCGTAAAAAGTCTGCCGTGAAAACGTTGTGAAAGCAACGTCACTCCAGAGTCAGAAATGACTGGTGCTTCCACAGGGGACCTTTCCTTTCCTTTATGCAGGGGTCATTTCATAAAAAAGAGGTTTAAGGTTTATTTGATTTATATCCTGTCCTCCCCACCAAAGCAGACTCAGGGCGGCTCACAACCAATAAAACCACCAAAATTCAGTTAAATTAATTACATCATAATTAAAATTAAATAGTTAAAACAATTAAAACAGTCTGGTGCTAATATCATTTGGTAATTTCATTTCCGATGGCGTTCAGATTTATTAGATGTCATTCCCTATTAGGTGCCAGAGCTTATTAGCACAACTCATTAGCATAACTCATTCGTATATGCCACCCAGCCCTGACATCACTGGAAGGTGCACTAAATTATATCAGCTCAGCATCTACCTTAAAATGCTTTTTGAATTATAGAATTGTCATCATAGAACCTTCCTCTCATCATACCTTTTAAATTACTTTCTCCTACGTGGCCACAGAGATATGAGGAAGATTTCCATCTGTCTGCTTTATACGTTTTGGTTATTTTCCCATTTTTGGTGGGGGAAAATATGAAAACGTTTGTCAAATTTTAAGAGTTCAGCAAAATTTTCACAGGGGGATTGAACAATGGAGCCTAGAAGCAAGTTCTTTTTTTGTGTGTGTGGGGGAGGGGGATAAGAAAGAAAGAGCACACTAAAATTTAGAGCTTCCAAAGCTCCACTTCTGTGAGCTGCTGTCCAAAATGAGACCTGGCCTTTAGAAAGCCTTTTTTTGTGGTATTTTTTTATGTGAAAGATTGTCATTCAGGGTTTGGAAATCCCTGAATGAAATCCCACCTTGGGCAACTGGGTATCTCTCAGCTTCTACCCCAGCTTCCCCAACAATACAGACTTATCTTGTTCTGAGAGTTACTGAAATAGTTTCAGTACCTTCAAGCAGGGCCAGTTCCAGTTTGGGGGAGCCCCTGACCATAAAGTGCTCAGTGCTCACGTCTCTGCTCCTGCCTCATAAGAACATAAGAGAAGCCATGTTGGATCAGGCCAATGGCCCATCCAGTCCATCACTCTGTGTCACACAGTGGCCAAAAAACCCAGATGCCATCAGAAGGTCCACCAGTGGGGCCAGGGCACTAGAAGCCCTCCCACTGTGCCCCCCAAGCACCAAAAATACAGAGCATCACTGCCCCAGACATAAGAACATAAGAGAAGCCATGTTGGATCAGGCCAACGGCCCATCCAGTCCATCACTCTGTGTCACACAGTGGCCAAAAAACCCAAGTGCCATCAGAAGGTCCACCAGTGGAGCCAGGACTACTAGAAGCCCTCCCACTGTGCCCCCCACCCAAGCACCAAGAATACAGAGCATCACTGCCCCAGGCAGAGAGTTCCAACAATACGCTGGGGCTAATAGCCACTGATGAACTTCTAATAGCCACTGATGGCCTCCCTTTGCACCTACCTGCCACCTGCCTGAGCATCCTTCCTCCACACACTCACACGTCTTTTCACAGCCCATGTTCATAGAGGCCTGCACCGCTCACATGTCTTTCCCCTGACTGTGCTGGAAAGGGTGTATGGCTGGGAGTATGCAGGATGGAGTGCTTGCAGGGGGCTACACCAGAAGCCCTGGGCCCCCGGGCAGCTTCCCCCCCTCTCAGGATATGCTAATGCCAGCCCTGCCTCCAAAGAGCCACATAAGTTTAAACGGGGCTTTTTTTGAGCAAGAAGGCACAGGAACTCAGTTCTGGCTGGTTTGGCATCAGGGATGTGGCCTAATATGCAAATGAGTTCCTGCTGGGCTTTTTCTATGAAAAAAGCTCTGGGTTTAAGCATTGTTTGCAATACTACTGCTTCTTAGACATTGGGCTCCCAGTCATTTATTAAAGGAGAGGGAAAGGGCTTGTGGGCTTTCACTTTGAGAAACTTGTTTTTTGCTCGAAGTGGCTTTGCTGACCAGTGAAGACACAAACGTGCAGTCTGCACATTGATTAGGCAGGAGGAGTGCAGTTTGGGGTGGAGAAACAGCATCAGGAAGAAAGCTAAATAATTCTCTGCCAGTTCTGTCTTTTAAATAACACATTTTTGTCCAGAAGGAAACATCTTTACACCTGAGGGGTGGGGGGAGGAAGATGCCCTGAGGCAACATGTAACCCTTGATTGGGCTTTTGAAAGGGAATGGTAGAGAAACCGAAAATGTTGTTCCAGCTCCCTCCTGTATGGTTTTGGGACCAGACTTCCCCAAGGAGCATGGCTGCCGACAACTCCCCAGGGGCCCAATTGTGCTCTCTTTTCTCCTCTGCTTGTGTTTCATGTGCTTCCATTTCTCTCCCCTACTAGGAGCTGGGGGGTTTGCATCACCTATGGCACCTGGTTTGCTTTGGAGGCATTTGCTTGTGTTCAGCACACCTATCAGGACGGGTGAGTGGAAGGGGGATTATTTGCAATGAGGAATGCTTTTTAGCCATCAAAGTATGTCTGGCAATTTGTGCTGGGCCTAGAGCCCAGTTGCCTGGAACCTGAGGGGTGACATGATAGAGGTGTACAAGATTATGGATGTGATAAAGAAGGTGGAGAAAGAAGTACTTTTCTCCCTTTCTCACAATACAAGAACTCGTGGGCACTCATGGGCACTGAAATTGCTGAGCAGTTGGGTTAGAAGGGATAAAAGGAAGAACTTCTTCACCCAGAGGGTGATTCACACATGGAACTCACTGCCACAGGAGGTGGTGGCAGCTACAAGCATTGCCAGCTTCAAGAGGGGATTGGATAAATGTATGGAGCAGAGGTCCATCAGTGGCTATTAGCCACAAGATATAGATGGAACTCTCTGTCTGGGGTAGTGATGCTCTGTATTCTTGGTGCTTAGGGGGAGGGGGTACAGTGGGAGGGCTTCTAGTGTCCTGGCCCCACCGGTGGACCTCCTGATGGCACCTAGTTTTTTTGGCCACTGTGTGACACAGAGTGTTGCACTGGATGGGCCATTGGCCAGATCCAACATGGCTGTTCTTATGTTCTTATCAAGATACTAGCCTAGTCCTGAACAGAGAGGTGGGAGCCCACTTCTTGGATGTCCTTTGTGACCTCACTTGGCTCCAATACAAGGGAGAGAATAGGGCTGCTTTGGGGTTGAAGGTAAAGCTAGAAAGGATCATTGTGTGTGGAAGGGGTCTCCCAGGACAGTGTTCCTTTCTGCTCCTTTCTGCCAACCCTAATATATCTCCTGGAGAGGAGGCAGCTGAAAGGTAATAGGATCACTATCTTCAAGTACTTGAAGGGCTGTCATAGAGAGGATGGTGTGGAATTGTTTTCTGTGGCCCCAGAAGGTAGAAACTCAAGAGTTTCTGGCTCAACATTAGGAAAGAACTTCCTGACCGTTAGAGCGGTTCCTCAGTGGAACAGGCTTCCTCGGGAGGTGGTGGGCTCTCCTTCCTTGGAGGTTTTTAAACACAGGCTAGGTGGCGATCTGACAGCGATGAGGATCCTGTGAATTTAGGGGGAGGTGTTTGTGTGTTTCCTGCATTGTGGAGGGGGTTGGACTAGATGACCCTGGAGGTCCCTTCTAACTCTGTGATTCTGTGATATTCCTCCCACAGGGCCTTGGGATCGTCTCTTAAAACCCCTTCTTCTGTCATTTCCCTTTCAGAGTGGCCTGCAAGGAAGTGTCCCGGGCTTGTGAGTTCTTGGTCTCCAAACAAATGGAGGATGGTGGTTGGGGAGAGGACTTTGAGTCTTGCGAACAGCGCCGATACGTCCAGAGTGCCACCTCCCAGATCCACAACACTTGCTGGGCTCTTCTGGGGCTCATGGCTGTTAGGTAAGAGCTTTTTGTTGGAAGCCACACAGTGCCCCCATTGGCTACTTGACGCTGGTGGCTAGCGGTCCCTGCTTGCGGCATCAATGCAGGTAAAAGTGGCCTCTGTCCTTCGTTTGCACTTTGTCAATGCTTCTATTGGAAATCTCAGTTGGGAACCTCTCCCAACTGGGTCTTGTTGCTGTAGTCCAGTAGAGATTCACTAGTTTAGTTTATTTGATTTATATCCCACCCTCCCTGCCAAAGCAGGCTCAGGGTGGCTCACAAACACAATAGAATAACAATAAAACCAGTTAAATTAAACATTAAATAAACAATTTAAAACAGTTTAAACAATTTGGTGCTAATTCCGTATGATTTAGGATGGCATTCCATGTTCTTGGACATCCAATCTAATATTGCGACGGTCGTCATTCAGTTAAAAGCTAACTGAAATAATATTGTTTTGCAAGCCTTGCAGAACTGGGCAAGGTCTCGCAAGGCTCTGACCTCCTCAGGCAGTTGGTTCCACCAGTGGGGGGCAGCAGTGGAGAAGGCACTGTCACTTTGTAGGAAGGAAAGGTCCCCTGTGCAAGCAGCAGTCGTTTCCGACTCTGAGGTGATGTTGCTTTCACAATGTTTTCACGGCAGACTTTTTACGGGGTGGTTTGCCATTGCCTTCCCCAGTCATCTACGCTGGGTACTCATTTTACCGACCTCAGAAGGATGGAAGGCTGAGTCAATCTGAGCCAGCTACCTGAAACCAGCTTCCTCTGGGATCGAAATCAGGTTGTGAGCAGAGCTTAGGACTGCAGTACTGCAGCTTTAACACTCTGCGCCACGGGGCTCTTAGTCACCTCGTAACACACTGCCAAAAGTGGGAGAAGTCTCCTGGGGAAAGATAAATAAACACCTTTTCCCCAGGGACGTCAAATTGAACCTCCAATTATAGGCCTGGGACTGTGGAAGGAGTTTGCCGGAGACCCTAGAGAGCCAAGCTCCATCAGAACAGGATTGTCACCAGGGGTCCTTTTGTAGAGAAAGAGGCTAGCACAACTCATTAGCATAACTCATTTGCATATGCCACACACCCCTGACATCACTGGAAGGTGTACGGAATTATATCAGCTCAGCATCTACCTTAAAATGCTTCTTCAATTACAATTGTCATCATAAAACCTTACTCCCATCATACTCAAAGAAAATACAGATAAGGTATTGTTCAGATAGATTCTGGGAGTAGATATATTAGAAAGTGCATCCCCAGTGGCAAACGCAACAATGACATCAGTGCTGTATGTGTCAGAACCACTGAATCGTTGTCTTGGTGGATCTCGATTGGTGAGAGTCATCCAGGTGTTCTCAGGGGACCGAGCAAGATGGGACAGCATCCATGGGCACAAAACATGGACTCTTTTGCCGTTCTAAAGGGAGTTAGTTTGGTGAGGCCAGTTTAGTGTTGTGGTTAAGTGTGTGGACTCTTATCTGGAAGAACCGGGTTTGATTCCCCACTCCTCCACTTGCACCTGCTGGAATGGCCTTGGGTCAGCCATAGCTCTTGCAGAGGTTGTCCTTGAAAGGGCAGCTGCTGTGAGAGACCTCTCAGCCCCACCCACCTCACAGGGTGTCTGTTGTGGGGGAGGAAGATATAGGAGATTGTAAGCTGCTCTGAGACTATGATTTAGAGAGAAGGGTGGGGTATAAATCTGCAATTCTTCTTCTTAAAAAGTTGGATTTCTGGACATTGTTGCCATTTTGAAGGGATTTAAAAATGCTACAAAGACCCAATCTGGATCAGACCTGCAGGGTGGTGGGCTGAGGTGCTCTTGTTCCCCCCTGGGTGTTTTTTCAAGGCTGAAATAGAGAGAAAGAGAGAGACACACACACACACACACAGAGGGAGACGGAGAGAGAGAGAGCGTTGTTTTGGCATATGAAATGGTACAGTGGGGAACAAGACCACCTCAACTTACCATATTGTGGGCCTGATCAGGACTGGGTACTTGCAGCATCTTAAAATCCCTTCAAAATGACAGCAGTGTGCATCGGTCCAACCCATAGATGCCGGCACATCTAGTTTGACCCTTAAAACTGACATTTGAGGGTATTTTCCCTATTGGGAAACTGTAGCATTGGGCAGACAGATCTGCTTTCCTAAATTCGGGCATTGCCTGCCATAGCTTTTCCTCTGTATGAACCTATTTTTATAATCCCGCTGAGGCAAAACTACACTTCTTGCTTTTCAGGTATCCAGATGTGCAAGTCCTGGAAAGAGGGATCAAAGTGTTGATTGACAAGCAGCTTCCCAATGGGGACTGGCCACAGGTAAAGGGACACTGGGGGGGGTGTGTCTTCCTGACTTTCTTTTTTTTGCCCTTGGTTCTCACTTAGCCAGTGACTGACGGTTAGAATTATCATACATTTTTGTACATCTCAGTGCCAGTCTCCAAGTGTTTTCTTGGCTAGGTACTTTTTGCATTCTGGGACTGTGTCAGAACTCAAGAACTTCAAACGGATCCCATACTTAGTTAAAAAGCTAGGATTTTATTGAAGAGAACTAGGTGCTGGAAAAGGCAAGATAACAGTAATGGCGAGAGCCAGCATCAGCTTGATTTTATACACGTAAAGCAAACATCTCACAAAGCCACAATTCACATTGTAGGGCGCAGCTGTCTTCTCACCATCACTATCAGTAGAGAGGATGCCTCCCTACTCCGAAGGCCATGCTGTTCGGCTTCAAAGGGTCCCAGTGTGAGAATGTGCAGAGACAAGACATAATTCATTCTACAGCCCCAAATATTTTGGATACCAGTGGGGCAAGGTTAATTACTATTCAGGCACTCTGGGTTAAGCAGAGGTTACAACATGGAGTCAGTCTGGTTCAGTAACAATACAGCTCTAAGTTGCAATAAAACTACCATACAGCATTGGTCACATTATAAAGGACCAGCAGCAAAGATACAAGTTCTGACATACTGCCCCCCCTAAGCGCCCCCTCCCGCGGGGCCGGCCTTGGGCTTGTGCGGGTACAGCAGGTGAAACTTTTTCAGCAGTTGCGGAGCCACTACATTCTGAGACTCGACCCACTCGTCACAGCTCGGGGGGAAGTGTTTCCACCTGATCAAATAATACAGTTTCCCCCGTTTGACTTTGGAGTCCAGGATCTCCTGGACTTCATGGTGACTCTGACCCCTCACTGTCGTCGGAGGGGGCGGTGGGGCCCTGGGATGGAAGGACGTAGCACCAGGGTCTTTCCGAAGCAAGCTGCAATGAAAAACAGGATGGATCTTACTTAGAGATTTGGGTAGTTCGAGTTCCACCGTTACTTTATTTATCACCCTTTTGATTTTGAAAGGTCCGAGGAATTTCAGTGCAAGTTTGCGGCAGGACTGGGGAAGGGGGAGGTTTTTTGTCGACAGGAAAACTGTATCCCCCACCTTTAGATCCCACTCCGGAGAGTGTTTTTTGTCAAATTGTTTTTTGTAGGCTTTTTTCGCTTCCTCCAGGTTTTCTTGAATTCCCTTCCAGCCTTCACGAAGTCCCTCCCACCATTGTTGGCATGATGTTGGCTGGGATGGGCTGGCTGGGAGGGCGAGTGTGGGAAACGGCTTGCCCTCGTAGCCATTGATGATTTGAAAAGGGGAGGTTTTGGTTGAGCTATGCAGGCTATTGTTGTAGCCGTATTCTGCAAAAGGGAGGAGATCAACCCAGTTGGACTGTTGGAAATTAATGAAACAGCGGAGGTATTGTTCTAGAAGGCCATTAACCCTCTCCGTCTGTCCGTCCGACTGGGGGTGGTAGGCAGAACTTAGTCCCTGCTCAATGCCAGCTAGTTTGCAGAACTCCCGCCAGAAGTTGGCAACGAACTGCGTTCCGCGGTCACTAATGACCTTGTCTGGGAATGAGTGTAGGCGTACAATGTGAGTGAAAAAGAGCTGGGCAAGTTTTTTGGCTGTAGGTAACTGTTTGCAAGGAATGAAGTGAGCTTGCTTTGAAAAGGTGTCGACTACGACCAAGATGACTGTTTTGCCCTGTGAAGGCGGGAGCTCTACAATGAAGTCCATGGAGACTACCGACCAAGGCCGGGTGGCCGTAGGGAGGGGAACTAGGTGGCCCGGAGGTTTGCCCCCCCTTCGTTTTGCCATGAGGCAAGTGGGACATGACAGTACAAATTCTGAAACATCTTTTTTCATTCTCGGCCACCAAAATTGGCGGGTGAGCAAGTTGAGTGTTTTGACATAGCCAAAGTGGCCGGCCAAGCGACTTGAGTGGCAGCGGTCCAAAACCTCCTTTCTGAGGGGATCGGGCACATAGATTTTTTCATTATGTAACCAGAGCCCGTTCTCGGCTTTGACCAAGTTGGGGGGGCGGTCAGTTTCTCGTTTGTACTCTGAGAGGAACCGAGAAAGTAATTCTAAGTCCGGAGGGTTGGTCTGTTTACCGGAGCGGGTGGTGACCCCCCCCGCGATGGCCGAGGGGGAAATTAGTGAGTCCACCACCTCCTCTTTGAGACTGTCGTGTTGGGGCATGCGGGAAAGGGCGTCTGCTAAAAAGTTCTTTGAGCCTGGGATGTGTTTCAACACAAAATCAAACTTAGCAAAGAAGCCTGCCCACCGGATCTGTTTTGCAGTCATTTTGCGACGCCCAGTGAGGGCTTCCAGGTTTTTATGATCGGTCCAGATTTCGAAGGGGACTCTCGCTCCTTCAAGCCAGGAGCGCCAGGTTTTTAAGGCAAACATGACTGCAAATGCCTCTTTGTCCCAGACCGACCAGTTCCTCTGTTCATTGGAAAATTTCCTGGAAATATAGGCACAGGGTCGGAGCACCCCATTTTCCCCCCTCTGCATTAATATGGCTCCTACAGCGGCGTCGGAGGCGTCGCATTGGACCACGAAGGGCTTTAGTTCGTCAGGATGAGCCAGCACGGGTTCGGAGGTGAAGAGGCGTTTTAGCTCAGTGAAAGCTTTCTGACAGTCAGGCGTCCACGTTAGGCGTGCGCCGGGTTTTTTAGCCTCGTCACCCTTCCCTTTAGTTTTGAGGAGTTCTGTAAGGGGGAGCATGACCGTGGCGAACCCCTTTATGAAGTCGCGGTAAAAGTTAGCGAACCCGATAAAACTTTGTAACTGCTTGCGGGTTCGAGGGGGTTCCCAGTCTAACACCGCTTGGACCTTTGCGGGGTCCATGGACAATCCCTCCCCCGACACCCGGAAGCCCAAGTAATCCAGTTCGGTCTTGTGGAATTCACATTTCGACAATTTGGCATACAGTTTGTGTTTACAAAGGGTGCTTAACACTTTTCTGACCAAAGGCACATGAGACTTTAGATCTTGCGAATAGATAATGATGTCATCAAGGTACACCACCACCCCCTTGAACAGGAAGTCCCGCAGCACTTCATTAATAAAGTTCATAAAAACACCCGGGGCTCCCTGTAGCCCAAACGGCATGACAAGGTACTCAAATTGTCCCAGTGGGGTGTTGAAGGCTGTCTTCCACTCGTCCCCCTCTTTTAGGGTGGCCAGACCGTCCCGGGCTCCCGGGAATGTCCCGGTTCTGGCCCCCTATTCCCACCTCCCGGGCTGGCTATACCGGGACCATTAGAGATCCCGGTTTAGCCAGCGGGGAGCCGGCGGGCCGAGCGTGGGGTCAGGGAAGGTGGCGAGTGAGGGACCGAGCGTCCCTGCGCGTGCGCACGGCGGTGTGGCGGGCTCTGCGCATGCTTGCTTCCCGCCCCCTCCCCGTCTTCAGGAGCTCTGCCGCCTGCCAGCTGTCCCGCTGCCCGCCGCCGCCACGTGCGCTGAGAGCGGCCATTTGCAAGGAGCAGGCTGGCCCAGCCTGCTCCTTGCAAATGGCCGCTCAGCGCGCGTGGCAGCGGCGGGCAGCGGGCGGCAGAGCTGGGCTTTCACCTCGGCGCCTGCTGCTTTCCGCCCGAGAGCAGCAGCAGCAGCAGCCTCGCGCCTCCTCGCCCACCTACCTGCCGCTGGAGCAGCCGCCGGCCGGCCCCAAAGGGCTGCAGTCGCCCAGCGCCGAGCCTTCTCCTGCCGCCGCCCTGCAGGAGCCTTCTAAGGCAAGTATGAGACCAGAGTAGACAGCGCGTCCCGGCAAACGGGGGGGGGGGGGTAAGATGCAACACCGAAGAGGGGACTTCTCCTTCGTGCTAACATTAGGGTCTGCTTTGTTTAATTCATGCTCCTCCTTAAATTGGGGGCTCAAATCCCCAGTACTTCAGATAGAGTCACACGGCCCTCCAGAGTGGGGGAAAGGCCCTTTCACTACCGCCCCCTGCCCAGCGTGGCCTCCTGGCTGCGCCCCCCCCCCCCAAAAAAACCCGCGCATATCCAGAGAAGGGAGAGAACCCCGCCTTGGGCTGCACTCGGGAGAGGACCCGACATTGCCCCGGCTGGGTAGGATCCGAACCAGACGGCAAAAGGAGACAGGCCACAGCTAGGGATGGAAAAGCAGAGGCGCTCCCCGGCGACAGCCAGCCCAGAGACCACAGGTACTCTTCCTGCCTAGTCGGTACCGTCCGGGCAAGGGCGGCTCTCTCATGCGGGGAGCAGCGATCATGGAACTGATCTGACCCCCCAATTAAGTTCAGCTGGCTGGCCTTCATCCCTTCCCTCCTCCTCCTTCCATTCTGTCTGCGGGTGCGTTTTCTCCCCCTCTTCTTTCCTTCCCTCCCTCCCAATAAGCAGCACCTCGGCCTGTTGACGCGGCTGGAGAGTTTAAGAGGCAATGTGCACCTCTGCGGCCCTGGGCAGGAAGTGGCTGGCGAGCCCTAATGGCAGCTAGTCACTCGAGCGCCGCACAAGCTGAGGCATTTTCATTCAAATTGTGCCCGGCACGAGCGCCAGGCGGGCTTCTTGGGCTGCCGCCGCAATTAGAGCTGGAGGGCCCCATTCAAAGCGAGCAGCGGGAGCTGCTGCAGCCGCCGCCATGGCGACTGCAAGGAGGAGGAAAAGCGCGGGAGAGCCGGGGCTGGTGAGTGAGAGCCTGCGGCGGGTTAGAGAGGCTCCGAGGGCATCTCGAAGGGAGTGCTGCCTCTCGGCCCCTCTTCCCTCCAGCGCCGCCTCTCCCCGCTTTGTGCCCAGGGAGATAAAGAAGTCGAGCGCGTTCGAACTAAGTAACACCCCCAGCAACAAGTCCGAAACTTCTCCTCCTCAGGGGAGCAAAGTGTGGCAAGGAGCAAGGCGAGCGCGGCTGCATCCTGCAGGTGGGGTCCCAATGCCCGCATTTTGCTTTGCCGTGTGTGTGTGGGGGGGGGGGAGAGGTTGAGCTCGAGCCCTTTGGCGCCACCAGCTGGGATCTGCCTGCCTGCTCCCCAGCCAGGCGAGGGGAACAAGTGCGCTAGTAACTTTGCAAGCGGCGGGGGTGGGGTCTCCACAGTACCCACGCTTTGCTTTGCTTTGAGGGGAAGAAGCCCTTTGCCACCCAGCAGCTTAGCTGGGGGAACTGATCCGGGGCTACGCTCTGTGTGTGGGGGTAGGGTGCGTGCCAATGCCTGGGCCGCCAGCCTGTGTGGAAAGCTGCCTCTTAACTCTGCCTGGTAGGGAGGAGAAGATGAGAGGAGCTGGCTGGAGGCAGCTTGTCCAGGTCTAACCCTGGCAACAACAACTCCAGAGAATGGCCCAGGAAGAGGTAGAGCGTGGGTGGGAGAGAGAAGGAACAGACTCCTGTTTGTATGCATGTTCTCTCTCTCATTTTTGTTGCCTTAACTAGCCCAACAAACTAGCTGTTAGGAGAGCCTTGCAATTCCCCCCACCCTATGACACTGGCCCTCCTCCCTTTCAGCTACTGTGATCACATTTTTAGAAGTATTTATTAAGTGGCACCAGGCAACAAATCTCCCTTGCTTCCAAAGTCACAGCCTTTGATCTAGTCTGCTTGTTGTTTTTCTCTCCTCCCGAGCGAGGACTGTGGGGGAGCGGGAGAGGGGATGCAAAGTGTTCCTTTTCACAGAATGCAAGCTTTTATTGCTGTAATAAGAAATGTAAATGCCCCATGGGGAAAAAAAAGTCTTTCTTAAGAGTCTGGTCTGGGGGTTATCCTGGTTTAGTTTTGCGCCCTGTAGCCAACTCCAAACGTCAAGGGTGATCGTCTCTGTGCTGGCTATTCGGTAGACTTGGAGCTTTGTGACTGGTTGCAGTTCTTTATTGCGCCTTTGTTTAAATGGTAATGACAAGGAAAAAGGAAAGGTTCCCTGTGCAAGCACCGGTCGCTTTCCTCCTCCTCCTCCTCGCCCTCCCACTTTTCTCTTCTCCCTCCCTCCCTCCCGCAGGGGCCGGCGCTGCCTGCTTAGGTGTGAAAGAACCTCCGCCTTCCCTGCCTCCCCTGCCGTGCCATCCCTCCCTGACCCCCCCTCCCCCGTCGTCGATGAGTGAGCGAAGGAGCAGAGCGAGGCAGCCCAGGGCTGGGGTGGGGGGCTTGTGAGCGGTGGCGGCAGCGCTGAGGCCAGGCGAGGCTGAGGGAAAGGTGCCCCTATCCTTCATTATTTCCTAGGGAGGGAAGGGATTTAAAAGATGTGCGGTCCCTTTAAATGTGGCCATAACTCCCTTGAAGTTCAATTGTTTGTCACACCCTTGTTCCTGGCTCCACCCCCAAAGTCTCCTGGCTCCACCCCCAAAGTCCCCAGATATTTCTTGAATTGGACTTGGCAACCCTAAGGGGGGTGGGATATTTGGGGTGGATGCGGGTGGGCGGGGAGAAGCTTTCTCCGTGGCGTTGGCACATCAGACCGCGGATTAGACCTCTCAGTTCTGGTAAACACCATTATATAGAAGAAGTGTGTGTGTGGAGGGGGAGAAGCAGAATTGTATGGACTTAAGAAGAGACTGCTTAGTTTGAAGTGCTCCCCCTCCCTCCGTGTGCTTGTTAATGATTTCTGTTCGAAAATGTATAGGCTAGGGCAGCAGGCTTTAGAGTGAGTATTTTATCATTGTTTGTTTTGTAGCTTTTTGCCTTCTTGGTGAGGAGCTGCTACATAGGATACCCAGTGCAGCCTTCCAGGCAACATGCAGTCCTGTATGTTAAAACTTAAGTGTGCGTGCCCCCCCCTCCGGGGGTGTTGTGTGTGTGCATGTTGTTTTGTTTTCTCAAACTCAGGCTTTGGACCGCAAGCTCTTGTCCCTCAATTGTCAACCAACCCTTTCCCCTCCCCACAACACAATTACTTCTGTTAAATACAAAGCCTGCATGGAGGTTATGTATATTTCATAAGATCAACAGCACAGCATGAAAACCTCTCTAACCTAGATTTGTCTGTTTGCTACAGCAAGAAAGTGCACCCTTTTAGAGTGTGTTTGTGTGAGAGAGAAATAGAGGAGGCAAAATGTTTGGGAGTATTTGAGACTACAGCTGCCTTTTAAGATTGTAGTCAACTGAGAGCAGCCAGCAGAAATGGTGCTAATAATGAGGATCATGCATTTTGGGCAACATTTTAATGAAAGAAGAATTTTGTTGAAACTGTAGAATTTGCTGTATTTAATCAGTCTTTTATAGCTAACTGTTTAGTCAGATTCTTAAATTGCAGGGCTTTATCTGCATGGTCTACTGATTTAATTTCTGTGGTTTACAGAGTTTTCTAAAGTAATCTGGTTTTGAAATTTTTAAAGTTCCCTACTTTTAGTAATGTGCACCTTTACACTTTCGCCACTAGTTCAGCAGTTAACACTTACAACTGGTGTGCATAGTGTTTTGTATAAGGAGTTTAAAGCTCTCCAAATTGTCTGATGTGCAGTTTTTGTTCCCAGATGTGAGGTGTATTGAAAGTTCACTGTTTGTTCACAAAACATCTGTTGATCTGAAAAATGAAATTTAATAGAGCCAAATAGAATAGAGCATCAATACATCCCAGCACACTGGGAACTGCCTATATAAATCATGATTGATTTTTTTTACGCAGCATGCTCTTAAGAGCTACATTATACAACTGAGGAAGCAAACAAAATCTATGTTTCTTTATTTAGGCATATTAAAGAATGCACTTTCCACCCACGTTCATTGCACTTTCCAACTGGGCTTTGCCAGTTTGCACAATGAAACCCAACTGGAAAGAGCATTGAAAGAGCATTACTTTGCATGTGTTATTGCAGCCTTATTTTGTTTAACTTATAGCCATTGTTCCTTCTAAGCTGTGGAATCTTGTGAGCAAAAATTCTGCCTCATAAGCTACTGGAATTAAAGTGAGCAAGTGATTTAGCTACTGCATAAATTAGTTTGCTCTTGGACTATATTTCCTGAGCTAATACAAAAATGTGTGAGCAGGAGGCTAAAAAACGGAGCTAGCTCACACTAACTCAGCTTAGAGGGAATATTTCTCAAGAGCTTGATGTCATGTCTGACTGAAATTCAATACCAACTCAAACATGTTACTGTACTGAACTATGAATGACATATTTCACTAGAAGATTAAATGGAGACACCTAAAAGAAGAGTTGGATTTATACCCTGTCCTTCGCTTGTCTCAGAGCAGTTTACAATCTCCTTCCCTTCCTCTTCCCACAACAAGCACAGAGGTAAAGTGAGGCTGAGAGAGCTCTGAGAGAACTGCTCTTGAGAGAGCAACTCTAAGAGCTGTTGCATGTGGAGAAGCAGGGAATCAAACCCAGTTCTCCAGATTAGACTCCACTGCTCTTAACCATTATTCCAAACGGGTTTGTCTGGTTCTGAAGTATCAACTACTATTCATGTTTCCGGCGGTGATATTTGGGGGAAATGACATCACAGGAAGTGCTGTCAAAGGAGGTGATGTCACTTCCTGCTTCTGGCAGGTGGCGCGGGGGAAATGATGTCACAGGAAGTGATGTCACTTCCTGTTTCCGGCAGGTGGCGGCGGGGGGGGGGAATGACGTCACAGGAAGTGATGTCACTTCCTGTTTCCGGCGGTGGCATGCCGTCGCCGGAAGTGACGTCACTTCCTGTTTCCGGCGGTGGCATGACGTCACCGGAAGTGACGTCACTTCCTGTTTCCGGCGGCGCACGCGCTTCGCGCGCGCACACCCCTACCTTCCCCCCCCCCTAAGGTGTCCCTGGCTGGCCTTCAGACATTATGGCCACCCTACCCTCTTTGATGCGGACACGGAAGTATGCGTCTCGGAGGTCGAGTTTGGTAAATATTTTCCCCTTTGCTACGGTGTTTAATAAGTCCTTTATCAACGGGATCGGGTAGGCGTTTGACATGGAAATCCCGTTTATCGCACGAAAATCTGTGCAAAGCCTAAGAGACCCGTCCTTTTTCTTTCGGAATAGGACGGGGGCGGCATGGGGAGCTGTGGCGGGTCGAATAAAGCCACGCTTTAGATTTTTGTCCAAAAACTTTCGGAGTTCAGCCTTCTCCGCCCAACCCATGGAGTACAGTTTCGCTTTGGGAAGCTGCTGCCCAGGGATTAGTTCAATGGCACAGTCTGTAGGGCGGTGGGGCGGTAGCTCATCCGCTTCCTTCTCGCTAAATGCCAGCTTTAAGTCTCGGTACTCCTTGGGGATGGAGGCGACTTCCTCGAGTGTGAGGCACGCCCGCATGTTTTGGGGGGGAGCGTGCGGTCCCCACTCGGGGCGCCAGTGGTGATGCTCGCACCTCCAATCCGGGAACCGGACGATCTGTTCCTCCCACCTTATGTCGGGTTGGTGGCGGGCGAGCCAAGCTGAGCCTACTACCACGTCGAAAGAGCAGGAGGGGGCGATTACGAAAGTCTCAATTCCCCAATGCTCCTCGGTCCCTACCGGGACCGCCTGAGTTTCTAAAGTACATGGTTCCCCTCGCATGGGCCCCCCGTCCATTTGCTGGAACTGCATCGGTTGTGGCAGGGGCGAAGTGGCTAATCCCAGCGCCTCAACTAGGCGGGGGGTGATCAAGTCCCTGTTACACCCTGAGTCGATTAGCGCTCGGGCGTGCATGAATCTCTTTAGGTTCGGGTTAAGGAGGGTGACGGCCATAAAAAGTAAACCCCCAGTTGCTCTCACCGTGAGGAGTGCCGGCTGTTGTTGGACCTGCTTTGCGGCACCCATTAAAGCAGGTCGCTGTCGTTTCCCGCCGACTCGGTGTCGTCCGATTCCTCGGTCGATTCTTCGACTGCCGCCAGGCTGGTGGTAAAATCCTCGTCAGTCGCCAAGGAAGTGGCGACGGAGCCCCGACTGGGCTCCTTCGATCGGCTGCTCTTCTTCTTCTTCGGGCCCGGGGTGGTTGGCCGCGCCGTGGGTGGTGTGGAACCCGCTTTCCCAGGGCAGTTAGCAGCAAGATGATTTGGGTCCCCGCATTGGAAGCACTTGCGGGCGGGAGACGGGGTGGAGGTCGTCGGAGCCTTCTTCCCTTCGGATTTAGTTGGGGTGTGTTTGGCTCCCTTCCTCGCTAGTTGCTGTCTCCTCATCCCCACATGTTGGAGGTTGGTCTCCACCTCCCCGGCCAGTTGGATCCAGCCGACCAACGTGTCGGGCCTTCCCTGACTGTAGCAGCGGTCGAGGATGCTCGGATTCAACCCGTTGATGAACGCGGTGTATTTCATGACCTCGTTCCATCCCCTCGCTGCCGCACAGTACCCCAGGAATTCGGTGGCGTACTCGCGGGTGGAGCGGTTGCCCTGTTCGATGCGTTGAAGGGCAGCGACCGCCTTCTCCTCCCGTAAGGGATCTCCATACTGGCGGAGCATCGCGTGCAGGAACCCTGCCACGGTAGCTAATTCGGGCTTTCTCCCCATGAAAAGCCCCACATACCACTTGCGGGCCGCCCCTCTCAGTCGAGACGCGATGTGGTACACTCGGCTGGCCTCGGTAGGGTAGTCGGCGCCCCAGTGGGTGAAAAACGTGTCGCACTGAATGGTAAAGTATTCCACGTCCTCCGGATTCCCATCGAACGTAATCTTCAACTCTCTTCCCCGTCCCTCGGCCCCTCCTGGCGCTCGCGGCGCCCCAGGTGGCGGTGCTGGGCCCGGCAGGGCCGGCGGGATCGGAACGGGAGGTGCAGGCGGCGCCGGGGCGGCCGGGGCCCCTGGTGCAGGTGGCGCCGGCGGTGCCGGGGCGGCCGGAGCCGGCGGAGCCGGGGGTGCTGGGACCGCTGGGGCCGCTGGGGCCGGCGGCGCCGGGGCAGCTGGAGCCTGCGGGGCGGGGGCCGGCGGGGCGACAGGCGGTTGCCCCAGTGGCAACACTCCATACGGTATCCCCAGGACCGCGGTTTGCAACGTGCGGAGCTGGTCGTGGATAGCTCCCAGGTTCTGCTGCATCTCCTCGGCCATCGTCACACGGGAACGGTGCACATCGCCGTGAATTTCCCGCACCCAATCGAATAATTCGTTGCGGAGGGTCCGGATCGGGTCTTCCCCCCCTCGGGGCTCCGTGCCCTCCGCCTGGCCCTCGTCGTCGTCTCCTGCCCCTCCTTCGCCCAACATGCTTCGGTACCGCTGCTCCGCGGCGTCGATTGCTGCCGTGGACTTCCGCGGGCTCCAGGTTCGCGGGGCCGGGAAGGCGGCGTCGACCGAGAAGGGCGCTGGAACCTTAATTTTGCGTCGGACCCCCGTCACGTTTGGGTCGAGCGGCGGGTCCTCCGATGGGGTGGTGGGCTCTCCGTCGTCTGGTACTTTTGCCGCCATCGGGCCAAGCCTCCAGTACAGATAAGCCACGAACAATGGGATTACTGTTATAATGTCAGAACTCAAGAACTTCAAACGGATCCCATACTTAGTTAAAAAGCTAGGATTTTATTGAAGAGAACTAGGTGCTGGAAAAGGCAAGATAACAGTAATGGCGAGAGCCAGCATCAGCTTGATTTTATACACGTAAAGCAAACATCTCACAAAGCCACAATTCACATTGTAGGGCGCAGCTGTCTTCTCACCATCACTATCAGTAGAGAGGATGCCTCCCTACTCCGAAGGCCATGCTGTTCGGCTTCAAAGGGTCCCAGTGTGAGAATGTGCAGAGACAAGACATAATTCATTCTACAGCCCCAAATATTTTGGATACCAGTGGGGCAAGGTTAATTACTATTCAGGCACTCTGGGTTAAGCAGAGGTTACAACATGGAGTCAGTCTGGTTCAGTAACAATACAGCTCTAAGTTGCAATAAAACTACCATACAGCATTGGTCACATTATAAAGGACCAGCAGCAAAGATACAAGTTCTGACAGACTGTCAGGGAGATGACAGGAAACAAATTAGAGTTATGTCCACTCCAATGTTCCCTCTAAGCTGCAGAGTCTTGTGAGCAAAATTTCTGCTTTGTGAGCTACTGCCATTAAAATTGTAAGCTTTCGTTTGCTTTTAGTTGGTCTTAAAGGTGCACTTGTCTACTTCTTTGTTCTGTTGCTTCAGACCAACACGGCTGCCTGCTGGGATCTATCTGCCATTAAAGTTGTGAGCTACTGCATAAATTATTGTGCTCTGGGGTCATCCTTCCAGAGCTCAGACAAAAATGTGTGAGCTGGAGGCTAAAAATCTGTGAGCTAGCTCGTGCTAATTCGGCTTAGAGGGGAGCACTGGTCCATGCCGAAAAACTGAGAGGTTAGCTTCTGATCTTCTGTTGTTTTGTATCTCCATCCCCCAGGAGAACATCTCTGGAGTATTCAACAAGACCTGCGCTATCAGCTACACTTCGTACCGAAATGTCTTTCCTATTTGGGCCCTTGGACGGTTTTCTCACCTGCATCCTTCCAGCCCACTGGCTGGCAAGTGTTTGACTGAGGAAATGAAGAAACAGCCAATGGGTACAGATGTCCTGCCCGCTCCAACTAAGCTGGCTTCCTGATTAGATCTTTCTGTGAAATTTCTCAACCACAGGACTTTTGAGGATGACTAAAAGGCTCTGCTTGGTTCTTAAAGAATCATTGAGGATAGAGAGCTGATAGAGGACACTGAAGGCTTCTCCAAACGGCTTGTCCTCCCTGCAAGCTGTGTTGTTGTTTTTTCCTGCTGTGTACTTTTTTGTATATATGCAAACGCACAGTAAGAGGGAGCAAAAATAGTTTGTACCTGTTGCCAACTATGCAACCTGCGAGCCAACTGACGTTAAAGGCTTAAATCCAGAGATAGCAACTACAGAGAAACAAGATAGGTGTTTCCTCAAACCTGAAAAAAAACAACTGGGTTTGCAGAAAAATCTGAAATCTTAAAAATAAGAACAAAGCAGGGGTCTTAAGAGTCTCCAAAATGATAGAAACAGCTATTAGTGGCTGTTGCTAGGTAACCTCAGCGTTTCGGGGTTGTGTGTGGCGGTAAGGGGAGTGCTTCTTGAGGTTCAGAACTGTGCCGATCTTCTTCGTAGTCCCTGTGCAATCCCACACTTGGGTTTTTAACCCCTCAGTCAATTTTGTGCACCTCACGTATTGTGGAGCTTGTCTCTTGTGGGGTGTCTCTGTGTGGTGATGGCAACTGAGTCTAGTTTTTAAAATAACTGAGGTAAATAAAGAACTTTTCTCACAGTGGCGGTCTTTTTTATTCTTTACCTTTCAACTGTAATTCTATTGCAAAGTTGTTTGTGTAGCTGTAATTTTAGGAGGTCTCTAAATGGAATAGAAAGAAACCTCTTTGCATACTCTGTTTTCCTATTTATGAGCCTTTTAAAATTGCTGTCTATGAAGATGGAAGTAGATTGAAGGAGTGAGAAAATATGCCATGCTCTGCATTCTTCTGATCTAGTTACCTGTTCCTGACATCCTAACTTCTGTTTATTCTGTGACTTGCCATGCTGAGATTCAGTAAACCTGCCCAGTTTTTGTCCCTCTAAGAAAGTTTTTTTTAATGTAGCCCTCATCAGCATGTAAAAACCAGTGTGCCTAAAAGTGCTCACAGATTGCCTGTTTTATTCACAAGAAATATAAACACACATTGTGATATACTGGCTAACACATTTAGTAAACCTTTTTAAAAGAGTCAATATAAATCTTTTGTACACATTATAAAGAAATACAACTTTACAATATTACAAAGAAAAGTCCATCCAATGAACACCAGGATTTAGGCTCATTTTGTCAAAAGTCTTCCTCTGGAGTATTCCTATTTTCTTCAAAGTTATCAGCCCCTTGTTATAATTCAGTGTTGATATTGGGAACAAGCCAGGCCTTAACCTCTTCTCTAAACAGATGTTTTATTCACAAAGCAAATTCTACAACAAACGTGTAGAGGTAGGCAGGTCTGTATATCCCAACTGAGCTATTCAGTGTCAAGTCACAACCAGAGGATTTATTTTTGTAGCAGGAACTCCTTTGCATATTACGCCACACACCCCTGATGTAGCCAATCCTCCAAGAGCTTACAGGGCCTACTGTAAGCTCTTGGAGGATTGGCTACATCGGAGGTGTGGCTTAATATGCAAAGGAGTTCCTGCTACAAAAAAAGGCCCTGGTTCCCTTAAGAACTGGTGACATCATAAAGGTATAGAAACATTCTAAGCCCGTGAGGCTTTTCAGAGCCTTGGAATCAACTGACTCCTTTCCATCCAAGTCTGCCTCTTAGAGGTTATTAAATTAGCTCTTTCTTGTTAAGAAGAAAGAAGAAGATGACCGATGAGTGGATGAAAAGAATACAGGAAGAAAATGCAGAACTAAAAAGTCAAATCCGGTTACTCAAGGAGAATTACGAATTGCGTGTGTTGTTCAGTCAGCAGCAGTATGAGAACAACATCCCAGGCCAGTCCTCAGCCTTTCCGGTCCCTCCTACGTATCCTGAGGTTTCTTCACTGGCAAAAGGAGGTAAAGGGCAAGCCATGCTATTTTGCTGAGCACTGCTCTTAAGTACGTTTCTGTTTTTAAATTCGCCTGTACAGCTTATCCCTCTCTGAAGCTCTTTTTCTGCAATCCCCTCAGCCCAGGCTGTTGAGTAGAGAGGGAATCAGTATGAATGTGGGAGGCAAGCCAAATGAAAAATACATTTTTGGGACAGGTTGAGACAACTGGGTATCCAAAAGATCTTAGCCCCCGCCCCCTCCCCCCGCCTTTGCTGACAATCAGGGCTTTTTTTGTAGCAGGAACTCCTTTGCATATTAGGCTACACACCCCTGATGTAGCCAATCCTCCAAGAGCTTATAGGGCTCTTAGTACAGGGCCTACTGTAAGCTCCAGGAGGATTGGCTACATCAGGGGTGTGTGTCCCTATATGTAAAGGAGTTAGGCTTCCCAATCCCCAGGTCCCAGCAGGGGATCCCCCGGTTTTACAGGCTTCCCCCCTCCCCCAGCCAGCTGACCGGCGGGGGAAGCCCTGCCCCCACAGCCATCATGCACCTCCATGAATGATTCTCATAGGGAATGATGGGGAATTGATCTGCAGGTATCAGGGGCTCTGGGGGGGCTGTTTTTTGAGGTAGAAGCACCAAATTTTCAGTATAGCATCTAGTGCCTTTCCCCAAAATACCCCCGAAGTTTCAAAAAGATTGGACCAGGGGGTCCAATTCTATGAGCCCCAAAAGAAGGTGCCCCTATCCTTCATTATTTCCTATGGAAGGAAGGCATTTTAAAAGGTGTGCTGTCCCTTTAAATGTGATGGCCAGAACTTCCTTGGAGTTCAGTTATGCTTGTTACGCCTTTGCTCCTGGCTCCACCCCCAAAGTCCCCAGATATTTCTTGAATTGGACTTGGCAACCCTAAAAAGAGTTCCTGCTCCTGAAAAAGCCCTGCTGACAATTAAGTATTATTTTATGCAGCCCAGTTTATGAAGTTTGTGGACTAATGATCCCAGCTGGAAACCCTGTGTTCTATAAATTTATACTGTTTTTATTGGCTTTAAATTGTTATTTTTCTTTGAAATGCAAATAATTTTATTCAGTTAAAGTTACAACAAGGGCAAAGTACACATTAAAGTAAGTAGTCAAATATACTATATTGCTTCATAGGACAACGGTGATATCAAAAGGATATATGAAAGATTACCTCAAAGGCATAAAAAAAAAAATCCCGGAAAAATGCATTTTTAGGAATGACATTTTGCTTTGTTAAATAGTCCACTGCAGGATACCAAAGTGCTTGAAATTTTTGTTGGCATTTCATTATGACATTAGGGAGTTGTGCGTGATCTTACCATATATAAAAGTTTCGCAGGTTTTGTTTTGCCACTGTTGAATCATTGGAAGAGCTTTGCCTCTCCATTTTTGTGACACTAAATTGTTATTTATACAGATTTTTATGTTTTTATTATTGCGTTGTGATCTGTCCTGAGCCCACTTGCGAGGAGGGCAGAATATAAATTTGAATAATAAAAATAAAATAAATAAATAATAGGTTCCTGATGCCCAAAACTAATGCGCAGGGTTAACTTGCTTTGTTGTTCATTTATCAAGGTTTGGGCACTTTGTGTGGAGGTACCATCCTCAAGGCTGATCGTCATGAACATAACACTATTTTCATTATGATTTAAAAAAAAATCATTGCCAGCCATTTTCTTTGTTGGCGACTAAGGAGAAGCAGGAGACCTTTGAAAGGGCGGCAACCATGTTGCTCCCCACAATACATCCAGCCTTTTTAATGATGTTATCAGTGTGGAATTTAACAGGAGCTCCTTTGCATATTAGGCCACACACCCCTGATGTAGCCAATCCTCCAAGAGTTTACAAAGCTCTTTTTTTGTAAGCTCTTGGAGGATTGGCTACATTAGGGGTATGTGACCTAATATGCAAAGGAGCTCCTGCTAGAATTCCACCTCTGGATGCTATGATGTTATAACATTACCACACATATGCAAAAAATACAGGAGGTTCTGTCACTGACAAAATACATGACAACACAGCCGCACAACTCCTTTTCAAAGGAAGTGTGCAACGCAAGGGAAAGGCTGGATCTGAATTCAAGATAAAATCCCCCCAAACAAATACACTTTTGCAGAAGGAGTGATGCAAAGTTGGAGCATCAGCTAGGGATTCAACAGCAGCAATACTAAGGTGCAGGAAAGGTCCTTGTCTGTTTCCTGATTGCTACTCTCAGGGCAATTTCCCCCTTCTTCTCAGAAGTGCCATGCCTAGTTTTACCCTCTCAGCTAGAGATGTAGATCAAAGTTTGAGACCAGTGGCACCTGGAACTTCTCTCCCTCCCTCCCTCTTTCCTATCAAGTACATTAGTATCTAAATAAAACTTTATCGACTCTTTAATCAGGTTGTGCACCGTTGCTGTGTTAATTACTCTGCCAACAGGGACCCACTCCATTTGTAAATCACCAGTAGACAGAACATAAGAGCATAAGAGAAGCCATGTTGGATCAGGCCAATGGCCCATCCAGTCCAACCCCCTCTGTCACACAGTGGCCAAAAACCCCAGGTGCCCTCAGAAGGTCCATCAGTGGGGCCACGACACCAGAAGTCCTCACACTGTTGCCCCTCCCAAGCAATTACAAATATAGAGCATCACTTGACAAATACAAGACAAATACACAGTATCACTTGCCCCAGTCAGAGAGTTGCAACAATACGCTCTGGCTAATAGCCACTGATGGACCTCTGCTCCATTTATTTATCCAATCCCCACTTGGAACAGAGGTTCCACAGGAGTAGCTGTGTTGGTCTGTTGTAGCAAAATTAAACAGCAGTCCAATGATGCTCACCGAATTTATCCCAACAGAAGCGTTTATGACCAAAAGTTCAGTTCAAGCATTCATAGAAGCTGTATTTATTCCTAAAACTACAAGCGACAGAAAGGTATAGTCCAATCTCATCCAATCTGAAAAGCTAAGCAGGATTTGTACTTGGATGGGAGACCACCAAGGTAGACTATGCAAAGGAAGGCAATGGCAAACCACCTCTGCTTCTCACTTGCCATGAAAGCACCATAAATCTAGGGTCACCATAAATCACCTGCAACTTGACAGCACTTTACATACACACACACACAACTCCACAGCTAGGCAAATTTGCCATCTGGTTAATTCCTGGGTTGAGAACTGTGCTCCCACATAAAGTAAGATACTAAGGCTCATGCAGGAAATGAAATTGACTGATGTCTTCAGCTCCCAATAAAGCTTTGGTCAATTTAATTTTCCATTCACTGGGCTAGCACTCTTGGAACATGGAAGCCTTACATGATACATAGGAACTTCAGCTGAAAATGCAGGCGTCATTTTGTAGAAAAAGAGATGCCAGAACTCATTTACATAACTCATTTACATATGCCACACACCCCTGACATCATCAGAAGGTGTACTAAATTATATCAACTCAGCCTTGACCTTAAAAAGCTTCTTGCGTTATAATTGTCATAATAAAACCTTACTCTCATCATACTTTTAAAATTACTTTCTCTTATGAGGCCACAGTGGCAGGATGAAGATTTCCCTCTGTCTGCCTTATATGTTTTGGTTATTTTCCCATTTTTTGTGGAAGGAAATATTATAAAGTTTGTCAAATCTAAGAGTTCAGCAAAATTCCCACAGGGAATTGTTCAATGGAGTCCAGAAGCAAGTATGGGGTGGGGGGAGGAGAAAGAGCACAAAAAAATTTAGAGGTTCTGGAGCTCCGTTCCTGTAAGCTCCTGCCCAAAATGAGGCCTGTGAAAATGGATCCTAGGACGGCAGGGTTTGGAGAGGGGAGGGACTTCAGTAGCCATACAATTGACTCCTCAAGGCAGCCATTTTCTTTAGGAGAACCGACCTCTGTGGTCTGGAGATCAACTGTAATTCAGACTACACAAAGGATTGGGATGAGAAGTTTGAAAAGTCATCCTGCTGAATCCTATATCTTCTGGGAAGGGCAATGCCGCTAACCTACAGCCAATATGGATGCCAGTCTCTGCTTTCTTTGGTCACGCCGCCACGGTTTCCTTTTTATCATAGGTTGGTGTCTTGGAAGAATGTTTAAAAAAACGGAACCTGAAGCTCAACAACAGCTGCCTCTGCCTGAGAATTTCAATTATTCCCCTCACACAGTCTGTGAGGAAAACGTGGTTCTATTTAATCCTGGTGCCCAGATGCAGCCAAAGCGACTCCCCAGTGATCCCCCCTTTTTCCAGCCCAGAGGTGGGGAAAACAAGTTAACACCCTTGTTGAACATGTCATGTTCAGCATTTGGCAGGCAACAGCTGGAAGAGTTCATGGACATCGCAGGGATCAAGAAACCTTGGCTCATAGACAGCCCTTTGCCAGGGGATGACAAAGCTCAGGCCCTGTCCCCCCTCAGACTTGGTGAGTAAGGGTCACTCCACAGATGTCACTGCTGTGTGGATATATCTGTGGGGCCAAGGTGGGCCTTATGGCATGCATGGGTCCAATCTGTGGGTGCCGTAGAGAAGAATCCAGCCCTTTACAAATTCTGGGAGGGCTCAATCTTAGTCTTACTTGGGCCTCTTGGCATGGCAGGACCAGGCCATTTTGTCTCTGCTAGGGTTGTCAACCTCCAGGTGGATACAGGCTATGGTGGGTTGATCCAGTACGCCGTTTCATATCTTCCTCAGGTCCAAAGATGAATAGGTTGAAGTAAAAAAACCCTTATAGTCCTGTTTGTTGCTATTACTTTGAAACGGGACCAAACTGGACTCCTAAGAGGTTACAATTTTAAGAATTGTCAGGCCTCATTTTGGGCAGGAGCTCACAGAAGTGGAGCTCCAGAACATCTAAATTTTATTGTGCTCTTTCTTTCTTACCTCCCCCTCCCCCCCCCCCCAAATAACTTGCTTCTGGGCTCCATTGTTCAAACCCCCTGTGGAAATTTTGTTGAACTCTTAAGATTTGAGAAATTTTCTAATATTTTTCCCCACACAAAAAAAGGGGAAATAACCATAACATAAAGCAGACGGATGGAAATCTTCATCATGCCACTGTGGCCACATAGGAGAAAGTAATTTTAAAAGTATGATGGGAGTAAGGTATTATTATGACAATTATAATTCAAGAAACACCTTAAGGTAGATGTTGAGCTGATATAATTTAGTACACCTTCTGGTGATGTCAGGAGTGTCTGGCACATGCAAATGAGTTGTACTAATGAGCTCCGGCACCACTTTTCACATAAAATGACCCCTGATAATTGTTATCACTTTGGAATGGGGCCAAACCAGACTCCAAGGAATTTACAGTCTTCTTTGCAATAATGTGTACTGGATCAACCCACCATAGTCCATATTTTTTATTTGGGATTTATATGTTGTATATTGGTAAACAAATGATTGGCTGTTACTAAAATTGTCGGTTGTTGTGCCTAGAGCAGTGTATTTTTGATTTGTGTTCTCCACACTGCAGTCCTTTGTTCTGACAACCTCCAGGCAGGGGCTGAGATCTCCTGGAATAACATGGAGAAAATGGCCACTTGGCTGGGTGGACGCTGTAGTATTATACCCTGTTGAAGTCCCACCCCCCTCCTCACACCCCACCCACCTCAAGTTCCACCCCCCAAAAAATCTCAACGTTATTTCCCAATCCAGAACTGGCAAATTTATGTCCCCCCCCACCTCTTCTAGTGCAGGAAGCTGGCTTATACTAAATCTTATACTTGGTGCTTGGGAGGGGCAACAGTGTGAGGACTTCTAGTGTCCTGGCCCCACTGATGGACCTCCTGATGGTAACTGGGGTTTTTCGGCCACTGTGTGACACAGAGTGTTGGACTGGATGGGCCATTGGCCTGATCCAACATGGCTTCTGTTATGTTTTATGTTCTTATGAATCAGAAATAACAGAATAGGGAAGACAGTACAAAGCTGTAATCAACCAGAAAAATTACAATGTGAATCCAAAAAAAAATTATAATATTTCATCAATTGTATTCATCAATGTATACTGTAATATTATATGAATAGACTACAAGATCATATTACAAAGCCATTCTTAATATCAAAAACATATATAAAACACCATTCATGAACATTACAAACTTCACATGGAGAAAGAAAATATATATCTGCATCAGTTGCAAAGAAAGGTGTATAAATGAGTGATGTAGAAAGTGTTTTGCCCAAATTCAAACTTGCCCAAAGGTAATTAATAAATTAATTATAATCCTTGACCAGATGAGGAGCCAACTGCTTCACACTCGCCAGGGACAATAGAAGGTTTTATAGTCAAGGACCTTGTTAATTGTTTGCACCTGTGTATTTACTAGGGTTGCCAAGTCCAATTCAAGAAATATCTGGGGACTTTGGGGGTGGAGCCAGGAGACTTTGGGGGTGAAGCCAGGAACAAGGGTGTGACAAGCATAATTGAACTCCAAGGGAGTTCTGGCCATCACATTTAAAGGGACAGCACACCTTTTTAAATGTCTTCCTTCCATAGGAAATAATGAAGGATAGGGGCACCTTCTTTTGGGGCTCATAGAATTGGACCCCCTGGTCCAATTGTTTTGAAACTTGGGGGGTACTTTGGGGAGAGGCACTAGATACTATAATGAACATTTGGTGCCTCTACCTCAAAAAACAGCTCCCCCAGAGCCCCCGAAACCTCCAGATCAATTCCCCATTATACCCTATGAGAATTGATCTCCACATAGGGAATAATGAAGTGCTCAGCAGATGTTTCCTTCCCCCCACCCCCTTTCTGGTGACTCTGAAGTGAGGGTTTGGCCTCTCTACTCACGAGTTGTTGTCAACTTCTTCAAAGTAACACAGACACCCCATCCCAAGAGGAAGCCTTTCAATTGGAGACTGAAGCCTCTGGAGGTGGAAAGGCACATGGTCCTCTGGGGGCGGGCTTCCCCCCGTCGGCCAGCTGACTGGGGGTGGGAAGGAGCCTGAGAAGGCGGAAGAACCCCCACTGGGACCTGGGGATTGGCAAGCCTAGTATTTACAGTCACTGATTTAAAGAGCCAGGCACAAACCACACAATCACAACAAAACTTACCAAAACCCCCACTATAAATCTACAAACTTATTTAAAACCCTATCCATTATGCACCTGAAATTGGTACTCTCAGGGAATAGTTTCTGGTATAGACGGAGTCTAGAGAGTACAAAGTAATGTAAATCCTCTGGTGTATGTTTATTTTCCAAAAAATTATTTACGAGGGTCACCTCTAGAACTTGATTTTTGATGCTCCGTGTATGCTCCAGGATACAGGCCTTGACTAATCTTATGCTGTTTCCTATGTATAATAAATTAGTTTAGTTTTAGTTTAGTTTATTTTCGATTTATATCCTGTCCTTCCCACCGAAGTGGCTCACGGCAAGATGATGACATAAATGACCCGTTTGTATTATTACTTGGGAAAGGATTGGATTTGAACCATGCATCAACCCTGAAGATGAGAAAACTCTCAGAGTTCCAATGTTTTTATTTCTTCCAAATTTTATTTGAAACATAAATAACACAAAAAATAATATTAGACAAAAGATATTATGAAATATGAAACAAAATTACAACCAATCTAAAACCCTAAACAAAATTTATTTTCCTCTAATTCCAATGCTAATGGACAAACTTTACAAACTCCCCCCCCCCCCCCACATTTAAAATGGAAAAAGTGCTGTTTATTAGACTGATTTTGCACTAACTTTGCTCTGCAGCAGGCTTCCCTTTGTCTCTGGAGCAAGCTTAGTCATTTCGCACAAGCTGCTCCCGCCGCCATTTTTCATTGTGGCAACCCCCAATTCGATGCATGGCAACGTAAACCTGTTTTTTCAGGTTTACATTGCCACATGTCAAATCAGGGGTAACAGTGATGAAAATGGCGGCACTAAGCTTGCTCCGGAGAAAAAGGGAAGCCTGCCGCAGAGCAAGGTTAGTGCCCAAACAGTCTTATTTTCTTAAGACAATATGTAAAAGTCACTGGCTCTCCAGCAGTCTCCTAAATAATAACAATGGGAAACTGTTGCCACGCAACTTAAAAAAAAGGTGTGTGTGTGGGGGGGGGGGGGGATGAAAGGTGTGTCGGTTGGATGCTTCTCATGCTACTCACAGTCAACACAACATGGAAGGACAAAGGACTGTGGGAACTTGGGTCACCAGCTCTGGGGCGGGAAATTCCTGGAGATTTGGGGGGGAGGGCGGATCCAGGAAAGGGTGAGGTTTGGGGAGGGGAGGGACCTCAACAGGGTATACCACCATACAGACCACCCTCCAAAGCAGCCATTTCCTCCAGGGGAAGTGATCTTGGATGCCTGGAAATCCATCACAATAGCAGGAGATCTCCAGGTGCCCCCTGGAGGCTGGCAACCCTAGTGGGAACTCTACATTGGGCTGTGATAGGAAGGGATCACATATTTTCCTCTTAAAGTGTGCCATGTTTATCCTACGTGGAGATCGATTCTCATAGGGTATAATGGGGAATTGATCTGGAGGTTTCGGGGGCTCTGGGGGAGCTGTTTTTTGAGGTAGAGGCACCAAATGTTCGGTATAGTATCTAGTGCCTCTCCCCAAAGTACCCCCCAAGTTGCTGGGTCAGGGTGGGGAAATACCTAGATATTTAGAGGGTGGAGCTGGGGAAGGGGAAAGTTTCACCAGGGGTTGCCATCCTCCAGGTGGGGCCTGGAGTTCCCCTGGAATTACTACTGCTCTCCAGTCTGCAGAGTTCAGTTCCTCTAGTGCAGGGGTGGTCAAATTTGCTTAACATAAGAGCTAAATAGAATAAACATCAGATGTTTGACAGCCACAAGACATGAAAGGTAGATGTTTGAGAGCCACAAGATAGAGGGAGGGAGGATGGATGGATGGATGGATGGATGGATGGATAGATAGATAGATAGATAGATAGATAGATAGATAGATAGATAGATAGATAGATAGATAGATAGATAGATAGATAGATAGATAGATAGATAGATAGGGGAGGGGGGAAGGGGGGAGGGAAGCAACTTTAACTTTAAATGCATTCTCTAAGCTGCTGGCTGGCTTGGCCTGGAAATATGATTTAAAGAGAGAAATGTCTTCTCCAAGGCAGACAACAGGGCAGTCCACTATGAGAGCCACACAATATGTGTCAAAGAGCCACATGTGGCTCCCGAGCCGCAGTTTGGCCACCCCTGCTCTAGTGGGAAAGGGAACTCAGGAGAAGAGACTCTGAGGCATCATATCTCTACTGAGCTCTCTTCCTCCCCTCAGGGTGTTGCCCCCAAAGCTGGAGTTATCAGCTTTATAAGGGAGCAGTCTCCAGCATGGAAGTAACCTGCCACTAAATTCTCTCTCTGTCTCTGTCTCTCTATGTTGGTCTTTGTCTCTCTGTGTCTGTCTCTGTCTCTCTGTGTCTGTCTGTCTCTCTCTCTCTGTAGCTTACAGCAAAGCCGGGAGATTACTTGGTTCCAAAGACACAGTAGATCACTCCCCATACCCGACAGAAGAAACGGCTCCCTCAACCTCTGGGAGTGTTTTGCACAAGGGTGATGTCCAAGCCCAGGCTGCGTTTTCAGATGACCTCAGAATTCCCAAAGGAGGTTCTTCACCTGGGATTTTGGACAGGCAGGCCTATCGCATGGCAGGCCGATCTCTGGAATCAAGGACAGACAAAGCACGGCCTGAAACGGGAGAAATGCCCCGGAAGAAGCGCGTCTCGTTCTCCGATGCACCGGGCCCAGACAGAACGAGGAACTTCTACTTCAGCGGTAGTACGGAAGTGCCGGTAGCATTTGGGGTTAAAGATGTCGGTGGTGCACAGTGGCCTCAAGGGGCTTTCAAGGCAAGAGCTGAACAGAGGCCGTTTGCCATCTCCTGCCTCTGTGTAGCAACCCTGGACTTCCCAGGTGGTCTCCCATCTAAGCAGCAGCCCAGCTGGACTCTGCTTAGCTTCTGAGATCTGATGAGGCCAGGCTAGCCGAAAGCATCAGGACTAAAGATGTCAGGAGGCGAAAATACTGTGAGAGATGTAAAGCGATGTGTACACACAGGGGGCTATTTGGGATGCAACTACGATGCAGGAAAACTTATGGGTGACCAAGAGGTTCCAAAGTTAGGGTTGTCAAGCTCCAGGCAGTAAAAATAGACAACTCTAAAGTTATAGTGACCAAAATTACTAAATTCTAATATACAATACTAAGCCTACAATAAACATATAGGGACTTAAGAATAAACAGTAATACAAAAGTCCATTTTAAAGGAGTCCCGAAGGCTTCCAAAAGAATATGATGTAGAAAAGCATAGAGCACCAAAGTGCAGGGTGTCGACTTATACCTCCTGCTTCGAGGAGTCTTCAGGCTGGATGTATAAGTCGACACCCTGCCTGTTGATATCAACAAAAGCACATTTGTTGAATTCTAAATACAATTTGCCTTTTGTGAAAATAGATTCAAGTGAGTAACCAAGTTGGCCTGAAGCAACAGATCAAAGTTTAAGCCCACCATTAAGACTAGCAAAGTTTAATTCTGGGTATAAGTGTGCCTGAACATGAAAGCTTATACCCAGAATTAAATGTTGTTGGTTTTAAAGGTACCACAGAGCTGAAACTTTGTTCTCTTTGCCTCCTGGATACTGTATTCTATGACGGGAATGTACAGAAGGGTGCCTAGTGTATCTCTCTCCCTCCAGCACAAAAGGACTCACACAGACTTTGCTTCCAGAGTGCCACATTCATTCGGCCAAGGCCAACAAATTAAGGGACCAGTTTTCCATGTTTATTTCCCTCTTCTGGCTGTAGATCCATTTTGTTAGTCCTAGCCGGGGGGGGGGGGAGGGGGTTGAGTAGGAACACAGTTCTGGCTGGCTTGGCGTCAGGGTGTGTGGCCTAATATGCAAATGAGTTCCTGCTGGGCTTTTTCTACAAAAAAGCCCTGTGCAAAACAATGGTGATGCCAGGGTGTGTGGCCTAATATGCCAATGAGTTCCTGCTGGGCTTTTTCTACAAAAAAAGGCCCTGGTAACTCCTACTGTGTGATGGACAATAAGAGGCATGCTTTCCCTACTGAGGACCTGGGAACATCATCTGTGGCATGGGGAAGAAGATGGAGAAAGCAACCTTGGAGGCTGCAGCAAAATAACAGAGTGGCTGCACAGTGATAGACCAAAGCAAAAACAACTGTGCCAAAACAATTACAAACAGTCTCTATTTCATTAGAAAATATATACCCAGATATTCTATGAACAATATATTCAACAAGGGGTAGGTTCTATGGCAATAAAGTCCATAAATTCATGTGGCAACAAAAGTGCTCCTGAGAAGTTGAGGAACCAGATCCCCTCAAAAGAAGGCTCCAAAGCTTACATCTTTCAGTTCCTTTTGGTCACGTTACACTGCATATGTATCTGTCATAAGCAGCACATAGGGTGCTCAATAAGACCAATAAAATCTAGGATTTTGGAACATATTTCTAGACTTCATTCATCAGTGGAAGGTGCCCGTTTGGTGAATCACATATTGGAAACTGGTCATGATGTTAATAAACTAAGATTTTTTGTGGTACAGACTTTGGATAAATCTAGTTTTAAAGGTGGAAATGCTCAAAAGACTGTTACAAATAGAAGCCCGATGGATACACCGGTTAAAAAACTGTAAAACCATTTGGTTTGAATGTGAATAATGATCTTTCTTGTTTTATATGATTCCAAGGTTTTGTGCTCTGATGCATGTAAACATTCTGTAATGGTGAAAGTTTTTTCTGTTTTTTGAATACCTTTAAGAGGCTAATGTGCAACACCCGTCCGTTTCCTTAAATGGAGGCAACTGTGGTTGGAGTTATGAGCATGTGCCTTTTTGTAAGTTGTGTGAAGACATAGCTTGCCATCAGTGGAGAAATATTTCTGTTAAAAATTTCATTCAGGTATGTGTGTATGCCTGTTGGTTCTGATATTATATAATTTTAGATGGCAATTTGTGTGTAACCCGTAGTGTTGCGTTTTTTAAGAACAGGACTGACTCTACGAGAAAGCATCTTGATGCGAAACGTGTACCAAGAATCAACAGGCACGTTAACGTTATATCAACCTCTGGAGCCTTCTTTTGAGGGGATCTGGTTCCTCAGCTACTCAGGAGCACTTTTGTTGCCGCATGAATTTATGGACTTTATTGCCATAAAACCTACCCCTTGTGGAATGTATTGTTCATAGAGTATCTGTGTATATATTTTTTCTAATGAAATACAGACTGTTTGTAATTGCTTTGGCACAGTTGCTTTTGCTTTGGAGGAAGCAGGAGCTGTGTCTCTCTTGCAGTCCAGCAAGAGCCAAAGGGCAGAGAACTCCCCATCATCACAGCCAAAGAATGCTCTCTCAGCCAGGGAGAGGTAAAGGCAGGGCCGGCCCCACCTCTAGGCAAACTAGGCGATTGCCTAGGGTGTCAGCCTTCCAGGAGCACCAAATAGGGTGCCCCCCCATGTGACTCGGTGACATTATCAGTGCAGGGTGGGGGGCACCAGAAATTAGCCTTACCTAGGGTGCCAGACAGTCTAGGGCTGGTCGTGGGGGGCTGGATCTCACAGATCTATTGCACTAGTGAAGGTATTTTCCTCCAGAGGAAAGGAAAGGAAAGGTCCCCTGTGCAAGCACCAGTCGTTTCCGACTCTGGGGTGATGTTACTTTCACAGTGTTTTTATGGCAGACTTTTTACGGGGTGGTTTGTCATTGCCTTCCCCAGTCATCTACACTTCCCCCCCAAGCAAACTGGGTACTCAGAAGGCTGAGTCAACCTGGAGCCGGCTACCTGAAAACCCAGCTTCTGCTGGGGATCGAACTCAGGTCGTGAGCAGCGCTAAGGACTGCAGTACTGCAGCTTTAACACTCTGCGCCACGGGGCTCAGAGGAAAGACCATTAGGCATTGTGGAATGGCTTTTTGCACCAGAACAGAGATTTAGCATCAGGGCTTTTTTTTTTGGTGGAAAAAGCCCAGCAGACACTCATTTGCATATTAGGCCACACCCCCTGACACCACACCAGTCAGAACTGCATGCCTCTGTGTTCCTGCTAAAAAAAGAACCACACCTTTCCCCCCTAACTGGATGAGTCGCTCCTGGAATGAAAAAATTATATGTGGTGAATAACGTGTAGGGTTGGGGGCAGGATATCTCCCGGTTTGGAGGCCCTTCCTCTGCTTCAGGGTCATCAGAAAGTGTGGAGGGGGGAGAGGGAAAAATCTGCTGGGCATTCCATTATACCTTATAGAGACTGCTTCCCATAGGGTATAATGGAGACTTGATCCATGGGTTTCTGGGGGGCTGTTTTTCGAGGTAGAGGCACCAAATTTACAACATAGCATCTGGTGCCTCTTCTCAAAACACCTCCCAAATTTCAAAAAGATTTGACCAGGGGGTCCAATTCTAAGAGCCTCAAAAACAAGGTACCCCTATCTTCATTATTCCAAATGGAGGGAAGGCATTTAAAAGGTGTGCGGTCCCTTTAAATGTGATTGCCAGAACTCCTTTCAGAGTTCAGTCGTGCTAGTAACACGCTTTCTCCAAGCTCCACTCCCAAAGTCCCCAGATATTTCTTGAGTCAGACCTGGCAACCCTAATAATGTGTCAGATTTGTACCAGGAAGTCTGGATTCGAATCCATGCCCTCATCTACAGGGCTGGCCTTGAGCCAAGTGATTTCTCTCAGTCTATCCAACTTCACAGGGTTGTTGAGGGGACAAATATCTATAGGAAAGCTGGGAGACCTGTGACATATACAAATAAACGAACAATCTTGTTTATAATCAGGCTGTTTTTAATGACTTTCTGCTTCACGTTGCTTTATCCCTAATCCTTTCATTTAAAGGGCTTGTTATGCTTTTCTTCCAGGATTTTGGGGCTGAAGGAAAAGAGTCAAAGAAGCAGGAGTGGAATTCCAGAATATTAGGCCACACACCCCTGATGTAGCCAATCCTCCAAGAGCTTACAAAAACGAGCCTTGTAAACTCTTGCATAAGAACATAAGAGAAGCCATGTTGGATCAGGCCAATGGCCCATCCAGTCCAACACTCTGTGTCACATAAGGACATAAGAGAAGCCCTGTTGGATCAGGCCAGTGGCCCATCCAGTCCAACACTCTGTGTCACACAGTGACCAAAAACAAAACAAAAAAACCCCAAATGCTATCAGGAGGTTCACATGTGGGGCTAAAAGCCCTTCCACTTTGCCCCCTCCCCCGCAAGCACCAAGAATACAAAGCATCACTGCCCCAGACAGAGAGTTCCAACAATATGCTGTGGCTAATAGCCACTGATGGACCTCTGCTCCATATTTTTATCCAATCCCCTCTTGAAGCTGGCTATACTTGTAGCCGCCACCTCCTGTGGCAGTGAATTCCACATGTTAATCGCTCTTTGGGTGAAGAAGTACTTCCTATTATCCATTCTAACCTGACTGCTCAGCAATTTCATTGAATGCCCACGAGTTCTTGTATTGTGAGAAAGGGAGACAAGTACTTCTTTCTCTACTTTCTCCATCCCATGCATAATCTTGTAAACCTTTATCATGTCACCCTGCAGTCGACTAGGGTTGCCAAGTCCAATTCAAGAAATATCTGGGGACTTTGGGGGTGGAGCCAGAAGACATCAGGGGTGGAGCCAAGATCAAGGCTGTGACAAGCATAATTGAACTCCAAAGGTAGTTCTGGCCATCACATTTAAAGGGACGGCACACCTTTTCAATTCCTTCCTTCCATAGGAAATAATGGATAGGGGCACCTTCTTTTGGGGCTCATTGAATTGGACCCCCTGGTCCAATCTTTTTGAAACTTGGGGGGTATTTTGGGGAGAGGCACTAAATGCAATACTGAAAATTTGGTGCCTCTACCCCAAAAAACAGGCCCCCCAGAGCCCCAGATACCCGTGGATCAATTCTCCATGATTTTCTATGGGAATAAATCTCCATAGGGAATAATAGAGTTCCCAGCAGACATTTCCCTCCCCTCCCCCCGCTTTCTGACGACCCTGAAGCGGGGGGAGGGCCTCCAAACCGGGGGATCCCCTGCCCCCACCTGGGGATTGGCAACCCTACAGTCGACGTTTCTTAGGGTTGCCAAGTCCAATTAAAGATAAACCTGGGGACTTTGGGGGCGGAGCCAGGAGACTTTGGGGGTGGAGCCAGGAACAAGGGTGTGACAAGCATAATTGAACTCCAAGGGAGTTCTGGCCATCACATTTAATGGGACAGCACACCTTTTTAAATGCCTTTCTTCCATAGGAAATAATGAAAGATAGGGGCACCATCTTTTGGGACTCATAGAATTGGACCCTCTGGTCCAATCGTTTTGAAACTTGGGGGGGTATTTTGGGGAGAGGCACTAGATGCTATACTAAAACTTTGGTGCCTCTACCTCAAAAAATAGCCCCCCCAGAGCCCCAGATACCCATGGATCAATTCCCTATTATTCCCTATGGGAATCGTTCTCCATAGGGAATAATAGAGCGCCCAGTAGACATTTCCCTCCCCTCCACGCTTTCTAAAGGGGGGGGAGGGCCTCCAAACCAGGGAATCCCCTGCCCCCTCCCTCTCACACACAAATACTTACTAGATCTTCTTTCTGCAGAACTCTACTTGCTGTGAAAACGAAAGCAAAAGAAAGGGAGGGGCCGTTCTCCATGGAAACTATTACTGACCCTTTCCAATGAAGCCCTTCCTGTTTCCTGCGCAGCCTTAAAGGCACACATTTTACAAACGGATCAGGAGCTCTACAACTACATGATGCCTACACGCATGTTCCCCCCTGCTTCCGGATTTTTGGAGAGTGGGGGAGGAGGCTGCAAATTCAGGGGTTCCCCGCCAGGGTGGGGGTGGGGGTTGGGAAGCCTCATGTTTCTCCAACCTAAAGAGCCCCAAGCATTTTAACCTTTCTTCATAGGGAAAGTGTTCCAAACCTTTAATCATTTTAGTTGCCCTTTTCTGGACTTTTTCCAGTGCTATAATATCCTTTTTGAGGAGCAGTGACCAGAATTGTACACAGTATTCTAAATGAGACCACACCATCGATTTATACAGGGGCATTATGATACTGGCTAATTTGTTTTCAATTCCCTTCTTAATAATTCCCAGCATGGCATTGGCTTTTTTTATTGCAATCGCACACTGTCTTGACAAAGGAGCTCCTGCTAGAATTCCACCCCTGTGAAAAATATAAATGAAACTGCTTAACTCTAATTCTTCCCCATGTCTTTCATTTCTTGTAGATCTCGAGATGGCTCAAAGCAGCAAGAAAAACGGGCGTGTCGTGGGAGAGATTGCCTTCCAGTTGGATAGGCGCATCCTGGCTCATGTGTTTCCTGGTGTCACACGCCTCTATGGATTCACAGTGTCCAACATTCCAGAGAAGATCAAGCAGGTAACTCTCCCAGTGTTTGAAGTTAAATCAGTCTTTGGCCAAGACTCTTAGGCTGGGTCCAGACCCGCAGCTTGGGGCAGCAAACGAGGTGGTGGGAGCTTTGAGAGCCACATAGTTTATGTGAAAGAGCCACGTATGGCTCCCAGCCACAGTTTGGCCACCCTTGGTGTAGTAGGGTTGCCAAGTCCAATTCAATAAATATCTGAGGACTTTGGGGGTGGGCCAGGAGACTTTGGGTGTGGAGCCAGGAAACATTGGAGGTGGAGCCAGGAGACATTGGGGTGGAGCCAGGAACAAGGGTGTGACAAGCACAATTGAACTCCGAAGGGAGTTCTGGCCTTCTTAAATGCCTTCCCTCCATTGGAAATAATGAAGGATAGCGGCACCATCTTTGGGGACTCATACAATTGGATCCCCTAGTGCAATATTTTTGAAACTTGGAGGGTATTTTGAGGAGAGGCACTGGATGCTATGCTGAATATGTGATGCATCTATCTCAAAAAACAGCGCCCCCCCCCCCCAGAGCCCCAGAGCCCACAGATCAATTCTCCATTCTTTCCTATTGGAATCTGTCTCCATAGGGAATGATGGAGTGCCCAGCAGATATTTCCCTCCCCCTCCCCGTTTTCTGATGACCCTGAAGCGGGGGGAGGGCCTCTAAACCAGGGATCCGCGCCTGAGGATTGGCAACCCTATGGTATAGTGCCGTAGAGTCCACTTTTAAAAGCAGCCATTTTCTCCTGGGGAACCGATCTTTGTTGGCTGGAAATCAGTTTAATTCCAGGAGATCTCCAGCCAGAGCCTGGAGGCTGGCAACACTATGTATTAATGATCTGCGGAGCAGAACCATAAGTTGTTTTTAGTGACTCTTCTGTCTCTTTCGTATGAGGAGGGTGGGACTGGCAACCCTACAACTTGGAGTTGGCAGCTCTTATCACCTTTCCCTGCTTCCTTATCTCCTTCACCTCTCCTAGGAACCTTCCTGTTATCTCCCCCCTCATCTCTCCCTATGTTAATTTACCTACTTCATTATTTCCAGCTTGCCTTTTTCCACAATGAAGACTCAGTCATTCTTTTCTCTTTCATTTCATCCTCACAACCAACCTGTGAGGGCTATGAGGCTTAGTGAGTGTGTGTAACTGGCCCAAAGTCAACCAGTCGGCTTGCCAGTCCCCAGGTGGGATAGAATGATCAGAAGCAAAAGCTACCGTGAAATCCAGCCTCTATCCAAATAATGTAAACTTAGTCCACTTTAAAGAAATAGTTCATATATTTATTTTAAACAAGTACAAAACATTAGTGAAAATTTTTGTAGAAATAAGGAATGGTAGCACCAGTACACCTGTCCCTCTTTATCCCATAACACAAAGTCGTAACTTTCTTGGGAAGGTCCCAGTGAGTTGAATGATGTTTAATCCGTTCAACGTCTTTAAAGATAAACAGCCCACAATCCGTCAGGCTGTGCAGCCAATCAGTCCACAGTACAACAGGTTTGTATTAGTTTTTCCTGTTTCGCTTTTAGCTTTTGCAAGCTGCATAAAATAAACATCCATATTTCTACAAAAAATTTCACTAACGTTTTGTACTTGTTTAAAATGAATATATGAACTATTTCTTTAAAGTGGACTAAGTTTACGTTATTTGGATAGAGGCTGGATTTCACAGTAGCTTTTGCTTCTGATCATTCTATTCCGGTTTGCCGTGATTCTCTTTTCTGGTTACACAATCCCCAGGTGGGGGCAGGGGATCCCCCAGTTTGGAGGCCCTCCCCCTGCTTCAGGTTCAGCAGAAAACAGGAGGGGGGGGGGAGGAAGGAGTCTGCTTGGCACTCCATTATTCCCTATGGAGACCGATTCCCATAGGTTATAATGGAGAACTTGATTCATGGGTATCTGGGGCGGTGAGCTTTTTTTTGAGGTAGAGGCACCAAATTTGCAGCGTAGCATCCAGTGCCTCTCCTCAAAACATCCTCAACGTTTCAAAAGGATTGGACCAGAGGGTCCAATTCTATGAGCCCCCAAAGAAGGTGCTCCTATTTATTATTTCCAATGGAGGGAAGGCATTTAAATGTGATGGCCAGAACTCCCTTTGGAGTTCAATTATGATTGTCACAACCGTGCTCCTGGCTTCACCCCCAATGTCTCCTGGCTCCACCCCCAAAGTCCCCAGATATTTCTTGAATTGGACTTGGCAACCCTATCAACCAGTGAGCTTTCATGGCAGAGTGGAGATATGAACCTCAGTCTCCCAGCTCCTAGCATGAAATTCTAACCACCACAGCACACTGGCTTGGGGGGCAGGCTGTTGTTGAATTGTAACAAGCAGCTTGGCCTGGGTGAGCCATGCCAGGGGCATGGTAGCAAGCAAGTTAGCCAGTGGTTGCCACTGGCTGTGGCTCTACTAAGTCCTCTCTCTGAGGCCCAAACTAGAAAGGGTCCTCTCTCCATCCTCCCCCCCCCCCGCCTTTCCTGAATACAGGGGTGGAATTCTAGCAGAAGCTCATTTGCATATTAGGCCCCACACCCCTGATGTAGCCAATCCTCCAAGAGCTTACAAAAAATAGCCTTTCAGCAAAAAATAGCAAAAAATAGCCACCACCTTTCAGCCCCAGGCTGCATCAATAAATTAAAGGACCAGCCTGTTCCTAAACTTCGTGTTGTTGGGTGTTTTTTAAATCCCCCCAGGTCTCTATGAATTGCCTGGGTGGTTCTGTGGATGAGAAAAAGTTTCGAGCCATGACCCAGCGCTATTTAGACCTGATCACTCACCTGGAAAAGATGGGCTACAACATTGATGTCCACCCAGTCTTCAGTGAGTTTCTCATCAATACCTACGGCATTCTGAAGCAAAGGCCGGATTTGAATTCTAGCCCAATACACAACAGTCCTGCTGAACTCCGGAAGATGGTAATTGATACGGTGCCACCCAGGTTCCTTGGTGATACCTTGCTTCTTTTAAACTGTTTGTGCGAACTTTCCAAAGACGACAACAAGAGCCTCTTCGCCTGGTAATGCCAACTGTGATTCTTGTTCCTAAATCTCCAACAGGAATAGAAAACCTGCAACATCTCTCGAATACAAACCTATCTGCTGAAAGAGGACATGACGGGTTCTTGTGTCAGGGTCTTGCCAACTGACTTATTGTCTTAATATTGCTTTTGATTAAATATGTACTTTTTCTGTTTCTATCCATACTGCTTGAAATATATATATTTAAATCATTGTTGTTAGCTGCCACAGGAGCCGTGTTTGGGCTAGACTGTGAGAGCTGAATATTAGAATAAATAACAAATAAAACATTGTTAATGTTCACATCTTGGATGCTGCCTATCTTGTTGCTTGGGAGACACAGTTGCCAGCCAGCCTGAGCCAAATGCTGTTCTCCCATTCAGTTTAGGATATATCCGCACATTACCTTCAGGTAGGTTGCCATGTTCGTCTGAAGCAGCAGAGCAAAGTTCGAGTCCAGTGGCACCTTTTAGACCAACAAAGTTTTATTCAAGGTATGAACTTTCGTGGGCACGCACATTTCTTGAGATACAATGAAATGGAAGTTACCAGTCCATAGGTTAGCAGTTAATTGGCATAATGAAGATGTTTACAGATTCAAGGATCAAACAGGAATAATGAGCTTTGTTTATATGGTGTTAACATTTGTTTGGGTTTAATTCTGGGGAAAACATCATGAAGGAAACAAATATGCCAAAATTGGAGACAGATGTGTAAACATGCCTTTCTTAATTGTGGGATGCTGAGGGTAATTAATCGAGACCCTGTCGTTACGCTCCATCCATCTCCTCACAAACATTCTCTTGAGGGAAGACCGATGGAGCGTAGCAACAGGGTCTCAATGGACTCCACTCCGATATTTTGTGAGAAAAGTTTTGAGATTTTGATGAGTTTTGGAGTGTTTTTGCTGAATTACATTGGCATGACAACAAAGAACAGAGTCAGGGTCAGGTAGGGTTGCCAATTCCAGGCTGGGTAATTCCTGAAGATTTGGAGGGAGAGCCTGTGAAAGATGGAATTCAGGAAAGTGAGGAAACTCAATAGGGTATAATGCCACAGAGTCCACCCTTCAAAGCAACTAATTTCTCCGGAGGCATTGATGTTTACAGCAGGGTGGTTTTTTTTTTTTAGTTTAAATTATTTATTAAGTCGAAGAACAGAACAATAACATGCAAAAAAGCGTTCAACACGTATAAGAAACATATATAGTTATTAACATGTCATTTATCCTTAAGGAGGATCATCTGTGGTTTGAATCAGAACAGGCAATATTTCACTGGAAAAAATGTAAAATTACAAGAGTTAATTCTATAATTATTGTATATAGATATCATTAACTAATAGTATAAAACAAACCATTTCTGCCCAGATTTGTGCCATTTTTCCTCATACCATTTATAAAATTTATCCCATTTCTTACTGGCCTCATGTTTGGGCTCTCCTTTTAACATGTTCGAAAGTACATCCATTTCAGCTGCGTTCAGGATTTTATCAACCACCTCATTTACTTCAGGACAAAACCTTTGTCGCCAACATTTGGCAAAAACTATTCTTGCAGAGGTGAGAGTATATATCGTCATATGTATATCTTCAGTGGGTACTTCTTTTCTAACAAATGCCAACAACATCAGTTCCGGTTTAAATTGTATATCGATTAACAATATTGCCTTTAAATTTCCATATACTTTTATCCAAAATTTTTTAGCGACCTTACAGTTCCACCAGATGTGGAAAAAAGAACCCGTTGCACGGCCGCATTTCCAGCATTTAGGTGAAATAGATTGACTAATTTTAGATAATTGCAGGGGAGTGATATACCATCTATGAAATATTTTAAAGACATTTTCTCTAAAGTTAATAGGTTTGATATTCTTATAATTCAGTCTCCAAAAAGAGGCCCATTGTTCCAGATCGATGTTCCTTTGCAGATTTTGGGACCATTTTACCATTGATTCCTTTACTGACTCATCCTCCAGTTTGATTTGCATCAGGTAATTGTATACTTTCTTAATTACTTTATCATCCTCTTTAAATAGCAGTTTATCAAAATCAAAATTGCTTTTAGTAAATCCCTTAGGTTTATCAGTATTATACTTAGCTATTATTAAGTTCATCGTCCACCAGTCAAGTTTTATCCCCCTAGATTCAAGCTCATCCTTCCGTCTGAGATTATCTTTCTCATCTAGTAGATCAATATATCTGGTCTTCCTATTAGAAATCCTTAGTTGAGGCTGAATTGAAGCTTCTTCAGGAGATAACCATCTCGGCGTCTTAGTGTAGATTATTTTTCTAACCTTCAACCAAACTTCATATATAGTTTTACGTATTAAGTGGTTCTTAAAATCATTCTGCCCCTTACTGACGTACCAAAGGTTCGCATGCCATCCTACAGCAGGGGTTTTTAACTCATTTGTTATGAGGGCTGGATCTGATATAAATGAGACCTTGTTGGGCTGGGCCAGGGCATGTGTATACCTATTTAAGATTAGGTAGCAGAGATATAAACTTTATAAAGGACACAGACAAAAACAATTAAATACATTTTCTAAAAACTGTTAACATGCTTAAAATGTTAACACTTGTTGGAATTAAAGGTGCTTTCTTTGTCTCTCTCCTATTGAATCCAGAGAACTGGACAAATGAAGCTCTGGCTATTTCCTTCCTTCCCCAGGAGGAGGAAGGAAGAGAGGCTTGGCTCAGTAGCTCTGCTGCGCGATTGAGAGAGCCTGGAAAAACAAGCTCTGCCTTCCCCCCTTCCTCCCCAAGGGAGGAGCCTCAGCCAAGTGAGAAAACTGCGGTTTTGCTCTGTAGCTCCTGTGTGATTGAGCAAGTCTTGCAAAGCAAGCTGTTATGCAGAAGGAAGCAAGCGATAGGAAGAAGGAAGCAAATGACAGCCAGTTGCTTGGGGGACTGACAGGAGCCCTCCGGGGGTCTGATTTGGCCCTCGGGCCATATGTTTGACACCCCTGATCTACAGTCTAGAAATCAGTAGGTATCTTGGGAGATCTCCAGGTCCCACCTGGAGGCTGGCAATCCTAGTTTGGTAAATAAAGTTTCTTTTTAGTTGGTTCTGTTGGGAGTAGTTAATGAGAAACTCTGCAGATCAGAAAGGTCATGGGCAGTTTGCTGGGAAGTTTCTTGATCCTCCAACTAAAATTTTTTTAAGCCAAGACAGCTGAGAACGTGAACAGCCAGTCACCCCCAGTTCCGGGAGTCCCCACAAATACAGGGAAAGATTCCAGAACAATGTCAATGTTAGTAGAGTGTGTACCCAATTTTTCTGAAGGCAACAACCAAGAGGTAAGTTCTGAATTATTTTCTCCATAAAAGCTCCCTTTGAAGCATGGCTCAGATAACGGCCAAGCAGACATGTTTGTTTGTTTTTCTGTCATAAGTTTCTCTTGTCGACTTGTTGGGAGTCAGCATGTTTCTACAAAGTGGTACATGAGAAAAGAACTTGGGAAGGAAGGAAAAGAACTTGTCACCCTGGCAATGACTTCACAAAACACAGGCAATATTCATCACAAACTTTAGTTTGTAAGCAGGTCCCTGCCAATCCCTGAAATTACGGTAATTATCCAGTTGAAAGATTGCCTAACAAATGTGAATCAAATATAAATGTATCTCAGGTTTTGCAGTCATGTGCTGTAGACTGTGATCTTTTCTGAAAACTTTTTGTTTCAGCTCTTACACAGATTTGGTGTTACCTCATTTTCAGCCCAGGGAAAGCTGTTTTCCCTTATGGCTAACTGGAATTTGCTGGGATCCCATTTTAGTCAAATTGATATCCCTTCCACTTTGGGAAAGGAACTGATGTATCTGTCGGCAGAGTGACTGCTCAGCAGTTATCAGGCAAATGAATTAAAGAGCAAAGAAAGCTTTATTCAGGAAACAACATACTTGATAGCAGTGGTAGTTTTGGTAGAAAAAGCCCAGCAGGAGCTCATTTGTGTATTTGTGGCAGACTGGGTCGAAAAATACTGGTTGCCAGGAGACAAAGAGGCATTTAAGAAATAAATAACTTTTTCAAAAAATACATAAGTGGAAAAAAGGTACAATTAAAACTTTTCTGAAATAAATGTGTGTGTATATATAGATATATTAGTAATTACAGTGCACATATATTGGATATTTTACTGGCAGTATGCAGTAGATATTAAATGTAAATACAGATTGCATTTCCTCCAGGGGAGCCGATCTTTGCCAGCTGGAGATCAGTTGTAAAAGTGGGAAATCCCCAGGCCACATCTGGAGGCTGACAACCCTAAATACAATGTAAATTTTACTCGTATTAATAATACAGTAATAATATTGGAACTTCTATTATATTTTCAAGCTACTATAAGGACATTAACATTTTTAACATATTGTCTAACGTTTAAGGGGGCCCACTTCATCAGGGGCCCATTTGCCATGGGGCAAGCTGACACCCTGGCCAGTCCGCCACTGGCCACATCTCCTGGCTTGGGAGCACATGGCTGCCGCATGATGGGTTGGGCCAGCCCTGGACCTCCACTCCTGTGGGCTCTGGCAGAAAAAAAGCCCTGCTTGATAGTAAAGAGAAGAGACAGAGTTCTAGCTACCTTACTAACTGGGCGAGAGTTCTGTTCTGTTGGACTTCAAGAAGGAGAAAGATATAGCCCTAACAGTAGCTATTCAGACAGACAAGGAATTGCACTTAACAGGGGGAAAGGTGCTGACCCCACATTTCTGTCTGACTAGACTTTCTTCTTGCTGCCCCCAGAAAAGTTCTTCTTTTGTACACCAGATATTGTTTATCCCAGCATCTGTGAACAGGACTTCTTAAAGGCATTTTCTTCTATGGAGGGAGTTTCCTGTATTGCTTCACTCCACTCTTCAAGTGGATAGTCCACTTTTCTATGATTTCTATGATTTTTACAGAAAATTTGCTCATCTTTGAAAAGAAATCCAGTTCTAGGAATTAGGGGTAGGTTTGTGATATTACAAACACTAACCAATCAGTGCTGTGTACAGCTGATGGTCACAGAATTAGGAGGGGTGGCTTCCGCTGCCCTTGGCCAAGGAATTGTCCTTTGGTATTGTTATGTATGTGGACTCAAGGGAAGACTTTGGATGTTTCCGCCTGGCTCATTGGAGCCATATGGACTGAGCTTGGGGACTTGGGAACAAAGGGCTGCAGGATTCAAATCCCTGCAGCCCAGGACCAATCACAAGCCCCCACCGGTTTGAATGACCCAATAACGTGCTTGCGCGAGAACCCAGATATGTATATAAGTTTGGCCCGTGGGCCCCAATGCCAGTCTTGTAATGTGACTTTATACTATGTGCCACTCCTATTAAAGAGCTTGTTATCACTGACTCTGAGACTCTGCCTTGCATAGAACCCACTATATTATAGTGGCGATGAAGGTGGGATCCGGATGAGCGAGGTCCAGGGCACCCCAACATCGCCAAGCGCATCGAGCTCCAGCACCGCTGTGGAAGAGGCACCGCTGCCCAGCCCGATCATGGCTGCTGTGTCCGGATCGAAAAACTCCATTCCGGAGTTTGACAGGCACAGCTTGAGGCCTGGGAAGCCTGGGTCAAAAGACTCAAGTACCACCTCGTGGCGCAGTGAATCAAGGATGATGAACCTGAAATTGAGAAGGCCATCCTGCTGAGCAACTGCAGCATCGCCACACTACAGCTAGCAGAGGACCTGGTCGCGCCGGAGACGCTTGAGACGTCTTCCTTCGACAAGATCATCGAGATGCTGACTGGCCATTTCATCCCGAAGCCTACTCTCCTCACCCGAAAACTACAGTTTCTCAACAGCTTCCAGGAGCCGAACGAGACCGTTGCGACCTTCCTAGCTTGCCTACGAGACCTGGGCAGGAAGGCGGAGTACAGTACACAACTGGAAGAGGCCCTGCTCATGAAGTTCACTCACAGCCTCAGGGACGTGAAGGCACATCGGAAAATTGTGTCAGAATCAAAGCCCTACAAATAGCCACCGCAGGCCCTACAAATAGCCACCGCAGCCGAGGACGCGCAAAAGGAGAAGGCCCGCCGCCTGGGAACCAGCGCTCACCAGCTGCGACCGGCTGCGGAATCGGACGACTCAGACAGGGATGATGCCCTCAAGCTGCACCAGGCGGGCCAACAAAAGCCAAGGCCACGAGCGACAGAATCGACCACCCCCAAGACTTGAGCCAGCTGTGAGGAGCCACACAAGTGGCGCACATGCAAGTCCAGGAGCACGACCTGCCATACATGCAGGAAGGCCGGATACTTAGCTCGGGTGTGCCAGTCAGCGGTGCTGCACCAAGGAAAACTTCCTCACCAATAGAATGGCTGCTGCCATGAGGTCACACTAGTGGACGACATCTAGGCACTCACCACTTCGGGGACCCAGGTATGCCAGTTGCCCCTTCCCTCCCCGGATAAATATTACGTGACTGTGTTCATGGAAGGCAAGCCCTGCAAAACGGAGGTAGACTCCGGGACTGGCCAGACGGTCATTTCAGTCCGCACGTTCAGGGAGATGTGCCCTGGGGAGGAAGCTCAGTTACAACCAACCTCATTCATTGTCTGGGACTTTCAGAAGAAGGAGGTTGCAGTCCTGGGAGTGGGTCTGGTCCACATTAGGTACGGAAAGTTCAAGGGTGAGCTCCCCCTCACTGTGTTGGAGGGCGATCTGGGCAGCCTTCTAGGTCGGTCCTGGTTCCAGGCCCTGGGCATCCAAGTGACAGGGATCCATTACACCCCCATTCAAAGAGACTTTCAAAAGGTGTGCGAAGAGTTCCCCGCTGTTTCTGATGGGACTCTGGGGACATACACCGGGGCCCCCGTAGCATTACAACTGGATCCCAACGTGCAGCCCATATGGCTGAAGGCCAGGCGGGTGCCACTAGCTCTTAGGCCCAAGATCGAAGAGGAGCTGGACCGCCCTGTGGCCCAAGGATGAGGACGAGAACGCAACCACTCCGGCGCCTGCTCTAGGCAAAACAACCCATGAGCCGGAGGAAGCAGAAGAGCCCGCAGCTACACCCGTGCCAGCACCAGCGGAACATATGGGACCACCATCAGCGCAAGAGTCCTCGAAGGACCCAGTCCAGCCAGCAGATTTCCCCTCGGCACCAGGGTCTCCACCAGTAACGCCTGAAGCAGAAACCGCATCGCCGCCAACTCCAGTGCTCAGGCGGTCGACACGAAAGCACCGCAAGCCCACATACCTTAAAGACTATGTTCACTAGGGGCTTGCGAACTAAGTGGGGAGGGATGTTATGTATGTGGACTCAAGGGAAGACTTTGGATGTTTCCGCCTGGCTCGTTGGAGCTGTACGGACTGAGCTTGGGGACTTGGGAACAAAGGGCTGCAGGATTCAAATCCCTGCAGTCCAGGACCAATCACAAGCCCCCACCAGTTTGAATGACCCAATGACATGCTTGTGCGGGAACCCAGAGATGTATATAAGTTTGGCCCATGGGCCCCAACACCAGTCTTGTAATGTGAGCTTATACTATGTCACTTCTATTAAAGAGCTTGTTATCGCTGACTCTGCATAGAACCCACTATATTATGGGTATATAATACGTTCTTTTCTGGTGACTTTGCAGCTCAATGAATGTACCCTGTTTGGAGTAGTTTAAAGCCACAAAGAGGAACACTTCCAACGTAATTGAGGAAAAATAAATTGAATCAGAAGGATGTAAAGTATTCATGGTGTTTCTTATTTTAAAAGTAGATGATAGGGCCCTGATTTCTAGGTTGACTCTCCAAGGTCTCTAATTGTCAGAACTTGAAGAACTTCAAACAACGCTTATTACTTTGTTGCAAAAGTATAAGGCATTTATTGAGAACTGTGTTCGGTGAAGCACAAGTTGACTCTGATAACAGGCTCGGTTATCGATACATCCTTTAAGGGGTTGTAACAGAAACAATAAAACCATTTCTCACACTCTAGGAGACAGTTGTCTGTTCCCAGGGTCCCTTATCTCCATGTAGGAGGAAGGAGCCCTGCTGCACCGTTCTAGCAGGCCGTCTTCAAAGGACACCTGCAGATGTTTTCCAGAGGCTATCTGTCACCCTTCAGTGGTTACAGTTTGTTTGAAATGCAAGGCATTTGGTTAGTAGGCTTTATTACAAGGACATGTATTAGTGAACAGTTACAATATGGAGTCGGTTAGGCTAAGAATACCAAGCTCAGCATACACAACAGATACAAGTTCTGACACTAATGGCCTGTGTGCTCTGATTCAGGTGATCAATGGGATTGCCAAGGCCATCTCCCAGACGGAGGGCTGCAAGCTCCTGGATGTGGATGCCGGGCCTTCCACCAATCGGACCGTTTACACCTTCGTGGGGAGTCCTGCAGCGATTGTTGAGGGTGCACTGAATGCGGCCAGGACAGCTTTCCAGCTCATCAACATGGAGAACCACAAAGGTGATCACAGTGGAATGAGGGGATTGGAGGACTCTGCAACCTTTCCCATGTTTGGGACAGTATATTTTGTCCTGGTTCTTGAAAGTGTTGGCCAGAGCCATCACACATCATAAAGGGCCAGTAATATGGTGGTATCACAGCAGGGGATGAATTCAGATGAAGATGAAGTCACCCTCTGTTGTGGGGTTCTCTGGACTTTGACACTCTAATTGCCTCTGACATTGGGGGTTGGGCTTGGAAAACCAAAGATTCAAATTATGGGTCAGCCATGAAACTCACAAAGTTGGCTTGTACAAGTCACTTCCTTTCTGCCCAACTTACTTCTTGAGGTGGTTTCAAAGTCAAATATGATAACTTGCCACGTTCAACTTGCTGTGTGCCACTCTGAACTCCTTAGAAAAAGATCAGGATAGAAATGGAATAAACGAGCTCACCCACCATGTGGACGGCTCAGTCTCAAGGGTGCAAATTCCAATGGTTTCCAAATTCTTCTTGTAATATATATGTGACTGTATCTTTAAGAGGACTGGGACATTTCTCATCTCACACATGAACACACATGAAGCTGCCTTCTACTGAATCAGACCCTTGGTCCATCAAAATCAGTATTATCTACTCAGACTGGCAACGGCTCTCCAGGGTCTCAGGATGAGGTCTTTCCCATCACCTCCTACCTGATCCTTTCAACTGGAGATGATGGAGGATCGAACCTGAGACCTGCATGCCAAGCAGAGGCATTTCCTTTGAGTCACCACCCTTTTCCACACCATCTTAAAGAACTGTAAGAACATCTGGATAGTTAAGACAAATTTGTTTTCCATCAGTTTGTCATTAAAAGGCCTGAAACGGTATTCATATAAATACCAAGATAATTTGTCCCAACATTCTGAAATTTAGCAGAGCAGCTATTGGTGTCATCTCATGAATAATGGCAGTTATGGAAATTTTAAAGTATTATACTATCTTAAAGTATGCAACCAATTTTTTTTTGCTCACCCAAAACATACTTTCATCTTCTATTTTTTTCTCTTCTAGCATAGCACTGCTGTTCTTAGTATAAAAGGAAAGCAGGGTATTCCAGTGGCTTCAGAAACAACTAGAGGCCGTTAGAGGCCATTCTAGCAATGTTCTAGTAGAATTTGCAGCCTTGGATGGGACAGGAAGATGGGTTGGGGGTGCAGGAAAGCCAAGGAAATATTCTGCGCAACTTCTGCCACAGTTCTCAGACACAGTTTCTGAAACTAATACAGACACCTGAAACTTCAGCTTTGTCCAAATTCCGTTTTCCCATGTCTGCTCCACGGCATTCTTCCAGCCTCACAATGTCTCTCTGAAGCCTATCTTTCCTATCTCAGGGGAACATCCCCGGATGGGAGCCCTGGATGTGTGCCCCTTCATCCCAGTGAGAAATGTCACCATGGCGGACTGTGTTCATTGTGCCAATCTCTTTGGCAAGCGTTTGGCAGACGAACTCCATGTGCCTGGTAAGTTGGCTGTAGCAAAAGATTGGGAGATCTTCTGTCCTGCTCAAGGCTAAGGAGTCAACAGTGCTGGAGCTTAAATGTTGTTCCAGCAAAGGTTGAGAGTGAACTGAGGCCTTAAATACCCCTGCAAGTAGGTGGACATGTGAGCCCTGCCCAGGGCTTCTTTTGTAGGAGGAGCTCCTTTGCATATTAGGCCACAGCCCCTGATGTAGCCAATCCTCCAAGAGCTTACAGGGCTCTTCTTACAGGGCCTACTGTAAGCTCCAGGAAGAGCTACATCATAACCATATGAATACTTTTGTTTGGCCTGATTGGCCGTTATCCATGGTGATGTGATTGTCTAGGATTAGATGCCATTTAGGGAACGTCCTTTAGGTTAAATTGATCCGGTAAAATAACAGACAGGTGATGGAGTATACAAACAAAGCGAAGTAGTCCTGTTAGTTGCATGGAAAAGAGGAGATGAGAAACAGCTAACCTCTGGCAAATGCCTTCAAGCTGTGGTTCATTTAGGGTTGCCAAGTCCAATTCAAGAAATATCTGGGGACTTTGGGGGTGCAGCCAGGAGACTTTGGGGGTGGAGCCAGGAGACATTAGGGACCAATATCAAGGCTGTGACAAGCATAATTGAACTCCAAAGGGAGGTCTGGTCATCACATTTAAAGGGACGGCACACCTTTTCAATGCCTTCCTTTCATAGGGAATAATGAAGGATAGGGGCACCTACTTTTGGGGCTCATAGAATTGGACCCCCTGGTCCAATCTTTTTGAAACTTGGGGGGTATTTTGGGGAGAGGCACTAGATGCTATACTGAAAATTTGGTGCCTCTACCCCAAACAACAGCCCCCCCCAGAGCCCCAGATACCCGCAGATCATTTCTCCATAATTTTCTATGGGAATAAATCTCCATAGGGAATAATAGAATTCCCAGCAGACATTTCCCTCCACTCCCCCCGCTTTCTGACGACCCTGAAGCAGGGGGAGGGCCTCCAAACCGGGGGATGCAGTGCCCCCACCTGTGGATTGGCAACCCTAGGTTCATTCCTCCACAGTGACAACCACATCCTGATATAGCAAGAGACAGACAGCATGCATACGTTTTGCTGATGGGTGCAGAAAACATCACTCTCGGGAGACCCCATTTTAAGTAGTTCTCTGCTTCGTGGTGTATAAAGGGAGAATAGTAAGACAGTGGGGGGATGCATCAGTGATGTGTGCAGGGCTTTTTTGTAGCAGGAATTCCTTTGCATATTAGGCCACATACCCCTGATGTAGCCAATCCTCCAAGAGCTTACAGTAGGCCTTGTACTAAGAGCCCTGTAAGCTCCAGGAGGATTGGCTACATCAGGGGTGTGTGGCCTAATATGCAAAGGAGTTCCTACTACGAAGAAAGCCCTGGCTCTGCCCCCTCTAGGAGCAAGGAAGCTACTAGTTCTTAAAGGTGTTATGCCTGGTTATAGTGGCAAGTTCTTTGAGGGGATCGCAGGAGTTCTTGGTTTTGGGGGGCCTGAGGGATCAGTTGGGGAGAAGGCTGTTGTTATGCTCTGCGAACAACTCACACCAGTTGGCAGAGGAGTTGCTTCCCTATACTGGACTGAGCTTTATTCTTTGTACTGAACCAGCCCCACATTTAGATTTCCACTAATCAAAACCTGGAACAAAAGAAAATGCTCAGCACAAATATCATTATATTTATTATTTGAAAAAAATATTGGTATCCCACCGCTACTTGCTCAGAGTGGCCAACAGCAAAATAATGGATTGAGCTTCCATTTATTGGCGGCCATCCTTGACTCACTGGGTTTAGGTAGAAAGGAGGGAGGAAGAGTTGTGCCCTGAGCAGTCTCTTTATACTTGCAGTGTATCTGTACGGTGAAGCTGCTCTGAAGGAGAGCAGAAGGTCTCTGCCAGCCGTCCGAGCAGGAGAATATGAAGCCCTCCCCAAGAAAGTAAGTGTTTGGGAGGTACTGCCCTGAGGATCCAGAGCAGGCCGGCGCTGGGGGTTCTTCCGGAGCCTGGCTCTGAGTGCGCCCGCTGCAACGCCTCCCCCAACCTCACTCAGGCTTCCCGCGATCGGGGCAGCAGTGGGCGTGCTCAGAGCCGGACTCCAAGCGCACTCGGTGTTTGGCTGCTCCACCAACCCCATGGGTCTGACCCAGGGAATGTGAAAGCGACCGGGCAGCGCCTGTGCACTGCAGTCCTGGGAGCCTGCCAGGCTCCAAGGAGAACACTGCGCAGGCAACCCTGCCTTTGTGTTTCTTGGGTCTGTAATAGCCCCGGGGAACATGAAACTCGCCGGGCAGCGTCTGCGCTCCATGGAGCCTGCTTTCCATTGGGGAAAGCAGGTTCCCCATGCTGCACATGGGGAGAAGGTGCGCCTAGCAGTGGTCCATAAGTGTCAAGTATCTTGTTTCTGTATTAGTATTCCTGTATTGTTAACTGTAATTCTAATGTGTTGCACATCAAAGCCATGTAACTTCTTCCTTAGTTCTCACTAGTAGCAAATGCAAGAATGTCCTCTTTGAAGATAAGGCCTCCTGAGACGCTTTCCCAGGCACAGACCTGGACCCAGGATGTTGCTAAACTGCAAGAATAGATAAAGTAGCAAGCCTGAGTAGGAATTCCTAAGGTATCTTTGATGTGCCCCCTTAAAGTTAGTATTCTAGAGTTACACTGTATCACTTCCGATCTGGTGCCTACCCGAGCACAATGGATTATCAATAAACCAATACTTTGTTTCAAAATCAACGGCTGGTTATTTTGAGATCTGATGCTTGACAATAGGCCTGGTGGTGCCCTAGGCACTACCTACTTGGCCTACTCCCACGCGCCAGCCATGATCCAGAGCAGGTGCACTTTCATTTTGTTGGGGTTGGTCTACCATGACTGTAAGGCAGGGTCCCCCTGTAACCATCATGGCTGCTGCCTCAGGCAGTCATCTAGTTCAAGGTTCATCACAACACAGTTGGGCTAGATGGCCTGCATGGCCCCTTCCAACACTGTGATTCTGTGAGGAAGACGCAGGGCTTTTTTTGTAGCAGGAACTCCATTGCGTATTAGGCCACAGCCCCCTGATGTAGCCAGTCCTGCAAGATCTTACAATAGGACCTGTAAGAAGAGCCCTGTAAGCTCTTGGAGGATTGGCTACATCAGGGAGGTGTGGCCTAATATGCAAAGGAGTTCCTGCTACAAAAAAAGCCGTGGGAAAAGGAATCCTTTGAGATGAAATAGTATAGTTAGTATTACAGGACATCAGGTTTTTTCTCCTTGGGGAAGACACTGAAGCGGAGTTCCGGAACCTCTTTGTGGAAACAAAATCCACAAAAAATGTTTAAAAGTTCATGAGGGGCACTTGTGTGTTTTTCCTTCATTTGCCTCTTGAGAGTTCCAGCACCTCTTTTACCAGGGGGGGTGGGAAAAAGCCCTGCAGTACATTGTGATATGTGGACCGTCAACCAACTACCTGGTTGGTTCCTATTCAAGAGTATGTTCCTGTTGGCTGAATAATACCTGTCCCTTTCTTCTCTCCTATTTTTCAAGCTCAGAGAAGCAGAATGGACTCCTGACTTTGGCCCTGCACACTTTGTTCCAAGATGGGGAGCAACAGCAACAGGGGCTCGAAAATTCCTTATAGCGTACAACGTCAATCTGCTGTGCACGAAGGAGTTGGCACACCGGATAGCCCTGAACATCCGGGAGCAGGGCCGTGGGAAGGACCAGGTACCCTGGGTTCTGGGGAGAAAACTGTCCTGCTGATGCTTTTGCTCCACTTCAATCCTTGTTCAAAACAGGCACAGTGAAGAGGGATCTTCCCAGTATTTTAAATGGAGTAGTATGGGATGATATTGGAGTATTATTAGAAATCTCTTTTGCACCACATTGGAGAGGCTTTGTTTGGGAGGGTGGGGTTGGATAGGCATTTCCAGAAAAACTCTATGGTTTTCTCAGACGCTTTAGCCATTTGGGAAGGAAAAACCACCATGGTATAATAGGTACCATATGGCATAATAGGTACCATTGAGGTTTTCCCCTCCCAAATGGCTAGAGTATCTGGGAAAATCATAGAGTTTTCCTGGAAGTGCCTAGAATGGCCGTGTGCAGTGTTGCCAGCGCAATGACGTCGCGTCCGGGGATGTTATCATGTCGCGCGTGAGCGAAAGTCCCTCATTCCGGAACGCAGGGGACTTGGGAACCCTATCCTGAACCCTGGCTCCCTCACTGATTTGGCATCTCCACAAATATTGTTGCCAGCTCTGGGTTGGGAAATACCTGGGGATTGGGGTAGGGCAGAGTCTGGGGAGGGCAAAGTTTGGGGAGGGACCTCAATGGTGTGTAATGCCATAGAATCCACCCTCAAAAGCAGCCATTTTCTCCAGCAAAACTGATCTCTGGTCACCTGGAGATGTTGTAATCCCAGGAGATCTCCAGCAGCCATCTGGGGGTTGGCAACTCTATCTATGAATGTTCTTGCACAGCAGGGCCATAGCCAGGATTTCTCGTCAAGTGGGGCACATGGCCAGGATTATCTGTTTAGGGGGGGCAGGGGGCTGCCTGGTTGTGTGGCTCTGACTGGGCTCTCTACACTGGCTGCAGGGAGAGAGAGCTGAGCTGCAGCACAGCAGCTGGATAGGCAGAGGGAGGCGCAGCAGTGGCAGCCCCTTTCTTCTGGGCCTGTCAGCAGTGTCTGGCTCTGGACCAACACCCCTCTCCCCAGAGCCCATGGGAAGGATGCTTCAGTAGTGGCAAAGCCACGGTGGTCTTCTGCTGTGGCTCACAATGAACCTGTCAAGTCTGCAGATTCAATGATGAGTCGATGTAGATACAAAGAAACTATTTTATTGATACTGATACTTGTGGCCTAAGCCAAGGCTTGAAAAGACTAAATTACATACAGTAGATACATTGCATATAAGGGATACTTCAAAAGGATTCCTATGGGAGGGGGGAACTGCGTAAGGAACATTCACACATAGATGTTACAAATACATTCTCATGTTGATTAGAGGCCAAGTGGCCTTGATGCTCCTAGGCTCCTTCCTCTCCCCCTGAGCCTGGGCTGAGAAGGCACAGATAAGACTTTTCACACATTTCCATTTCAAAGCAGGAACACTCTCTACTGGAAGGGAGGGGGGATAGGAGAGGGTTTGCTAGCAGCATTTGGTTACACTTTGGTTTTACCCAGCATGCTCCTTGGTTGAGCCAGAGTTATAGACAGACTTGACAGAACCTCAACTTGGTGCCCCCACGTCTGAGCTGCTGTGGCCCCACCACCCTCTCAAAAGTGAAGAACAAGACAACCTGTCAGTGAAGGGGCATTGAAGTTTCAAGAAGGAACAGACTTGTCTTTGTTCAAAACTAAGGTTCCATTTATTGATTGCAACAATGCTGTTCTCTGCACAGGTTCATTGATACTAATAGCGAAGTAAGCTTAAGCATAGGCATTTATGGACATACATCAAAGCAAAGGGGTTTTAAATCACTTCTCATAATAAAGCTGGGGCCTTTCCGCTGAAAGTAACCAGTTCACATATCTGTTATCTTCCCACATGCACAGCCTGTCTCTCCTCCCCTGCTGTGGCCTTGCTCGTCCCTGGCAGGCGCCTGAGAACCAGCTAGATGTTTTGCACTTCAAAGACCTTTGGCACCTTAATCACCCCCTCCCGTCCATCTTTCACATTCCCCCTGTAATACTGGTGTTAGTGAAGCAAGAACTTATAGGGTTAGTTAGCAATAAACATGCATTTCAGATAATAAAGTAAACTTCAAAGCGTACAAGCTGACACAACCATGCCAATAAACTACAAAATGAGTACACTCACAAACTTGTCAGTATCATATCATTTCAATCCATTTCATTATGCCTCAAGGCAATGTAAAATAATACAAAGCAATATCTATCAATAAATCAGAATTCCAAAGATGCACTCTCAGTAATTCAAAGTAGCTGCTGCCACTTCTGTGTAGTCACAAATTCCAGTGATTTCATTCAATACAGAGTCACTCAAGTCCATATAAAATTTCTCTTAAATTGGAGGTCAATTGGCTCTGACCCAGGCAGGAACGAGGATAATCTTGCAGAAGAATTGTTTTCTTGACACTTCCACTAGCTCAAGATAGTGTCCAGAGAGTTTCACTGGTCAGTTTCCTCAGGAGGTTGGCAGAAAGTTTTCTTTGCTGGCATTCTTGCTTGCATGCGTAAGACCAGGGGTTTTTTTGAGCAGGAACGCACAGAAGAAGAAGAAGAAGAATTGCAGATTTATACCCCGCCCTCCTCTCTGAATCAGAGCGGCTTACAATCTCCTATATCTTCTTCCCACACAACAGACACCTTGTGAGGTGGGTGGGGCTGAGAGGGCTCTCACAGCAGCTGCCCTTTCCAGGACAACCTCTGCCAGAGCTATGGCTGACCCAAGGCCATTCCAGCAGGTGCAAGTGGAGGAGCGGGGAATCAAACCCAGTTCTCTCAGATAAGAGTCCGCACACTTAACCACTACACCAAACTGGCTCTTCCGGCTGGCTTGGTGTCTGGGGATGTGGCCTAATATGCAAATGAGTTTCTGCTGGGTGTTTGCAAATGAGATGCTGCTGGGCCTTTTCTACCAAAAAAGCCCTGTGTAAGACCAAGGATGGGTGTAACAAGCAAGAGGCTTCTCCTTGTTCTCTGCAGCCGGGGCGACTGAGGCAGGTGCAAGGCATTGGCTGGTACTTGGAAGAGGAAAACATTGCTCAAGTCTCCACCAATCTGTTGGATTTTGAAACCACCCCTCTCCACGCTGTCTACGAAGAAGTCTGCAAAGACGCTCGGGTGAGTTTTCTGGATTTGCTTGTTTACCTTCGGAAAACAGAAAGAGTTCAAAGCATGCATGTGTGAGCCCTCATAGAATCATAGAGTTCGAAGGGATCTCCAGGGTCATCTAGTCCACCCCCCTGCACAATGTAGGAAACTCACAAATACCTCCCCCTAAATTCGCAGGATCCTCATTGCTGTCAGATGGCCATCTAACCTCTGTTTAAAAACCTCCAAAGAAGGAGAGCCCATCACCTCCCTCCAAGCCCTCAAGAAGCCCAGAAGAGACAACGGCTTCTGCTCTTGGAGACAACGCTTCCCATAGCTGGGGTTGTCCACTCTGGGTTGGAAAATTAGTGGAGATTTTGGGGACGGGTTGGGGAGGGGGAAGGCTTCTGCATGGTACAATGCCATAGAGTCCAACCTCCGAAGTGGCCACTCCCTCCAAGGGAAATGATCTCTGTAGTATGGAGATTAGTTGTAATTCTGGGAGATCTCCAGACCCCACCTGGAGGTTGGCAACCCTACATTATACATTCTTAATGTCACGTGGACTTGTGCAGCACAGTGGTTGAGAAGCTGAGCTGCCCATCAGAGCATCCTGAGCCACAGTCTCTCCTCTGCTACCTGTAAAATGGGGGGAAGCAGGGCTTTTTTGTAGCAGGGACTCATTTGCATATTAGGCCACACCCCCTGATGTAGCCAATCCTTTTGGAGCTTATAGTAGGCCCTGTAAGAAAAACCCTGTAAGCTCTTGGAGGACTGGCTACATCAGGGGTGTGTGGCCTAATATGCAAAGGAGCTGAAGTATCATGTTATTCAATTTGATAGGGTTGCCAGCCTCCAGGTAGGGCCTGTAAATCTCTCGCTTTTTCAACTGATATCCCGCTGGCAGAGATCAGCTCCCTTGAAGAAAATGGCAAGAGCAAACCAAGGCACAGTGAGAACCAGGGGACCAAACAAACTGTGCCAAACAAACAATAACACTTCTCTCACAAATTTAGTAGAATTATCAAAAATTAATTCAAAGAATTTCACAAATTCTGCAGGATAGTACACAAGCACAGTACCATATATAGCACAAAGAAAATATTCAAAGGTATGGCTCCAGAACTTTCTTCTATCACTGAAAAGTGGGGAAATGTTCAATGTCCAATTATTCTTGTAAGTGGAGTCCATACATGATGGTCTGCTTGAAAGCTTGAACTTTCCTTCATGTGATCGCTGGCTTAAAGAAATCACGTTTTGCTGCGCAGAATAGCCAATTTACTGTAAAAAGTCAGTTACACACACCAACTCCTCAAAGCATTCTCTCCAAATGGACATTGGACATTTTTGATAATTCTACTAAATTTGTGAGAGAAGTGTTATTGTTTGTTTGGCACAGTTTGTTTGCTCCCCTGGAGAAAATGGCTGCTTTGAAAGGCGGACCCTACGGCATTGTACGATGCTGAGGCCCCTCCCCTATCCATACTCTGCCCTCTCCCAGAACCACCCTCAAAGTCTCCAGGGTTTTTTTTCCCAACACAGACCTGGCAACTCTAAGCAAGTATCAAATTCCTGGAGATTTAGCCCTTTAAATAATACATTTGGCACATAGAAGTCCTTTTTTCAGTAACTGATTATTTGTTTAAATGGTTATTTATTGTTCTTATTGTTTTATTGCTGTGAGCTGCCCTGAGCCTGCTTCGGAGGGGAGGGCGGGATATAAATCCAATAAACAAACAAACTAACTCGCTCGTGGGTGACTGCAAGAACAGCAGTGCCCTCAGCATCAATGCACTAGGAGAAAGACCCTCATATGGGCCTGTGAGAGGTACAGCAGTGAAAATAACTCCACAGTTCCTGGAAATAACCAATCTCCAGAGGCATGCTGGCAAGAGGGAGTTAAGATTTTGGCAATGTGGTTTAGGAGTCGGAATGGAAAGTGAGCGAAGAGAGTTGAGTGAAAAGGGTCAACGTTAACAGGAGAACAGCCAAAGGACAGAGTCCTAGAACTGGAAAGGAGAAAGTTTCAAAGTTGTTCCTGGCGCGCTAGATTAAGTGTAATGTTTAACAAGAAGGCTAATGAAAAAAACCTGCCTGGAATGTCCCCCCTCCCCCTGTGTGAAACAATGGTGACATCATGGGGGTGTGGCTTAATATGCAAATGAGTTCCTGCTGGACTTTTTCTACAAAAAAGCCCCAGCTGCTTCCCAGATAGAAGGCTAGGGTAAAGTTTCAGCTCCTTGGTATGCATTTGATCTTGTTGTGCAATTCACTCTTGATCAGATACTGGTAGTTGCAGTCTCATTTGGATTATGTATAAAAGTCCACAGGCAGCCGGATTCATACTAAATGGCTGAAGAATCTACGGCAGGGTGGAGGTTACTGGGTGTGATTAGCAATCCATGCAGTGATGATACAATCCTGTAGACAGAAAATTGCTTAGTTTGTGGAGAACTGGGTCCCTATCCCCTTTTCCTCATGGATTCATTGGCCCCAAATCCCCCAATTTAATCTCTCTCAGTAACTGGTGTGCATGTGCTCTGTCCCGGATGGTGTTATGTTTGCCAAATCTGACTTGAGAAATTCCTGGAGATCTGGGAGTGGAGATGGGGGAGGGCAAAAGTTTGGGGAGGGGGCAGGTGGGATTTCAGCAAGTATAATGCCATACAGTCCCAAGTGAAGCTGTTTTCTCCAGGGGAATTGATCTCTGTAGACTGGAGATTTGTTGTAATTCTGGATCTCCAGCTGCAGTTTGGAAAAGCAAGGAGAATTGCGGTTGTGCGCTAGAGAGAACAAAACCCAAAGGTTTCTGTGAAAAAATAAACCTCCAATCAATATGCCAGCTTTATATGATAAACTGAAACTTGCATGTAATTTCTCCAAAGATCATAACAACATGAGTAAAGGACAATGGCCCTTACGAATATTTAAAAGCAAATAAATGAAAAGGAAGATTGGCTTTGTTTTGAAGATACTACTTGGATGTTACCTAGGGCTGCCAAGTTCCTGGGCTGGGCAGGGGTTCTCCCGCCCTGGAGGTTCCCAACCCACCGGCCCACATTAGGCTGGCATAGGGGATCCTCCCCTAATGTCACAATGATGTCACTGGGGCCATTCTAGGAGAGTCCAGGAAAACTCTATGGTTTTCCCGGATGCTCTAGCAATCTGGGAGGAAAACTCTATGGTGCCGGAGGGCATGGCGGTCTTGGCAACACTAATGTTACCCCTGATGGACTTTGCATTTATTTGCTTTTAAATATTTGTAAGGGCCATTGTCCTTGTAGCATCCTTTACTCATGTTATCATTATCTTGGGAGAAATTACATGCAAGTTTCTATGTATTGTTCTTTCCAACAGCAGTTTGGCAACCCTAAATGGAGTAGATTGCTGACCACACCATGTGTAACTCTGCTAGATTATAAAATTTTGATTCTCGCTCCTAGGATCTCAACCTGCCTGTGGTGGGATCTCAACTTGTGGGCCTTGTCCCCAAAAAGGCCATATTGGATGCAGCAGAATTTTATATAAGCAAAAATAATCTCTTCATTCTTGAGGAAGATCACAAAATTAGACTGGTAACGTCTCAGCTTTCATTTAACTGTGTGTTAGACAAAGAAATGTTAAAGGAGTTTAATGCTTTATGTGCTCGTAATACGTATTTTGGCTTTGGTTTAAATTGGTTTCATGAGATGCTTTTATAATGTTTTGTTTTAAATGTTAGCTGCTTGGTGGGCAGCAAGGTGGTGTACAAATTTTGCAAATAAATATAATAAAGATTTGGAATGTCAAGGAAAGAAATGGAGCAGTCACACCTTTCCCCTAAAACAAATGGTCCCCAGTTGCTTTTGATCCCAGGGGGGCAAGGGCAGGAGGCAGATCATGGGCAGCCCTTCTGGTTTACATGCAAACACTGAGTGGAGGGGATGTCTCTTTTAAACAGAACTGGTCCCCCATGCCTAGCTGCAATGCTTTCAATATTTGAGGCAGAAATGCCAACAGCAATTTATGTGGGGGAGTGAACCTATAGAGTTTGTCTAGCTGTCACATATTCAGGAAGGGGAAGAGGCTGCCTGGGAGGGGAACCCAGAGATGAATGGTGACGCTTCTTGTACTGTGACTTAGATGGGCAACTGATCCTTTTCCACTTGGGTTGCCAACTCTGGGTTAGGAAATTCCTGGAGATTTGGGGGTGGAGCCTGGGGAGGGCAGGGTTGGGGGAAGGGAGCAAGGTCGAGTCTGCCCTTCAAAGCAACCTGGAGCTCAGCTGCAATTCCAGAAGGGTTGCAGACCCCTGCTGAAGGTTGACAACCCTCTTTTGGGGTTTTAAGCCTCAGGGCAGCAATCTGCTCCAGGAGGCAGGGGAAGAGAGGTGTCATAATGGAGATTACCTCTATGAATCCACTGATGGTAGGGGCCTTGAGGAGGTCGTAGAGAGTCTGAGCCAGTTATCAGGTGCTGAGGTGCAATACTGGTCAGGTAGGGAAGAGTCTTCAAAGTAGGTCAGAGGTCAGTCAGTTGGAGGGTCAGGAGTGCAGTCGGAGTCAAGCTCAGTCCAGTAGTAAGAGCTCTTTCAGTTTGGTGTTTCATCTTCTAGTTTACAAAAACATTGTCTTTGGCTCCTGTTTTTCAACTGCAGGTCATCAGCCGCCTGGGGCTGGATTCTTTGGGTCCATTCAATCCCAAGGAGCGCATCATTGAGTATGGAAATTTCCCTTTCTTTTGCCATCTCTGGAGTTAGGCTGTAGATCTGTGCCCCTTTGCTTGTTACAGGACCTACTCTGAAGTTCCACATGAGTCCTTGCCTTGGTAGCAAATGGGATGAAGGGAGGTGCCGGTGGAGAATGGGGTAGGAGCAAAGTTCTGCCACGTTTTCTTCCTTTCTCCAGAAGGTGTCTCTGGAGAGAGTCTTGGCCTCCCCATGTGGCTTTAGGCACAACCAGGTGATGGAATCCAGTCCGTGTTTTGAATAATTTCAGGGTTTTGCTCAAAGATCATCTGACACTGTAGGGTTGCCCTGCTTGGCAACTGATGGGAGACTCAGGGCAATCGGGGGGTGGGGGGTGGGCATAACATCCTATGAGCCATGGAGGAACATGGAAGTGACATAGGGTAGCTCTAGGAATCACTGGTAACTCTATGGTAAAGCCATAGAGTTTCAGGCCACTCCTAGCACTATCCTATATCACTTTCCTGGAAGTGATGTAGTGGTGCAAATTCTCCCCTTTCTATTCCCAGAAGCTGGGCGCAAAGGATCTTCTGGCCCCACCAGGGGAAAGTCAAACCTAGCTGACAGCCTCCAGGCAGCTTGTTTGAATATCCTGCTTTCTTCAGTGCATTAAATCCCAGTTGTCTAGAAGTACACGGGTATGATTTTGCTCTTTTCTTTTTGTGTTCTGAAGGGAGATGGTACAGGATGAGAAGGAGAGTGGCTGCCTGGTCTCTCTGCCTTTTCGCACCTTGGTGCAGAAAGTTGGGTCCCGCTCAGCTGCTCCTGGTGGAGGATCTGTCTCAGCAGCCATGTCTTCTTTGGTATGTGATCCTTAAACAGGGCAACCCTCAACCAGAAATCTCACAAGCCCAGGACTTTTTTTTTTGTAGCAGGAACTTCTTTACATATTAGGCCCCACTCCTTTGATGTAGCCAATCCTCCAAGAGTTTACAGGTCTCTTCAGTAAGCTCCAGGAGAATTGGCTACATCAGGAGGGTGTGGCCTAATATGCAAAGGAGTTCCTACTATAAAAAGAGCCCTGGCTCTGGGACTGAGCTCTGCCCCCCCCCCCTTAGCTTCATTAGTGTATTAGGTAGGAGAGGAATGATGTCCTCCTGTATGTCATGCACACAACGCCCATAGCTCCTTCTCTCTCCCTGTTTTGCTTAGTCTCAGCAGACCTTAACACTCTTCTCCTGGGGGCCTTATACTGTGTCTCCCTCTAGGGGGCAGCACTGGGCTGCATGGTGGGACTGATGACCTATGGAAAGCGGCAATTTGAAGAACTGGACCCAGTGATGAGGCAGTTAATACCTCCCTTTCATCAGGCCATGAATGAGTTGGTGGCCATGGTGGACGAAGACGCCTTGGCTTTCAGCAGCTACATGGTGAGAGATATGTCTGTCTGTCTGTGTGTCTGTCTGCCTGTCTACCCTGGCCTGGATAGCTCAGGCTAACTCAACCTTGTCAGATCTTGGAAGCTAATCAGAGTCAGTCCTGGTTAGTATTTGGATGGGAGACTACCAAGGAAGTCCAAGGTCACTACAGAGGCACAGGCAATGGCACATGACCTCTGAATGTCTCCTGCCTTCAAAACCCTACAGCCTGAAGTTGGCTGCAGCTTGATGGCACTTTCCACCATCACATCTGTCCATCCATCCATCTGTCCATCCGTCTGTTATCCAGTGTTCCCTCTAAGCTAATGTGAGCTAGCTCACAGCCTCCAATTCACACATTTTGTCTTAGCTCAGAAAGAATGGTCCCAAAGCAAACTAATTTATGCAGTAGCTCACAGCTTTAATGTTAGTAGCTCACAAAATAGAATTTTTGCTTACAAGACTTCACAGCTTAGAGGGAGCATTGCTGTCATCCATACATCTGTCTATCTGTCTATCTATCTGTCTGTCATTCAGCCAACCAGCCAACCGTCTTTGGTGGTGGCTGGTGATGCTGTGACATAATCCCCCCCCCCCAATTTTTGCTGCTGTGGGACTGAGGGCAGGGGCCAGAGTGTGGGGGCAGGAGGCTGCTGCAGCAGGCAACCAGATGGCTTTATTCCACACAGTCCATTCTCCAGAGCCCCATTTCATTTAAGGAAACTGGTCTCAGTAGCCTGGAGTTCAGTGGCAGCTCCGGTAATGAGGTAAAATGCAATTTGAGAAATGCGTATTTCTTCCCTCTTCACAGGATGCCATGAAACTTCCTAAGAGCACACCTGAGGAGAAAGAAAGGTATGTAATATGGAGTTGCCTGAAAAATGATTCTGTATTCCAGTGTTTTACGTACCTCCAAACCTTTGTCACCCTGAGACAAAGTTTAAGTGTGTGTGGTCACCCACACTAAATAATGCACTTCCAATCCACTTTCAAGGCACTTTCCAACAGGATTGTTGTGTGAAATGGCAAAATCCACTTTAAAACAGTTTCTGAAGTGGATTGAAACTGCATTATTTCGCATGTGTGATCACACCCATAAACAGCAGTTCCCTGAGGGGGTTTGAGAATTTTTTGTAACAGATCTGCAGGCCCTGTGTTCCCATGGTTCCTGGGAAAGAGAGACATGAGCTGTGCGGATCCATCCAAGGTGCCATTAACTAAAGAATCAGAAGAGGCTCTTGGTGGGTTCTGTAAAGGAGGGCAGGAAATGCATTCTGCTCAAGCCACATGCAGGTCACATCTACCTGCTCCTGGAGGTCTTAGGGGTTCCAGGTGGGAGGACAACAGGCTTATAAATGCTTTAAAGAAAGAAAGAAATCTTCTGGGAAAGTGCCAAGGTGTAGAAGTGGGTGCAATTTTCAAGGATTTTATTTTCCTATTATTTTCTCAGGTGTTATTTAAAACACACACACACACATCAAAATGAGCAAGAGTGACAGTCTGCTCAGAGGACTTCCACCTATTATAAAAATAACTGTTCCATTTTTAGCAAAATAAATGTAGCTTTCAAAATGATTTTTTAATTTTTATTGCAAATATATAAAATTGCAAAACCCCAGAAATCTACATAACTAGTTACAAAGTTCATTGTCATCATCACTGTTATAAATGAAGAATCTATATTATTATTGCTGTTATTATTATCAACTGTCAAATTAACGCTCCTGTTTTCCACATCACTTCTTGGCTGCGCAAACATTCTCCGTTAAGTCAGTCTGTTCTTATTCAAGAAACGCAGCCTTGTTACTTATTTATCCACACATCTTCCATGGAGTTGCCATTCGATTTGCGGGCAGGTTGCATTTCCAGTACTTCTGGTGTTAAAACCTTTCCTATACAGCCTGACAGGAAGCTTCACAGCAATCTGGGAAGCAGGACTGTAATGCTGCCCTCCTGAATAATTCTGTTTGATACAGTTTGTGGAATGGTGGAAGTGTGGGAGCCTTCCTTACCTCCTCAGGCAGGTCATTCCACAAAGCAGGGGTTACAACTAGGGATGGGCACGGATCGGACCACGGACAGGGGCCTAGTTCATGGTCCATGAGCCCAGTCAGTGCCATCCTGCTGACATGGATCTCCCAGGAGGTTTGTAAGGTCTACGTGCCATTTAAAGGGAATTTGTTCCCTTTAAATGGCTTTTGCAAAGTTGTGCGGTGTGTGAGTGGAGGCAAAGAGGCTACTTCACCCACCCGGAAGTGGGTGAACTTGCTGCTCGCCTTCCCTCTCGTACAGTGCCACTTTGCAGAATGTCCATTTAAATTTTAAATGGCTTTTGTAAAGCCATGAAGCCATTTTAATCTGTGGTGGAGCAGGCCTGCATCAGCTGGGGCCCCCCTCCTGGGATTCTGAACCTGAAGGAGCCGCTCCACCTTACTTCCTCTGGGTATTGCTGCCACCAATGTCCTGGTCTTGGGCTCTGGTTAGGCAGGACCGCCTCCTAACCTCTTTCTAGTGTCACTTGGAACCTACCTTGGGACTTCCCCACGGATCTTTGGAGCTCCCCTGGAGAGTTGTCAACTGGCTTTGGCCCCTTTTCTCCTTCCTAGGGATTCTTGTCCCACTCCTAGCATTCCAAGCAGTTGGGGGAAATATGTGATGCAGAAGGACTCAATCTTTTAACAATCAGAAGATTTATTTAAAGCTTACAACTATTTACAGGCATATTCGCAAGTGAGCAGAAGAATTAAAGTAGGCAAAAATGTCCCATCTCTCTCCTGTTTAAACTCATGCTCTAACTAGATGGCATGCAGGGCAGGCACCGTTGTCTGTAAGATCGTTATACACAGGGGTGGAATTCTAGCAGGAGCTCCTTTGCATATTAGGCCACATACCCCTGATGTAGCCAGTCCTCCAAGAGCTTACAAAAAAGAGCCTTGTAAGTTCTTGGAGGACTGGCTACATCAGGGGTGTGTGGCCTAATATGCAAAGGAGCTCCTGCTAGAATTCCACCCCTGGTCATACATACTCTCCAAAATGGCCACCGACTCTGGCCCAGGAGCAGAGCACTGCCTGTTGTTAGCAAGCAGCAACTGATGACTGAATGAATCTTTCCACCCAGAAAACATTAATATTGTTGTGTATGTGGACTCATGCTTATGTTCTTTAATAGTGTTCCTGCCTGGCTCATTGGCGCTTTAAGGACCGAGCTTGGGGGCTCGGGAACAATGGACAGTAGGTAGGGTTGCCAATCCCCAGCTGGGGGCAGGGGATCCCCCAGTTTGGAGGGGCCCCCCCACTTCAGGATAATCAGAAAGCGGGGGTGGGGGAGGGAAATGTCTGCTGGCCTGGGAACTCATGATTCCCTATGGAGGCTTATGCCCATAGAAAATAATGGAGAAGTGATCCGCGGGTATCTGGGGCCCTGGGGGCCCTGTTTTATGAGATAGAGGCACCAGATTTTCAGTACAGCATCCAGTGGCTCTCCCCTACTCTCTAAGTTTCAAAAAGATTGGACCAGGGGGCCCAATTCTATGAGCCCCCAAAGAAGGTGCCCCTATCCTTCATTGTTTCCTATGGAAGGAAGGCATTTAAAAAGGTGTGCTGTCCCTTGAAATGTAATGGCCAGAACTCCCTTTGGAGTTCAATTATGCTTGTCACACCCTTGCTCCTGGCTCTGCCCCAATGTCTCCTGGCTCCACCCCCAAAGTCCCCAGATATTTCATGAATTGGACTTGGCAACCCTAACAGTAGGATCCAAATCATAGGCCCCCTGCCGGTTCAAATGACCCAATGGTGTTCTAGCGCGGGAACCTTGAACTGTATATAGTTGGCCCCGTTGGCCCAGTTAACGAGTTCAGCCGTTACCATGCTGTAACTCAATAAATGAACTATGATCACTGCAACCACATATTTTCTCTGCATCGAACCCACTATATCGGGGGTGGCCAACGGTAGCTCTATAGATGTTTTTTGCCTACAACTTTCATCAGCCCCAGCCAGCATGGCCAATGGCTGGGGCTGATGGGAGTTGTAGGCAAGAAACACCTGGAGAGCTACTGTTGGCCACCCCTGCACCATATTATAAATATAAACAGCAGATCCCACCCAGGAACTGGCTCATCCTCCTGCAGCATTCTGGGGCAGATCTTCTCCTAGTTTTGACGGACTTCCTGTCCTCTCTAGGGAGTTGCCCTCTGGTTACTGGTTGAAGACAGGAGGGGAGGGGGAAATAAGGAAGAGACTCGGCCAAGGCCTACCTAGGGTTTGACAGTTTCTCCCCATCCAACTCACAGTTTACACACACACAAAATGGCATTTCTCCACACTTTCCACATTTACTTTTTCCAATCAGAGCATTTTAGGCTTCCCAACCCCCCCGCTCTGGCGGGGGACTTCTGGGTTCGCAGCCTAATCTCCCGCCCCCCAGAAATCAGGAAGCGGGGGTGGGGGGTGGAGGGGGGGGGGAGAACATACCTGCAGGCTTCATATTGTTGAGATCCTGAGCCGTTTGTAAAATGTGTGGCCCCTTTAAGGCTGGGCAAGAAGCAGGAAGAGCTTCGGAGAACAGCCCCTCCCTTTTTTCTTTCGTTTTCACAGCAAGTAGAGTTCTCCAATCTGGTAAGTATTTGTGTGTGTGAGAGGGAGGGGGTAGAGGATTCCCTGGTTTGGAGGCCCTCCCCCCCTTTAGAAAGCGTGGGGGGGGGAGGGAAATGTCTACTAGGCACTCTATTATTCCCTATGGAGAATGATTCCCATAGGGAATAATAGGGAATTGATCCGTGGGTATTGGGGGCTCTGGGGGGGCTATTTTTTGAGGTAGAGGCACCAAATTTTTAGTATAACATCTAGTGCCTCTCCCCAAAATACCCCCCAAGTTTCAAGAAGATTGGACCAGGGGGTCCAATTCTATGAGCCCCAAAAGATGGTGCCCCTATCCTTCATTATTTCCTATGGAAGGAAAGCATTGAAAAGGTGTGCCGTCCCTTTAAATGTGATGGCCAGAATTCCTTTGGAGTTCAATTATGCTTGTCACATCCTTGTTCCTGGCTCCACCCCCAATGTCTCCTGGCTCCACCCCCAAAGTCTCCTGGCTCCGCCCCCAAAGTCCCCAGATTTTTCTTTAATTGGACTTGGCAACCCTAGAGCATTTCTTCTTTTGTTTTTTTACTGCCTGCAGGCGCACAACAGCCATGCAACTGGGCCTGAAAAAGGCAGTTGGTGTTCCCTTCTCACTGGCAGAAAAAGTGAATTCCTTGTGGCCTTTCCTAAAAGAAATGGCTCGTCATGGCAACTTAGCCTGCAAATCAGACATTCAGGTATGCTGTTCAACTGAGGATCACGCTAGGAAGGAAAAGTCTCTTCAGTTTGTTTGTTTGAATAGATTGTGTAACTAACTATTTTGTCACCTAAAAAAGAAGAGGGTCCTAAAGGAATGGATGAGTGGAAGAGTCTGTAAAAATTAAATGCGCTGCTATCGCAGGGTGGCCAAACTTGCTTAATGTAAAAACCACATGGAATAAATGTCAGATGTTTGGGAGCTACAAGAGGTGAATCTGACGTTAATTCTGTGGCTCTTATGTTAAGCAAGTTTGGCCACCCCTGGTTTAGATATTCTAAGTCCCTGTCCAACTCCTGAAGCTTAGTGGCAAAGGTATTACCTAGTTCATGAGTTTGCTGCAAAGGTCAACAACGTACAAACTGCAAATCATTTTGGCTATTCAAAACCACCTTATAGACACTAGATAGATAAGATCCAAGGGGGCAGCCAGGTTGGTCTGAAGGAATAGAACAAAGCAGTAGACAAGTCGCATACGAAAGCTTACATTCTGAATAAAACTTAGTTGGTCTTAAAGGTGCTACTTGTCTACTGCTTTGTTCTATTACAGACACGAGGTAATTCTGTTCGAACGCACATGGATACACAAACTTGTCCTATAATGAATCAGACCTTCAGTCCATCAAGGTCCATACTGTCAACTTAGACTAGCAGTGGCTCTCCAGGGTCACAGCCTGAGGTCTTTCCCACCCCTTGCTACCTGATCCTTCATGGGATATGCCAGGGATTGAACCTGGGAACTTCTGCCCACCAAGCAGATGTTCTATCACTGAGCCATGGCCTCATATTTGATGTATGAACTGGCTATTTAGGATCTACCCTGCAGGGCTTTTTTTTTGGAGCAGGAACTCCTTTGCATATTAGGCCACACCCCCTCTTATGTAGCCAATCCACCAAGAGTTTACAGGGCTCTTCTTGCAGGGCCTACTGTAAGCTCTTGAAGGACTGGCTACATCAGGGGTGTGTGACCTAATATGCAAAGGAGTTTCTGCTACAAAAAAAGCCCTGCTACCATGTAGGATAGCAGGCTCAGCCTCAGTCAAGTGTTGCAATACCAAGAGTGACTGCTCAGAAGGATGGGTAGACTCTGTTGGAGACTGGCCCGCTGCAAGTCACACAACAGAGCAGCAGATAGAAATAGGAAGGATTTAGCAAGCTGTGCCGAACCCTAAAGCAATCCCTTACGAAACTAATAGCCTTGTGTACCATAACAGAAAATGCACAACTTCTCAGGTTACAGTTCAAGTGCTACAGTATGGGACCAACTATATTCTTATCAGTGATTCTAGCGGTGTCATCCTGATGATGACAGTTCTTGTCGAAGGCACACACGTTCTTACTCCCTTTATGTAGGTGGCCACAAAAGCTCTAGAAGCTGGTGTGTTTGGGGCCTCTTTCAACATCATCACCAACCTGAAAGATATAACAGACGAAGCCTTCAAGCAGCAGGTAAGAAACGTTCACAGCTTCATGGCTGCATGTGGTTCCTCCACCAGCAGAGCGTCTCGCTTACTGACAGGCTAGTTGTCTCTGGTATTGTTGATGTTATGTAAGGTTGGAAATCTCTCGGTGGGGCCTGGAGATCTCCTGGAATTACAGGTAGTCCAGAGATCTCCAGACCACAGAGATCAGTTCCTGCTGAGGAAATGGCTACTTCAGAGGGTGGAGTCTATGGCCCTGTATCTCACTGAAGCCCCTCCCCAAACCCCACCCTCTCCAGGCTCCGGACTCAAAACCCCAGGAATTTCCCTACTGGGTCCACTGACATCCCCTATGTATGGTATTAGTTATTGGAGTCAACTGGTGTGGTTACTCTGGAAGGTACCATCCTGTGTCCACCCTGTCCTTTTTGCAGAGCATTCTGGGATAGCGACTGTGGACGGGTGAACAGGTGTGTGGTCCTTCTATGTCAATGGGGAGAGGTTAGACTGGATAGCCTTTCTGGTCTCATAAATATTCTAAACCAGGGGTTTTTATTGTAGCAGGAACTCCTTTGCATATCAGGCCACACACCCCTGATGTAGCCAATCCTCCAAGAGCTTACAGGGCCTACTCTAAGCTCCAGGAGGACTGGTTACATCAGGGGGTGTGGCCTAATATGCAAAGGATTCTTGCTCCAAAAAAAGCCCATAACCGATAATGCCCTGGTATAGTCTGATGGATACATTCCTTGGCACTCCCCCCCCCCCGCCAGTCTTCCAGGTAGACTGCTCTGTTTTGTTGTTCTAAATGTGGAGTTTGTAATTATACCATTTTGATGTCTTTATTTATTTACTTCATTTATATGTCTTTCTCCTTAGTAGGGACCCAGCAGCTTGCCTCCTCTCCTCCTTTTTATGCTCATGGCAGGTTAAGGCAGGGGTGTCGAACCAATTTATTATGAGGACTGGAAATGTCGACTGCAGGGTGACATGATAGAGGTTTACAAGAGTATGCATGGGATGGAGAAAGTAGAGAAAGAAGTACTTTTCTCCCTTTCTCACAATGCAAGATCTCGTGGGCACTCAATGAAATTGCTGAGCAGTCAGGTTAAAATGGATAAAAGGAAGTACTTCTTCACCCAAAGGGTGATTGACATGTGGAACTCACTGCCAAATGAGACCTTGTCAGGCCGGGCCATGTGTGCCATAGAGTGTAATGCCAGATTGCAGAAATATGAACTTTATAAAGAACACAGACAAACACAATTAAAGATTTTTTATCCATCCCATGTCATTGAGGGAACTGGGCAAAGGAAGCTCTGGCTTTTTCCCTCCCTCCCCAGGGGATGAAGAGGGGGCAGAGCCTCAGCCAATAGAAGGAAAAGAGCCTTGGCTCGGTAGCTCTGCTGTGCGATTGAGGGAGACTGGGAAAGCAAGCTTCCCCTCTTCCCCTTCCTCCCCGAGGGAGGAGTCTCAGCCAATGGAGAAAACAGAGGCTTTGCTCTGTAGCTCCTGTGTGATTGAGCAAGCCTGGCAAAGCAAGTGGTGACACAGAAGGAAGCAAGAGAGAGGGATTGGCTACATCAGGGGTGTGTGGCCTAATATGCAAAGGAGCTCCTGCTAGAATTCCACCCCTGCTCCAACCACTACCCCACCCTGGCACCATCCAGTTTTTCATGTTTGTGATCCATCTTGTGTCCCTGGATAGGGGGAGGGGTGGAATATAAATACAATACTAGATCAGGTGCTGCTAAGCTATTTCGAACTGTGCAGGTGCAAATGGAAGTCTCCCATTTTGTGGAGGAGGCCAAGCAAAGTGCCGCATGTGTCCTGCAGCTGCTGGAGGAACGAACGACATGAAAGGAGAGTTGCACCTTGCTCCTTAACGGTGCAAAGGAGACCGCCCCTCCCTGTTTGCAGTGCTGTTGTGTTGTATGCCCTTTGCTGAGTCCTGGGCCATCACTCTCCATCCTGCAAGAAATCAGCTACGAATACAGATTTTGCTGCCCTGCATTCCTAGCCTTATCTATTGCTTCACTCACAGGATCTGAAGCATGGATTCTGTTGGTCGCTATCATGTTTGAGAGCCACATAATGTTTGATCAGGACCAACAAAAATGACCCAAAACAGCAGGTTTTTGAGTTCTTTTGTTACAAAAAATAAGGGAGGGGGGCTAAATGATTAGAAGACATTGCCCTACTTTATTTTTGTAAGATCCATCCTAATAAAGAACTCTGGACAACTCAAAGGCTTTGCATATTATTTTGTGTTATTATTAAAAGACGTTTGCTCCTTGGGAGGACAGCTATGGCAAAACTAGGCAGTACAATAAAAAGTAGAGACATCACCCTGCCAACAAAAGTTCGTATAGTCAAGGCAATGGTATTTCCAGTAATAATGTATGGCTGTGAGAGCTGGACCATAAGGAAGGCGGAGCACAGAAGAGTAAATGCTTTCAAGCTGTGGTGCTGGAGAAGACTCTTTAGAGTCCCTTGGACTACAAGAAGATCCAATCAGTCAGTCCTAAGGGAAATCAACCCAGACTGTTCCCTGGAAGGTCAGATGCTGAAGCTGAAACTCAAATAGTTTGGCCACCAAATGAGAAGGGAGCACTCACTGGAGAAGACCCTAATGCTCGGAAAGACAGAAGGCAAAAGAAGAAGGGGACGGCAAAAGATGAGATGGCTGGACAGCGTTACTGATGTAACTAACACGAATTTGAGTGGGCTTCGGAGGATGGTGGAAGACAGGAGGGCCTGGCGTGGTCCATGGGGTTGCAAAGGGTCATATGGCGAATTCATAAGACTTTAAAGGCAAGAGCTTTGTTTGGAGAGGCAAGTTGATAGCAATACTTTGTGAATTTGGATAATGAATGGCAAACTATGCTTCATTATTAACAAATCAACTTGTGTCAGGATAAAGGCATGAGAAGGGCATCTTGTGGTATATTCTCTAATGTGCGTCGAAGGCACTTCTCAGGCAGGTATTACCAGTTTCAGAAGACTGCTGTGTGGTGTGGTGGCTTGGGCAGGGGTGTCAAACATGCACCCAATGGGTCCACGTGGGGGTCCTATCCAGCTCTTGAATAACTGACCATCGTCTGATTCCTTCTCTAGTTCTGCTGCTGCTACTATTTTGCAGCTCCTTTGCCAGACTCTCTCAATAGCGTAGAAGAGATATTACAGCTATTCAGATCTAGGAGGATTCGTTCCCCAGGGAGTCTACAGAATGCTGCTAAGTATGTTCCATTCAGGACCTTCTGAATAATTATTCTCAGCACCTCTTAGCAAAAAATATTTGGTGCCTGTGAGAAATGCCTTCCTTGTTGGAATTCTGAAAACTGCCCCCCCCATCAGCCCCTTCTCAGTCAGCAACATGTTCCGTGACATGGCCTCTGATGTCACAATGGCCAGTTCCTGGTCTCTATGCGGACAGACCAGTATACAGGCATCTGCACAGACCTGAAAGCACAGTTGGCAACCAGGAGGCTTAAAGATCAGAGTGAACTCAGAGGTCTCATCTAGGTTTCCTGGAAAATAAAATAACAAGACTCCCAGCATTTCACAAAAGGTAAGATGCCATTGAGGCTTTAGATAGATAGACAGATGAGAGAGAGAGAGAGAGAGAGAGAGAGAGAGAGAGATATGGATGATAGGTAAGTAGGTAGACAGACAGACAGATGGATGGATGACAGATGATTGATTGGTAGACAATGGATGATAGATTATAGATAGATGATACACAGGTGATAGATGATAGATTGATAGACAGACAGACAATAGAAAGATGATACATAGGTAATAGACCAGGGGTCCTCAACCTTTTTAAATAGGGGGCCAGTTCACTGTCCCTCAGACTGTTGGAGGGCCGGACTGCCGTTACTGTACAAGGCCGCGGGCCGTCAGTTCTCCATCTTCTGCATCTCTCTCCCTTCCCCACACCATACACCCCGGCCTGGGAACTCACCTCACCTCGGTATCACCACACTCTGTCTCCGCCGCCTCAGCCCAGTGCTGGAAGTGTGCGTTGCTAACGCGAGTTTAGGTTGAACATCACTTCCGGTCTGATTTTGCCATAACCCGGAGGGCCGCATAAACGTCCTCAGCGGGCCACATCTGGCCCGCGGGCCGTAGGTTGAGGACCCCTGTAATAGACAGACAGACTTGCAGACAAGCAGATAGATGATAGATGGTGGATGACAGACAGACAGACGGATATATGTATAGATGGATGGATGGACAGATATGTAGGTAGATGGATAAGTGGATAGGTTGCTGGATGGCTATATGGATGGATGGATGGATGGATGGATGGATGGATGGATGGATGGATGGATGAATGGACAGACAGATGTCAGGGTGATATGGGTGTCGTGGAGGTGAGGTGGGGGATAATGTGATGGTGATATGAGTGTGACGTGTGCATGATGTGTGGATTATGTGTAGGTTAGGGGGTCATGTGGAGGTGATGTGGTCATGTTTGGGTAAGGGGTGATGTTGGGGTGAGGATTATGTGGAGGTGATGTGGAGCTGACATGAAGGTGACATTTGTGTAATTTGGAGGTGATGGAGTTTCGTGAAGACAATGGAGAGGTGATGGGAAGGTGATGTGGGGGACATGTGGGGATGATGTACGGGTGATGTGGAGACAATGCAGGCTTGATGTAGGGGTCATGTGAGGGTGATTTGGGGTTGATGGTGATGTGGAATCATACAGAGGTGATGGGGTGATCGGGATGTGATCTCAAAGTGATGACATAATGTGGGGGTTATACGGGTGATATGGAGGTAATATGATGGTGATGTAATCGTGGTGTGGTGGTCATGAAAAATCATGTGGGTGTGATGTGCTGATGTTGAGTGATGTGGGATTGATCACAATGTGATGTGGAGGTGATGTGGGGGTTGTATGCTGGTGATGTGGAGGTGATGTAAATGTGATGAGGAGCGATATGAAGGTAATGTTGGTGTCCTGTGGAGGTGATGTGGGTAATATGAAGGTGATATTGGGGTGATGTGGTGTGGGGGTGATGTGGACATCTGCAGGGGACATGTGGAGGTGACATAGGGTTTATGTTGGGCTGACTTGGAGGTGATGTGCAGGTCATGCTTTGATTAGTGGGAGTGATGTGGAGGTGATGCGTGGGTCATACATTGTCATGTAGGGTGATGTGGAAGGGGTGATTTGGAAGTGATGTGGGTGTGATGTGAAGGTGATATGGAGATTATGTGAAAGTGTTGTGGGTGTCATAAGAAGGTATAGTGGGGGTGATGTGGGCTTGATGTGGAGGTGATGTGGGGGATCTGGACGTGATCTGGAGGTGATGTGGTGGTGATGTAGGGGAAGTATAGATGTGATGTAGGGGTCATGTGTGGGGTATGTGGGTGTGATGTGAGGGGGATGTGGGTGTTCTGTGTGGTTGATGTGGAGGTGAAACGGGTGATGTGGGGGTCATGCAGAGGTGATGTGATGATGTGAGGTCATGAAGATGATGTGGGGATGATGTGTGGGTGAGGTAGGGTTGATTTGGAGGTGATGTGGAGGTGCTTTTGGAAGAGATATGGAGGTTGTGTGTTGGTAATGCGAGGTGAGGTGAAGTTAATGTGGAGGTGATGTGGAAGTGATGTGAAGGTAGGTGTCATATGGTGATGATATTGGCAAATGTGGTGATATGAGGGTGATGTGAGGGTGATATGGAGATGATGTGATGGTAATGTAGCAGTTATGTGGGGATGATGTTGGGATGATGTGTGGTTGATGTGTAGGTGATGTGGGGGTCATGTGGAGGAGATGTGGGGACATGTTGTGGTGATGTAGGCATGATGTGGCGATTATGTGGGGTTAATCTGGAAGTGTTGTGGAGGACATATGTGTTAAGCATGCGGATTCAAAAACGAGTCAAGTGGATACAAAACTATGTTTATTGATAGATCGATATGCTCTCCTGGTACAGGTCCTTGAGAGTGATACTGAAAATACATTGATACAATTCTTTTAAGGCATACTTCAAAGGATTCCCAAAGGTGGGGGTGAGGGATGCTCTCTAACACATAAACTATCATAAATGTCTACATTCTCACAATGTTATCATTGTCTCATCCTTGCTTTCCCCAGATGTCTCACACTCCATGCAGGAATGTATGGGAAGGTGTTGATTATTCTTTCTCTTACTAGTTTCAATTCTCACTACTCTACTTCACAAGCAATAAAGCAAGAAGGGGGAGGAGGAAAGAATAACAGAGCCATGATGTTTCGCAGACCAGTTTTATGGAGGACCCTAAAACCATTATTTACCATTAGAATTTTACCATGTTTGACATACTGCCCCCCCCTTTACTCAACGCCGGGGCTTCTGAGGAAATGCTTTATAAAATTTGTTAATCAAATCAGGGGCCAAGACATTCTGCTCTGCCACCCATTCATTTTGGCTGGCAGGGAAATGCTTTCATTTGATCAAATAATACAGTACTCCATGTTTAAATCTTGCATCTAAAATTTCTTGTACTTCATGATGACTCTGATTCCCAATTTGGATAGGTTGTGGAGCTGGTTGTCGAGGGTGCCAAGGAGTACCGCCCGGGTCTCTTCGCAAAAGACTGCAATGAAAGACAGGGTGTATTTTACTAAACATCTTGGGTAACTCCAGTTCCACTATCACTTTATTGATTACCCTCTTTATTTTGAATCACCCCAAAAACCGATAAGCTAATTCCCTCGAGGGCTGATTCAATGGGAGGTTTTTGGTTGACACAAATACAGTATCCCCCACTTTGAAATCCCACACGGGGACGTGTGAGATGTTTTACTGTTTCTTGTAGGCTTCTTTGGCTGCTTCCAGGTTTTCCTGTATCCCATTCCAGCTTTTCCCTAACTTTTCCCACCACTGTTCAAGGGATGTGGGGTCTCTGGTTCTCGCTCCCCCTGGCAACAACTGGATGGGCTTGCCTTCATACCCATTCACTATCTGAAATGGACAAGCTGAGCTCAAACCTTGCTCTATACTCATCAGTTTACAAAACTCCCGCCAGAAGTTGGCAATGAATTGCGGGCTACGGTCGCTAATTATCTTATCAGGGAATGAGTGAATTTTCACAATGTGGTGGAAAAAAAGATAGGCTAGTTTTTTTGCTGTTGGCAATTGGGCGCATGGGATGAAGTGCGCCTGTTTTGAAAAGGTGTCCACTACTACCAGGATTATGATTTTCTCTTGTGAGATTAGCAGCTCTACTATAAAATCCATTGATACTACTGACCATGGCCGCGTTGCGGTTTCCAGAGGTTTCAACAGACCAGGGGGCTTCCCTCCCCACCTTTTGGCCATCAGACATATAGGGCAGGAGGCCACAAACTCAGAAATGTCCTTTTTCATAGAGGGCCACCAAAACTGCCTGTTAATCAAATTTAGCGTCTTTACATACCCAAAATGCCCTGCCAGTTTGTTAGAGTGGCCGAACTGCAAAACCTCTGCGCGGAGGCTCGTGGGGACATATAGTTTGCCATCTTTGTACCAGAATCCATCCTCCCCCTTTTGCACTTTGCCCGGCTGATCCTCCCCTTCGTTTTCCGTTTCTGTGGCCAGCCGTTCCCCCCCCCCCCCGCCCCACTTCTCTGCCTGGGAATTCTGCTTTGATTTAGAACGGGTGGTCACCATAGCGGCTACTTGAGTGGGGGAGATCAGGGAATCTACCACATCCTCCTTTTGGCTATTGTGCTGGGGAAGGAGTGAAGAGGGCATCTGCCAAGAAATTTTTTGTTCCGGGGATGTGCTTCAAGCTGAAATCGAATTTAGAAAAAAAACCTGCCCACTGAATTTGCTTCTCTGTGAGTTTACGGCAGCCGGTTAGTGCCTCCAAATTTTTGTGATCAGTCCAAATTTCGAACGGTAACTTGGCACCTTCTAGCCAGGACCTCCAAGTTTTTAAGGCATAAGTTACCGCGAAAGCCTCCTTATCCCACACGACCAATTTCTCTGTTCAGGGGAAAAAAATTTTAAAATGTAGGCACAGGGTCTTAATTGCCCCTCCTCATCTCTTTGCATGAGGATGGCTCCGATCGTGATGTCAGAAGCGTCACATTGCACAATGAAGGGTTTTAGTTCAATGGGGTGGCTTAGAACGGGCTTGCTAGTGAACAACCGCTTAAGCTTAGTGAACGCCTCTTGGCACTTAGGTGTCCAGTTTAGCTTCGTGCCCAGTTTCTTTGCATCTGGACCTTTCCCCTTTGTTTTCAACAGTTCAGTGAGGGGCAACATTGTTTGGGCAAACCCCTGTATGAAGATGCAGTAAAAATTTGCGAATCCGAGGAACGATTGGAGCTGTCTACGTGTCCTCGGGGGAGCCCAATCTAACACTGCCTGGACTTTGCTCGGGTCCATGGCTAACCCTTTCCCAGACACTCTGAAACCCAAGTAATCGACTTCGGTTTGGTGGAACTCGCATTTGGACAATTTGGCATACAGCTTATGTTTCAACAACGTGCTGAGCACTTCCCACACCAATTTCACATGCGATTGGAGGTCTTGTGAATAAATAATTATGTCATCCAGGTACACCACCACCCCCTTAAACAGGTACTCGTTCAGCACTTCATTTATAAAGTTCATAAAGACTCCCGGGGCCCCTTGTAACCCAAACGGCATCACTAGCTACTCAAATTGTCCCATGGGTGTATTGAATGCCGTTTTCAATTCGTCCCCTTCCTTTATGTGCACCCTAAAGTACGTGTCCCTCAAGTCCAATTTAGTAAAGACCTTTCCCTCCGACACCGTACTGAATAAGTCCTTGATGAGGGGTATTGGGTACGTGTTGGAGGTTAAAATCCCATTAATCCCACGAAAATCGGTACAACGTCTGAGCGAGCCATCCTTCTTTTTCTGGAAAGGGACTGGGGCTGCATGCGGGGCCGTGGCCGGTCGTATGAAATTTTTAGATTCTTGTCTAAGAATTTTCTCAGTTCCATCTTTTCAGCCCACCCCATCGAATACAGCTTTGCTTTAGGCAGGGTTTGCACCGGGATTAATTCTATGGCACAGTCAGTGTCTCTATGGGGTGGAAGTTCATCTGCTCCCTGCTCACTGAACACTCCCTGTAAGTCTCAGTATGCTTTGGGGATCGCTTGAACTTCCTCCACCGTCAGGCAAACCTTCTCATTTCGAGGCGGAGGGTTCAGCTCCCACTCCCTTTTCCACTAATGGTTTTGAAACTTTACATCAGTGAATTCTATTGTTTGGTCCTCCCAGTGGATGTCTGGCTCATGTTTCGCTAGCCATCCCACTCCTAGAACTACACCATACGAGGAGGAGGGGGCTATCATGAAGGCCTCTTGGTCCCAATGGTCTTTAATGCCCACGGGAACCAACTGAGTTTCCAGTATACAGGGTTCCACCTCATCAATGACCCGTCCATTTGTTCGAATTGAATGGGCCAGGGTAGGGCTGCAGTGGGTAGCCCCAAAGCATCCACTAATTTAGGGGTGATTATGTCCCTTGTGCACCCCAAGTCAATCACGGCTCTCACATGGATGAACCACCTGAGTTTGCTGTTTAGTAAAGACACTGGGACAAAAAATAATGACCCCGTTACTCTCACCCTGAGTGGTGCCGGTTTGTTGGCGACCTGCTGGTTGGCACCATTTAGAGCAGGACGTCCTCGTTTCCCGCCGGCTTGTCTTCCCAGGACATCTCACTCAGCTCATCGATGATGATGGTCTCCTCTTCCGAGATCAAGCTCACCGCCGTGCTGCTCTTCGCCGCATCCTTAGGGCAGCTGCCTGCTTCTTCGGTGTTGGGGTTCTTGTCTTGGTGGTGGTTGATGCCAGTCGAGGGGGGTTGGGGCAGTTGCTGGCCAGGTGGTTTGGGTGCCCGCAACGGAAGCATTAATGTGTTGCCGAGGGCTTCCCTACTCCTCCACCCACCTGGGACTTCTCCGCCTCCATCTTCACCCCAGCCTTCGGGTCGTGGCCCCCCTTTCCACTTTGCTGTTGGCGTTGTAGGGCCACCCTTTTTATGTTGGTCTCCACTTCGCCCGCCAACTGTATCCACCCTATTAGGGTGGTTGGCCTCGCTTGCTGTAGGGCCCGGTCCAGGACACTCGTGTTCAGCCCCCAGGTGAAATGCTCGATCTTCATCAGCTCACTCCACCCCCTCACTTTAGCCGCGTTGGAACGGAACTCGGCCATGTACTCGCGGATCGACTTGGATCCCTGTTGTATGTCCCTCAGGGTGGCCAGTGCGCGGGTCTCCTGCAGTGGAGCCTCGTACTGGGTCAGTAATGCCTGGAGGAAGGTGGCCACGTCATCCAGCTCAGGGCTCATTGCCTCATACATACAGGCTCACATACCAGCGTTTGGCCACTCCCTTTAGCTTCGACCCCAGGTAGTCGACTCGGCTGAACTCATCAGGGAAGGTGTTTCCCCAGTAGTGCATGTAGCTATTAGCTTGAATGGTGAAGTACTCCACCTCTTCAGGGTCCCCGTCGAAGGTTGCCTCCAACTCCCTTCCTCGACCACCTTCCCATGGGGGTAGCGGCCCCGCCGGTTGTGCTTGGGGCGGTATAGCCGAGGGTCTAGCCGCGGGCGATTGCGGGATTCTTCTCTGGTCCGCCGGCCTCAGGAGATGGTCGACCTGCCTGTTGAATTCTCTGGCCATCATGGTGGTCATCACTTGCATCTCGTCCCGTAACCCCTTGGTGACCCTTTCAACTTCTTTTCTCACCATCAAACGGAATTCTCGTGCTATTTCATCTTCCTCTTCCCCAGGACCTGTTGGTTCCTGGGTCCCTTCCGCCTTCACCTCCAACAGAGGGGGTTCAGCCTCTGTGCACATCGCTGCCGCGCTCCTCTCCTCTCCTTTCTGGGCTAGGTCGCCTCATCGGCCCCCATGGTCATTCTCACCCGGCGCATGTGCCTGGTTAAGATGGCATCTCTGCGCGCTGGAGCCTCATCCATCGTTGTGGTGGACATGCGCGGTTGCCACTGACAAGGGGTGACCGAGAGTTGCTGAATGTGGAGAGATGAGCCTTTCCCTGCGACTCTCCAGGAGTCCAGCACGTGCCATGGTGGTGTTGGTGCTCTCGCCCCTTCTTCGGGTTCTGGAAGTTCACTGCTCTCTGGAACCTTTTCAGCCATCCGGTTATAAAGTTGCGAGGGCCGTTAAACTTCTTATAGGATCACTCTCAAAATGTCAAGTATGCGGATTCAAAAACGAGTCAAGTGGACCGATATGCTCTCCTGGTACAGGTCCTTGAGAGTGATACTGAAAATACATTGATACAATTCTTTTAAGGCATACTTCAAAGGATTCCCAAAGGTGGGGGTGAGGGATGCTCTCTAACACATAAACTATCATAAATGTCTACATTCTCACAATGTTATCAGTGTCTCATCCTTGCTTTCCCCAGATGTCTCACACTCCATGCAGGAATGTATGGGAAGGTGTTGATTGTTCTTTCTCTTACTAGTTTCATTTCTCACTACTCTACTTCACAAGCAATAAAGCAAGAAGGGGGAGGGGGGAAAGAATAACAGAGCCAAAATACTTTGGTCCTCCATGATGTTTCACAAACCAGTTTTATGGAGGACCCTAAAACCATTATTTACCATTAGAATTTTACCATGCTTGACAATATGTGGGTGATTTGGAGTTGATGTGGAAGTGAATGTGGGGGTCATGTGAAGGTAATCTAGACTTGATCTGGAGGTGATGTGGAGGTACTGAGGATGTGATGGGGTGATGTGGACTGATATGGGGTGATGTGGAGGTGTTTTGAGGGTGATGTGTGGGTGATGAGGTGATGTTAAGGTGATCCCCTTCACATCACCTCCCCATCACTTCCACATCACTCACATATCACCTACACATCAGCCAAACATCACATACATGTGATCTCCATACCACCTTCACATCACCACATCACGCTCACATCATCCACACATAACCAACAGATAGCTCCCACATCACCTCCAAATCACATCTCCCCCAAATCACCACATTGTGGGGATCTTGTGTGGCTTATGTGGGTGTGATGAGGGTGTGATGTGGAGGTGATATGCGGTGATGTGAGGGTGATGTCAAGGTGATATGTGGTAATGTGGGGGTGATGTGAAGGTGATATGAAAGCGATGTGAAGATGACATAGGTAATGTAGAGGTAATGTGGGGATGATGTCCCCCATATGTCCACCACAAAACCAACACGACACCACATCTCTTCCACATCACCTTCACATCACCCCCATATAATTTCTGCATCACTGCCACATCACGTCCACTTCATCCACACATCACCCCACACCCCCACATCACGTCCTCAGCACATTCCCATCACCTCCACATCACTTCCACATCACCTGCCCATCACTTGCATGTTACCTCCACATCACCCTCACATATCCCATACATATCCCATGACCCCCTTAGCACCTACACATCACCTCCAAATCAACCCAGCATCACCTCCACATAGCCCTATACATCTCTACCAAATGACCCCCACATCCCCTATACATCAACCCCACATCACCCTCAGATCACCCCAACATCCTCCCCACATGTCCCTATATCACCCCCACTTGTCACCCATATCTTTTTCATAACCTTCACCTAATCCACACCTGACCCCCACATAATTTCCATATCACATCCATATCACCCTCACATCACACCCACATCACCTCCACGTCATCCACATATTACCACTGTACCATGTTCACATCACCCACATATAATCCCCAGAGCACCCTAACATCTTCCTATATCCCCTCCACATCACTCTCATACCACCTTCATGACACCCACATCGCCTTCACATCACTTCGACATCACCACCTTATCACAACATTACCCACATAACCCACACATGACCCCCACATCGCCTTCACATCAGCTCCACATCACCCTCAGATCACCCCATCACCCCCACATATCCCCCAGATCACGTTCTCATTACCTTGACATTGCCTCCATCACATCAATTTCACCCCCACATCACCTCCACATCAACTCTAACTCCTTCCCACATCCCCTTCACATCACCTCACCATCACTTCCACATCACTCACATATCACCTACACATCAGCCCAACATTACATACATGTGACCCCCATACCACATCACGTTCACAACATCCACACATAACCAACAGATAACCCCCACATCACCTCCAAATCATCTTCACATCTCCCCCAAATCACCACATTACCTTCACATGACCCCACATAACTCCCTTATGTTCCACACATCAGTAAGCATCAACTCCACATCACCCTCAGATCACCCCTTGATCACCCCCAGAACACCTCCACATATCCCCCAGATCATGTCCTCATCACCTCAACATCACCTCCAGATCACATACATTTCACCCCCATGTCACCTCCACATCACCCCACAGCACCTCCACATCAACTCTAAATCACACACACATGACTTCCACATCATCTCCAGATCAACCCCAAATCACTTTCACATCACTCTACTTCGCCCTCACATATCCCCACATCCCCTTCACGTCACCTCCCCATCACTTCCATGTCACCTCCATATCACCTACACATCAGCCCAACATCACATACGCATGATCCCCACATCATCTTCACATCACCATCTTGACATGACACCCACATCACGGTCACATCAATGCCACATAACCCATATATGACCCCCAATTCACTCCAGATCAACCCAATATCGATCCCACATCAACCCCAGATTACCCCACTTGACCCCATATCTTCTCCATCACCTTCACCTAAACGATACCTGACCATCACATCACTTCCATATCACCCCCACATCACTTCCATATCACCTCCAGGTCAACCCCACATCATCCCACATATCACACTTGCATCATCCCACATCACCACAACATCACCGGCACATTACCACTCTATCTTCATCCATCCATCCATCCATCATCTATCTACCCACCTACCAATTAACTATCATCTACCTACTTACCTACCTATATACCCACCCACTTATCATCCATCCATCTATCTTTCTCTCTCCTTCCATACAACTATCTACCTACCAACCTATATACCAATTTACCTATCATCCCTCCACCTCTCTCTCTCCATCCATATAACTAAATACCTACTTACTTACCTATCTACTTTTCTACTGATCCATCCATTGATCAATAGATCGATCCATCTCTGACCTACCTATCTACCCACCTACCTACCTATCATCCATCCATCCATCCATCCATCCATCCATCCATCCATCCATCCATCCATCCATCCATCCATCATCTATCTCTCATCATCTATCCATCCAACTACCTACCTACTTATCTGTCTACCCATCTACCTATCAAATATCTATTACCTACCTATCATCCATCCATCCATCCATGCATCTCTCTCTCCATCTATCCAACCAACTACCCATCCAACTACCTACCTACTTACCTATCTATCCCGCCTTCCCATTCCGAAACCTCAGTGCCATCCTACCTTTTGTGAAATGCTGGTCATCTTGTTCTTTCATTTTTGAGGAATCCCAGATGGGACTTCTGAGTTCACTCTGATCTTCAAGCCTGCTGGCTGCCAACTGAACCTATTGGTTTGTTTAGATGCCTGTAAACTGATCTGTCCCCATAGAGACCAGGAACTGGCCATTGTGACATCAGAGGTAGTGTCACAGAATACGTTACTGACTGGAAGGGGGTGATGGGGGAGGCAGTTTTCAGAGCCTACTGGTCATTGAAGATGCTTATATAATTCTCTGTCCCTAGAAAGTTGCCATTGTGACATTAGCTAACAAAACACAAGGCACCAAGTTGGACAAAAACAATGAGAAGACCATGCAATTCACAGCAAACATATATATAAGTATATTACAGTGTAGAACAGTAAGACAATATAGATGAAGTTACAGTCCATGAATGATGAAAAACCTTTTCAGTCCCAAAACAGGTGTTCTACTAATATAGTCGGTGTGGCAGGATTTATTTTGGGTTAGCCCTCTTTATGATCTTAACCATACTCTTTATAAAACTGGCTATAAGAACTCTTTCTGAAAGTAGCCATACTCTTATGAAATGGGCAGTAAGAGCTCATCAGCTCTAAGCTCTTCATTAAGCATCTCTGTTTCTCTCAGAGAAAAGCATGAGTAAAGAATCTAGGTTAGTGTGTGAAAGTTCATAGCTGTTTCTCTTGCCGGAAAGGCCTTATATGGTATGGTCCTTATTTGGTATGGCAGGAAGCAAGATAACTAGCCATTTGTAAAAGTAGGTTAAAAGTAGAAGTGAACTGAGGGCAATCGCAGCCTTAAATGTTTTCATTTGGCAGTATGATTGTTGATATTAAAATACAGCTGGAGAGATACTATCTGATAAGATAAAGATGGTAAGATACCTCCAAAATTTAAAAGCTCTGGATTTTGGGCAAAAACTGCACCAGAGGCTACCTCTGGGTTGGATCATGCCAAGTTAATTGGGTTGGCCTGCATGAGAAACAGTCTCTCTGCTGGACAATCCAACAAATGAACAGCATTTGCTGATTTTAAGTCATCTCCTGTTTGAGGCCTCAAAAATAGCCTAATGCTCAACCTTAGAATTTAGAGCATAGCTCTACTAGACTTGGGACTTAGATTTTAAATGGGAAAATGTAACTAATAAGGTGAAGTTCCTTGTTGGGACTTATATTTTTCATTATGCTCTTTGCTTTATTATAGAACTATGCTTTATGCGTGACTGAATTCTGACTTTGTAACTGTTTTCTGAAAGTTATCTAAACTGGTTTGCTTTTCTATCCATATATTTTAAGCCTTCTGTCTAAAGGAGAAACTTGGAGTCTAATAAAGCCTATCTGTTATTAAGTGTGTATTAGCCTTCTGATAACTGCAGGTTGTTTTGGTTTTGGGGTTTTTTGGTTTTGGGTTTGTGTTGCTGGGGATACAAAAATAATTCTGGCAACAGTCGCATAGAGAGTGCTTTTCTCCTTTCTTCCACTAGCCAATGGGACTTCTCTTGAACAAGAGACAAGCTTCCAAATAGGAGAGAAGGATCCCTGAGCCCAACTTACTATTCGAATATAAGCAATTTTATGTTTTCATTAAGAGCTCTGTCCTTTCTCATTTAGTGTCTCAACCAAGTTTCTTTCAAATGGAACACAGTAGCCTCCAGCAATCACACAGACCATAAGCTAGTATCCTTTAGGAGTGGACTGATGCTCCAAACTAGACTTGCATACTGTCAAACCTTGTAACTAGACTTTTGTTGTTGTTGTTCAGTTGCACAGTCGAATCCGAATCTTTGCGACCCCATGGACCAAGTCACACCAGGCCCTCCTGTCTTCCACCATCCTTCGAAGTCTGCTCAAATTCGTGTTAGTTACATCAGTAATGCTGTCCAGCCATCTCATCTTTTGCCGTCCCCTTCTTCTTTTGCCTTCTGTCTTTCCCAGCATCAAGGTCTTCTCCAGGGAGTGCTCCCTTCTCATTTGGTGGCCAAACTATTTGAGCTTCAGCTTCAGCATCTGACCTTCCAGGGAACAGTCAGGGTGGATTTCCCTTAGGACTGACTGATTGGATCTTCTTGCAGTCCAAGGGACTCTCAAGAGTCTTCTCCCGCACCACAGCTCAAAAGCATCTATTCTTCTTAATGCAAATTATGCAAGATACAGACACAACCCCAAGGCAGTATCTAACAACTTTAAAGTATCTAAAAGGGCAGTATAAGGTTGTTATTAAAAAGAAGAAACAGGAAGACATCCTGTTGATGTAGCCAGTCCTCCAAGAGTTTACAGGGCTCTTAATACAGCGCCTGCTGTAAGCTCCAGGAGGATTGGCTACATCAGAGGAGTGTGGCCTAATATACAAAACAGTTCCTGCTGCAAAAAAAGTCCTGAGTCTTAAAAGGCTACAGTTTGGCCTGTAGCCTTTGAGATCATTGGAGAGAGCTGCAGTTTCTCCACAGGCTGCCTCATGGCCTCTCTCTCAAAATGGCTGCCCTGCAGCCCAGCGCAGCCAAAGGCCTGCTCTCCTGGAAGGCTCTTCCCCCACCTTCTCCCTCTGTGGGGAATATCTCTTCCCTCTCCTTCCCGCCCAGGGACTGGTCACCTTTTCCCTGGAGCACTCTGGGAAGAAAAGTCCCAAAGCATGTCTGCAATTTCCTATTTACATCCTCTGCAAATAACTCCCTCCCTCCTCTGTCGTTAAGAAGGCAAGGAGGGAGAGAGCCCTTTGCTGCCCTTGTGAGCTGACTCCCTCTTACGGAAAAAAACAGTCCCTTTTAAAAAGAAAGTTCCAACAATGAAGACATTTTGTTACATAACCACATTTTTACTTGGTTCTATTTCAGCTAGGTTGTTGTTATTGTTGTTGTTTTAAATCACCCTGGTTCTCGTCAAGGCAGTCAAGTTGCTCTAATCTGAATTCTATTAACCAGTTGTCATGAGGGTCAAGATCCAGAACCTCGAACTTCCTTTCCTGTGGGAACGAATGGCTCCCTGCATATATGGAGTTTTTTCATCAGGACTCAGGGCTGACTCTGCACTAGGCAGACTAGGTGATTGCCTAGGGTGCCAGTCTCCTGGTGGTGCCAAATTAGGCACCCCCATTTGTGACATGGTGACATTATCAGTGCAAGGGGGGTTTGCCAGAAGTTAACCTTGCCTAGGGTACCAGGCAATCTAGGGCCAGCCCTGTCAGGACGTTTGTAGTGCTCTCATGGCTTATTTCCCCAGTCTGTATTATCAGCGAAGGTTCATTGAAGTTACCAATTGAGCAGACTTGTTTGAAACAAAATTGCATTTATTGTATACTCCAATGTTACTCCAGCATGATAGGGATTGGAACTGATAGCAGTTCACGTTGTTAGTATTTAACATCTAACATCAAAGCAATAGCATCTACACCCCAATTCCCATAACAAAGGCTTCTTTTGCATGTGAGAGTTTCACACGGCTTCCCCCCTTATGTTTTTCCGTTGGTGGTTACAGTTCCCGGCGGCAATGTCCTTGCTGCTTCTAGGGAGGAGGTGAGAGCCTGGCAGACACTTTCTACTTCAAAGCATGCCTGGCAACCTTTGATATTCCTGGGAAGCTACTCTCTACTTTCCGCCCCCCCTACTGTTCTATGGCTATATATTAGTGAGCATATATGCAATGATCAATATGGTTAGTAATCAGCAGTTAGCAACAACTTCAATGAACAGCACCTGACATACTGCCCCCCCCTAAGCTCTTGCTCAGGGTTTGTCTGGGTGCAGTAGGTAAAATTGCTTTAGCAGTTGCGGAGCGTTTAGATCAGAAGCTTTAACCCATTCATCACAGCTAGGTGGGAAATAGCGCCAATGTACTAGATAATACAGCACCCCCCTTTGGATCTTAGAGTCCAGGATTTCCTTGACTTCGTGGTGCTTCTGCCCCTTCACCAAGATAACTCTTTGGGTTGTTTCCCACCTGGAGGTTGGCAACTCTTGCTGTTGTGAATAATCACCCCCCCCATCCCACCCAGGCCCAAGCTTAGCAAGACCCCCGGCACAGACCACCAGGTACAAATACTCACGGGGGTGGGGGAATCAGCAGTGAAGCCAGAGAGATTCCATGAAGTAAGGAAGGAGAAGACAGAAGGATGATCCTGACGCTCATACATGCATTTCTGTTTTTAAAAACCCTACTGCTAACTATCAAACAATAAAACAAACAATAACAATAACAATAAACAATAAAACAAACAATAAAAATAACAAACAAAACTCATCGTGAAACATAAGAAGATTCAAACAAAATGTTTACCGACTCTCAATGAGGAAAAATCTCGCACAAATTTGTCTCTAAAATGGAACAGTAAGAATTGTTGAAGTTATACCTATGAAACCGATTTCAAAAGCCACAAACCAACCTATACCTCTCTCTAGAACAAAGTGTGAGTCCAGGGGCACCTTTAAGACCAACAAAGTTTAATTCTGGGTATAAGCTTTTGTGTGGACATGAAAGCTTGTACCCAGAATAAAGCTTTGTTGGTCTTTAAAGGTAGCACTGGACTCAACCTTTGTTTGTTTGTGCTACTGGACTCAAGCCAAGATGGCTACCCACTTGAATATACCTACCTTTTAAGCTTTACAGAAACTCAAAATAAAATAGAACTATTAAACTATAGCCAGAGAAGCTTTCCCTAGCTCTTTAACTGACCAGCTCATCTGCTGTCTTCTTGGTCCCAACTGCTCAGAAAGCGAGCAGGGGGCAATATCATAAAGGGGACATGTCACTGTTTCCTGGGCAACCAGATCAACAATGGACGCTACCTGGCCAACCTCACCTCAGTCTGGAGTCTCCACATGGCCTGTATTTTTTAAACAACTGGTTTCCTGTTGAACCAATTAAATTTTTTAAAAAGAATTTTACAAAGATTTGTGCCAATGTTGCTTTGCATCTTCCTGAGATTTCTGGCATGGCCAAGTGTTAGTGTGTGTGTTTGTCAGCAGGAGACTGTGGAGCTCTCCTTGATTCTAGTGGTCTCTTCCAAGGTGGCAGATGAATATCAAATGCTCCTCACCTGTCTTCAGTACCAGGAGGAGGGTGTCTCAGCCACGTTGTGCCATGAAAGAAATGGAGGGGCCGTTTTGTAGAAAAATAGGTGGTGGAGCTCATTAGCTAGGGCTGCCAATCCCCAGGTGGAGGCAGGGGATCCCCCGGTTTGGAGACCCTCCCCCCGCTTCAGGGTCATCAGAAAGCGGGGGAAGGGGAGGGAAACGTCTGCTGGCAACTCTATTATTCCCAATGGAGATTTATTCCCATAGAAAATCATGGAGAATTGATCCAATGGTATCTGGGGTTCGGGGGGGGGCTGTTTTTTTGGGGTAGAGGCACCAAATTTTCAGTATAGCATCTAGTGCCTCTCCCCCAAATACCCCCCATGTTTCAAAAAGATTGGACCAGGGGGTCCAATTCTATGAGCCCCAAAAGAAGGTGCCCCTATCCTTCATTATTTCCTATGGAAGAAAGGAATTGAAAAGGTGTGCCGTCCCTTTAAATGTGATGGCCAGAACTCCCTTGGAGTTCATTTATGCTTGTCACACCCTTGCTCCTGGCTCCACCCCCAAAGTCCCCAGATATTTCTTGAATTGGACTTGGCAACCCTATCATTAGCATATGCTGCCGCCCCCCCAGTCAAAAGCAACCCAATGCAAGAAAGGAGAGCCCTGGATGAGTGAGGTCTGCTTAGGCTGGCTAGAGATCCAGCCAGCCCAAGCAGGCCTCACTCACCTGGAGCTCTCCTTAGCTGCCCCAGTCAAAAGGTCAGCAAGCAACCTGTCACCCAAAATCACATAAGAAGTGGAGAAAGGGTGGCATGGGCTTCTCCGGGGTTTAATGAGGGCTGCTGGGGGTGTGGCAAAGCTCCTGGTGACTGGCTGGCTGCCCTGCTCTCCTCATCCAGGGATTGTTATGCAGCTGCACCTACTATTCAATGGACAAGGTAGGTGGGGAGGAAGAGGGGGAACCCTCAGAAAGGTTCAGGAGCTGTGCTCCTGTGAGCTCCTGCTGAATTCAAGGCCTGGATGAGAGATAGAAAGGCAGCAGAAAAGGAAACAGGATGAATGATGGGAATCAAGAAAGTACCGTAATCTATACAGGAGGGTTCTGATGAGGTGGGTTCCAGGCCACAGAAGCCTTGGCTAGATTTATCTCCCACCACTGTACCTTCTACCACACAGCTACACAGAAAAAGTAGTATCGTTGCCTTAGGGTTGCCAACTCTGGGTTGGGAAATACCTGGAGATTTTGGAAGTGGAACCTGGTGAAGATGGGGTTTGGGGAGAGGTTTGTCAAGCTGTTCAATATTGTTTAAAGTCTTTCTGCTGAGGCTGTTTGGCTCGCAGTGGGTGAGAGAAGGGATTGATGAATCTGCTCATTTCTCTGAAGGCCCAAGACAGAGCAAGAAAGCCTAAGGAGGAGCAGCAGGGGGAGAAGCAGCCCTGCACTTTTTTATGTTCACATTTTGGACTTTTCTTTGTGCTGCTGGCCACCATTTCTTAGGACGTGCCTTTGTTCAAAGTGCCCTTTCTGCAAAGTTCCTGTCTCTGCAAACATTGCTGTGTTCATAGCAATTATGATTCAATTATACCTGTGGGTATAAAGTTCTTATGATACATGTTTGTTACCTTGAAAACGAGAATATCCAGCTTCAGGTGGGGAAATTCCTAGAGATATGGGGGCTGATTCTGGGAAGGGTGAAGTTTGTGGAGGGGAAGGACCTCAGCAGGTTATAATGCCACAGAGTCCACTCTCCAAAGCAGCTGTTTTCTCCAGGGGGACTGATCGCTGTGGTTTGCAGATCCGTTGTTATTCTGGAAGATCACCAAGCCCCACCTGGACCTCAGCAATCCTACTTGGATGTCTTTTCTTTTTGAAGAAATGTCATGATCATTGGTCAAGCCACAACAAAAGTGCTATCATTTATTGACTTGAACCCTCCCCCCCCTCAGCTCCAATTGAAAAAAATACTTTAGGAAAGGGATGTCACCTAGTTCTGATGGATTACACGTATCCAAGCCACTGCTCAGTATTGGTCAAACCACCACATGGTAACAGTTCAGGGGTGTCAAACATGTGGCCCAGGGGCCAAATCAGGCCCTCGGAGGGCTCCTCTCAGGCCCCCGAGCAACTGGCTGTCATCTAGTTCCTTCTCCCTCTCTCTTTCTTCTTTCTGCATAACAGCTTGCTTTCTATGGCTTCCTCACTTGCACAGGAGCTACAGAGCAAAATCTCTATTTTCTCAATTGGCTGAGGCTCCTCCCTTGAGGAGGAAGGGGGAAGGGAGAGCTTGCTTTGCCAGGCTCTCTCAATTTTACAGCAGAGCTACTAAGCAAAGCCTCTCTTCCTTCTATTGGCTGAGGCGCCTCCCCCTCTTGGCTCCCTGGAGAAGGAAGGCACCAGAGCTTCCTTTGCACAGTTCCCTGGTTCCCATGGGAGAGATACAAAGAAAGCACCTTTAAGACTGAGTGCTAATGTTTTCTGCATATTTTATTTTAAGTTTTTTAACAAAATCTTTGTGTTTGTCTGTGTTCTTTATAACGTTTATATATCTTCTCTCTAACCTTAAATAGGTACACACACAGCCCAGTCTGACATGGCCCGGCCTGACAAGGTCTCATGTCAGATCCGGCCCTCATAACAAATCAGTTTGACACCCCTGACTTAGTTGATTCAACACAGGATAACTTAGTCACTCCACTTGATGTGTCCAGGTCTTCCACCCATATTTGGATTTCCATTTTCCCCTGAATATATACCTTAGTTTCTCATCCTTCTGGCCAGGGCTTGTTAAAAGAATCATTTGCATATTAGGCCACACCCCCAATGCAAAGCCAGCCGGGATTGCCTGCCTGCTTAAAAAAAAAAACAAAAACAAAAGAAACCCTGGCTGTTGCACTAAAAGTTTTTACAATTCACTTGTTCTTGAGCACTTATAATAAACCTGTTGTTGTTATACTGTCTGGGTCCTCGTGCCTCTTTAGTCACAGATAGTGTTTTGTTAAGATGGAAGACAGGGGTCAGAGGTGGGTGCTCTGGGCTCTCCCAGACAGACCCTTTTCAGAGTGGTGACAGCCAGTAAAAAGCCCTTCCTGGACCCCTGCTCGTGACAAGGATAAGAACTGAGAAGCCTTTGCAAATAGAAATGTATTCATCTGGCCACCAAAGTAAGCCCCAGGAAAACTTCTGAGAGAGCGTTCCGTTGGCAGCTGCCACCACTAAATTAATTGTTTCTGCATCTCTGGAGCCTCTTTGATTAGACCTTTGTACTTTGCTCGGTGATTTCTTGCCAGTGGGAGGAGGCACTTCCTGATACCTCCTGAGTAAACAAGAGAGCACAAAGTGCCACCCGACCCAGTCCCGGGCTGAACAGACTCCCACATCATCACCTGCTCTGATCTTCACTCTTGCTTAGGGTGTGTTAAAACAGGGATGACCACTGCAGGTTGGGCCTATGCTGTTGCTGGTCAGATCCAAGCCAGGAAGCCAAATCCCTGTGGCATTGCCGCACAAGGTGGAGATGGGCCCAGGAGGGTAGATCAGTCGGTCACCTCCAAGGCTGTGGATGTTTGAGAGCCCAGCAAGCCCCTACAGGGCACTGGTTTCCTCTTTGTTGTGCTGCCCCATGCAGTTTCTTGGATGTAGGGTTGCCAGGCATGACATGGCAAGCTGTGGGAGATGAGGGAGGTGAGGAAGCTCCCAGGCTGGTGATACAGTCAGCAGCTGCTAAACTTTTACTTGCAGCAAAGTGGAAAGACTCTTCCATATCTACTATTGAACAATGGGCCAATAAATTACGGGACCTTTTATAAAGGGAAAAATTAGTAATGCATCAATTCCTATTGAATTTGGTAGACAAAATAAATGTATTACATTGTGGTCTTCTACTGTTGAATATTTGTCTGCTGCAGAAATATTCCCCTCTCATCCTTATTTTCATAAAATGTGTTCCTGTGATAGACCTCTGTATGCAAAATGTTTTATATCTTCGGATGATGATAAGTTTTGAGCACGTAGATAGGTTTTTTTTTTTTTTAAATGAGTAATAAAAAAAGGAAGATCCCAGCATTTCTAGCACAACTTCGAAGTGACATCATTGTGTCAGGGGACAGCTCTAGCATTTGACCCAAATTTTATGGTTTCACCATAGAATTTTGGGCAAATGCTAGGGCGATGTGATGCCACTTCCGTGTTGCACCAGAAGTTGAGTTGTCATGCTGGAGACACCAAGCGTGTGCTAGGGTTGCCAGCTTTGGGTTGGGAAATTTCTGGAGATTTGAAGGTAGAACCTGGGGAGGGTAGAGGCCCAAGCAGGGTGCAATGCCATACAGTCTGTCCTTCAAAGCTGCCATTTTCTTCAAGGGTACTGATCTGTGTAGACTGGAGATCAGTTGTAATTCTTAGCCCCACCTGGAGGCTGAGAACATTAATTGCAACCTGCATTTTGCCTGCCATTTCTATCCCATAGCCCAGCTGAGTGGTAAAAGCAGGGGTCGCTTTGTAGAAAAATAGGTGGTGGAGCTCATCCAGGGATCGTTATAATAATAATAATATGCAGCTGCACCTACTATTCAATGGACAAGGTGGGGAGGAGGAGGGGGAACCCTCAGAAAGGTTCCGGAGCTGCCCTCCTGTGAGCTCCTGCTGAATCCGAGGCCTGGGTAAAAGGATAGCGGTGTGTTTGAGGGGAATCTCATGCTTTTAGGAGGAATATGGCAACTCTTCTTGGGTGGCTTGGCAAGAAAACTGGCTCTGTGTTTATCTTGGCTTATCCTGTCATTTTGGGCCAACAGCACCACTTCTGCTCCCCTGACTGCAGACGTTGCCCTTCTTCCTCTGCAAACATACTGAGAGCATACTGGAGATGTCAAAGGGGGTGGCTTCACACTGGGACCAACCCACAGAGAGCTATTTCTGTAAAAATGCCTGATGCTAATGATGTAGCAGTGCTTTGTGGTCTGAGGTACTACACATTTTTTTCCTGTTGTACCTCAGAGTCTGACTGTAACAACCACCTTAGAGGGAAGATTATCTAGTCGTTTTTAGGGTCTAGGATACACTCTACTAAAAAAAAAAAAAAAGGTAAAGGTAGTCCCCTGTGCAAGCACCAGTCGTTTCTGACTCTGGGGCGACGTTGCTTTCACAACGTTTTCACGGCAGATTTTTTACGGGGTGGTTTGCCATTGCCTTCCCCAGTCCTCTACACTTTCCCCCCAGCAAGCTGGGTACTCATTTTACCGACCTCGGAAGGATGGAAGGCTGAGTCAACCTGAGCCAGCTACCTGAACCCAGCTTCTGCTGGGATGGAACTCAGGTCGTGAACAGAGAGTTCAGACTGCAGTACCGCAGCGTTACCACTCTGTGACATGGGACTCTTACCCTCTACTACATATTTACAAAAGCATCCCCCCACTGGAGCTCAGGGCCTCATATCTGTCTTTCCTCTCTCCGCTCCGCTCCCCTCCCTTGTTTCATAGTGAGGTAAGGCTGGGTTGTAAGGCTGCCAAGCCTCTGGTCTGGGTGGGGATTCTTCCGCCTGGGAGGTTCCCAACCCACTGGCCCACACTGGGCCCGCGGGGGGAACCTCCCCTGTCGTCGCTGGTGCGATGACGTCACCCACGAGTGACATCATCATGCTGGTGATGTCGTGTGCCAGCTGCTCTAGGTGTTTTGGGGAAAGCTCTATGGTTTTCCCAGACGCTGTAGTAATTTGGGAGGGAAAACTCTATGGTACAATAGGTACCATAGAGTTTTTCCCTCCCAAAATGATAGAGCGTCTGGGAAAACCATAAGAGTTTTCCCGGAAACACCTAGAGCAGCCGGTGCGTGACATCACGGGTGTGGTGATGTCACTCACGGGTGATGGCATCGCACCGCGTGTGCCAAGTGCATGCGAAACAAGTTCCCCGCCAGAGGCTGGGGAGGACTTGGCAACTCTACTGAGTTGTGGGAGAGTGATGTACAGATCTCAGTCACCTGAGGGGTGGCTTTGGCCAAGACTTGTGGGGATTCTTGGGATAACAACAGTGTTGGGAGATTCCGCCTGATACCCTTACCCCGGGAGAGAAGATTTCTTGCATGACACTTTCTAGGTGAAGCATACAGCTGCTTGCCATACCATAATGCTAAATCTCCTTTCCAAGTCTGGGTATAGAACAGAGATGACTCATTGATCAAGTGATTTGCAAAAACATACCTCCCTCTGACAGATTTGCATTGCCACTGTGCTGAACACGCCCGGGTACCGTGCTTTTCACCTTTGTGCTTAGGCGTGGACTTTGATATGAAAGACGAGCTGTACAGGAGGAAAAGTCAATAAAGGCCCTTTCCTTAGTGGCGGTTCCCTCTCCCAGGGCAACCCGGGCACTCCCATTAGCAATCAAGGAGACAGGAGGTGCAGGCCGCTATATAAGCAAACACTGTTTCCTGCGGGGCCTGTCAAGAAAGAAGCAGCCCTGCAAAAGACTTCGCCTTTGGTACAGTATGTGGCTTCTGATTTGTTTGCTATATTAAGCTTGCAAAAAAAAAATGGGATGGGATGAAACAGTGGTTTTTTTTGTAGGGGGGGGCGGGCGTCCAGGGGAGGTCGCCAAACTGTTAGTACTAAAAGGATTTCGTTTCAGAAGTGCAAGGATTCAGAGGGCTGGTTCCAGGGGGTTTTTTTTGTAGCTGGAACTCCTTTGCATATTAGGCCACACCCCCCTGGTGTAGCCAATCCTCTTGGAGTTTACAGTAGGCCCTATACTAAGAGCCCTGTAAGCTCTTGGAGGGTTGGCTCCATCAGGGGTGTGTGGCCTAATAGGCAAAGGAGTTACGGCTACAAAGAAAGCTCTCACCGGTTCCATGTTTAAGAACATAAGAAGAGCCTGCTGGATCAGACCGGTAGCTCATCTAGTCCAGCCTCGTTTAATACAGCAGTCAGCTAGTTGCCCATTGTGTGAAACAATGGTGATGTCAGGGGGTGTGGTCTAATATGCAAATGAGTTCTTGCTGGGCTTTTTGTACCAAAAAAGCCCTAGGTGGGCTTAGTAACGGCCCTGAGAAGGCTATAAAGATCTGGTCACTCCCAGGTGAAGCAGATTTGATGCAGGACTTTCATGCTACTATTTCCTGTCTATCAATAAAATTAACCATTCTTGCAAACTGGAGGTCTGCTTGAATTGAAGATATTTCCAGAGCTGAGTCTGGGAGGTAGACAGGGCATTGCTTCCCTGCTGACTTCAAGCACTGGTGTTTGCAGGTTTACTGCCACTGTAAATGGAGGCTCCCTTCAGTCTAGTAACCATGGGTGGATCTTTCTTCCCTGAATCGTTTTAACCCTCTCTTAAAGCCATCTATGTTTATGGCCATCATAACTCCATTGGCAGTGAATCCTACCATTTTGTTACTCACTGAGTAAAGAAATATTTCCTTTTGTCTGTTCTGAACCTGTTCCCCCACAATTTCGTTGGGTGACCTCAAGTATTATGGGAGAGGGAGAAAGAGCTCTGGATATCCACTTCCTCTACTCATTTCTTTTGCTGATTGATAGGATCTGTTGATACACTGAGTTGAGTAGAAATGACAGTGTTCATTTAAGCTTCCTGTTGTTGTTGTTGTTGTGTACGCTCATCAAGTAGACAGAGAAGGCTGTGATTTTGAGGGGACAGTCATTTGACTCAGCCTCTGGATTCTTTCATACGAAAAGTTGAACGAGTATACAGCAGCTCTAGCTTTGGGTCTGTTGCTGTCTGGGACATGAAGAACAATAGCATTATAGAGAAATGTGATCTTTCCAGTTCATGTGTGGCTGTTTTTTTTCTTTTCGGTAACAGTGAATTTGTGGATGTCACTGTACTTTTTTCCAACAAAGAATACATGTGAGATCCTATGCTATCTTTTATCGGTTCATAGCTGGGACAACAGAAGGTGCTTTTGAACTTCAGTGACGTCATCTTCCCCCTTGATATTGGACTCAAAAAAAGTATCGCCAGACTCACCTTGACTATCTCCAATGTTTATTCTTAGGCTACAGTTGGCTGGTTATTTTCTTATTTTCCTTCTCTTTTAAAACCCTGCCAAACTGACGATCATGGGGATTCAGTTGCAGTGGCTTTGCTGATCCAGACATATCTGAAATATCACAGAGGTTGATGGAACTGAACTTATTTATTTGTTTATTTGTGTCCCACCATTCTCCCTGGTTGGGATGCAAAGCGGCTTACACCATTCACCTCTCCTCTATTTTATTCCCCTCCCCAAAAAAACTGTGATGTAAATTAGACTAAGTGTGTGGCTGTCCAAAGGTCACCCAGCAAACTTCCATGACAGAGCAGGGATTTGAACCTGGGTCTCCCATATTCACATCTGATATTTTAATGCTGGCTCTTTTCCCTCCAATAATGATAATTATCTGTGATCTAGAGGGCCCAGGCTAGCCCAATCTCATCAGATCTTGGATGCTAAAAAGGATTGGCTCTGGTTAGTATTTGGATGGGAGACCACCAAAGAAGCCCAGGGTCACTACACAGAAGCAGGCAGTGGCAAGCCAACTCTGAACGTCTTTTGCCTTGAAAACCCTGAAAGGTCACCATAAGTCAGCTGCAACTTGATGACACTTTGCCTCTACCAGTGCTGATATGTGTACATTCAAACCTTTGCATCCATTTTGTTCCACACCCAAGCACGATATTTTTGGTTTTTTTTAAAGTTCGAAGTCCACACACTTTCACTGTTAGGCTAGCAAAAAGAAGATGACGACATTGGATTTATATTCCGCCCTCCACTCAAGAGTCTCTGAGCGGCTCACAATCTTCCAAGGACAAGCTCTGTGATAACTATGGCTGACCCAAGGCCATTCCAGCAGGTGCAAGTGGAGGAGTGGGGAATCAAAGCTGGTTATCCCAGATAAGAGTCTGCACACTTAACCACTACAACAAACTGGCTCTCAAAATAGGGTTGCCAATCCCCAGGTGGGGGCAGGGGATCCCCTGGTTTGGAGGCCCTCCCCCCGCTTCAGGGTCATCAGAAAGCAGGGGGAGGGGAGGGAAATGTCTGCTGGGAACTCTGTTATTCCCTATGGAGATTTATTCCCATAGAAAATAATGGAGAATTGATCCACGGGTATCTGGGACTGTGGGGGGCCTGTTTTCTGAGGTAGAGCACCAAATTTTAAGTACAGCATCTAGTGCCTCTCCCCAAAGTATCCTTCAAGTTTCAAAATGATTGGACCAGGGGGTCCAATTCTATGAGTCCCAAAAGAAGGTGCCCCTATCCTTCATTACTTCCTATGGAAGGAAGGCATTGAAAAGGTGTGCTGTCCCTTTAAATGTGATGGCCAAAACTCCCTTTGGAGTTCAATTATGCTTGTCACAGCCTTGATCTTGGCTCCACCCCCAAAGTCTCCTGGCTCCACCCCCAAAGTCCCCAGATATTTCTTAAATTGGACTTGGTAATCCTATCTCAAAAGCATACTTATATCAGTTAAGTGTATGTTTTTTACAGACATTGGTTCTGGGAAATGTGGTCCTATGAATCTCCTAGGGTTCTCTCACAGAATCTTCTCAGCACCTGGCCCAGAATATCACCTTCAGTTTTCTCTGGAGAAAGCCAGTTCAGTCAAACTGGCATAAAGCTGGTGTAAGATTATTGTAGCTATGAGGACCATAACTATGGCCTCTCACAGATATGAATGTGATTGTTTGCTTGAGAAATTTGCTTGCCACAGCCTTGGCAGTTTACAAAACCATTAAAGATACACAGTCAAGAGAGAAACTAAAATAAAACAACAGAATAAAAACACTAATTGCAGACTAAATCCCTTAAAAGTCCTCAGAAATAAGTATGTATGTTTTTCAGGCCTGCCTGAAAAAAGAGGGAACTCTGCACTTCTTCTGGAAGATTATTAAACAGTTTGCAGCCATGTTGCCAAGTCCTCTTCATCCCCCAGCGGGGGACATTTGTGCGCACGCTGCGTGATGAAATGATGTCACCCGGAAGTGACATCATCAAAATGGCGGTGCCCCTGCGGGGCTGCTCTAGGTACCTATTGTACCATATTTTACCTCTGAAATGGCTAGAGCTTCTGGGAAAACCATAGAGTTTTCCCAGAAATGCCTAGAGTGGCCTCAGTGTGTGCCCCCATTTTGATGACATCACTTCCGGGTGACGTCATGGTAGGGTTGCCAAGTCCAAATCAAGAAATATCTGGGGACTTTGGGGGTGGAGCCAGGATACTTTGGGGGTGGAGCCAGGAGACATCGGGGCGGAGCCAGGAACAAGGGTGTGACAAGCATAACTGAACTCCAAGGGAGTTCTGGCCATCACATTTAAAGGGACAGCACACTTTTTAAAATGTCTTCCTTCCATAGGAAATAATGAAGGATAGGGGCACCATCTTTTGGGGCTCATATAATTGGACCCCCTGGTCCAATTGTTTTGAAACTTGGGGGGTACTTTGGGGAGAGGCACTAGATACTATACTGAAAATTTGGTGCCTCTACCTCAAAAAAACAGCTCCCCCAGAGCCCCCGAAACCTCCAGATCAATTCCCCATTATACCCTATGAGAAACGATTTCCATAGGGAATAATAAAGACGTTTCCCTCTCCACAAACACACACACACACACACACACACACACACACACACACACCTTCTCGCAAATCTGATGTAGGGGATTGCCCTCTCTACTCACCAGCCAGCTTATTTCAGGCACAGAAAGTTGAAGCCTTTCACCACCTTGGAGGTGCAAAGTCACATGGTCCTTTGGGGCGGGGCAGGAAGCAGCCTGGGAAAGCTCCGGCTGCTGCGATAGAGCTGGGTGGGAAGGGGAGGGGCAAAGAGAAGCTGCTGCAATCGAGGTGAGAAGAGAAGGGAAGGGAAGGGAGGAGGAGAAGCATTGGGGATCGGTGGGAACTGGAGATAGGGTGACCATAATGTCTGAAGGCCAGCCAGGGACACCTTGGGGGGGAAGGGGGGAGGCAGGGGTGCGCCGCCGGAAACAGGAAGTGACGTCACTTCCGGTGACGTCACTTCTGGTGATGTCATGCCACCGCCGGAAACAGGAAGTGACACCACTTCCTGTGACATCATTTCCCCGCGTCACCTGCCGGAAATGGGAAGTGACATCACTTCCTGTGACATCACTTCCCCCAAATGACATCATTTTCCCCAAATGCCACTGCCGGAAACAGGAAGTGACTTCACAGCACTTCCTGTGACGTCCCCCAAAATCCCCCAAATATCACCGCCGGAAACAATTTTGTTCTCAAATCCTGTATATACTTCATCAGTATATGGGATAAGGCACTTTCTCAACTGTGCTGCATAATGCAGCCTATTTATTTTGTCCTGTTTGCTCTGTTGGCTCTATCTGCGCCACCTTCATCACTTTCAGGGTGTGGATCCCCCAGTGGGGTGGTCTCCCGACTCCCTCCGCCGGCTGTTTCTGATAGCCCTGCGCCCCCTCTTTCATTTGATATGTGTCCCGTGCGGGTGCCACCCTCCCATCGGTCCCATCATTGTGGGACCCAGGGGGCCGGCGCAGCGGCCCGCCGAAGCAGCCTGTCACTAATAACACAGGTCGAGATGCAGGACAGGAACCCGGAAGTGACCGACAGGCTGCTTCAGCGGGCCGCTGCACCGGCCCCCTGGGCCCTACAACGATGGGACTGATGCCACAGGGACGGGCTCGAAACACTCTATAACCCCTCAAAAGAACAGCAGTCTAGCTCGCTTCCCCCGAGCCCTGCCGCCATAAGCCTCAAGGGGGCTCATTTTGCGGCATCTCCCGGCGGGAGGGTGGCACCCGCACGGGACACATATCAAATGAAAGAGGGGGCGCAGGGCTATCAGAAACATCCGGCGGAGGGAGTCGGGAGACCACCCCACTGAGGGATCCACACCCCGAAAGTGATGAAGGTGGCGCAGATAGAGCCAACAGAGCAAACAGGACAAAATAAATAGGCTGCATTATGCAGCACAGTTGAGAAAGTGCCTTATCCCATATACTGATGAAGTAAATACAGGATCTGAGAACAAAATTGCACCAGAAGACACAAACACAAAGCTCCCTTACACTGAATCAGTGCTTGGGTCCACCAAAGTCAGTTTTGTCCACTCCAGTCACAAACACAAAGCTCCCTTACACTGAATCAGTGCTTGGGTCCACCAAAGTCAGTATTGTCACATAAGAACATAAGAGAAGCCATGTTGGATCAGGCCAATGGCCCATCCAGTCCAACACTCTGCGTCACATAAGAACATAACAGAAGCCCTGTTGGATCAGGCCAGTGGCCCATCCAGTCCAACACTCTGCGTCACATAAGAACATAACAGAAGCCCTGTTGGATCAGGCCAGTGGCCCATCCAGTCCAACACTCTGCGTCACATAAGAACATAAGAGAAGCCCTGTTGGATCAGGCCAGTGGCCCATCCAGTCCAACACTCTGCGTCACATAAGAACAAAAGAGAAGCCCTGTTGGATCAGGCCAGTGGCCCATCCAGTCCAACACTCTGCGTCACATAAGAACATAACAGAAGCCCTGTTGGATCAGGCCAGTGGCCCATCCAGTCCAACACTCTGCGTCACATAAGAACATAAGAGAAGCCCTGTTGGATCAGGCCAGTGGCCCATCCAGTCCAACACTCTGCGTCACATAAGAACATAAGAGAAGCCCTGTTGGATCAGGCCAGTGGCCCATTCAGTCCAACACTCTGTGTCACATAAGAACATAAGGAGGAAGGAAGGAAGGAAGGAAGGAAGGAAGGAAGGAAGGAAGGAAGGAAGGAAGGAAGGAAGGAAGGAAGGAAGGAAGGAAGGAAGGAGGGAAGGGAGGGAGGGAGGGAAGGAAGGGAGGGAGGGAGGGAAGGAAGGGAGGAGGGAGGGAGGGAAGGGAGGGAAGGAAGGAAGGAAGAAAGAAAGGAAGGAAGGGAGGAGGGAGGGAAGGAAGGAACGGAGGAGGGAGGGAAGGAAGGAAGGAAGGGAGGAGGGAGGGAGGTAAGGAAGGAAGGGAGGGAAGGAAGGAAGAAAGGAAGGGAGGGGGGAGGGAAGGAAGACCGCCCCCTCCCGCCAGCCCCCCCCGCTTTCGGCCCCCACCCTCCCTGCTTACCTTCTTCCAGGGCGGGTGACGGCCTCTCCTCCCGGCGGCTGGTGCTGCTGGCGAGGCTGGCGGCGGCTGCGGAGGCCGGGGAGGGCCTCCGCTGGTCTCTGGAGGACCTCCAGCGACCAGCGCCGGCCTCTCCGCGGCCTCCGCGGGTCGGCGCTGGTCGCTGGAGGCCCTCCAGAGTCTCTGGAAGGCCTTCCGGGACCAGCACCGGCTGCTGCGCGGCCTCTCCGCGGCCTCCGCTGGTCGCTGGAGGCCCTCCAGAGTCTCTGGAGGGCCTCCAGCGACCAGCGGAGGCAGCGGAGAGGCCTTCGCTGGTCGGCGCTGGTCCCGGAAGGCCCTCCAGAGTCTCTGGAAGGCCTTCCGGGACCAGCGCCGGCTGCTCCGCGGCCTCTCCGCGGCCTCCGCTGGTCGCTGGAGACCCTCCAGAGTCTCTGGAGGGCCTCCAGCGACCAGCGGAGGCCGCGGAGAGGGCTTCTGGTCGGTGCTGGTCCCGGAAGGCCCTCCAGAGTCTCTGGAAGGCCTTCCGGGACCAGCGCCGGCTGCTCCGCGGCCTCTCCGCGGCCTCCGCTGGTCGGCGCTGGTCCCGGAAGGCCCTCCAGAGTCTCTGGAAGGCCTTCCGGGACCAGCGCTGGCTGCTCCGCGGCCTCTCCGCGGCCTCCGCTGGTCGGCGCTGGTCCCGGAAGGCCCTCCAGAGTCTCTGGAAGGCCTTCCGGGACCAGCGCCGGCTGCTCCGCGGCCTCCGCTGGTCGCTGGAGACCCTCCAGAGTCTCTGGAGGGCCTCCAGCGACCAGCGGAGGCCGCGGAGAGGCCTTCGCTGGTCGGCACTGGTCCCGGAAGGCCCTACAGAGTCTCTGGAAGGCCTTCCGGGACCAGCGCCGGCTGCTCCGCGGCCTCTCCGCGGTCTCCGCTGGTCGCTGGAGACCCTCCAGAGTCTCTGGAGGGCCTCCAGCGACCAGCGGAGGCCGCGGAGAGGCCTTCGCTGGTCGGCGCTGGTCCCGGAAGGCCCTACAGAGTCTCTGGAAGGCCTTCCGGGACCAGCGCCGGCTGCTCCGCGGCCTCTCCGCGGCCTCCGCTGGTCGCTGGAGACCCTCCAGAGTCTCTGGAGGGCCTCCAGCGACCAGCGGAGGCCGCGGAGAGGCCTTCGCTGGTCGGCGCTGGTCCCGGAAGGCCCTCCAGAGCCTCTGGAAGGCCTTCCGGGACCAGCGCCGGCTGCTCCGCGGCATCCGCTGGTCGCTGGAGACCCTCCAGAGTCTCTGGAGGGCCTCCAGCGACCAGCGGAGGCCGCGGAGAGGCCTTCGCTGGTCGGCACTGGTCCCGGAAGGCCCTACAGAGTCTCTGGAAGGCCTTCCGGGACCAGCGCCGGCTGCTCCGCGGCCTCTCCGTGGTCTCCGCTGGTCGCTGGAGACCCTCCAGAGTCTCTGGAGGGCCTCCAGCGACCAGCGGAGGCCGCGGAGAGGCCTTCGCTGGTCGGCGCTGGTCCCGGAAGGCCCTACAGAGTCTCTGGAAGGCCTTCCGGGACCAGCGCCGGCTGCTCCGCGGCCTCTCCGTGGCCTCCGCTGGTCGCTGGAGACCCTCCAGAGTCTCTGGAGGGCCTCCAGCGACCAGCGGAGGCCGCGGAGAGGCCTTCGCTGGTTGGCGCTGGTCCCGGAAGGCCCTCCAGAGCCTCTGGAAGGCCTTCCGGGACCAGCGCCGGCTGCTCCGCGGCCTCCGCTGGTCGCTGGAGACCCTCCAGAGTCTCTGGAGGGCCTCCAGCGACCAGCGGAGGCCGCGGAGAGGCCTTCGCTGGTCGGCGCTGGTCCCGGAAGGCCCTCCAGAGTCTCTGGAAGGCCTTCCGGGACCAGCGCCGGCTGCTCCGCGGCCTCTCCGCGGCCTCCGCTGGTCGCTGGAGGCCCTCCAGAGTCTCTGGAGGGCCTCCAGCGACCAGCGGAGGCCGCGGAGAGGCCTTCGCTGGTCGGCGCTGGTCCCGGAAGGCCCTACAGAGTCTCTGGAAGGCCTTCCGGGACCAGCGCCGGCTGCTCCGCGGCCTCTCCGCGGCCTCTGCTGGTCGCTGGAGACCCTCCAGAGTCTCTGGAGGGCCTCCAGCGACCAGCGGAGGCCGCGGAGAGGCCTTCGCTGGTCGGCGCTGGTCCCGGAAGGCCCTCCAGAGTCTCTGGAAGGCCTTCCGGGACCAGCGCCGGCTGCTCCGCGGCCTCTCCGCGGCCTCCGCTGGTCGCTGGAGGCCCTCCAGAGTCTCTGGAGGGCCTCCAGCGACCAGCGGAGGCCGCGGAGAGGCCTTCGCTGGTCGGCACTGGTCCCGGAAGGCCCTACAGAGTCTCTGGAAGGCCTTCCGGGACCAGCGCCGGCTGCTCCGCGGCCTCTCCGTGGCCTCCGCTGGTCGCTGGAGACCCTCCAGAGTCTCTGGAGGGCCTCCAGCGACCAGCGGAGGCCGCGGAGAGGCCTTCGCTGGTTGGCGCTGGTCCCGGAAGGCCCTCCAGAGCCTCTGGAAGGCCTTCCGGGACCAGCGCCGGCTGCTCCGCGGCCTCCGCTGGTCGCTGGAGACCCTCCAGAGTCTCTGGAGGGCCTCCAGCGACCAGCGGAGGCCGCGGAGAGGCCTTCGCTGGTCGGCGCTGGTCCTGGAAGGCCCTCCAGAGTCTCTGGAAGGCCTTCCGGGACCAGCGCCGGCTGCTCCGCGGCCTCTCCGCGGCCTCTGCTGGTCGCTGGAGACCCTCCAGAGTCTCTGGAGGGCCTCCAGCGACCAGCGGAGGCCGCGGAGAGGCCTTCGCTGGTCGGCGCTGGTCCCGGAAGGCCCTCCAGAGTCTCTGGAAGGCCTTCCGGGACCAGCGCCGGCTGCTCCGCGGCCTCTCCGCGGCCTCCGCTGGTCGCTGGAGGCCCTCCAGAGTCTCTGGAGGGCTTCCAGCGACCAGCGGAGGCCGTGGAGAGGCCTCCGCCACTGCCGCCGGGCCCCGCGCGCGGGCGGGGAAGGCGGCGAGTGAGGGAGGGAGCATCCCTGCGCGTGCGCAGGGGCCCTGCGCACACGCAGGGACGCTCCCTCCCTCACTCGCCGCCTTCCCCGCCGGCGCCCGCGGCCCACCGCCTCCGGGGCTGGCTAAACCGGGACCTCTAAATGGTCCCGGTATAGCCAGCCCGGGAGGCGGGAATAGGGGGCCAGAACCGGGACATTCCCGGGCGCCCTGGACGGTCTGGCCACCCTAACTGGAGAGGAGAAGCTGCTGGGATCGGGGCTGGGTGGGAAGGGCTGCCATTCCTCCCGCTTTCTGAATTTTTGGCCAGCGGGGGGAGGATGCTCCAAATCGGGGGTCCCCCGCCCAGGCGGGGGATTTGGGAAGTCTATGCCATGGTGCCAGCGACGCAGGGGGAGGTTCCCCTCCGCCGGCCCAATGTGGGCCGGCGGGTTGAGAACCTCCCGAGCATGAGATTCCCCGCCCGGACTGGGGGTTTGGCAGCCCTATGTTGGAGGATTTTTTTTTAAAGTAAAGTTGGAGACATTTTGAGCATCTAATACCCAGTGAACAATGACACAACCTGCTGTGGACAGGTCCATATGGCTTCAAGCTGAATATTTGAAAGGAAAGTGGGTTTCCAGCTTTTAGCAACCCCTGGGAAAATGTGTTGGCAGAGCAGGACTCCCCAAAATGATTAAGCCTGTAGGCACTTTTGGAATTCTGACAAAAGATGGTGGGTGTAACCACAAAATGGCTGCTTCAGGTGGCAGAGCCAACCACAAAATGGCTGCTGTGGAAGTTGGAGTCACATACACAGAGGAAGCCCAAGTGCTGGGGAGAAGAAGGTACTTTCAAAAATAGACTGGGAAAAGCCAACGTTGTGAGTAAAGTTGCCGCTGAAACACCTTCACTTCAGTCTGCATAACCAATCAGAACTTCTGTGGCCAGTCAGAAGACCTGTTGGGTAACAGCCTAGGGAAACCATTTCCCATGTGGGGTGGCCCCTAGAGCTGCCAAGCTTTTGGGCCAGGCGGGGGTTCTCCTGCTCGGGAGGTCTCCAACCACATGGCGGCCGCTCTAGGAGCTTCCAGGAAAACTTTATTGTTTTCCTGGATGCTCTAGCAATTTGAGAGGGATACTATGGTATTTAGCCCCCGCTTTTGCAGGCTTTTGCCTGCCCCCGGCCACTGGCTGGCAGGAGGAAATTCCCCCATATCCCAAGTATTAACTCTGCCATCGTGTTAACAACACCTGGAAGTGATGTCACACATGGGTGACGAGGGGGAGGGGGCAGCAAGCTCAGTTTTTCGACCAGAACTGCGGTTTGAGGCCAGTTTTACCATAGAGTTTTGTCCAAAAACCAGAGCATTGCCCCCCTACATCGCCAGCGGGTTGATGTGACTTCTGGGTGATAGCACTTTGCGTGACATCCCCACCCACTGCCGGAATGCTCCCCAAATCTCCTCACTGGTGTGACAGAGACTGGGAGCAACAGCCTGACATGTCCCACTACTAAAACCATTAGATGGACACTGAGAAAGGTGTTGGTGGGCACCATGGAAGCAATGGCCCTCACATTAGGGACTCCTGGGGCAGAAACTCACCAAAAAGGCATCCCACGTCGCTGCAACATTCTTCCAGGCTGCTAACCTGGAAGTGACATCATCACATCTTGGGAAATAAAGGTTAAAAAAAAAAGGTAAAGGTAGTCCCCTGTGCAAGCACCAGTCATTTCTGACTCTGGGGTGACGTTGCTTTCATGTTTTCATGGCAGACTTTTTACAGGGTGGTTTGCCATTGCCTTCCCCAGTCATCTACACTTCTCCCCCCACCCCCGCAAGCTGGGTACTCATTTTACCAACCTCAGAAGGATGGAAGGCTGAGTCAACCTGAGTCGGCTACCTGAACTCAGCTTCTGCTGGGATCGAACTCAGGTCGTGAGCAGAGAGTTCAAACTGCAGTACTGCATCTTTACTACTCTGTGCCACGGGGCTCTTGGGAAATAGGAAACCCTTAGCAATACGAATCCTTTTGAGATTAAATTATGAGAAAAAGGCAGTTAATCCTATGCAGAGAGGGGCATGCAACAAACCAATTAGTTTTAACGAGAGCCAGCGTGGTGTACGGAATAGAGCGGTGGACTAAGACCCTGGGGGACCTGGGTTCGAATCCCCACTTCTAGCAGGGAAGCTCACTGGGTGACCTTGGGCCCATCTGAGACTCTGTCTGGGCTACTTCACAGGGATATTGTGAGAAAATGGAGGAGGGGAGAACTCTGCGCTAAAAGCTGCTTTGTGTCCTGACTGAAGGGGAAAGTGGAAATAAACAAATTCATGCAAACAGAAATAGATCCAGGCTTACTTAGAGGGTAAGCTGATAACGTTCAAAAGACCCCTGACAACCATTTGCTATGATGGAAGTCACCCTGAGCCTGCACTGCAGAAAATGGTGGGATATAAAATAAAATCAAATAAAAATAAACAAACAAACAGATAGATAAAAGAAAATGTAAACTACCCCTTGAACTACCATTTAGGAGGGAAATATGAATAATTTCCATTTCAGTGATAGACAGAAAATAATCACAGCAATAATAAAGAGCCTAACCTCGTGGATCCTGTACTTTTCTCTCATCATTGCATCTCTCCATGCTGGAAATATTCACGTAAAGCCCAGGAGGAGCCCAGGTAGGGAGGGAAAAGGTGGTAAAGAGAAAGGGGGAGAGGGAAATCCTTCTAACCATGTGGTGTTTCTACATTGCAGACTGAGACCATCTCTTGACATGTGGAACCCTAACTCAGGTAAGAGTTGCATGTCTAAGGCTGCCAGCTCCAGGTTGGGAAATACCTGAAGTTCTGGGGGGGGGTGTGTGTGGAGCCTGAGGGGGCAGGGTTTAGGGGAGGGGAGGGACTCCAGTGGGGTATAATGCCATACGGTCCACCTTCCAAAGCAGCCATTTTCTTCAGGTGAACTGATCTCCAAACACCACCTGCAGGCTGGCAGCCCTATAGCATGTCCCATATCTGACTTGCTCCTGGGGAAAGTGAATTTGGCAGACTGCGTGCTATTGGAATAGCGTACAAAGAAAACGACTGCATTCCAATATTGTTTGGGGTGTTAGCCTGTCACTAAGCATGCTGCATCTGTGCATGCAGATTACAACATAAGGCCTAAAGTTCTGAAACCAAAAATAGGTCTGACTTCCACCATTCTTAAAATGCCTGTGGAGTATGTTAGTATTACGACTGAATAGGCTTATTCCCCCTGCCAACAGTGATGCATTCCTTCAAATATGAAGCTGCAGCTTTTGCCCCTTCTCCATGGCAGGGCCTGTGGTTCAGTGGTAGAGTATCTGCTCAGGATGCAGAAGGTCCCAGGTTCAATCCCCAGCCATCTCCACTAAAACGATCAGGTAGTAGGTGGTGTGAAAAACTGCTGAGAACTTGGAGAGCCACTGCCTGCCTGAGTAGACAGTATAGACCTCGATGGACCAATGGTCTGAATCAGTGTAAGGTGGCTTAATGTGTTCATGTGATCCCTAAATGAGGGTCATTGGGCTTTGCACAGTCAATCAAATTTTCTGTGGCCAATCAGAAGCCTTGCTGGGCAAAAGATTCACCTTGCCCTGCCCAGTTTCTAAAAGCACTGGGCAAGCATCATGTTGGAGACCCCTGATCTAGAATTAGGTCCTTGATCCTGCTAAAATCTAAAGAGCTGCATCGTCCTCCTGTGAGAGGCCAGAGCATGGGAGACCCCATGCTGCCAAGCGTGCACTCCTCTGCATAGTTCTGACTTCAGCTCTTGGCAGCCACCCTATCTTCTGAGAGCCAGTTTGGTGTGGTGGTTAAGTGCATGGGCTCTTATCTGGGAGAACCGGGTTTGATTCCCCCCTCCTCCACTTGCAGCTGCCGGAATGGCCTTGGGTTAGCCATAGCTCTCGTAGGAGTTGTCCTTGAAAGGGCAGCTGCTGTAAGAGCTCTCTCAGCCCCACCCACCTCACAGGGTGTCTGTTGTGGGGGAGGAAGATAAAGGAGATTGTGAGCCACTCTGAGATTCGGAGTATAGGGTTGCCAAGTCCAATTCAAGAAATATCTGGGGACTGTGAGGGTGGAGCCAGGAAACTTTGGGGGTGGAGTCTGGAACAAAGGTGTGACAAGCATAATTGAACTCCAAAGGGAGTTCTGGCCATCTCATTTAAAGGGATCACACACCTTTTAAATGCCTTCCTTCCCTAGGAAATAATGAAGGATAGGGGCACCTTCTTTGGGGGCTTCACTACCTGAAGGAGTCTCAGAGCAGCTTCCAATCTCCTTTCCCTTCCCCTCCCCACAACAGACACCCTGTGAGGTAGGTGAGGCTGAGAGAGCTCTGACAGAACTGCTCTTGAGCAGAACAGCTTTGAGAGAATTTGTGGCTGACCCAAGGTCACATCAGCAGGTGTTTGTAGAGGAAGAGTGGGGAACCAAGTTGTCGCAGACAAGAGTCCACGCACTTAACCGCTACACCAAACTGACTCTCATAAGCATTAGCCTGTCCCATAATCTTGTAGTGAGAAACTAGATTATCTGAAGAGTTGCACAGGTGACTTGCCCTGATTCTATGGCTTTGTTTTGCTCTCTTCCAGGGATGCCGCCTCCTTATCCTGGACAACCTGGGCCATATCCTGGTCCAGGCATGCAGCCATATCCAGCTCCAGGGTTCCCTCCCCAGCCTCCTCCATCCTGTGTGCCCCATCCACCTGGACCACATCACCACGGACATCACCATGGGCATCACCCACCACCCCCTGGCCCACCTGGAATGTTTCCTGGAGGGCCTGGATGCGTTCCAGGAGCACCACCACTACCTGGTTGCCCTCCCCCAGGACACCACCATGGGCATCACAAGAAGCACAAGCATCATAAGCATCATGAGCATGGCGGCCATCATGGGCATCATAAGCATCATGGCAAGAAGGTAAGGGAGGGATTTGGCTGTTATTTGGAGGTGTTGAAGGTGGGCTGCTAGACTAGGTACTGATAAATTTAAGATTTTATTCAGTAGGACTAGGTACTGATCAATTAAGATTTTATTCGGTAGGACCATTAAGCCATATGCTCTGTGTCCTGCTTTGTATGTTCACAAGTGAGAACAGCCACCCAAAAAGGCAAAAATGAAAATCGAGATGGGGTTGAAAAAAGGGAAAGCTGTGTTTTTGTATATAATTATTGATGATATCTGTAAACTTTTTTACGAATCATCTTCCCTAATCCCTCTTTCCTTTCGAATCCCAAAGTTTTGGGGGTTTTTGAGGAAAATATATATTTTTTGAGGAAAATAAAAATTTATACCTGGGAGTGGGGGGCACAGCTTTCCCACATTCTCCTGTGGGGTTTTTTTTTTTTTTTGGTTTTTCAGGGAGGGAAACTGTTCCACAAATGTTTTGCTGCCTCTATTGGCTGATCTGGTATTACACAAGTTTGTTTCCAGTATATCTCTCTGCAGATTTAAACTGCAGGTTTTCATGTTGGAAATAAACCATTGCAATATCAAATTGACCCCTAGAGGGAGCAAAACACATGCAGAACAGAATATCCCTCAAAGAAACAGGTACTTAGAAGCAAGGAAAAGGAGAATGCTGAAAAGCCAACAAATTTGGGTCAACAAAAGAGTGATGGTGGTGGTGGGGCATAATAGAAATGATCTAGTACAGGAGTGGCCAACGGTAGCTCTCCAGATGTTTTTTGCCTACAACTCCCATCAGCCCCAGCCATTGGCCATGCTGGCTGGGGCTGATGGGAGTTGTAGGCAAAAAAACACCTGGAGAGCTACCGTTGGCCACCCCTGATCTAGTGAAACAGCCTGAATGTGCTTCTCTTTATTTTTCTTCCAGCACTCAAGCAGTTCCAGTAGCAGTTCCGACTCAGACTGAAGGCACCTTTTGCAACACCTCAGCCAACCAGTGTGAAGTGCTAGGGGGCTAGGACGTCCTTGAAATTCCCTCATCTCTTTCCTTACATTGTCTCTTTGTTCACATGCACTGTGAATGGCACCATGTTACTTTTCATGGTTCTCACAGTCACAACCCTAGTATGAAATCATACATATGACAAGTTTAGCTGCCCATTTTCATTCATCTTCTTATTGCATTCATCTTCTTATTCATGCTGATTTAGAAGTTTAGCTTGGCTAAAGAGGATAGCATAGCACCTTAGATAAAGAGTGTTAGAAACTCTGCAACCAGAGCAATAAACTCATTTGCACAAACAGGCCACATGTCCCATGACTGTATTACATGCGTCACAGATTCTTTTGCCCTCTTGTTGAATTAAGGAATTACTGTTTAATTTTCATTTATACCTCACCTTTCATCCCTGTGGGAACCCAAAGTGGCTTACCTTGTTCTCTCTGCTCATAACAAGCTGGAAAGGTGAGTCAGGCTGAGAACATGTGACTGCCCTAAGGTCACCCCACCAGCTTCCATGGCAGAGCATGGATTTGAACCTGGGTCTCCCAGATTCCAGTCCTGCAATCTAACCCAGAGATTCTCAACGTGATGCCTGTGTGTGCCATGGCGCCCACCAACACTGTTCCTGGTCCCTGACAAGTTTTTAGCCAGTGGGCTGGGCGAGGTAGGGCTTTTTCCTGGCAACACTTCTAATTGGCTAGTGGAGATCAAATGGATTAAAAATGTTCCTTTGGCTGCAGCTGCCACCAGGGGTAGAATTCTAGCAGGAGCTCCTTTGCATATTAGGCCACACACCCCTGATGTAGCCAATCCTCCAAGAGCTTACAAATAAGAGCCTTGTAAGCTCTTGGAGGATTGGCTACATCAGGGGTGTGGCCTAAAATGCAAAGGAGCTCCTGCTAAAATTCCATCCCTGGCTGCCACCATCGCGCAAGTCATCTTCACTGTGTGACTGAAGGTGAGCTGTGGCAGCCATTTTGTGGGTGGCTCTGCTTCCTGCGGCATCTTTTTTGTGGCAGCCATTCAGTGGCTGTGCCCCCCACCTAATAATAATAATAATAAATTTATTCTTATATCCCACCCTTCCCTGCTGAGGCGGGCTCAGGGCGGCTCTCTGTCAGAATTCCCTACCCTCTGCCAGAATTCCCAAGGTGCCCATAGGCTCAAAAAGGGTGGGGACCCCTGCTCTAACCACTGCACTACACTGTGCTGAAATGCCACATGTGCTGAAATGGTAATCTCTGCTGGTTCAATACTTTAACATGGCTGTCAGGCCTGATCATCGCACTGGTAGAGGAATTTGGGGGGGGGGGATTCCAGGAGTGGGTGGGGATGTTGCATAATGAGCATATGTCACCCGGAAGTGACACAGGCACATCAGTGATATCAGGGGCGACACTATAGTTTTTGGGCAATACTCTATGGTAAAATAACCATCAAACCATAGAGTTTTGCCCCAAAACCAGAGCATCACCCCCAATGTCACTGATGCATCTCTGTCTCTTCCAGCTGATGTCACTGCATTGCACACGACATCACTGCTTGGGGTGGGGCAGGTGGAATATTCTCCCAGTGGTCAGCTGGCTGCCTGTGGGAAGGAGCCTGTGAAAGTAGGGGATTCCCTGCCCCTGCCTGGGGAATGGTAACTCTACTTTAACTTAACATACAGTTTTCCTTCCTTTAAAATACGTTCTAGTGCAAAAATGATACATTTCACCATTTTTAAGGTAGTGTGAAAAAAAGGAATTTATTTAACGAGAGTGCAATTTTGGCTCAAGTCAGGATGTTGTTCCAGAAACAGCAATCCCAAGAATACACAACAGTTTGCAGTTTCCTTGCACACATCAACAGACATGGTCTTGCGCCTTGCCTGACCTGATGCTCCACACCACGTTCCAGAGGAGGAGTGAGTGGCGATTAACAGGAGGGAACGGCTGGGAGCAGACAGAAGGGGGAGATCTATTTTCCACAGGTTGATTGCATACGTTTTAAAGGCACTGCATGGGATGTGAGCAAAAAGCTCCAATCAGAAAATCTGCCTGTGGCCCAGTTCAAATCCAAACTAACAGTGTTGTGATTGGGGAATGGAAAACAAGAGCCTGAAGCAAATAATAAAGGAACTTCCAGATTCTTAAGGGAGACAGTTGCAGAAAGGGAAACCGCATTGTGGTGGTGAAGTCACAGGGGCAGCTGGAAGACAATCCCACCTGATCCTTGTGCTGTTATCTGCAGCGGAAGCCCCACAGCACCAGCATACGAGGCCAACCACATTACCCATTTCCTTTGCATAGGGAAAGATTCCCTTCCATCGCTTGCTGCAGCCCAACCAACAAGGTGCATTTAATGCACGTGCCACCAGGGCTTTTTTTGTAGCAGGAACTCATTTGCATATTAGACTACACCCTGCCCCTCCCCGGTGAAGTAGTCAATCCTTATGGAGCTTACAGTAGGCCCTGTAAGAAGAGCCCTGTAAGCTCTTGGAGGATTGGCTACATCGGGGGGGGGGAACGCCTAATATGCAGAGGAGTTCCTGCTACAAAGAAAGGCCTGTGTGCCACCATGTGCCAAAGAATGGCCTGTGTGCCACCATGTGCCAAAAGCTGTTTGTGGCTGCAACCACTGGGAAGAAAATAACACCACAACAGTAGTAGGAAAAAAGAAGCACAAGGTGACAGGGAGAGCAGTTTACGAGCCAGGGAGGTTTTTGTTTGAGATCTCCTGACGAAGCTTATCGCAAAATGCGTCGGGATCAGAAAGGCGGGATAAACTGCTCTCCCTTGCACCTTGCTCTTCTTTTAGCTGCAACCACTGGTGCGAAAGGAAGGGTGGCGAGGTGGCGATGAGTGGCACAGACCAGAGTCCAGCACTCACAGCTGCTAACAAAACTTTCTGTTGCTATGTCCACCTTGGATTCCTCAGGAAGGTGGGAGCCATTAGCACCTGGGTCGGAGCAAAAACTAAATTATCCCTGCCAGCCAATAAAGGAGTAGAACTTCAGAAATAGATAGGACTGAGGGACAGAGATCCACTGGCAGCTAGAAAGGATTTATCTGTGATAATGTCTGTTCTAACTGTTTAACTTGAAAGGGGCACAATACACACATGCCGTTTCTGTGGAGAATTCATATGGCTTCATTGCTAACCCCTTGCATTGCAGTGATTTCTGCATTTTTGGTGACTTTATTTAAGACCTGATTGGGGTGGTATTTTTTGAAAAACTGAAAACACAAATACAAGTACCACTGATGGGCAAAATGCTATGAAGGCATCCAGAGGTTACTGTCCCTTTAAAATTTGGTTCTTCCCTCTCTGCTTTATATATCATTGTCCACTTCCTGTTCACCTGAGTAGCTAAAGTATTCCTGAACTGTTCTTTAATCAGTTTTTTGGGGGGAGGGGTTTTAACCATGACTTCTCTTTGAAGCCAAAGCAGCTGTTAATTTTAAAAACACATACACACATGACTGCAGAATCAGAAAATGATTTTTCACAAAAAGAAAACATTTTTTTAAAAAAAATTAAAAATAAACAATTGTTTTGGCTACAAAGGGCAAAGCAGTAATTAAAGGCACATTAACAATTAGTTTAGGAATACTCAGGAAAAATAGGTGGTGGAGCTCATCCAGGAATTGTTATGCAGCTGCACCTACTATTCAATGGACAAGGAGGTGGAACTCTCAGAAGGAAGAGGTGGAACTCTCAGAAAGCTTCAGGAGCTGCACTCCTGTGAGCTCCCACTGAATCTGAGGCCTGGGAATACCACAACTAATTCTAGTTAATGGGAAATAACTAAAAAATGAAGCTGGTAAGTGGAAACGACTGTACAACAACCAAGAGAGAGGAAACGAAATGCAAAGGGATAGTTTCAGGCAGACACGGGGCAACTGCTGAATAGAACTTACTTCTGAGTAAACATACAGTAGGCTCTTTCCTGTGGAGATGGGTGTGCCTGGATTTTTGGGAAGAGCAGAATGTGCTATCGTGCTGTGTGGAGCCAATTTAATTCCGCTTGCAGACACTCAGCGTGCTCCTAGAGCAGAAGCAACCTTGGTGTTGAATACGAATCCTTTGCCATTTCTTTGTTTAGTACTTAGAGGATTACAGTACGAAAACTGTTTAAACGAACTAAAGCTTTTAACACATGACAAAAATTACACTGGGTGGGTTCTGGCTCCTTTCTCTGTCTTGGTTTTAATTAGCACCATAAGCATGACTTTTCATCATGATGAAATTTAAAATACGCCTACAGGTTTTTGGCTATAAAAATAAATCCTTTGCGGACATTTAAGGACATTAATATCTGTGGTGCTTGGCGGGAGACTGCATTTCCCTGAAGCTAACAGATCCACCTAACGAATCTGTCAAAGAAACCAGGCTGGGAGAGGCTAGCATAGTCCTTCTCCCGGAAAATGGCCGCCCGGTCCCCTAGACCGATCTTCAGTAGGACATCCATGTCCACATCACTGCCTAAGGCCACCACAGTGGGTACGACGTTCTGCTTCTTCATGGAGTCGATGGCCTCGTCCAGATTTTTGTTGCCTGTGATGCCGTCTGTGATGAAGACGAAGGAGAGCTCTGCATTGCGCCGGGCTCCCCTCGCCCTGTCTCGGGGGTTGATGACAAGGTTGTTGACAGCATAGATGATGGCAGAACCCAGGTTGGAAGAAGAGTCCAAGTACTTGATTTGTGCTATAGAATCAGAGATGTCCGTGAGGTTGTACGTTAACGGGAAAACTATCACGTGTTCATTCTCGCTTCCGTACTGTAGGAGGGCAAGGCGCGCGTTCATGTTCTCGGTGTCGCTTCTGGCCAGCGTGAGGCGACGGGCCACGTTTTCCACAAAGTCGTGGGCTCTCTGGAAATTCAGCTCGCCAATTCTTTCAGAGCCGTCTAGGAGGAAGACAACATCAACGGGCCGTTGTGTGCACTGAGCAACAGCGAGCTCTGTGAGAAGAAAAGAAACAGACAGTGAGCATTCCGGGATAGAACTGCCTGGCTTAGAGCTTTAAGATGGTCCAAAGGAGAGACTGATTCAGATATGTAACTGACAGCCACTTTTTCCGACCAGAAGTGTTAAACAGGATTCACCACCAGAGAAGTCAGAGCCAGTAGGTTAGCCATCCAGTCCAATTATTGATTCGTTGGCTTGTAAGGACTTTGAATCAACGTAGGTCCTTGCTGTTCGTTACTTTCTGTTATGTTATCATTGCTGCCTTGCCTGCCAGGCATAGGGGAAAATATTCTGTTTGTGCACCTTCACATACAAACAGTGCTGAGGTGGATTGAGAGAGAGAAACATTGTATTTACACTGCCATTGTTGTGGGCAGTGCAGCAGAATGGGGATGGGAGGAGATAAATACTACAGTTCAGGGCTTTTTTTGTAGCAGGAACTCCTTTGCATATTAGACCACACACCCCTGATATAGCCAATCTTCCAAGAGCTTACAGAAGGCCCTGGAATAAGAGCCCTGTAAGCTCTTGGAGGACTGGCTACATATGAGGGTTGTGGCCTAATATGCAAAGGAGTTCCTACTGCAAAAAAAGCCCTGCATACAGTTTTTGCCTCCCTGACACAAATCACATACATTGCCTTCTTTCAATGCCCCTGCAGTCGGCAACAGAGCAGGCTGCTATCTCTTTAAAACTGGGGGCCTGCCTGAAAACATTTTATTACTGTCAACAGTATTTGCATCCATTCTTCCATGATACCTTTCTTCCGTTGCCAACTGCCTCCTTCTGTAAAACGCTGCCTGGGTGTAAAAGAACTTACATGGCGGATTTAATGAAATTGACTAGAGCTTTTAAAAAGGCCCCCCCCCCTCCAAAAACAAAAGAAAACACACTCCTCTTGACTTTAATCTTTTCCTTTGTGACAGATCAATGGACAATTCAAGGCTTCCTGGTGACTTGCATTCACACAATTGATTTTTGCTCTTGTGGTAACAAACCTTCGTGCTTGGATATTTGCAAGAAGTAAATGTGAAACTGGCAGAGATATATTGTTCCTCATTTGTTATGTAATGAGATGAAAAGGATTAAGGCATAACAGGGGCTGTGTCACTGAGTTCCTTTTCACCTCCTTTGCACCTTTGTGAAACCACATTTAGAGAGAGAAAGAGGGTAGTTTCAGCATTGCCTTTTCCCTTCCTTCCTCCTGCTAGCTGAAGAGCAATAAATATTCCTGCCTAAAGTTTAAAAGGAGAATGGAATGCACTTTTCTTAGCAAGTGGGCAGTCTGGGGCCTGCCACTTAAGTGCTACGGATGTGTTTAAGTCGGGGCTTTTTTTGAGCAGGAACGCACAAGAACACAGTTCCGGCTGGCTTGGTGTCCTGGGGTGTGGCCTAATATGCAAATGAGTCAGTGTTGGGCTTTTTCTACCCAACCACCCAGTGCAAAACAGTGGTGTGACCTAATATGCAAATGAGTTCCGGCTGGGCTTTTTCTACAAAAAAGGCCCTGGTTTATTTATTTATTTTATTTATTTATTTAAGATTTATATCCCGCCCTTCCCACAAGTGGCTCAGGGCGGTTTAAGTGAAGGATATCACAAAACCCAGGAAAAGGTGCCACTAGAGCCCAGAGGGGGGCTTCAATGTCTGTTAAACACCCCCTTCGACACAAAGAGCAGAGCTTTCTTTGAAACTTGGAGAAGGAAAGAGCTTCGTCTCCTCCCAGCCAAGACATTTTGTCTGCAGAAAGGACGGGAAGTTTGCCTGTGGGCTCCCGGCACAGCACCGTTGCCAGCATACAGAAGACCAACTTCTTTTTCACCCCAGACTATAAAAAAATACGTATTCTGGCATTTACAGAGCTGCACAGGGAGAAGCAACAGTTCTGGAACAGGGGCTAGCAAATTGGAATGGGGTTGGGGGAGTCACAAGTGACTTTGCACACAGCTTCAGAGCTTACTCATGTGCAGAGCAAGGAATGGCCAAACACAGCCATGCTCCAAATGAGCAATATGTGGGCTATCGGCAGGCCAGTCAGTTTAGGATGAGATGCTTGGGAGGTCTTGGAGTTAGGCTCCAGCACTTGGCCTCCTGCAGGACTTGATGACTCTTCCTCAAGGAAATTACAACAAGATATAAGACCAACTCCACCAAGCCTGAAAAGCTTGGTGTTCAGGCAGTGGTCCCCAGCTCCACCAAGCCTGAAAAGCAATGCCGGATTAAACCCCGTGGAGGCCCTAGGCAGTCGCAAATTATCTCAGAGTCTGAGCGCCTGCCTACTACCCATGTCCCCTGGTGCAGCCTGCTGTGGGCGAGAGGCAGAGAGAGGCAAATGCAGTTGCACCAGGCAAGCTGGGCAAAGAACAGCTCAGTTGTAGACTGTGCATGCAGGCTGGGAGGACTGCGAGCAGGGGGGAAATCAGGGAGTGGGGAGCTGGCCCGGGGCCCCTAAAGGCATGGGGCCTATTTGGCCTAATTGTTAATCTGGCTCTGCTGAAAAGACTCTTGACTCCTGGTTCTTTGTTCCAACAACAGTGCTACTGGAGAGAAGCCCACTAGAGCCAGGGCTTGCCTATGCCCCTCCTCCACATGGGTGCCTTCAGGTCACCCTTGATTTCAATACCTGCTTCTGGTTCTTCTGTTCTGATCTTTGCTTGCTCTTCCTAGAATCTGACTTCTGGCAGTTCCAGGCTGCACAACCCTTAGACCCAGAGCTGACTTTTGGCCTGACTCCAGTGGAGACTGGCACTAATTTAGGATGCTTTGATGGCATTAAACACGGGTTGGGTGAAGCAGGCAGGACCCCAAAGCATTAGAAGTTCCCAGCTGTAGATTCTTCAGGGCCTTGGGTTGGAGAAGAGGTCTACAGCAACTGATTGCACAGGAACACCTAGTTCTGTAGCTTTCTTAACTTTCCCTTTCCCTCAGCATCAAGTTCTTGCTTCGAAAGCTTGGATGAGGCTAGAAGCTACAAAAGGAAAGGCTGGTCATTGGTGCGAAGCTCAATTCCCCCAAGTTCCATGTTGTGCATTTGTGAGCTCTCACACTTCCCCTTCTCATGTTTAGAACTTGGATGAAAAGCAGACCAAATACCAAGGAGGCTCTCATACCTAAGGTTGTGCACCTGGAAAATAAGGTATTTTTCAGACTTGAATTTTGGGAAGAGCATAAATAATGGTATCTGAAGTTATTGGATTTATATCCTACCATATACTCTGAATCTCAGAGCGGTTATAATCTCCTTTACCTTCCCCGCCCCCACAACAGACACCCTGTGAGGTAGGTGGGGCAGAGAGCTGCCCTTTCAAGGACAACTGAGAGCTGCCCTTTCAAGGACAACTGAGAGCTGCCCTTTCAAGGACAACTCCTGCAAGAGCTATGGCTGACTCAAGGCCATTCCAACAGGTGCAAGTGGAGGAGTTCTCCCAGAGAAGAGTCCACGCACTTAACCACTACACCGAACTGGCTCTCAAAGTTTAGTTAAGGTTAGGCCGTGTCCCTGTCTTGGTTACATCGTGTCACTCCAAGCTATCTGCGTGGTGCCACTGATAAACCTATTCATGATCTTTGATAAAGGCAGGCATGCTTTTTGCGAAAGCAACTTTGTCTGTTCCCGAGCATCTGGTTTTGAGTGGCTCTTGAGAAAAGAGGATGACTCCTCCTTGGCTAGGATGTTTCCTACTTCTTAACCAGGTGGGTTCCTCTCTATCCATCAAATCAAGGGTGGCCAAACTTGCTTAACATGAGAGCTGTAAGACAGGAAGGGAAGGGAAGGGGAGGGAGGGAGGGAGGGAGGGAGGGAGGGAGGGAGGGAGGGAGGGAGGAAGGAAGATGGGTGAGAGAGGAGGGAAAAGAAAGCAACTTTAATTTTAAATGCATTTTCCAAGCCTCCAGCTGGCTTGGAAAAGTGATTTAAAGAGAGAAATGCCTTCTCCAAGCTGGCCAACAGGGGTTTTGAGAGCCACACAATACGAGCCACATGTGGCTTCCAAGCCACAGTTTGGCCCCCCTGCATCATTTGCTTCCTATCTTCTCTATTTCAGAAACTGCAGTGTGTGTTGGATATATATCCAAATGCAGATTCTGTCCATTTCTATCTGGGAGAGACACATTAAAATACATTTTCAGGTTTCCATCAGCTTGAATAAGGTAGTTACAGAAGATAACCATGTTGGTTCTACAGTAGAAGAGGTAGATTCAAGTCCTGTGGCAGCTTAGAAACCAACAAGATTTTGGGGGATCTGAGCTCTTGAGAATCAAATTTGAAAGTTTATACCTTGAAGAGCTCTAAGGTGCTACTGGACTCGACTTTAGCTTGAATGCTCGTGTATTCAAACAGGGGTTTCCCTTGATGGAAAGTGAGGCAGAGAGAGGGTTTGGGAACCATTGGGTGTTTTTACATTGTTTGATCCAGAGTTTTAGAGTCTTCAAATTGCCTGCCACCATTCCGCTTTAATTATTTTCCTTTTACATTGGTAAATTTACTCTGCTCATTTTGCGTAGCCAAATTTCTATCTTTCCTGCTGAAAGTGTTTCAATTTGGGGGGGAGGGTCTCTGATCAGAGGGCAGCTGGAATACCAGCGCTTAGTTAAATGTATACGATTGCTTGGAAATCGTGTCAACACTACAAAAACAATACAAATTTAAATTACAAGCTGAGGCAAGCAATGATATGTGGATTTCAAGTGCTGTCAGTTCCCATGCAAATTACTGCACCTTGTGGCTTTTGGAGGAGTTTTTTTAAAATGCATGAAAACTTCTACAATACAAGAAATGACCAGATCAAAACTAGTTTCAAGAAAAACGTTGCAGAAGCAGCACCAGAACTCATCTCACTGAAACAAATGTAGATGCTTTGGGCAGCAACAATGCAAAACTGTTGTGAGAATGTTAGGTAATGTAAAAGATGAGTTTCCAATGCGATGACAGTCACAAACTGTCAGTATAAAAACACCCATTATCCGCACCAGCAGAATGACAATATCTGCTCTGAGAATCAAACCTTCTGGATTCCAGGAGAATCTCTACTCAGTATGCTAAGCCAGTGATGGAGAAAGTCACTCAGCACATTCAACACATGTTGTAACCAATGTTCCCTCTAAACTGCAGAGTCTTGTGAGTAAAAATTCTACTTTGTGAGCTACTGGTATTAAAGTTGTGAGCTACTGGCATTAAAGTGGTGAGCTGCTGCATAAATTAGTTTGCTCTGGGGCTATCCTTCCTGAGCTAAGACAAAAATGTGTGAGCCGGAGGCTAAAAATCTGTGAGCTTGCTCATGCTGACTCAGCTTAGAGGGAACACTGGTTGTCACTGAGACGCTTCTAGAAGAGTGAGGGAAAACACCAGTCCAGACCAGCACATTGCTCTCTTCACATTAAAAGTTTAATTGGAATATGGTTTCTTCTCATATACTTTATACAAACAAGATATGGGATATACCATCAGCACTAGTTTGTACAGGCCCACAGAATTCTACATAATAAGGATGATCTACAACAGAATTGCTCCAAGCAGCTTGCGCTCTGCGAGTCAGCTCACACTAGGCACAGGTCCAATGACTACAAGAGGAGGCCTTCTTCTAAAAGTGGGGAATGACCGGGCAGATCTCCAGTTTCACAAATAGCTCAACATGTATTCTGATCTAAAGCCACTCGCCATTCAAGCATTCGAATGACATGGTGCATTGGCTACCACTATGCATTGTGAATTTGCAGGAGGAAAGTCTCATTTGTGTGTGTGTGTGTGTGTGTGTGTGTGTGGAATGTCAATGAACTTGGTTTTTGAGTCCATCCTCATTTAACAGAGATAGGTCAAGATGGGTAGCCATTTCAGTCTGTCTACAGCAGTACCTGAAGAAGAAAGTAGTAACACGCAAAAGCTCATACCCCCTGCCACAAATTTTGCTCATCTTTAAGGTGCTAATAGAGCTAATGGAAGAAATACAGAGAGAGAGAGAGAGAGAGAGAGAGAGAAAGGGTGGTTTCACACTGTGAAATTGACGCAATATTATCCCATCGCCAAAAAACCCACTTGAATTTGGTCCATTTCCGGCAGGGCTTTTTTTGTAGCAGGAACTCCTTTGCATATTAGGCCACAACCCTCTTATGTAGCCAATCCTCCAAGAGCTTACCGGGCTCTTCTTACAGGGCCTACTGTAAGCTCATGGGGGACTGGCTACATCGGGGGTGTGTGTGGCCTAATATGCAAAGGAGCTCCTGCTACAAAAAAGCCCTGGTTTCCGAGTTATCCAACAGCCGCTGTTGAAGTGGCAGGATCCCGGCAGCGGTCCGTGGTTGCCTATTCACACTGCTAGTGCAGCAACTACGGACCCGTGCCAAATCTTTCTTTTACATTATACAGTTCAGCAGCATTCCAGATTCCATTGATAATTTCCCACCGGGACTATGGGTTGTTGTTGGGTTTTTTAAAGTCATCCGGTGTGTGTGCTCAAGCAGAGAAGCGCACAAGCGCTCATCTGAGAGGGGTTACGGGAAACCCCCCCCCCCGACCATGCCAGAAACGGTTTGGCTTGATCAAACAGTTCTTCCGCTTATGAGTTGCACCCGGGCATTCAGACAGCTACTGATTATGTGACCTAGATGCAATTCAGAGGGAAACTACCGGGAAAATCCAGCTGGCTTTTAAATCTGGATAGGAGACATCTGGAGACGGGGTGAGAATGGGTGCGACTCAGAGGGCAAATGTGGTGTGATCATGTGCTTTTAATCCGAATGGGTGGCGGGGCTAGGTTGGGCCAAATCTCTTGTGTGAAACCACCCAAAGAGAGAGATTGAACTAAATTACTGACAATGAGAATGGACTTGAAGAGCCAGTATTGAATTTTGGATTCCCCGAGCAGAGGAAGGTCATTTGAAATTAGGTTGTCCAGCAAGCAATGGATGATCTGACGATTCCACTGGACCACTTCCTGTTAGTGATGGCTGGGAAACCCATTGCTGCCTGGATCCCTTCAGAACACACTTGCTTCCTCAACACTCACCAAAATCAATGCTAGTTAGAGAAGAAACCACTTGTTTGACTCCATGCTGGCTGTTTTTCACTTGCTCAGAAGCCACGTGACATGAAATGAAACACATACTGGATGATTGCCAAAACGAAAATTCTGGAAGATTTTGGCTGACGCATTTGTGGCTTCCAGTTCCTTCCCAATGTACTATACATTATTCTGTTGGAAGGCATAAATTAAAAGCCCCATCAAGGGGCTACTTTTGCTACAAGGTGCAAAAATATACACTTGCTACGACAGCACTGCTGCGAACTGCTAATATCCGAGTTAGCTTAATTCTTACTGGCTTGTTTGGGCCGCCCCAGCTACAATATCCTGTTTATATTTTGCTTACTCAAGGGATAGCTCTAGTCCCCAAGATATAAATTTTCCATGGAGAAGTTTCTCCCCCACAACCCAAATCGTTCTTTTATATTATGCAGTACATCAACAACCACTGAGATTCCAGCTTCCATTGATAATTTCCCACTGGGACTATGGGTGGTATTAACTAACAGGAAGAAAGTGCAAAATGGGAACACCCATCGATACAAACAGAATAGCCAATGGACAAAGAGGAATGTCTAGAGTTTGCTAGGAATGGTCCCTTTTGCTCCCCCCAGTTCTCTGTTTCAGTGGATTCAGAGCTGGGCTTGGATCAGGGAGTTTTGGATTGCAGTTTTGAATTAGAAGCTCTAAAGACCACAGAGAGCTTTAGCATGAAGAGAGAAAAGTGTTCCAGGCGTGTTGGAGGTTCAGTTGAACACACATTTCCAAGCACCTTGGAAGGCAACAGGTGTGTGTTCAAAACCACTTCTGCAGCAACTTAAAATCTTCCACCTGTCATCTCCTTTAGCATCATGGATTCCATTGAATTAGCTAGGAAAGCCCTTGCAGCTAAAACTGGCAGACCCAGCAATTTCCAGGCAATAGAATAAAGGAACACCCTGACCTGGATGGCCCAGGCTAACCAGATCTTGTCTGATCTCAGAAATGAGGCAAGGCTGGCCCTGGTTAGTATTTGGGAGGGGGGTCACTAAGGACATCCAGGGTTGCTACATAGGGGCAGGCAATGGCGAACGAACCACCTCTGAAAACCCCACAGGGTCGCCATAAGTCAGCCGTGACTTGACAGCACTTTCCACCTCTAGCTTAGAACCACATTGCCATGCCTGCAGCTCTGAAAGACCAGCTGATGGCATGGCAAGGCTCTTTTTCTAGCAGGAGCTCCTCTGCATATTAGGCCACGCCCCCCTGATGTAGCCAGTCCTCCTGCAGCTTACAGTAGGCCCTGTACTAAGAGCCCTCTAAGCTCTTGGAGGATTGGCTATGTCAGGGAGGCGTGGCCTAATATGCAGAGGAACTCTTGCAAGAAAAAGAGCTCATTGGCGCCCATGCTGCTGATGTCATTGATTCTAAAAATCTTGGCCACAGTGGCCCCTGAGCAGCTTTCCATCTGGTAACTGTGAGGGTTTAGAGAAGTAGTCTTGGGCAAGTATGTCATGAGTGCTCCTGTGTTCCTCCCACTGCTTGGCAATCCAAAGAAGTGAGAAGCAGGTGTGGTTTGTGTGCATGGCTGCTACTGCCACATGATCAGAGCCTGTGAGGGGTCATGGAAACAAAGAGAGCAACCAGTGTGGCTTATGGCACTATTAAAGAGCTCCCCATGCAAGTGTCCTTATTCCAACCTCCATCCAGGGAAGGTCAAGGAAAAATGCTGACCCTTATACTTTTTGCATTGTGTGTGTGTGTGTGTGAAGTGCCATCAAGTAGGAAGGTTGCCAGCTCTGTGTTGGAAAATACCTGAAGACTTTCAGTGGTGGATCTGGGAAAGGGTGGGGTTTGGGGAGGGGCCACAGCGTGGTGCAATGCCATACAGCCCACCCTTCCAAGCAGCCATTTTCTCCAGGGGAGCTGATCTCTGCCAGCTGGAGATCAGTTGTAAAAGCCGGAGATCTCCAGGCCCTACCTGGAGGCTGGCAACGCCACTCCCATCCAAGTACCAACTCTGCTCAGTTTCTGAAATCTGACAAGATCAAACTATACCCTACCATTCCACATCCTTTCTTTACATATTGTGTTGCGTTATTCAACGAATGCATACGGTCTTTAGCACAGCCTAAATCCTAGGGATGGAGCTGAATTGCTACTCTACAGTCAGCTTGCCTTCCTGCCCCTATAAACTTCATTTCCTCAAAATATAATAGCTAGAAGTTCTAGAAGTTTCCACTGCTGTAATGCCCTAGTACTAATGGGAGTTCCAGGAAGATTTCTAATAGTCAAGTAGCTCTTCTGACTAGCTTTATGCTGCACAAAGCCAAACCAAGAAGCACAGAAGCAGTCTCAACAGAGGCCTAGTACAGTTTCTGGATCCCCCACAATCTCTCTGTGCACCGTTTTGAAAGTGTCAATGAACAGGTCCATCCATTCCTGCCGCTCATGTCCTGTGGCAAACTTGGCTTTTTCGGCCGTATAGGCCAAGATGGCCACCAGCCTGGGGTACGAGCTGGGGTCCTGGGCCACCTTCGTGAAGTCCAAGTACTGGGCGATCATGGGTTTGCTGGTGGGAAAAGTTATCTTGATTCCCTCTTCCATTGGGCGGGAAGTAACTGGGTTTTCGATCCCAGGGTTCCTCCCACCTGCAAGTGAGTTCCAAAAGAATATTTTCAGGGCTTTCGAGAATGCCACGGACCTCTGATTTCTACGCACTTTGATTTTGCTAGTGGGTTTAAAAAGGACAGGGCCTCAGATGAAGCCAAGGCAGGTATATCCAGGGCAGAACCTAGTGGGTTATGGTCAACCTGGCACTAGGGGTGTGCAATCAGATAAACAGTTTGCAAGCCCATTCTTTTGTGATCTCACTGGGGCAATTTACTCACAGGAGTCGCAAGACTTCAGACTAACAGAAAAATGAAAGTAGTGAGCAGAGCAGTGTAGGGGTGGAGTTTTCCTTCATCACATAATCAGGTTCTAGTTAACTCTTTATTCTCTCTTTTACTATACAAATGACTTCTGAAAGGAATGCAAAACAAACAGAGGGACTGATCTCCCTCTCTCTCTTCCTCTCTCCTGGACTCACTGGGAAGAGTCACTTGGCTCTGCCTGCTTGCCCCTCCCCCAGCTTTAGTCTTGCTGAGATTTAAAGGCACACACCCCCCTTCCAAAACACAAGCAGTTTGCAAGTTTCTAAACCTGCCGAGATGGAAAGGCACATCATAGCACAGGGAAGGGTCTGCAAAACCGGGGGATCCCCCACCAGGACCTGGGGGCTGGCAAGCCTACCCAGCCCTGTCAGACCAGTACTAGCTGATTATCAATCCTGTGCAAGTGATCCTACCAGCTTGTCTGATTTGTAGCGTTCCAGTATATATTCCGATTTACAGTATTCTGCAATACCTGGATTCCCAGTATTTTTAGCCTGTGGGAACTTTTGGAATTCTGACATAGAGTAGTGGTTAGGGTTAGGGTTTGTGGACACAACCACAAAATGGCTGCCGCAGGAGGCAAAACTAATGACAAAATGGCTGCCACAAGAAGTAGTGCCAGCCCCAAAATGACAGGGAATGGGGTCCTGCATAGCTGAAAGCCCTGCCCACTTTCTAAAAACAGTTGGGGGTAGAGTTACCAGCTCCAGACTGGGAAATTCCTGGAGAGATAGAACCTGAGATTTGGAAAGGGCAGGGCTTCAATAGACTTGGGGATGGGAAGACACCAAGGGTGCGGGGGAGTGAATGCCTTCACTTGGGTGGGTGGGAAGGCAGCAAGGGTGTGAGAGCACTTGCCCAGAGCCTCCTTCTAGAGCCCGTTGTATTTTTCTCCACAACAGGCCTTATTCCTAGTATTTAATAATGAGGCTTCTACAATGACAAGGTAAAATATTCCTAACAATCACACCCCATGCAAACTCTATGCCCTTTCTATGTCTTTCAAACATTGAGTTGTCCAGTCCATTATTGTCCTTTCCATGTGAAGGAACAAAGGAGGAAATATCCCCCCCCTCCCATTTGAGGAATGGCAATTTAAGGAGCAAAACGTACCCCATTCACTGGATTAACTGCGCAACTGACAATGCTGTCCCAAGCAGAGCTATAGCTTTCTAAAGACCCTGAAGTCAGTGGCCACAAAAGGGTGCAACTCCACTTAGGACCCCAATATTCATGGCATGCAGACGTTTTCAGTGCAGTTTTGCTTTGCTTAATTCCACTGTTGAGCTTCACTTTGAATTTTGCATGTGAACAAATACTCAAGTCAAAGCAAAACTGCTCTGAAGCTGGTGGTCTGCTGGAAAGAAACTTGCATGGCATCTCCACTGAATTGCAGGCTCCACCCCCTCCACCCAGGTTTCCTTCTTATCCATTCCAACTTTGGACTCATCAAGGTTAGCCAGTGAGAACAAAAGACTTGCCTTCCACTGCATCATTACAAGCCATACAGGTGGAGCAAGTTGTTCAATGCCCTCTAGTGTTTGGATAAAGTACTTCTTCAGCCCCTTCACTGTCACAATGGCCCATTTTAACTAGCAAGCCCTCAACATTCTGCCCCTTCAGCTGGCAAATCCTCAACATTCTGCCACCAACTGGCAAACCCTCAACATTCTGTCCCTTCAGTTGGCAAACCCTCAACATTCTGCCCCTTCAGCTGGCAAATCCTCACCAACTGGCAAACCCTCAACATTCTGCCCCTTCAGCTGGCAAATCCTCACCAACTGGCAAACCCTCAACATTCTGCCCCTTCAGCTGGCAAATCCTCAACATTCTGCCACCAACTGGCAAACCCTCAACATTCTGTCCCTTCAGTTGGCAAACCCTCAACATTCTGCCCCTTCAGCTGGCAAATCCTCACCAACTGGCAAGCCCTCAACATTCTGCCCCTTCAGCTGGCAAACCCTCAACATTCTGCCCCTTCAGCCAGCAAACCCTCAACATTCTGAGCACTTCCTTGCTCTCCAAAAAGGAAACAATGATTTCGTCCATTCCTTGAAGGAGAGAAGGCAAGATGCTCCGATATGCTGTTCCCCTCCAGTGCACATCTATCCTGAGTTCCCCCCTAAAAGCAGCAAATGATTGACTCTCCTTTCCCTACTATAGGAAAGCCATCCCTTGATATGCTGGGATTCTGGGGTCAGACTGGAGCTAGAACAAATATAGCAAAAAGGACATGCTTCTGTATAAGGAGTCTTTATGGCTAAAAGGAAGGCACAGCATCTTCTGTATTCACCTTTAGAGGTCTAAAGTTTAATTTTTTTTTAAAAAATAACAGTAATATATATACAAGAGCAGGGACAGAAAACCTGATTGCTTTTATGAACAAAGAAAGGGTTAAATTCAAAACCTAAATAGCAATTGCACTTTTGAGAGAAAGACCAGTTGAAATCCTGGTTAGTTAAAATCCAATAACTGACATAATTTGCATCCCTTCTTTTAGCAGAGCAGCGTTCTGATCTCATCATTTTTGTCTCTTTTTTTCTGTCAGTTATAAAATTCAGAGTTTCTCCTAAACTGATCCCCCCCCCCCCCCAGGCTTATGCTCCTCTTCTCTGTGGGGCTTCCGTTGGATTTCACGCTATCTGCCCTGGGGCGGCAACTTGCTTTGTCTTTTTCACGCGGCAAACAGAAATCGTTTTTTAGAGGATCTTGCTTGCTGCGCGAAAGAGGCGGAGCAAGTTGCAGCCCCGGGGCAGAGAGTATGAAATCCAATGGAAGCCCCATGGAGAAGAGGAGAGTGAGAGCGGCATAAGGATAGTGGGAAATCAGTCCTGCTGTTCATTCATAAGGTATCAGCAAAGACAAGTTCCTCATACACCAATCAATCACTCTGATTTTACAATGCTGAGCATGCTCCCCCCTCCCTTGATTGAGAGTTGTGACTGTGTTGTGTGGCCAAGGACAAACTGCATTCTAGGACAGACCATGAGGTTTGCTAAAATAAATTCAGGAGTTTATGTAAGTGGGTCCAGCCAGCAAGATGCGGAAGACAGAAGAAACTAGGATTGTTCTGTTCACCCTGGCAGTAGACAACCACTAGCTGTAAAAATGGCTGTTCTGAAAACTGTCAAAACTATCTGCCCCAAATCCACCTTGCAGCCATGGTAAATGCAACAATCCTTACATTTGCCCAAATGTAGTACGCACCACAGCTGTATCTATTAAATACTTACCTGATGTCAATCTCTGGCCCAAGAGGACGGGATGTTACCCCCAGAAATGGAGCCAGTTTGAGGGTAGAAAACCTAAGGGCCAAGCTAGCTGTGATGGCGTCCTTGTGGCCACCACCATTCTAAAGCCATTTTAAATGTTGTGATTCCTCCCCCACCCCCGGTGGCTGATGGGACCCCCGATATGGTTGCCATTCCCTGGTTGGGAACAGGGGATCTCCCTTTTGAGGGGCTTCTGCCCACCATCACCCAGCTAGCCAGTGGGAGGAAATCCCATTCCCAAATAGCATCGGTGCCGAAAATAAACACAATGTGCTGATGTCACACGGAAGTGACATCAGCAGGGGTGGTATTCTAGCAGGAGCTCCTTTGCATATTAGGCCACAGCTCCCTGATGTAGCCAATCTTGGCGCTTACAAGGCTCTTTTTTATAAGCTCTTGGAGGATTGGCTACATCAGGGTGTGTGGCCTAATATGCAAAGGAGCTCCTGCTAGAATTCCACCCCTGGACATCAGGACACCAGGGATGTCAGCATGGTGATGTTCTTTTTTGGGGATAAAACTCCATGATTTGAGGTTGATTTCGCAATACAGTTTTGCCCCAAAACAACCGCTTTGCTGAGGCAACATCCTGAACATGCTGACATAACTTCTGTGTGATGTCAGCACATCGCGATGCTCCATCCAACTCCCAGAAGGTTCCCTCCCAGCTCTCGCCGGCACAGCATTTGGACCTGGCAACCCTAGACCCACAACATGGCGCTCTTGTTTCTCCCACCCTTTCAAGCGTTGAAATGGCTGCCGGGCGGGGGGGAGGACAATGTGGCCATTTTGACACTTGATAAGGTGCAGTTGGGGAAGGAAACAAGAGCACCTCAGCCCACTGCACTGCGGACTCAGTGAGGACAGGGCCCTCATGGCATTTCCAAATGACTCTGAAATGTGGTTGCCAAGTCCCCTGCAGCTTCCGGTACCATAGTTTTCCCTCCCAAATTGCTAGAGAGTCCGGGAAAACCATAGAGTTTTCCCAGAAGCTCCTAGAGCGGCTGGCGCACGACGTTGCTGGTGTGATGACATCACTGCAAGTGACATCATTGCACCAGCGACATCGGGGGAGGATCCCCTCATGCCGACTCAATGGGGGCCGGTGGGTTGGGAACCTCCAGGGCGGGGTAATCCCCGCCCGGCCCGGGAACTTGGCAGCCCTACTGTGAAACGGTGGCAATGTCTTCATGACAGTCATGTCTAGTTTGGCCCTGAGTGATGAGGAGTGGAAGGGTTTTTTGGGGGGGGAGGGAATGCCCTTGTGGTGTCAAGTTTGACCTGGCAGAACCACATCAGCAGAATGGGTCATAATGCAAAATATGTACTTGCTTATGAAGATAACTTGCAAAGACAGATAACTGACTGGGAAAGAATAATGGTGGAACAGAAAGTTCTAGTCAAAATAAATTCCCCCCTTCCCTTTTCAGAACCTCTCACACGAGCCCTTTTCAGTCATTACAGTGTTGATCTTCCAGCCTCCCATAAAGGGAGTACCCACAATCCTCCTAATATACCTATTTTGTATGAACAGGACAATAATAACCCATAATATCCAGCTGAGGTATGCATGAACTCTTACCTTTCATAATATTGGTTTCCAACTGTGTATGTCTGAAGCTGGAAAAACGTATGCCTTGCCTTACTCACACAAAATGGCAACTGTACCCTTTGAAAATATGGCCCACAGCAAGATCTCTTGAACTGGGCAGTTGGACTGGCAAAACTGTACCAACTGAAAAGGGCTAGTTTGACTTCCTTGGGCGCTTTCCACATTCTACAACAACAACTGTGGTGAACGTAGGACTGGTCATTCCTGGATTTTTTACCTGTTTGGCAGGGCAATTCAGGACAGACAATCTGAGGATCTGAAATGAGAAGTGAAAACATTAGACAGGGCTGTGAGGAGAAAATGTCTCCCTAACTGCTGCAAACAAAACAGAACATTCTGGCCCAGTAACACCTGCGACGTCACCCCAGAGTTGGAAATGACTGGTGCTTGCACAGGGGACTACCTTTACCTTTTTACACCCCCCTCTCCTCCCGCTGTGCCCACACAATCTTATCCCATGCATATGATCTCATAAACTGTGAAAAAAATATTTCTTTTCTGAATCTGAAATGATGTCAAATAGAGTAAGGCCTAGTAATGGACTTGCAGAATCACACAGACACCCCTCTCCCCCCCCCAAAAAGTGCACTCTTTCCCCTCACCATTTCTATCTTTTCCAAACTAGGCCTGATCCGCTGGGCATGTTTTAACTATTATTGTAAGCTGCCTTAAACCAAGAGGGAAGGTGGGATATAAATGTTTTCATAAATAAAAACAAATTAGATCTATTCTCTTCAGTGGGACCCTCGGAGGCAGTGATGACAGACCTGGACAGAGTTCGTGCTCCATGTTGTCAATGAACTCTTCGGCCACCAGCTCCGTAAACAGCTTCATCTTCTGGACTCTGCCGGCGTTGTCACAGGCGATGGATGTCAGGGTCTCGTCCTCCTGGGCCTTGTGGAACATGTCGCCAATCCCGATGGCGGTGACGGTGACATCCCCGCCACAGAGGGCCTGCAAGTGGGAGTCGTTGTCCCGGGGGTCGTGGCGCCCATCGGTCACCACCACAGCGAAGACCCGGGCTTTCTCCCGCCGGCTTTCCTTGATGAGCTTGTTGTAGGCAAACTGAAGCGCCGAGAGCGTCCAGGTGCCCCCTGCGATCCACTCAAGCCTCTTCACCGCCTCCTTGAAGCTGGAGAGGGAGTCGATGTGCTCGTCATTGAGCTGGATGGCTTCGAAGGTGCCCTCGTGGCTGTACTGTACCACCCCGACCCGGGCCCCTGTCAAGGAAACCACACCGTCCTAAGTAAAAACAGCTTCTTGGCTTCCTCTCCAGGCATTCACCGTCACACCGCCCCACAAGGCAGCCTGCCGAAATCTGTACTCACAACTACCCTGCAGCCTGCTGAAATCTGCACTCACAGCCAATGTTCCTTTTAAGCTGGAGAGTCTTGAGAGCAAAAAATTCTACTTCATGAGCTACTGGCATTAAAGTTCTGAGCGAGCAGTTTGGCTACTGCATAAATTAGCTTGCTCAGGGGCCATTTTTCCTGAGCTAAGACAAAAATTTGTGAGTCAGAGGCTAAAAAACTGTGAGCTAGTTCACACTAACTCAGCTTAGAGGGAACACTGCTCACAACCCTGTTCACACCAGGGGCAATAATCAAACTGAGCAGGATGGGTTTATCAGCTTAGGGAAGAAATGAAGTATTGACAGTCTTTTTTAAAGTCTATCCTTGATTTTGTGCTAAATTTAGATGTTTATTGTTTTAAATGGCATTTTCTTTTATAATATAATTGTATTGCCTCCTACTTCCTACTATCAGGATTCTTATCAACAAATGCCTAATAAAGGTTTCAGTATCAGTAGGCAGGGGTGGAATTCTAGCAGGAGCTCCTTTGCATATTATGCTACACCCCCCTGATGTAGCTAATCCTGCAAGAGCTTACAATAGGGGAGGGACGGTGGCTCAGTGGTAGAGCATCTGCTTGGGAAGCAGAAGGTCCCAGGTTCAATCCCTGGCATCTCCAAAAAAGGGTCCAGGCAAATAGGTGTGAAAAACCTCAGCTTGAGACCCTGGAGAGCCGCTGCCAGTCTGAGAAGACAATACTGACGTTGATGGACCGAGGGTCTGATTCAGTATAAGGCAGCTTCATATGTTCATATGTACAAGGCTCTTTTTTGTAAGTTCTTGGAGGATTGGTTACATTAGGGGTGTGTGGCCTAATATGCAAAGAAATTCCTGCTAGAATTCCATCCCCGAGTATCAGCCAGGGGGCAGTCATGTCATTTGAAAAGGTGTCTGGAACACGGACTTTGGATGGGTCTCTTGCTACCCCAGCATCTCACAAATCCAAAGAGAGTGGCATGCAATAGAGCCCACCTGCATTTCAGGCTCATTTCAGACACACAAGGGTGGCAACTGCTTTGCCCAGAGCCACAGTCAGGTGGTACAGAGAGAGGGTAGCATAGTGGCAGAGGCCAGATGGGAAGGCTGCCTTCAGGCAGAGGCAGGAAATTTTACCTGTCCTTCATGCTGACACTTGGAGCAGACAAGAAACAAGAAGAGATGCTCCAAAGATTAATTTTTTCAAATGTCATTGCAACGTCATTGCAAATGGATCCCTCATGATCTTTGCACATGCTCAGAGAGCTCAGGGGCAATGCTGGATTAAACCCTGTGGAGTAAAAATCTCCCCCTTGTAAATTATCTCCTAATATGCTTTTAATTTTATCAACCAACAATTTTAATTAACCAATTTTATTACACAAAACAAACATTAACAACCGGGGAAAACTGGGGGCGGGGAGCCAACCCGGGCCCCCTAAAGGTGCGGGGGCCCAAAGGCCAGTGCCTACTCTGCCTATTTCTTAATCCGGCCCTGCTCAGCAGAAGATGTGGGTTCGTTTGTTACATGCAGTGAAGTCTGGAGAAAATAAGAAACAGCGAGAGCATCTCCCGCTATTTCTCCCCTTCTCCCTTCACCAGGCCAAATGAGAGAAGTTCAAGCTTCTCCCACAAACCCTTTGCGCATGGGGGTGAGCACAAACAGAGGCTAGCTAGGAGGCCAAGCTTTCTGTGGATCCATGGCTACAAATGAAGATGATGATAGTGATTAATAATAACCAGGGCTTTTTTTGTTGGAGGAACTCCTTTGCATATTAGGCCACACACCCTTGATGTAGCCAATCCTCCAAGAGTTTACAGGGCTTTTAGTACAGGGTCTACTGCAAGCTCTTGGAGGATTGGCTACATCAGGGGTCCTAATATGCAAAGTAGTTCCTGCTACAAAAAAGCCCTAACAACAACAACAGAAAAAGTACATTACATACAGAATAATCTCTTTTTTGGTTTTTTCCCTTCCCCATTAAACAATACAAACTTCCAAAGCAGAACAATCTCATCCTTTCTTCTGGCTTCCAGGGTTGTCACAAGGTGAGTCAGGAATATCCTGAGAGTTTCAGAGAAGCTAAGAAGTGTCCTAAAACCCACATTAGAGCACACAGCCCAGTGCAAAGGCAAATAGCCTGCACACCTGGAAGCTCAGAGGTTTCCCTTCACAAAAAAACACACAACAGTAAAGCTCCCAGATCTTTCCATCTGAGAGGCCTCTGTTGTGGTTGGGGAAAGAAAACATGTACCAGCTCCTGATGTTTCGCTGTGGCATCCAATGCCGTCGCACCACTGACCTGTCTCCGATTTGGGATCTTTGGCAATGGAACCCAGCCTGCTCACGACGTTGATGACAAAGTTCTTCTCCAGGGAGAAATTGGTGTAGCCGATGCTCTCTGAGCTGTCTATGATGAAGACTATGTCCAAGGGGCCACAGACCTTCTCACAGTCTATGGAGAAGAGAGACCAAGTAGTCAGAGGCCTTACATGCACGGGCCAGAAAGTCAGGAGGTCAAAGACAAAGGAGAGGTCACTACCAGGGCTTTTTTTATAGCAGGATCTCCTCTGCATATCAGGCCACACTCCCCTGATGTAGCCGATCCTCCAAGAGCTTACAGGGCTCTTCATACAGGGCCTACTGTAAGCTCCAGGAAGATTGGCTACATCAGGGGTGTGTGGCCTAATATGCAAAGGAGTTCCGGCTACAAAAAAGGTCTGGCACTACATCCTTCTTTACAGACAGGGAGATGCTTTGCCTCAGTTACTTGCACCTGCTGAAATCCAGCGGAACAGAGATTGGCAGGGAAACAGATGATTTGGGCAGGGAAATGGCGGTGCTAAACCTGGCTCATCTACAATCCCCAAAGCCCTCTCTAGGCCGCTATGATCCTAAGCAGGTCTACTCAGAATCCTGCTCTATCAAATGGAGCTTCCTTCCAGGAAAGTGTCCTTAGAATCGCACTGCAAAGGACAGATGAGACCAAGAAACATGTGGAACTGGCAGTGACCAATAGAAGCCTCCCCATGACCCTTTTCTGCTAGCAAAATTGCATGGAGAGGGAATGAAGAATCCCTTCCTACTGCTGTGTTGCACTTGGGAGCAGATTTGGGCTCCCATCCTCCACTATTTTTCTTGGGAGTAGATCTGGCCCCACACACTAGTTTTCTCCTACCCAAGTCGCATTTAATGTCTAATCTGATCAGACCCTAAAACCCAGCCAGGGGCCTCCTAATCAGAGTTATGCCCTTTTAAGTCCCTTGACACCAATAGGCTTCGACAGGTGTAACTCTGCATAGGATGGCAGAGTGTGCAACCATTACTATGCACAGAAATTTATCAGCACCGTCTTCTTTGGTGCTGTTTCTCGACTTGTTAACATCCAGTTGCACGTCTCTATACCACAGAATGGCTTACGAAAATTGACTGCATAACGACAATCAACCGGTTGCACGTCTTCAGCCGAAGGGATGGGTGGGTCTCAAAAGCGAGGGAGTTCTCAAAAGCACAAAAGGGAAACTAACCGCAACAGCCACAGGTCTCTCGGATGTAGGTCATCACATCACAATCCTATCAACAGAAGACAGAAAGGAAAGCATTGTGTGGGCTGAATCTCACCTGGTATGCTGGGTGTGGCATCAGGACACCTTCCAGTAGGACCTACATCCTACTGGGTTAGCTGTGTGGCCAAAGACATGGCTCCTTAAAGACTAATACATCAGCCTTTAAGGTGCCACAAATTAACTGCATAACACAAGGCCCTTCATGTTTTTGTTTCTCTACAAGGCCCTTTGTGTTTTTGTCTACCTTCACAATTTCTATTGAAATTCAACGGGCCAAAAGAAATTACACCAACAATGTCTCCAAATTCTGCTTATGGTTATAAATGGAGGCTTGCTACAGATTTCTTGGTGCTTTGGGGGGGGGGGGCAACAGTGGGAGGGCTTCTAGTGTCCTGGCCCCACCAGTGGACCTCCTGATGGCACCTGTATTTTTTGGCCACTGGGTGACACAGAGCGTTGGACTGGATGGGCCATTGGCATGATCCAACATGACTTCTCTTACGTTCTTATGATTTTGCCAGGAATCTCACCCACATAGAATGAGAAGCAGTGTTTGGGATGCCTTACGAATTACGATTACCGTTTTCGCACACAGCTTACCTCGCAGTCACAATCCTGTTCCCTCCGCAGCGTCTGTCGGATTTCCCACCATCTGCGCCGGAATTACAGGAAGTGCCGCAGCTTTTGCGCAGCAAACGTAAACTGGGTTTTAGCGGTTTACGTTTGCTCCGCAAAAGCTGTGGCACTTCCTGTAACTTCGGCGCAGATGGTGGGAAATCCGACCAGACACTGCGAGTTAAGCTGTGTGCGAAAACAGTTGATATTCCCCAACCAACTAGCACCAATGTGAAGTGGACAGTCTCTGAGGAGGAACTGTCAGTCAGAGCAGCCAACTGGGAAACCTACCGTTAGGCCGGGATCTCCAGGAGAACCGGGGCCTCCCTGTAACGAAAGGAAGAAGAGAACATGGATGCTTTTGCAGCAGGGGCTATGCTTCTGCCAAGTTTTTGCAAGTAAAGGTGAAATGACCCCTCAGAAGTCACCCAACTAATGGCAATCCCAGGAGCATGGAGTTTTCAAGGCAAGAGATAAACACTGGTGGTTTGCCATTTAACTTCAGCAGCTATAGTCTTCCTTGTGATCTCCCATCCAAGACCTAGTCCTAACTGACCCTACTTAGCTTAGATTACAGGGGTGGCGAAACTGCAGCTCAGGAGTCCCATGCAGCTCTTTCACATATATTGTGCGGCTCCTGGAGGTTGAGGAGGAACTTAATACAGGCTTACTCTCAAGTAGGCGTACTTAGCATTGGGGCTTTAGTCAGCCTCTGAGCGCTGTCCTATAGGTAAGCGACTATTTCTGCCATGTGTGAAGTGAGCAAGGAGGGGGAAATAGGCAGGCTCATAAGCTCTTTTCCTCCACCACAGAGGTCACCTGGAGACTTAGAGCAGGGAAAGAGAGTGCAATAGCCAAGGGAGCCATTCAAAGGAGAGACGAAATTAAAGAGGGCTGCACAAGGTTTCCCTGAGTTTCATAGCATTTGTAGGAGCTATATTTACTAACCTTAGTGTCAAGGCAAAGAGACATGCATAATGATGCAAATGGTGGTCAGTGATTTATATCGTACACATGTATCTCCTTTTCCCACTGGTGCCAAAAAATAATTCCCTAACCTTTTCCTATGCTGATCTTATGGGGACTGTTACTCCCAGCTTTTTTTTTTTTTTTAAAAGTCTCCTTCTAGCACGGTCGTGTTGTAAAGTGCATACATGTGTACTTTATCTTTCTGTGCTAAGAAAGTATTTGGTTATGCCAATAAAGGTGTGATTGACTGATTGATTCTTTTGGTCATACTCTTTTGGTTCAAGCAACGTTCCCTCTAAGCTGCAGAGTCTTGTGAGCAAAAATTCTACGTTGTGAGCCACTGGTATTAAAATTGTGAGCTACTGGCATTAAAGTTGTGAGCTACTGCATAAATTATTGTGCTCTGGGGTCATCCTTCCTGAGCTAAGACAGAAATGTGTGAGCTGGAGCCTAAAAATCTGTGAACTAGCTCATGCTAACTCAGCTTAGAGAGAACACTGGTTCACAGGTGTCCATTTTTCTACACAAAGCTGGTGAAAATCCTGAGAATCAACCCCAGAACACCCACGAAGAGGGGGCACAGAATGGTTCTCATGACCTCCCCCCTAACACAGAGCTGGAGTACCTCAGGGCCCAATTCACCAGGAGGTCCTCTGGGTCCAGGTTCACCTTCTGGTCCAGCATCAGCCTAGAAAGACAGAAGTGGATTAATGGGTATCCATATTAGTGTCTGCAAATCACAAATGCATTCAAGTGAAAATTGAAGGCTGTTGACTTCCCTGGAGAACAGTTGAATTTCTGCATTTCTGCCATTCCTTCCCCCCCTCCTCAGCCCATTTACTTCTGGTGGTGGAAAGTACCATCAAGTTGTGGCCAATCTATGGCAACTCCATAGGGTTTTCAAGGCACGAGACATTCATAGGTGGCTTGTCATTGCCTGCCTCCTGATAGCAGCCCTGGACTTCTTTGGTGGTTTCTCATCTAAGCTGACTAAAAATGACTGACTCTGCTTCGCTTCCAGATCTCACGATGTTGGGCTAGGCTGGGTTATTCAGGCTGAGGCCTATTTGAATCTATGATGTCTAAAATATTACCAGGTTCAGGTGGGTAGCCACGTTGGTCTGAAGCAGCAAGACAAAGTTTGAGTTCAGTTTAAGACCAGTTCTGTAAACCTCCATTCCAATTAGACTGAGGAAGTATGTGTACATAAGAAAGCTCACGCTTTGAATAAAACCTTGTTGGTCTGAAAGGTGCCACTGGACTCCCAATGTTTGATATGGATGAAAAGCCAGTTGTTTTAAAAAAATACAGGCCATGTGGAGACCCCAGACTGAGGTGATGTTGACTAGGCCCATTGTTGATCCTGGTTGCCCAGGAAACGGTGACACATCTGGCTTTGTGATGCTGCCCCCTGCTGGTTTTCTGGGCAGTTGGGACCAAGTAGGCGGCAGATGAGCTGGTCAATTAGAGAGCTAGGGAAAGCTCCTCTGGTTATAAGTTTATTTATTTATTTTATTTTATTCGATTTATATCCCGCCCTCCCCACCGAGGTGGGCTCAGGGCGGCTTACAACAGAAAAAAAAGCTAACAGAGATCAGTTTAAATACGTTAATAATTATACAATAAAATACACAAAAACCTAAAAATACATAAAACTCACATCGATATACACTATGCTACCTTTCCTTAAATCAGTCTTTCAAATTTTCCAGTATTCAATAATCTGATGTTCGAGATTTAATATTCAGGCATTCCGATCACAATTAATTATATGCCAACCGGAAGAGGGTTGTTTTACAGGCCCTGCGGAACTGTTCAAGGTTCCGCAGGGCCCTCACCTCCTCCGGGAGCTGATTCCACCAACAGGGAGCTGCAATCGAGAAGGCCCTGTCCCTGGTCGCTTTCAGACGGGCCTCCTTTGGCCCAGGGATTGTAAGGAGGTTCTGAGACCCCGACCTCAGCACTCTCTGGGGAACATGTGGGGAGAGACAGTCCCTAAGGTAGGCAGGTCCCAGACCATAAAGGGCTTTAAAGGTCATAACCAGCACCTTGTACCGAACTCGGTATGTTATCGGCAGCCAGTGCAGTTCCTGAAGCCCCGGCTGAATATGCTCCCGTCTAGGGAGCCCTAACAACAGCCAGGCAGCGGCATTCTGCACTAGCTGCAACTTCCGGGTTCGGCACAGGGGCAGCCCCATGTAGAGGGCATTGCAGTAGTCCAGCCTCGAGGTGACCGTTGCATGGATCACTGTTGCCAGGTCGCCGTCCTCCAGGAAAGGGGCCAACTGCCTTGCCCGCCTAAGATGAAAAAATGCGGACTTGGCAGTGGCTGCTATCTGGGCCTCCATAGTTAGAGTAAGCTCCAGTAGCACCCCCAGGCTCCTAACCCTGTGCGCCGCTGACAGAGGCACACCGTCGAGTTGAATAGCTTTGTTTTATTTTGAGTTTCCTTAAAGTTTAACAGGTAGGTATATTCAAGTGGATAGCCATGTTGGTTTGAGCCCAAGGGCACAAACAATCAAACAAAGTTTGAGTCCAGTGGCACCTTTAAAGACCAACAAAGTTTTATTCTGGGTTTAAGCTTTTGTGCACATGCACACAGTGTGTCTTGGCAGTAGTAGGTGTAAAAAGGGATCTAGGGGTCTTAGTGGACCATAAACTGAACATATCAGCAGTGTGATGTGGTAGTTCAACAGGCAAATGCGATTTGGGGCTGTATCAACAGAAGTAGCAGTCATTTTGTAGAAAAATAGGTGGTGGAGCTCATCCAGCTGCACATACTATTCAATGGACAAGGAGGTGGAACTCTCAGAAAGGTGCAGGAGCTATGCTCCTGTGAGCTCCCACTGAACCTGAGGCCTGAACAGAAGTATAGTTTCCAGATCTTGTGAAGTGATGGTTATCTCACCTAAAGTATTGTGTTCAGTTTTGGGTGCCACAATTTAGAAGGATATAGGCAAGCTGGAAAGTGTCCAGAGAAGGGCAACGAAGATGGCGAGGGGTCTAGAGACCAAGTCCGATGAGGAAAGGTTGAAGGAGCTGGGTATGTTTAGCCTAGAGAGGAGATGATTGTGATATGACCACCATCTTCAAGTACTTGAAGGGCTGTCATACAGAAGAATTGTTTTCTGTTGCCCCAGAAGGTAGGACCCATGGTTTGAAATTAAACCAAAAGAGTTTTTGGTTAAACATTAGGAAGAACTTCCTGACAGCTAGAGCAGTTCCTTAGCGGTTCCTCACAAGGTGGTGGGATTTCCTTTTAAACAGATGCTAGATGGCCATCTGACAGCCATGCTGATTCTGTGAACTTAGGCAGATCATGAGAGGGAGGGCAGTAAGGGTTGCTTCAGTGCTTAGTTCTTCTTGCTCCTTTTTACATGCCGAAGGAAATGTTTTTCTCCAGGCCTTTTCTCCAAGGGATTCTGGAGGGTTTTTTCTTTTTTTTTTGACAACTTCTGGGCATGGAACAGGGATCACTGGCCATGTGTGTGGAAGGAATTTGTGAATTTCCTGCATTGTGCAGGGGGTTGGACTAGATGACTCTGGAGGTATCTTCTGACTCTGTGATTCTAAGGCAACTCATAGAATCCATAAACACAATAAAACAAAATTAATAACGAAGAAAGAGAAGGAAAATGTTTGCCTCTCTCATTCTTGGCCTGTCCTCAAAGTGGTGACATCTCACAGTGTTCTAGAGTCCAATGGAGCAACAGAATGCTTTTAAGGTGAGTTCCCCAGTTCACGCATATCTGTGAGTTGGGTCAGGCACCCCTTTCATTTAATAGACTACAGGGCTTTTTTTTTTTAGCAGGAACTCCTTTGCATATTAGGCCACACACCCCTGATGTAGTGAATCCTCCAACACCTTAAACAGGCCCTCTTGGAGGATTGGCTACATAAGAGGGGTGTGGTCTAACATGCAAAGGAGTTCCTGCTACAACCCCCCCCGGCTAGTCTGTAAATACTGGAAACATAGACTAAATGGAAGACTTTTACTGGTAAACAGCCCCCCCCCCCCTTTTTAGCAGGAACTCACAGGAACGCACTTACAGCTGGCTTGGTGTCAGGGGTGTGTGACCTAATATGCAAATGAGTTCCTGCTGGGCTTTTTCTACAAAAGCCCAGGGTAAACAATGGTGATGTCAGGGTGTGTGGCCTAACATGCAAATAAGATCCTGCGGGGCCTTTTCTACAAAAAGCCCAGCGTGAACAATGGTGATGTCAGGGGGTGTGGCCTAATATGCAAATGAGTTCCTGCTGGGCCTTTTCTGCAAAAAAAGCCCTGCGCAAACAATGGTGATGTCAGGGTGTGTGGCCTAATAGGCAAATGAATTCTTGCTGGGCTTTTTCTACAAAAAAAGCCCTGCTGGTGGTAAGTCTGTTGTCTCCACTGAGGGGAGAGTAAACAACTTTTAACCTTTAAAACAAAGCCAGCAAATAATAAACAGGATCAGAAATGCTTCTCAATCTTAGGACCTAGAAAGGGTTAAAAGTAAGATTGGGTGAAGAAGGGCGGCTCAAAATACTGTTGGGGGTGGATGTGCGATAACAATATTTTTTGTAGCCAGCACAATGTGTGACTGCACAGGTCTTTAGACACCATCGTAAGCCAGTCTGGAACAGGGCATGCCCAGATTTCCTACAGACTCATGTTCATAAAGACGTGTGAACCTTATTTGTGTAACACTGGTGCCTTCTGAATCAACTGTCCCAAAGCAATTCAAAATCCATGTGGGAAGGAGAAATGTCTGTGGGAGACATGGGGGTATTCTCTTGTTTTCCAGAGTAATCTTGAGCCAAATTCCTGACAAGTGGAATGGCTTCATGCAGTCTTTTCCTTTGGACGTGGCTTTTTGTGTAGCAGGGACTCCTTTGCCTATTAGGCTGTATACCTCTGATGTAGCCAATCCTCCAAGAGCTGACAGGGCTCTTAGTACAGGGCCTACTGTAAGCTCCAGGATGATTGGCTACATCAGGGGTGTGTGGCCTAATATGCAAAGGAGTTCCTGCTACAATAAAAGCCCTGACTTTGGGATATATTCTGAGATGAAGGGTCACTTGCACCATTGAACCCCCTCCCTCCCTCATGTGCAAACAAAGAGAGGTGCATGGCAACATGAACTGGGAAGCAGCTATCAATGCCTTTTGCATATACAAAAAATGTCCATGAGGTCTAGATGGCACTCAGCCTCATCAAAGGTTGATACTGCCTTACTGTCTACAACAAATAATGGGATTGTAAAAGGATCTACTTACAGGTTCACCTTTCTCGCCTTTTGAACCTGGAGGGCCTTTTAGTCCAAAGTCGCCTCTTCCGCCCTGTTTCAAAAAATGGTATCAAGAGTTAGGATGTCTCTGGGTTTTATTTTCTGCTCCCCACGCTCCTCTGTGTCAAACCACCACATTGTTTCCTTTCACTCATCGAGGGACATTTCCATGGGTCTGTTCTTGGTGCTTCTACATTAATAGGGTCAAGCAAATTGGAGATACACCAAGTGTATTGGATGGAGAAGGTAACTTTTCATGAAGAAGAAGAAGAAGAAGACTGTAGATTTATACCCCGCCCTTCTCTCTGAATCAGAGTCTCAGAGCAGCTTACAATCTCCTTTATCTTCCTCCCCCACAACAGACACCCTGTAAGGTAGGGCTGAGAGAGCTTTCTCAGAAACTGCCCTTTCAAGGGCAACTGCTGTGAAAGCTATGGCTGACCCAAGGCCATTCCAGCAGCTGCAAGTGGAGGAGTGGGGAATCAAACCCTGTTTTCCCAGATAAGAGTCAGCACACTTAACCACTACACCAAACTGACTCTCCAATTTGGTGATGGAGGGAAAAGGTCATTTATGTTGATGGCACAATCCATGCCAATGCTGGTTTATTGAATATCACAGTAGTTGTGGGAATCTTTCTAACAGAACTAGCATGAGTACAGTCTAAGTCTGGGGTCCCAACATTGTGCCCATGGGCACCATGACACCTACTGACAACTTTCATGGCACTCACCAACTTTTTTTAGAAAGTAGGTGTGGCCAAGTGGGGCACTTGCCCTGCAGATCTTATGACTATCCACTGGAGATCTGGTCGGCTGGGCAGATTAAAATAATGTTTCAGCAGCAGCTGCCCCCACAGAATTGGTTTTACTGTCTCACTCCTCTTTCCCAGTGTATTTTTTAAAAAAACATATCCCCCTCCTCCCCTGTACTTACTTCCTATGTGTGGTTGGCTCGGCATCTGATGGCAGCCATTTTGTGGTTGGCTTGGCCTCTTGTGGCAGCCATTTTGTGATTATGTGCGCCACCTGTGTCAGAATTCCAAAGGTGCCCACAGGCTCAGAATGGCTGGGTACCCCTGGTCTAAGAAGCAGTCCTGCAAGCATTGTATGCACTCCCATGAGAAGAAGAATTGCAGATTTATACCCCGCCCTTCTCCTTGAATCAGAGACTCAGAGCGGCTTACAATCTCCTATATCTTCTGCCCCCACAACAGACACCCTGTGAAATGGGTGGGGCTGAGAAGGCTCTCACAGCAGCTGCCCTTTCAAGGACAACTCCTGCGATAGCCATGGCTAACCCAAGGCCATTCCAGCAGGTACAAGTGAAGGAGTGGGGAACCAAATCCAGTTCTCCCAGATAAGAGTCCGCACACTTAACCACTACACCAAACTGGCTTTCGAGTTTGAGGGCTGTACAGAGAAGTTTATCAGCTACTCATTGAAGAACATCATTTGTTATCATAATTTTCAGCTGAAGAAACAGACAAATATATCATACTCTACCTCCAATCCTTGTACACCTTTCTCGCCCTTTTCACCCTGAGAACAAAGAAAAGCTAGTTAGAGTTTACTTTTGTGTGGCCATGAGCCTACTCTGAGGTAACACCAAAAGGCTCGTGAATAGACAGAACTCATGGAATAAGGGGACATGTCCTCTTACACAGAATAGTATCTGGTGAAACAACAGGAAGCAGAAGAGAGGAATAAATTTACAATTTTCATAATGGATTTTTATGGAGGCTTGAACATATGAAGCTGCCTTCTACTGAATCAGACCCTGCGTCCATCAAAGTCAGTATTGTCCACTCAGACTGGCTGCGGCTCTCCAGGGTCTCAAGCTGAGGTTTTTCATGCCTATTTGCCTGGACCCTTTTTAGTTGGGACTGAATCTGGGATCTTCTGCTTACCAAGCAGATGCTCTACCACTGAGATGGGATTGGTTTTGAACTGGTGCTATTTGGCTGGTTCATAAATGATCTGGAATCAGGAGAGGACTGTAAAAGATGCTACATTTGCAAACGTCACCAAATTATTCGGGGCAGTGACGACCAATGTAGAATGTGACAAGCTTGAAAATAATGGCAAACTTCACGTGCAAGGATGAGGCCCCAAAGGCTGGCAAGTCAGAGCTGTAATGTGAGACACCCTTGGCTAGTTAACCCTCTATGGGAGGTGGGTCCCTGCACTCTGCACTATTCTGCTGACTGAACATTCTTCAAGTGTATGACTAACAAACAGAATAAAAATACTCATAGGAAAGGTAGTCAGGAAACTTAACATTGAAAAAACATAGTTCAGCTTATTTTGTACATTTGTCAGTTAACACAGTGTGGTTTATTCCCATCTCCCCTTTTGCTGAAAAAAAATCATGAACAGGATTATAAATAATACACATAAGAATGTCAAACGAAACATAACCAGTGGCATTTCTGCCTCTAAAGTCTTCTTCAGTGGCCACTGATAAATTGTTACACAGCCTGTAGCAATTTATCAGGGATGAGTGAAAGAGGCTATACGGTGTGGTGATTATGATGTTTGTTCCCAAACAGGACCTTTCTGGCATGTGATTCAAATGACCCAATAGTTGAACAGCTTTTCTCAGCCTCTACCAAGGAGCAGAGCTGGTCTTGATGGAGAGGACAAACGAAACATCTACATAAGCTGGGGGTGTCTAGGTACCCCAACTGCAGCTCTTATGCCTCATGGGCAAAAGGAAAATGGAAACAGTGGAGGACAAAATCTGGAACCTTATCTGTACTAAGTACACCAGATGAGCTCACTCTCTTTCAGTGGCTTGCTGGGTCACAGTCTACAAGACGGCTTTCCTTCTGTTGGCCAGTGTGCTTCAGTTGCTGTGGAAGCTTTCCGTGCAAGCTGAAATATAGCATGTAAAAGAAACCTACCGGGAGTCCTCTGGTGCCAGGATAGTTAAAGCCAGGTCTTCCTCGGTCTCCCTGGAGTAAAACAAAAAAGCAAAAAGAATGAGCTGACTCTTCAGAGAAAATGTAGTGTGCCAGAGGCTCCCATTTATTGACAAAACTAGCCATGTATCTGTTGTAGGGCACAATTAATAAGCCATTATGGAAAACATGTATGAAGCAGCTGCGGAACACCAAGAACTTAATTCAGGTGGTTAAAAACAGGACAACAAGAGCATGTCAATGGGCAGACCTGGCCTCTGCTTCCCATTTCAACTCAATGCGTGGACCCGGTGTTTTAAATCATATTAAAATCCATGTTTAAATCATATTAAAATCTCCCTGGAGTAAAGAGAAAAAAAATAAGACCTGACCCTTCAAAGAAAATGTAGCATACCAGAGGCTCCCATTTATTGCTCCATATTGGCCTAAAATGGCCATGGATTTGCTGTAGAGCACAATTAATAAGCCACAATGTATACAGCAGCTGCAGAATACCAAAGACTTAAATCAGGTGGTTAAAAAAGGGAACATAAGAAGAACCCTGCTGGATCAAACCAGTGGTTTGTCTAGTCCAGCATCCTGTCTCACATGGTGGCCAACCAGTTGTCCTCGAGGGCCAACAAACAGGGCATGGAGACCAAGCACTGGGATTCATAGTGTTGTGTATGTGGACTTTGTGTTTCATGCGGAGTGACAGTTCCTGCCTGGCTCATTGGAGCCTTTAGGACCGAGCTTGGGGACTTGGGAACAATGGGAAGCAGGATTCAAATCTCTGCTTCCCCAGTCCAATCACCAGCCCCCTGCTGGTTCAAATGAACCAATGGCATTCTAGCGTGGGGACTTTGGTGTGTATATAGTTGGCCCTGTTTAGCTGTCTTAGTCTGCTTATTACCAGGCCTCAGATTCAGCAGGAGCTCACAGGAGTGCAGCTCCTGAACCTTTCTGAGGGTTCCCGCTCTTCCTCCCCACCTACCTTGTCCAATGAATAGTAGGTGCAACTGCATAACAATCCCTGGATTAGGAGAGCGGGCAGCCAGTCAGCCACCAGGAGCTTTGCTACACCCCCAGCAGCCCTTATTAACCCCTGGAGAAGCCCACACCACCCTTTCTCCACTTCTTATGTGATTTTTTTTGGGGGGGGGGTGGCTTGCTGGCCTTTTGACTGGGGGGAGGGCGGCCCAGGAGAGCCCCAGGTGAGCGAGGCCTGCTTGGGCTGGCTGGATCTTGAGCCAGCCCAAGCAGGCCACGCTCGCCCAGGGCTCTCCTTTCTTGCATCGGGTTGTTTTTGGCTGGGGGGGGCATGGCATATGCTAATGAGTTATGCTAATGAGCTCCACCGCCTCTTTCTCTGCAAAACGACCCCTGCTTATTACCACGCTGTAATCACAATAAAAGAGCTTTGATTCACTGCTAGCAGTCTCCTCATGCATCGAACCCACTATTTAACACATAGGTTTGCTGCCTCTAGATAAAGGTGTTCCCTTTGGTCACCATGGCTAGCCACCATGGTAGATCTCTCCTCCACATAGTCTAAAGTGCATGAGGAGGGAAAAAAGAGATCCTCCATTAAAGCAGGCTTGTGCTGACATTCGGGTCCACGTTACCTTTGGTCCGGGAAGGCCTGAGTCGCCTCTTGGACCTGCATCACCAGAATCCCCTCGAGAGCCCTGCAATTGAGTAGGAGAAAGTGAAGAAAGTAGTGAGCACATGAGTGTGGAAGTGTTCACTGGTCTCCAAGAACTGGTCCCCTGTTTACTGATTTGCATTTTTCTCCTACAGACTCTTCAATGAGAAAGTTGCTCAGACAGGAGCAGGGTTTCTTTTTGTAGCAGGAACTCCTTTGCATATTAGGCTACACCCCTCTGATGTAGCCAATCCTCCAAGAGCTTCCAGGGCTCTTAGTACAGGGCCTACTGTAAGCTCCAGGAGGATTGGCTACATCAGGGGTGTGTGGCCTATTATGCAAAGGTGTTCCTGCTACAAAAAAAGCCCTGGACAGGAGTCTCCTGTTCACAGGTAACATTTACTGCCAATTTTCACAATTTTCACATTTACTGCCAGCTCAACGATCGTGAGATTCTTCTCTGTTCTGTAGTACCATTCTGCCATACTATTCTGTTAGGCCATCTTGCTGGACTATCCTATTGTACTGTCACTAAATGTTGCAATTAGTTTTATTATGATGCTATTGTGATTTTACTGTGATTTTATTACTATTTATGATGTACTCCGCTCTGAGCCCCCAAACAGGGGAATGGGTGGAATATAAATAAACTAATAATAACATTGCAGATATCTGGGAGAACACAGCAAGGACTTCCCCTGGTGAACTGACTCCCAGAATACTCAGGATGGGAGAAGGGAGCAAAGAATTTAAATCCAAAATGCTGTTGGACACTGAATAATTTGGTGGCCGCCAGAAAAGCTGGGATGATAAAATACATGGTTTTCTGATTCAGGTTCGAGGAGAGAATGTTGATACATCCAGATGGATTCGGATGAAACTTACAGGTTTGCCCGGCTCTCCCACATTCCCTTGTGATCCTCGTGGGCCAGGCAGCCCCCGTTCCCCCTGTGAAAAAAAGAAATGAAGACGGAGTTAAAGAGGATGATGTACTCGAAGATGTAGCTAGGAAGTGCTAGCATCTGTAGGGTTTGTTATAGCTACCCTGCTGACAGGGGTGGAATTCTAGCAGGAGCTCCATTTCGTATTAGGCCACACACCCTGATGTAGCCAATCCTCCAAGAGCTTGCAAAAAAAGAGCCTTGGAAGCTCTTGGAGGATTGGCTACATCCAGGGGTGTGTGGCCTAATATGCAAAGGAGCTCCTGCTAGAATTCCACCCCTGCTTACTGATCCGATTAATTCAGGACCACGTTGGGAAAATATCAAGAAATATCATAGCATATGAATGTTACTTGTCTGAATTACTAGGATGTCTGTACTGGCTACTGTGCTCTCACATTGCCAGTTCAGCTACCTTTGCCAGCTGTGATTTCATAGGACATGTTTGTAGAACTTGAACCTTCCTTTGAGATCCCAACTCAGCTGCATGTGGAGTAGTTAACTGAAGCTAGTTCCAGTCAACAAGGAATAATGGTTAGACTGACTTAGTGGTAGGGACCAACGGAGATGACACTCAGAAGAAGAACTTCACAGGCTGGCAGGGGGGAAATTCAGGGTTTTTGCCAGCCTCTTGTGTCACCAGAAATGACATCTTTGCATCATGGCAAACTCTAGGATTCACCCAAGCCTCTATAGTTTAACCACAGAGTTTGAGGGGGATCCTAGAGCACCACCCTGACGCAAAAATGTTGCTTCAGGTTTTGTGCTGGAAGTGAGGTTATTTGTCAATGCAATGCCAGCATGACTATTTCTGCCCTTCAGCATTTCTCATCTGCAAATGGCAACCCTAACCCCCACTGATGGAGTTCAGTACTCCCCCAGACTTCTGGCTTTGAATTGTTCATTGATTCACTGCTATACTTAACTCAACTTCAACTGATGAGAAAGATGAAGGGGTGGAATTCTAGCAGGAGCTCCTTTGCACATTAGGCCACACACCCCTGATGTAGCCAATCCTCCAAGAACTTACAAAAAAGAGCCTTGTAAGCTCTTGGAGGATTGGCTACATCCAGGGTTGTGTGGCCTAATATGCAAAGGAGCTCCTGCTAGAATTCCACCCCTGGAAAGATGGAACTATTCCTACTGATGCCAGTGTAGAAATCTCCTGTAAGCTGCCACCTGCTTGGAGAAGAAAAGAATGAGCAGAAGAATTGGCTGGAATCCTGTCATATTTCCTCACCCTTCCTCCTTTGCTTCCAACTTCTCCTGCGAGCCCTCGGGGACCTTCAGGACCAGGATCACCCTATGAACAAAGAAAAAGTGATTTAGATTTACTTGCCAAAGAAAGGAGGCGGGGCCTCCACACATGAGCCTGAACAGTATCAAATATTAGGAACTCCTTTGACACTTCTTTGGTGATGGAGAGTGCATGTGAAGTCCAAATCTTTACTATGGTTACTCATAGCACCTCCCCAGAATTTGGGTTTTTAAAAACGTTATATGGCCAGGGGCCAGCATACCTACGGGACTGCCTCTCCCAGTATGAGCCCCGTACGTCTTTAAGATCAGCAGCTCAACAACTTCTGGTGATACCCGGCCCCAGAGATGTCCATCTGGCCTCGATGAGGGTCAGGGCCTTTTTGGCCCTGGCCCCTGCCTGGTAGAATGAGCTCCCCTTGGAGATCTGGGCCCTATGGGATTTGCTTCAATTCTGCAGGGCCTGTAAAACAGAGCTTTTTCAGCAGGCTTTTAGTTGAGGCAGTGGACATCACTTGTTATCGGCGTCCCCCCTTCATTCCATCCCACCGCTATAAGACTTGCTGGACCTGGACAACTGGCCATGTCTGTAAGGCAGAATTTGACATTTTAGTACCTATTGTTCTCTGTATATTCATATTGTTCATATATTTTAATTTTTTTTTTTACTGTTGATTGCTTTTATGATGCAGCCCACTCTGAGCATGTTCTACAAGAAGTACAGGCTAAAAATCAAATAAAATAAATACATAAATAAATCTTAAAATGTTGAATACTACAGAAAACAGTATTATATATTAAAAAACAGTCTACATATTAAAAGTTATATTTCTAACAAATAAAGGGACACTATAAATAACAGCAAGTACAGTGGATATTTAAAAAAAAATGAGATGTTTGTTTCTAAGAACTCCTAGCGGGTACAGTGATAATAAAGAATTAAAATAAAGCCAGAGAAGCGGAAAGCTAATACTGTCAGAGAGATCACAATTTCAGTTTTGGAAACGTGTCAAATTTCAACCAAATTAGTTCAAACATAACAAAACGCATGGTCATGGGTCCATCTCTGTTGAAAATTTCTTTTTTGTTGATATTTATAAGTAGCACAATTTGATGCCGTGTTTGCTGGTGAAAAGTGCCATCAAGCTGCAATCAATTTATGAACTCTTTACGGGGGTTTTCAAGGCAAGAGACATACAGAGGTAGCTTGCTATTGCCTGCCTCTGCACAGCAACCTCCAACTTGCTCGGTGGTCTCCCATCCACATAGTAACCAGGGCCAGCCCTGCTTAGCACTTCTGAGGTCTGACAAGATCAGGCTAGCCTGGACTGTCCAATTAAGGGCATGCCTCATTAACAGACACACAAACTGTATCCAGCAGCAGTCACCCACAAGGCTGGGCAACTGTTTGTGACAGATTATGAGCAGCAAATCCATTCTGTGCCCTTTTTAAAAGATAGGTCCATGTCTGGCTTCAGGGCATCTGGCACCCGAGATGAGGTCCCACCCCACCCCACCCCTTCTTCCACCTTCGCCCTCAGTGAGGGTGAGCACCATGGTGATGGTGCAGCATGATTCCTGCACCTCAGAGCACATGTGCCGCCCACCTGCCATCATTCAGCCTCCCCTGTGCTTCTGGAAGTGCAGCTCCGGGAGGCTGAGCGACAGCAGCCAGGCGGCTCTACTCAGTACCCCCCCAGGACTGTGCCCTAGGCAGCCACCTAGGGCTGCCCAATGGATGGGCCAGCCCTGAGTGGTTCTATTTCCACATGTAATCCCCTCCTATACCATTTAGTCATGGGAGCACAGCTGCCGCTAGACTGGGAGTATATAGCTGACTATAAGACAGAGATAACGGAAGTTTTTTATAGTTGAACTGCAGTGGGAACCTTGCCTGGAAGTGGTGTAGAACAATCTGGAAGTGACAATGGGTAGCTCTAGGAATAGCCATAAACTCCATGATTAAAACCGTATGGTATAGAACACTCTCGTCCCAGCAAACAAACAAGAGGTTAATGAATTGTATAATTGCCCAGTTGCTCCTGGAGTTGCAGACGTTCAATTGTGCCTGCCTTTAACAAAAGCCCACCCCTGCCAATATGCATTCACATCATTTGGGACTCCCTAGACTTGGAATCCAAATGCACAGGGATGCATTTCTCTCTTTCTCAGCCCTGTCAATGAGATGGGAACTCCTAACATAGCTTTGGAAAGCTGCCAAACTTACCCTCTCTCCTTTAGTTCCAGGACCTGCAGGGGTTCCCTTTGGGCCCGGATCACCTCGACGGCCCTTGGGCGAAACAAGGAAACAGTCAAAGCAAAATCCAGACATTGGTTCATTCGTTGGTGTTTCACTGGTCTCTCCTCACTTGGTTCTCCCAACGGAACTGTGTGTTATGAGGTAGGGATGAGGCCTCTAGCCGAATCGACTTCTTGATGGAAAAGCAGAGCCTCTGAGCTGAACCAGGAGTGGCGTGGGAGACCCATGACGATATCCAAGTCCTGATTATTTTTAAAACAAGCTGTGCTTTTAACTGGGAACAGGTGTCTGATGACCTGATTGGGGCAGCAGCGCTGGAGCCAAGGATATTTCCTGGTTTTAAATTGTCTCCTGAAGTGAAAAATATGGGCTGGACATGCCCGTTGTCTCACTGCTTCTCTCACATACAAACCTTGCTGATAAGAAAAACATGTCACACCTTAAGATTGTGGTCTTTGTTGCTCCCTTACACTCCTGGCGAACAAATGCACTCTTAGATGGCGCTGTTCCCAAGATGCACAGCAGGAAAGACATAGACTAGTTGAAAGGTCACCTAACCACAGTGGACAGGTTCTGTAGAACCACCAAAGGAGCAAGTTCAGGGAAGAGATTTTTTGATCCTTCCTCCTTCCCACTTAATTCATCTATGCATTCCCTATTCCTCCCCCATGCTGATCTGGAGGGAACAGTGTGTGTGTGTGTGTGTGTGTGTGTGTGTCTATGGGAGCTGCAGCCAGATGGCAGAAACAAGGGAAATCATACACCCCACCTTAGGGTCCCTGGTCAGAGTGGGGGTTCCCCCGATTTCTGCTGGCTGGCGGGGGAAACCCCACCCCTAAACAGCCCCCTCCTGTGTTGACTTCATCAGTGCAGTGATGTCATCATGCCAAGCACATCAACGCAGTGGCCCTCTAACATTTTGGCCAAAACTCTATGGTAACCATAGAGTTTTGACCAACACGCTAGAGTGCCACCACACGATGTGCCCGGTGTGATGTCACCACACCAATGGCATTGCACACAATGTCGCCCTGCTCTCCCTACACCCAGAAGGCTCCCTCCCATACCCTGCCAGCTGGGTAAGTAGACCTAGCAATCCTCCCTCCCTGCCAGCAGGAGTTTTTGGGATTTTTGCAGATTGTGTCAGCTGAAGTGATTGCTGTTGACGCCCTCTTCTTTTCTTCCACCCTTTTTCTTGGACACAGAAATGCAAAAAGGAAAGGAAACAACATGCAGGACTGTGAATTCGGGCTTCCAAGTCCCTGGGCCAGCAGGGGAAAAGCACAAAAGCATCCACGAACAACCAACAACTCTGGAAAACTTGTGCAATGATATATTCAATACAAAAACATATATGATAAATACAGTGTACAAAGTCACACCAAGCACATTCCCCAAGACACAGTCTTATCTTTCACGTGCAAAGTTCATAAATAAAGTGAATGTCCGGGGAAAACTTTCCTGAAAAGCTGGGAGCAGGGATTCCAAGAGTGGTCTTTTCCATCGAAATTGATATATAGCTGTATTCCGCTGAGGCGACACAGCGCACTCTGAAATTTTAGAAGCGGCCTCTTTCTTCTGCAGAAAATGTATTAAGCTAATGCTTTCTATGAACTTTAAGGATTAGTGAAGCTTGTTAAAGCCTCCGGTGAAACAGGGTTATAAGCGCCTCCCTGTCGCTCCAATGTGCTCTGCTGCTTTTGTGTAACAGTGATTTATCGCTTTTTGTTCATAAATCTGCCGCTTCTAAAATTTTGGAGTTGTGCTGTGTCGCCTCAGCGGAATATCGTTATATATCTATTTCGACGGAAAAGACCACTCTTGGAATCCCTGCTCTCGGCTTTTCAGGAAGGTTTTCCCCGGACATTCACTTTATTTATGAACTTTGCACGTGAAAGATAAGACTGTATCTTGGGGAATGTGCTTGGTGTGACTTTGTACACTGTATTTATCATATATGTTTTTGTATTGAATATATCATTGCACAAGTTTTCCAGAGTTGTTGGTTGTTCGTGGATGCTTTTGCCCTGCTGTACCTTTCCACGTTGCACCCTGGGCCAAGCAGGGGTTCTCCTGCTCTGGAGGTTCCCAACCCACCAGTCTACATTGGGCTGGCGGGGGGAACCTCCCCCGATGTTGCCGGAGCGATGACATCACTCGGAAGTGAGGTCATCACACCAGCAATGTCACGTGCCAGCTGCTCTAGGCATTTCCGGTAAAACTCTATGGTTTCCCTGGATGCTCTAGCAATTTGGGAGGGAAAACTCTATGGTACAATAGGCTAGAGGATATGAATAGAAACCAGTAGACAGAATGTTCTACCATCTCCATTAGAACCTAAATCCATGCCAAGAGTTGACACTCAGCCACCTCCTGTGCACAGCCTGCACTGAGATCTCCTTCTCTGAACAAAGCAGTGAAACAGGAACTGCCAAAAGTCTTACAGGTTCTCCTTTTGGCCCAGCAGGTCCAGGGCCGCCTTTGCCTCCCTTGTTGCCAGGACTACCAGGGGCTCCATTGGTTCCTTTTGGTCCCTTTGGGGAAAAACAAACAGAAGGAGAAATCAGAATCCGTGGAGGGGCAACAAAGACCATGTTGTAGCTTCGCCAGCACTGGACACTGGCAATTGTCAGGAACGCAATCCATCCCCAAAGGCCTTGGCACAATTCATGGTCCCCTCTCCTGCTTTCTCCCTGACTCAGCCACTAAGTCATTTTCACCACAGCAGCAAGACGAGAGCAGCCAGGCAGGGCACATTCTCCTCCAAGCCCAGCTTGCCTTGCAAGGGAAGCCAACCTTGGAGGAGAATTCCTGCGAGTGCGCTCTCAGAAGTGCTCTGACTCGGATTGCTTCTGAGAGCACAGGCGTGGCTCACCCAGAGCCCTCCCTCCCCTCCCTGCCATGCTGCTGCCCTCCCCTACCCAAGGGCGGGGCTGCAGCGGCAGGGCAGAAGGGGGGGGGCAGGTGCCAGCAAGGGCACCCGAGGCCCTAGTGCCGGGCCTGCAAGTAGGGCTGACCCTGCTTAGCTTCTAAGATCTAATTGGATTGGGCTACCCTTGGCCATCGTGAGCTTTACCTCAGGAAAGATTATACCTTGGGAAATTCTGCTGGCCTTAGGGTGTTAGAGGGCTCAAATGCTGCTCTACCTGGTCATGTTAGAACGGATAAAAGGAAGTCCTTCTTCATCCAAAGGGTGATTAACACGTGGAATTCACTGCCACAGGAGGTGTTGACGGCTGCCAGCACAGACAGCTTCAAGAGGGGATTGGATAAGCATACAGAGCAGAGGTCCATCAGTGGCTATTAGCCACAGCTTATCGTTGGAACTCTGTCTGGGGCAGTGATGCTCTGTATTCTGGTGCTGGGGAGACACAGTGGAAGGGCTTCTAGCCCCACTGGTGGGCCTCTTGATGGTACTTGGTTTTGGGGGTTTTTGGCCACTGTGTGACACAGAGTGTTGGACTGCATGGGCCATTGGCCTGATCCAACATGGCTTCTCTTATGTTCTTATGTGACACAGAGTGTTGGACTGGATGGACCATTGGCCTGATCCAACATGGCTCTCTTATGTTAGTTGCCTAAGTCCCTGTTCTCATGAGCTTGGTAATGGTGAGGCAGCTACTGAGCATATCCTGTGGATTCCAGCAATGTAAAAGCCCCAAATGATGCATACCCTGCCTCCTCTTTCTCCAGGAGGTCCTGGTGGTCCACTACGGCCTGGTCGGCCAGGATAACCCTGAAAAAGAGATGCAGAGGGCAATGGTCACACACACCATACCAAATTTATAGATACATGCAGACGAAAATGACTTTGCATGCCAGCACATACAGGCCAGAGGGCAGATTAAATCACTTCGCTGAACCTCCTGTTTGGGTTCTGGTGTCAAATATTCAGTGGCTGTTCACAGACTGGACATCTGACACCCGCTTATCAAGAAGAAGACGAGAAGAAGAGTTATTTTTATACCCCTCCGCTACCCCCAAGTTATCTCAGTTCAGCTTCCCCCTGATTCTCTTCCCTCCAGTGCTTATCAGCTGACCTCGCCTGGTCTTCTTAAGACTTCTAATCTTGCTACAACGAATGCCCATTCAATGACAGGAGAGCCGGTTTGGTGTAGTGGTTAAGTGTGCGGACTCTTATCTGGGAGAACCGGGTTTGATTCCCCGCTCCTCCACTTGCAGCTGCTGGAATGGCCTTGGGTCAGCCACAGCTTTCACAGAGGTTGTCCTTGGAAGGGCAGCTGCTGTGAGAGTCCTCTCAGCCCCACCCACCTCACAGGGTGCCTGTTGTGGGGGAGGAAGGTAAAGGAGATTGTGAGCCACTCTGAGATTCTTCGGAGTGGAGGGCGGGATATAAATCCAATATCTTCATCTACCTCACAGAGTGTCTGTTGTGGGGGAGGAAGGGAAAGGAGATTGTGAGCCGCTCTGAGACTCTTCGGAGTGGAGGGCAGGATATAAATCCAATATCTTCATCTACCTCACAGGGTGTCTGTTGTGGGGGAGGAAGGTAAAGGAGATTGTGAGCCGCTCTGAGACTCTTCGGAGTGGAGGGCAGGATATAAATCCAATATCTTCTTCTTCATCTTCTTATGAGAGGCTGCTTTTTGCATCTTCCCTTCTCTGAGATGACACCCAGAAGGGCAAAGGCTGCCTGGGAATTGCTTTTTAATGGCATGCATTTAAAAAAAATCACCCAATCTACATCACAAAGGAGATGAGGCAGGCAAGGAGGTCAGAAGGGAACCCCCCCCACAGTAGAGACAACTAGTGAAACTCCTTGACAACAGATTATCTCTATGATATCAGAGGCCCTATAACATCACAAAGGAGGTAAGGCAGGCAAGGAGGTCATAAGGGGAAACATCCCTCCTCCGCTCTGAGTAGTGACAGCTAATGACACCCTCTGGCAACACACATGCGCTATGACATCAGCTGCCCAGTCAACATCACAAAGCAGATGAGGCAGGCAGGTGGTCAAAAGAGAAAGTGCCCCCTGTAGAGACAGCTAATGAAACTCCCTGACAACACAAGCTCTCTATGACATCAGGGGCCATATTGACATCACAAAGTAGATGAGGCAGACAAGGAGGTCAGAAGGGAAAGCCCCCCACTCCCAGTAGAGACAGCAAGTAAAACTCCCTGACAACACATGCTCTCTATGACATCAGGGGCTTGGTCGACATCACAAAGGAAATGAGGCAGGCAAGGAGGTCAGAAGGGAAAGGGCCCGCCCCACCAATATCCCAGTAAAGACAGCTAGTGAAACTCCTTGACAACACACGCTCTCTATGACAGCAGAGGCCCTGCTGACATCACAAAGGAGATGAGGCAGGCAAGGAGGTCAGAAGGGAAAGCCCCCCTCCCATTACAGACAGCTAATGACACTCCTTGACAACATAACCTCTCTATGACATCAGAGGCCCTCTTGACATCATGAAGTAGATGAGGCAGGCAAGGAGGTCAGAAAGGAAAACCCCCCTTTCCAAGTAGCGACAGCTCCCTGACAACACAAGTATGATGTCAGAGTAACAGGGACAAAAGTGACCGGAGCATTCAAGCAGGGCTCCCTTCTCTCTCATCCAGCCTCCTGCTTCCCTCATTGAGTGTTTTTGCACTGACAGTTTGTTGCTCTCTATCTCCGCATTGGAAACTCACCTTTTACACTACAGAATGTGCTCACAATTGTCTTGTATTGGGGAGGGACGGTAGCTCAGTGGTAGAGCATCTGCTTAGTAAGCAGAAGGTCCCAGGTTCAACCCCTGGCATCTTCAACTAAAAAGGGTCCAGGCAAATAGGCGTGAAAAACCTCAGCTTGAGACCCTGGAGAGCCGCTGCCAGTCTGAGTAGACAATACTGACTTTGATGGACCGAGGGTCTGATTCAGTAGAAGGCAGCGTCATATGTTCATCGTTGCTTCCTAAAACATCTACATTTGTTTAGGCGAAATGGGTGCTGATTCTGCTGTTGCCTTGTTTTTCTTGAAACTAGTTTCGATCCCGACATTTCTCAAGAGGTCTATCAAATAAATGGTTGTAGAAATTTTCCTCTGTATTTTCAGACCCCACTCCCTGTCCCTCCGAAAGCCACAAGGCGCCATCAATTTGGATGAGAATTGACAGCACTCATTGCTTGCCTCATCTTGTTACTTGCCTCAATTTACATTTGTATGGTGACTGTAAGCAATCATATACATACCTGTACTAAGCACTGGTATTCTGGCTGCCCTGATCAGAGCTCATACTGTAGCTCACAAAGTTTAATTTTTGCTCACAATAATCCATATCATGGATTAATAAGGAAACTGTGAACATTGGAAAGATCTGCAGAATGTAGCAATCAGGCTTCAGGATAAAATGTGATGTCTCAGAACCATCTATCTGCAGTACCTGTAACTGACATCAGCAGTCTGTGCATGAGCTGCAATACAGAAGTTTAGCTCCGCAAAATGAGCAGAGCAAATCCACAAATGTAAAACGGAAATAAAGCGGAGCAGTGGCAGGCGATTTGAATACTCAATATCTCTGGATCAAAACTGAATGTAAAAACACCCATTGACCAGCCTGGTGCTTCTGGAAAGTCACAGAGGCCACACCCTCTGCCACAACTGGGGTCTGGAGCTGTGCTGCCTCTGAATCTGGAAGCTCCGTTTATAAGCTTGCCTGTCCTCCTGCTGATCTTCTGCGTGGCCTGCAGCTACTCTGAGCAGCCACAGGAGAAAAGTAAAGGAAAAAATAGCTTCCAGCCTCTTCAACAGTAAGTCACCCGGAAGTGACAAAGGGTGGCTCTAGGAATTGCTGGAAACTCTATGGCAAAACCACGTTTGTAACTGGAAGTGACATAGTGACATCTATGACATGGCTTCCTGTCCCCACCCCTCACCTCCTGCTGGTTACTGAGTTCGGCAAAGCAACCCTATCCATTTGGCTCTGATGGCTTCAAAGGGCTCAGAGTCCTGTCTTCTAGAAGTTTGGTCCATCCCCTTTTGTTGACTGCCATTGACTGTAGCCCTGTGCACGTGATACAGTGAATGCACCTACAATGCATGCATATTGCATACAAGATTTTTTTTTAGCATGGTGCAATTCTTAACATTACACCCGAAGTGCATATGACAGAAAACACACGTTAAACCCTTTTTGTTGCTGTTCAGTTGCACAGTCGAGTCCAACTCTTTGCGACCCCATGGACCAAGTCACGCCAGGCCCTCCTGTCTTCCACCAACCTCTGAAGTCTGCTCAAATTCGTGTTAGTTACATCAGTAACGCTGTCCAGTCATCTCATCGTTTGCCATCCCCTTCTTCTTTTGCCTTCTGTCTTCATCAGGGGCTCCTCCAATGAGTGCTCCCTTCTCATTTGGTGGCCAAAGTATTTGAATTTCGGCTTTAGCATCTGACCTTTCAGGGAACAGTCAGGGTTGATTTCCCTTAGGACTGACTGATTTGATCTTCTTGCAGTACAGGAACTCTCAAGAGTCTTCTCCAGCACCACAGCTTGAAAGCATCTATTCTTCTGTGCTCGGCCTTCAACATGTATGTTAAACCCTACATGTATCCAGATACTGGATCCAGGTTTTATATACAAAGCAGATACACATCGGCTCTTTCTGACAAATAGTGCACATAGTTGCATGTGCCCTCACTACTATGTTTGGAGTGGCTTCTAAGGCACTATCAACCATCTCTTTAAGGAATGGTCCATACCTTGACTCCTGCATCTCCTGGTGATCCTTGATCCCCCGCCTCTCCTGGATAGCCATCAGCACCCTAAGGAGGAATTCAACAGAAGCCCAATCACAACACTAATCACCACCTATCATTCTCAGAAAACAAAACAGCAGCAGCAGGAATGGGCTCTGGGATATCACAGAATATAACATGGACATCCTGTGGTTCAATAAACCTTAGGGATGCCAGCTGCATTGTGGGAAACTCCTGGAGATTGGGGGATGGAGCCTGAGGAGGACAGGGAGCTCAATGGGGTACAAGGCCATGGAGTCCTCCCTCCAGAACATCCATTTTCTCCAGGGCCAGGGTGGCAAAACTGGGGCTCGGGAGCCACATGACACTCTTTCACATATATTGTGTGGCTCTCAAAGCTCCCACTGCCTCATCGGCCAGCTTGGAGAGGGCATTTGTCTTTATAAATCACTTCTCCAAGCCAAGTCAGCCAGTTGGAGAATCCATCTAAAGTAGCTTTCTTTCCACCTCCCCATCTATTTGCCTTCCTTTCCTCTTTCCCTCAGACATTTGTATCTTGTGGCTCTCAAACATCTGACATTTATCTGTGTGCCTCTTACATTAAGCAAGTTTGGCTACTCTTGCTCTAGGGCAGGGGTGGCCAATGGTAGGTCTCCAGATGTTTTTTGCCTACAACTCCCATCAGCCCCAGCCATTGGCCATGCTGGCTGGGGCTGATAGTTGTAGGCAAAAAACATCTGGAGAGCTACCATTGGCCACCCCTGCTCTAGGGGACCTGATCTCTGTAAGTCTGGAGATGAGCTGTAATTCCAGAGGATCCCCAGGTCCCATCTGGAGGCTGGCATCCCTACCCCCTTCCATCCTTGTTTGATGTTCACATCTCTTTTTCTCTTGCCATGAAGCTCAAGGGGCATCACATACTGAGTTTAAACAGGGTCCAAAGTGCTCACTCTGTGTGCTCTTTATTGTTAGAATAACCGCTACCATCGGACTTCATCTCAGTTATTCAGAGGGACCCTGTGGTCAAAGACCACAGCTGGAGAACATGTCATTGTGCTTGTTCTTACCCTGTCCCCTGGGTCGCCCTTACAGCCAGGAGCTCCAATACGTCCAAGCTTGCCCTAGAAAAATCCAACAGAGGACAAAGACATATGATTAGAGAAATAGTTGTAGATGTTTGAACACACATATGAACCTGCCATATCCTGAATGAGACCACTGGTCCATCGAGGTCCATATTGTTTACTGAGACTGGCAGAGGCTGTTCAGAATCTCAGGCGGACATCTTTCATATCACCTACCGTCTCGTCTTTTTAACTGGAGAGGCCAAGGACTGAACCTGGGACCTTCTGCATGCACAGCAGAGGCTTTTCCTCTGAGCCACAGCCCCTCCCTTCTGTCTGTTCACAAAAAATCCTGTCACAATTAGTTATTTGGACTGTTTTCTACCAAGGTGTTCAGGGAAGACATTTAGGGATGTGACCAGGGCTTCTTTTTGTAGCAGGAACTCCATGGCATACTAGGCCACACACCCCTGAGGTAGCCAATCCTCCAAGAGTTTACAGGGCTCTTAGGCCTACTGTAAGCTCCAGGAGGATTGGCTACAGTAGGGGTGTGTGGCCTAATATGCAAATGAATTCCTGCTACAAAAAAAGCCCTTGATGTGACTGAATTTTGTGACAACTCTCATTCAAGTTGAAAACTCAAGTCTCCTTTTATGGTTTCTACACACTAAAGAGGAAACTGCAGGTTTTTTCTGGCCCGTGTTATTAAAGGAAACTTGACAGAAGATATGGCTTTGGATATATTTGGGTCCACAATGTGGCCCAAGGCGGGGAGCAGGCAGAGGGGAAGCACACTGTCAGCTCCATTCCAGCAGTGAGTGGTTTTGAAGAAAGGCAGGGCCGCAACAGGCTCTTCCTCAGGTGGGCCAGAGGAGAGGGCGGAGCTTCAAAACCACCTGGCATACGGAGGCTTGATGCTGGTCTGCCCTCAACTGGCTCCTTGCCCTCAACTGGCTCCAAGTTGCCCTCCCACCCACCCCTTGAGTCTCGGTTGTTACAGGCTGTGTTTCAGTTTGTTTTGTTATGGTCTCTATATTCTGTCACAGCTTGGTTGGTGGTTTGGACATTGGGACAGATCCACTGTGGGAGGAAGCTGTGTCTGTGAGCCTGCCTTCCCCATTTTGGGGATTCCCTTTAGGGGTGTTGGAGGTGGAGCCATTCAGCGGCATGCCCAGATCAGGGGCTGTTGGCTGGCTCTCACCATCACGTGGCAAGGGAACCATGCAGGGGCTTGTACCCATTTGGGGTCCCAAGCCTTGCCACTTTGTGGTTTCCTGCCAGCAGACATGCTGGAGGTTATATTGGGTGGCAGGCTGGTCACACAGTGCTGGATCCACCCCCTTGCTGCCCCAATAATCCTACAGTTGTAATCAATATTTCCTCTAAACTGTGGAATCTTGTGAGCAAAAATTCTACTTTGTAAGCTACTGGCGTTAAAGTTGTGAGCTACTGCATAAATTAGTTTGCTCTGGGGCCTTTTTACCTGAGCTAAGACAACAATGTGTGAGTTGGATGATAAAAAACTGTGAGCTAGCTCACACTAACTCAGCTTAGAGGGAACGCTGGTTGTATCCAATACAGCCGCGGCCTATTTTTCCCAATCTGTTTGTGTGATGGTTCTCTTCCTTGCCCTCCCTCCCTCCCTTGTCCCTGAGTTCACAAATATTGACAGTCAAAGTGATACCTGTTTGTCAGTTAAACATATCAAGTGTAAAATTGTGAATAAATGGCATAACATAAACACACAGAGACACACAATGGGAGATTTTGCAAAGAAAACAGGTTATGGTCTTCTTTAGCCTTCTTCACCATGCACAAAATTGACAAGTGGAAAGAAAATACACATTTCTACTTCCATCCAAAATTGGCACACTTGAGGCAGCTTCCCACACTGATGGGTGTGCAACTGAATAAGAAACTGAAAGAGCAAGAATGCCAGAACCAATGTTCTCGCTAAGCTGCAGAGTCATGGGAGCAAGAATTCTACTTTGTGAGCTACTGGCATTAAAGTGGCGAGCTACTTCATAAATTGGTGTGCTCTGGGGTCATCCTTCCTGAGCTAAGACAAAGAATGCGTGAACCGGAGGCTAAAAATCTGTGAGCTAGCTCACACTAACTCAGCTTAGAGGGAACCAGGTCTCGGATTCAGCAGGAGCTCACAGGAGCACAGCTCCTGAGCCTTTCTGAGGGTTCCCCCTCCTCCTCCCCACCTTGCCCATTGAATAGTAGGTGCAGGTGCATAACAATCCCTGGATGAGCTCCACCACCTATTTTTCTACAAAGCGACCGCTGGAGGGAACACTGGTCAGAACACAAGAAGAGTACTGCTGGATGAGAGCACTGGTTTATCTAGTCCAGCATCTGACCCTGCTTAGCTTCCAAGATCTGATGAGCCTGGGTCACCCAGGTCAGAGTCTCTTGCCGACTATCTTACATAAAGCAAGGAGCAGGGTGATGAAGCACGCCAACCTCAAGACTGGTGTCTGAGGAAGGTTCAGAGGTGCCCAGTGATGCAACAAGGTGATCTTCTTTAGCAGCCATGTTCCCTTGCCCTATGCAGAAGGAGCAGCGGACTAGCGCTTGAAAGGATAAATGGTACAACTCCCAACACAAAAGAGTTATCCCAACTTTTCCTACCTTCTGTCCATCTGTGCCATTCCTTCCTGCTAAGCCACCGGCCCCCTGAAATAAAAGAAGCAGGGCATCAGAAACGGCCTGTCCCAAAAATTTAGAGCTGGAGTAGCAGGTAACATTGGAAGGTTAGGCCTTACCTTTCGGCCGTCTCCACCAAATTCACCCTGCAAAAGAAAAGGGGGAGAGCAATGAGTCTGGTTGAATTACTTGCTTAAGGCCAGTCCCAGTGGAATGGCAGACTGTCGAACAGTATCATGTCATTTCTACAAGTAAAGAATGATCTGGAAAATCAGACCAAAAATGAGATACACGGTAATAACTATTGATATGGAAATAATGCGTAACAGAGCCTAAACGAACATCAAATATCTCATATGAGAAATGAAGAATATTAGCGAAAACTGATACACTTTGTATCATTTATAAAAATGGGAGAAATATAATTCCATCTCTAGGTATGTAACAAACATAAGGGGAAAACAAATTATGGCTGCTAACCGACGGGCAGTTAGGGGCAATTCAGAGATGCCTTAGAAACTAACTTGGAAAACCCGTCCAAACGCGCACATCTGCCATCTGTCCCCGTTCCGTACTCACCCTGTCCTCCAGCGTCCTCAGAGCAGCTCAAAAAGCTACTGCTTTTGAAATGGTAGCAAATTTCTGAGCTGCATGCCAGTCACCTCTTTGGCATCTGGCCATGGAAGTGTGCAAGCGAGAGGCGCCTTTTAAAAAAGCTGCACGAGTGTGCATATGCACATGACCACTAAAATGTATGGAAAAAAAAGAAACCCAAACTGCGCCAAGGGAATGGGGCACTACAGCCATCTGACCATGCCAAGGCACCTCATGGGTGGGATGGGAATGGCTTGCAGGGGAGCATGTGGGCAGTTCGGGATGGTTCTTTCTGAGCCGGCCCAATTTGGGATGCCTCCCGTGCACCCCCAAATCCCTGACTGTTAGCATCCTATGTGAGTCAAATCAGTACAAAAAGTTTTCCCATGAAAAGCCCATTTAGTCAGAGACCCCGCTTAACAAAATCCAATGAGGATTAATCCTTCTCTTGCACAGAGAATTAATTAATCCTTTTTTTGCTCTCTGGTACTTCCTACCAGTGTAGGAGCCCCGTGGTGCAGAGTGGTAAACTGTAGTACTGCAGTCCAAGCTCTGCTTTCAACCTGAGTTCGATCCCAGCGGAAACTGGGTTCGGGTAGCTGGCTCAAGGATGACTCAATCTTCCATCCTTCCAAGGTCGGTAAAACGAGGTCTCTGATAAACAGGTGATTAGGAAATTGGCAAAAACTATCTTCCAGCACAGACTTGCAAACCGATTTCCATGCATACCCTGCCATCACATATGCCCCTTAGTTGAAAATAACTCAAAGGAAGCCTTTCTTCCAGTACTTGCTCCCACAAAACATTCTGGAGTAATGACAAATTGCCAGTTGCAAAGTTCTTGGTAGAACAACACTTCACCTAGGAATCGTTTCTATTTCCTGTTTCATCTGTGATGACTGAAACATTAATTACATTTGCCACACAGGCACAAACAAAATCTCACTTCCAAGATTTATGAAAACCTATTATCTGATTTCCCTTCTGTTAAAAAAAAAACAGTGACATTTATATTGACATCTTCAAAGACACCAATCTTGAAACGAACAGGGTACAATCTCTTTTTGAAAAGCACAATGTACATTCCAGAATTTTCTGAAAAACAAGGAAAAAATGCTTTACCTTTTCTCCTTTTAGCCCATGAATTCCCTGGAAGAGAGGAGGGAAAAGTCAGTTAGTGCTTACTGAAATGAATTAATGATACCATTCTTCATGTCTACAACAGATATAGTATTATGACCAGGCTGGATGGATTTCAGCCAGGGATTTAATACATACATACATAGAAAGAGAGGGAAAACAAAGCCCTCTCAAGATCTAGGTGCATTTTCCACTAGGCATCCAGTTTGCAAACCTCATCCGAGGCCACTCCCACACATCTAAGAGAGCCAGACGCAAGGGACTTGCAGGCTTTCTACTTCATCTCCTCCGTCATGCCCAAATACGTGATTCACTCTGAGTATGTGAAGTCTAAGCTTAAATAAAGATTATTTCAAAATTAAAAAAAAAATATTATTCCTTTTCTAGCAGGAACCGACTGGTTCTGCTGATCCTCAGTTCTGTATGCAAATATTCATAACATGAACTCTTTAAGTAGCGGTGGACAGTGACCGCCAACTTATCCCAACCCCCATCATGGGGCTTTCAAGGCAAGAGACATTCAGAGGTGGTTTGCCATTGCCAGGAGCGGAATTCTAGCAGGAGCTCCTTTGCATATTAGACCACTCCTCCCTGATGCAGCCAATCCTCCAAGAGCTTACAAAACAGATCCTTGTAAGCTCTTGGAAGATTGGCTACATCAGGGGTGTGTGGCCTAATATGCAAAGGAGCTCCTGCTAGAATTCCACCCCTGGCCATTGCCTGTTTCTGCATAGTGACCTTGGGATTCCTTGGTGGTCTCCCATCCAAGTACTAACCAGGGCTGGATCCTGTTTAGGTTCTGAGATCTGACAAAATCAGGCTAGCTTGGGCCATCCAGGTCAAGGCAATATTTATAAGTTTTGTGCTGAACAGTCATATTTTTAAAGATGAGACCATCATGTTCGCAGCTCGTATTTATTTTACGGCACATCAGCACATGTAGTTTCTTCTTACAAACCACCTTTCTTTCTGGGAACTATCTTGCATCTCTTGGACTGCTTTCAATCTCGTATCAGGATTGGTCTCACTTTTCCTCTGGATTTCAGAACTTTCTAAATTCTGATTCATTTGTTTGAAATTCTTCTGCCTTCTCTTTCTCCCCTAAAGTGGCTTATCGCAAAGTTTAAAAACCACACTCCTAAAACACAATTGCAACAGCACAAGGACAGTTCAGGTAAAATGAAACCTGTGGCCTCCAGGGCACCTCAAAAGCCTTCTGAGTTTGATCTCACAAGCCCTCCTCAAGGTGAAAAGGCAACCGTCCACCTGACCTACCCACAGGATACTGACCGGAGGGGATGGCAGGGAGGCACAGGTAAGAAGACTGGAGGTACATCCTGGATTGATACAAGGAGAGATGACCTTTTGTTCACCCAGATCGACTCAGCTTGGTGTAGGATTCATAGGGTAGCTCTGCAGCCCCTTCCAATGTCTCTCCTGCCTTTCAGTGTTCTGTGGGTTATTTTCCTCAGATTGTTCTCATATTCCAAATCCAGTACAAAGCCTGGGTGTAGACCGGACTGCAGTGAACTCTGATTTGGGACCCTACTTGGGTATTGGTCAAGATCATGAAAGTGTTGCATCAACACGCAGGGCCGGCCCTAGACTGTCTGGCACCCTAGGCATGGCTAACTTCTGCCCCCCCCCCAGCACTTATAACGTCATCGAGTAACATGGGGGCACCCAATTCAGCACCCCCAGAAGGCTGATGCTCTAGGCAATTGCCTAGTTTGCCTAGAGGCAGGGCCAGCCCTGTCAACATTGCAGCCATTCACAGCGGGATATTTTCTTACCACAGTTCCTGTTGAAGGGCTAATTCTTTTCCTCCTCATTTGCCACATGGGAGTGAGAGCGTGATGCCACTGAACAAGGGCTAAATTGGCGATGGGTGAACTGCTGAGATGAGTTTAACCCCCCCCCCCCTCCATGTTCCCTTGCTTAGTAAAGAGAGAGATGACAAGAACAAAATTCTGTACCTTGGGACCGGGATGTCCAATCGGTCCTTCAATTCCTGGATCACCCTATATTAAAAAGATACCATGTTATTAGTGGTAGTCATTTAAAGAGCATTTAATGCATTTCTCTTTCATCACTTGCATACTTTGCCTGTCTGTCTCAACATATGAACAACATATGAAGCTGCCTTCTACTGAATCAGACCCTCAGTCCATCGAAGTCAGTATTGTCTACTCGGACTGGCAGAGGCTCTCCAGGGTCTCAAGCTGAGGTTTTTCACGCTTACTTGCCTGGACCCTTTTTTGGAGATGCCAGGGATTGAACCTGGGACCTTCTGCTTACCAAGCAGATGCTCTACCGCTGAGCCACCATCTCAGCTTTCATTCTGTAAGTGATGAAGCTGGGAACATGCTGGAGACACAACACAGTTCTGGAGAGATTCTGAAGAGGTTTGAAATAGGTCTGGCTTTCCTCAGGGCTTACCCGTTTTGGCTATCCTCTTTAGCCAGAGCAAATGAGGGATGACTGTTTGTATCAGCAGCTGAGCTCCCTCTTTAAAATTGGATTCAGCTTTCCGAAAAAGCCATCATCTGTCTCCAGTGCAATGCTTTCTGGGAGAGACCACCCTCAGCTTCTGGATGCATTTGTAAAAACACCAGCATGTACCCACTCAGGATTACAGATTTAGTATCAGTAGAGTAGTTGTGTTGGTCTGCACTGAAATAGCTCAATTCAAGTCCAGTCATACCTCAAGGACCCACAAGATGTTTGAGGTATAAGTGCTCAATAAAGGGAGCTCTGACACTTGAAAGACTTATATTTGTTGGTCTCTGTGGCAGGGTGTCGAACTCATTTGTTATGAGGGCCAGATCTTCACCTTATTGGGCCGGGCCATTTGTGTCATAAAATGTAATGCCAGGTAGGGGAGATAAAAACTTTATAAAGAACACAAACACACACACTCGGCCTAATCCACCTCATTGACTTGTTGAGCCTCAGCCAATAGAAGGAAGAGAGGCTTGGCTCAGTAGCTCTGCTGTGCAATTGAGAGAGCCTGGCAAAGCTAGCTCTCCTTCCCCCACCTCCTCCCCAAGGGAGGCTCTGTAGCTCCTGTGCGATTGAGCAAGCCTGGCAAAGCATGTCATGCTGCAGAAGGAAGCAAAAGAGAGGGAGAATGAAGCAGACAACGGTGAGTTGCTCATGGGTCTAATAGGAGCCCTCTGGGGCCCTGATTTGGCCCCTGGGCTGCATGTTTAACATCCCTGCTCTAAGGTGCTACTAGATTTGAGTCTAGATTTGGTATCAATATAGTGTGTTCTGTAATCCTGTGTTACTTGTAAAAAATTTTTTCAAGCAGGTTCTGTGCCTGGTTGAATTGTTCCATTTCTGTGCCACAGCACAGGTGTGTGTGGGGGGGGGGGAGCAGGCACAGGTAGAGATGGGAGTTTTGCTTCAGGATAAGACCCTCCCCATCTGCAATAGGAGAGTCAGTGTGAGGGCCACTCAGCAAGGAGCGAATGTCAAAAAATCTGGAGCTCTCTAAAGCTCTCAAATACAACTTCCCTGCCTCAAGGACTTTCTCTTGTTCATTGAATAGAAGTATAATAGGGTCTATAACAGCGTCCGAGAAAAAATACATCAGAATCTCTGTTAACCCTGTGGATTTGGTGTTCCTTGCTTTTATATGCTGAGAATATACAATTACTATACACCACACCACTACATGACATTGTTAAATTCCGGGGTTTTTAGACTAACAATTTTATCACCAGATCCAAATACCAGATCTGAGGATTACGGGCTGATTGTGAGACTCAAATACCAACCCCAAACTGGAATGGAGGGCTATGTCTGACAGGGTTTTCTAACCCGGGTTGGGAAATTTGTGGAGATTTGTGGGTGGAGCCTGGGGAGTGCGGTTTGGGGAGGTGAGAGGGCTCAGCAGGGTATAATGCTATGGAGTGCACTCTTCAAAGCAGCCATTTTCTCCAGGGAAACTGATTTCCGTCATTTAAAGATCAGCTGCAAATCCAGGAGATCTCCAGGCCCCACCTGGAGGCTGGCTGGCAACCCTATCATCAGATATGATCCTAATACCTGAATCATAGAATCCTAGAGTTGGAAGGGACCTCCAGGGTCATCTAGTCCAACCCCCTGCACAATGCAGGAAACTCACAAATACCTCCCCCTAAATTCCCAGGATCTTCACTGCTCTCAGATGGCCATCTAGCCTCTGAATGTTCAATGTCCAAAGTGGCTTCAGTGGTTCATATAGCATATGATCAATGGGGGAATCATTTGGATTTTTGCATTTTCCAGTTACTCACCTGTCGTCCTTTCACACCGGGAGCTCCGGGGGCTCCCATGTTACCTTTTGCACCCTAGAAGGAAAAAAAAAAAGCCAAAACCAGTAAGTATAACATTTCTTCCTTATTTCTACTGCAAGAAAATGGCAAATAAATTTTGTAGTGGCCTTCAGCAATATTACACTGAAATGCAGAGCTAATATGGCCACATGGTCAGATTCCACAGGCAATTGAATCAGTTCCTGGTAGGGGCACAACACTACTTAGCAGCAGGCAGGAAGAAACCCGCTCTTCCTGTAACCAGAGTCAAACCACTGTGGTGAGTGAGAATGTCACTCTACAGATGTGGGTTTCTGGTTCCTCCTACTTCAAGAAGACAACAAGTTGGATCCAACTGGCTTCCCTACTGATGACAAACTAGAGGAACTGATCCCATTTGACTGCTGAAAAGGCTATGCCAGGCATAAAGGGATCTACGTTGACAAAAGCCATGTGGGATGGGGTGGTTGTGTAATAAGGATGGGAACTGGATGTGATTGGGCAAAAAATTGGTGGGATCCAACCAGCGTTCCCTCTGAGCTGAGTTAGTATGAGCTAGCTCACAGTTTTTTTTAAGCTTCCAGCTCACATATTTTTGTCTGCTCAGGAAAAATGGCCCCAGAGCAAAATAACTTATGCAGCAGCTCACAACTTTAATGCCAGCAGCTCACGGAGTAGAATTTTTGCTCACAAGACTCCACTGCTTAGAGGGAGTATTGGATCCAACCCATTTTTCAGATAATGCACAGCAACAGTGAAATAATCATGGCCAATTATGGAAATTACAGAAATCAGTCAATCAGAGACTGTCTGCTCTGTGCCTCAACAGCAAGGTCCCACCAAGGGCCAAGGTTCTCTGAGTACATAGTTGTGTTATGCCCGTGGGTCAAAACACTCCTGAGCAGATTGGCCCCAGGCCTCTCGAAAGGCTGTGGCAGCCCTTCAGCAGGGACCACTCCTCATTCTTTCTTTTGATATTGAAAAATGTATGGGGATACAGAGAGTTTGCAAAATGCTGATGCTGCCCTTGCAAACCTGCCTTTCCAAAGAGCACATGAGACGGTCAATAGGACTTGTTCATTGGTGGCTTCCTAGTTTACTAGCTTCAGCAGCCATGGCCTCACATCAAGGAGCAAACATGGGGCCCTGGAAAAGTCACAGGTAAGAATGTGTGCTGTCATCCACATCATCCTTCTACACAAATTTCTGCTTTTAAAATGAAGCACCCAGTAAACATTCTATTATTCTGCAGAATCAAGCTGGTTTTTTCCTCAGACATGACTGGGTTTTTTTCCCTCAACTGAGGTGAATGAAATAATCTTGGCAGTCAATAATAATAATAATAATAATAATACTTTTTATTTATATCCCGCCCTCCCCGCTGAAGCAGGCTCAGGGCGGCTCACAACATATTAATTCAATATAATACAATAAAATCATATAATTCAATAAATACTACATTATAAAACCATCGTTTAAATCAATGTTCCAATTAAAATTAACATTTATGGTGCTAAATTTCAGGTTTTTAATAAATTGATGGCGGAATACAACAGCAGCGAATCTATCATTAGCTCAGCATTCAGCGAAGGCCATCTTAAAAAAGAGTAGTCTTGCAGGTCCTGCGGAATTGCTCAAGACTCCGCAGGGCCCGCACTTCGTCTGGAAGCTGATTCCACAGGTGTGGAGCTGCGATAGAGAAGGCCCGTTCCCTTGTGTTCTTCAATTTGGCCTCCCTCGGCCCAGGGATGTTCAGCTGGTTCTTTCCCACTGACCTCAGTGCTCTCTGGGGTTCGTATGTGGAGAGATGGTCCCTCAGGTAGGCAGGCCCTCAACCATATAGACCTTTAAGGGTAATAACCAGCACTTTGTACTAAACCCGGTATGCAACCGGCAGCCAGTGCAGCCCACGCAGCCCCGGCTGTATGTGCTCCCACTTCAGGAGCCCTAACAATAGCCTAGCCGCTGTGTTCTGCACCAGCTGCAGCTTCCGGGTTCGGCACAAAGGCAGCCCCATGTAGAGGGCATTACAGTAATCCAGTCTTGAGGTGACCGTTGCATGGATCAATGTTGCTAGGTCCTGGCGCTCGAGGAAGGGGGCCAACTGCCTCGCCTGTCTAAGATGAAAAAACGCAGACTTGGCAGTGGCCGCTATCTGGGCCTCCATTGACAATGAAGGCTCCAGTAGGACCCCCAAGCTCTTGACCCGGTATGCCGCTTTCAGTGACACACCGTCAAAAACTGGGAGAGCTCTCCCAGAGCACCACGACCCAAGCAAAGGACCTCTGTCTTTGTTGGATTCAGCTTCAACCCACTCAGCCTGAGCCAACCTGCCACGGCTTGCAGCGCCAGGTCCAGGTTTTTTGGGACGCAGTCAGGCTGGACGTCCATTAGTAGATAGAGCTGGGTGTCATCTGCATATTGATGACACCCCAGCCCATACCTCCGGGCAATCTGGGCAAGGGGCGCACACAGATGTTAAATAACATCGGAGAGCGAACTGCTCCCTGCAGCACCTCACAATCTAGCGAGTGCCTCTGGGACAGCTCTCCCCCAATTGCCACCCTTTGTCCCCATCCATCAAGGAAGGAGGAAAGCCACTGTAAGGCCAATCCCGACGCCTGTGTCGGCGAGCCAAGTGGTCACTAACCGATGGTTGATCGTGTTGAACATGGCCAACAGCTCTAACAACATCAGCACCGCCACGCCGCCTCGATCCAGATGCCGCTGGAGATCATCCACCAAGGCGACCAGCACTGTCTCCGTCCCATGGCCTGGGCGGAAGCTGTAAGCCACCTTGAGCAGGACTCTGCTGTAAGCCACCTTGAGCAGGACTCTGGAGAGGCAGCTTATAAATTTTCCAAATATATAAATATTTGGAATAAACAAATATATTTGGAGGGAGTGGGCTGGATTGGGGATGAGTCATCCTCACAGCTGTTACATTACAAATTGCCTTCACACACCTTGGTTTTTTTTCTGTCACCCATACATTTCATATTGACCGATATCATTCAACTTACCTTTTGTCCTCGGAAGCCCTTGGGACCAGCTGGGCCTTCAATTTCTAGGCAGCGCATTTTGTAGCACTGAAATAAATTAGAACCAAAATTCAATGAGGTTTCCGTAGTTAAGGAAGTGATATATTTTATCATTTCAGGAAAAAGACCCTGGAACTATGGGGGAAAGGTGACGTTTGAATGGCAGACTTTGTGAGTTTCATTCATCTCAGAGGTCTACTCAATGACTATGAGGTTTCTACACTCCAGTTCTGTCGTACGTTTCCAAGAAGGAAGGCCAAAATCATGGCTGTGTACAGAAGCGACTCTTTCTAAGAATGTCAAGCAGGTATATTTTCCACAGGAACTTGTGCTTTGAACTGGGCACCTACTGAACTTGGCCTTTAGTCATTGTTCTTCTTTTCTCACTCCTAAAGAACAATTCATATGCGAACACTTACAATACACACAATGCTGAGTGTGTATTGTAAGTGTAATCTGACAATCTACAGACCTCAAACAGTGGGATTTTCCATTTTCCCTTCCCACGGAACTACATTGATTCCCCCGAAATTTGTTTCTGGGTGGGTGGGTCAATGGGCCCTCAGGGAGAACATAAGGGGCAAACTGAGGATTTCCAGTTGGAGGGGAATTGGCAGAAATCACCTTCCCTTCTGAAGACCTTCAAGTCTTTGACATATTTGAATTCCTGCTGTTGTAATTTGGAGGTTGCAAAATCAGAGATCTAATCATGGGCGGAGCTGAAAACTGAAAATTACTCTTCTCATAAAAACCGTTAATTCACCACAGCAGCATAGCAGTCTTTACCAGGGATGCAAACAATTATTCAGTGAAGACCAAATGACAAACTATCTGGAGTTATTATCCATAAAGCAATTAAGCTAGAGTATATGAATTCAGACAGGTTTGTAAACCTTATATCATGATTGTTTTCTTGCTAAGCTATCTAAAAGTCCCACTAAGTTCTTACCAGGACTCTGCACACAACACACTGTGTGCTGCACTGGCTTCCAGTAGAGTAGTGGATCAGGTTCAAGGTTTTGGTGTTGTCCTTCAAGGCCCTTAACGGTCCGGGACCCACATATATTCAGGACCGCATCTCCCAGTATTCCCCCAAAAGAGTGCTGAATTGGTAGATAAAAATCTACTGGTGGTCCCAGGCCCAAGGGATGTCTGGCTGTCCTCGACTAGAGCCAGGCTTTTTTCCACCCTGGCTCCAACTTGGTGGAACTCCCTGCTGAATAAACTCCGTACCTTGCGGCACATGCTACAGTTTCACAGTGCTTGTAAAGCAGAGATGTTCCACCAGGCATTTGTTTAAGGACAGCAACAGTTGCATCCTATTGGCACTGTCTCCCTGCCTCCCCACAAGATGGCGGCACTGCTGTAATTCTTAATGCCATCTTTGAAGGTTAGTAATTGTGTTTTAGTGGTTTTAAATTTTCAATCCTGTATTATGAACTACCAGGGTGGAATTCTAGCAGGAGCTCCTTTGCATATTAGGCCACACACCCCTGATGTAGCCAATCCTCCAAGAGCTTACAAGGTTCTTTTCTGTAAGCTCTTGGAGGATTGACTATGTCAGGGGTGTGTGGCCTAATATGCAAAGGAGCTCCTGCTAGAATTCCACCCCTGTGAACTACTATGTTATACACAACCCTGAGCCCTGCTCTGGCGGATGAGGGTGGTCAAAATGCGGGTGAGGGTGATCAAAATAAAATAAAATAATGGCATTTACTTCTAAGTATGTATGTCCAGGATAGCACAGTTTGTCTGTTAGAAGCTCACAGCCATGCATGTGGCTCTGTAGAGCTCTGGATGTACTTTTGAGGTGGCATTTTCCACTAATACATAGAGCTATGCTGTTGAGAAAGATGAAGTCGGCAAGCTTACCTCTCCGTAGGCTTCATGTTTCTGTTGGGGGAAGAACACAAAGAAAAATTCAGATCATTATGGAAGACATAAGAACATAAGAGAAGCCATGTTGGATCAGGCCAATGGCCCATCCAGTCCAACACTCTGTGTCACACAGTGGCCCAAAACCCAGGTGCCATCAGGAGGTCCACCAGTGGGGCCAGGACACTAGGAGGCTTCCCACTGTTGCTCCCCCCCACAAAGCAGACACAAATTTCCCCCCAGTTAAGACATAAAGCAGACACAGCTTTTCCCTCAGTATAGATGTGAGTCTTCTCTGGGCAAACACCGATTCTCACACTGTACTTGGATTTTTTAGAACCTGTTTTCCTGTTCCAAAAAGTGGCTGCCCAGAAATCTTTATGTGGATGTACTCTAGCCAACAACTAAGGGACTGTGAAGTGTCAAGGACATTACTCAGTTTCTGGTATCTGTCTTTGGGCTCTCATTCTTGGTTCTGATAGCCATCCAATGGGGCACCGTGCCCTTTGGTATTCTGATGTCTGCCATTTCAGTCCCTGTCAGGAAAATACAAATTCTGTCAACAATTTGGATTTTGCTGATGAGGGAAGTATTCCCCCCCCCCCCTGCAAAGCTGATCTTTTTGCACTACTGAGAGCCATACTGGTGTACTGGTTAAGAGGGTTGGAGTAATATCTGGGTTTAAATCCTCACTTGTGCCATGGAAGTTCACCAGGTGACCTTGGTCCAGTCACATTTCCTCAGCCTGACCTTCCTCACAGGGTTGTTGTGAAGGTAAAATGGAGGAATGGAGAATGAAATAAGCCACTTTGGGACTCCACTGGGGAGAAATTCATGGTATTAAATAAATAAATAAATAATCTGTGAGATTGATCTTTTTCAATAATTTTAGCCAGGTTCCACGGCCTGGGAAAAACCTTCAAAAAAGGGACTTAAAAGTGGGAAGTGAGGAGTCCTTTGTGGACACACAAATGAGCATTCACAGACACACCCACGGCCACCATACAACAATCACACCATGGAATGCAAGTAATGAACTTTTTCACACAGCCTATGTATTCCGGTATGGAAGATGGTCAGTTACTGAACAGTAACGGGTTTCTGCTGGCATTTCAGACAGACCCGACTCAGTAACTGGCTGCTACCGGAATACTGTCACCTTTTCACACAGTCCCGCGGCTGTCCTGGTAGTGAGGCATGCCTGAGTCGTTACTAACAAAGAGCAGCTTCTTCCAGTTTTCAACCCCTCCTTCCGGGTTGAAATCGGTATGGGGCGCTGTGTGAAATGTCCAGTATCTAATCCGGGAGCAGTTTTCGCGCCCTTTTTTGCCCACCGGCGCGCAATCTCCATCTTTTTTTTGGGGGGGGGGAACGTTGGGCTAAGATTGCTATACCACTGTAACGCTACAGCGACATATCAAAACAGCATCACCATAGGGATGCCTGGGTTCCATCATGATGCCAGAGATCGCCGCCGCTGAAACTTGGTAACTTATCTCAGTGGAGCCTAGCCATCTCTATGGTGGTGCTGTTGTGATACGTCGCTATAGCTCGACGTTCCCAAAAAAAAGATGGAGATCGTGCGCCAGCAGGTGAAAACGGCTGGCGCTGGTGGAAGTGAGATAAAAGCGGAACTGTGTGAAATGGCTTGCTCCAATCACGGAACCCTACCGGGAAAAAAAACATGTGTCTGAAAACTCCCATCGCTGTCTCGGATTACTGCAAGGCGGCACAATACCGACTCCCTTCCAGTTTCCACCGGTAAGTGTGAAAAGGCCCTTTGTCTCAGAAGTCTCATCCAAACAGTCCAAACTAATAAGCAAGATTAACTCTTAAGAAATTGCATTCCTCAGAATACGAGAAGAGCGCTGCTGGATCAGACCAGTCCATCTGGTCCAGCATCCTGTCTCACACTGTGGCCAACCAGTTTCAATGTCTTCCCCCTCATGCTGCCTCCTGCCACTGGCTTTCAGAGGTTTACTGCCTCTGAATGTGGCGTTTCCCTTCAGTCATGACGACTAGTAGCTCTTGATAAACCTATCCTCCATAAATCAGTCTTGTCTCCCTTTAAAGCATGGCTAGTGTATGGGAATAGGTGAGGTAGGCGGCCCCCTCCCCCTGCCCTGCTGCTCTCTACTTCACAGGGAAGCTGAGAGCTGTGGGGCGGCGCATCAGTGTGTGCTCTCCTCCGACTGAGCTGGGCTTCCCTCACAAGGAAAGCCTGGCTTGGCGGAGAACACCCCCCCCCCCAGCTGCTCTCGCCCTCAAGGCGAAAGCAGCCAGGTGGGCGTATTGGAGTGGCTTCTCCGAGGGCTCGAGAGATAAAAACAAAGATTTTAAAGATTTTAAAATTTTAAAAACGGTGAATTAAAAATGTGAAAAGTTTCAAGTTTGGTGTTCTCCATTTTCCCTACATTTTTTTCTGTTGTTTAAAATGGGGGGTGGGGGGGGTGGGTGTTGCTAGTACAAGTCTCACTTAGGGCTCCAGAAAGCCTAGCACTGGCCCTGTTTTAAAGATATCTATGCCTGTGGCCAGGGGAGGTATTCTAGCAGGAGCTCCTTTGCATATTAGCCCACACACCCCTGATGTGGCCAATTCTCCAAGAGATTACAAGGATTTTTTTTGGTAAGCTCTTGGATGATTGGCTACATCAGGGGTGTGTGGCCTAACATGCATAGGAGCTCCTGCTAGAACTCCACCCCTTCCTGTGGCCAGAACAGAAGAACATCGCTTCTGAAGAGACAGATTTCAACCCTTACCATAACTTGGATGATCCTATCGATGGTGTCCACGTCAATTTCGATGGCATCTTTCTTTGTGGTGGCATAGCTGTTACGGTAAAGTTCATGAGGGGAGTTGGCAATCTCTCGGAGCCCGCTTTCGTAGATGTTCTGACTTGGGGCTACTGCAAAAAGCTTGATCCCAGCATCTCGCGCTCTTTCGGCCTGCATCTTCATCCCGCCACAGGGGCTGCCCGTCACATGACCATCGGTGATGACAACTGCATAATTCACTCCCGGAGCCGCCTTACTGAGTATCTGTTCCGTCATGTTAGAGAGAGCACAGTCTGTAAAAGTGCCTCTGCCAATGTACTGAATGTTGGTCAGCCGATTTAAGTAGATGTCCTTGCTGCTGGTGAATTCGCTGTAAATCTTCACCACATCTGAAAAGTGAAGTCCTGCGAATTGCCAAGTGATTGACACTTGGTTCTGGTAAAGTTCGCTTTCTAGCCTAGCGATGAATTCAGGGATAAACAGCTTGATGTGATCCACCAGACTCTGGATGGGCATTGTCTGCAGAGCGACGCTCTCTGAGGTGTCAATCACAAAGTACACGTTGATTGGGCAATCAGTTTTATCTGTATGGAGAGACAGAGACAGTGAATTCACTGAGGAGATCTCAAAGTGACAATGGCAGATGTCATCTTTGGAGCTGGATATGGTGAGTCTGTACTAATTCTCCATAAAAGCACAAACAGCAGTAAAATTCTTGAACAGAAAATTCCCGATTTCTGATGCTTTTCAAAATATTCATGAGGGAAATTTGCTCCCTGAGGCACCTTACAGCTCCTTGTTGTGAGACACGGCCAGAAATGTTCAATCTCCAAACATTATGAAAATGTTTGAAAATTACCATGTAAGAATTAATAACAAAGATAGTAAATGTAACAGAATAGTTTAATAAAATGCTGAAAATTGCTACATTTATTTCTCCAGTTTTTTCTTATCTGTATTAATAAACACATATCACATAAAATAGCACAATTATGATTGGTGTAGAAGTAAGCATCTAGAAAAAAACAGAGTGACGTCCCCTATTAATAGTACTGATTTCCAAAAGAGGACAATATCACTGAGTCCATAAGCTATCAAACTTCTCCGAACATATCTTCCTAAAATATAATGGATCACTGTTAGAGGACTTCTAATAATCCTGAAGATTGCAAAACATCACCAGGAACAAGTCTCAAATCAACAGACATTTGACACCATCCGTTTCAAATCGGTTTACAACATCTCCAAACGTGGCAAGTGTTTATCTGCGTCACAAGTTCCCTTATGGTCTTGAAATGTGTTCGAAGAAGAGTAGTTTTTTGTACCACACTTTCCTCTACCTTAAGGAGTCAAAGCAGTTTGCATCATCTTCCTTTCTGCTCCCTACAACAGGCACCTTGTGAGGTGGGTGGGGCAGGGAGGGGTCTGAGAGAACTGTGACTGGCCCAGGGTCACCCAGCTGGCTTCATGTAGAGAAGAAGTGGGGAAGCAAATCCAGTTCCCCAGATTAGAGTCTGCTGCTCCTAACCAGTACAGCAAGCTGCCTCCTGGAACTGGGAATTATCAATTGAATTCAGGTCCGTAGCCAGAAAATTTTAGTTGGGGGGGCCCACGGAATTTTTTTTTGGCTGGAGAGCCCCCCCTCTGGTGGCCCCCCATCTATCTGCTGCCACTGCTCTTGGAAAAGCTGTGCTGAGGCTGGCGGTTCCTATTCCGGCTTTCCGGCGTGCTCAGCATGTAGCATGTTCAGCGCTGGGTGAGTGGGAGGGAGGGGGAGGCGCCATGCAGAGGGGAGTGGGGGCTGCCGGAGTGGCGAGGAGATCAGAGGCTGCCAAAATGGAGAGGAAAGGAGGGGCCATAAAGGTCAAAGGAGGGGGTTGGGTGGGGAGGCCAGCCCCCGCCCCCCATGGCTGTGGGCCTGATTAAATTACTCTGTACTTTACTTTGATTTTTTTTAAAACTTTCCCATTTTTTGTACACACCACAGGGCTGAACTTCAAATCAGGATGTACCCTGCTCAAATTTTGCGTCTTCTATGAAATTCTTAAATTGTATGAGAGAAGCTGTGGTTTTTATAGGGTTTTTAAAATAATTTTATTGCCTTTTAATGTTTTGTTCATATTGTAAGCTGACTTAAGTTTGGTAAGGAAGAAAGGCAGCTATTAAATGTTTTAACTAAATAAATAAGCACCATTTTTATTTCTTCTAATATCGTGTCACTGTCTGAGCCCTGCATATAATGTAAAACTGGTTGTGCACTTTATATGAATACCTTGAATCCACAGAAGCGATCTACAATTTAGGCTACTATGTCATCCAAGTGTAGCCACAGTATACAATTAAAATATATCTCTGCAATTTCTTGAAATTCCCTCTTTTCTGTGTCAGTTTCTTCCCCACATCCTTTAATATTCATTTGTGCAATTTCCCCAAATTTGGATCCTGCGGGGGCTTTTTTTGTAGCAGGAACTCCTTTTCATATTAGCTTACAGAAGGCCCTGTAAGAAGAGCCCTGTAAGCTCTTGGAGGGTTGGCTACATCAGGGGTGTGTGGCCTAATATGTAAAGGAGTTCCTGCTACAAAAAAAGCCCTGGACCCTGCAATTTCTTCCCAGCTGTATTCATGAAACAGATGGAACTGGCTTGCCTGGAAAAAGGAAGCTGATTAGCCACAATAAGGCTCCAAAAAGCAAAATCATGTCAATAAATATGCCAGAGCCTGATGGGATGGTATTAAGCACTTTTACCTTCACAGGTAGATGAGGTACGAGATACATCGACATCATTTTGAGCAAGGAGGGGAACCGCAGCTGAGTAGAGCAGAATGGCTAAAAAGGCCTTGGAGAACATCTTTGCAATGCTACTGTAGCCGCTGAATCCTGTCAGGAAAACAGAGCAACACAAAAGTGAAACTATATGGCAGAGGCAAATTGACTAAGATGGGGAGATTCTGGATGAAGCTAAAGGCAAACTCCTTGGTTTTCTGGATGCAACCTGGATCATGAAAATCTACATCAGGGTTTCCCAACACAGTGCCTATAAGTTCCACAGAGTCCAGAGATACGTTTCCTGGTGCACGCCAAGTGTTTGTAGGAAGTGGGCAGGGCCAAATGGGGCTTTTGTTCAGTAGAACTTCTGATTGGCCACTGGAGATTCGATTGGCTTTTGTCCAGCAGAACTTCTGACTAGCCATTGGAGATTTAATTGGCTTTTGTCCAGCAGAACCTGATCTGCATCTATGAAGACCTGGATCTATAAAAATCCTATTTCAGTGATAGGGTTTCCCCTGATTTCAGGGGCTCCAATCCACTGCCAGCCAGCTGGCTGACGAGGGAAGCCCCATTCCTGAACAGCCTTCTCTTGCACAGACATCACTGGCATGATGATCTTGCACGGAAGTGATGTCATCACACCAGGGCACACCACACAGTGATGCTCTAGCATTTTGGCCAAAACTCTGTGGTAACCAAAGAGTATTTGACCAAAATGCTAGAGTGTTGCCATGCAACATGCCTATCATAATGACATCCTCATGAAGTCATCATACTCACAATATCATACGCAGTGACCTTGCCTCGCCCTCTACACTTCAGCGTGGTTTTCTGGGGAAAAGTCACATTTCAAGGTATGATTGACACAGGCTGGTAGCAAAATATAATGGTGGAAGAGGAGGCTGTCTAGCTATTGGTGAGAGAAACCGTGACAATGTGTGGAAGAGTCAGGGCTTTTGGGGGGGGGGGGGGAGTGGCAGAAAGGAGTTCCAGAACTTTTTTGTGGAAACAAAATTATCAAAAAACATTTAAGAGCTCATGAGGGGCAGCCATGTGTTTCTCCTTCATTCCTTCTTGAAAGTTCTGGCACCTCTTTTTCCAGAAAAAAGGCTCTGGGAAGAGCCATTTATAGGTAACAGGTAAAAAGTCCAAGCAGGCCTATGACCACAAATCGAACAGAGAGAGGGTCTAAATGTATACTTAGGGCAGGGGTGGCCAATGATAGCTCTCCAGATGTTTTTTGCCTACAAATCTCATCAGCCCCAGCCATTGGCCATGCTGACTGGGGCTAATGGGAGTTGTAGGCAAAAAACATCTGGAGAGCTACCGTTAGCCACCCCGGACTTAGGGGATATCTAGGTTTGCCAGTTTCCAGGTGGGGCCAAGAAATCTCCTGTTATTACAACTGATCTCCAGAAGACAGAGATCAATTCTCCTGGAGAAAATGGCTGCTTTGGAGGGTGGTAGGATTGCCAGGTCCTCTTCATTCCCTGGCAGGGGGTGGGAAGAAGAACTCCAGGAGTCTGGGGGGCAGGATGACATTGCAGGATGCAGGATGACATCACATCATCACACCAGGGTTGCCATGTGATGACACTCTGGTATTTTTGGCAAAACTCTATGGTTACCATAGAGTTTTTCCTAAAATTCTAGAGCGTTGCCATACAGCATCCCCAGCATGATGATGTCACTTCTGTGCGACATCATCACTCTGGGGACGTTATGCTGGGATGTGTGGGAGGGCTGGGTTCCCCCTGCTGGCCAGTTGGCTGGCAGTAGATTGGAATCCGCCAGATTGGAGGATCCCCCGCTCTCACCTGGGGTCTGGCAACCCTAGAAGGTGGACTCTATGACATTGTAACCAGCTGAGGTCCCTCTCCTCCATGAACCTTGTGTTCCCCAGGCCCCAAAATCTCCAGGTATTTTCCAACCCAAAGCTGACAACTCTAGGGATATCACACGCCATCATGAAAGAGGAAAACTTCAGATCTAAGTCAATATCCTTAAAATAATTTACAGTAAGGGTAAGTTAGGCCAGCTCCAAGATAACTTACAGTTAGGCCAGCTCCAAGATGAGAAATACCAGAAGCTTTTGCAGGTCGAGGCTGAGGGGAATGGGGCTTGAGGCATAACACCATAGAGTCCAACTTCCAAAGTGGCTTTTCCCCCCAGGTGGACTGAACTCTGTTGTAATAGCAGCGAAGGGGAGCCCCTGAATAATTAATTAATACCCCCAATAATAATATCTGTCATACTGAGTAAAAATATGCTTTGTCTTAAAACTAAGGGGTCTGTTGTAAAACTGCCATTAGAAACTGACTCTACCGCCCAGCGAGTGTGAGCTCCAGCTGTAAGATTAGAAGAAGAAGAAGAAATTGGATTTATAATCTGCCCTCCACACAAGAGTCTCAGAGCGGCTCACAATCTCCTTTATCTCTGCCATAACAGACACCCTGTGAGGTGGGTGGGGCTGAGACGGCTCTCACAGCAGCTGCCCTTTCAAGGACAACCTCTGCCAGAGCTATGGCTGACCCAAGGCCATTCCAGCAAATAAGGGAACAGCCTCCTACAGGCGACTTGCTGTATGTAGATAAGTAAGGAAACTTAGTCATGGAATTTTACCAGGGGGAACTTAGTGGAGGTGGGGTCCTTTGAAATCAGATAAGCTTGTGTGCCTGCCTGCTGGTTTCTGTGTGAATAAAACTGTCTGTATGTAGAATGATTGGAACTCAGTCATTTTGGGGCCCGTGCCCGACTGGATCCTACCTTCTGCTACCAGAAAGTAAACCTCGCTTCATACCAGTAAGTCTGTGCGGACCTCGTTATTTTTCTGCTTCAGCAGGAGATCTCCATCTCGTTATTTCTCTGCTTCAGCAGGAGATCTCCAGCTTCAGCAGGAGATCTCTGGAAACCGCATCGCAGTACAATTATGAGTGTAGTGGACTTTAAAGTGTGTAATTCTGTTTCAGTTATTACATTCCAAATATTTGGGTTTTAATGTCAAGACCCAAGGTCACTTCTAGACCTTGAATTCTAAGGTGACCACTGACCGATACTTCATGTCCAAGGCAAACCTAGTGTTATCTGACTGAATAATTTTTACACTTTGCAGGTATATCACCACAACCTCAGTGGTTGGAGTAATAATAATTTCACTCAACTAAGGTGGCCATCGGTGTTCCCTCTAAGCTGAGTTACTGCGAGCTAGCTCACAGTTTCTTAGCCTCCGGCTCTTAGTTCAGGAAGAACAACCACAGAGCAAACAAATTTATGCAGTCGCTCACAACTTTAATGCCAGTAGCTCATGAAGTAGAATTTTTGTTCACTATAGCCTAGAGGGAGCATTGGTTGCCAGGTCCCCCCTAGCCACGGGCAATGATCAGGGTGGGTGGGTAGGGTTACCAGTTCTCGGTTAGAGATTTGAGGATGGAGTCTGGACAGGTTTGGGAAATTCCTGGATATTTGAAGGCAGAACAGGATTTGGGGAGGGTTTGGGTTGGGGAGGGGCCTCCACAGGGTATATTGCCACAGTGCCCACCCTCCAAAGCAACCGTTTTCCCCCAGGGAAACTGATGTCTGTGGCTTGGAGATCAGTTGTCATTCCAGGAGATTGCTAGGCCCCACCTGGAAGTTGGCAACCCTATGCTAGAGACATAATTTCTGCCATGGAAAAGCTGGAACTTCACAGAGGGGGCCAAGGAGCCATTCCCCCACAATTCCACTGTACTTCCCAGCCTGGTCCCAACACAAGAAGATGTTGAATTTATATCCCGCACTATACTCTAAATTTCAGAGTCTCAAAGCAGTCACAATCTCCTCTACCTCCCCCCCCCCCCCTTACAACAGACACAATGTGAGGTAGATGGGACTGAGAGAGTTCTCACAGCAGCTGCCCTTTCAAGGACAACTCCCGCGAGAGCTATGGTTGACCCAAGGCCATTCCAGCAGCTGCAAGTGGAGGAGTGGGGGATCATTCCGGTTCTCCCAGATAAAAGTCCGTGCACTTAACCACTGCACCAAACTGGCTCAAGTGAATAATACCCTCTTAGTTGTCTGAGCAGGGTGGTGTCTGGTGAAACTTCCTGAATAACAGGCCGGGATTAACTTAAACCATCTTGGTTCAGAAAGTACAACACACAAGGGGAAACAAATCATACGTGAATAATATAGCAAAAACAAGAGCAGAATTCTCTGTGGCAATTTCTTCTAAGGGCTTGGAAAGATTCAGGTAAGGAGAACTGGAAATGTATTTCCTGTCAGGATCATAAGGCAGCTCAACAGAAAACTGTCTTTAGAGAAAGCTTCTGAACCTGAAGACCACATGCAATGAACAAATTTGCCATATGCGGCAGTAGAGGCCTCCCTGTTAAAATATGCCTTATTTTTTAGTTTTGTTTTCTCCTCCCTTTATATGCAGTTCTCGTCAAGATTAAAAGACACTGACTCAAATGGTTCTTGAACACACAAGCCTCCTTTCCCCCCCTGACTACCTCCTGACTCTTAAATCTCCCCCTTGAAAAGTATGTTTTTCAAGTGATGCCACCATTCCATTTAATCCCCTTTGGATCTTAGTTTTTTAAAAACACCAGCACACCTATTTCCACCCCACACAGAATATCTTAAGTGGGCAGGCCTCTGCATGGCAGTTGGTAGAATAAATGAACAAAAGCGGCTCAGCAGGCAACGGACACACCAATACTTCTATCTGCAGACCCACCAACATGGGCCCTTCTTATCTTTCCTACGTCTTCTCCCTCAGGGAAGACACAGACATGCTTCCTATGGTTGCCACCTCTGGGCTGGGAATCACCTGGAGATTTTTTGCGGGGGGAGTGTAGGGCTGCCAAGCTAGGGTGCCAAGTCCAATTTAAGAAATATCTGGGGACTTTGGGGGTGGAGCCAGGAGACTTTGGGGTGGAGCCAAGATCCAGGCTGTGACAAGCATAATTGAACTCCAAAGGGAGTTCTGGCCATCACATTTAAAGGGACAGCACACCTTTTCAATGCCTTCCTTCCATAGGAAGTAATGAAGGACAGGGGCACCTTCTTTTGGGGCTCATAGAATTAGACTCCCTGATCCAATCGTTTTGAAACTTGGGGCGTATTTTGGGGAGAGGCACTAGATGCTGTACTGAAACTTTGGTGCCTCTACCTCAAAAAATAGCCCCCCCCGAGCCACAGATACTCACGGATCAATTCTCCATTATTTTCTATGGGAATAAATCTCCATAGGGAATAACAGAGTTCCCAGCAGACATGTCCCTCCCCTCCCCCCGCTTTCTGACGACCCTGAAGCGGAGGGAGGGCCTCCAAACCGGGGGATCCCCTGCCCCCACCTGGGGATTGGCAACCCTATGCCAAGCTGTCGCCGGGAGCTGGGGATCCCCTGCCCAAGAGGGCCCCAACCCACCAGCAGGGAGCAGGCCGCTGAAGAGGTCCCCACCCCCGAAGGGTCCTGTCAGTGCGCGCTGTTCCTGGTGCAATGACGTCACCCAGAAGTGATGTCAACACACCAGAGACGGCGCATGGGGACACTCTAGGACTCACACTAAAACTCTATGGTACGCCACATTGGTACGTTGCATCACATTGGAAGTGCTCTAGGATTTCTGGTAAAACTCTATGGTACCATAGAGTTTTTAGTGTGAGTCCTACAGCATCCCTGGCGCAATGATGCCACTTCTGGGTGATGTCATCACACCACACATGCTTTATGTGTGCAAAGAACAAGTCTCCCACCGGAGCAGCAGAGGGCTAGGGTTAGGGAGGGACTTGGCAACCTTAGGGTGGAGCCTGGGGAGAGTAGGGATTGAGGAGGGAAGGAACCCCAGAGGGGTATAATACCACAGAGTCCACCTTTCAAAGCGGCCATTGTCTAGGGTTGCCAGCTCTGGGTTGAGAAATACCTGGAGATTTGGGGGTGGAGCCTGAGGAGGGCAGGGTTTGGGAAGGGGAAGGGCTTCCATGAGGTATAATGCCATAGAGTCCGCCTTTCAAAGGAGCCATTTTCTCCAGGCAAAGTGATCTCTGTCACCTGGAGATCAGTTGTAATCCCAGGAGATCTCCAGCCACCACCTAGAGGCTGAGTACACACTTGAAACAACCATCTATAGTTAATTCTCAATACTCAGATTAAATAATCCTCAGTTTCCATAATGACTGCTCAGCACATATCTATATTTCATTAACATTTACAACAAGAGTAACATATAAGGAGGAAAGATGCTTCTACTTTTGTGGAGAAGGGGGGTGCCTAGGAGCACAGGTTCCTCATTACTGTTCAGATTCAGTCTGTTCCTTCTAATTTAATTTCCCAACACACTCAGCAACTGCTTTAGCATCCTGTAGGTTTGCCAGGTCCAACTCAAGAATTATCTGGGAACTGAGGGTGGAGCCAGGAGACTTTGGGGATAGCCAGGAATCAAGGTTTGACAAGCATGATTGAACTCTGAAGGGAGTTCTGGCCATCACATTTAAAGGGACCACGCTCCTTTTAAATGCCTTCCCTCCACTGGGAATAATGAAAGATAGGGGTACCTTCTTTTGGAGCTCATGGAATTGGATCCCCTGGTCCAATCTTTTTTGAAACTTGGGGAGCGGGTGTTTTGAGGAGAGGCACCAGATGCTAGGCTGAAAATTTAGTGCCTCTATCTAAAAAAAAAGCCCCCCTAGAACCCCAGATATCCACAGACCAATTCTCCATTATACCCTATGGGAATCAGTCTCCATAGGGTATAATGAGTGCCCAGCAGACATTTCCCTCCCCACCCCCCACTTTCTGATAACCCTTATTCCCAAACTTGGAGGTGCCCTGTTCCCAACTGGGGATTGGCAACCCTAGCAACTTCCAAAGGCACTTCACCAATCACTGCCAGAGTCCATGGTAGGAACTGTTTACTATTTGAGGAATCCTTCACATACTCCTATCAGTCCATGTAGAAACTGCAAACAGAGCAAACAGTGCTCCCTGCTGGTTATGAAAATGGTACAAGCTTCCCTGGGTGGAATTCTAGCAGGAGCTCCTTTGCATATTAAGTCACACACCCCTGATGTAGCCAATCTCCAAGAGCTTACAGGGCTCTTTTTTTGTAAGCTCTTGGAGGATTGGTTACATCAGGGCTGTGTGGCCTAATATGAAAAGAAGCTGCTGCTAGAATTCCACCCTTGGTATCACCCAACCTTAGCAGCTTGGCTGGGGAGAATCTAGAGCCCCAAGGCTGAAGGCCAGAGAACCCCTCACCCATCCTGGACCCCACATCCCATCAGGTAATGGAGGTTGCCCCAAGCCCCCCACCCCCCCACAGCTGGGTGGCTTCTCTGAGATCCATACACCAAGAACAGCTCCTCATTCTCCTGGTTGGCCATCCTCCCATCAGGAAAGCATCTCATCCGGCAGGAAAGCGAGAACTCAGCTCTCCTTTTCCACCTGTAAGGAGAGCTGAGCCACTTGTGGGAAGGGCGGGATATAAATCTCGAATAAATAAATAAATAAACAACAGTCAGGGCCCACTTTGTAGCAGGAGCTCCTTTGCATATTAGGCTACACCCTCCTGATGTAGCCAATCTGCCAAGAGCTTACAGTAGGCCCTGTAAGAAGAGCCCTGTAAGCTCTTGGAGGATTGGCTACATCAGGGGAGTGTGGCCTAATATGCAAAGGACCTCTTGGTATAAAGTGAGCTCTGACAACAGCACTATGGGGAAGGGGTCAAATGGGGGCACTGGGATGCAGGAGGAGGAGGAGGAGGAGGAGGAGGAGGAGGAGGAGGAGGAGGAGGAGGAGGAAGAAGAAGAAGAAGAAGAAGAAGAAGAAGAAGAAGAAGAAGAAGAAGAAGAAGAAGAAGAAGAAAAGGAGGAGGAGGAGGAAGCAGAAAATGCTGGAGAAGGGGAAGGGGGGAGTGTAGCTTGAAGACCATCAGCTGATCAACACTGGTTCCTTTGCCCATTGCGCTCTTTCAAGTGGGGATGTTTGGGACTGACTGTTGGGCCTCACATGCACCCCGCCTCTGAAGCACCAGCTCTTTGCTTTTCTCTGGAAGACAGTCTTTCCACTTAAAAGAGGCCAGGACATAACATTCCCAAAAGAAAGTGATTCCCCTGTGGATGACAGAAGAAAGCCCAGCTCCCTTTGCACAGGGACAATGAGAGAGTGCTCACGTTGAAGAGAAGAAGAAGATGATGATGATATTGGATTTATACCCTACCCTATACTCTGAATCTCAGAGTCTCAGAGCGGTTACAATCTCCTTTACCTCCTTTCCCCTCAACAGACACCCTGTGAGGTGGGTGGGGCTGAGAGAGCTCTTACAGCAGCTGCCCTTTCAAGGACAACTCCTACGAAAGCTCTGGTTAACCCTAGGCCATTGCAGCAGGTGCAAGTGGAGGAGCGGGGAATCAAACCCGGTTCTCCCAGATAAGAGTCTGTGCACTTAACAACTACTCCAAACTGGCTCTCTGAGAGGTCCTAAGTTCAAGTGTGTTGGAAGGAATGGACTGTGCAATGTTGCTGGGTACTAGCCTGGACATCAGATTCCAGAGGGGGCAGCAAAGTCAGAAAGGCTACACGGGACAGTCCTGGCACCTTTCCTTTGGTCCTCTCTGCTGCTGCTCCTTTGTTTTCCCAGAATGCTACTCTTGCGAGTTCCTTCCTTCTGGCTTCCTCATTCCTTCTCTCTTAGGGTTGCCAGCTCCCCCACTGGAGGAAGGAGATCTCCAGCCCCCAGCCCCTGCCTTTCACTGCTCATCAGTTGGCCAGGGGACTTCTCAAGAGCAGGAAGGAAGCCCAGACTACATCACCAGCAATGTGGCAAGGCTACTTCCGGTGTCTTCTGGAAGTGACATCATCATGTTGGGGATGTCTGGGGGAATTTTGGGTATTTGGGCAAAAACTCTATGGTAGAAGCCATCTTTACCATAAAGTTTTTGTCAAAATACTAGAACAGCACTGAGATGTCTCAAAATGATGACATCATTTCCAGAACATGCTGGTAGTGACAGTGCCATAATGACATAGCTGGGGCCTTCTGGTTCTGATATTCACACTCTGTCTACCCTCCCCCACCCCCCCATGTCCACCATGAGGGCTAGATATGCTCTCTGCAATCATTTCCCATCCCACCTTATACAGATAGCTAGGCACACTTACTTTGCCTTTCCTGTCTAGTATGGAGTTCTATTTCCTTTCCAAAGTAACAAGCCTCAATCCAGCCTTATTCATGTTCTCAAAATGACTCCTGGTGTCACGCAAACTTGACAGAGATGCCAACTCCAGTTTCAGAAATACCTGGAGATTTGACAATGATGATATTGGATTTATATCTCACCCTCCACTCCGAATCTCAGTCTCAGAGTGGCTCACAATCTCCTTTATCTTCCTCCCCCACAAAAGGCACTCTGTGAGGTAGGCGGGGTCAAGAGAGCTCTCACAGCAGCTGCCCTTTCAAGGACAACCTCTGCCAGAGCTATGGCTGACCCAAGGCCATTCCAGCAGCTGCAAGTGGAGGAGTGGGGAATCAAACCTAGTTCTCCCAGATAAAGTCCATGCACTCTTGGAGAGTGGGGTTTAGGAGGTAGGGTATAATGCTACACAATCCACTTTCCAAAGCAGCCATTTTCTCCAGGACAAATGGAATAAATATTTTCAAAAAACAAGTAATAAATAAATGATTTATGCAGTCTGGAGATCTGCTGTAATTCTGGGAGATCTCCAGACCCCACCTGGAGACTGGCACCTGGAGACTGGCAACCCTAGCAAGACAACAAATCCTTCTTCTCCCCTCCCCTTGTAATATATCATCCCATAACAGGGACCTACCATAGCCTGGGATGGAATTCTAGCAGGAGCTGCTTTGCGTATTAGGCCACTCACCCCTGATGTAGCCAATCCTCCAAGAGCTTACAAGACTCTTCTTTGTAAACTCTTCGAGGATTGGCTACATTAGGGGTGGGTGGCCTAATACGCAAAGCAGCTCCTGATAGAATTCCACCCCTGCTTATAGCATAGTAAGGATCATATCTTGTATGTCATGTGTTGAGAACTCAAAAATAGACTGTGGGGTTAAGTCAAGATGGTGGCCCCCTGGTTACGGGCTCCTCCCCAGCAAGTGTTCTACATCACTCCCTTTGGCAGTGTGGTTTTTGATCAACACTGCACTCTTCCGGGTCTGCACACAAGCAGCTGCCATATGCAGAGTGGGTCCCTTGGCAGGTATCTTCCCCCGGCTCTTGGGCAAGCCCTCACACCTGAAGCTGCTCTAGGGGCTGGATCTTTGCCATGCCACCCACATCCTACCCTCTACCACCTTTGATTCATTCCTGGAATCAAGACCTATCAGAGGAATTCAGGAGCTTCAGGTCACTCAGCACAGCCTGTCTCCTGCCTGAGACTGTGACTTCCCATCTCCAGGGTTGCCAAGCTCCAGGTAGTAGATGGAGATCTGGGGTTGCAACTGATCTCAAGGTCACAGAGATCAGGTCCTCTGGAGAAAATGGCTGCTTTGGAAGGCGGACCCTACCGCATTATACACCACTGAAATTCCTCCTCTCCCCAAACCCCACCCCCCTCAGGCTCCATCTCCCAAATCTCTAGGTATCTGCCAAACCAGAGCAGGTAACATTTGTTAACTAGCTCATGTGCACAGCCTGTTGGCAACTGTGATTCTCTGTCTTAGGCTCAGGGGTGGAATTCTAGCAGGAGCTCTTTTGCATATTAGGCCACACACCCCGATGTAGCCAATCCTCCAAGAGCTTACAGGGCTTTTTTGTAAGCTTTTGGAGGATTGGCTACATCAGGGGGTATGGCCTAATATGCAAATAAGCTCCTGCTAGAATACCACCCCTGCATAGGCCTACATGTGAAAGGCCTGTAGTCCTTTGCCTGGAATATTAGCGCACCTTATCCCTAAAATGGCATTATTTCTGGCCTCTGGATACAGTTTCCACTGGAGTTTTCCCATGACAATTTCATGGTCTTAAATTGAGCTTGCCCAGATTTCAGAGAGAACAGAAATGTGGCCATTAATCCCTCCTATGCTTCTATGGAGCAATCATATATGGCTGCAGGCCTTTCCTCAGGACAGTGAGTTCAAGATAATAATTATGAGCCCCTTAAAAGGAGATCCTAACCAAGATCTGGGTTCAGGGCTCTTCCTGGAGCACAAAACCAGGGCCTATCTGGAGCCTTCTCTAACACGGAGTATTAAGAGGTAAGAATTCTTTCATCGTCCTCCCTCAAACTGTTTTCTGTGCAAATGTTTCCCAACAGAATATCAGATTCTACATTTGTGGAAAATCACTTTTCAAGATTACCTTGGGATGCAGGCACAGCCTTCTTGTACCTGACAGTTGGGCTCTTGCTATTAAGTCCACTGGAGACGTGTTCTGCTGATACGTCTCATCAGGGGCGGAATTCTAGCAGGAGCTCCTTTGCATATTAGGCCACACACCCCTGATGTAGCCAATCCTCTAAGAGCTTACAAAAAAGAGCCCTGTAAACTATTGGAGGATTGGCTACATCAGGGGTGTGTGGCCTAATATGCAAAGCAGCTCCTGCTAGTATTCCACCCCTGCGTCTCATGGCCCCACCACAGATGGAAGAAAAGAAGAGAAACCAGAGACCTCCCGGAGAAGCCTCTTCTTCTCAAAACCCGGACACCGCAGCCTGCCAGTGGTTGGCTACACAGCTCAGATTCCCAGAGACAAGGCCTCCTATTCCTCCTCCACCCCCACCTCCCCCATTTTGGACAGTCAAACTGACCACAGTGCCCACCACAACAGCGCAGAAACAGGGACCGATGTTGAGCCCCCTTTGAGAACAAGGAAGAATCCGTTTCCCAAGATGAAAAGACTTCATTTTGGCCAAGACAGATGTGTCCTATACAGCGAGGGGGAGGAAATATTTGCACATGAGCTGTCTTCCTGATACCAAACTAGAGGATAAAAATATGCCAATTGGTGAACTGGTGGTGTACTAATTGGAAATTGAAATAGGGGCCTACTTTTGGAAATCACAACTTGTTATACCAAAGATAACAGAAATAGCTCCTAAAAAAGGAGAATCAACATTCAGCTGACAGACAGAGGCTCCAACTGGCCAAGTTTTCACAAACCCCATATATTTGCAATATTAACAGGACAAATCTCATTGGCAGCTATTTTATTCAAAGACGAAAAACCACTTGCCGAAGTAAAGGCAAGGCAGTGGATCAAAAGTATTTTTGTCTATTTATTGTTATCTGTTCCCCCTTCCCCTTAGGAGATCAGGGACCACGCTTGGTTCTTCCCTCCCTCATTCGATCCTCAAAACAACCCTGTGAGGTAGATTAGACTGAGAGAGTTTGACTGGCCCAAGGACACCTGGGAACTTCCTGGCAGTGGGGGGAATGGAACCCGGATCCCCTCGGTCCTAGTCCAATTCACGCGGCACTCCATCTCCTCTTAATTCTGGCCCATCAAACATGAAGGCCAGCTTTCTCCTAACATCGTCCCAGAGGGCAACAACAAGGTCTCCTTCCCAGCACAGGCTACCTGGTATTGGCCTGGTTCTTCAGTGCCTCTTTTCTTGTGGAGCACAGTGTCGTTCGGGGTTTTAGGGAGGGAGGGAAACAAAACAGAAAAGGCAAGCTCTGCCCCCAATAACTTCTCCTGTCTGGAGACAGGAGGGCAGACAACTCTGTCTCAAGGGCCCGTGGATGTCTGCCGATGAGACACTGCTCCCAACCGCCTGAGAGCTACTGTTGGCAGATTGTTCCTCAAAAACTCTCCGGCTTGTTTCTCAGACTGCCTGGGCTCTGGAGGATCTCCCCCCAAAAGCAAAAATAAAGAATGAACAGAGCCAGTCACGGTTAGCCCACCTTTCCCTTACTAACGCCTGCTGCTCTAACTCTGACTCTTTCTGTCCGCTGCATTGTTTGACATAATACCACGCTGGATACTTTTATTCCACTGTTTCCCATTTTTGTAAGTGCTCCTAAACTACCTCTTGCCCTCAGGCTGTTTAAATCCATTGCCCGAGACCGCTTAATCCTCAAGTGCGAAAAGAAGGCTGTAAATCAAGCCAGCAAGTAAAAATAACTGAAATACCTGTGGGACAAGAAGACCTTCAAAACTTTGCGAGGGGGGGAAAGGAGTCCCTGAAGAAGGGTCGTCTTCGTCCTTGGACTGTCAAGAGGGGCTCAGCATCTTCTGAGAGAAAAGGGCCAAGTTTCCTGTTCTGGATTTGTGAGCGAGGCGAAGGAGCCCATCGGGTGTGGCAGAGAGGTCTCTCCCGTTCCAAGCCTCCGCTCCTTTTGCAAAAAAAGAAACTGCCTACTTTATAATTCTCCTCCTTCCAAAAGCAGCCCTCCAGAGAGGGGGAAGCGCGGGGCCGTCAGCGCTCCGAACGCCCACCAGGGGTCGCTGTGGATCCACCGATGCCGCAGGGTGGGGTAAGGCATTACCCTCCAGCACCCCCACTCGACCCCCAAATCCCGTTCCTACCAGATTGGGGATGGGGCGGGGGGAAAGTTGTAATTTTGGGAAGCTGCTGGGCAGGAATGCAACGTGTGAAGCGGAGAGCTGCGTTGGGGACTTTCGCCTGAGTTGGTGTTTTGCAAAAGACCCACAAAACAAACTCACACGATTTCTCCCCAGGTTTTTTGCCCTCAACCGGGTGAAAAAGAGCAAGAGCTGCTTGTGCAGTTTTGCAGACGGGAAGCCCCGCTTATCGGTTTTTGGCCCAGCTGGTGGTTTCCTGCAGCGGTCCTGCCTTTCTTGCTTTTTACAGGAGTCCCTTAGGAAACAACTGGGAGCCTACAGGGAAAGAGCTGGGACTAGGGCTGCCAACCTCCAGGCGGGGCCTGGAGTGCCCCTCAGAACTAGGGTTGCCAAGTCCAATTCAAGAAATATCTGGGGACTTTGGGGGTGGAGCCAGGAGACTTTGGGGGTGGAGCCAGGAGACATTAGGGGTGGAGCCAAGATCAAGGCTGTGACAAGCATAATTGAACTCCATAGGGAGTTCTGGCCATCACATTGAAAGGGACGGCACACCTTTTCATTTCCTTTCTTCCATAGGAAATCACGAAGGATAGGGGCACCTTCTTTTGGGGCTCATAGAATTGGACCCCCTAGTCCAATCTTTTTGAAACTTGGGGGGTATCTTGGGGAGAGGCAGTAGATGTTACACTGAAAATTTGGTGCCTCTACCCCAAAAAACAGAGCCCCAGATACCCGCGGATCAATTCTCCATGATTTTCTATGGGAATAAATCTCTATAGGGAATAACAGAGTTCCCTCCCCTCCCCCCGCTTTCTGACGACCCTGAAGTGGGGGGAGGGCCTCCAAACCGGGGGATCCCCTGCCCCCACCTGGGGATTGGCAACCCTACTCAGAACTATAACCACTACTCTCCAGACTGCAGAGATCAGTTCTGCTAGAAGCAGGGGAGGGGACACGATGCCATCACATCTCTCCTGAGCGCCTTCCTCTCCCCAGACTCTCACCTCCCCAGGCTCCACCCCCAAATCTCTGGGAATTTCCCAACCAAAAGTTGGCAACCTTCAGAATGAACACCTGCAGGATGGAGCCCAGCCCTGGCTTCGAAGACAACCCACCACATTTTATAACCCAAATGACTCACTTCCTTTCTGGGCTTAATACTTTTCAAACTAAGTGTTTAGCAATGGTGAAAACATTTAAAATGCAGACATTTTTGATTTTCAAGGAAAGCTGGGACCTTCCCCAAAGTTATCCCGGCTGCTCCCTGGTGAATCTGCACAGGGAGCCCTCCCTCCCCTGGAATACAGGAAGCTGTCTTACACCAAATCCCTGCTGAGGTTTCTCTCCCCTCTCAAACCTCTGCCCCCGCCCCCTCAAATCCCCTGGGATTTCCCAACCCAGAGATGGAGACCCTAAAACGACCTGTGTTTGAAGCAAACGTGGATGGTTTTGTCAACAAAGTGCAGACTCGAACCTGGGTGATCTTTCGCAGGCCTCATTTTGGACAGGAGCTCACAGGAGCAGAGCTCCGGAACCTCTAAATCTTATTGTGCTCTTTCTTTCTTACCCCCACCCCGCAAATAATTGCTTTTGGCTCCTTTGTTCAAACCCCCTGTGAGAATTTTTGTGAACTCTTAAGATTTAATAAACTTTCTAATATTTCTCCCCCCACAAAAAATGGGAAAATAATCAAAACATAAAGCAGATGGGAATCTTCATCGCGCCACTGTTGTCATATAGGAGAAAGAAATTTAAAAAGCACGATGGGAGTAAGGTTTTATGATGACAGTTCTAATTCAAGAAGCATTTTAAGGAAGATGCTGAGCTGATATAATTTAGTACACTATCTGGTGATGTCAGGGATGATGTGGCATATGCGAGTGAGTTCTGCTAATGAGCTCTGGCACCTCTTTTTCCACGAAATGACCCCAGGGCTTTCGCCAGAATAAGACCCTTGCTTTAGAATTCCCAACTGAACCAGGGTAAATTGTTGCATTCTGTCTCCTGCCTGGATGACTCAGATAACATTCTGTAATGGTGTTGTTCCCTAATAGGCCACGGAGAGGAATATGGCATTCCAATGAAGGTCACTAAGCCGCTTGTTACACCCAATGCTATCATTGGGTCCCGAGTCATCATAGCAAGTGTCTGTTCATGGGGGAGCTTGGCTTTCACATAACGAGCTTTAACTTGGCAGGGCAGGTGCTAAAGGAATATGATGTTCCTGAAATATTGCTGGTGAGGATCCATTGCTGCTACTGACCATAAACGATGGAACTCCATCCCTCAAGGGTGAGGTCACATTTCAGTGACTTTGCATTCAGAAGGTCCCAGATCCAATCCCCAGAATCTCCATCTCAGGTCTAAGTGATGAAGAAGATGATATTAGATTTATATCCCACCCTATACTCTGAGTCTCAGAGCGGTCACAATCTCCTCTGCCTCCCCGCCCCCATACGCACAACAGACACCCTGTGAGGTGGGTGGGGCTGAGAGAGTTCTTACAGCAGCTGCCCTTTCAAGGACAACTTCTGCGAGAGCTATGGCTGAGCCAAGGCCATTCCAGCAGCTGCAAGGGAAGGAGTGGGGAATCAAGTCCGGTTCTCCCAGATAAGATTCTGTGCACTTAACCACTACACCAAACTGGTGAAAGACCTCTGCCTGAGACTGCAGAGAGCCACTGCCTATTAGAGGAAGCAAGACTAAGCTTTGAGAGCCAGCTTGGTGTAGTGGTTAAGTGTGCGGACTCTTATCTGGGAGAACCGGGTTTGATTCCCCACTCCTCCACTTACAGCTGCTGGAATGGCCTTGGGTCAGCCATAGCTCTTGCAGAGTTGTCCTTGAAAGCGCAGCTGCTGTAAGACCTCTCTCAGCCCCACCTACCTCCCAGGGTGTCTATTGTGGGGGAGGAAGGTAAAGGAGGTTGTGACCGCTCTGAGACGCTGAAATTCAGAGTATAGGGCATAATATAAATCAAATTTCTTCTTCTAACTCAGCAGTCCCCTTCATGCGTTCATGCAAGGGGTGACTGTCCCAACATTGCTGTGTTCCAAAAAACCTTTGAAAGGATTGTTGTCACCTTGGATTTGAATGGCTCTTGGTGGTGGTGGTGGAAAGTGCCATCAAGTTGCAGCCAAGTTATGGCAAGCCCTCAAGGGGTTTTCAAGGCAAGAGACATTTGCCATAACCAAGGATGATCATGCTTAGCTTACAAAATTAGATTGGGGGTGGAGCAACAGTGGGCAGGCTTCTAGTGTCCTGGCTCCACTAGTGGACCTCATGAAGGCACCTGGAGTTTTTTGCCACTGTGTGACACAGAGTGCTGGACTGGATGGGCCACTGACCTGATCCAACATGGCTTCTCTGATGTACTTATGTGATGCAGAGAGTTGGACTGGATGGGCCACTGGCCTGATCCAACATGGCTTCTCTTATGTTTTTATGATAACACTAGGATAGGCTGCGCTGTCCAGATCAGGACTGAATGACTCTTATAATAATGTAATGCTTTAATGGTTGTTTTTTAAATAATAATTTTTAATGTTTTCTGTTGTAAACTCCCTTGAGCATCTTTGACAGAAAAGCAACTGAGGCATTTTTGATATGATTAAGTAAATGAGCAGGTGGTTGAAAGACCCATTGGATCCATTGTGTACACAGGCTTCTGAAACCCAATTGTATAAACCAGGGGTGGCCAAACTTGCTTAATGTAAGAGACATACAAAATAAATGTCAGATGTTTGAGACCCGCAAGGCAGGAACGTCAGATTTTGAGGGAGGGAAGGAGAGAAGGAAGACAAATAGATGGAAGAAAGGGGAAAGAGAGGTGGAAGGAAAGCAACTTTAACTTTAAATGCATTCTTTAAATGCTGGCTGGCTGGCTTGGAGAATGATTTATACAGACAAAAGCCATCTCCAGCTGGCAGATGGAGTAGTGGGGGCTTTGAAAGCCACACAATATGTGTGAAAGAACCACATGTGGCTCCTGAGCCACAGTTTGGCCACCCCTGGTCTAAACAAACCCAATTATCATTTTGGATTTTGTTACAATGGCTCTCTTCCTATGCTTCCAAGCTAGCTGTTGAGCATTTCTTTTTCTTCACAGAAATTAGGTATGATAATAAGCTTGGTGTGTAAATTTTAAGAGGATCTGTCATAGTCCCAGTAGCCCACTGAGTGAATTCTGAGAATATCCCCCACATACCTTTGAGATTCTTGGGAAATTCTTCAGTTTTTTTCGGTCATGACATTTGTAGCAAACCCAACGGGACTGAACTCGGTTTCTCAGGAACTCTACCACAGGCCTGTCTAGAGACCAACAGTATCTGGATTTAAGCTGTATTCTCTCTTCATTTAAATTCCAAGGGTTTTTTTTCTTATTAGCTTCCAATATAAACTCAGCTAATTAATGTAAACGTCTTGCTTTAAGGGCTCAGACACAGTTTACATCACGTTGATGTAAATTCAGGCATGGAAGCAGTTGAGACAGTGCCATAATTTGAAACCATTCAAAACTTTATTGATTCTTGTAATAAAGAAACCCAGACACCAAATAAAGGAAAACTGTAACAGGGTGCCAGAAATAGAATGGTAAGCTTAGGATACAAGGCATAGTTACAGAGAAGCACAAATAACATGCTTCTGAAATGGGTCACGTGGTGGTATGGGGCTGTACTGATGGGTGCGGTGGGGAGCGGCCTTCGTTCTCACAGCTTTGAAGAGACAGTGCTACAATTGAGGATTCAGGTTGAGCTGTGGGGCAAAACCTGGCCTGGATTCATAAAATGGCGCCTGGCGACCAAGTCTGTTCCTTGCCTGCATCTGGTTTACATTCTCCACAAGAGGAGAAGGTTTTTATAACCCACTTTCCCACTACCTTAAGGAGTCTCAAAACAGCTTACAATCTCTTCCCCTTCTTCTCCCTACAACAGGTACCCTATGAAGTAGATGGAGCTGAGAGAGGTTTGAGAGAACTGTGACTGGCCCAGGATCGCCCTGCAGGATTCATGTGGAGGAGGAGTGGGGAATCAAACCCAGCTCTGCAAATTAGAGTCCACTGCTCTTAACCATAACACCATGCTGGCAAAAAACACTGTCTTGAAGCTTTCAGGTTCTTTGGGACAAAATGAGTGCATTACAACCAGGGAGACATTTGGGGTAGGATTGGACACTGCCCCCTTACTTGGGCACTGATGCCAGGCTGCCACCGTTGTATTCCTCGTTGTAGTATGTTTACTTTGACACAAAGCCTTCAGTAGCAGCCACTGAGAAATCCCAGGCCTTCTTGTGTTGCTAGACACGTGGGAGGCAAAAGGCTCCAAAGGAATAGCCATGTTGGTCTGTTGCATCAAAATAAAGCAGAAGTCCAGCGGCACCCTCAAAACTTACACAATTGATTCTTTCTGTGAGTCAAAGTTCACTTCATTGTGCGCACTCTTTTGTCCACTTGTGTGCCTGACGAAGCAAGCTCTGACTCACAAAAGCAGGGGTGTCAGCGGGGCTTTTTTGGTAGCAAAAGCTCAGCAAGAACTCATTTGCATATTAGGCCACACACCCCTGACATCACCATTGTTTTGCATAGGGCCTTTTAGTGGGAAAAGCCTGGCAAGAGCTCATTTGCATATTAAGCCACACCCCTGACACCTAGCCAGCTGAGATTGCGTTCCTGTTAAAAAAAAAAAGCCCTGGGTGTCAGACATGTGGCCCAGGGGCTGAATTAGGCCCCCAGAGGGCTCCTACCAGGTCCACAACCAATTCATTGTCATCTGCTTCCTTCTCCCTCTCTTGCTTCTTTCTGCATCACCACTCGCTTTGCCAGGCTTGTTCAATCACACAGGAGCTACAGAGCAAAGCTCCTAACTTGGGGAGGAGGTGGGGGAAGGAGAGAGAGCTTTGCGAGGCTCTCTTAACTGCACAGCAGAGCTACTGAGCCAAGCCTCTTTTTCTTCTGTTGGCTGAGGCTCAACAAGCCAGTGAGGTGGATTAGGCTGAGTGTGTGTGTTTGTCTGTGTCCTTTATAAAGTTTATATATCCCCTACCTTGTATTACATTTTATGACACACATGGCCCGGCCCAACAAGATCAAGATCCAATGCTCATAATAAATGAATTTGACACCCCTGCACTAAAGGTTCTTCTGAAATCACTTTCACCAGTCTTTAATGGGTTCCTGGGCTCCCGTTTAGCTTGGGTGGCTAGTAGCAGAAGGCAAGTTGAGTCCTCAGCTGAGCTGTATCTGCAAATTCACCTCCTCATCCCTGCCCCGCCACCCCCCCCCCCCGTCCCAGTAATTCTCTTGCCTTCACTCCAGCAAGATAAAATAAACTCTGTCACTGGCCATAGAGGCGCATAATCTAACTTTAACTTTGGACCCCACAAAGACACAAAATCTCTCACCCTAAAGAGTACTCAGAGGTGCTTTGAAATATTCCTTCAATGTGGGTCTTCCTGAAAAGACTGAAATGGGAAGTGTGCTTGTCATGACATCTTATACCTATCAGTGAAGGATTTCTGTCCTTGGCCACATTTCTTTTCCAATGTCAGACACCTTCCTTTCTGCTGTGAGGCAGACCAGGGGCAGTGGTGGGCTCACTGCTGACAGGAATCTCAGAGCTGTGCTGCTGTGATCCAGATGAAAAAGGGGCCAGTGTCTGTCATGGGGTGGGGGGAGAGGGGAGGTATTTGTTAATATCCTGCGTTGTGCAGGGACTTGGACTAGATGACCCTGGAGGTCCCTTCCAACTCTATGATTCTATGAGCACTTTTTTTTCTTGCCTTCTGTCCTTGCAAGAACCTGAGGAGATGCAGCCTTTTGGCCAGAGTGTTGCAGAATGCCACCAAACTCTATGGTTTTTTTACCATAGAGTTTCAGGAAAACAATTGCACATCCCATGACACAATGACACCAGGTTACATGGATGGAAATGATGTCACAGTGTTATGGGTTGTGCTCCCCCAGTCTCCAGGGGTCTCCAGGGGTGACTACCAAAGGGCAGGGCACCATACCCAAGGAGTAACTGCTCCTTAGTGCTGAATCTGATTTTATATAATGTTTATTGACTTTAACTACAAAGGAGAAAAGCAAGAGCAAAGATATATGAAAGGGGGGAAAGGGCATTTACAGAGTAGGAAGAACAGAAACAGAGAAAAGTACAAATATATCAGTTATAATTCTACCTCCAAATAAAATACCCAGATCATTTTACCTACAAGTATGAAATTCTCCATATATTTTACCATCCTTGTATTTCATTATAGAAAATTTTTACTAAACTACTAGCAATATAAATCTAAACAATTCTTCTTGAACACAAATAAGTATAAGTATATATATATAAAAATTCAAAGCCATCTCAACACAAAGCTGTCCAATTTAGCTTAACCATGTAAAAAGCACAGACTAATTTGTTGGTTTAACAATATCCTTATTAAAATAAGCACATAAAAACCATCTCTCTATCCTTAACAAATTAAAAAGATACAACATAGTAATTTGTCTATCTCAGTATAAACAGTTTCTCCAAAGGAGCGTATTAAAAAACAAATCTACCAAATTAAAAAATAATTGTACTGTCTGCCTTTTTAACAATTAATCCAACTCTTATATCAATATGAACAATTTCACCAAATAAGCATACTAAGAATAAATCTGCTATGTAAAAAATAATTGTGTTGTCTGCACTCTTTAGCATTGATCCAAATTAACTGTATATTTAAATAAAATATTAACAACACCCTTCCTTCCTTAGGATCTCCCTTAGTCTTCTAAAATCACATATCAATTCAGTATTAATACTTCCATAATTGTTTACGCCCAAGGAAAATCAGAACTCAGGAATCCTTCTTCCCAAAATTTAAAAACTTTTAAGTTCCTTTAGTTTCTATATCCATATTACGCCAGAGAAAACCAACTTAGTGAAACCCAGACAACAGACTTCGCCTTTTAAAATCGTGTGTTAGTTCTTGTTGAGAGTTCCATATCCAACTATCCACAAAGAGGGAAAAAGTTCAAGAGTCCTTCTTCCTGAAAGATTTACACATCTTAATTTGCTGGTTGGGATGCACCTTCTCTCTTCTCAGTGTAGCCTGCCCGCTCTATAATGGGAAGAAGAATTCTATGCCATTTCTTCCTCTCAGCATGACTTCACTCAGTCTTAATTTCCGGTCTTGTTTTGTAGCTGCACCATAAGGAACCATTTTGGTTTTCTTTTGTTCGTTTCGGAATGGATCACTTTCACATTCTGATTCCGCAGATGTCACCAGAATCTCTTTAGCACTCAGCTCATGAAGATTTGAAAGTTCACTAGCTTTCAGCATAAAAACTCCCATTTGCTTTCTAATCAGCTGCATTAATGAGCCAAGATCCTGTTTCAGAGAACTAATATTCCATAAAATATCTTTTTTATAAGACATTTCACTTGGCAGTACCATTTTTCTCTGTCAGCAAACTCAGTCTCTTAATCCAAGTTGAAAAGTAGCTTAAAGATCCTGTTCAATCATCATTCCAAATCAGCTCCAGCTGAGATTTCAAATGTTATCATTTCAATTTCAGTCAAACGACAGGGACAGATCTCTCTAAAATATATCTCATTTATGTTCAGATCATATTGCAGCCGAATAATAGTCTCTTTAACATATGTCCAATTATAATCCGGGTTGATTTAAGTATTTGTATTCAATCCAATTCAAGTAATTGCCGATACTTCAAATTGCTCTTTGACTTTTCGAGGCCTCATTCGCAAGAGAAGTAGGCATATAATCAGCCTCTATCTCTTCCTTTGAGCTAGCTGCTCGTTGTTATGTAAAACGACCCATTAGCCAGTGGTATTGAACGCTCACTTACTTGTCAAGTAGAATTGCCATGTTAGAAGTAGAAAGGCAATACATCAAAAGCTTACTGAAAGGAGTGAAAGAAAGCGGTCAGGCGTTCATCTTTTTCCTGCTACGCGAGCTATCATGGCAGCAGAGCCTCAGGACATGCAAGAAGCACAGGAGCAGTTGCCGCTGTACCCCTAGCTTTGTGCAAAAGTCCCATGCCAAAGAAAAAAACCTCCAGGGTCTTCCTATGGGGGCGCCACGTCTGTGACACCCCTCCAACTGCCAGATTCAAAGGTGCCACAGGAGGACAATCTGCAGACACCCCTGAAGTCAAGATGACATAACCTGGAAGCTCCCTTAGTGCTGAATCTGAGAAGGTCCCAGGTTCAGTCCCTAGCATCTCCATTTAAGGATCCAGTCTTTGGTGACGTGAAAGATCATGGCTTGAGAACCTGGAGAGCTACTTCCAGTCTGAGTAGACCACACCAATTTTAATGGGCCAGTAATCTGTTTCTCTGTCAGGTAGATCTATGTGTTCATGTGAATCAGTACACCAAGTCTTCTTCCCTGTGCCACATCACCAGCTTGCCCTACTTCTTCACAGACTGTTATTGAACACTAACAAGAAACAGCTGCTTTGTTAATAAACCAGTTTGTAGCATATAATTATCCAATCTCTCCCGCACCCTCCCCCCCACCCCACACACAAGCATGTATTTATGTATAAGAAGAAGTCCCCCCTGGTGATCTAGGAATTTACTCAGGACAAAGAGTTCCTTCATGGTGGTCCACAAAATGAAAAACTGGGAGAACAGACAGGGCAGATGAGGCAAAGGTTGATGTTGGCAGCCATGCTTCTAGAATGTTCATCCTGCACAACAGGCACCAAGCTGAAGAAACCAAACGTCTATAGAAAGCATGGAAATGTCTTTGGACAAACTGTTTATTTCAATGGGGAAATACATTACCGCCTACAGTGTATATTACTGTTTTATGATTTCATTGTGTAGTTATATGGTTTTAATTTGTAAGGTTTTAACTGTTGTCTAATCTATGTTGTTATCTGCCCTGAGCCCGCTGGTGGAAAAGGGTGGAATATAAGCCAACTAAAATAAATAAATAAAATTTCAGTCTCTAGTCTTGTAGTGAAATACTTAGGGATTGTAGGCCCTCCCCGAACCAAGGGACCCTTCTAGCTTCCACGCAGAAAGTGTTTGAATTTAATAGGCAATTCAAATTGGACCTGTATGAATTATATGAATATAACTCATACCATAGTATTCCTTGTTACTCTTTTTGGTTGCGCGAGTAGGATAGTGAAGAAAGCCGAGACGAAGAAAGAGTAGGATCATGAAGAAGGCTGACAGGAAAGCTGACAGAAAGTTGATTAATTTGAAATGTAGTGTTGGAGGAAAGTTTTATGGATACCACGGACTTCCAAAAAGACAAATAAGTAGGCTGTAAATCAAATCAAGCCTGGATTCTCCCTAGAAACTAAAATGAGCAAACTAAGGCTATCATACTTTGGTCACATTATGAGAAGACCAGACCCACTGGAAAAGGCAACAATGCTGGTTAAGTGGAAGGCAGAAAGGAAAGAGGAAGCCCCAACACGAGACAGATTAACTCTATAAAAGAAGGAATGACCTTCATTTTGAATGAGAGGATGTTTTAGAGGTGGTTCATTCACAGAGTCATATTTTCTTGCTCCAGTGCCTGAATTTATCCAGCCACCTTTGTGTTTTGTTGTGTAAAAATGGATTCCCACTAGGGTTACCTGGTGGCTGGAGAGCTCCCGCTATAACAACTGATCTCCAGGCTACAGAGATAAATTCTCCTGAGGAAAATGGTCACTTTGGCAGATGGACTTTGTGGCATTATACCACATTGAAGTCCCTCTCCAAACCCCATCCTGCTAAGGCTCCACCCCCAAATCTCCTGGCATTTTCTAATCTGGAGCTGGCAACCCTACCTCCACCCTCCATTTTCTTATAGATGAATGGCAGCTTTCCTGTTATTGTGGTTTTTGGATATGGCCATCAGATACTTCTGTTATATCCTGCAAAAATTAATTTCTTTGTCTTATAGTTTCAAGAATGGTTATGATATTCTGTGTTGTCCCCAAGGGAAGACATGGATTTCAGATGGATGAGAGGTTTATTAATGGACAGATGGGTATAAATTGGTTTAAGATTGCACTGTTTAAGCTGGCTAAATTAACTAAAATTTTAGGTAATTAATCAGGAGACACCAGTTTCATCTGCAGAAAGGGAGTAAGAGACAATGAATGGGATGTTACATCTTGCTACATGATAGCCAATCAAGTTTGACTGTGTGATGACATTAACTGACAGCAAATGGAATCACTTGAGAGTAAGAAGACGACATGGGAAGTGGACAATACCACCCCCCCCCCCCCGAAAGTCAAAATATTAAGCCTTCTTTTAAAATAACACCAACAATGTTCACACAAAAAAAGGCACCTGTAAGTAATCTTGATTGAATTTTGGGTAAAAAGAAGGTAATTGGTTGAAATTCTTTCATTACTTTTCTTCAGCAAAACAGTAGAGTTATTGAGACTGGGAAAATGTGGCAGTGGAAAGGTCTAGTGGGTCTCTGTCAACACAGATACAACCTCCAAAGGTGAAATAGAGCCTGCCTCCTTCCCCCACACCACAGCCCCAATCCCAGCCAGGCTCATGGGACATTTGAGAACTGAGTTCTGACCAGCGTTATCTGCCTGTGACACAATAGAAGAGTTGGGTTGAAGGAACCCGGATCTGATTCATGGGGAAATGTCTTATCTTGTTTGGCCACACCCTAACGTAGATAGCCCAGGTAGGATTGCCAAATTCAATTCAAGAAATATCTGGGGATTTTGGAGGCGGAGCCAAAAGACTTTGGGGGTGGACTCAGGAGACACTGGGGTGGAGCCAGGAGAAAGGTTGTGACAAGCATAACTGAACTCCAAAGGGAGTTCTGGCCAACACATTTAGAGGAACTGCACAGCTTTTAAATGCCTTCCCTCAATGGAAATAATGAAGGATAGGGGCAACTTCTTTTGGGACTCATAGAATTGGACCTCCTGGTCCAATCCTTTTAAAACTTTGAGGGTGTTTTGAGGAGAGGCACCAGATGGTATGCTGAAGATGTGGTATTTCTACTTCCAAAAACAGCCCCCACCCCAGAGCCCCAGATACCTGCAGATCAATTCTCCATTATACCCTATGAGAATTGGTTTCCACATAGGGAATAATGGAGCCATTTCCTTCTCCCCTTCCCCGCTGTCTGATGACCCTGAAGTGGGGGGAGGGTCTCAAACCGGGGGATCCCTTGCCACCACCTGGGGATTGTGCAACCAACATATGTATTTGGAAATTGTCCATACTGAATAGAAATGACTGTAAGCGTCATTTGGAAGGTATGCTTTTATTTTTTAAAATGTGTATAGACAATTTTTCAAAATATGCTTAAAATATTTTGTATGGTTTATTGTTACATTTATATTTATGTACAGCTCCTAGAAGCAATCGCGAAACGTGGAATAAGTACAGCCGCATCGCATTTCATTCTTTGTGCCTTGCTGTACAGAAGAGATCATCAGGGACATTGGTCTCCGTGGAAAACTCTACCTGTGGAATTACTACCTGCACCCATCCTCCAAAGAATTTTGGACATTGTTTGCCTTTGAAGTGACTTTGGGCGAGAGGTTGATGTTCCTTATGTACTTTTCCTATGAAATGACATTGTTCAATATGGAATATTAGTTTTGTATGTTGTTTAGTAAATTGAAGCTCGTATAATTTCTGAGGCTGGTTTATGCGGAGGTTTGTTAACCTGCTTGTCCTGTACCACCTGGGGACTGGCAACCCTAAGCCCAGGCTAGCCTAATCTCATCAGATCTTGGAAGCTAAGCAGGGTTGGTTCTGGTCAATATTTGGATGAGATCTGCCCTGAGACCGCTTACGGGAAAGGGTGGAATATAAGCCTACAAAAACAAAGACAAATCTTCCTGGAGCTTACAGTGGGTCCTGTACTAAGAGCCCTGTAAACTCTTGGAGGATTGGCTCCATCAAGGGTGTGTGGCCCAATATGCAAAGCAGTTCAAACTACCTCTGAATATCTCTTGCCTTGAAAACCCTAGGGGGTTGCCTTGAGTCATCTGTGACTTGATGACCCACTGCACAAATGCAGTTTGGGTATATGGTTGCCAACTCTGGGTTGGGGAATTCCTAGAGAACTGATACTAGCTGTTTTCTGCATGGAAACTGGTCTCTGTGATCTGGACATCGGCTGTCAGTCCAGGAGATCTCTGAGCCCCACCTGGAGCTTGGCAACCAGGTGCTTTCCTCCAGGTACCCAATGAAGTGTTCTGTTGCTCTCCCCCCATTCTTCAATAACTCCATTTGTCTCTAAAGTTCTGCTAGACCCCTTCTGGAGAGTGGAACAAATGGGAAAGTTGCTGAGGAATCTTCATAGTAATCTTTCTAAAGGAAGCAAATATAAGCAGGGACGACCCTACTGAGCAAATATTTTTGTTAAACTGTGTGTCTTTCCTATGGTGTTTGTTTGTTAATCTGTTCTCCTTTATAAATACAAGTCGAAGCGAAGCTGAGGCCATGGAAGGTCTGAATGGTTGTTTATCAGCTCTCTGTGACTTTGGGTTTCTCAGACTCAGGTCTGGCTCATTTTGTAAAAGAAAAAAAATGTTTAGACTCTTTAGTACTGTTATCATGTATTTGGGGTTAATCCGTGGGATCAATTCCATGGGTTTCAACAGGAAACACATTTCTATTAGCAGTCTTCCCCAACTGGGATAAAATTCTGAGGGATTGGACCCCTTGCCCATTGGATCCTCCTCATATTTCAAACAAATAGGGGAAGTGTCTGCATTCATGGGACAATGATACAGACAGCCAGGGCTTTCTTTGTAGCAGGAACTCCTTTGCATATTAGGCCACACACCCCTGATGTAGCCAATCCGCCAAGAGTTTACAGTAGGCCCTGTAAGAAGAGTCCCGTAAGCTCTTGGAGGATTGGCTACATAAGAGAGGTGTGGCCTACTATGCAAAGGAGTTCCTGCTACAAAAAAAAAGCCATGCAGACACACAAGACATTTCCAGCTCGAATTCCCTCTTCCCCAATGCAACTGGGATTAAATTCTCAAGAGACTGAAACCCTCGTCCAAGGGATCCTGTTTTAGGGTTGCCTAGTCCTTTTTCAGTCCTGGTGGGGGATTTTCATGCGTGCACGAAATAACGTCACCCAGAAGTGACATCATCAAAATGGTGGCGTGCACATGGGCTGCTCTAGGTGTTTCCAGGAAAACTCTATGGTTTTTCTGGACGCTCTAGCCATTTGGGAGGTTAAAACTCTATGGTACCCATTGTTTCTGAGTTTTCCCAAAAATGCATAGAGCAGCCTCAGTGCAGGCCGCCATTTGGATGACGTCACTTTCGGGTGATGTCATCGCGCCGGCGATGCAGGGGGAGGTTCCCCCCACTGGCCCAATGTAGGAACCTCCCGAGCAGGAGATTCCCTGCCCAGACCAGGGGCTTGGCAGCCCTATCCTGTTTACTAATTGGTAGCGAGAGAGGACAAAGGGTTACAGGCAGGGGTGGAATTCTAGCAGGATCTCCTTTGCATATTAAGCCACATTCCCATGATGTAGCCAATCCTCTAAGAGTTTATGAGGTTCTTTTTTGTAAGCTCTTGGAGGATTGGCTACATCAGGGGGTGTGGCCTAATATGCAAAGGAGCTGCTGCTAGAATTCCACCCCTGGTTACAGGCCACCCTTAGCTGAGTAGAGGGTTGAGTTTTTCTCTTTCTCCCTTTTTTGATCGGCTGTGCAGAGTTTTGAAAATGTTTCTGACACTATAGCATAAGGATCTTTGTGGTATGGTTAAAGGTAAGCTGCAGGAGGCATTTTGTGGCTGGTTTTGTCTCCTGTTGCAGCCATTTTGGAAGAGATTGGATTTAAACCCTGCCCTTCACTTGGAGTCTCAGAGAAGCTTACAATCTCCTTTCCCTTCCTCTCCCCACAACAGACCCTCTATGAGGTAGGTGGAGCTGAAACAGCACTGAGAGAACTGCTTTTGAGAGAACAGCTCTGAGAGAACCGTGACTAATCCAAGGTCACCCAGCAGCTGCAAGTGGAGGAGTGGGGGGATCAAACCCAGTTCTCCCAGATTAGAATTCATGCTCTTAACCACTACACCACACTGGCTTTTTAAAACTGAGAACCCCTGAGTCTGCTTGGGACCCCTGACTCAGACAGCTGCTCTCCGAAGTCTCAAATAGAGGTCTTCCACATTATGTACTATCTTATCCTTTTAACTGGAGATATTGAGGATTGAATCGAGGACCATCTGCGTACCAAGCAGATCTTGGAAACTTTCCTCTTTCTTTATCCGCAGCATGGCCACCATGCATGGCATAGACAGCCCCGCCTATTTTAATTTTACTGAATCAAGCAAGTAGCAGCAATTTCTCAGCTTCTGGAAAGGCAGAAGAATCTCAAACCGATGCAGTCCCAACAAGAGCAAGGTGTTACTGATCCTTCCTCCATAATTTATAGTCCAGTTGGCATTTCTGACTATATTTTCTCCCACAGTAAAGTGTGAAGTGTCGAAGAAAGCTGTGAATTTGGTGTGTTGTATTTTTTCCGTGTTGCCTGATCAGATGTGCACGGGACTGGAAAGTGCAGCTGCATTTGTTTTGTTTGCTGGTCACCAGAGAAACCCAAGGGAGAGATCTTGAAATTAGCTTTCCAAGGAATTCCAGCAGGACATATAGATGTTCTGCTAAGAGCTCACTACATGGGCTTTCCTTCTGTATTTTCCCCAGTGCTGGTTTGGAATGTGTAATCTCTTTTAACTCTGCTCCAGGCATCCCTGGACATTGTACACTTCCCCCAAAGTACTACTTGTGCATTTTGTCATCGCCCTGAAAGGTTTCCTTTGCCTGACACCACTCTACTGAAAATTCTTTGGCAAAAGCTGTCAGAAGAATGACCATGTTTCTGATGTCCAGCGGTCAGAGGGCAAATGCGTACTTGTACCTTGGAACAAGGTGGTCAGAAACAGAGACCACCATTTTGCAGTGACTAATGGGGAGGAATTTAGGAAAAAGGGTTAATTATGGAATTAGCCAAAAGGAGAGACGGAGACAGTCTTGGGAAAAGAGGGGGCTGCATTCTGCAGAAACAGGCAAAACCCAAGGAACTGCTCTGAATCCAAGAATGTGGGTTTCCCCCCTGAATCCTGTGGTTGGAAAGAAACCATATTTGACTGGAACAAGCACCTAAGCTCCTTGCCTTTATTTCTTATAGGGTGCGGTCACACGTCACATTAAAAGCGGGCGTGCAGCGCTCCAATTTGAACCACTGAATATTGGTTCAACGTAAGGGCCGATCAGACAAGCATCTAAGAATGTGACTCATCCTGATATCATCCTGTTGCTGAACGATCAGACATATTGAATGCTGTCATGCTCTTTTCTTGGATCATGTGCACAACCGATCAAGCAGATTCAAAGTCGTCTCACTCTCATTCAGTTGCTGAGCAGTCATACGGTTATTCCTGCCGTGGTGTTTTCATTAAACATACACCCAAACGTTGGGAGGTGGGGAATCAAACATTGCTTCAATGTGTGTGTGTGTGTGGGAGTTCTGGGAATTAACGTTGCCGATTCAAACTAGGGGACTGGCAGGAACTAATTTTCTGAAAATGGGCAGTGACAATGATATCTGGAAATCCTCCACATTGAAAAAAAGATTCCCCCCCCCCTTGTTCTTCCGCTCATGTGGATTCTGTGTTGATCAGAGAATCAGAAGCCTCACCTCAGATTCCCGATGATCTGGTTGTGGGCATGTTTGCTCGGGCTTGCTTTTTTTTTTAACGGTGGGAGGGGCAGAAGGCAGATGCCGAACATCCTAAGGGGCAGTATCCCGCGTGTGCTGTCCAAATGGGAATAAACCGAATGTGTCCCGCTTCAGTGGAAAAGGACCAGACTTTCTAATAACGCTGACATCAAACCGGGGCAAGTCGGGATGCTGACGAGTTGCATTCGAGGGATAGATGTGGTCATCTGAACGTGCCAATAAAATCCAAGCAGGAACCGTGGGTAAGACAGAGCTAAAGGCACGTGTGAACACACCCATAAACTGTGAAGTTTGTAGCCAGTGGATGTGGTGAGGGCCAGTAGTCCCGATGGCTTGAAAAGGAGGTGAGACATGTTCATGGAGGAGAGGTCCATCCATGGCTACTAGCCATGGTGCCTGAAGAGAACCTCTGTATACGACGGTAGCAAACTTTCTGAATACCCATGCTTAAGAGGCAACATCAAAGAAAGCCCTTAGCCTTACTGTTGCTCATTGGCCCTACAGGAGAACTGTTTTGGCCACTGTGGGAAATAGGATGCTGGGACAGATGAGCCACTGGTCCAATCCAGCAGGGCTTTTCTGATGTTCCTTTAGGGGCCAACTGCTAGCCAGGAAAAAATGGAAAGTTTGTATTAAAGTGTCCCTGATGTAGGGCTGTTGCATACACACAACCTCAGATGTTGTCATGGAATCATAGCCGCCCTGAGTCCGCTTGCGGAGAGGGCGGGATAGAAATTTAAAGTAATAAATAAATTATCACCCTGTTACTCGATACAATTCCTGGCCACATAAAAACAAAGCAAGGCTTTGCTGTTTTTTATATTGAATTGTATGCTCGTCTAAAGACCATAATAAACAACTACTAAAGGTAAAAAAACCGTAAAGGTAGTCCCCTGTGCAAGCACTAGTTGTTTCTGACTCTGGGATGGCGTTCCATCATGACGTTTTCATGGCAGACTTTTTGCAGGGTGCTTTGCCATTGCCTTCCCCAGTCATCTGTGCTTTACCCCCAGCAAGCTGGGGACTCATTTTACTGACCTCGGAAGGATGGAAGGCTGAGTCAGCCTTGAGCCGGCTACCTGAACCCAGCTTCCGTCGGGATAAAACTCAGGTGGTGAGCAGAGAGCTTGGACTGCAATACAGCAGCTTTACCACTCTTCACCACGGGGCTGTTAAGCAAGTACTACTACCGCCTAACTAACCAGAGACGACTTTCAGGAAATTACCTCATGTCACACATGTGGCACTAGTACTTAGACATTTCCATACTGTTCCCAAAAGGGCTGGCATCAGCATACCCTGAGTTGCCTGGGCCTAGGACTTCTGGTGGGCCCACTGCCACTGACCCTCCCCCCCACCTATACCCTCCCCTGTCACATATCTGTACCCTTACTCCCCAGAGCCATTTGCCTATACCCTGCTGGGTTTCTTCTTCTCCAGAACCCACCCTATGTAGGCTTCACTCTCAAAATCTCCAGGAATTTCCCAAGGCAGAATTGGAAACTCTAGTTGGAACCCAGCCCTGCAGAAATATCTCATAAGAACATAAAAACATAAGAGAAGCCATGTTGTATCAGGCCAATGACCCATCCAGTCCAACACTCTGTGTCACACAGTGGCCAAAAAAAAAACAACAGGCACCATCAGGAGGTCCATCAATGGGGTCAGGACACTAGAAGCCCTCCCAAGCACCAAGAATACAGAACATCACTGCCCCAGAGAGTTCCAGCTATACCCTGTGGCTAATAGCCACTGATGGATCTCTGCTCCATATGTTTATCCAACTCCCTCTTGAAGCTGTGTCAGTTAGAACAGCTTCAATGACCATGTAAGTATCAGGTGGGAAAGTTCTTAGGAAGTAATGGTGGACACAGAGCATTTTCTTTATTTCATTCCCTTGTTCTAACCCAAAAGCTGTTTAGGTAAGCAGGCCATTTTCTTTCCCACAATATCATACATTTCAGTCCTCCGGCAGGTGGGAAAGGGACTTTCCTTCAAGATCTTTTTTTAAAAACCACATTCCATCTCCAACCCTGTAACGTATATTTTTGAAGCAGGCCACCTTTTTGTTTTTTAAAAAACCCAACGGCTTTCTCAAAGGAGTTCTGATGACCGTTTTCTCCAAGACAGACCATCTGAATGAGGTGATGGTATTTTTAGTAAAAATAACATGGAAAAGTTGAGGAAACCCAGAGTACTTTCATACAGTGCCGCCTGAATCATGCTGTTCCTTAGGTGTGTGCCTGCGAGTGCCAAAAGCCTAGATCGAATCTGCAATGTTATCATTTCTCCATATGCATCCACCATAGTGCTGTGAACAATGACTGTCCCGGGGGGCCTGAAAGAAGATGTCATTCTTCCCCACAGTACACTGAGACAACATGTTAATGATAGCTGTCTGTAAAGTAATTTCCTAAAAACTGACCCCGTCCCCCTTACTTGCTGGGGCAGCTATTTGCAAGGAGTCTTTTAACTAGGGCTTTTTTTGAGGAAAAGGCCCAGCAGAAACTCATTTGCATATTAGGCCACACCCTGACATCACTATTATTTCACACAGGGCTTTTGTTGGAGGTTCAACAGGAACTCATTTGCATATTAGGCCACACCCTGACATCGCCATTGTTTCACACAGGTCTTTTTTGGAGGTTCAACAGGAACTCATTTGCATATTAGGCCACACACCCCTGATGCCAGGCCAGCCAGAACTGCGTTCCTGTGTGTTCCTGCTCAAAAAAAAAAAAAAAAAAAAAGCCCTGCTTTTAACCTGGGGTGGGGGGGACATTCAAAGATGTGCTCCTCTTTCCAAAGTAGCAAGGAACTACCTTTACTTTTTAAGGAAATCAAAGACTATATTTAAGCCAGAAGATGGTAAAAAATCCACAACAGAAACAATCCAGCAGCACAGTTACATCAGTTAGGAGTAATCACACAACAACACATTGTGTACAGAAGAACCAAAAACAGCATAAAGAGGGATAACAAAGCAAACCCTTACCCTAAAACCACATTTTTTCAGCCTAAATTCTTGTAAACGTTAATTTAATTTAATTTTCCGATTTATACCCTGCCCTATCCCACAAGCGGGCTCAAATCAACCATGTAAATTGACACAATCCAGAAATCAAGAGAAGGCATGTTGCCAACTCCATCCCAAGAAATTCCTGGAGATTTGAGGGACAGTGTCTATAGACAAATAGTGATTTGGAGAGGGGTTTCACCAGGAATCTATGGTATACCATAGAGTCTGCCCTCTGAAGCTGCCATTTTCCACCAGGGAAACTATCTGTGTATTCTGGAGAATAGTTGTAATTCCAAAGGAACTCCAGTTTCCACCTGGAGGTTGGGATCTGTAAGGCCTGGGTGAACTGAAACAGCTTTATGTGATAGTAGATCCACCATGCTACAAATTAGTATGTAGCCAGAGCTGCTTTTTTCCAGCATTTCTTTGGTAAGAGGGGTTAAGTAAATCCAGATGTGGCTGCACTGGAGTGAGTCATCATCCACTGAAGCCAAAATGTGGAATTAAATGGATGGCCAGTCATTTCCTGTTCTGAACGCAAAAAGATGGAGCATCTCTGTTCCAAAACTTTGGGAGGTGGGAGAGAGAAGTCAAGCTGCCCCATTTGACTCAGAAATCGGAAAATAGTTGTCTCCCTGCTCTCGCCAGCGATCGCCCGCTTTATTTAGGTTTATATACAGCCTTTATAATTTAAAGCAAACGCACACACACAACACCACGCAAGGGGGCTCACAATTCAACAGGACAAAAAAGTACATATAGCAATTATAAAAAGAATGCTAAAAATTAAACCAGTAACATATCAGTCCAGAGCAGGGGTGGCCAAACTGTGGCTCGGGAGCCACATGTGGCTCTTTCACACATATTGTGTGACTCTTGAATCTCTCACTGTCCCATCAGCCAGATTGGAGAAGGTATTTGTCTCTTTAATTCACTTCTCCAAGCCAACCAGCAACTTGGAGAATGCATTTAAAGTTGCTTTCTTTCCACTTCTCCCTCCCTCTCCATCTATTTTCCTCCCTCCCTCCCTTCCTTGCAGCTCTCAAACATCTGACGTTCATGTCTTACAGCTCTCCAACATCTGATGTTTATTCTATCTGGCTCTTAAGCAAGTTTGGCCACCCCTGGTCTAGAGTTTTAAAATTCTTTCAAGTCAGGATAGAATACTTAGGTCCATTATGCACACACATCTTACTGCGGATTTTCAGAGCAGTAAGCAGGTAATCTTGATTTTGGATTCTGTGCCCACCTTACACTACGTTCTTTTTTCTCTGGTGTATTTATGCTGTAGCTACAATTTTAAAAACCCTGCACATTTCTAAATCAGGGTGGAACGTCACTTGTGAATTGTATGTGTGTGTGTGTGTGTGTGTGTGTAGGAGGAGGGGGTGCCAAAAAAAATTATGCAATTGTCTTAACGCAGCTGCACAGCAGTGATACAATATGATAAAGGTTTATTGGCTATGTGCAAAGGTTGTTACAATCTGACATGTATAACAATGTAATTACAAACATCAGCATTAAAACAATCTAACCAAAACGTACAAATCAAATAAAAGCATTGCCCTCTATAGATGCACCCAGGGTTTTTTTTTTTGTGGCAGGAACTCCTTTGCATATTAGGCCACACACCCCTGATGTAGCCAAGTCTACAGTAGGCCCTGGACTAAGAGCCCTGTAGGGTTCCTGCTACAAAAAAGCCCTGCTTCTCCCCATTATTGGGAACTGAAGTCCTGGTTTGGCACTACACAAGATCTCTGCTCAGGAAGCCCTAAAGAAAGAAGATGGTGAAGACAGGTTTTGTCCTTAGTGTATGATGTCACTCACTGCCCCTCAGCTGGCAGTGGTGGCCAGCCAGTGCAGGACACAGGGTTTTTTTTGAACAGGAATGATTAGGGACACAGTTAGGGTTGCCAAGTCCCATTAAAGAAAGATCTGGGGACTTTGGGGGCAGAGCCAGGAGACTTTGGGGGTGGAGCCAGGAGACATTGGGGGTGGAGCCAGGAACGAGGATGTGACAAGCATAATTGAACTCCAAGGGGGTTCTGGCCATCACATTTAAAGGGACAGCACATCTTTTTAAATGCCTTTCTTCCATAGGAAATAATTAAGGATAGGGGCACCATCTTTTGGGGCTCATAGAATTGGACCCTCTGGTCCAATCGTTTTAAAACTTGGGGGGTATTTTGGGGGGAGGCACTAGATGCTATACTAAAAATTTGGTGCCTCTATCTCAAAACATAGCCCCCCCAGAGCCCCCAATACCCACGGATCAATTCCCTATTATTCCCTATGGGAATCGTTCTCCATAGGGAATAATGGAGTGCCCAGTAGACATTTCCCTCCCCCCGCGCTTTCTAAAGGGGGGGGGAGGGCCTCCAAACCAGGGAATCCCCTGCCCCCTCCCTCTCTCTCATACACAAATACTTACTAGATCTTTTTCCTGCAGAACTTTGCTTGCTGTGAAAACGAAAGCAAAAGAAAGGGAGGGGCCGTTCTCCATGGAAATTGTTACTGACCCTTTCCAATGAAGCCCTTCCTGTTTCCTGTGCAGCTTTAAAGGGGCACACATTTTACAAACGGATCAGGAGCTCTACAACAACATGATGCTTACACGTATGTTCTCCCTCCCCCTCCCCCCCCCGCTTCCGGATTTTTGGAGAGCGAGGGAGGAGGCCGCAAATTCGGGGGTCCCCCGCCAGGGTGGGGGTGTTGGGAAGCCTAGACACAGTTCCGGCTGGCTTGGCATCAAGAAGGTGGCCTAATATGCAAATGAATTCATGCTGGGCTTTTCTACAACCCCCTCCTGCATGAAACAATGGTGATATCAAGGGGCGTGGCCTAATGTACAAATCGGTTCCTGCTGGCCTTTTTTCTATTAAAAAAGCCCTGCTCTTATCTATGTCTAGCATAGACTTGCCCCATTGTCTCTGGTGTGCTTGGTATTTGTAATGTACTGAAGTCGGAGACTTTCAGATGGCAACATGCTTTATTAGCGAGTACATCGCAAAGACAACATGGCGGGTCCGGGTCCCCTGTTATATACATTTCCCGGAACAACCTTCTTTCTGGTCAGGTCCAATCCTGGCCAGTTAAACTTCCCGCCACTGATCATCATAGGCGGGCTGTGTTCATCCCTTCCAGGCACCACCCACATGTGTGCTGTGCTATACTTTCCGGGACAAACGCCAGACACAACACTTCTCCTCCCCTAGTTCAAGATACATAGTCTTTCAAATGAGTGGGTGGCTGCTGCTCTCTGAGCGACTGCCAAGGTTCGATCTGGGGAGCTGTGGCTGCTGCCAGAGGTTCTGTAACCTCTGGTTCCTTGCTTTGGGCTGTGGTCGGAAAGCGTTGTCTTGATCCTGTGGCGTTATCTCCCTCACCCTGTATGGCTCCTCCACCAGAGACCCCGGTGAGCTCGGAAGGGTTGCTTCTTGCGGCAGCCCTGTGCTCTCCCCGTTCCCCACTCCCCCTGGCCCTGCTGGTTCCTCTGGCAGGATGCGGCAGTGGAGTTGGTCTATGTGTCTGCAGAGGAGCTGCCCCCCTTCTGACGAGACCTCGTAAGAGCGGGACCCGGTGAGCCGCAGCACCCAAGCTGGTATCCATTCTGGCCCACTCACAAAGTTCTTGGCATAGACTGGATCCCCTGGAAAGAACCCCCTTGTGGCCTCCCTGGTCTCGGAGGAGCTGCAGAGGTCCGTGTCCTCGTCGGGTGCAACCTATCTAGCCGGGTGGTTAACCGCCTGCTCATGAGTAACTCGGCAGAGCTTATGGCCATAGCCAGGTTGGGGTTGATTCTGTTCCCAAACAGGAAGGCGGACAGTTGGTGGTCCCAATCCCCTTGGACTATGTGACCCAGGGCCTCTTTGGTTATGTGAACCATGCGCTCTGCTTGGCCATTAGTGGCTGGGTGAAAGAGAGTGGACCGTATGTGGCAGATGAGGTACCTATTCAGGAATTCCTGGAACTCCCAGGAGGTAAATGCAGTGCTGTTGTCCGTCACTATGGTATCATGGATTCCATGAGTGCAAAAAACCCTCCGTAAGGCTCTGACTGCAGCCACGGTGGAGGTGGAAGCGACTGGGATTACCTCCAGCCACTTCGTGTAAGCATCCACCAAGATAAAGAATATTGCTCCTGGTATGGCCCCGCAAAGTCTAAGTGTAGCTGGGACCATTGGATTCCCAGCGGTAAATGAGGGTGCCAGGTGGATTTGGCAGGGACTCTTGGCAGGGTGGGCACCTCCTAACCCACCCCTCAATCTCGTCATCCATTTCCAGCCACCATACATAGCTCCGCACCAGAGCTTTCATATGCACTATCCCCGGGTGCATCTCGAGCAAGACTTCAAGCACTTTCTTCTGGAGTGGCAGAGGGACCACCGCTCTGCTGCTCCAAAGAATACACCCTTTGTGTAAGGAGAGTTCTTCCTGGTGGGAAACAAATGGTCTGAATGCAGTATCCAATTTGCCTGTAGGCCAACTCCTCCCCACCCAGTCCAAAATGCATGCAAGGATGCGGTCTCTGCCCGTGAAACTGGCTACCTTCACTTCATGGAGGGGCCGCTCCGGCAGAGACTCCAGGAGCATCACATGGTGGGTCCATCTGCAGCAGTGGAAGGCAACTGAGGGCGTCTGCGTGGCCCATTGCCTTGCCAGGGTGGTAGACGAGCTTGTAGGTGTATGAGTTGAGGAACTCGTTCCACCACAGGACCTGCTGCGACAGAATCTGCGGTGTCTGGCAGTCTGGGGCGAGTAGGCCGAGCAATGGCTTGTGGTCTATGGCAATCGTGAAGTGCCTACCATACAGGTAGTCATTGAATTTGTATACGCCCACCACAATTGCCAATGCCTCCTTATCTATTTGGGCGTAGTTGCGCTCAGCCTGGGTCAAAGTGCAAGAGTAATAGGCCACGGGGACCTCTCTCCCATCTGGAAGTTGGTGGCCCAGGACGGTGCCCACTCCATAAGGGGAAGCATCGCATGCTAAAATCATGGGGAGGGACTCGCCATAATTGTGGAGTACCTCATTTGAAACCAAGATGTCCTTGATCGCCTGGAAGGCCATGGCCTGCTTTTTACTCCAGACCCATGAGGTCCCTTATCTAGGAGTCTGTGTAGGGGTTCGGCCAGGGCTGTTTTGTGGGGCAAGAATGAGTGGTAAAAGTTCAGGAGCCCCAAAAAACTTCGTAGCTCCGCCCTGCAAGTGGAGGTCAGGGCCTGTACTATTGTCCTGGTCTTGTTGGCCGTTGGATGAATTCCTGCGGCGTCCACCGCAAACCCCAGGAACTCCACCCTTGGCACCCCAAGCGAGCATTTCTCCTGCTTCACCTTGAGACCCACATTCTGGAAGCAGCAGAGCACCTCTTGAAGGCAGCAGCAGAACTCGTCAGCGTCTGGTACTGATATCAAAATGTCATCGAAAAAGGGTTGTACTCCGGGAATCCCTTTAAGGAGAGAGTCCATTAAGCTTTGGAAAATTCCTGGAGCCACGCTGACCCCAAATTGTAGCCTCTGTACCTTGAAAGCCCCCCAGTGTGTAACGATGGTCTAAGCCTCAGCCATTTGCTCATCCACCGGAAATTGTTGGTATGCTTGGGCCAAATCCAACTTCCCGAAAATCTTGGAACCGGCCAGGGAGGTGAGGACATTGTGTGTGCGTCTGTCGAGTCATGGTGTGCAGACTGGGGCCTCCTGTTGGGTCTGGCCTTCAAGCTCTGGCAATGTGGCCCACTTTTCCCGCTTTACAGACTGCAGACCCAACAGGGCAGTTTTGGCACTCGTGTGGGTCCCCACAGCTGGCGCACTTGGTGCTCGGCTTCTCCGCTGCCCGTGGTTGGTTTGGTGTTTTCAGCCTGCTGCGTGGCTGGTGGCGAAGCTGATGTGCCCCTTCCTCGTCGGAGCCATCTGAGATCGAGGCAGCGGCGGCTGGTTTGCAGAAGGGCTGGTTTGTGTCTGTTCGGAGGAAGTTGCCTGTCAGAGCGCTTTTGCGAGGTCGATGCCTTTGTCCCTGTATGCTACCTACTTCGGCAAATTTTCTCCTCCTGGACGCCAACCGCAAAAAGGTCCAGAAGGATCTCTTCCAGGTCCCCAGTGAAATCGCACCTAAGGACTAATCCACGGAGCTCTGCAAGATACTCGGCGGCAGACTCAGTTTGTCTCTGCTGTCTTGTGTAGAACGCATGCCTGCGTGTGAGATGGGACTGCTGTGCTGCCATGTGGTTTGTCATCGCCTTGACCAGCTAGTTGTAGGTTGCCCTTGCAAGGGTGGTCGGCGCAACGAGTAGCTCCATCACTTGGATGGTTTCCACCCTGCACGAACTCAGGAGAAGCGCCTTCTTCTCTGCCGCTGTCTCCATTTTGTGCAGCTCTATGTAGTAGTTGATCTGGTCCACCCATGATTCCCCTAAGTCGGGTTGGCTGATGTCAAATGCTGGTTTGTCCAGGAGCAGTAGCCATGACATCGGCCGCAGAAGCACTAGAGCTCGGATCACAGGGCTTGCGGGCAGCTGGAGGCTGCTTGCTGCTCACCGGTATCCCATCCTCGTTGCTAGTGTAATGTACTGAAGTTGGAGACATTCAGATGGCAACATGCTTTATTAGTGAGTACCTCACAAAGACAACACGGTGGGGCCGGGTCCCCTATTATATACATTTCCCGGAGCAACCTTCTTCCTGGTCAGGTCCAATCCTGGCTAGTTAAACTTCCCACCACTGATCGTCATAGGCAGGCTGTGTTCGTCTCTTCCAGGCACCGCCCACAGGTGCGCTGTGCTGTACTTTCCGGGATGAACACCAGACACAACAGTATTGCTACCTTGTTGCCAGTGGCTTACTGAATGCTGAAATCTAGCCCTGGCTCTAAGGCAGGGGTGGCCAAACTGTGGCTCAGGAGCCACATGTGGCTCTTTCACACATATTGTGTGGCTCTTGAAGCCCCCACTAGCTGGCTTAGAGAAGGCATTTGTCTCTTTAAATAATCTCTTCAAGCCAAGCCAGCCAGCAATTTAGAGAATGCATTTAAAGTTAAAGTTGCTTTCTTTCCACCGCTCTCTTCCTCCCCCCTTCTATTTTCCTTCCTTCCTTCCTTCCTTCCTTCCTTCCTTCCTTCCTTCCTTCCTTCCTTCCTTCCTTCCTTCCTTCCTTCCTTCCTTCCTTCCTTCCTTCCTTCCTTCCTTCCTTCCTCATCTGATGTTTGATGTCTTGTGGCTCTCAAACATCTGATGTTTATTCTATGTGGCTCTTATGTAAAGCAAGTTTGGTCACCCCTGCACTAGGGCATTCGATGTACCCCTATCTGCTGCTTGGACTCAGATGCATCATCCTGTAAACTGCTTCCTCAGCACAGATCGGGCTGTTGAGTGCTGTTGAGCCGCCAGCATAAGGGAGCCTTCAAGGGACAGCTGGTTGTGCTCAGTTTATTTCGTGGAATCAACATCTGAAGACCAGGACGGTATGCAAACTCATTCTTCACTCTCAGTAAATTATTTATTCCTCAAGGTTTGGAATAAATGACAAACTGAGCCGGTTCTGACCCAGACAGTGCCCCCCCTTTCCCTGGGTGTCCTCTGCTTCTTTGGAAGATGCTACTGGGGAAACAAAGATTGATGTGTTCTCATTGTTCAACTTGTTTCCATTACTTTCTGAGCAACATTACAAAATATCCACCCAGCTGGGTTCTCTCCTTGGGCCACATGGTCTTCTTTTCACATTGTACACCAGAATGCTAACATGGAGATTAGCAATCTTTCCAAAAAACACTGGTTGCAACTAATTATGCTTCTGGAAATTCTGTCTTCCTGGGATCCTGATCTCCTGCTAAGCCCAATGCAAGATGTTGTTTTTGTCCTTTAAAGCCCTTCATGGCTTGGCACTGAGGTATCTGAGCGACTGTGTTCTCCCAGATGCTCCTTCCCCAGAATTAAGCTTTCAGAGAGAGTATCAAGCATTGGTATTTCGAATAAACGAGCTATTGTTTAAATCAAAGACTCATTTTATTGATAATCTCATACTTGTCCAAGGTAAGATACCTTGAAAGTAATACAGATTGAAACATAGCATGGCCTCTTAAAGGCTACATCAAAGGCACAGTTCAGATAGTTTCAAAACATAGCATACAGATGTGAATTGCATCAAAAGTTCAAAGCTTGCTATCTATTAACTATTGGGTACCATAACATCCCTCAGTTCCCACACATTCCTAGCTTGCTGCTATGTATGGGAATACAGGGGAGGTGCTTCTACTTTGCATTAGAAAGATTACTTGCATATTCTGTATCCTTGAGAGTCCACATGTGGGGGAGCTTTGAAGAGGAGTCTTTATTCAAACAGAGAAGTGAAAAGAGAAGAAGGGAGGGGGGGAGCATAACCTCTAAACTGAATATCAGAAATATCATGCTTGGCATACTGCCCCCCTCTAAGATTTTGCTCAGGGTTTGGAAGGGTGTAGTTTGTAGAATTTTTGCACTAGATCTTTGGCGTGCACATTCGAGCTTTCCACCCACTCATTGAGACTCGGTAAAAAATGCTTCCATCTAATCAGAAAATATAACACCCCTCGTCTTAATTTAGCATCTAAGATTTCTTTCATTTTGTGATGACTCTGACCCCCAATCTGGATAGGATGTGGGGCTTGTGGTCAAGGGTGCCAAGGCGTAGCTCCAGGGTCCCTGCGGAGGAGACTGCAATGAAAAACAGAGTGTATTTTACTAAATAATTTTGGTAATTCCAATTCTACAGTCACTTTGTTGTATCCTCTTTATCTTGAAGGGACTGAGAAATTTATACACCAATTTTTTAGATGGTTGTGGTAATGGAAGGTTCTTGGTGGACACAAAAACTGTCCCCTACTTTGAAGTCCCACACAGGAGTATGGTTCTTATCATAATGTCTCTTGTAGCTGTCTTTAGCTGCTTCTAGATTCTCCTGTATTATTTTCCATGTCTTTCCTAATCCCCCCCACCAATGTTCGAATGAAGATTTTGGGGCGGTTCCACCCGGCAGTACCCATTTACTACTAAGAAAGGGGAAGTTTTTGTGGAACTGTGCACACTGTTATTGTATCCATATTCCGCAAAAGATAGAAGCTCCACCCAATTTGACTGTTGGTAGTTAATGAAACACCGTAAATGCTGTTCTAGAAGTGCATTCATTCTTTCCGTCTGACCGTCAGTCTGTGGGTGACAGGCTGAGCTTAGTCCTTGTTCTATCCCAGTCAACTTGCAGAACTCCCGCCAGAAGTTGGCAACGAACTGAGGTCCTCTGTCACTAATGACCTTATCTGGGAATGAATGAAATTTAACCACGGAAAAATAAGTGGGCTAGTCTCTTGGCTGTGGGCAGTTGAGCGCATGGAATGAAGTGCGCTTGCTTTGAGAAGGTATCTACCACTACCAAAATGACACTTTTCCCTTGAGACATTGGTAGTTCTACTATAAAATCCATTGATACTACCGGCCATGGTCGGGTAGCGGTCTCCAGTGGCTGCAATAATCCTGGGGGTTTCCCTCCCCTCTTCTTTGCCATTATGCACACTGGGCAAGAAGCTACATAGTTTGAAATGTCCTTTTTCATGGAAGGCCAACAGAATTGTTGGTTCACCAAATGCAAAGTCTTTACATACCCAAAATGTCCAGACAATTTACTGTTATGGCAAAACTGTAACACTTCTTTTCGTAGACTTTCAGGGACATAAAGTTTTTCCTCCTGGTACCAGAACCCCCCTTCTCCTTTGGTAACTCCGTGGGGTTTCTGGTCACCCTCCTTCTCTACTTCTGTCATCAGTCTCTCCCCCCCCACCTTTGCTTTAGACTTCCGCGCTTTGCTTTGGAGTGGTTAGTTACAGCCCCTCCCAGGTGGCTTGGCGAGATAATGGAGTCAATGATTTCTTCCCACTGACTGTTATGTTGGGGAAACCGAGACAAGGCATCTGCTAAAAAGTTCTTTGAACCTGGGATGTGGGGCAAGCGTTTGAAGTGGAAATTACATTAAACCCTCAAAAATCCATGCAAAGCCGAAGCCAGTCGTCCTTCTTCTTCCTGAAGAGTACCGGGGCGGCGTGAGGGGCCGTGGCAGGTCGGATAAACCCTCTTTTTAAGTTTTTGTCCAAAAACTTTCTCAGTTCGGCTTTCTCGGCCCACCCCATCAAGTAGAGTTTAGCTCGGGGAAGCTCTTGCCCGGGAATGAGTTCTATAGCGCAATCGGTCTCTGTGGGGAGGGAGTTCATTCACGTCCTCTTCACTAAACATCCTTTTTAAATCTCTGTATTCCTTGGGGATCGCTCACACCTCCTCTATGGTCAAGCACAGTGTCTCGTTTCTAGGAGGGGGCTCGTTTCCCCAGGCTTTGTCCCAATGGTGATGCTCACATTTGTTACCAGTGAAGCCTATGGTTTGCTCTCCCCATTTAATGTCAAGTTTGTGCTTCGCCAGCTGATTTTATTTATTGGCAGTGCTTACAGTTTTCAAATTGTGGCATTCATTTGGCTGGTTCCAGACCAGGACGGCAGCATGCTGACCTGGAAGTGAGCCAGTGGAAACTAGAGCACCTTGGAGTGTCCAGACGATGCACAGCCTGTCCCCTGGAACAGGGGTGAGCCGTGGGTGCCCTAGAGGAGCATCTAGAGGGTTCACGCGCCCACTTGCTACTCCCTGGGTGCTTCCTGGGCGTTTCCCAACCGTCTTCAGTGATTAGGTACCAACTTGGAAGTGGTACCTTTTTGAGCTGGCTGCACTTCAGATAGGGATGGGTTGAGGGCAGGGGTGGGACGGCAGGCAGATGTGAGTGTTTGGACATACTTTTTTTGTCTGCTCACCTGCCGCCCCTTGGGCAGCTTAAACTGCCGGTCTGGAGCCAGCCTTTATGTGTTTTTATAATGGTTTTAATTTTCATAATGTGAGCTGCCTTGAGTTCTGCAAGGGAGAAAGACAGCTAGTAAAGGCTTTCAATAAATAAAATAAACAAATTTCCTCCAAATTTCCTTCCTTCTGGTCTGGGTGGGGTTAAGAAGAAAGAAGGATTTTTGCATAAAGGGTCCTTGAAACTCCAAAGCGTGGATTGGATTGTTTCCCGAACTCTGCCAACGGTATGTGTTAATTGCTTGTGCTCTGAAGGCCCTTCTGTTGTTTAAAGCCCTATATGGCCGAGGACCAGCCTACCTAAGGGACCGTCTCTCCCCATATGAACCCCAGAGGGCACTGAGGTCAGTGGGTAAAAACAAAATGACCATCCCTGGGCCGAGAGAGGTCAAACTCCAACATACTAGAGTACGGGCCTTTTCAGCGGCTGCACCGGCATTGTGGAACCAGCTTCCGGAGGAGGTGCGGGCCCTGCGGGACCTCGGCCAGTTCCGCAGGGCCTGCAAGACCGCCCTTTTTAGGCAAGCCTATAATGACACTGACTGCTGAGTTGCTTGGTGTCACGAGCTGGGGCTGAGTCAGGCAAAGTCCAGGGGCGGTCCAAGGTCGGCAACTCGTGAGCAAGGAGGGTCCAAGGCGCCAAAACAGAATCGTAATCCAGGTATCACAGGTCAGAGGTTCAGAAGCCGAAGTCAGGGGGTCCAGAGGTCCAAGCCAAAGTCAGGAATCCAAAAGCCAAAGTCAAGAGCCGGAGTGGATGCTAGGATGTCAGGTATGTGACTAGTTGCTTCCACAAAGCCTCCTCCCAAAGCCCACAGCTATATAGCCCTCTGCTGCCTGTTGCTCATTTGGGCTAATTGCTGTCTCAGAGCAGCAGCCAGGATCCTGCCGAAACTTAAGCATCCTCACACTTAGAAGGGCCAGAATCCTTTCACCACTCAGGGCTCAGGGAGCGTCTTGCTTGTGAGCGTGCCGCCCTCCTCCGATCCCTGAGGTCCTGACGGAGGCGGTCACGCACACGAGCCACCCGAGAGGGCGAGGCAGGGGGGCTTGGATCTTCTTCAGCAGGAGGCAGGGGCACTGGTGCAGGTGGCAGAGGCACAGTTGCTTCTGCAGGCTCTGCAGGCTCGGTTTCTTCTGCAGGGTCCCCAGCACCCATGACACTATCCCCCCCCCCAGGGCCCCCCTCCGTCGAGGGGCCTGGGAGGTCGGGGTGGTCGCTGTGGAATTGTTGCACCAAGTCCGGGGCATGAAGATTGTCCACAGGTTCCCAGGACCGGTCTTCCGGGCCGTATCCCTCCCAGTCCACAAGGTACTGGAGGCCTCCACGATGGTACCGGGAGTCCAGAATCTGGCGCACCTCATATTCTTCCTCGTCATCCACCAACACCGGTGGTGGCGGCGGTGGGGAAGGAGGCCGAGCTGGGTCAGGGGGTGCAGCTGGAACAAGGAGGGAGCGATGGAACACAGGGTGAATGCGGAGGTGGGGTGGCAACTGGAGCCTGAAGGCGACGGGGTTTATTTGTTCTACGACGGGGTACGGTCCAATGAACCGTGCATCCAGCTTGTGAGACCGACCAGGCCAGCGCAGGTAGCGAGTTGAGAGCCACACCTGATCCCCCGGCTGCACTGGAGGACCTTCTTGCCTCTTTCGGTCTGCAGCCCGTTTATATGCCTCCTTGGCCTGCTGTAGCTGCTCTCGGAGCAAGTCTTGGCTGGCGCGGAGTTCTTGCAGGTAGGCATCGACGGCGGGGACATTCGTGGGTGGTAGGATTGCCGGGAAGAACCAAGGGTGGTACCCGTAGGTTGCAGCAAACGGGGTCATTTGGGTGGATGAATGGACCGCGTTGTTGTATGCAAACTCCGCTAGGGGCAATAGAGTGGTCCAGTCATCCTGCTGGTAACAGGTGTAACAGCGGAGATATTGCTCTAGCGTGGCATTGGTGCGCTCTGTCTGGCCATCTGTCTGTGGGTGGTAGGCCGAGGACAGGTGCACTCGAGTACCCAGGCTGGAATGGAGGGCTTGCCAGAACCGAGAGGAGAACTGAGGGCCCCGATCGGAGATCAGATGGGCTGGGAGTCCGTGCAGACGAAAGATGTGTTGCAGGTAAAGCTGGGCCGTCTCCTGAGCTGTGGGAAGTTTCGGGCACGGAACAAAGTGGGCCATCTTGGTAAATAGGTCGACGACCACCCAGATACAAGTCTGACCCTTGGAGCGCGGAAGTTCCGTGATGAAGTCCATCGAGATGGTCTCCCAGGGTCCTGAAGATGTGGGCAAGGGCTGTAGCAACCCTGAGGGTTTGGCTGGGATGTCTTTGGCCCGTCGGCAGACGTCACAGGAGCTGACATAACGGGCAACATCAGCGCGAACTCGTGGCCACCAGAATTCCCTTGTCAGCAAGTGGGTGGTCTTATGCTGTCCAAAGTGCCCGGCGGGTAACGAGTCGTGGGTCAGGCGTAGCACTTCTGCCCGCAAGGGCCCGGGCGGCACATAGAGGCGTTCACGGTGTAGCAAGAGGCCGCCTCGGGTCGTGAACTCGCCTGTTGGGTCATCTTGGAGAGCCTGGAGGTGTTGCTGGACCCAGGGATCATTGGCCTGGCTAGCCCGAATGTCCTCCACGAGTGCTGGTGAAGTGGAGGTGGCTGCAAATACTGAGGGCGGCAGGATTGGAGCAGCGGGCGTGGTCTCAGTTGAGGCAGGGGCGTATTCCGGTTTCCGGGAGAGCGCGTCTGCTTTCCGGTTCTGGGTATGGGGGATGTAGGAGATCCGGAAGTCGAAGCGAGAGAAGAATAGGGACCACCGGATCTGGCGCTGGTTGAGACGGCGGGTGGTCTGGAGGTGTTCCAAGTTCCGGTGATCGGTGAGCACTTGAACAGGGTGGCGAGCCCCTTCGAGGTAATGTCGCCAAACCTCAAACGCCGCCTTGATCGCGAGCAACTCCCTCTCCCAGATGGTATAGTTCCTCTCTGCAGCAGTGAGCTGGCGCGAGTAATAGGCGCAGGGCTGGAGTGGCTGGGAAGGCTCCTCGCGCTGGGACAGCACTGCTCCCAGGGCCACGTTGGAGGCATCAGCTTCCACCGTAAAGGGAAGCTGGGAGTCAGGGTATCTCAGGAGTGGCCCGGTGGTAAAGCGAGTCTTCAGGGTGGAGAAGGCGTTATCGGCCTCTGGGGACCAGCGGAAGGGTTCTTTGGGGCGGAGTAGTTGAGTCAGGGGTGTGGTCAGGGATGCGTAGGCCGGGATGAATTGCCGATAGTAGTTGGCAAAACCAAGGAACCGCTGCAGGTCTTTGCGATTCTGAGGAGCCTGCCAGGTCAGGACCGCTTCTACTTTTTTCGGGTCCATGAGGATCCCCTGCGGTGACACAATGTGCCCAAGGAACTCGACGGAGCGCAGGTCGAAGTCGCACTTCTCCAGCTTGGCGTAGAGGCCATGGGCTCGTAGGCGCTGCAGGACCTGGCGGACGTGCTCGGCATGCTGGGCAGGATTGCGGGAGTAAATTAAGATGTCATCCAGGTATATGATCGCGAAGCGGTCGAGCAGGTCCCGGAATATGTCATTCATGAACCTCTGGAAGACAGCGGGGGCATTGGTCAATCCGAAGGGCATCACCAGGTGCTCGTACTGCCCGTATCGGGTCCCAAATGCGGTCTTCCACTCGTCTCCGGGCCGTATGCGCACCAAATTGTACGCTCCACGGAGGTCCAGCTTGGTGTAAATTTGGGCCCCCTTTAAGCGATCCAAGAGTTCAGGGATCAGTGGTAGAGGGTACCGGTCGCGGATGGTGATCTTGTTCAGGGCCCGGTAGTCATTGCACAGCCGGAGCTCCCCACTTTTCTTCTTCACGAAGAGGACTGGAGCAGACAGGGGAGAGGTTGAGGGTCGGATGAATCCGCGTTTCAGGTTCTTGTCCAGGTAGTCTCGCAGAGCTGCCAACTCAGGCTCCGACATCGGGTACAGACGCCCCACCGGGAGTGGTGCCCCAGGTACCAAATCAATGGCACAGTCATAGGGTCGGTGAGGGGGAAGCTGATCTGCTCCTGTCTCTTCAAAGACATCGGCGAAGTCCGCATACTTCTGAGGGAGCTGAGGACCACCACTCGGGATGCCGGCTGCTAGAGTGGTGGGAGGAGTCAGATGGGGGCATGGGTCTCGGAAACGTAGTTCCTGCTGGGCCCAGTCCACGATGGGGTTGTGCAGCTTCAGCCAGGAAAGGCCCAGAATCAGCGGGAAGCGAGGCATGCGGGCAACATTAAACTGCAGCTGTTCTTGGTGCTGCTGGACGTGGAAGGTGATGGGGCAGGTCTCCTGGGTGATGGGGCCAGAACGGAGGAGGCGCCCGTCGATAGCCTCCACCAGCGTTGGAATCTCTTTTGTCTGCACTGGTATCTGGTGCTGCTTTACAAAGGCGGCATCTACAAAACAGTGGGCCGCTCCCGAGTCCAGCATGGCATATACGAACAGCCAGCGTTCATCAGGCAGACGGAGTTTGACTGGTAGCAGGAACGGGCCCGGGGTATCAGTCTGCTGTTCGGAGGACCCAGCTAGTCGCCCCAGGCTGGAGGGCCCACTTACGCCTGGGGCTGCTCTTTTGGCGGCGGTGGCAATGAGGGTCCGGGTATCCGACGCTTAGCAGGGCAGCCAGAGGCATAGTGGCCTGCCGTACCGCAGTAAAGGCACAGATTCTGCGTGCGGCGTCTGGCCTTTTCTTCTGGAGTCAGGCAGGGTCGAGCAGCTCCAAGCTGCATAGGCTCCTCCTCGGCTCTGGTACTAACTGGGGATGGGCGAGGAGCCAAGTGGCACGGCGCAGGGAGCTGGCGCCCTCTGGTCTTGGCTTGGCGGCGACTTTCCAGGCGGCCATCAATGCGGAGGCAGAGGGTGATAAGTCCTTGGAGCGTGGGTGGCGACTCCACCCTGGCCAGTTCATCCAGGACTTCCTCTGCCAGCCCCTCGGTAAACTGGTCCATCTGGGCAGCCTCATTCCACGCCAAGTCTTGGGCCAGGAGCTTGAATTCGGTGGCATACTGAGCCACTGAGGATTTGCCTTGTTTCAGCGCCCTGATCTTCCGGTTGGCTGTGGCTGCTTGGACTGGGTTTGAGAAGGCAGCAGACAGGTGGGCCTCAAACCCCTGGTAATCAGTCAGCAGGGTAGAGGACGCAACCAGCAAGGGTGTGGCCCATTTGGCCGCCTGCCCCTTTAACAGGCTGATGATGAAACACACCTTTGTTTTGTCGTTGGGGAAGTCCCGAGCTCTTAGTTCGAAGTACAGCCGGCACTGTGCTAGGAAAGCAGGAAATTCTTCCACGGCACCCCCAAATCTGTCAGGTGGGGGAACTGGGCACTTGGCTGGAGCACTGGCCACAGGTTGTTGCTGCAAGTGTACTACTGCCTGTGTCAGCTGCTGTACCTGGGCTTGGAGCGCAGCCAGTAGTCCTGTGGTTCCACTTGCTTCAGCATCCATCCTGTGGAATGGGTGTTGGTTGTGGGTGGAAGCAATCTGTCACGAGCTGGGGCTGAGTCAGGCAAAGTCCAGGGGCGGTCCAAGGTCGGCAACTCGTGAGCAAGGAGGGTCCAAGGCGCCAAAACAGAATCGTAATCCAGGTATCACAGGTCAGAGGTTCAGAAGCCGAAGTCAGGGGGTCCAGAGGTCCAAGCCAAAGTCAGGAATCCAAAAGCCAAAGTCAAGAGCCGGAGTGGATGCTAGGATGTCAGGTATGTGACTAGTTGCTTCCACAAAGCCTCCTCCCAAAGCCCACAGCTATATAGCCCTCTGCTGCCTGTTGCTCATTTGGGCTAATTGCTGTCTCAGAGCAGCAGCCAGGATCCTGCCGAAACTTAAGCATCCTCACACTTAGAAGGGCCAGAATCCTTTCACCACTCAGGGCTCAGGGAGCGTCTTGCTTGTGAGCGTGCCGCCCTCCTCCGATCCCTGAGGTCCTGACGGAGGCGGTCACGCACACGAGCCACCCGAGAGGGCGAGGCAGGGGGGCTTGGATCTTCTTCAGCAGGAGGCAGGGGCACTGGTGCAGGTGGCAGAGGCACAGTTGCTTCTGCAGGCTCTGCAGGCTCGGTTTCTTCTGCAGGGTCCCCAGCACCCATGACACTTGGTGTAAGAACCGCCATCCATAAGACTACCTAAACTGGCAGAACCAGCGCCATAACAGCTCTATCGCTGCCAGATATACTCATATATATTTAGTCTAATGAAAATCATGTATTTTAATTTAACTGACTGGTTTTTATGTTTAATTTTAATTGTTAAATTTAAAGTTTTATTATTTATGTTAATGTGTAAGTTGTTGTTAGCCGCCCTGAGCCGCCTGGGCGGGGAGGGCGGGATAGAATAGACAAATTAAAAACTAATAAGTCACCGGGTAGACAAATAGACAAATTAAATAGACAAATTAAATAGAATAGACAAATTAAAAACTAATAAGTCACCGGGTCCGGATGGCATACATCCGAGAGTTCTGAAAGAACTCAAAGTTGAACTTGTGGATCTTCTAACAAAAATCTGTAATCTTTCATTGAAATCTGCCTCCGTTCCTGAGGACTGGAAGGTAGCAAATGTCACCCCCATCTTTAAAAAGGGTTCCAGAGGAGATCCGGGAAATTACAGGCCAGTCAGTCTGACTTCAATACCGGGAAAGTTGGTAGAAACCATTATCAAGGACAGAATGAGTAGGCACATTGATGAACACGGGTTATTGAGGAAGACTCAGCATGGGTTCTGCAAGGGAAGATCTTGCCTCACTAACCTGTTACATTTCTTTGAGGGGGTGAACAAACATGTGGACAAAGGAGAGCCGATAGATGTTGTTTACCTTGACTTCCAGAAAGCTTTTGATAAAGTTCCTCATCAAAGGCTCCTTAGAAAGCTTGAGAGTCATGGAGTAAAAGGACAGGTCCTCTTGTGGATCAAAAACTGGCTGAGTAATAGGAAGCAGAGAGTGAGTATAAATGGGCAGTCTTCGCAGTGGAGGACGGTAAGCAGTGGGGTGCCGCAGGGCTCGGTACTGGGTCCCATCCTCTTTAACTTGTTCATAAATGATTTAGAGTTGGGAGTGAGCAGTGAAGTGGCCAAATTTGCGGATGACACTAAATTGTTCAGGGTGGTGAGAACCAGAGAGGATTGTGAGGAACTCCAAAGGGATCTGTTGAGGCTGGGTGAGTGGGCGTCAACGTGGCAGATGCGGTTCAATGTGGCCAAGTGCAAAGTAATGCACATTGGGGCCAAGAATCCCAGCTACAAATACAAGTTGATGGGGTGTGAACTGGCAGAGACTGACCAAGAGAGAGATCTTGGGGTCATGGTAGATAATTCACTGAAAATGTCAAGACAGTGTGCATTTGCAATAAAAAAGGCCAACGCCATGCTGGGAATTATTAGGAAGGGAATTGAAAACAAATCAGCCAGTATCATAATGCCTCTGTATAAATCGATGGTGCGGTCTCATTTGGAGTACTGTGTGCAGTTCTGGTCGCCGCACCTCAAAAAGGATATTATAGCATTGGAGAAAGTTCAGAAAAGGGCAACTAAAATGATTAAAGGGCTGGAACACCTTCCCTATGAAGAAAGGTTGAAACGCTTAGGGCTCTTTAGCTTGGAGAAACGTCGACTGAGGGGTGACATGATAGAAGTTTACAAGATAATGCATGGGATGGAGAAAGTAGAGAAAGAAGTACTTTTCTCCCTTTCTCACAATACAAGAACTCGTGGGCATTCGATGAAATTGCTGAGCAGACAGGTTAAAACGGATAAAAGGAAGTACTTCTTCACCCAAAGGGTGATTAACATGTGGAATTCACTGCCACAGGAGGTGGTGGCGTCCACAAGCATAGCCACCTTCAAGAAGGGGTTAGATAAAAATATGGAGCAGAGGTCCATCAGTGGCTATTAGCCACAGTGTGTGTGTGTATGTATGTGTATATATATATATATATATATATATATATATATATATATATATATATATATATATATATATATATATATATATATATATATATATATTTGGCCGCTGTGTGACACAGAATGTTGGACTGGATGGGCCATTGGCCTGATCTAACATGGCTTCTCTTATGTTCTTATGTTCTTATAGAAATAAAAGTTATTATTATTATTATTATTATTAGTGATGACCTGCAGATAGTTATTGTCTTTTTGCAAAATCTTGCTGTAGCAAAGGTCATTGAAATAAAACTCCAAAGCGTGGACTGGATTAATTCCCATATGCTGCCAACACCTTCATGGTCTCCCATCCCAGTACTAATTATGGCCAACCCTGCTTAGCTGCTCAGGTCTGATAAGCTCAGGGTAAAGCAGGCTATAGCACATCTCTTAAAGGAGCAGGCGCACATTTAGAAGTTCTATTCTGTTGCTTGAAAAACAGGAAGGGGCAGTGTCCAGCAGTACATTTTTTCCAGCTCTGGCCATTCCTGAAGTTGGTGAACCTGCCCTCTCTTATATTAGGGTTGCCAGGTCTTACCTGGCTCCCAGAGGGGGATGTCCCTTGTGCACACTTTGTACACGCTACACAATGACATCACCCGGAAGTGACATCATCATTCTGGGCACATTGCACAAGGGATGCGCTAGCATTTGGGTTAAAAACTCTATGATGCCATAGAGTTTTTACCCAAATGCTAGAGTGTCCCCCACATGACATGCCTGGTGTGATGCCGTTACTTCCCGGTGATGTCATTATGCCGGGCATGTTGGTTGCTAATGGAGCTCTTCAGAGTGGGGAGGGTTAGGGGCCTCCAAACCAGGGGAATTCCCACCCTCAGCAGGAGGCTAGGAACCCTATCTCATATATACCTTGGAGTATATATTGGAGTATAGATAGAAGAGGACATTATGAAGATGAATTCATATAATCATGAAAAGCTGTTGACAGAAATAGCAGGATGAATGAAACTGGTAATATCAAGGCTGGACTATAGTAGTACATTTGAAATGGAGTGAAGAGTTAGACTGATGTGAAAATTCAACTGGTCCGGAATGTGGCAATTAGGATATTAACTTTGATTCACTGAGGAGGATTCTATTTCAGCAGCCACATTGGCTGGCTCCATAATTGTCTCTGGACTTACTTGAAAGGGCTTAGGTTGACATTTAAAGCCCATAATAGTCCTGACCTGGATGACTCAGGCAAGCCCGGTCTCCTCAGATGTTGGATGCTAAGCAAGGCAGCCCTCATTAGTACTTTGATGGGAGACCACCAAGGAATACCAGAATTGTTACGTAGATCCAGGCAATGGTGGACAACCTCTGCACATCTCTTCCCCTGAAAATTCTATGGGATTGCCATAAGTTGGCTGCAACTTGGCACCCCTGGCCACCACCACCAATAGCCTTGGACCACAGCACTTCTGTTCTTTCTAAATTGAACTTTAGTTTGCCCTCCAGCTAGCTGTCCACCACACTGGAGTGCCACATTCTCTATTTTTGCAGACTTAGATGGAGAGATCATTGGTGTCAGGAGTTGTTTGGTAGAAAAACAGGTGGCAGAGCTCATTAGCATAACTCATTAGCATATGCTGCTCCCCCCCCACCCCGACAAAAGCAACCCGATGCAAGAAAGGAGGGCCCTGGGCGAGCAAGGCCTGCTTGGGCTGGCTAGAGATCCAGCCAGCCCAAGCAGACCTCACTCGCCTGGGGCTCTCCTGAGCTGCCCCCCACAGTCAAAAGACCGGCAAGCCACCCGCTGTCCAAAATCAAATAAGAAGTGGAGAAAGGGTGGTGTGGGCTTCTCCAGGGGTTAATACAGGCTGCTGGGGGCGTGGCAAACCCCTCCCCCCCCGGTGGTTGGCTGGCTTCCCATTCTCCTAATCCAGGGATTGTTATGCAGCTGCACCTACTATTCAATGGACAAGGCAGGTGGGGAGGAAGAGGGGGAATCTTCAGTAAGGTTCAGGAGCTGTGCTCCTGTGAGCTTCTGCTGAATCTGAGGCCTGATCAGTGTACTGATGACAGTTTGTTCCAGACCTCTGTCTGATCTCTCCCACTGGTTTCCTGCATTGGACCACAAGATGGAACCTTGTGGCATTCTAAAGGGCAAAGCTAAATTCCTCCAGAACCACCTTCTGAGACCTGCATTTCAACCCTACTCCAGCAAGACTCATTTCTATTAGGTAGTGCAGAAGTATACGGTGGTCAATGGTACTGAAAACTGCTGAAAGATCCAGGAAGTCTAGCCCTGGTTGGTAGACTGGTCCAGGCATATGTCATGGGGGTTGAGGTGTAAGTAAGTAAGTAAGTAAGATTTTATTTATATCCCGCCCTCCCCCGCCAAGCAGGCTCAGGGCGGCTCACAACAGCAAAACAACAATACATTTAACAAAACATTAAATTAACCCCAAACCGATTAATACATTAGTTAAAACAGTTACTAAATCTAAAAACATTAAATTAGATCTGACAGTACCATTATTAATCGACGCTATGCCTGTCAGTTTGTGAATGATGGCGGATCTCCAGACTGGACCATTTTGATGTCTCTCTGTGGACTTGGTCAGCCGTTCATGAATGCCTGTTTGAAAAGGGTGGTCTTGCAGGCCCTGCGGAACTGATCAAGGTTCCGCAGGGCCCGCACCTCCTCTGGGAGTTGATTCCACAAGGAAGGGGCCGCGGTAGAGAAGGCCCGTGCATAGGTAGTCCGAAGTTTAACTTCTTTTGGCCCAGGGGTGGTCAATCTGTTTTTACCTACTGACCTCAGTGCTCTCTGGGGCTCATACGGGGAGAGACGGTCCCTCAGGTAGGTCGGTCCTCGGCCATATAGGGCTTTAAAGGTAATCACCAGCACTTTGTACTGGACCCGGTATACAATCGGCAGCCAGTGCAGTTCGCGCAGCCCCGGCCGTATATGCTCCCATCTTGGGAGACCAAGCAGCAGCCTGGCCGCCGCGTTCTGCACTAGCTGCAATCTCCGGGTCCGGCACAGAGGCAGCCCCATGTAGAGGGCGTTACAGTAGTCCAATCTTGAGGTGACCGTCGCATGGATCACCGTTGCTAGGTCCCGGCGCTCTAGGAAAGGGGCCAACTGCCTCGCCCGCTTCAGATGAAAGAATGCTGACTTGGCAGTGGCTGTTATCTGGGCCTCCATTGATAATGAAGGCTCCAGTAAAACACCCAAGCTCTTTACCCGCTGCGCCGCCTTCAGCGGCGCACCGTCAAAGGTCGGGAGAGATATTTCCCTCCCCAGAGCGCCACGACCCACACAGAGAACCTCTGTCTTCGCTGGGTTCAGCTTCAGCCCACTCAGCCTAAGCCATGTTGCAACAGCCTGTAGGGCCTGATCCAGGCTCCCCGGGGCAGAGGCGGGCCGGCCGTCCATTAGCAGATAGAGCTGGGTGTCATCTGCATATTGATGGCAACCCAGCCCAAACCTCCGGACAATCTGGGCAAGGGGGCGCATATAGATGTTAAATAACATCGGGGAGAGAACTGCTCCCTGGGGCACCCCACAGTCTAGTGTGCGCCTCTGGGATCGTTCACCCCCAATTGCCACCCTTTGTCCCCGACCCATGAGGAAGGAGGAAAGCCATTGTAAGGCCAACCCCCTAACCCCTATGTCGGCGAGGCGGTGGATCAGCAGCCGATGGTCGACTGTGTCAAATGCAGCCGACAGATCTAATAGCATCAGCACTGCCACACCGCCTCGATCCAGTTGCCGTTGGAGGTCATCTACTAAGGCGACCAGAACCGTCTCCGTCCCGTGGCCTGGCCGGAAACCAGACTGGCATGGATCTAGGACAGAAGCGTCATCTAGATACCTAGATGATTTCTATATCTTGATTGAGGTGATTTCTTGAGGTGATTTCTATATCTTGTCCAGGACAAACACCAGCTTGAAAGAGATTTAGATAATCAGTCTCAGGGGTGGAATTCTAGCAGGAGTTCCTTTTCATATTAGGCCACACCTCCCTGTTATATCCAGTCTGCCAAGAATTTACAAGGCTCTTTTTTGTAAGCTCTTGAAGGATTGGCTACATCAGGGGTGTGTGGCCTAATATGCAAAGGAGCTCCTGCTAGAATTCCACCCCTGATCAGCCTAGATAATCATCCTCATTCAGAAATGCCTGGAGACGAGAACCCACCACTTTCCCCAGAATCTTACTTATCTATGGAACTAGGAGGAGTGAATGGAATTTCCGTGCAGTGGCAATATGGGGTCAAAGCAGCGGAGGATTTATTTACTGGAACAATTATATTTTTCTCTTCTTGTACTAGTAACTGCGATAATAGTTTAGCTTAGCTCAAAATACGTTTTGTTGAATAAAGTAACAGAGGTTAGCCATCTGGCATGTCCTTAACAGTTCCAGTTGTTCCCAGTCACTTTTAAGAGGATCACAAATCATATCCAAGTTTCTCCTATGTGGCAACTCCAAAATGATAATATGTGCTAATATTTTTCTTCCTTATCTTTTCTTCTTTCTATTCCCCACATTTTCTGAAGAAATGGCCCTCCCATGATGGCCTTCTCAGTATTGCGAAGTGAATTCTGTGGGGAGAATGGTAGATAGTTCTGAGATTCCCTCCCCAAATATTTATGTCATCCTCTCTGAAAGATATCAAAAATGATTTTTTTACAAGAAAATGAACCTTTCCAAAATATTAACTATGGGAAGAAGAAAAAGGGAATTGTTCATATTCTGATGACACAATTTTGTCAGTTTCAGATATGGCTAAGATGTATGGAGCTGTATCAGATTTTGCAATTTAGTGTAATAGCCAGCTGTGTGGTTTATTGTTATCAAATCTGAAATAACAAGGAAGAACAAGGACCTGTGAGATGAATTTCCTTGTCCTTCACTATTTTCTTCATTTTCTTCCTTGAAAGCTCCCATAGTCTCCTCCCAGGCCTGGCCTGTGGGCGCATGGTGCCCCAGGCAGCCCCGATGCCCGCTGCCCCCCCCCGCGCTGCCCCCGTGCCACCCCCTGCACCTTCCCTCTCCCTGCCCTGTTGGCGCCCTAGGCAAATACCTAGTTTGCCTAGTGGGTGAACTGGCCCTGTCTCCTCCTCCTGCCTCCTCTCTTTCCCACCCACCAGCCACCCTTCTTTTATATTTTCCCAAATTTTTGCCCTACCCTATCCCTGGCTCCCTCTATCCAGGGAAACTATAGCCCTACTTGCGTGGTGCCTATTGCCCAGCTGCACAGTGAGGAACCTGCAAAGTGTACTACTATAGTCTAGCCTTGATATTATCAGAGTATAGGTCGGGATATAAATCCAATATCATCATCATCTTCTTCTTCTTCTTCTTCTTCTTCTTCTTCTTCTTCTTCTTCTTCTTCTTCTTCTTCTTCTTCTTCTTCTTCTTCTTCTTCTTCTTCTTCTTCTTCTTCTTCTTCATTGGAGCCCTGGAAGCAGTGCCAAGATGTCTCAAGAAACACCTGGACATCCTGGGCATTGAACACCTCTTCAGCTCTAGAAGACAGCATTGCTTGGAACAGCATGAATCCTGTGTGGATACCTCTGCAATTCCCAAGAACTTGGCTACAGCTCGAATTGCACTTCAGGACCGTTTCAAATGCTAATTGATAGAAAAATCACCTGCATTTTAATAATAATAATAATAATAATAATAATAATAATAATAATAATAATAATAATAATAATAATAATAATAATAATAATAATAATAATAATAAGTTTTTATTTATACCCCGCCCTCCCCGCCAAGGCAGGCTCAGGGTGGCTGTAATAACATGTAATAACAGCAATATGATGTTCCCCTGAGTCTTTTTAATTTTAAATCACAGATTTTCATGTCACCAATGACAACACAGCAGTTCCCTGTGAGAATGCAGAGGGGGGGGGGGGACATTTGCTTGCATTCAAATGCAAGGCATACTTTCCCGTCCATACACATGGAAAATATCATCCCAGCAATGCTATGCAGGAAAAGATCTTTTTTGAGGTTTTTTTTTTTTAAAGAGCAGAGTTTTTAGGAGAAAAAAATGGGCTAGTCGCAATCTGAACAGGAATGGAAGACAACCTTCTGTGGAAACAAACTATAAAGGTAAAGGTAGTCCACTGTGAAAGCACCATCCGACTCTGAGGTGACGTTGCTTTCACAACGTTTTCACGGCAGACTTTTTACTGGGTGGTTTGCCATTGCCTTCCCCAGTCATCTACACTTTCCCCCCAGCAAGCTGGGTACTCATTTGACCGACCTCGGAAGGATGGAAGGCTGAGTCAACCTTGAGCCGGCTACCTGAACTCAACTTCTACCAGGATTGAACTCAGGTCGTGAGCAGAGCTTGGACGGCAGTATTGCAGCTTACCACTGGGCATCACAAACAAACAAATAAAAGTGAACAGCTAGAAGTGCTGAAATGGAGCTGTGGAATCTGCCATGGTTTAGATGCACCAAATTATTAGCATTGTCAAGCAAAAGGTGCTATTACATGTATTTTGGACCTGTCTGATAACTGTTCCATTTGAGTGAAGCAGATTTGAATGGCCATTAGGGACGACTGTGATGCTGTTAGTTTTTTTTAAGAAGAAGAAGAAGAAGATATTAGATTTATATCCCACCCTTCACTCCAAATCTCAGAATCTCAGAGCAGCTCACAATCTCCTTTACCTTCCTCCCCCACAACAGACACCCTGTGAGGTGGGTGGGGCTGAGAGCTCTCCAAGAAGCTGCCTTTTCAAGGACAATCTCTGCCAGAGCTATGGCTGACCCAAGGCCATTCCAGCAGCTGCAAGTGGAGGAGTGGGGAATCAAACTCGGTTCTCCCAGATAAGAGTCCGTGCACTTAACCACTACACCAAACTGGCTCCCTTTAAAATGTCTTGGAACCAATGATATAGAATTGGTTACTGCTCTAGTAATGGCAGTAAGTGTATATATCTGGCCACAAACAGGAAATCTGCAAATTCCCCATCTGTGCTGGATTGTTATAGGAGCATCTGGAATGTAGCATTATTAACCAACTGGCTTATGCTAAGAGGGAAGGAGAGAAGAACCTAACTAATTGATTGGTAATGAACTGGATCTTATTTATTGAGCACTGAAATGTAAAATCTTTGGATGTTATATGTCTTACATATGTTTTTTTTTTTAAAAAAAATACAAATAAAAAGTATATGTGTACAAAGCAGTGGAGGGTTATGTCCTTCATGGACTCCTTCCCAGAAGTCTATATCTGGCCGTTGTGAGACACAGGATGGAAGAAGAGCCAGACCTCTGGATCTGGGCCATCAGATCTCTTCTTAGAGGGAGAGAGAAAGAAAGATCTTGTGCTCTCAAGTGTAAGTGATTACTTACAGCCCACCATGTGAGAAAGGAAATGAAAGTTTTACTCTACCGATGTGTAATGTACTCAGTGACGAGACGTGTTGAAGGCAACATGCTTTATTAGCTGGTACATCACAAGAGAGCGAAATGCAAGCTGGGTCCCACTTTATATACAAAGCCCGGAATAACCCTCGGACTGGCCAGGTCCAATCCTGGCCAGTTAAACTTCCCGCCACAGATCTTAATTGGCGGAGTAGTTTCGCACGCTACATCCAGTGACCAGGGACTTCCTCTGGTCACCTCTGTAGCGTTCGCTGTGCAGTACTTCTGGATTGCATAGCAAGACACAACACTCCTCCCCCCCTAGTTCAAGACCGGCGCCCTGCGTTCCCGGGTTGACCTCGGGGTTATTTGGGGCGTTGGAGCGGCCGCCGTAGGGGGGGGGGTTCTTCTTGGGGACTTGACACTGGTGGATGGCTGTCCGATTCTAGTCGTGGTTCTGGAACTGCCAGTCTGGGTGGGTCGTGCCCCCCGCTGGTTTGCTCTTCCGCTCGCGTCGTCGGTAGGATTGGCGCCTGCGGGGCTGTTTCCAGGAGGTTTGTTGCTAGCTCTCCCCCGCTCGCCGCTTCCCCACTTCCTGTTGGTTCTTCCGGCAAAGTGTGGTGGCGCAGCTGGTCTATGTGCCTCCTTAGGATCTGACCCCCCTCGGACGAGACCTCGTAGGAGCGGGACCCCGTCACCCGAAGCACCTGGCCAGCAACCCACTCCTGGCCGCTTGCGAAATTCTTTGCGTAGACCGGGTCCCCCAGAAAGAATCCCCGCGCTGCTTCCCTGACTTCAGGGGAACTGCGGACCTCGGTGGCCCTGTCTGGATGTAGCCTGTCTAACCTCGTGATCAATTTCCTCCCCATTAGTAGTTCGGTGGGGCTTGACCCGGTAACGGGGTTGGGGGTAATTCTGTTATGAAATAAGAAGGCTGCCAGGCGGTGGTCCCAGTCCCCCTGTAAAATGCAACCCAGGGCCTCTTTGGTGGTGCGCACCATGCGCTCTGCCTGGCCGTTGGTGGCCGGATGGAAGGGGGCGGACCGAATGTGCTGGATGAGTTACCTATTAACAAACTCCCGGAATTCCCGAGAGGTGAAAGTGGTCCCATTGTCCGTGACCAGGGTATCGGGGATTCCGTGCGTGCAAAAGGCCCTTCGCAAGGCTCTGACCGCTGCTGCTGTGGAGGTGGAAGCTACGGGGATCACCTCTAACCACTTCGTATATGCATCGACCAGGATAAAGAATATTTGGCCCTGGTATGGCCCTGCAAAATCTAAGTGGGGCCGGGACCACAGCCTCCGGTTGGACTCCCAGCGGTGGACGGGGGCGCTCGGCGGATCGGGCCGGGATTCCTGGCAGGGTTGGCACCTTCTCACCCACCCCTCTATCTCATCGTCCATACCCGGCCACCATACGTAACTGCGTGCCAGGGCTTTCATCCTCACTATCCCCGGGTGTGTTTTGTGTAAAGCTTCTAACACTTGCTTCCGCATTGGGCGGGGGGGGACCACCACCCTGCTACCACAGAGTATGCACCCCTTGTATGTGGACAACTCGTCTCTGCGCGATGCAAACGCCCTGTATTCAGTGTCCAGTTTGCCCGTAGGCCACCCTCTTCCCACCCAGTCCAAAACTCGTGTGAGTATATGGTCCTTGCCTGTGGCCTGAGCCACCTCAGCGGCATGGAGGGGCCGCTCGGGCAAAGACTCCAGAAGCATCAAATGGTGGGCAGGGGCGGGATCTGGGTCCGTCGAGGGAAGCGGCAGGCTGCTAAGGGTGTCAGCGTGCCCCATGGCTTTGCCCGGGCGGTGCACCAGGGTGTATGTGTACGAGTTCAGAAACTGGTTCCACCTCAGGATGCGCTGTGACAAAATTTGTGAGGTCTGACGGTCTGGGGTGAGGAGGCCCAGGAGCGGCTTATGATCCGTGGCAATTGTGAAACGCCTACCATACAGGTAGTTGTTGAATTTGTGAATGCCCGCCACGATTGCCAAAGCCTCCTTGTCGATCTGAGCGTAGTTGCGCTCTGTTGGGGTCAGGGTTCTCGAATAGTAGGCCACAGGAACCTCCCTCCCATCCGGGAGTTGGTGCCTCAGAACAGCGCCCACTCTGTACGGGGAAGCATTGCAAGCCAAAATCAGTGGCAGGGCCTTGTTGAAATGGTGGAGCACTGCATTGGAAACAAGGAGGTCTTTGACTGCCTGAAAGGCGGCGGCCTGCTTCTTTCCCCAAACCCATGGAGCTTGTTTATCGAGCAGCCTGTGGAGGGGTTCCGCGATGGCCGCTTTGTGGGGCAAGAACGAATGATAAAAATTTAATAACCCCAAGAAACTTTGTAGCTCCACCTTGCACGTGGGGGCCGGGGCGTGGACTATCGCCCTGGTCTTGTCCTCCGTCGGGTGGATTCCCGCGGCATCTACCGCAAAACCAAAGAACTCCACCCTCGGCACACCTAGTGAATGTTTTTCCTTCTTTACTTTTAGACCCGCCGCCTGGGAGCGGCGAAGTACCTCTCTCAGGCAGCTGCTGAACTCCTCCGCGTCCGGGGCTGCGATCAGAACGTCATCGAAAAACGGTTGCACTCCGGGGATCCCTTTGAGGAGAGAGTCCATTATGCTCTGAAAGATCCCTGGAGCTACACTAACCCCGAATTGCAGCCGCCATACCCTAAAAGCTCCCCTGTGGGTCACAATGGTCTGAGCTTCTGCTGTCTTGGCGTCTACCGGAAGTTGCTGGTACGCTTGGGCCAGGTCCAGTTTCCCAAAAATCTTAGAGCCTGCTAAGGCCCCCAGGACGTGGCTGACCACCGGAACGGGGTAGGGATTGTCCTGGAGCGCCTTATTTATAGTGCACTTGTAGTCAGCGCATATTCGCACATCCCCGTTCGGCTTCACTGGCATGACTATGGGTGTTTCCCAGGCCGCATAGGACACTGGTTCAAGAACTCCCTGGGCCGTGAGACGGTCCAGCTCCGCTTCTATTTTAGGTTTTAGAGTGAACGGAACTTGCCTGGCCTTCAGTCTGATTGGTCTAATGAGGGGATCAAGGGGTAAGGTGATGGGTGGCCCCTTGTAACTCCCCAGGGACCCATCAAAAACTTCAGGGAATTCCCGGCACACGTTCTCGAAGTTGGTCGTTTGTATCTGCCGCACCCCCACTAATTAAATACCTAGCGGTCGAAACCAGGCTAGTCCCAGTAATGTGGTGAGCTGGTGCTTTACCACTAAAATGTCCAGTGGTCCCCTGAAGCTCTGTCTCCCTACCAGTACCGTGGACCAACCCAAGATGTGTACGGGGTTTTTCTGAAAGTCCCGCAGTATAAAATCAGTATAAAATCAGCTGGTCTCAATAGGAGCCAGCGACGGGGGCACCTCTTTTTGGGGCTTATAGAATTGGACTCCATGGTCCAATCCTTTTGAAAGTTGGCGGGTATTTTGGGGAGAGGCACTGGATGCTATGCTGCAAATTTGGTGCCTCTACCACAAAAAACAGCCCCTCCAAAGCCCCAAATACCTGCAGATCAATTCTCCATTATACCCTATGGGAATCGGTCTGCATAAGGAATAATGGAGTGCCCAGCAGATATTTTCCTCCTCCCCACTTTCTGATGACCCTGAAGCAGGGGGAGGGCCTCCAAACCAGGGGATCCCCTGCCCCCACCTGGGGATTGGCAACCCTATACCTGGGATTGGAGTGCTTTTCCAAGGCTGATTCAGGGTCATCAGAAAGAGGGCGGGGGGGGGGGAGAGGGAAATGTCTGCTGGGCACTCCATTATTTCCCATGGAGATCAATTCCCATAGGGTAATATGGTGAGTTGATCTGCAGGTATTTGGGGGCTTTGGGGGGCTGTTCTTTAAGGTAGAGGCAGCTAATTTTCAGCATAGCATCCAGTGCCTCTCTTCAAATCACCCTCCAAGTTTCAAACAGATTGGAGCAGGGGATCCAATTCAATGAGCCCCCAAAGAAGGTGCCCCTATCTTTCATTATTTCCAATGGAGGGTGAAGTCCCTTTAAATGTGATGGCCAGAACTCCCTTTGGAGTTCAATTATGCTTGTCACATCCTTGCTCCTGGCTCCACCCCCAAAGTCCCCAGATATATCTTGAATTGGACTTGGCAACCATAGGTGGAACCTAGAGATCACCTGGAATTATAGCTTATCTCCAAACTACAGAGATCAGTTCCCCTGGAGAAAAAGGATGTGTTGGAGGGTAGACTCTATGGTATTGTACCCTCAAATCTCCAGGAGTTTCCTAACCTGGATCTGGCAACCCTACCCTCCCATCAACCTCTGCTGGTGAGGGGGGGGCTTGGCAGCCCTAACTGGAAGTGACATCATCATTTCTACCATAGAGCTTTTGCCCAGATACCAGAGCCTTCCTGTACAGGAAGTGACATTGCTGCGTTGGAAAAAGAGGTGCCAGAACTCTCAAGAGGGAAATGAAGGAGAAACACACGGGATTCTTTGAAACACTACAAACTTACTTCTACTTTAGAGCCATTTCCAAACTTTAGGCATTGTTGTGTATGTGGACTCAAGTGAAGACTTTGGGTGTGCCTGCTGGGCTCATTGGAGCCAGACAGACGGAACTTGGGGACTTGAGAACAAAGGGCTGCAGGATCCAAATCTCTGCAGCCCTAGACCAATCACAAGCCCCACTGGTTTGAATGACCCAATGAAGTGCTACTGCAGGAATCCAGAGATGTATATACCGGTAAGTTGAGCTGGTAGGCCCCATCCCCAGTCTTGTAATGTAGCCCTATACTATATCGTGTTTATTAAAGAGCTTGTATCATTCAACTGGCAACTTCTCCATGCATAGAACCAACTATATTATAGGCATGTAATCAACTTCCTCATTTCTTTTTTTGGGACTTGCTTTTGGTGCCTAACCCTGAATACCCTTGCTTTTGGTGCTTTAAAGCAACCTTGTTTTAACATACTTGGTTGGATCAAAGACTGTCATGCCTCCCTGGTGCCTCTCATGAACTTTCAGACCAGGGGTGGCCAAACTGTGGCTGGGGAGCCACATGTGGCTTTTTCACACCTATTCTGTGGCTCTCAAAGCCTGCACTGCCCTGCCAGCTGGCTTGGAGAAGACATTTGTCTCTTTAAATCATTTCTCCAAGCCAAGCCAGCCGGTGGAGAATGCATTTAAAGTCAAAGTTGTTTTCTTTCCACCTCTCCCTCCCTGGGCTTTTTTTGTAGCAGAAACTCCTTTGCATATTTAGCCACACACTCCTGATGTAGCCAATCCTCCAAGACCTTACAGGGCTCTTATTACAGGGCCTTCTGTAATCTCTTGGAGGATTGGCTACATCAGGGGTGTGTGACCTAATATGCAAAAAAATTCCTGCTACAAAAGAAGTCCTGCCTCCCATCTATTTGCTTTATTTCCACCTTTCTTTCAATCCTTCCTTCCTGTCTGCTTGCTCTCAAACATCTGACATTCATGGTTTACGGCTCTCAAACATCTGACATTTATTCTGTGTGGCTCTTATGTTAAGTAAGTTTGGCCACCCGTTTAATACATTAATGCACAATGAAATCAAGCCAGCATTCAAATCTTCAGATGTCTTGAATGCTGGCTTGATTCCATTGTGTATTAATCTGTACTGGATGAAACAAGGAATAATTAGGATAGGAGATACAATTCCTGGAGGTTCTTACATGATTTGATTCAGAGGGACACATTTAGGAGCTAAGTGAAAATCAATTTGATGTCCGGATTTACTTGATTGAAGCCCACACCACTGTGGTAGAGTGAAACAATTGAAATTAAGTAAATAAAATTCGGGGTCTTCGTATGAACTACTTGGGCTGAGATACATTGCAGCGTGGGACTGAATTATTAATGTATTGCCTAGCGCTGGGGTTTTCTTTCCTTTCTAATTGTTTGTAACCATCACTCTAAATTATATCAGCTCAGCATCTACCTTCAAATGCTTCTAGAATTATAGTTGTCATAATAAAACCTTACTCCCATCATACTTGGCCACAGTGGCATGATGAAGATTTCCACCTGTCTGCTTGATATGTTTTGGTTATTTCCCTATTTTTTTGTGGGGAAAAATATTAGAAAATTTGTCCAATCTTAGAGTTCAGCAAAATTCTCACAGGGGGGTTGAACAATGGAGCCCAGAAACAAGTATTTTTTGGGGAATGGAGGAAGAAAGAGAGCACAATATAATTTAGAAGTTCCAGAGCTCCGCTCCTATGAGCTCTTGCCCCAAATGAGGCCTGGATAAATCACTGACATATTTGCACAGAACCCATAGGAGTTGGAGAATCTGATAAGACTGGGAAGGCAGGGAATGTGTAACTGGAATTTGTTTTATCAATGGATTTGTAAATGCAAAAGATGATACATCTTAAGAGACTCATACCAATTAAGAGCTAATTTTAGTGTAGAATAAATTATTGGGAATTTGGATAAATTAAAAGGTATTCAAGTTGTATGTGATAGTTTTATATCGGAAATACCGCACCCTTTTTATGTTTAATTTTCATCTATTTTGTATATATGTACATAATGTGCTTTATATATTACGATGGTGAAAAAAGAAAAGAAAAAGGAGTTGGAGAACCCCTAATCTGTGTGTGTTTTATAATCCCAGTGAGAGTTTGAGGGCCAAAGTGAGAACTGCAACTTTTTAAAAAAGCATTTTGTGCTCCACCAGCTTCTCTTCAGAGCTCCAACTTTAAGACTGGGGAAAAGAGCAACATTTTCACGGGACAAGGCACAAAATGTGCTGGAGCTAGCAATGTGAAGTGTAAAAGAGCAATTTAAAAACCAAAACATACATCTGGATCAATGGGATTTCTTCCTTTAATTTACAGAAGACAAAATTTGCTTTCTTTAAAAATTGAAAAGAATGGCTAGAGCAAACAGTTTCTGACAGAAGAAGAAGAAGATATTGGATTTATATCCCGCCCTCCACTCCGAAGAGTCTCAGAGTGGCTCACAATCTCCTTTATCTTCCTCCCCCACAACAGACAACCTGTGAGGTGGGTGGGGCTGAGAGGATTCTTAACAGCAGCTGCCCTTTCAAGGACAACCTCTGCCAGAGCTATGGCTGACCCAAGGCCATTCCAGCAGGTGCAAGTGGAGGAGTGGAGAATCAAACCCGGTTCTCCCAGATAAGAGTCCGCACACTTAACCACTACACCAAACGTTATGTATCATAACGTCATAGGAAAACCACTGAATGTGCAAATGCTCTTTTTATTCATGTGGTTTGGTCAGAAGAAATAAGGTTGCCAACTCTGGGTTGGGAAATTCCTGACGTTTTGGGAGTGGAACCAGGAGAAGGTGGGGCTTGGGGAGGGCTCTCAGCAAAGTAGAACATTATAGAGGCCACTCTCCACAACAGCCATGTTCCTCCAGGGAAACTGATCTCTTTAGTCTGGAGATCAATTGTAATTCCAGATCTCCAGGCCCCACCTGCAGGTTGGCAACCCTACCAGAACAGATTATTAGTGGCAGCTCCTCGTGACTTTTTCAAATCAGGGGACTGGTGGGAGGGCTTAATCCTCCCAATTCAGACAAGGCCCTCGTATGCTTGAAAATGAAGGTTTTGGTTATAAGCTCTGGACACAAGACTCCCAGCATGCACCTGGTAAGGCCATGAGGTAAACCTGAAGAACTGCCCTTTGAGAGAACCCCTCCCCCCTTAAGTCTTATTAACACTACTGTAGTGTCTTAGGTGTTGTGAAAAGGCACGTTTCCAGCGAATGGTTCTTCCCACCTGTCGGGAAACATTTTTCCTTGTTAGCTACCCTGAGACAAAGTCGATTTTCCCTCCCGCCAAAAATTGTGGAAAACCATTTATTTGATCGAAACCTGGACATGAACATTGGACAGTAAAACACACACACAGGCAGAAAATAAAATAAAGTGGTAAAATGGATCTTGATTACAAAACAGCAAAAGCCATCATACTGAAAATTGTGTCCATTGATTTCATAGCAAGAGCACCATTGGAAACACTGAATTTGATGGTCCAAACCGTTCCCCAATTCTGACATGTTTTTCCCCCAGGAATGTCTGTGCAAACATATTATGTAAACCTCAGGCTATGGGGAGGGAGGGTTAGCACCAGCAGGGACTCTCACATTGGACAGGATGTGGCTCTCGGAAGCCAGTCCCAGGCTCCCCTAAGATTTTATTTCAAACAATTCAGATAACGCTAACAGGAAGATTGCTTTTCAGGGCCTCTGATATATCAGCTGTAAGAAGAATACGTGCTCAATAACAAAACCTTTCCAGGTGCCTGTCAAGTGTTTTTAGAAAAAGGGTGGGGCCAGAGGGGACATTTGCCCAGCGAAGCTTCTGACTGGCCACTGGAGTTTTGATTGGCAGATTTTTCAAAGCACTGCTGTAGTCACCACAGCACAAGGATCTTCACTGTGTGACTGGAGGTAGGCTGGGGCAGCCATCTTGTGGCTGACTCTGCCTCCCGTAGCAGCCATTTTGTGGCAGCCGTTCTGTGGCTGTGCCTAACACACTGTTCTAGAATGTTAAAAGTGCCCACAGGCTCAAAGAGGTTGGGGACCCCTGAACTAAACTTTGGTTTGTATTGAAACTGTTTGGTTAAATGGTTTTAAAATAGCTTGCTTTGAACTGGAGGGTGTACACAAGGATACGATTTTAGTCACAGCTACTCTTACCCTGAAGAGCAGCAGGTATTCCAGGAACCGCTTCCTTGTCCTTAAGGGGCCAAGCAAATTTTCTGGAGCTGGGTAGCCCAGGCAACAGATTTTCTCATTATGAAAATAAAATAAAATAATAGCAAACTTTAAAAAAAAAAGTTACTGGTGTCAGTAACATAAAGGATCTTTTATTCTGCAAAGAGGGTCCTAGTATCCATGTGAAATGCGCTCTCCATCTTAGGAATAAAGGGTAGTGCATTTTTAAGATTCTTGAGTTTTCTCAACTGAGCTTACCCCAGTTGAAAAGAGGGTGCAAGAATAAGCGGACCAGCATTTCGCCCCTCGTAGAGTATAAAAATTCATGGGAAAATGAAATGGACAAGGAAGGGCGTGGTGCAGCTCAAAAGCAGAGGCATGGGCAGGCTTTTTATAAAAAATATGGGTTCTGTTGAGTGCTAACTTTTAAATTTTTTTTTTTAAAAAAACCCTTAGAATCTATATATCCTACTTCTTTACATTCCACTGACTCAGTTTACAGCTATTCTCCTGGAAACAGTTTGATAGAAGACGCCTCTCAGCAACGAGTTGTAATCAGGCACTTGGAAAAGGTGGCTTTCCCCATATGCCACGTCGTACTCAGTGGTCTTCCCAGTCACAAGGACGCGTATATTGGGCTCGTTGGCTTGAGTGCCAACCACCAGTACGTAGATCTCAATGCCTGCCTGCTGAGCTTCCTGAACTGCCCTCTCAATGGCGCGTCCGGTGATGCCTTGGGAGTTGCCGTCGGAGAAAATCAACACCCTCTTCTTCGCCCCAGAGCGGGAAGACTGCCGGTAGAGGTTGGTGACGTAGCCGAGAGCGGCATTCACGTCTGTGGCGTCGTTCATAAATTGCATGCTGTCGATGGCCTCAGCGATCACGGTGTAGTTGTGCTCGAACTGTGCCTCCAGTTTCTGCTGAGCTTTGCCGCTGTACTGGACAACTGAAACGCGCACCGTGTCCTCCGCAGGTTTGGCTGCTGTCAGGAACCGCTCAGCCAGGCGCTTCACAAATTTCTTGGTGGTGTTGAAGTTACGGCTCCCGACGCTGGTAGAACTATCCACTAGGAGTGTGATGTCGGCTGCGCCATCAAAGGAGACTAAAAAGAGAAGAGATATTGGCTCTTAAAGTCAGCTGTAGTTATTCTATACCTATTAGAAATACTGGAGGAAGGGAGGGAAGAAACTTTCTTTTGTTGGTCACAATGCACAGGGGCATAGATATTTGGTCCCAAAATACACATCAGAACAAACAGTTCAGGACAGAGAAAAGGGAGACACGTGGGGTTGCCAATGCCCAGGTGGGGGCAGGGGATCCCCCAGTTTGGAGACCCTCTCCCCACTTCAGGGTCTTCAGAAAGCGGGCAGGGGGAGGGAAATGTCTGCTGGGCACTCCATTATTCCCAATGGAGACTGATTCCCATAGGGTATAATGGTGAATTGATCTGTGGGTATCTGGGGCTTTGGGGAGCTGTTTTTTGAGGTAGATGCACCAAATTTTCAGCATAGCACCCACTACCTCTCTTCAAAACACCCTCCAAGTTTCAAAAAGATTGGACTAGATTCTATGAGCCCCCAAAGAAGGTGCCCCTATCCTTCATTATTTCCAGTGGAGGGAAGGCAGTTAAAGGTGTGCAGTCCCTTTAAATGTGATGGCCAGGACTCCCTTTGGAGTTGAATTATGCTTGTCACAACCTTGCTACTGGCTCCACCCCCAAAGTCCCCAGGTATTTCTTTAATTGGACTTGGCAACCCTAGAGACAGGAGTCTGAAAAGGATGGGGCGATATTGGTCCAGCACTGAAGCCGCCTTGCTTTCTTACTCAAACGATATTTCTGTAGCAAGGTTCTCAGATGCACATGCTGGGGGCAATACAAGAAAGTTGTCATTCAGGCTCTGCAAAACCAGGTACACTTCATTTTGAAGTGGAGGAGCATCAGATCCAGGCTGTGTTGCACAAACAATGTATGTACGTTGGGTGGAAAACACAAGAGTGACCAAAAAAAAAAAGCAAGAGAAGATAGCAAAGACTAGGGGCAGCTCTGAAATTCAGAGGCTGATGGGCCTTAAATGAGATGACCCAAACTCTGGCAAAGTTTAGGCCTACTGACAAAAAGCTCTTGCTTCCCGTAGCCTTCCACTACACTCCTTTCCTTCCCTGACTGAACTCCCGGTGTTCAGGAGCACAGCAAATCAGAGACAGTCCTGTACAAGGCAGCTTCAGGCTGGAAGACAGGCTGGCCAGGCCCCTCCTCCAGAGCCCCTCCTCCCCGGTGCTGATCAGCTGCCTGATGGGAGACTTACTGGCAGCAAAAGTAGCCTACGTCTGCCTTGTGGGCAATGTGGCAACATCACTTCTGGTGCACACCAGAAGTGACATCACATTGCAAGAAGAAGAAGAAGAAACTGGATTTATACCCCACTCTTCACTCTGAATCTCAGAGCAGCCTACAAACTTCTTTACCTTCCTTCCCCACAACAGACATGCTGTGAGGTAGGTGGGGCTGAGAGAGCTCTCACAGAAGCTGCCCTTTCAAGGACAGCACTGCGAGAGCTGTGGCTGACCTGAGGACATTTCAGCAGCTGCAAGTGGAGGAGGAGGAGGAGGAGAAGAAGAAGAGGAGGAGGAGGAGGAAAAAGTTATTGGATTTATACCCCGCCCTTCACTACCTGAAGGAAGAGTGGCTTACCACCTCCTTTCCCATCCCCTCCCCACAACAGACAGCCTGTTAGGTAGATGGAGCTGAGAGAGTTCTAGCAGAAACTGCTCCTGGAAAGAACAGCTCTGTGAGAACTTGTGACTGGCTCAAGGTCACATCAGCAGGTATATGTGGAAGAGTGGGGAATCAAACCTGGTTCTCCCTGATAAGCATCCACACACTTAACCGCTACAACAAACTGGCTCTCAAAGCAGGGACACTCTGGTATATGGGCAAAACCTTATAGTAAAAATAACTTCTGCCATATAGTTTTTGCCTGAATACCAGAGTGTCCCCATCAATGCTCCCTCTAAGCTGTGGAGTCTTGTGAACAAAAATTCTAATTTGTGAGCTACTTGCATTAAAGTTGTGAGTGAGCAATTTGGCTACTGCATAAATTAGCTTGCTCTGGGGCCATCCTTCCTGAGATAAAAATGTGTGAGCTGGAGGCTCAAAAACTGTGAGCTAGCTCACACTAACTCAGCTTAAAGGGAACACTGGTCCCCATGTCACTGGTGATGTGATTTCACTTCAGGTGTGCCTAGGCCTCTCTTTGTTACTGGTAACTGTCTGTCCCCCAGTTGCCAGCCCTACTTGAAGATGAAAGGCACGAGGACAGCTTTGGAAAGAATACTCACTTGGGCAGGTGTAGTCTGGGCACTTCTTGTCTGTAAACCAATGAAAAACAAGATTGCATTAGATCATTTTGTTTGCTTTACAGGCAACCTTCGGGCATCAACAGATGACTCTCATACAGCTCCCGGTGTTCTAAAAATCCTTAGGGCAGCAAACCGTAAGACTGCTTGGCATCTACAAGTCTCTTCTAAACAACAGACGTCGGAATCATCTGGACCACCTCTAGCATGAACCTGTTTTGATATAAAACATCCAGCTGGAACAGCAGACTAGTAAAACTTAATATAAAACAGAATAAACAGCTATCCATTTTAGAAGAAGAAGAAGAAGATATTGGATTTATATCCCGCCCTCCACTCCGAAGAGTCTCAGAGCAGCTCACAATCTCCTTTACCTTCCTCCCCCACAACAGACACCCTGTGAGGTGGGTGGGGCTGAGAGGGCTCTCACAGCAGCTGCCCCTTTCAAGGACAACCTCTGCCAGAGCTATGGCTGACCCAAGGCCATGCTAGCAGGTGCAAGTGGAGGAGTGGGGAATCAAACCTGGTTCTCCCAGATAAGAGTCCACACACTTAACCACTACACCAAACTTGCTCCATTTTATCAAATGGATGACCATCGAAAGATCAATAGCACTTGAAATGTTTTAATATTTTTATGATTCTATGTTTTTTATGTCTTAATGTATTTTTATACATGAACATGTAAGCCGCCCTGAGTCTGCTTTGGCAGGGAGGGCAGGATATAAATCTAAATATTCCTCTTTTATATTTAGAATATTTATTAATTTTTAAGGTTTTATCTGTTTTAAATGTTTTATTCTTTCATATTTAAATATTGTTTAATTTTTATGCTGGATTTACTGTTGGAAGCCGCCCTGAGCCACTTGTGGGAAGGGCGGGATATAAATTCTAAATAAAATAAATAAATAATAAATAAATAAATAAATAAATAAATAAATAAATAAATAAATAAATAAATAAATAAATAAATAAATAAAACAAAATAAACCTGCGGAGATAACCAACTCTGGTTGTTTTCTGGCACCTCCAACATTATAAACGACCTTTTGTGCAGATGCCAGATAGGAGGCCTTTTCAAGATATTTTAGCATTGGTAGCTCACTTTTCTGTAAAGGACCCCCTCCCAAAGAAACCCCTTACAATAAGATGAAAATTATAATTATAATGAGGCAGATCTCCACTGAATAAAGTTTATGTAGTTCTTAATTAAAATATTTATACCCCACCTTTCCTTTGGGTTCAAGTCTGAACCCTTCCTCCAATCTAAGGAGCCCTCCTTCAACTTCCTCTGATTTGCCACTTCCTTGGGTATCTGCCTAGAAACAGATGACCGCTGACCCCCAAGGCTACTATCCAGAGACATCTCACTCACCTTTGCAGATATAAGAGGTAATGTTGTGCAGGAAACTGTCATCCAGAAGCTCTGCATAGTTTTCTCGCAGAATAGATAACCCATTACAGGAAATACTTGATAATTGCTCAGGGTTTGGAGGAGAGTAGAAAATATCACCAATACCCAAGGGATATACCTGCAGTGCAACAAAGGTTCATTATTGTAAAAATCAACATTGGGGTCCCCAACATTTTTTAGACCGTGGGTAGCTTTGGAATTCTGACATGGTGATGGGTGCAACCACAAAATGGCCGCCACAGCAGGTGCCAACCACAAAATGGCTGTCACAGGACAGAACCACAAACACATACACAGAGGAAGCTCAAATGCAGAGAAGAAGAGGAGTAATTTAAGAAATACATTGGGAAAGAGGTATGAGGGAGAACACTGTGGAGGCAGCCACTGCTAAAACAATGTTATTTTAATCTTCACGATCAATCAGGTCTCCAGAGCCAATCAGAATCCTTTTAGGGCAAGAGCCTCCCCCCCGCCCCCACAACACCCACTCCCTAAAAACACTTTGTGGGTGCCAAGAAAAGTTCAGGCGGCACCTTTCTCCTGACAAAAATATGCAAATCTGTGGATCTTCTGACAAAAATATACAATCTATCACTAAAATCTTTCTTCATTCATGCAGCTCCCCATCTTTAAAAAAGGTTCCAGAGGAGATCCAGGAAATTATAGGTTGGTCAGTCTAAAATCGACACTAGAAAAATTGGTGGAATCTATTAAAAAGAGAATTAGTAGGCATCCTGATGAATAAAAGCTATTGAGGAAGACTCAGCATGGGTTCTGTAGGGGAAGATCATGTCTCAGTTTTAGAATTCTTTGAGGGCGTGAACAAACATGTGGATAAGGGTAACCCAGTAGAAGTGTTTTACCAAGACTTTCAGAAAGCTTTTGATAAAGTTCCTCATCAAAAACTAAGTAAACTGAGCAGTCACAGGATAACAGGACAAGTCCTCTTGTGGATTAAATACTGATTAATTATCAGGAAACAGAGAGTGAGTATAAATGGGCAATTTTCACAGTGGAAGGTGGTAAGCAGTAGGTTATTGCAGGCAGGGGTGGAATTCTAGCAGGAGACCACTAAGGAAGTCCAGGGTTGCTATGCAGAGGCAGGCAATGGCAAACCACCTCTTACCTTTTAAGCCCTACACTGTCACCATGAATCAATTGCAACTCAACAGCATTTCACACACACACACACAAATGTGCTGCCTCAAAAGGCACACTGGCGTGTCACCTCTCCCCATTCACCTACCCAAGGGTGGCTTCATGGCGTCTGGTGCCTGAGGCCCCACCCCCTGCACCCTTCCTCTCCCCACCCTTGCTCCTTGCTAGGGCGAGCACCACGGTGGCAGCACAGCTCCTAGGCCTCAGAGCACCCATGTTGTCTGCCCACCATTACTCAGCCTCCCGGGTACGTTTGGAAGCTTTTGGACCCGGGAGGCTGAGTGACAGTGGCTGGGCGGCGTCCGCACTCTGAGGCGCAGGAGCTGTGCTGCTGTGCTTGCCTATTTTCCTCACCAAGGAGGCGAGGGGGAAGGGAGGGCCAAATTGACGACCCCCCAGGGCCACACCCTAGGCAGCTGCCTAGGACTGCCTAATGGACGGGCCGGCCCCACACCTATCCACTTGCCTTCCTTTTTCCCCTCCCCTGCCACCTGCCTGTTCGTCTCACCTGGGTGTTGACTTCACAAAGAGCGTTCAGTGGTACTGGGTCTCGAAGGGTGTCAGACCGTCCATCTGTGATAACGATGGCCACTCGGTTCTCAGAGGAAAAACGTCGCAGCAACTGGTCCTTGGTGAACTCCAGGGCCTCCCCTGTATATGTGCCACCAGCGATCCAGTGCAAGTTCTTTACAGCCCTACAGGCCAAAGAGCAGCAAGGTTCAGAGCCAATTCTTTGAAGTAAAGCTTCTCTCCGGAAAAAGACAGTGGGGCTGAACTCCTAGTCCCTTCCTTTGTGGCTTTTCTCTTACCTCCCCCCAGGCAGCATGGAGTGTTTTCCTTGCAGAAACTTGCAGGTCTGCCATCAAAACATAACTGCAGGGCTGGCCCTATCACTAGGCAAATTAGGCACCCAAATTGGACCCTCCCACATGACCAGGACTTTTTTTGAGCTGGAACGCAAGTGGTCTGGCTCAAAAAGAGCCCTGAAGCCACAGGCTCTTCCCATCCCTGGCCTCTAGGCTTGGGGGCGGAGCTGCCCGGCTCGCCAGTTGGGCTTGGGGGTGGAGCCATGGCACTGCTGCCTAGGGCGGCAGTTCGTCTAGGGCCGGCCCTCCATAACTGACAAAACTATTTTATGACATCAGGGTTCTGCTGGGTTACTGAGGCATCTTACTTGGGCATGGTTTTGAATCAAGGGCATTTAGCAGGAAGACTTTCAGCAGGAAGAAGAAGAAAAAGAAGAAGGCTGCAGATTTATACCCCACTCTTCTCTTTGAATCAGAGACTCAGAGCGGCTTACAATCTCCTATATCTTCTCCCCCCACAACTGACACCCTATGAAGTGGGTGGGGCTGAGAGCTCTCACAGCAGCTGCCCTTTCAAGGACAACTCCTACGAGAGCTATGGCTAACCCAAGTCCATTCCAGCAGGTGCAAGTGGAGGAGTGGGGAATCAAACCCGTTTCTCCCAGATAAGAGTCTGTGCACTTAACCACTACACCAAACTGGCTCTCAGAGGTTCCAACATTACACACTGGCATTGCTCGGGCAGTGGAGAGTAAAGGTTCCTCTCTGAGTTATGGGCTCGAGATCTAAACTTACTCCTTAAGTTCTCCGATACTGTTGATGTTGGCGTCTCCCATGGCCACCAGCTCCTGCGTCTTGTCATGGCTGTACTGCACAACACCGACACGTGACTCTCCGGGGTCAAACTGTTGAAGAAATGTTAGATGACACTCAGAAACTGACACGTTACTGTATCTGACCAAACCAAAGATGGTTAGTAGAGCCTGGAGTGCCATAATGTTTTGGCCCAGACTGGGCCTGGTAGCTATTTTTTTAGATTATATGGATTATCTGGGAAGACAATTTCTGTTTCAGGCCATTCGTCAACCTGAAGGGCCAGGCAAAATCTTTTCCTGGGACGGACAGAGTAACTGTGAGATGTGATTGGCCGCAGGCCTTACCCTCACGTGTTCATCGCCACTGAGCCTGTCGATGACCTTTATAATGAAATCCTTAGCAATCTGGAAGTTCTGCAGGCCAATACTCTCGGAACTGTCCAGAACAAAGAGAACGTCGACAGGGCCACACTTGCATTCTGAAACAAAGCAACATATACAGAAATGGGTCTGGGAAAACCTCGGTTTCTCTCAGATCCTGAAGCTAACAGTGGAGGTGGCACTACTAGTTAAAATATTTCACTCTTCTTGCTGATCTAAGACTCAGTTCAGACATTGTGCCAAATCACAACTTGTACTAAACAGAGTTTAAGCTTCTAAATGGACAGGCAAACTTTGTTTCAGAGCAGCTCACCCAGGTGCAGTGAGGTGCCTAAAAGGGGAGTAACAGCTATCTTATGGCTTGGGTCCTACGGAGGGTTTCTGATGCAGGAAGGGTGATTTTTTTCTGGTGCCCCCTCCTGCTGTTCTGCCCCCCATGTGGCAGGTATTTTGGGCTTCAGTGGTGGTGGGGAGAGCAGAGAAGTCTTGCTTCATAGACAGAAACCCTTTCTGGATCCAAAACCTTTGCTTTGTCAAGTCAGATCATGTAAAATTGTTTGTAGCACTAATAGGCTTCCCAACCCTCCCGCCCTGGCGGGGGACCCCAGGGTTTCCACCCTCTTCCCCCGCTCCCCCAAAAAACGGAAGCGGGGGGAGGGGGGAAAACAGCGCCGGTGAGCATGGTGAGCCGCCCGATCCTGGGCGCCGCTGCCACCCCCTCCCCGCCCACTGCAGCTGCTCCTCCAAGATGGGCCCAGGCTGAGCCCATCTCGGAGGAGCAGGCAAAACCAGAGAAGGGGAGGGTGAAGCAGGCCAGGAGCATGGCGAGCCGCGAATCCGGGCCCTTCTAGGACCCGGACTTGCGGCTCGCCACGCCCCCGGCCCGCCTCCACCCTCCCTCCGCTTCTACCCCAGAGGCGGAGTGAGCGAGGCCACCACGCCGCTGCCGCCTCTTCTCTGCTCGCCGTGGCTGCTCCTCCGAGATGGGCTCCGGCTGAGCCCATCTCGGAGGAGCAGCCACGGCGAGCGGAGAAGAGGCGGCAGCTGCGGGGCAGCTCGTCACGGTCCCCGGCGCCGTTTCCCCCCTCCCCCCTAGCTCCACCCCAGTGTCTCCTGGCTCCACCCTCAAAGTCTCCTGGCTCTACCCCCAAAGTCCCCAGATATTTCTGGGGTTGGACTTGGCAACCCTAAGCACTAACCCTAGTCTGTAAATCCCCTTCAGATGGTGGATTCTGATTCTACTCCGTCCCCCAAATGCAAACTATGTTTTGTCAGTTTGGAAGGTGTGCTGCACCACTGTTAGACTTTCCATGTGCAGAATTTAACACAATGCCTGAAAAGGGGCCTTGGGGTTAAGTTTCCACATTAGCGTTTCACATGCATGACAATTTGTTATGCATACCCCGCCTTTCTGCCCTCCCAAAGGCCACCAAAGTGGCTAACAAATTAAAACATACACAATAAAATCAAATTTTAAAAACCATTAACCCCTCTCCCTAAAAAAAGACACACACCTCATTAAAACAATTAAAAACAGAGCTAAATCTACACGGAAGATAGAAAAATAACCATTAAAACATTGGTTAGGAAGGCCCCCCCGTTCCTAACCAATGTTTTAATGGTTACTTTTCAATCTTTCATGTAGATTTAGCTCTGTTTTTTAAATTGATTTAATGAGGTGTGCGGCTTTTTTTAGGGAGAGGGGTAAATGGTTTTTTAAAAAAGGCTTCACCCACTGGCAGAAGGTGGCAACAGAAGAGTGAAACAATCATTAAGATGAGAGGATTTTAAGTCCTCTTCAAATTAGGGCTCAACTGTAACCCCCCAAGGACATTTGGGTGAAACTTTAAAGGAAAAACAACCGGGGCCTTTGTGACTTTTGTAAGACTTTAGTCACCACACAGCCAGATGTTATTAAGTGGGAGAGGCAGCAACAATAGTGGGTGATCAACAAACCTTAAATACATTCCATTTTGCACCACCCTCTGAGGAGAGCTGCTAACCTCCTGGAAGGACTTGGGAGTTCTCCCACTATCATAACTAATCTCCAGGCAAGTAGAGATCAATTCCATGGAGAAAATGGCTGCTCTGGAGCGTAGACTGTGCACTGTACCCTGCTGAGATCCAGGGCTTTTTTGGGCAGGCGCACACAGGAGGGGAGCTCCGCCTGGGCTGGCCAGGGGTCCGGCTGGTACGCTGGGGAAGGTGCATGTAAAGATGCCTCCCCAATGGCTTCAAACTTCCCCAGCATGCCCGCTGTGGCGAGCATACTGGGGAAGGCAAGAGGGAGCTCCTGCTGGGCTTTTTCTACATAATAAGCCCGGCTGAGATCCATCCCATCCCCAAACCCTGCCCACCCCAGGCTGTACCCCCCACCCCCCAAAAAATCTCCAGCTATTTCCCAACCCAGAGCTGGCAACCCTGTTTTCAAGTTACCAAGATGGATCTTATTCCAAATATCTCATTCTAACCAAGGCAAGAATCAGCTCTCCTAATGTATTCCCAGTAGGGTTACCAAGTCCAATTCAAGATATATCTGGGGACTTTGGGGGTGGAGCCAGGAGATGTTGGGGGTGGAGCCAGGAGCAAGAGTGTGACAAGCACAATTGAACGTCATCACATTTAAAGGGACCGGCCATCACATTTAAAGGGACCGCACACCTTTTTAAATGGCTTCCCTCCATTGGAAATAATGAAGGATAAGGGCACCTACTTTGCGGGCTCTTTTGAAACTTGGAGGGTGTTTTGAGGATAGGCACTGGATGGTATGCTGAATTTGGTGCCTCTACCTCAACAAACAGCCCCCCCCCCCCGAGCCCCAGATACCCACGGATCAATTCTCCATTATATCCTGGATTAAAGATTGGATAATGCTGTTAGATAAAAAACCTTTATGGTTAGAAGCTCACAGAAATAAATTCGGCTGGCACGCGTATATGTATTATGGGAAGAATAAAAGGAAGATAGGACTCTAATTTGGTACCTGCTATCAGCTGCTAGGACATTGTATGAGCAGCTTTGGAAGCAAGAAAAAATACCGGATAAATGGGATTGGACTATGAAAGTTCTATCGTGGAGTGAAATGGATAAATTAACTAGAACATTAAGAGACTATGATTTGGAGATATTTAAAAAAGAGTGGAGGAAGTTTAAAGAATACATAGAGAAAGAGTCGAATGTAAGAAGACATTGGACAATTTTTTAGTAATATTGGGGGGAAAAAAAACGAAGAAGCAAGAAGGGGGGGAAAATATATATATAATTTTGATTAGTCAGATGTATCTTTAGTTTTGAATTAGAATCTATAACCTCGGGGAAGTCTATATTGGAGGGAGGGGGGATTGAAAAGTCATATGGGTTAGTATTGAAGCAACGAAGGGAAATTAAGTTCTGTAACCATATGCTATCAATAAATTGGTAAAACATAATTCTCCATTATATCCTATGGGAATTGGTCTCCATAGGGAATAATGAAGCGCCCAGCAGACATCCCCCCCCTTTCAGATGACCCTGAAGTGAGGGGGAGGGCCTCCAAATGGGGGGATCCCCTGCCCCCACCTGGGAATGGCAGCCCTAGTACCACTTAAAGACAAGTTCCCAGGGATGACAAGGCTGTGTAGCTCTGGAGGGCAACTGGATGCATCCACATGGGCACTGATTTAAAATGATGGTGGGTCATGGTAACAGATGGCCCTTAGTGCTGGATCCTAAAGGCAGTAACATCAGGCAGCATCATAGTAGCAACAGCGATGAGGAGAAAGTCTGTGCCCAGCAAGAGGATGCTCTCATGAAAACGAAACTACATTGGTCAAGAATGAGAGCCAGTGTGGGGTAGCCTTGTGTCAGACCAGGAGCTGAGAGAACCAGGTTCAAATTCACAGTTGGGCCATGGAAGCTCACTGGGTGACCTTGGGCTAGTCACCTCACAGGGTTGTTGTGAGGATAAAATAATAATAATAATAATAATAATAACTTTTAATTTCTATCCCGCCCTCCCCGCCAAAGCAGGCTCAGGGCGGCTTACAACATAAAATACATTATACATCAGATTACATAAATTGCAAATAAAATCCAAGTTAAGACAAATTACAAGTTAAAATTTACAAATTACAATGGTGCTAAAACATTCGATCTTCAATAATTCCATAAAATTCAGTAACCAAGAGCAATTTTTTAGAGGCATTTCCTAGTTTATCATTGGTTGAAGGCTAGTTTATAGAGGTGGGTCTTACAGGCCCTGCGGAACTGTTCCAAACTCCGCAGGGCCCGCACCTCTACCGGGAGTTGATTCCACTGCAGTGGAGCAGCAATAGAGAAGGCCCTATCTCGGGTGGCCTTCAATCTGGCCTCCCTTGGCCCAGGGACGGTCAGCTGGTTTTTTCCAGCCGACCGCAATGCTCTTTGGGGCTCATATGGAGGCAAATGGAGGCAAGGAGAATGATGGAAGCCAGTTTGTGTCCCCATTGGGGAGAAAGGCAGAGTACAAATGAATTAATTACATAAATAAAATAAATTTGCACAAGTGACACTCACCACAGCATGCTGGGAGAAAGGAAGGAAAAAAATACAATATTTTTAGTGTCAATGTTTCAGAGAGGGATTGTAAATCTAAAGACTTCTGCAATTAAGTGTCTACATGAAGATCTGATTTGCTCAAGAGGACAAATTGAACTGTAATTAACCTCTCACACTAGGTACTGTTGAAAATGCCTCTTGGGTCCTTCACTATGTTATTATTTGCAGAACAGAAAGAGGGAACCCTAAGAAAAAGGCAGTGTGTAAACAGCACCAATGTTATCTCTGGCTGACCTCCATTACAATACTTGCCAAAATTAATCCAACTATGTCTGCAGAAAATGGCGTGCAGGCAACAGGAACAGAAAATACCTTTCCCAAGCACCAGGGGTGGAATTCTAACAGGAGCTCCTTTGCATATTAAGCCAAACACCCCTGATGCAGCCAATCCTCCAACAGCTTACAAGGCTCTTTTTTGTAAGCTCTTGGAGGATTGGCTACATCAGGGGTGTGTGGCCTAATATGCAAACGAGCTCCTGCTAGAATTCCACCCCTGCCAAGCGCCACAAATCAGTTTTCTTATAATATAGTTGATGGTTTATAGAATTTAAGGAGTGTTTGCTTGGCTGACATCCAATAGCAGGCAGAAACATCTGTTACTTTCAAAACATAAAGGAAGACAACTACCTAATAAGCCTGAGATTGTGAACTAGGGGGCCAAGGCAGCAATATCCATGTTCTTAGGAGCTGAAGATACCTTAAATGAGGCTATTTTGTTTTTTCCTCACAGCTCTATGTTGGGCTAAACGGAGCAATAGTTCAAAGGTCATCCCAAGTTAGCTCTGTAGCTGTGTGTTTGCTCTGATGTATCTTGGTGTATCCTAAAATCATTCCACATCTTGGAAATGAAAGCCAGAACTTGGTGGACAACAATATGTCAAAAGAGGTTCCAAAATGAATACACTACCAACAATGTTCCCTCTAAGCTGAGTTAGTGTGAGCCAGCTCAGTTTTTTAACCTCCGGCTCACACATTTTTGTCTTAGCTCAGGAAGGATGGCCCCAGAACAAACTAATTTATGCAGTGGTGAAATCATTCGCTCACAACTTTAATGCCAGTAGCTGACAAAGTAGAATTTTTGCTCACAAGACTCCACAGCTTAGAGGGAACATTGACTACCAACTGTACCCCTGAAATAGCAGTGAACATAAGAACATAAGAGAAGCCATGTTGGATCAGGCCAATGGCCCATCCAGTCCAACACTCTGTGTCACACAGTGGCCAAAAAAAAAATCCAGGTGCCATCAGGAGGTCCATCAGTGGGGTCAGGACATGTGCAGGCTTCATAAAGTCACCAATAAGTCTCTCAACTCCGACACAAGCAATGTTCCCTCTAAGCTGCAGAGTCTTATGAGCAAAAATTCTACCTTGTGAGCTACTGGTATTAAAATTGTGAGCTACTGACATTAAAGTTATGAGCTACTGCATAAATTATTGTGCTCTGGGGTCATCCTTCCTGAGCTAAGACAAAAATGTGTGAGCTGAAGCCTAAAAATCTGTGAGCTAGCTCGTGCTAACTCAGCTTAGAGGGAACACTGGACACAAGTACTTAACATCTATCGACTATCCATTCAGTCATCCACCTCCCAAGTGCTTTATAAAATTCCTGACATGTTGATGGCATTTGAAGAAGTGACTAGTAGGCTAGGCTGGAGCTTTGCATTTCTGCATTCTTATCCGTCCAAGCTGAAAAACTTCTCAACTCCTCCACTCTAGAAAGTTGGGCATTCTTCAGTCAAGGGCAATGCCCTTTTAACACACAGCCAAAATGGAAATCTAAAGCATGCAAGACAGATGGTCAATGGTGTGCTGGTTCATGCTACAAGGAGCCAATACTTACAACACATTTTCATGATGATATCTAAAATTTCACATTCCTGCGGGGAGGATGGAAAGGAAGAAACATCAGCTTCATTTAAATTTTGGAAACGCAAGACCATTTTCTGTCTCCAATTAGTGGAATTCTTCACAATGGCCAGCCAGCCAGTTTGTCATTCTGCAAGCAGAATTCTGCAAGCTCACAGCATATAGCAAATTTGGTTTGCTTAGGCTGGTGGGGAGAGGGGCTGTGAGGAAATGCTCAAACAACTGGGAACTCCTTCACCTTCAGTCCAGTTCAACAACACAAGGCTTTCAGGCCAGGGCTTATTTTTGTAGAAAAAGGCAAGCAGGAACTCATTTGCATATAAGGCCACACCCCACTGATGTAGCCAATCCTCCAAGAGTTTACACTAGGCCCTGTACTAAGAGCCCTGTAAGCTCTTAGAGGATTGGCTACATCAGGGGAGGTATAGCCTAATATGCAAAGGAGTTCCTGCTACATAAAAAGCCCTGGGTCTTTGTCAGATGAGCTACTGTTCATGAAGTACTACAGTGAACTTCTGTCCCATTTTGCTCTGACGACTCCCCTATGCTCCATTTTAAAAAGTTGCTTGGTGTAAGGATTTGTAGTACAAAGATGGAGAAGCAGTTGACTTACATCTGGTCCTGGAGGGCCGGCAGGTCCCGGTGGTCCCTAGAAAACAAAAATGTAGGATAAGAGAATCTTACTAGCAAATTCCAGAGAGAAAGCCATGTGAGTTGATTGCGTGTGTGTGTGTGTGGGAAACATTTGTGGAATTCACTGCCACAGGAGGTGGTGGCGGCCACAAGCATAGCCACCTTCAAGAGGGGGTTAGATAAAAATATGGAGCAGAGGTCCATCACTGGCTATTAGCCACAGTGTGTGTGTGTATAATTTTTTTTTTTTGGCCACTGTGTGACACAGAGTGTTGGACTGGATGGGCCATTGGCCTGATCTAACATGGCTTCTCTTATGTTCTTATGTTCTTATTTCCTGCGATGCCTTAAAGGCTCATGAAGTGTGCCATAGCCTGGGAAAGCACCATGAAAAAAGTAGTAGTCTTCAAGGCAGTCAGTTCTTTTTAATATTGGCGCTGCCTACAGGACTACTGAGGAGAAGGGGTGTGTGTGTGTGAGTTCTAGGGGGTATTCATCTCTCTAGTCCCATGATGTTGGAGGA